>NC_134515.1:10815338-12290338 GCF_027942865.1 Odontesthes bonariensis | reverse complement strand
AGGACATTTGTTGAATTTGGCGCTATATAAATAAAAATGAATTGAATTGAATCTGACTTTTGAGATTGTTTTGTGTGTTGCATGATGTCTGAACACTTTGCATGCCACTGATATTTTTGTAGGACTTTTATTAACTGACTGAAAGCGCTTGATCTGACCACACCCTCACCCCGTCTCACGGGCTTGCGCAGAGGACGGCATACTGGACCTTGAAAACCATTTAAAGACTCTTTGGCCCTTTGACTGCTATATTTTTTATCCATTTAGCCTTTGTTATTTGTTATATTTAAATGGTTTTACCCCATTTATTTATTTTTTATGATTGATACATTTTATATATCTTTTTTAGCTTTTGGCTTATTTATTTGGTTTTAGTCTGTCTTTTAATTAGATCTCGAATAAATTTAATTGTGAATCCCAAGATTTTTTTTTTGGTGGCTGCCAATTCTCAATAGTGGAATCATTGCTGGTGTTACTGATTAATACATTTTGGAAACCTCCCACACTTGTGACATAAACACTGTTCCAATATACATTTTAATTGTTCTATGTGGTGCATATATGAATGAAGTGTTTTGTTCTTTTAAATAGCCTGCTGAGGAACATGTACCAACCTAGTATGCATGTTTTGTAAATTGTTCCTCACAACAGATTGTTCATTGCCAGGAATTGTATGTGCACTGAGGGTCATGTCGCTCTAACAACATCCATCAAACAACAGGACAACACTGTTATCAGTACCAGCATGGAATATCTCAACTCAATTTGACTAACCATATGATCTGTGGACGTATCAGCACAGCTCTACAGGTTGATGTGGCTGCTTTAACGTCTGCTGCAGAGACTTACCGAGACTGTCTGGAGCAGTCTCCTATCTCCTCTACTACTTCTGCAGCAACTAATATTCAGGACTCCAACTCCTCCATGCCTGCTTTTGTGACTTTCATAAATGGTGAAAATGCTGACTTCTCCTGCAGTCAATTTGGCTGTACATACTGCACATTCTCTATGTAATAAGATGTTTGTTTTAAATGAGTGTTTCATTGCTCTTAATTCCCTTGTCACTTAAAAAACTAAACTTTCTCTATGGTTATGCCCATGATCTGGGATTATCTCATTCATATCAAATGTTGTACAACTATAGATCATTTGGAGACCAACCTGAAAACAATGATTGAACTACCAAACAATTCATGTTTTTTCCTGCTACTATCAACATGAGACAACTCACAATTATATACCTATACCTTCTGGGAAGCCTCGGCTAACTAGTAATGAAGTCATTTCAGTGATAGTTACAATGTTTTGGCCACAAATTGACTTTCTGTCAGGTGGTTTATGCTGTTTCCAGCAGCTTTCTCTCCCTCTGTGCAGCATTGTCAGTCAGTCAAATTTCCGAGCAAATCTGACACTGTTAAAATATTCTACAAGTTCATACAATATTAAAAAATATTCTACAATTCTCACTTGTCAAGTCAACTTTGTTGTCAATGCATGTCACATACAGCAGTATACACAGCATGACCAGTATAACTATAGGAAATATAGGAAGATTGCTTAACTTTTTTCAGCTAATGTCACACTTGTTAGAATATTCTACAATTTCATACTAGATTTCAAAATGTCCTACAATACAATTTTTTTCATACAAATTTCCACAGATGAATCGGGCATTTCAGCAGATGGCATCCAGACTGCACTTTCCGCAGGACATGCAATTTTATAGTTACAGCATAATATAGTATAGTACATTATGTGTAGTCCCCTTAGGAAAATTGGGTATCAGTGAAAATACGTAACATTTCACAGCATGGCATTGAATGCTCTCACACATAACACACATACTGTCCTGGTAGGATTAACAAACACACAAGACGGACTCAACATTGGCTAAATTACGAACCTGGCAGCATTTGTAGCACTGAGTAATGGCCACAGATTGCTAAGGATTCCCAGACTGTGGTACACGTACCGTCTTTGGAACTTGAGTTAAGTGGTGCACGAGATGAAAAAGGGAATGTGCTTTCACAACCTTGCCTGAGGATCAATGACCATCAAATTAATTTTGCGGTATCAGCAAGAGGTCCTTACTCCAACTGCAAAGTTCAGTTGCACTGGGATGTCTCAGACAATACTGGAAATAAGGTTAAAATACAAAGCAATATGAAAATCTGAGAAAACAAATGCATTTTTGCTACATATAGCGCCACCTATAGGCCAAACGTCACCAGCCTTCTTGGGCCTCTTAGAAATGTAATCATGAGTCTGAGTTAGAAGTTTGACATCATAATATGAAATGGTTGCCAAGATATGGCCTCACCTCCGGTTTGGCGGCGTCAACCTCGAGTTTGATTGGCTTTTATGGAAAATCGGAAGCCTAATTAAAAATTCCACACAATAACTTTTGTGCGGCTTGGTGTGAAGATTCTATGTGCCAAGTCTCGTGAAAATCAGACAATCTGTGTGACCTGAAATGCTTGTTTAAGGTTTTTGATCAAATTAAAAATAGCGGAAATTGTAGGAATAGGCAATTGACGTCACAGGTTGCGTTGGACTTGACATGATCCAAGGATTCCAATGATGCCTCATTTGTGAAATTTGGATCAAGTAGTCCAAAGTTATTAGGCTGAATGCACTTTAAACTTTGGCGTGTTGGTGGCGCTAGTGAGTAAGCACTTGGGCCATGAAATTTCTTGACTTTGGCTTTGGCACTTGGCTGATTACGTGTGCCAAATTTCACATCTTTCTTGCATTGCGTTAATGGGCTGCCATAGATAGCGCCACCTATAGGCCAGACGTCACCAGACTTCTTGGGCCACTTAACGTATTGGTCTTGAGTATGTGTTAGAAGTTTGACGTCATAACATCAAATGGTTGCCAAGATAGGGCCTCACTTCCGCTTTGGCGGCGTCAACCTCGAGTTTGATTGGCTTTTATGGAAAATTGGAAGCCTGATTAAGAAATTCCACATGATAACTTTTGTGCGGCTTGGTCTGAAGATTCTATGTGCCAAGTTTTGTGGAGATCGGACAATCTGCGTGGCCTGAAATGCTTTTTGAAGCTTTTTGATTAAATTCAAAATGGCGGACATTGTAGACATAGGCCAATGATGTCATTGGGTGCATTGGACTCGTCATAATCCAGGGATTCCAGTAATACCTGATTTGTGAAATTTGGACCAAGTAGTCCAAAGTTAGGCATTTAGATGCACTTTGAACTTTGAAGTGTTGGTGGCGCTAGTGAGTAAGCACTTGGGCCATGAAATTTCTTGACTTTTGCTTTGGCACTTGGCTGATTACGTGTGCCAAATTTCACATCTTTCTCGCATTGCGTTAATGGGGCTAACATAGATAGCGCCACCTATAGGCCAGACGTCACCAGACTTCTTGGGCCACTTAACGTATTGGTCTTGAGTGTGTGTTAGAAGTTTGACGTCATAACATCAAATGGTTTCCAAGATATGGCCTCACTTCCGCTTTGGCGGCGTTAACCTTGAGTTTGATTGGCTCTTATGGAAAATCGGAATACTAATTAAGAAATTCCACACAATAACTTTTGTGAGGCTTGGTCTGAAGATTCTATGTGCCAAGTTTCGTGGAGATCGGACAATCTGCGTGGCCTGAAATGCTTTTTCAAGCTTTTTGATTAAATTCAAAATGGCGAACATTGTAGGCATAGGCCAATGACGTCGTAGGGCGCGTTAGACTCGACATGATCCAAGGATTCCAATGATGTATCATTTGTGAAATTTGGACCGAGTAGTCCAAAGATATGAGCAAAAATGCATTTCAGCTGCTTATAGCGCCACCTATAGGCCAGACGTCTCCAAACTCCTTGGGCCACTTACTGTAGGGGTCTTGAGTGTGTGTTCGAAGTTTGACGTCATAACATCAAATGGTTTCCAAGATATGGCCTCACTTCCGGTTTAGCGGCGTTAACCTCGAGTTTGATTGGCTTTTTTTGGATGATTAAAAGCCTAATTAAAAATTCCACATGATAACTTTTGTGGTTCTTGGTCTGAAGATTCTATGTGCCAAGTTTCGTGGAGATCGGACAATCTGCGTGGCCTGAAATGCTCTTTAAAGCTTTTTGATTAAATTAAAAATGGCGGAGTTTGTAGGCGTAGGCCAATGACATCATATTGTGCGTTGGACTCGTCATAATCCAAGGATTCCAGCAATACCTCATTTGTGAAATTTGGACCAAGTAGTCCAAAGTTATGCATTTGGATGCACTTTGAACTTTGACGTGTTGGTGGCGCTAGTGAGTAAGCACTTGGGCCATGAAATTTCTTGACTTTGGCTTTGGCACTTGGCTGATTACGTTTGCCAAATTTCACAACTTTCTCGCATTGCGTTAATTGGCTGCCATAGATAGCGCCACCTATAGGCCAAATGTCCCCCAACCTCTTGTGCCTCTTACAGTAGGGGTCTTAAGTCTGTGTTAGAAGTTTAAAGTCATAACACCAAATGGTTTCGAAGATAAGGCCTCACTTCCGCTTCGGCGGAGTCAACCTCGAGTTTGATTGGCTTTTATGGAAAATCGGAATACTAATTAAGAAATTCCACACAATAACTTTTGTGAGGCTTGGTCTGAAGATTCTATGTGCCAAGTTTCGTGGAGATCGGACAATTTGCGTGGCCTGAAATGCTTTTTTAAGCTTTTTGATTAAATTCAAAATGGTGGACATTGTAGGCATAAGCCAATGGCGTCATAGGGTGCGTTGGTCTCGACATGATCCAAGGATTCCAGCAATACTTCATTTGCTAAATTTAGACCAAGTAGTCCAAAGTTAGGCATTTGGATATACTTTGAACTTTGACGTGTTGGTGGCGCTAGTGAGTAAGCACTTGGGCCATGAAATTTCTTGACTTTGCTTTTGGCACTTGGCTGATTACGTGTGCCAAATTTCACATCTTTCTCGCATTGCGATAATGGGCTGCCATAGATAGCGCCACCTATAGGCCAAACGTCACCAAACTTCTTGTGCCTCTTACAGTAGGGGTCTTGAGTCTGTGTTAGAAGTTTGACGTTATAACATCAAATGGTTTCCAAGATATGTTCTCACTTCCGCTTTGGCGGCGTTAACCTCGAGTTTGATTGGCTTTTATGGAAAATCGGAATACTAATTAAGAAATTCCACACAATAACTTTTGTGAGGCTTGATCTGAAGATTCTATGTGCCAAGTTTCGTGGAGATCAGACAATCTGCGTGGCCTGAAATGCTTTTTTATGCTTTATGATTAAATTCAAAATGGCGGAAATTGTAGACATATGCCAATGACGTCATAGGACGCGTTAGACTAGTCATGATCCAAGGATTCCAATGATGTCTCATTTGTGAAATTTGGACCAATAATTTCAAAGATATGAGCAAAAATGCATTTCTGCTGCATATAGCGCCACCTATAGGCCAGACATCACTAAACTTCTTGGGCCTCTTACAATAGGGCTCTTGAGTATTTGTTCGAAGTTTGACGTCATAACATCAAATGGTTGCCAAGATATGGCCTCACTTCCGCTTTGGCGGCGTCTACCTTGAGTTTGATTGGCTTTTATGCAAATTCAAAAGCCTAATTAAAAATTCCACATGATAACTTTTGTGCGGCTTGGTCTGAAGATTCTATGTGCCAAGTTTCGTGGAGATCGGACAATCTGCGTGGCCTGAAATGCTTTTTTAAGCTTTTTGATTAAATTCAAAATGGCGGACATTATAAGCATAGGCCAATGACGTCATTGAGTGCGTTGGACTCGTCATGATCCAAGGATTCCAGCAATACCTCATTTGTGAAATTTGGACCAAGTAGTCCAAAGTTATGCATTTAGATGCACTTTGAACTTTGACGTGTTGGTGGCGCTAGTGAGTAAGCACTTGGGCCATGAAATTTATTGACTTTGCTTTTGGCACTTGGCTGATTACGTGTGCCAAATTTCACAACTTTCCCGCAATGCGTTAATGGGGCTGCCATAGACTTCAATTGCAGCGGAAAGTAGATCAATAATAAATATAGCTGCAAGCAGCGATGTGGGGGTCCTAGCAGGACGCCACAATAGGCAAGGCTTGGGCTAATCAGGATTGCGTAGTGAGTTCATGCACCAAGTTTGGCATCGATACATCAATATATGGCAAAGATATGGCCTAATGTCCAGTTTGCGTGTGGGCGTGGAGTTAGATTGGCTGCCACATGCAAATGGAAGTGAAATGAAAAAATCCACATGATAACTTTTGTGCGGATTGGTCTGAATATTCTATGTGTAAAGTCCCGTCGCGATTGGACAATCTGCGTGGCCTGAAATGCTTTTTGTAGGTTTTCAATTAAATTCAAAATGGCGGATTATCCAATATGGCGCAGATTATGTCATGAGATGCGTTGACCTCGTCTGCATCCAGAGATTCCAACGGTACCTGATTTGTGAAATTTGGACCAAGTAGTCCAAAGTTATGCATTTGGATGCACCTTGAACTTTGACGTGTTGGTGGCGCTAGTGAGTAAGCACTTGGGCCATGAAATTTCTTGACTTTGGCTTTGGCACTTGGCTGATTACGTGTGCCAAATTTCACAATTTTCTCGCATTGCGTTCATGGGGCTAACATAGATAGCGCCACCTATAGGCCAAACGTCACCAAACTTCTTGTGCCTCTTACAGTAGGGGTCTTGAGTGTGTGTTAGAAGTTTGACGTCATAACACCAAATGGTTGCCAAGATAAGGCCTCACTTCCGCTTTGGCGGCATAAAACTCGAATTTGATTGGCTTTTATGGAAAATCAGAAGCCTAATTAAAAATTTCACATGATAACTTTTGTGAGGCTTGGTCTGAAGATTCTATGTGCCAAGTTTCGTGGAGATCGGACAATCTGCGTGGCCTGAAATGCTCTTTAAAGCTTTTTGATTAAATTAAAAATGGCGGAGTTTGTAGGCGTAGGCCAATGACATCATATTGTGCGTTGGACTCGTCATAATCCAAGGATCCCAGCAATACCTCATTTGTGAAATTTGAACCAAGTAGTCCAAAGTTATGCATTTGGATGCACTTTGAACTTTGACGTGTTGGTGGCGCTAGTGAGTAAGCACTTTGGCCATGAAATTTCTTGAGTTTGCTTTTGGCACTTGGCTGATTACGTGTGCCAAATTTCACAACTTTCTCGCATTGCGTTCATGGGGCTAACATAGATAGCGCCATCTATAGGCCAAACGTCACGAAACTTCTTGTGCCTCTTACAGTAGGGGTCTTTAGTGTGTGTTAGAAGTTTGATGTCATAACATCAAATGGTTGCCAAGATAAGGCCTCACTTCCGCTTTGGTGGCGTTAACCTCGAGTTTGATTGGCTTTTATGGAAAATCGGAATACTAATTAAGAAATTCCACATGATAACTTTTGTGAGGCTTGATCTGAAGATTCTATGTGCCAAGTTTCGTGGAGATCAGACAATCTGTGTGGCCTGAAATGCTTTTTTAATCTTTTTGATTAAATTCAAAATGGCGGACATTGTAGGCATAGCTCAATGACGTCATAGGGTGCGTTAGACTCGATATGATCCAAGGATTCCAATGATGTATCATTTGTGAAATTTGGACCAAGTAGTCCAAAGATATGAGCAAAAATGCATTTCTGCTGCATATAGCGCCACCTATAGGCCAGACGTCACCAAACTTCTTGGGCCTCTTACAATAGGGGTCTTGAGTGTGTGTTTAAAGTTCGACGTCATAACATCAAATGGTTTCCAAGATATGGCCTCACTTCCGCTTTGGCGGCGTCTACCTTGAGTTTGATTGGCTTTTATGCAAATTCAAAAGCCTAATTAAAAATTCCACATGATAACTTTTGTGCGGCTTGGTCTGAAGATTCTATGTGCCAAGTTTCGTGGAGATCGGACAATCTGCGTGGCCTGAAATGCTTTTTTAAGCTTTTTGATTAAATTCAAAATGGCGGACATTGTAGGCATAGGCTAATGACGTCATTGGGTGCGTTGGACTCGTCATGTTCCAAGGATTCCAGCAATACCTCATTTGTGAATTTTGGACCAAGTAGTCCAAAGTTATGCATTTGGATGCACTTTGAACTTTGACGTGTTGGTGGCGCTAGTGAGTAAGCACTTGGGCCATGAAATTTCTTGACTTTGCTTTTGGCACTTGGCTGATTACGTGTGCCAAATTTCACAACTTTCCCGCAATGCGTTAATGGGGCTGCCATAGACTTCAATTGCAGCGGAAAGTAGATCAATAATAAGAATACCTACTAACACAATGGGGTTCCTGCAGCTTTGCTGCTAGGACCCCCAATAATAATAGGAATAACTACTAACACAATGGGGTTCCTGCAGCTTTGCTGCTAGGACCCCCAATAAATATAGCTGCAAGCAGCGATGTGGGGGTCCTAGCAGAATGGCACAATAGGCAAGGCTTGGGCTGCTCAGGAAGGCGTCGTGAGTCCATGCACCAAGTTTGGCATCGATACATCAATGCATCGCAGAGATACGGCCAAATGTCCCATTTGCGCGTCGGCGTGGAGTTTGATTGGCTGCCGCGGTTACACGGAAGTGAAATAAAAAAATCCACATGATAACTTATGTGCGGCTTGGTCTGAAGATTCTATTTGCCAAGTTCCGTCGAGATTGGACACTCTCAGAGGCCTGAAATGCTTTTTGAAGGTTTTCGATTAAATTCAAAATGGCGGACATTCCAAGATGGCGCTGATGACGTCATGATATGCATTGACCTCGACCTTATCCAGGGATTCCATTGGTACCTCATTTGTGACATTTAGACCAAGTGGTCCAAAGATATGGGCAAAAATGCGTTTTGGCTACATATAGCGCCACCTATAGGCCGAACGTCACCAAACTTCTTGGGCCTCTTACCTTAGCAGTCTTGAGTCTGTGTTATAAGTTTGACGTCATGATATCAAATGGTTGCCAAGATATGGCCTCACTTCCGGTTTTGGGGCGTCAACCTCGAGTTTGATTGGCTTTTAAGGAAAAATGGAAGCCTAATTAAAAATTCCACACGATAACTTTTGTGCGGCTTGGTCTTAAGACTCTATGTGCCAAGTTTCGTGAAAATTGGACAATCTCTGTGACCTGAAATGCTTTTTTAAGCTTTTTGATAAAATTCAAAATGGCGGAAAATCTAAGCATACGCAAATTGACGTCATAGGGTGCGTTGGACTCGTCATGATCCAAGGATTCCAACGATACCTCATTTTTTAAATTTGAACCAAGTAGTCCAAAGTTATTAGGCTTAATGTACTTTGAACTTTGACGTGTTGGTGGCGCTAGAGAGTAAGCTCTTGGGGCATGAAATTTCTTGACTTTGGTTTTGGCACTTGGCTGATTACGTGTGCCAAATTTCACAACTTTTTACCATAGCGTTCATGGGGCTGCCATAGACTTCAATTGCAGAAGAAAGTAGATCAATAAATATAGCTGCAAGCAGCGATGTGGGGGTCCTAGCAGAATGGCACAATAGGCAAGGCTTGGGCTGCTCAGGAAGGCGTCGTGAGTTCATGCACCAAGTTTAGCATCGATACATCAATGCATCGCAGAGATACGGCCAAATGTCCCATTTGCGCGTCGGCGTGGAGTTTGATTGGCTGCCGCGGTTACACGGAAGTTAAATAAAAAAATCCACATGATAACTTATGTGCGGCTTGGTCTGAAGATTCTATTTGCCAAGTTCCGTCGAGATTGGACACTCTCAGAGGCCTGAAATGCTTTTTGAAGGTTTTCGATTAAATTCAAAATGGCAGACATTCCAAGATGGCGCTGATGACGTCATGATATGCATTGACCTTGGCTTCATCCAGGGATTCCATTGGTACCTCATTTGTGACATTTAGACCAAGTGGTCCAAAGATATGGGCAAAAATGCATTTTGGCTACATATAGCGCCACCTATAGGCCGAACGTCACCAAACTTCTTGGTCCTCTTACCTTTGCAGTCTTGAGTCTGTGTTATAAGTTTGACGTCATAACATCAAATGGTTGCCAAGATATGACCTCACTTCCGGTTTGGGGGTGTCAACCTCGAGTTTGATTGGGTTTTATGGAAAATTGGAAGCCTAATTAAAAATTCCAAACAATAACTTTTGTGCGGCTTGGTCTTAAGAGTCTATGTGCCAAGTTTCGTGAAAATTGGACAATCTCTGTGACCTGAAATGCTTTTTTAAGCTTTTTGATAAAATTCAAAATGGCGGAAAATCTAAGTATACGCAAATTGACGTCATAGGGTGCGTTGGACTCGTCATAATCCAAGGATTCCAACGATGCCTCACTTGTGAAATTTGGACCAAGTAGTCCAAAGTTATTAGGCTGAATGCACTTTGAACTTTGACGTGTTGGTGGCGCTAGAGAGTAAGGTCTTGGGGCATGAAAATTCTTGACTTTGGCTTTGGCACTTGGCTGATTACGTGTGCCAAATTTCACAACTTTTTACCATAGCGTTCATGGGGCTGCCATAGACTTCAATTGCAGCGGAAAGTAGAAGAATAAATATAGCTGCAAGCAGCGATGTGGGGGTCCTAGCAGAATGGCACAATAGGGAAGGCTTGGGCTGCTCAGGAAGGCGTCGTGAGTCCATGCACCAAGTTTGGCATCGATACATCAATGCATCGCAGAGATACGGCCAAATGTCCCATTTGCGCGTCGGCATGGAGTTTGATTGGCTGCCGCGGTTACACGGAAGTGAAATAAAAAAATCAACATAATAACTTATGTGTGGCTTTGTCTGAAGATTCTATGTGCCAAGTCTCGTGGAGATTGGACAATCTTAGTGGCCTGAAATGCGTTTTGAAGGTTTTTGATTAAATTCAAAATGGCGGACAATCCAAGATGGCGCAAATGACGTCATTAAGTGTGTTGACCTCGTCCTGATCCAGGGATTCCACTGGTACCTCATTTGTGAAATGTGGACCAAGGGGTCCAAAGATATGAGCAAAAATGCATTTTTGCTACATATAGCGCCACCTATAGGCCGAACGTCACCAAACTTCTTGGGCCTCTTACCTTAGCAGTCTTGAGTCTGTGTTATTAGTTTGACGTCATGATATCAAATGGTTGCCAAGATATGACCTCACTTCCGGTTTGGGGGCGTCAACCTCGAGTTTGATTGGCTTTTATGGAAAAATGGAAGCCTAATTAAAACTTCCCTTGGATAACTTTTGTGCGGCTTGGTCTTAAGAGTCTATGTGCCTTGTTTCGTGATCATTGGATAATCTCTGTGACCTGAAATGCTTTTTTAAGGTTTTTGATAAAATTCAAAATGGCGGAAAATCTAAGTATACGCAAATTGACGTCATAGGGTGCGTTGGACTCGTCATGATCCAAGGATTCCAATGATGTCTTGTTTGTGAAATTTGGGCCAAGTATTCAAAAGTTATTAGGCTGAATGCACTTTGAACTTTGACGTGTTGGTGGCGCTAGAGAGTAAGGTCTTGGACCATGAAAATTCTTGAGTTTGTGATTGGCACTTGGCTAATTACGTGTGCCAAATTTCACAACTTTTTACCATAGCGTTCATGGGGCTGCCATAGACTTCAATTGCAGCGGAAACGGATTAATAATAATAATAATAATAATAGGAAAAGCTACTAACTCAATGGGTTCCTGCAGCTTCGCTGCTAGGACCCCCAAATATAGCTGCAAGCAGCGATGTGGGGGTCCTAGCAGAATGGCACAATAGGGAAGGCTTGGGCTGCTCAGGAAGGCGTCGTGAGTCCATGCAC
Source organism: Odontesthes bonariensis (assembly GCF_027942865.1). NCBI lineage: Eukaryota > Metazoa > Chordata > Actinopteri > Atheriniformes > Atherinopsidae > Odontesthes > Odontesthes bonariensis. The sequence continues at coordinate 12,278,617 of NC_134515.1, read as the reverse complement.
CAAGTTTGGCATCAATACATCAATGCATCACAGAGATACGGCAAAATGTCCCATTTGCGCGTCGGCATGGAGTTTGATTGGCTGCCGCGGTTACACGGAAGTTAAATAAAAAAATCCACATAATAACTTATGTGCGGCTTGGTCTGAAGATTCTATGTGCCAAGTCCCGTGGAGATTGGACAATCTTAGTGGCCTGAAATGCATTTTGAAGGTTTTTGATTAAATTCAAAATGGCGGCAAATCCATGATGGCGCAGATGACGTCATTAAGTGTGTTGACCTCGTCCTTATCCAGGGATTCTACTGATACCTCATTTGTGACATTTGGACCAAGGGGTCCAAAGATATGAGCAAAAATGCATTTTTGCTACTTATAGCGCCATCTATAGGCCGAACGTCACCAAACTTCTTGGGCCTCTTACCTTAGCAGTCTTGAGTCTGTGTCATAAGTTTGACGTCATGATATCAAATGGTTGCCAAGATATGACCTCACTTCCGGTTTGGGGGCGTCAACCTCGAGTTTGATTGGCTTTTATGAAAAAATGGAAGCCTAATTAAAAATTCCACACGATAACTTTTGTGCGGCTTGGTCTTAAGAGTCTATATGCCAAGTTTCGTGAAGATTTGACAATCTGTGTGACCTGAAATGCTTTTTTAAGCTTTTTGATAAAATTCAAAATGGCGGAAAATCTAAGTATACGCAAATTGACGTCATAGGGTGCGTTGGACTCGTCATGATCCAAGGATTCCAATGATGTCTTGTTTGTAAAATTTGGGCCAAGTATTCAAAAGTTATTAGGCTGAATGCACTTTGAACTTTGGCGTGTTGGTGGCGCTAGAGAGTAAGCTCTTGGGCCATGAAAATTCTTGACATTGGCTTTGGCACTTGGCTGATTACGTGTGCCAAATTTCACAACTTTTTACCATAGCGTTCATGGGGCTGCCATAGACTTCAATTGCAGCAGAAAGTAGAGGAATAATAATAATAATAATAATAATAGGAAAAGCTACTAACTCAATGGGTTCCTGCAGCTTCGCTGCTAGGACCCCCAATAATAATAGGAAAAGCTACTAACTCAATGGGTTCCTGCAGCTTCGCTGCTAGGACCCCCAATAATAGGAATAGCTACTAACTCAATGGGTTCCTGCAGCTTCGCTGCTAGGACCCCCAATAATAAGAAAAGCTACTAACACAATGGGTGCCTTCGCAGCTTCGCTGCTAGGCCCCCAAATATAGCTGCAAGCAGCGATGTGGGGGTCCTAGCAGTATGGCACAATAGGCAAGGCTTGGGCTACTCAGGAATGCGTCGTGAGTCCATGCAACAAGTTTGGCATCGATACATCAATGCATCGCAGAGATACGGCCAAATGTCCCGTTTGCGCATCGGCTTAGAGTTTGATTGGCTGTCGCTGTTAAACGGAAGTGAATAAAAAAAATCCACATGATAACTTATGTGTGGCTTGGTCTGAAGATTCTATTTGCAAAGTTCCGTCGAGATTGAACAATCTCAGTGGCCTGAAATGCTTTTTGAAGGTTTTCGATTAAATTCAAAATGGCGGACAATTCAAGATGGCGCTCGTGACGTCATGATGTGCATTGACCTCGGCTGCATCCAGGGATTCCATTTGTACCTCATTTGTGACATTTGGACCAAGTGGTCCAAAGATATGGGCAAAAATGCATTTTTGCTACATATAGCGCCACCTATAGGCCAAACGCCACCAAACTTCGTTGGCCTCTTACCATCTTGGTCTTGAGTCTGTGTTATAAGTTTGACATCATAACATCAAATGGTTGCCAAGATATGGCCTCACTTCCGGTTTGGGGGCGTCAACCTCGAGTTTGATTGGGTTTTATGGAAAATCGAAAGCCTAATTAAAAATTCCCTTGGATAACTTTTGTGCGGCTTGGTCTTAAGAGTCTATATGCCAAGTTTCGTGAAGATTTGACAATCTGTGTGACCTGAAATGCTTTTTTAAGCTTTTTGATCATATTCAAAATGGCGGAAAATCTAAGCATACGCAAATTGACGTCATAGGGTGCGTTGGACTCGTTATGATCCAAGGATTCCAATGATGCCTTGTTTGTGAAATTTGGGCCAAGTAGTCAAAAGTTATTAGGCTGAATGCACTTTGAACTTTGACGTGTTGGTGGCGCTAGAGAGTAAGGTCTTGGGCCATGATAATTCTTGAGTTTCATTTTGGCACTTGGCTGATTAAGTGTGCCAAATTTCACAACTTTTTACCATAGCGTTCATGGGGCTGCCATAGACTTCAATTGCAGCGGAAACGGATGAATAATAAATATAGCTGCAAGCAGCGATGTGGGGGTCCTAGCAGAATGGCACAATAGGGAAGGCTTGGGCTGCTCAGGAAGGCGTTGTGAGTCCATGCACCAAGTTTGGCATCAATACATCAATGCATCACAGAGATACGGCAAAATGTCCCATTTGCGCGTCGGCATGGAGTTTGATTGGCTGCCGCGGTTACACGGAAGTTAAATAAAAAAATCCACATAATAACTTATGTGCGGCTTGGTCTGAAGATTCTATGTGCCAAGTCCCGTGGAGATTGGACAATCTTAGTGGCCTGAAATGCATTTTGAAGGTTTTTGATTAAATTCAAAATGGCGGCAAATCCATGATGGCGCAGATGACGTCATTAAGTGTGTTGACCTCGTCCTTATCCAGGGATTCTACTGATACCTAATTTGTGACATTTGGACCAAGGGGTCCAAAGATATGAGCAAAAATGCATTTTTGCTACTTATAGCGCCATCTATAGGCCGAACGTCACCAAACTTCTTGGGCCTCTTACCTTAGCAGTCTTGAGTCTGTGTCATAAGTTTGACGTCATGATATCAAATGGTTGCCAAGATATGACCTCACTTCCGGTTTGGGGGCGTCAACCTCGAGTTTGATTGGCTTTTATGAAAAAATGGAAGCATAATTAAAAATTCCACACAATAACTTTTGTGCGGCTTGGTCTTAAGAGTCTATGTGCCAAGTTTCGTGAAGATTTGACAATCTGTGTGACCTGAAATGCTTTTTTAAGCTTTTTGATAAAATTCAAAATGGCGGAAAATCTAAGTATACGCAAATTGACGTCATAGGGTGCGTTGGACTCGTCATGATCCAAGGATTCCAATGATGTCTTGTTTGTAAAATTTGGGCCAAGTATTCAAAAGTTATTAGGCTGAATGCACTTTGAACTTTGGCGTGTTGGTGGCGCTAGAGAGTAAGCTCTTGGGCCATGAAAATTCTTGACATTGGCTTTGGCACTTGGCTGATTACGTTTGCCAAATTTCACAACTTTTTACCATAGCGTTCATGGGGCTGCCATAGACTTCAATTGCAGCAGAAAGTAGAGGAATAATAATAATAATAATAATAATAGGAAAAGCTACTAACTCAATGGGTTCCTGCAGCTTCGCTGCTAGGACCCCCAAATATAGCTGCAAGCAGCAATGTGGGGGTCCTAGCAGAATGGCACAATAGGCAAGGCTTGGGCTACTCAGGAATGGGTCGTGAGTCCATGCAACAAGTTTGGCATCAATACATCAATGCATCGCAGAGATACGGCCAAATGTCCCGTTTGCGCATCGGCTTAGAGTTTGATTGGCTGTCGCTGTTAAACGAAAGTGAATAAAAAAAATCCACATGATAACTTATGTGCGGCTTGGTCTGAAGATTCTATTTGCCAAGTTCCGTCGAGATTGGACACTCTCAGAGGCCTGAAATGCTTTTTGAAGGTTTTCGATTAAATTCAAAATGGCGGACATTCCAAGATGGCGCTGATGACGTCATGATATGCATTGACCTTGGCTTCATCCAGGGATTCCATTGGTACCTCATTTTTGACATTTAGATCAAGTGGTCCAAAGATATGGGCAAAAATGCATTTTGGTTACATATAGCGCCACCTATAGGCCGAACGTCACCAAACTTCTTGGGCCTCTTACCTTTGCAGTCTTGAGTCTGTGTTATAAGTTTGACGTCATAACATCAAATGGTTGCCAAGATATGACCTCACTTCCGGTTTGGGGGCGTCAACCTCGAGTTTGATTGGCTTTTATGGAAAAATGGAAGCCTAATTAAAAATTCCACATGATAACTTTTGTGCGGCTTGGTCTTAAGAGTCTATGTGCCAAGTTTCGTGATAATTGGACAATCTCTGTGACCTGAAATGCTTTTTTAAGCTTTTTGATAAAATTCAAAATGGCGGAAAATCTAAGTATACGCAAATTGACGTCATAGGGTGCGTTGGACTCGTCATGATCCAAGGATTCCAATGATGTCTTGTTTGTGAAATTTGGGCCAAGTATTCAAAAGTTATTAGGCTGAATGCACTTTGAACTTTGGCGTGTTGGTGGCGCTAGAGAGTAAGCTCTTGGGCCATGAAAATTCTTGAGTTTGTGATTGGCACTTGGCTAATTACGTGTGCCAAATTTCATAACTTTTTACCATAGCGTTCATGGGGCTGCCATAGACTTCAATTGCAGCAGAAAGTAGAGGAATAATAATAATAAATATAGCTGCAAGCAGCGATGTGGGGGTCCTAGCAGAATGGCACAATAGGGAAGGCTTGGGCCGCTCAGGAAGGCGTCGTGAGTCCATGCACCAAGTTTGGCATCGATACATCAATGCATCGCAGAGATACGGCCAAATGTCCCATTTGCGCGTCGGCATGGAGTTTGATTGGCTGCCGCGGTTACACGGAAGTTAAATAAAAAAATCCACCTAATAACTTATGTGCGACTTGGTCTGAAGATTCTATATGCCAAGTCTCGTGGAGATTGGACAATCTTAGTGGCCTGAAATGCGTTTTGAAGGTTTTTGATTAAATTCAAAATGGCGGAAAATCCAAGATGGCGCAAATGACGTCATTAAGTGTGTTGACCTCGTCTGTATCCAGGGATTCTACTGGTACCTCATTTGTGAAATGTGGACCAACGGGTCAAAAGATATGAGCAAAAATGCATTTTTGCTACATATAGCGCCACCTATAGGCCGAACGTCACCAAACTTCTTGGGCATCTTACCTTAGCAGTCTTGAGTCTGTGTTATAAGTTTGACGTCATGATATCAAATGGTTGCCAAGATATGACCTCACTTCCGGTTTGGGGGCGTCAACCTCAAGTTTGATTGGCTTTTATGGAAAAATTGAAGCCTAATTAAAAATTCCACACGATAACTTTTGTGCGGCTTGGTCTTAAGAGTCTATGTGCCAAGTTTCGTGATAATTGGACAATCTCTGTGACCTGAAATGCTTTTTTAAGCTTTTTGATAAAATTCAAAATGGCGGAAAATCTAAGTATACGCAAATTGACGTCATAGGGTGCGTTGGACTCGTCATGATCCAAGGATTCCAACGATGCCTCATTTGTGAAATTTGGACAAAGTAGTCCAAAGTTATTAGGCTGAATGCACTTTGAACTTTGGCGTGTTGGTGGCGCTAGAGAGTAAGCTCTTGGGGCATGAAAATTCTTGACTTTGGCTTTGGCACTTGGCTGATTACGTGTGCCAAATTTCACAACTTTTTACCATAGCGTTCATGGGGCTGCCATAGACTTCAATTGCAGAAGAAAGTAGAGGAATAATAATAATAATAAGAAAAGCTACTAATCCAATGGGTTCCTGCAGCTTCGCTGCTAGGACCCCCAAATATAGCTGCAAGCAGCGATGTGGGGGTCCTAGCAGAATGGCACAACAGGCAAGGCTTGGGCTGCTCAGGATGGCGTCGTGAGTTCATGCACCAAGTTTGGCATCGATACATCAATGCATCGCAGAGATACGGCCAAATGTCCCATTTGCGCGTCGGCGTGGAGTTTGATTGGCTGCCGCGGTTACACGGAAGTTAAATAAAAAAATCCACATAATAACTTATGTGCGGCTTGGTCTGAAGATTCAATTTGCCAAGTTCCGTCGAGATTGGACACTCTCAGAGGCCTGAAATGCTTTTTGAAGGTTTTCAATTAAATTCAAAATGGCGGACATTCCAAGATGGCGCTGATGACGTCATGATATGCATTGACCTCGGCTTCATCCAGGGATTCCATTGGTACCTCATTTGTGACATTTAGACCAAGTGGTCTAAAGATATTGGCAAAAATGCATTTTGGCTACATATAGCGCCACCTATAGGCCGAACGTCACCAAACTTCTTGGGCCTCTTACCTTAGCAGTCTTGAGTCTGTGTTATAAGTTTTACGTCATGATATCAAATGGTTGCCAAGATATGACCTCACTTCCGGTTTGGGGGCGTCAACCTCGAGTTTGATTGGCTTTTATGGAAAAATGGAAGCCTAATTAAAAATTCCCTTGGATAACTTTTGTGCGGCTTGGTCTGAAGAGTATATGTGCCAAGTTTCGTGAAAATTGGACAATCTCTGTGACCTGAAATGCTTTTTTAAGCTTTTTGATAAAATTCAAAATGGCGGAAAATCTAAGTATACGCAAATTGACGTCATAGGGTCCGTTGGACTCGTCATGATCCAAGGATTCCAACGATGCCTTGTTTGTGAAATTTGGACCAAGTATTCAAAAGTTATTAGGCTGAATGCACTTTGAACTTTGACGTGTTGGTGGCGCTAGAGAGTAAGCTCTTGGGCCATGAAAATTCTTGAGTTTGGTTTTGGCACTTGGCTGATTAGGTGTGCCAAATTTCACAACTTTTTACCATAGCGTTCATGGGGCTGCCATAGACTTCAATTGCAGCGGAAACGGATTAATAATAATAATAATAATAGGAAAAGCTACTAACTCAATGGGTTCCTGCAGCTTCGCTGCTAGGACCCCCAATAAATATAGCTGCAAGCAGCGATGTGGGGGTCCTAGCAGAATGGCACAATAGGGAAGGCTTGGGCTGCTCAGGAAGGCGTCGTGAGTCCATGCACCAAGTTTGGCATCAACACATCAATGCATCACAGAGATACAGCAAAATGTCCCATTTGCGCGTCGGCATGGAGTTTGATTGGCTGCCGCGGTTACACGGAAGTTAAATAAAAAAATCCACATAATAACTTATGTGCGGCTTGGTCTGAAGATTCTATGTGCCAAGTCCCGTGGAGATTGGACAATCTTAGTGGCCTGAAATGCATTTTGAAGGTTTTTGATTAAATTCAAAATGGCGGCAAATCCATGATGGCGCAGATGACGTCATTAAGTGTGTTGACCTCGTCCTTATCCAGGGATTCTACTGATACCTAATTTGTGACATTTGGACCAAGGGGTCCAAAGATATGAGCAAAAATGCATTTTTGCTACTTATAGCGCCATCTATAGGCCGAACGTCACCAAACTTCTTGGGCCTCTTACCTTAGCAGTCTTGAGTCTGTGTCATAAGTTTGACGTCATGATATCAAATGGTTGCCAAGATATGACCTCACTTCCGGTTTGGGGGCGTCAACCTCGAGTTTGATTGGCTTTTATGAAAAAATGGAAGCATAATTAAAAATTCCACACGATAACTTTTGTGCGGCTTGGTCTTAAGAGTCTATGTGCCAAGTTTCGTGAAGATTTGACAATCTGTGTGACCTGAAATGCTTTTTTAAGCTTTTTGATAAAATTCAAAATGGCGGAAAATCTAAGTATACGCAAATTGACGTCATAGGGTGCGTTGGACTCGTCATGATCCAAGGATTCCAATGATGTCTTGTTTGTAAAATTTGGGCCAAGTATTCAAAAGTTATTAGGCTGAATGCACTTTGAACTTTGGCGTGTTGGTGGCGCTAGAGAGTAAGCTCTTGGGCCATGAAAATTCTTGACATTGGCTTTGGCACTTGGCTGATTACGTGTGCCAAATTTCACAACTTTTTACCATAGCGTTCATGGGGCTGCCATAGACTTCAATTGCAGCAGAAAGTAGAGGAATAATAATAATAATAAATATAGCTGCAAGCAGCGATGTGGGGGTCCTAGCAGAATGGCACAATAGGGAAGGCTTGGGCTGCTCAGGAAGGCGTCATGAGTCCATGCACCAAGTTTGGCATTGATACATCAATGCATCGCAGAGATACGCCCAAATGTCTCATTTGCTTGTCGGCGTAGACTTTGATTGGCTGCCAAGGTTAAACGGAAGTGAAATAAAAAAATCCACATGATAACTTATATGCGGCTTGGTCTGAAGATTCTATGTGCCAAGTTCCGTGGAGATTGGACAATCTAAGTGGTTTGAAATGCTTTTTGAAGGTTTTCGATTAATTTCAAAATGGCGGACAATCCAAGATGGCGCATATGACATTAATTGTTGCGTTTACCTCGAATGCATTCAGGGATTCCAACGGTACCTCATTTGTGAAATTTGGCACAAGGGGTCCAAAGATATGAGCAAATATGCATTTTTGCTACATATAGCGCCACCTATAGGCCGAACGTCACCAAACTTATTGTGCCTCTTACCTTTGCAGTCCTGAGTCTGTGTTAGACGTTTGACGTCATAACATCAAATGGTAGCCAAGATATGACCTCACTTCCGGTTTGGGGGCGTCAACCTCGAGTTTGATTGGCTTTTATGGAAAATTGGAAGCCTAATTAAAAATTCCACACAATAACTTTTGTGCGGCTTGGTCTTAAGAGTCTATGTGCCAAGTTTCGTGAAAATTGGACAATCTCTGTGACCTCAAATGCTTTTTTAAGCTTTTTCATAAAATTCAAAATGGCGGAAAATCTAAGTATACGCAAATTGACGTCATATGGTGCGTTGGACTCGTCATGATCCAAGGATTCCAACGATACCTTGTTTGTGAAATTTGGACCAAGTAGTCCAAAGTTATTAGGCTGAATGCACTTTGAACTTTGACGTGTTGGTGGCGCTAGAGAGTAAGCTCTTGGGGCATGAAAATTCTTGAGTTTTATTTTGGCACTTGGCTGATTAAGTGTGCCAAATTTCACAACTTTTTACCATAGCGTTCATGGGGCTGCCATAGACTTCAATTGCAGAAGAAAGTAGAGGAATAATAATAATAATAAGAAAAGCTACTAATCCAATGGGTTCCTGCAGCTTCGCTGCTAGGACCCCCAATAATAATAGGAAAAGCTACTAACTCAATGGGTTCCTGCAGCTTCGCTGCTAGGACCCCCAATAATAATAGGAAAAGCTACTAACACAATGGGTTCCTACAGCTTCGCTGCTAGGACCCCCAATAATAATAGGAAAAGCTACTAACTCAATGGGTTCCTGCAGCTTCGCTGCTAGGACCCCCAATAATAGGAATAGCTACTAACTCAATGGGTTCCTGCAGCTTCGCTGCTAGGACCCCCAATAATAGGAAAAGCTACTAACACAATGGGTTCCTGCAGCTTCGCTGCTAGGACCCCCAATAATAGGAAAAGCTACTAACACAATGGGTTCCTGCAGCTTCGCTGCTAGGACCCCCAAATATAGCTGCAAGCAGCGATGTGGGGGTCCTAGCAGGACGCCACAATAGGCAAGGCTTGGGCTGCTCAGGAAGGCGTTGTGAGTTTATGCACCAAGTTTGGCATTGATACATAAATAAATGGCAAAGATATGGCCGAACGTCTTGTTTGCGCGTGGGCGTGGAGTTTCTGCTGCATTTGGTGCCACCTATAGGCCAGACGTCACCAAACTTATTTTGCCTCTTACTGTAGGGGTCTTGAGTCTGTGTTAGAGGTTTCACATCATAACATCAAATGGTTGCCAAGATATGGCCTCACTTCCGCTTCGGCGGAGTCAACCTCAAGTTTGATTGGATTTTATGGAAAATCGGAAGCCTAATTAAAATTCCACATGATAACTTTTGTGCGGCTTGGTCTGAAGATTCTATGTGCCAAGTTTCGTGGAGATCGGACAATCTGCGTGTTCTGAAATGCTTTTTTAAGCTTTTTGATTCAATTCAAAATGGCGGACATTGTAGGCATAAGCCAATGGCGTCATAGGGTGCGTTGGTCTTGACATGATCCAAGGATTCCAATGATGCCTCATTTTTTAAATGTGGACCAAGTAGTCCAAAGTTTAGCATTTGGATGCACTTTGAAATTTGACGTGTTGGTGGCGCTAGTGAGTAAGCACTTGGGCCATGAAATTTCTTGACTTTGGCTTTGGCACTTGGCTGATTACGTGTGCCAAATTTCACATCTTTCTCGCATTGCGTTAATGGGCTGCCATAGATAGCGCCACCTATAGGCCAAACGTCACCAAACTTCTTGTGCCTCTTACAGTCGGGGTCTTGAGTCTGTATTAGAAGTTTAACGTCATAACACCAAATGGTTGCCAAGATAAGGCCTCACTTCCGCTTCGGCGGAGTCAACCTCAAGTTTGATTGGATTTTATGGAAAATTGGAAGCCTAATTAAAAATTCCACACAATAAATTTTGTGCGGCTTGGTCTGAAGATTCTATGTGCCAAGTTTCGTGGAGATCGGACAATCTGCGTGGCATGAAATGCTTTTTTAAGCTTTATGATTAAATTCAAAATGGCGGACATTGTAGACATAGGCCAATGACGTCATAGGTTGCGTTGGACTCGTCATGATCCAAGGATTCGAAAGATGCCTCATTTGTGAAATTTGGACCAAGTAGTCCAAAGTTATGTATTTGGATGCACTTTGAACTTTGACGTGTTGGTGGCGCTAGTGAGTAAGCACTTGGGCCATGAAATTTCTTGAGTTTGCTTTTGGCACTTGGCTGATTACGTGTGCCAAATTTCACAACTTTCTCGCATTGCGTTCATGGGGCTAACATAGATAGCGCCACCTATAGGCCAAACGTCACCAACCTACTTGTGCCTCTTACAGTGGGGGTCTTGAGTGTGTGTTAGAAGTTTGACGTCATAACACCAAATGGTTGCCAAGATAAGGCCTCACTTCCGCTTTGGCGGCATCTAACTCGAATTTGATTGGCTTTTATGGAAAATCGGAATACTAATTAAGAAATTCCACACAATAACTTTTGTGAGGCTTGATCTGAAGATTCTATGTGCCAAGTTTCGTGAAGATCAAACAATCTGCGTGGCCTGAAATGCCTTTTTATGTTTTTTGATTAAATTCAAAATGGCGGACATTGTAGGCATAAGCCAATGACGTCATAGGTTGCGTTGGACTTGTCATGATCCAAGGATTCCAATGATGCCTCGTTTGTGAAATTTGGACCAAGTAGTCCAAAGTTATGAGCAAAAATGCATTTCTGCTGCATATAGCGCCACCTATAGGCCAGGCGTCATCAAACTTCTTGGGCCTCTTACAATAGGGGTCTTGAGTCTGTGTTCGAAGTTTGACGTCATAACATCAAATGGTTGCCAAGATATGGCCTCACTTCCGCTTTGGCGGCATCTACTTTGAGTTTGATTGGCTTTTATGCAAATTCAAAAGCCTAATTAAAAATTCCACATGATAACTTTTGTGCGGCTTGGTCTGAAGATTCTATGTGCCAAGTTTCGTGGAGATCGGACAATCTGCGTGGCCTGAAATGCTTTTTTAAGCTTTATGATTAAATTCAAAATGGCGGACATTGTAGGCCTAGGCCAATGACGTCATTGGGTGCGTTAGACTCGTCATGATCCAAGGATTCCAGCAATACCTCATATGTGAAATTCGGACCAAGTAGTCCAAAGTTATGCATTTAGATGCACTTTGAACTTTGGCGTGTTGGTGGCGCTAGTGAGTAAGCACTTGGGCCATGAAATTTCTTGACTTTGCTTTTGGCACTTGGCTGATTACGTGTGCCAAATTTCACAACTTTCCCGCAATGCGTTAATGGGGCTGCCATAGACTTCAATTGCAGAAGAAAGTAGATCAATAATAGGAATAACTACTAACACAATGGGGTTCCTGCAGCTTTGCTGCTAGGACCCCCAATAAGAAAAGCTACTAACACAATGGGTTCCTGCAGCTTCGCTGCTAGGACCCCCAAATATAGCTGCAAGCAGCGATGTGGGGGTCCTAGCAGAATGGCACAATAGGGAAGGCTTGGGCTGCTCAGGAAGGCGTCGTGAGTCCATGCACCAAGTTTGGCATCGATACATAAATGCATCGCAGAGATATGGCCAAATGTCCCATTTGCGCGTCGGCATGGAGTTTGATTGGCTGCCGCGGTTACACGGAAGTTAAATAAAAAAATCCACATAATAACTTATGTGCGGCTTGGTCTGAAGATTCTATGTGCCAAGTCTCGTGGAGATTGGACAATCTGTGTGACCTGAAATGCTTTTTTAAGGTTTTTGATCAAATTAAAAATGTCGGAATATCAAAGATGGTGCAAATGACGTCATGAGTTGCGATGACCTTGTCTGTCTCCAGGGATTCCATTGGTGCCTCATTTGTGAAATTTAAACCAAGGGGTTTAAAGATCTGAGCAAAAATGCATTTTGGCTACATATAGCGCCACCTATAGGCCAATTGTCACCAAACTTCTTGGGCCACTTACTGTAGTGGTCTTGAGTGTGTGTTCGAAGCTTGACATCATAACATCAAATGGTTGCCAAGATATGGCCTCTTTTCCGCTTCGGCTGAGTCAAACTCGATTTTGATTAGCTTTTATGGAAAATCGGAAGCCTAATTAAAAATTCCACATGATAACTTTTATCCAGCATGGTATAAAAATTCTATGTGCCAAGTTTCGTGGAGATCGGACAATCTGCGTGGCCTGAAATGCTTTTTCTAGGTTTTTGATTAAATTCAAAATGGCGGAAATTGTAGGAATACGCAATTGACGTCATAGGTTGCGTTGGACTTGACATGATCCAAGGATTCCAATGATGCCTCATTTGTGAAATTTGTACCAAGTAGTCCAAAGTTATTAGGCTGAATGCACTTTAAAATTTGGCGTGTTGGTGGCGCTAGTGAGTAAGCACTTGGGCCATGAAATTTCTTGACTTTGGCTTTGGCACTTGGCTGATTACGTGTGCCAAATTTCACATCTTTCTTGCATTGTGTTAATGGGCTGCAATAGATAGCACCACCTATAGGCCAAACGTCACCAGCCTCCTTGGGCCTCTTAGAAATGTAATCATGAGTCTGAGTTAGAAGTTTGACATCATAATATGAAATGGTTGCCAAGATATGGCCTCACTTTCGCTTTGGCGACATCAAACTCGAATTTGATTGGCTTTTATGGAAAATCGGAATACTAATTAAGAAATTCCACACAATAACTTTTGTGAGGCTTGATCTGAAGATTCTATGTGCCAAGTTCCGTGGAGATCGGACAATCTGCGTGGCCTGAAATGCTTTTTTAAGCTTTTTGATAAAATTCAAAATGGTAGACATTGTAGGCATAAGCCAATGACGTCATAGGATGCGTTGGACTCGTCATGATCCAAGGATTCCAAGGATGCCTCATTTGTGAAATTTGGACCAAGTAGTCCAAAGTTAAGCATGTGGATGAACTTTGAACTTTGACGTGTTGGTGGCGCTAGTGAGTAAGCACTTGGGCCATGAAATTTCTTGACTTTGGCTTTGGCACTTGGCTGATTACGTGTGCCAAATTTCACATCTTTTTCGCAGTGCGTTCATGTGGCTAACATAGATAGCGCCACCTATAGGCCAGACGTCACCAAACTTCTTGTGCCTCTTACTGTAGGGGTCTTGAGTGTGTGTTAGAAGTTTGACGTTATAACATCAAATGGTTTCCAAGATATGGCCTCACTTCCGCTTTGGCGGCGTTAACCTCGAGTTTGATTGGCTTTTATGGAAAATCGGAATACTAATTAAGAAATTCCACACGATAACTTTTGTGAGGATTGATCTGAAGATTCTATGTGCCAAGTTTCGTGGAGATCAGACAATCTGCGTGGCCTGAAATGCTTTTTTATGCTTTTTGATTAAATTCAAAATGGCGGAAATTGTAGAAACAGGCCAATGACGTCATAGGGTGCGTTAGATTAGTCATGATCCAAGGATTCCAATGATGTCTCAGGTGTGAAATTTGGACCGAGTAGTCAAAAGATATGAGCAAAAATGCATTTCTGCTGCTTATAGCGCCACCTATAGGCCAGACGTCACCAACCTTCTTGTGCCTCTTACTGTAGTCGTCTTGAGTGTGTTTTCGAAGTTTGACGTCATAACATCAAATGGTTTCCAAGATATGGCCTCACTTCCTGTTTGGCGGCGTTAACCTCGAGTTTGATTGGCTTTTATGGAAAATCGGAAGCCTAATTAAAAATTCCACACGATAACTTTTATGCGGCTTGGTCTGAATATTCTATGTGCCAAGTTTCGTGGAGATCGGACAATCTGCGTGGCCTGAAATGCTTTTTTAAGCTTTTTGATTAAATTCAAAATGGCGGACATTGTAGGCGTAGGCCAATGACGTCATAGGGTGCGTTGGACTCGGCATGATCCAAGGATTCCAGCAATACCTCATTTGTGAAATTTGGACCAAGTAGTCCAAAGTTATGCATTTAGATGCACTTTGAAATTTGGCGTGTTGGTGGCGCTAGTGAGTAAGCACTTGGGCCATGAAAATTCTTCACTTTGGCTTTGGCACTTGGCTGATTACGTGTGCCAAATTTCACAACTTTCCCGCATTGCGTTAATGGGGCTGCCATAGACTTCAATTGCAGCGGAAAGTAGAAGAATAATAATAATAGGAATAACTACTAACACAATGGGGTTCCTGCAGCTTTGCTGCTAGGACCCCCAATAATAATAGGAAAAGCTACTAACACAATGGGTTCCTGCAGCTTCGCTGCTAGGACCCCCAATGACTGAATAAACAAATAAATAAAAAAATCAATCAACCAATTTGAGAAGAACTCAGCAGTCACTGTTATAAAGCCTTATGGCTGTGGGAACAAAGGACCTCCTGAACCTCTCAGTCCTGCAGCGCAGAGAGATGAGCCTCACTGCAGCTGCTCCTCTGTCCTGCCAGGATGCTGTGGAGAGGATGTTCATTATTCTTTTTTAGCCAAAAAATCAAAACGATTAGACAAAACATTCACACAACACAAAACAAGAAAACTAATCTGTGTCTAAAACCTAGAACTAACTCTGACGTTATGTCACAATTTAATATTGTAGATTTAAAAATCCTAGAGGAAACAGTTCGGCATCTGAAATCAACAACTTGTTCTCTGGACATAATACCATCCGACTTTTTAAAAACTGTTTTTACCTCAGTAGAAAGTGATCTCCTACGAATAGTTAACAGCTCACTGGCATCAAGACAGCTGCCATTAAGCCACTCCTAAAGAAGAGAACTCTAGATGCCTCTATGATGAACAACTACAGACCTGTCTCTAACCTCTCTTTTATATCTAAGATTATTGAGAAAGTTGTATTTAACCAGCTCAACAACTTTCTGAATGAAAGTGGAAGTCTTGATAACTTTCAATCAGGCTTCAGACGTCATCACAGCACTGAAACAGCTCTGGTAAAAGTGTTAAACGACATCAGGTTGAATACTGATTCGGGTAATGTTTCAGTCCTGGTTCTGTTGGAGCTCAGTGCTGCGTTTGATACTGTAGATCACAGAATCCTTTTGCACAGGCTGGAAAACTGGGTTGGACTTTCTGGAGCAGTCCTTAACTGGTTCAGGTCCTACTTAGAAGGCCGGAGTTATTTTGTTACAATTGGCAGCTATGAATCTGAGCGAGTGGCCATGACTTGTGGAGTCCCCCAGGGGTCAATTCTTGGACCTCTTCTGTTTAACTTGTATATGTTCCCTTTGGGTCAGATATTGCAGAATTTTAACATCAATTACCACAGTTATGCAGACGATACACAACTTTATGTGTCTCTGTCACCAGACGACTGCAGCCCAGCAGACGTACTGTGTCAGTGCCTGGAGGAAATAAACACCTGGATGAGAGAGAATTTTCTACAATTAAATGAAGACAAAACTGAGATCATTCTGTTTGGGAGCAAAGAGAAGAGGGTCAGCGTTGGTAAATATCTTGAGACTCGGGCCCTTACAATCACTGACCAAGTTCGTAACCTCGGAGTGTTGATAGACTCAGATCTGACTTTCAGCTGCCACATCAAAGCTGTCACCAAGGCAGCTTTTTACCATCTCAGAAACATCAACAGAATTAAAGGTTTCCTCTCCCAAACAGACCAGGAGAAACTCATCCATGCATTCATCTCCAGTAGACTCGATTACTGTAATGCTCTTTTAACTGGACTTCCCAAAAAGAGCATTAAACATCTGCAGCTCATCCAGAACGCTGCTGCTGGAGTTTTAACCCAGACTAAGAGATCTGAACACATCACACCAGTTTTGAAATCTTTACACTGGCTTCCAGTCAGTCACAGAATAGAGTTTAAAAGCCTGCTGATGGTTTACAAATCCCAGAACGGTTTAGGCCCAAAGTACATCTGTGATATGTTCAGAGAATATAAACCCAGCAGAGCTCTTAGATCCAAGGACTCAGGTCAGCTGGTCCAGTCCAGAGTCCAGACTAAACACGGGGAAGCAGCATTTATGCAGTTATGCTGCAAATAAGTGGAACAAACTACCAAATGTAGACATTTTTAAATCCAGGTTAAAGACATTTCTTTTTATTTGTTTCTCTTTATATTCTTTTATGTATTTTTAATGCTTCTTACACTCCCTGCTGCAATGCTTTTATTTTATGTAAAGCACTGTGTGTACATGAAATGTGCTATATAAATAAATTTGATTTGATTTTGATTTTGATATTCTCCAAAACAGAATACAATTTACTCCTCATCCGTTGCTCCACCACTGCACAGAGAGGGTCCAGCCTTCTGCCTACAACAGAACCAGCCTTTTTCACCAGTTTGTCCAGGCACCTACAGTTTTTGTCTGTCGTGTAACTCCCCCAGCAGACAGCAGCATAGAACAGTGTTTTATCACACTATAATTTCTCAATTATAGTGTGATAAAACATGCACATCATATCACTGCAGACATTGAAGCCCCTCCTGTACACTGCTTCTATGTTGGCAGACCACTCCAGTTTATTATCCAGAACCACCCAGAGGTATTTGCAGGTCTGAACAGTCTCTATCTCCCCTCCATCAATGCAGAGCATTGATGAAGCAATACCCACAGGAGGTGATTTTCCCTGTGTTCAAATGAGCTGCTGCAAACTGCGATGAACATGTTTGACAGTCTGTGTGAACATTGTTTGGTCTCTGAGCGTCTTTAAGGAAATTAATGTCATCATATAATATCACTACCAGAGTAGCAAAATGTGTCTTTCCAAGATATCCAGCTCAGTAACTAATGGTTGGGAAGTAATGAGGAAGATTAAGATGAAGTGACGGTCCAGTGGCTCCAGAGAGTCAGACCAGAATAAAGTATCTCAACTGTTTGTTGATGGATTGCCATGAAAATTGGTACAGATATTTCTCCTGTCAGCAGGGGATAAATCTTATTGACTTTGTTGGGCGCCTGACTTTTCATCAAGTGCCAACAGGCTGACATTTTCAGTTTGGAGGTAAATGACTTGACAGCTCAATAGATTGACATTGAATGTGGTTGAGTCATCTCCTGTTGAGAATAAATTGTGATAATGTTGGTGAACCTGAAGCCTTTAATCCAGCTCCGTTATCGTTTTTAAATAAATAAGAAGAAATTAGATTCTCCTGCAGTTATTTACTACATGTGCACAACATTTATATCATCTTTAGGTGTTTCTATATGACTGATTTTGGATTACTTGTTACCTGGACACCAGCGTCTGACTTCACCGTGACAAAAGCAATACTTTTTTTCCTATTCCTATTTCATTCTTTTTTTTTTTATTTGACATTTGCTGAATTTAAATCAGAAAAATCTGGCAAAGGAAAACAATCATTTATTGTTGCTGAATGTTGAGTGGCACACTGTGGTTTCCTCTGAATGTGTTTTTGGACTTTTTTCCTGGCATTTCTCTAGTGCAGGTCAATTTTCTGTAATCTTTTTCTCATTGTCGAGGCAGCACTTTAAAACTAGCAGCTGAAAGAGGTGTCTGCAGGTGATATTTTGGGGTTCCTGGAGACTTCTACTTGTGTCAGGCCACTTCTGGATGAAATGGCACTTGCTCGAGATTCTACACCACAAGCATGATGACACCACACACTTATATATGTATAAGTGTGTTATATATGCATGAATATGCAGAAGTTGTGAACCCTGTAGAACAAAGGGTTTAAATAAGACAGGTTGTATCTGTCACTTTGTGAGGCTGCGCTAATTTCCAGCTCCTAATCTGAAAAATAGAACTCACATTATATGGATTTGAGTACGAAAAAGTAGAAAATGAAAATCAAATGACACAAGTTTGGGAGAAAAAATTTATTTGTTTAAATAAATGTTATTTATTTAGTGAGAAAGGTTTGGCCATATTACAAATGGGATGATTACTGCATCTAGATGCTTTCAGTAACTAGACATCAGCCTGTTCTCCCGTACAAAGCATCTAAACTCTGGGGTGTTGGTTGGTTTCTTTAGGGTCAGGACTTTGACCCGACCATTCCAAAACATTTACTCTGATCTTCTTTATCAATTTTTTGATGGAACGACTTGTGTTTCCAGGGTTGTTGTCCTACTTCTTAGCCAGCTGTGAAGTTTTTACTTCATATTTGGGGGAATATTCCCTCAATTTTTCCTGCAAACAGCATGGAGACGTGGGAAATCGGGGCACTGTCATCACCATGGCAAAACCTCCTGCTTGCAGTTCTTGAGCTAGGCCATTATGGATTTTGAGGTGTGAAACTTTCCTCTCTTCTTCCTTTTCTATTTGATGTGGTGATGTTTATCTCCAGAATTTGCTTGCATTTGATTTAATTCATCATTCACTCTGTCAGTTGAATGTTTCCCGAGCCAACAGCTGAAACATAATCCTAATACATGATTGATTCATCCCCATTAAGAATTGGGAGGAGCTCTTTCCATAAAATGTTGTTTCCCATTTTTTTCTGTGTTTTATTCTGACTATTCTTACGTAAAAGTACTATTTGTGCTGGTGTGGCCTCAGAGTAAAAAAATGTACAATCATGTGAGAATCCATTTAGTAGTTATTTGCTTGTACTTTGGGCACTGATGTGTGTTTCTGACCAAATCTAACATAATGTAGATGCATGTAGTTTCTGTTATGACAGAACTGGAGAGTAAGACATAATTTAAAGAGGGACAAAGAGCAGCATTAGCTAAGTGTCTGTTCTCTTAAAATGGAATAGTGAATTAGTCACGTAGGGGGGAAGGACAAGAAAAACTGAGGTGGGCATCCACAAGAGGAAGACGGAGCGAGTATTTCTTTGGAATTACTTTCATTTCTGGGAATATCTGGGATATTATCTCAGAGGATTTTTACCTAATGAAACTTTTTGAATTAGTTAAACAAATTTAACTCCCATCAGCAATTTGCCGGACAACAAAAAATTATTTCACTTTGCTGCCTATATACATTACCTGCTACACATACACAAAACCCTTTCTATCTCATGTTTAACTACTAAAAGCACATAACAACTCCTGAAAAATCCTATCATGTCTTTTCAAGTTAAGACGGTTGCTTTCTTTTTCCCTGATGTTCAGTCCCGCAGGGGCCTTGCTGCTCCAGAAACATGGGATCAAATTTTCAAGTAGGCTCAGTCTCGTTGAATCGACCACATATTTGAAATATTCATATCTTAGGATCTTAAATGGAAATTAAGTGACAGATACAAGACTGCTTTTTATTGTAGGTGGAAATAAACTTCAGTAAGTGTGCATGCTGTCATTTGACGTGACCAGGAATGCCACAAAAACACTACGTTTTTTAAGTAAATTGAAGTTAGGCAAAGCAAACTTTGTTTCATATTTAGTCTGAATGCACCATTAGACTAGCCTGGCTGACGCATCCACATCTCGATGAGATGGTGGTCTGGGAACTAGGTGTGCATTTTCTCGTATTTGAGGCGTGGTTTACGAAAGCCTAGAGCCGTTTATTGGGCGCTACGAATGTCTATCAAATGGCGTCTGGTTCTTCCCATGTTGCTTTGCGCGCAATTCATAGCCAATTGTATCACTTATACCAGATGACGTATGTAGAGCGACAGAAATTCGACGAGGAAGAAGGCAATAAAATCTTTCAATGCCAAACGTTGCTCTTTTTTAAAAGTAAACTTGCGCTCTAAGCTACGCAAAACACTTTCTAAGGCTGCATCGAAAGGTAACGTTGTGTCCGCTGCCATGTTGGATTAACACTCTACAAGCTTCGGTGTCTCGCATAGACGTCGTCATCGTCTTGCATGCCCCCCCCCCCCCCCCCCCCCCCCCCCCCCCGTTAGTTTCTGTTAGTTTCCTACAGTTATACCCTGTATGTTCAACCAGGTGCTCTCTCCCAGACACGAGGAGCAAGAATACATTTCTTTCTACATTTAAAGCTCTTTAAATCCATTTATTTTCAGAGTCAGCGGTGGCGACATTCTCCTCCAAGGAACCCTGAGACTTTTTGATTGAAAGCTCTGAAAAACAGGAGGATTGAACAGCTGCTGAGACCTGTTCAGAGTCTGCTACCAACGATCCCACTGCAGACAAACGCACACAGCCTCACTGGTGCTTAATTACATGATAAGTCCACATACAGTGACTTTGTCTTTGTTGCACTAAACTAACAGTAGTTTTATTGTCATGTACAAATCCTTTCTCTACTTTAGTGCTATATTTCACTGTGTGCAAATACCAGCACGGTAAAGTACTCTGACTCAACAGTGCAAGCAGTGTGTGATAAAGCTATTCTCTTAGCCAGCATGTCGGCGGTTACAGCAGCCATTCCACATCTGTGAGCTCTCTTCTTACTCTCAGCAAAGAAACTCTTGCAGAAGCTCATTTATAAGGAATGGAGTCACTCTTTGGAACAGAGAGTGGCCTGTCCCCAGGAAAGACAAAAAACTGTGAAGTTGTTTCACTTCAGTCGGGAACTTGTGCACATGCTGTCCTGCTGTATCGGGCACAGGTAGCGTCTTTAAAGGCTGCAGCAGAGACAGAGAGGGAGTGAGCTTATGAATGTTTAATCAACATTTTCTGTGTGCAGTCAAAACAAGCATTTATATTCCTCGAGTCGATATCCATTGCGGATTCGAGGAGGCCGGTCTATGTTTAGCCATGCAAATGCAGGGATTAAAACTTCAGGCTAGGATGGAGAGCGAGGAAGAACTCGCTGCTGAATTAGTCATTCCCAATGAAATGCATTTGCTGGCTGATGTGTGTGCAAGCACACTCAGAAATGCTAAGACAGACTCCTTTTTGAAAAAAATCTTTATTAATTTGTTGTTGCTGGTTTCTGACACTTCCAACAAAATGCTTGATGTCCAGAATAAACTGCAAATCTAACGACTTGCCATGTTTTTCAAGACAAGCCACCCAGGGTGGTGAGTCACAGCCTGTGAATCTGACAAACATCCACTGTCCCCGAGACATTACCCCTCCAATTCAGCATCCATCAGTCTGAAAAATATCTTTGGGGTATCCTCCTTGATATGTTTCCCAGTCATTTGTTCCACACCCAGACACTCTCTAATTGGATTGTAAATCTTTGGTGATGATTAATCATATGACCTGCTTCAGAAGTGCTAATGAGAAGCTGTTTAAGCTGGATGACATCACCGCATATCACCTCTGGCAACCTCAGGCTGGAGGTTTTAACCCAAGTTGCAGGAGGAATTAAGTTGTCATTTTTATGGTTTGGCAACCCTCGATTTTAAGTGTATCAAACTCTGTGTGGGTGCGTGGGTGTCTCTCTCTGGTTGCCTCACCCTTTAGTCTCTTAATGCATTACAAAAGGATGAGTATATTTTGCAGCCTGCCTTTTGAGCGAAAGCACTGTATAATACTCTGGTGCTCCTTCTTTTTTGGCTCATTATCATGGCTATAGAATACTGTCTTTGGTTTCAGATGCAGGATTTGGTTTTAATCTTCAATTATGGGGGAAAAAACGCATTTAGTTATGTGTTTCTTTTGGGTTAGAGAATTTTATCTATGCTGCTCAGAAGGTTTTTCTTTGTTTTTCTTTCAAGATATTCAGCATTTATTTTATTTATACTGTACTGATAATGGAATAAAGCTGTTATTGGCAGGTACCACTTATGTTAAGATACGGTTGGATTTTGGCCAATGTAACAAGAAAATATTATAATTAGAATGAATATACATGGTTAACATCAAATAATTGTTGTCATCATGCTTACAATTGTAGCAATTTAGCTTAGATTAACGAAATGGGAAACAAACATTAGACATGTTAAAGATATGTTTTGTTTTCCCATCCAGCCACTCTGACTTCCTCCATCTGCTCAGTTTGCGTCTCTTAAGTAATGTAACCTTACTTCATCTTTTCCCTTAATTTTGAGCAAATTTAGTTTGGGGGCAAATGCTGAAATGACTGATGTGCTGTTTTCCCCCATAAGAAAGCCATCTTCATTTAGAATGTACGTTTTTCTCTTTGCTCCCCTATGAGGCTCCTTTTGCATTGGAGCTTAGAAATAATGTTGCATACGAACATAATCCAAGCAGCACATTGACTGAAGCTAATTTGTTGGTATTATCTGTTCAAGCATTAAGTGGAATCCCACGTGCAGTGACCTCAGTTTAGCATCGGTTTACAGTTGGCTGGTCAGTGTGAGGTACAAACTTAGATTTTCAGCTCAAGATACATGCACACATGCCCGACAAAACCGTTTTTAAAGCCTCTCATAGGGTCAAGGTAGCCTGACGAAAGCAGTCTTATCACATAGCTGAAAAACCATTCACACATTTCAAAAAGGAAAAATCAACTGAAAAAAAATGCAACTCAATTTCTTGAGCTTCAAGAGCTGAATCTGCAACAATTATGTTTGGGTATTAGACTATTAGAGTATTTCATCTTGGTGAAGCAATCACATGAACAAAGGGAGGGAATAAATTAGGACCTCCCAAAGTCTTGACGCTGGTTGCAGACATATGAGGTTGCAGAAAATTATGATGAGGCTCCTCTGGCATCAGGACGAGGTGAAGTTGGAGAAGAGGTAGGTATCATAAACGTCAGCCTGGGAGGAGAATGGGAGAACAGATGAGAGATTTAAAAAAACAAAAGAAAAACAGGGATCAGATTGATTGGCTTAAATAGCAGCAAGCAGGAAATCATTGGATCAGAGTTGAATTAGGAAGGAGGTGAGTTTGACAGTGTGGGAAAACTGAAGTGACAATGTGCAGCAGGATGAAAAACCAGACACCAGAGAATGAGGGCCGATGAGAGGAAACCGCTTCCTGATTGAACTCACGCTCAGCTTCATCACATCTACGGGCAAGTTTTCAGTCTACCTGAGTTCCATGTCTGTGTGAAAGTAAGAAACCAGAGTACTAGAGGAAAATTTCCAGTAGCTGGTTGAGTACATTTAACTCTACTCTCTGACCATGACAAGTATACACACTATCTGTGCCTTCGTCCAGCCTGGACACTTATGTGCTCTGTTACAACTCAACGACGTGACCCTGGGTGGTCATAGAGTTGAGGAACATCTGATCAGGACACAAACTGGTCAGTAACCTGGCTTGAATGTGTTTGTAGAAACCCTCATGGATGTCAAGGCAAAAACAAATATGCCAGAACAGTATTTTCATGTTGAATGGGCAGATAATGGTCCCCCTATTGAGCCCTGAGGCTCAAAAAAATGAGTGACAAAATTTTTCCACAACGTTGAAAGTGTACCGCAGTAGTTCATATTGTCTTGTTTGTGAGACTTGTTGATTGAGGGTCTCTTGTGTCAGGGTCTCATGTCCATGGGATCTTGGTTTTGTAGGTCCACTGACTCGCACTGACAATAGTCAAGCTTCCCACTGTGGAAAATCATAGACAATATTCCCCCCACAGAACCCTGGAGCAAAACCCACAAAACTTAATTGGTGAAAAATATTTTCAGGCTGATACATTTTGTCATTTTACCTGCCAATGGTAAATGAGCCTAAAAGATAATCCTGCTTTCACATGACAGAAAGTATCCCACAGCCAAAGGCTAACCACATGCATTAATTGCACAAGTTAGTTTACCAGAAGGAGAGAGTGTGACTCTGCATGTTGCTCTGTTAAAGATGAACAGTCACACCAGTGTATTGGCTGAGACTTTCAGGATTACTCATTTCCTGCATAGTGTTAATGTAGTTCAGTGCAGTCAGTGGCAGCCTGACGTAACCTGCAGCTTTGACGAAAAAAGTGGCCGGAGGCGCTCAATTTTGGATTTCTTCAATGTGTTGCTGAACAGTTCGGTTTGATGGCAAATGCTTGGACAGGAGGAATGATTCACAGCTGGAAACATGAGCAGACTGCGCATCATAAGTCAGTTCGGACATTTTTAATCAGAGATGCTGATGCTCCCTTACAGTTTTTCCCAGCATAATTTGATTACAGAGGGACACCCTGTCCCGATGAAGAAGTATCAAGATTTATGAAAAATGCCGGGGTGTTTCTCTTTTTTTTTTCTCTCCAAGTGGGAAAAAAAAAAAATCACTGGCAGCGTTTGCTCTCAAAAACAGTTGCCATAACAACAGCGACTGCTGCATTTTCTCTTTCACAAAGTGGAGAGAATGAAACAACTGGCTCTCGCTGTGAATGGTGAGAGGATGTATGTTTTTTCTTGACATTTGGGAGTGCATTACTCTTAACTTTGGAGGGCGCTGTATGGTGCTCATAATATGTGGTTCACTACATACTTCAGACTGAGCAAGTGCCTCTTTGAGGACCTGCTACAAAATAATGGATGCAGACCACATTTAGAGAGGCCACCGGCTAGGACGTAATGATGAATGTTTTGATAGCTTAACTGTACTCTGAAACTCACACGGTCAACCTTTCCCACACTACCTTCTCCACTTTGGTTGTTGTTGTTGAGGTCCAACTACTCCAATTGTAATTTGTAAGCTGTCAAAAAAGCCCTTGGAGAAGGGCACAGACAAACATTGACAAGGCCCCAGACCTGAGAGAGACTGCCCATAACCTTTATGATGACAATCATATCATGAAAAAAAACCACAACTTTGAAAAGGATAGTTTAATAGTCCTCTCAACCACGATATCACCTATCTCAGCTGCCAGTCAGAGGTGCAGCGGGTGCTCCGCTCCCCAACAGACCTCCAAGTGTTTAATCAACTTTGACTGCCCTGCAGAGGCTGGGTGGCAGCAGATTCTTTGAAGAGTGCAGCTTTGCAACAGAGATTAATCTCACTGTACTAAAGTATCTCCTTGGCAGCTGTCGGCATGTGCTGTCCACCCCATTGATCGGGTCCGTCTGTGCAGGCAGGACTGCATAATTCCATTTAATGTATGAGGAGCAAGGGGTTCCAGGCCTGTCACAGTCATTGTGGACTGATCCAACTGGCCTCATGCTAACGTGGTCTGACAGGCCTCCCCTGAGGGCGGAGTGTGGCCTTAGGGTGAATAGAGGTGGTCTCATTCTGCCCGTGCCAATTCGTCAAAAACAAAAGTAGAACTGTATCTCCAGGTGATGCCAAAAAAAAAACGTGCCGAGAGTTTAAGAGAGGATGAGAGTGAAAGAACATAACACCCCAGAAAAAAAAAAAAGATTTTTGGTTTAGCTATTACTCAGATGCATAGATGCAAGATAGGACCTCCAGGACTTGAGATGCTGGTGGTGGATGAGCAGAGTTAGAAAATGGAAGAGACTTCTAATGAGGCCACTCTGGTATCAGAAAGAAGTGAAGATGGGGAGGAGGCAGGTTAAGCAAAGGTCAGCCAGCAGGGAAAATGACGGAATAGAAGAGAGTTTTCTTCAAGAATCGCACTGATTGGCACAAAAATATAGTTAGTAAGAAGACCTTTGGACCAGAGCAGTGACAACAGAATTAAGAAAGAAGGGAGTTAGACAGCATGGGAAAACAGACGTGATTAAACATAGCCAGAAGAAAAGACCAAACACAAGAAAATGAAGGCAAACTTTAGGGCACAGTTTTTTTTCCTGGAGGAACTTGTGAATTAGCTGCATGTAAGGCCAAAAAAAAAAAAAAAGTCAATTCAAGTAGACCAACGTGAAAACATCATACTTATAGTTCAGAAACACCATATCAGACACTTTTTCTTCTACAGCAAGCTTCTCCTCCATTTCCTTGGTTACCACAATAGCAAGTTCTTTAACAGTGACAACATTCAGTGAAGGTCTCACTGCGTCTGTTTCAAACACTGAAGAACTCTTACTTTTGTCTCTATACTCAAAATGACTACCATATAGGTTGAGCGATTACACTGAAAGAGGTACTTATTCAGTTAACATGTGATGCTGAGGGGCCCTGACCTCGACTAGTGACATGAACTGTGAAAATACTCAAAAGTCAAATAGTTTTGGTTTATTGTAACTTACCATTTGGCCAATGTCTTACATCACAGGTGAAAGCTATCATTTTAATCGATATATTTTAACATCTTAGCATACTAACATAGATTCATTTGTCTTGTAATTATTTAGTAATAAACCCAAGCACTGGAAAAATTAGCCTTCCTAATTCCTAAAAAAAAAAGAGCTCGAAATAAAGGCACCATCTTCAAATGTGATTTTTCGCAGATTCTCTCCATTTTTGTGGAACACATTCACTGGCAGCTAGAAGATCCCACACAATGGACCTTTAAGGCTAAAAAAAGCCTTATATTTGACTCATATCTTATGAGATATGAGTCAAATAGACAGTTTTCACATGCATATATTGATGGAGGCAGGAAGTTTTATCTGCTGACCCAAGGAGACCGTTAATTCGTCTGAAAGCTGAAACTGTTGGACCAGTTGGTTTCGCTTCCTGAAAAGAGACTGGGAACGTCACTTCATGTCCGTGTGCACCGAGCCCTTTTACCAACGCCTAATTAATTTCTTCCAGACTAACAGTTCTTTTTGTTTTTTTCTTTGCTACAGAATTGCCCACAAACCTTTGAAGGACTCACCGACCCATAAATGTCTAATTAAGTAGCTGTTGAGATGAATCAGTCTGTATCAGAGTGATGAATCTGAAGTCCAATGCTGCAGAGACACACAGCTGTTGCAAAAAATAGCCAAAATGTAGCAAAAGTTCAAGAGAAAGTGGCAAAAATGTATCGCATATAAATCCAATAACATAAAAACAGAAGTTCCACATAAAAAAAATAGAACAGCTGCCACCTGGTAGCAGTGATGTTTGTGGCTTTTTCATGTAATCTGTTGCAACTGTAGGCGAACATTAAACAGGATTCTCCACCCAGCCTCTAAAGACCATTGTGAAGTGAATACTAATCAAACAGGGGCTGTGCTCACTAAGCTTTAATCAATGCTATTATTAATGGTTGACTGCTTAAAATGGAAAGAAAAGCCAGCTGCAAAGACATTTCACACCTTAATTAGGTTGAAAAATGGCTATTGCAGCACTAACCACTTTGCCTACAAATATGTCACTGCTCATTTAGGAGCTTTTTATCCAGGCGGACCATGGTGCCACAGTTGTTTTTGTCAATTTAGAGAGCAGTAGTACACCGAAGCGAATGACGAGATCGTAATGACCATAACAACACAGACAATAGCATAGTGTGATGTTTATTAGATGTCCTGTGCTTATTTAAATCGAAATATCCACAAATGTTCCAGTATCAATAACCTTGAATAAACTTGTACTTGATTGCATTTAGACTCAAAATTCAAGGATACAGTTTGTGTTTTGCAAATTCTAAATGCTATCAGGCTGGAATTAGCGTGTATAATGATATTACACTTTTAACCAAAAAAGCCAAGTAAATCTCAGGCAAAGAGGCATGATGACTCTTGCTAATCTGGTATGCTTTATAAGATCATAAACACTCTGCAACTGCTACTGTAAATGTGCAGACAGACCTTTAAAACTGATATATCAGCTGAAACATTGATGACCCGGAGTTTCATGAAAAGTTGATGTACATGACCGAGGTTAGTGAACTACTTGACCCACAGAATCCTATCATTATCATGATGTTTCACCAGTGGTTCCCAGCCCAGTGGGTACGCAAAGTCTTCACACTATCGAGGGTGTCAAAATTAGATTTGCACATGTTTGAAATTGTAACACAGTTACTGGATTATCAAATGAAAACAAAAAAAAAAACTGTTGCTCATAAAGAGCATAGGATGGGCAGAGTGCTTCGGCTAGTTTGAGTCCACATTAATAAGATATTTATTCATTAAAGTGCTAACTAAGCACAGCAGCTTAAAATCCAACATGCCATTTGATTTGACAGACACATCAGACCCCAGCTTGAATTTATATTCAAATCTTTTATTCTGTGCTGTTTGGCCCGACTGTCTCTCTCCCCTGAACTCATGCCAACAAACATCCATAGCACTAGCCCATGTTGTTTTACATTTTATTAATAGCAACATCAGAGTACTAAATGTACAGAGGACGAATCCAATGAGAATCGCATTTACAGTGCTTGCAAATACAGAGCTTAGTAGTACAAGAGTAACCAAATCAAAGTCACCTGGAAATTGAAACGTTTACCAATAACTACAAAAGGAAGAGATGTGATTCATAAGACACAAAATAAAAATTATACAACATTTAGCCGTCACAGAGACAGACTGGAGTCCCTTTTTGTGGAGATGTGTTTTGTGTGTGTGTGTGTGTGTGTGTGTGTGTTTGTATATACTATAGTCTTATACAAAAGTTAACAGAGGTACTCATTGATATATTAAACACAAATATAAAAAGTTAAGAGTCACAAAGTACAAACTCTTCATTTTTATGGCAACAACACAACTTCAGGTTCCTTCATGGTTGGTATGGATTGTGATTGTAAGCCAGCGTCTATGAACAAACTACTCTTTGATCCCATGTGAAAAGCCTTTCCCTCCCCCAAAAAAGAAAAAAAAATTTAGGATGATATTTAAACTCAGATTATGATATTTATGATTTCTTTTCGTTATTCTGACCCCTCCATCCTCTGATTTGAACTCTCAGGGGCCAAACATGAGCCTGCATTGATTCCTTTCCTACTCAATCATGCTGTGACAATTGTTTTTGACATTACTCATTCAAACTTACACTTTATGGGGAAGGCATCTTATAGTGCTACTTCCTGCTGTCTTCATACAGTGCCAGTTCCTACTCTATTAGCAGAGGGATTATGGGGAAATTGAAGGTGTTGCAAACAAAGTTTTTTTTTTCTTTTTTCAAGTTTGAATAAGCACCAACAATGACAGTGATTTAGCTCTTGTGAATAGAAAAGTAAAAACATGACCCAGAGAGCAGAGGCAGAGCCCTCAGCTTTAGATACAATAAGCGCACAGTATGTGATTTATTTCTTATTTTCAGAAATGACGAGGGACAGCAGAGCGAGGAGCTACGGTTTTCTGACAGCTAAGTAATGGTTTCAGTAAGATTAATTGTCAGATGAAAAGTTTTCCTCATTTTGCAGTCTCACCTCATTGAGCATCCTCTCAACTTTGTTCGATTTGAGCTTGTCACCATTGATGCCATGTGTTATATTTTTCTTGGCTAACCAGACTTCAGAAGGCCATGATTACACAGAGCTGATACATCTATTCCTTTCCCTTCTTTTTAATGCTTCAAGCTA
The DNA here is from genome assembly GCF_027942865.1 of Odontesthes bonariensis. NCBI lineage: Eukaryota > Metazoa > Chordata > Actinopteri > Atheriniformes > Atherinopsidae > Odontesthes > Odontesthes bonariensis. The sequence goes on along the minus strand of NC_134515.1, from coordinate 12,249,182 downwards.
TGTGGTGGTGTGGTGTGTGTGTGTGTGTGGGGGGGGGGGGGGGGGGGGGGGGGGGTTGCAGACCTTGGAGATGTTCAGCCAACATCTAATTCAAACGTATGTCAATAAGTTCCACTCCATATGTCTGACGTGCAAGCAGGAATCAGGGTCCCTGTAGATGTGCCGCATCCTTCATCCTGACAGGAAAAGCATCGCTGATGGATAGCTCATTTGTGCCGAACGTTTCATGGGTTGTTGAAGAGACAGAAATGGGAGCTGCAAAATATTTATTTGTTGTGAAAAAGGCATTTGAAGTCCCCGGCATCATCTGCACCCTCCCGCCTTTGCCTGAACTGCTCGCAGATGATGTTTCCCAAATTAAATTTGACCAACCGAAAGGAATAATTTTCCTCCTTCTTAGCCACAACATACCAGACTCATCAGCTTTCCTGGAATATAAACTGAAAAGTCAAGAAAGCGTTAAGACATTTCTTTGTGTGTTAGTTAGCTTTTAGGCTGAATTAAAACGGAATAGAGCTCTATGTTGATGTCTCAAGACATTCCTGCCTGTTTAAAACATGTCACAGCTTCTACTGTAGTTACTCTATTCTTTGTATAGGTTTGTAAGTCCATCTGGAGTGGAAAGTGAGTTTCTTTTAACTAGCAGCTTTTTTAGCTTTAAAACCCTTTTCCATTGTTACTTGTTCACATCCAGAGAATCAGAAGTCCATCGCTGAGAGTCCTGAATGAAAATTTCAAAAATGTTCAGAGGGGTCACATTGACATTTCTGAGATGCTTTGTTTGGAGTTCTGAAATGCAGCGACTGAAAGTGCAAATCCTTGATAAAACTGTTCATCCCAGATCAGACATCTGGTATGAACACAAAAGGTTTTACAATTATCACAAGGCTAAGCGACTATTTCCGTTTAGCACAACCTGAAATGAAGGACAATCAGAGAACTATTTTTATGGATTCTATGGATGGACTGCAGCCAGCAAGTTCCCAACAACACTGCTGAAAGAAAAGCCTGCAGGACCTGTTGTAAACAAATACCTCTTCCTCTGTCTTACAGGCTTCAAAGATGACTTTCTTGTGTATGCTGTTTAGCGCTTAAGTTTCACTCTTGACTCATCTTCAATGTCAAATTCATACCTCCTAAACGGATCTCAGTTTAAATCTGAAAGTGCAGGCTTGCTTAAGAAGCTGTACGCGAGGATGTGCCAGCGTATCTTTTGACAGTGTTTTTGGCATCTGTTATACTTAAAGATGGCATGACATGTTAAGTCTACGTTATAAGCTGAAATAAACATGAATATATACTTTGTTACAATCACCTTTAATGGTCAGCTGATGCCACAACAAAACAATGATAAGACGATTCAGCATAATAATTGTTGGTTTTAACTTGGCATTTCAGTTTGATAAGTGTCTGTTAATCACCTCCTCTTTATCGCATCACCAGTGGGAGCGACTAAAAGAAGCAAGGAGAGGACTCAAGGATGTACAAACTAGGAAATGAGTCAAGGAGTTTGTGTGGCTTACTTTTAGAAATGTTTCTTAAGATGGATTTAAAATGCCATTGAAACTGTAGGAGTCTACAGCCAAGTTTGTGGTTCCTTGAAAATGTATTTGGCCACAACAAAAGTGCTTTTGAGCTAAACATCAGCATGCCAACAGATAAAATGATCTGTTTCTAATACATCTGGTCATGTGACACTACTATGTGGATTAAAAAAAAAAAGATGCCAAACCAGAATGAATCTTTAAACTTCGAAAAATGAAATCTCGTTTTTTTTTGTTTTTTTTTTCCTTTTGTCCTTTTAAAACCACGACGATGTAACAGTCACATCAACAAGAAAAAAAGTTTACAGTTTAATTCTTAAACGATCTTCCTTTCTTTCCCTGATTATATCGCATGTTGATCGTGATACATGTTTGGTTGTTTCTGCAGTTATTCCAGTTAAATATATGGCAAATCTTACAACTTCCGGGGCTTTTGTAGCAACATGTATATACAAATACATAATGAGGAAACTGAAGAATGGATGTGACCCAGTCTAGCTCAAGTTTAGTTGGTTTCTTGGCAGCTACTTTTGGATTTACAGTATAGAACTTTTTCCATTCATGAGATGAGACACTTTCTATTAAAATCCACGTAGAAATGATGTTTAAGTAGAGAAAGTCATTGGTTTTCCAGCCAACCATGAATACAGTAGAACCCAACATATGATCACAACACCTGATAAAACCACGCAGCATCGTTACTGTCAGACCCGCCTGGAAATCACTCTTCAGTCTGTGAACTATCGCAGCGTCTACTGAAGTATTATACTGGTTAGCTAAAGATATAATACAAGTACTGCTTCAAAGTGCAGATAAGAAGCTTGGCACAAGGTTAGTTTTGTGTTTTGAAAGAAAATACTGTAGATACACATGTAAACAAAGACACTATCCCCGACCTAGCTGGAACCTTCCCAAAAAATGGGAGAGGTCTTGAAAAATAGAACACACCTGTACACAAATAGAAGCAAATATATAGAAAATACATTTACACGTGTATAATATACAGCAAGTTTCATAACCCTCTGATTCGTCAGAGAACACTATTCTTTTAAAAAAAAAAAAAAAAAAAAAAGAAGAAAAAAAAACATCTAAGAAGCAACACAGCCTGACACACGTGAGGCTGAACTGGTATGGGTCATTCATGAGAGTGGTTTCCATGTCGCGAATGGGTCAAAGCAGGATTTCTGCACCACAGTGTTTAACCCCAGCCAATTTTACGCCTCCTGAGTGGCTCACATTTACACATCTCTCACTGGGACGGCCTGTTTTTCCTTCTTTCCTTTTAAGGAGTTGAGGCTAAAAAAAAACCCACTTGATTACTGTACGTCGACCTTCGACACCCAATGAAATCTACCGTTTTGAACCTGTACATATTGCTGTCTGCAACCAAAAATGTTTACAATTTCAGAATTGTATTTGTGCTTTGTTCAAACCCTCAGCACAATAAAAGGTAGATCAATAAACAGCTTCTGCGAGAGCTTCATAGCACAAAGGAAATCAACGCTCGAAGGTGATGATAAAATCGTTGGTGCTAGGAAGCTCACTGCAGAGCTTTTTTCTTTCTCACCATTGAGTTTGCTCAACTTGACTTGGAGCAGTTTGGTAGTAGCTAATTGGCTCGTCTTAATCCCTTTACTTCAACAAAAGACTGAGGAGGATTTTTTTTTTACTCATAATTCTATACCTCACCTTACTTTGGCACAAATTGAAATGATCTACCCGTGTGCATTCCCAACAATCAGGCTGTGAAAGCTGAAATTCTGATATGCTCGAATTTTTGTCCTGAAGAACTGAGGAGATCTGGACAGAGCTGACCTTTACAACACATTCGGTAAAGGAAATTCCTTCCTGCCTACTTCCGTGGATTTAAAAAAAAAATCATGATACAGATCATTTGATCTTTGTGGCTTTCTTACGTCTTCTTCTGTCATTTTGTATTCTAACTTCTACAAAACTGGTTCAATCTTCTGGAGTTTTAGGTTTCAAAGGTAACGTGTCGAAAGTGAACCAATCTGGGAGTTTGGTGGAGGATGTCAAGTTTGGGGTTCATTTTTCAGCTATTTATGCAAACTACCACATTGATTATTTGAATTGTTTCTGCCCTTCATCTTGGGTGATTGGATCTAAATCATAACTGAGTGTTAAGATTTATTCCAAACAGCAGCTGAGTTAGAGACCAATATGAAGTGTGCAAGAAAGCCAGACAGACCTGAGACGGTATGAATGTCCTGTCCAGCCCCACGCAGTATGTTGTGGTTGTCTTTATTCAAACTATGCATGAATTTGTCGCCTGCGCCACAGAAGCTGTTTGTGTGTTTTTTCCATAAGCCTAAATCAGATACATATCTCACATAAAAAGCAGTTGAGGTGGGCACTGGGTTGGCTTGCGCCAGGTGAAAGATGGGATACTTTGTTATAATCTCAGCTATGGGTGGGAATACTTTAACAGTGCTGTCCGGTGATCCAGACTTCCACTGTTAGGGCTGTGGCAGGCTCTTCTGTGTAGAAAAATAGACATAACTATTCTGGTTTTAAAATGGGGCCGATAGAAACAATGTTCTAAAGTCAACTGTCTAATAAAGCATATACCATCTACTTTTCCATCGTCTCTCTTCCCCAGCTTATAGGATAGTGATTCATATAAATATCTTTTAGTCTCTTTTGCAACACATTTCTTTAAAACTATTTCAAAACATATTCAAATACATTTGTAGTCTTTTTTTTTTTTTAACTTTCACATTTCTGTAGAAAATAAGAACAGACAAAAAAATGTAATTGGAGTTGATACAGGGTTAATATAACACTCTTTGTTTAGTCCTTTAGTGGTTTTTTTGTTTGTTTTTTTTAAACTTCCGTCCATCCAGGTTGTGGCACATAGTGGCATTATTGGCACATTGTTCAGAAATACAGTTCATGTTCCACCCAAAGCAGCTCCTTGGGCTCCATTGTAAATGTTTCCCTTGAGACATCCGTGACGTCCACAGTCTTGTTCCATACATCCTGTAAATATATCTATATATAATCTATATCTAAATGACTGTAGGTTCCTGGAAAGATGGAGTGGCAGCGTTGTGACTGCCCTGCTTTTTATATCTAGAAAAATAAATATCTTCACCAGCGTCCGAGGGAGTGCTCACGCTAGTTTACAAAAGAAGCTGTGTTGTGTGTTTGTTGTTTCCAACTGGTTCCTGTGAAGAGGCAGAAAAACAGAAATACAGTCACTCGTCATTATGAGTTTATTTCAAATAAAACAAACAGGTTTTTTTTAAATTTGCCCACTTTCCAGTTATTTTAAGTGGGGATCGTGTCCAAATCTGGCCGTGAAAACGTGCAAACCATTGCCTTCTTTGAAACAGACTAAAGGGTTATGCTGAACTCAAAAGCAGTACTATTAAGGCATTTTGTGAACACACACTTTAACCTAATAAATACATAAAGTTTGCAGAGACAAACTAAGCACAGAGAGCATGCAGTGAAAAGCTGAGCTGAGTAATGCAAGTCCAGACAACACTGAGACTCTGTCCTCTCACTACATTACCCGCAGGCAATATATTCCTTTGAAAATCTGGGTCAATAGCAAACGTTACACCTTCCCCCAGGCTTCCAGTAACACTGTGGGACCCGAGCATGTGTTTAACGTTCACACTTTGGATTTCAAATGCAGGACCATCCTGGCATATAATTGCCGTGCATAAAAATGTGTCCCACTCAAATGAAAGTGCACCTTTGCTCTTCCAAACAGTATGCTTTTTGTGTAAGAATGAGAATGGCACCATAAATATTAATGAACATGTTTCAGATATTAAGAGAGAAATAATTAACTGTGACCATACCGTTTATTAATACTGATATGTGCATAATGAGTCTCTTATCTCTAACAAAGACCTGTGATACTGCCCTGAACTGGATTTCTCAGCCCACTTTCATCACTGCGCAGAAGATGGAAAAAAAAAAGCATAATCATGTCACAAATAACAAACATATGCCAAGTTCCCCTCTATTCCCAAAGTGGGGCAGCATCACCACGGGGATCGAGGTGGCTAAGGCTCAGACGATGATTTTGGGAGGGGAGGGGGGGGGCAAAGTGGAGCAGTACCCACCAGAGCGTGAATTCAGGAAGTCTCTTCCACCCACAGAACATGAAGAAGGCCTTCAGCTCGTCAACAAGAGATCTCAAACCATTTCTCCGACACAAAGGCCACGGGAATCAGTTGTCTTTCAGTGGGGGAGGGCCTGTTGGGCAAAAGGAGTTAAGTTGACACAGAACTCAGAACTGACATTATTGCAGACAAGAGGCATTACAGACTTTATACAATACATCCTGCAAGATGTAATCATGTCCCTCGTTGGCCTTCGGTGCCATAGTTAACACAGCAATGTTGTCACATAGAGACACAAAAGATTCTACTAAACCTTGAAAATTTACCAGTGAAATTCCTTCCATAACTTCAGATTGAAAATGCAGACACCAAATGAATGGTCGCTTCCTGCTACCGTACTGTAATGAATCTGCTGCAGGGTTTGGATGCACTGACTAAGTGTGACCATCTTTGCTGGCCCTGCAGCTCAGATGACTGTTGCTGTTATTCACTCAGATAATAAACACTATCAATACTCTACCAACCTACACCCACATAATGGTCCATGATTTCTGTCAACACACCTGTCAGTTCAAATCAGAGGCAAGATCAATGTAAACGCTCCTGCCTATTTCTTTGGATTAAAAAGGAAAAAAACAAAAAGCAACACAGATCACCAAAGTGGGTTAACGTGTTTTCACCTGAGTCGTTTCATAACATGTGAAGTTGAGTTTTTAACGCATAAAAACCACCTGTGTGCCATTCAAGTTAGTGTCAGGAAATGACACTCTGAAGACATCCTGTTGCCCTGCATCTATAAACTGACTCATTACCCAGTAATGAAAATCAGTTGAACATGCTTTTTATGTGCAGCTTGAGCATGCTGTGGCACACCATTCAGCTGAGTGTCAGGCAGATGGATGAAGAATGAGGCGTAGCATGTTTAAACCGTCTTTTAAACATGGGCACACCCGCTGAAACGAGCCGATTAGAGCCTTTCCCATCGCGTGTGTGATAGCAGGTGTATCATCTGTGCTCTGAGGGCTGGAACTTGCTGTTCTAGTACAGCTCTGCTTTCTATAGGACAGCAGCATGAATGCATGGCATTACGCTGTGTTGTACAGGCCGGGTTTCTGATCATCAGGCTAGTTTAGGCTACTACTACTACCCCACACAGGGTGTTTCAGAGTCTCCGTGGGAAACAAAGTGTTTCTGTAAAACAAAAGTGAGCTGTGCCCCTTTTGTGTTTCCCCAACTGCAGCCTCCTCAGTAAAAATGAACATGTAGATCCCATTGATGCTGCATTGACCTGGAGCTGATTAAAACCTATTTCTGCTGTCATTCGACACAGGACTGAATGCTGATGTAACACACTGCACTAAAGAACCAGATGCAAGTGGGTGTATGTGCTTTTTTAAAGAGTGTAAAATTAAGGCAACCAAATTACGTTCAGATTTGCTCACACCTCTGAAGATGATTGTAGCTGAGTGAAAAATCAAAGGTAAAAAAGTGAGCATCCATGCTTGTCAATTCAAAGTCTTCTTTCTCTCCTGTATGGTTTTCTATTATCGTTTCATGTTTTAGAATCTAAAGTTCTGCAAGTGATGTCATATTATTCAAGCTGCCAGACTCCAACAACATAAGTTATGCAAACTGTAGTGGAACACATATTATTTCAACATAAAAAAACCACCTTTGTCCAACCACAACCAGATTTTTAAGATGCTTGTAAACGTTTCGGTCTGACTGAAATCGTATAATTTCAAGCTTCTTAAATCCAGACCAAAACAACCAGATAATGCAGTTGGGGATTAAATAATTAATTGCATATATTTGCTCAACTCGACTTAAACTGGCATAAGGACTAAATATTCTCCTCTGCTTTGTGTTGGGGCTTCACTTCTGTCTACGTGTTGTAGCGTTTTGTGGCCACTTGGGGGCAGTCTAAGAAATATGTGGACTGATCCGAGGCGTGGTCTGCTCTTGGTTGTGTTGCTGCAGTTTTTGTTCCTTTCATGGAAGAGACAGAAGTAAAAAAAAAAAAAAACAGAAAAGGGGAGAAAGATGTGCTTTAAGTTGCAGTAAAACAAAGCGTTAACTGAATTTATTTTGCTTTTTTTTTTTTTTACTTTTTCATTTTATTTAACTTTCCATGGGGGACATCTGTTATAACCACAATGATACTTGAACTATAAAGCTGTTTTAAACTCATCTATGTATTTTTATATGTTTATGTACCTATAAAACAAATCTTAAAATCTTAATTCATCAGTTTTCTGTGCGTTTCTTTGCCATTTATTGTTTGGCACTTTGGCATCTTTGTCATGTAATCAGTTGTTGTCAGCCCATCCCGATTCAGGCTTACTTACAGCCAGCTGGCATTGAACCAACACCTCATGTTTGAGCACTCTGTGTTGTCAGGTTTTTGGAGATTTCTGTCCGGCATCAAACATCAAGTTGGTGACAAAAACAATTTACCTCAAGGATTCGTGTGCATCTTTTTGTACAAATGGTTAAGTGTATATTGACAAAGTCAAATTCCTAATAAAGCTGCTTTCTTTCCCCTAGTTTTGCTTCTTTTGTCGAACTTCAAAATGTGTGTGAACTATGATTAAAAATCGGCGACAGCAAATCAGCTCATGGTCATGGTCACCTAAAACTGATTTTTTTTTTGTGACTTTGGCAAAACCTACATGTATGATGATCTCCCAGAAGATGGAACTTTGGAGCATGCAACCTCATAATCTGGGTGTTAGTCCAGTTGTGAGAAGCTTGATTTTGAACGATTTCAGTCAGACTAACATGTTTACATGTATTCTAAGAGACTGGTTTTGTCAAACAAATACAATCTTTTTTTTTTTTCTACTGTCATGTAAACACGGCCGTTTTCTTGACCGGCAGAAGAAATATTTCAGTGTGAATCCACCTTTTGTACCTGTTTCCATTGTAAGCAGTCTTGTAGACAGGTGTCTGCTGGATCATCTCATCGGTGTAGATGGGCACAGCAGTCCGAACGCACTCATGTGAGCACTGCAGGCTGTCATTGTAGGCAGTGAATATGTCAACCTTGCTGGGTACCCGGGCTGGGGTGAAGTCTGTCAGGTTTTGGCAGCTTTCCTCTTGCTGGTGAATCTTTCGCTGATGGCTATTGTGGCGGCCATTTCCAGACTGTGCACAGCTACAAAAACACGCACCAAAGACAAAAAACAAACATAAAATCATACCTTGTACCTTTGGTTAATCTACTGCAATTTCTGATGAAGAGTCAGAATCTGCAGCTATGGATGGTAAGTAAAGGAATCTTTCCTACCAGTTTTTAAGGACGAGTGTTGTGATCAAGGCTGCGATAACCATGATGAGAGACACAGTGATTGTGATTATCTGGTGCACTGCCAAGCCTGCAGATAGAAAGAAATAAACACGAATTACAATCATTAGTGGGTGAAATGCTTTCACTCCAGTTGTTCACAGCACAGAGCTCTCCACTTCTCTTTTGTTTCCTGTATCAAACAAAGCCGCTGCACAAAACTGAGGTTCAAGGCAAGCTCACTTCGATATATCACAACTTTTGATTTCATGATTAAATTTGTGTAACTAAAGAAAAACTGATATCAAATACATTCTTCAACAGTTCCTCTCACCGAGAACAAGTATGCTTTTACCTTCACTCACCTCAAAGTATTTCCGTCGATCTTGCCCTAAGGCTTTCACTTAAACATTAAATGGGAGCAAATTATTTGATGTGATCTATCATGTGAAATGTTTGATCAAAAACATGATCCTTAAAGGTGATGCAAGCTCTTTGAAACTGGAGAAAGCAGGAGGAGGCAGCAGAGAGGCACATTAATTGATCTTTGGGGCCTTTGAGTGAAACAGCACTGAAAACTAAACAGCTGGGAAGTATCATCACTTTATCTCACTAAGACACCCTCTCAGCACAGGAGTTTGTATAACTGTGTTACATCAGCTCTAAGTTGGTTAAAAATGGCAGTTGGTGGTAAGTTTTTGGGTTTTTTTGGAGCTGTGTTTGTGGTCAATGAAGCTTTTTCTCTAAAACGTGAGGGTAATGCTCTGACTTTGTTTCCTGTTTGCTGGTAATTTGTAGTTGCTTCATTAGAGCTTTATTTCTACAAAGGGCTGAGTGTTGCATCTGAAAATGAGATCGATAAAAGTGACACTTGTGGACCCTTTCATATTACACATAGCCATCAGATCCATTGGTGCAGCTTTACGGAATCATGGACGTCTTGCTGCATCCAAGCTGGGCTTGCGGCCATCTTGCAGCTCTAGATATTGTGTTATCATCCAAACTCTGTTGTGTCATCTGCAGTTGGTGCCGAACGCTGCTGCGGGACTTCTGACAGCATCCCTCAGCTGACTTCCTATAAAGTATCATTTTACTTTGTTTGTTTTTAAAGCTTGACACGGGTCAGATCCTGAGTAGATTCCTGAACTTCTCTGACCTTATTCTACCACCAGACCTCTTAGACTCTCGGAACAATTGCCTTTATCTGTTCCTCGATTGAGGTTAGTCGGTCAGAGAGATCGGATCGTGCCTGTGTGGGGGTTGTTCCAGAGCTTTGGAAAAGCACCGCACTGTCAATTAAATGTGCGCCATCTATTAATAGATGTAGGACATGTTTGAAGACATACGTGCTCTCCTGGCTTTTAACTAACACTCGTTGTCCTCAGTATTTTAAGTACTTTGCTAATAATCACTTTTGTTTCTTTTATTTCTTTTTAGAAACCCGTTTTTTTTGTACCTGCCCTTTTCATTTTAGCCCTTTGTTTTTAACATTCAAACCTTTCTTTGCGGCCTTTTAATCTGCTTATTTGTTTCCGATGCTCCGTTTATCTACTGCTGTGCCTCATTTTGTGTCATCAACTCTAGTTGCTTTAAATGTGTTTCTTGAATAAAATTGACTTGACATATTTATTTCAGTGTTTGTGGGATATTCCAATTCTACGCCTCTACACTAAGGTTCTGAATCACAGCAAAAATGTGACAGGAGGGAGGAGTGCAACTCCAGCCAGGAATTTTCCACAGCTCTTACTGACCAACTGTTAAAACTCAAGATAGACTGGGTGTGTTGGATCTACATGCACTGGTCTATTTGCTCTTCAAAATTAGTTAAAAACCCAAATGTATAATAATATATATATATATTATTAATATGACAATATAATAAAACTCATTGACTGGATCCCGTGCGATCAACAGTGAATAGAAAAAGAATTGATGCTTGGTTTTATTTGTTTCGAGAAGATTTAGAAAACCCACCAACCTCTGCATGGACATTAAAACCAAAGAAAAACCATGTCGTCAAAATTTCACACACCATTTTCCAGGTGTCTGGTTGATAGATTCGTTCTGCTGAGCATATTAGACAGTACACAAAATGCCACAAAATTGGGGCTTTTCTTTGAAAAAAGGATTTATTCTGCTTTTTACTTGCACACAATTAATTTGAAACACCTTGCTGATGTTGAAGAAGCCGATATTTCCTATTTGTTCTTTATTCCTAAAAAAAAGCACTCTGGTTTAAACTTCTCTTGTGGGCTGATCTCTCTCTCGCTCTCTGTTTTTTCATCGAAGGACAGTAATCCACAAACATAACAGTGCCGTACACCTGTAAAGTAAGGATTAGTTGGAGTCCACCGCACTGTACTTTAAGGTGTGCATTTGTGTGGGTGAGTGATGGAGTATTTGAGCAAGTCCGACACAATGACACACTGCAGCAGGACAGAAAAAAAAAGAAATAGAAAGAAAAGCCGTCATGATGAAAATGCCCACATGGGCCTTATACATCTCATCCCTCCATCAGCCAGCTGCCTTGCTGCTGATCCAAGCCAATTTGTCTCCTGGAAACGCTCAAAAGGAAGTGCTGCTCGGATATTTTGGAAAAGAACACAACCTCTCCTCTGCTGCCCTGCTGCCTGGACAGCCTAATCTCGGACAAAAAAAAACTTCCGTGGGCAGGGCTATGCAAAAGGCAGACCAGGTCAACCTTGGATTAATGATATCTCCGGCTGGCTCTGGGAAGCCTCACCTTCCCTGTGCAATCAAAGTCCCTTGCCATGGCAAAGGCACATTAACTTATCTGGCAAGTCATTTGCATTTCCCACATATTCGCTCTCTGTCCTCCATTTACCTCTCTGCCTGTCTCTGGCTGACGTTGAAGCCATTCAGTTGGAAATGCTTGGTTATAAACTAACATCTGCTCGAGTTCAGGCCCTATCGAGCTCGTATCTGACCTTGATCAATAACTGAGGTGTCTACTGAGATTGTTTAACCTGGCGTTCATGTCAGATTGAAAGAATGGGGAAAACTTCTAGTCGGTAAAATTAAAGTTAAAAGCTCCACTTGATCGTTTTCCCCTGTAAAAGCATGACTGATTAAACAATATTAGGCTTAATTACTCTGTGCCCAATCCCAGCTTCTGGACACTATTATTTCATATATGACTGGCTCAGCTGGTAAACAAGAGCATATTTATGTGTAATTTCGTGATAATGTGCAACAAATTTCTGGGCACTTAGAGGGTTACATCAGATTGCCATTTGGGGCCAAAGTATGCATACAATCTTGGTACAATTCCCTAATGAAACAAATGAAGCCAGAAACGCCAAGGCCCAATGACACAAAGACAACATTAAGCCCATCATAACCCAATTTTCAAAGCACAACGGTTGCAGAGATAATAGAGCACATGGGTGACAAATATGAGTGCAAAGGCCAGCTCTATTTTCATCCAGCACTGCCAGTTGGAGGGTGGAAAATTTGGCCTGGGTATCTAAAACTCATTGTGTCCTGGCAGTGAGGTTGAAAATCACCTTCGGCTGTCACCTTTCGAGATACCCGCTGAGTTTTTGTGTGGCCAAATCACTGTCAAACAAAGAGAGGCTGAGGGAACGACTAAAGGGAGAAAGGCAATGAAAAAAAGGATTGACACAGAGGGGAGGACAGATCATCTGTGACCAGCGGCAGGCAGATCTGAGCCTCCACACATGCTGGCAGGAAAGGAATTATGGAGATTTTTCAACTTCTTCGCTTTGACAGATTGATGAATATACCAATAAAAAGCTTGTGGGATGATGTTTGCTAACGCTACACAAGAAATATGTGTTTGAGAGGTGCTGTTTGTGTGCTTTTTGATGAATTGTTTTAGTTTTCCAACCCTAAAACTTACTGTAGGCATCTCACAGCCTCTGTTATCTTTAGTTTAACCGTTGCTCAAAACAATAGACAACAAATCAGACTTTTAGTTAACAATGGACACCGTATCAGGCCTTAACGGAGGATAAATAATGGGTTTGCAGTATAGGGTGATTCTGATCTGGCAAGAGAGAGATGGATCATTTAAATCTCAACTTTTGAGCTTTTAACACATTGACTCCCAAGTCACGTAAAACTACGTTTTTACTGCCCATGCGTTGGCTCCCACATGGTAAAAATACGTTTTTACGTTTTTTTTTATGGATTCTGAATCTATACATTCTAATGCACATTCTGTGTGATTTTTGTAATTATGTGATGAACAGAACTGACATAGATGGCAGTCAAAAACTGGTGTCATCATCTGGACATTTTGATCATTACGCCAATGGCTTTGCGTCAACTCAAGAACAATTTTGATAACGCTGCATTGATTGTTGTGCATTTCCGCATTTTGTCCAATCGCACGTGTCGATTTCCAGAGGGTGGCGGTAAAGTAACATAAACAAACAAATATGCTGTGACTGTACAAAAAACGTCAAAAAAATGGTTTAGAACGACATAATTCTGTAAAAACCGCCGGTATTCAATGTGTTAATTGGTAATTGGCCCATTATTTCTGACATAAATGATACTGTTTCAGTATTTATCTCTCCACACAGTTCATTTATCTGTCCTCTCTGGATTCATTCATGGCGCAGTGATGAGTGCAGCTGTGTGCAAACAGTTGACTTTAGGTATGCAAAATTATGCAAGCAGTTGCAAGACAACATCCAATAAAAAAAATCTAAATTTTAACATCATTAAAAGAGCGATGTGTGATGTGAAAAACAACACAAAATACCCCCACTTCAACTCCAGAGTTTTTCTACTTTTTCCTTTCCTTTTCTGTTTCTAATCTATTCACGTTTATTTCCTATTTTCCATTTCTATTTTTTCCTGTACACTGTGCTTTTCTTTACTCTTCTGCTGCTGTAGCATTTCGAAATTTCCTCTTGTGAGGCAAATAAAGTTTTCATCTTTTCTTTTATCAGCACATAGGTCAATGTTTGGTTTGGTGGTGTTTAGGGTGGGAATCAAGAACCGGTTCTCGAAGAGAGCCGGCTCCCAGTAGTTCGATTCCGTGGAATCGTTAATCCGCCTGCCTAACGATCCCATTTATAGGTTCTGCTAATGTCTGACGCATTTTAGCGATTACGTCATGCGCACGCTTCGTATTTTGGCTCAGAATGTTTTCAACATGGCGTCGAGGCAGAAGCGCTCCAAAGTTGAGTTATATTTCACCAAAAAGGACAATATTAGGGCCAGTTGCAACACGTGCAGAGCTTTGATTACACCAAATGGGGGAAATACCTCCAACATGCTGAAACTTTTGACCACACAGTATGCAATTACTTTGCACGAATGTAAAGTCTTTGACATGCTGCAGAGCTTGCGGCACAGCGTCTTCCGTCTCAAAAGTCTCAGGTAACGTAAAACTTCCAGGTCTTGTTGATTGTGACAGGGCTCTAAAGTCTCACGCATTGAGCGTGACAGTCACGCTTTTCAGTCTTTGGTCACGCACTCCCGCCACACGTTGTATTTCTCTCGCTGAAAAAAAATGATAATCTAAATTTCTCTGGCGTGCCGCTATCGCTATGGAAACGGCAGGGAACAAGAACGTCTCTTGTCTAAGCAGAGCAGTTTTAGTTTTAGCAGGAGAGATCTCGCTCTTGCCTGCATTCAAAACTTGAGAGCCATGTAACGTGAAACTTCCAGGTCATGTTGATTGTAATAATGTGACATACTGTATGAATAATTTTCATCTGATATTAACATTTAGTTGACGAGGACTGCAAGAGTGAGGCAGGCTCAGAGGCAGGCTCCCGCATACCTGTAGCTCCCCCTTTCATTAAGGCAGGGAAAAGTAAAATAACAGAGGTGAAAATAGATCAAATGTTGGTGCGTACTTGAAATTAAAGTGTTACTTCAACCAAAGCCATTTGTACTATATATAACTGGATGAGAATCGATAAGATAACCGATAAGGAACCGAATCGATAAGTGATATCGATAATGGAACCGGAATTGCTAAATTTTTAACATTCCCTACTGGTGAAGCCCGTTCTATGGCGTTGAAAACGCTGTAGCTCATGTTTTCGTACAATTCCTGTCTAATGACAACATGGTTAATAATATCAAAGTGCATTTCTGCCGTCTACACAACTTAAACAGGTAAAAGCTCTATCCAACATTGGTAAAACTTTATTTGCTGTTTGCAACTGAGATCTTGTATGCTACCACATCGAGTTTAATTAGCTGCCTCTAAATTTGGAGTGGACTCAGTGTTCCTGATCATTACAGTACTGCAAAGCACAGAGAAGTTTCTTATCAACACCTACAGTAGGGGTGGTCGCAGTCTGTAATGCTGTTGAATCCCCAACCAATGATATCAGTAACAGGGTTCATCAATGAGTTCTCCGTCTGTGCATGTGCGTGTACAAAGAGGGGGGTGGTTTCCGTGTGTCAGGTTTGTGTGAGGATGGAGGACACGGATGCGGACTTTAAAAGTAAAGGGTGATTTATTAACAAAAAACAAAAACAAAGTAACAACAGAAAGCGCGGCTGAGCCGGAGAAAAACGTAGCTATAAGGAACAAACAAAAATACTTGACATGGCAAGGAATAAATAAATACTTAGCTTGGTAACAACGACGTGGAACATGGATAACAATAAACTTGGCATAGGAGGGCAAACGTGACAATCAACAACAAAGATCCGGCAAAACTGACAGGGGAGGCAGAAAATTAAAAAGGGGGTGAGAGTGATTGGGGAGTGAGTGCAGCTGAGGGAAAAAACACAGGTGAAGTGAGTGAAATAATAAACAGAGTGCAGGGAAACTAAAGCATGACAAAAAACTAAACCTGGACTGAAAACAAACATAACCTAAAACATGAAACTAAAAACGTGAGTCCATGGGTGTGACACCGTGTGCGTGAGATGCAGCTGATGTGCTGCGCTCAGCTCTACTGTAAAGTAAGATTTTACATAGTTGGATTATAAAATTACAAGACAAAAATGCATTTGAAATCTTTTAAAACCATTTTCTAACTCGTCTTTATTAAGTTTAGAGCCAATAACTGTGCTGCTAGTTCATATCCATCAGTCTGTGTGTATTTCCTGGATGTTTATGAAAGCCCAACTTGGCTTGGTGTTTTTACCACAGGCTGCCAAATTAACATTTTCCTTGACAGATAGAAGGTTGAAAGCAGAGAATGATGAAATCGAGAAACTTTTTATCCATTTAGCCTTTGTGTTGTCTGCTGAAGTTCATCAGTCCTCTGGAAAGCATCGACAAGAATCTCCAACACAGTTTTCTCCTTGGTTGTTAAACATTCAGCTTCCACCGCTCTGATTTTTTGCCTTAGATACAAGTTTTCTTTTCTCTGTACTTAAATATCGCTGAATTATGGACATACTGAGCTTGTAGAGTGCTCTCTCTGTAACCAGCTGTCTTTTTCAGGCAGCAGGTTCCCAATGGCAAACCCCGCCTCTGCAGTATGTAGAAACGTTGAGATATCTGGAAGTATGTCTGGAAACAAGTATATATAAATTGGATTATTGGGTAAATAATTTATTGAAGTGATGGATAACTGTTGATTAACTCATTCTGAAACTACATTTTGGCTGTAAGTTTAAACTTCCTCCATAAAATAAGCCATCAGTAGCAACATCAGACTATGGAGTGTGGATTTGTCATGTCATTTTATAGGGGGAGTGCATTCATAGCCATACTGCCTTAGTATATCAGCTTTAATGCTCACAGTAGGTTTCAATGTTCCAAACAGAGGAGAACAACCCTCTCTGTGCCTCTTACTGAGGGGCTGCCATTGTTCCTCTCACCAGGAGTGAGCAGTTTAGCTAAAGCTGAATTGAACTGCTGATTGCCTGTAGATTCGTTACACCCTAATGTGTGTACATAGGGCTGTGCTATGCAAACATTTACTGTAAACTGCTTATTGTTCACTATAATCAATCCCTTAATTGCATATCTGCAGTTTAAATTGTGAATTTTGTGACTACATCTGTACTGTACCCAGTTTGACTTCTTAGAGAGCTTTACCAAGGTAATTCTGGACTAATGAGACCCTCATTGCATGGCTATTTAATTACTATGCATACATGTATATGTTACTGTGAGGGGCATGCACATGTTGAATTGTCTGGATGAAGCAGAATCGTTTATTGCAAAAAGCCATTTAGAGCTAAGCTCTAAAAGCCCACTTGCTCAATACACCCACTCAGGGTTTGCTTAAAAGCTCCTGAAAATGGTGAGAAAGGCCCCACAGTTGTTACAGAGGAGCAGCTTATGCAGCTTGAACAGGCATATTCAATACGGTTAATATGCTGCGTGACCCTCCAAGACTGTCTCTACCACAACCCGGAGCAGGACATGTTGAGAGAGGACTTCCGTCAGATGTTGCCTGCTGATAGCAAGAAATTGCCAATTAACGTTGGTGTCAAGGTGTCAATCTAGACTGATTTCCACTGTGTGACCAAGCAATCTAAAAACACTTATTGCAGAAGAGGCACAGAATGAGGAGTGGGACAGAAAGAAGAGAAAAGCCGAGGAGGGAGAGATCAGGTACAATTACTCTAAATGCCTTTTCACTCAATGTCAAAGGCATTGCTGCATAATTCAGCCAGCCTGGGTGGCAAATGCTAAAACGGACCAAAATGGGTCAGCCAGAGTATATTACCTCAATGATAGCAACCCATAAAGGAAGATGCACTCATCTTGAGTTTGTATTAGAAACAATGGGGAGCACTCAAGAGCTCATCCTACAATAGACAAATGAAACTGACGGCAATTTTCAGGTGGAAAGTGTCATAGCTACCACAGCAACTTCAGCCACTCAGAAGTCTGTGTATTGTCACGTTGATGAAAGCATGATTGTTTGTTTTAAAACCAGACAAAAGTTTCACTGAACTATTTAACAGGTGAACGTGCTTCAAAACAAGCTGCAGCTGCAATGTTTCTCGATCCAGCTCTTGGAGGGCAACACTGAGTGATTTTACGCTAAATTAAGTTGAAGAGGAGATATATTAAAATTCTGCTTTAGTCCTTCTGACTGACAGAACATCCAAAACACTGTCTCAGTCAACATGTGTACTTTTTCTTCTTAAGGCAGATGTGCCAAGCCATGAAGAAAAAGCTGGAATAAGAGAAAGCGAAGCAGCATCTGCTCGGTCTCGCCCGTTCATCTCCTCTTGGCTGAGTTGTCTGTAAATCAGGGACAGAGGGTTCGACTCTGCACGCCTGTCACCAGGCATCAGCCTGTAAGTCCAGATTTAACGCTCAAGAAAAAGAGATTCATTTTACCCACTTTATTGTGAGTCAATACAGAGAGCTATGGCAATTTTATTGGATTGCCATGGTAACTGCTGGGAAAAGTGGTTTCTCTGTCTCTGTGTGCGTCTCTCACTGTTGAAGAGGCTGTATTGTACGCCTCTACAGGTCGAGCGCAGGTCAAAATCCTGCATTACAATATTCACTGAACTAGCTTCTTTAAAAATTGATTTCTCAAACACTTAACATACATTTTACATCTGCTCAGTTTGCTCCCCAGTGGATGTAGATTTACTTATTTACACCATTCACTTAACCCCCCCACTCCCTTCACAAACTTGATAACATGATATGATTTGTCACCAGATGGATTTGCTTAATTTGAATACCTGCTGCTTGCTTCATTAAACATAATCCTATTTTAAACATCCACTGTCTGTTTCAGGAGCCCGAGGGACAGATGTGTTGGGCCCTTTTTTCTTCCTCTGAACAAACCTGTTATATCCAATCTTGCATCCCTCAGACCATCTAACGACACCAGAGTTATCAGGAGCGGTTTGCTGAGTGAAGTTTTAATCATTTCATATCCATAATAGAGCTGACAGCTCCATCTGCGTAGAGTAAAGGGGGGTCGGGGTTACTTGCAGAACAAAGAGTCAGAACAATCAGCGAGCATCTGGAGACACCTCAGCTAACTAGCCCCTTCCTCCTCCTCCCCCACCACCTGTATGATGACCGGAGCGACCAGCAAGAGCAGGATCAACACACTAAGAGCTGCAGCATCCAAACTAATTGAGATATGCAAAAGGTGCTGACCATGTACGCTGTCTTAAGGCAGGAAATTACACACCATCTTTCAGTTATTACCCACCAAGGCTATATTCTATATGACTGTTCACTATTATTGGCTGTGGCCTGCGGCAAGACAGCAGCTAATTAAAGAATTACAGCCACCTCAGGCAGTAAGTCATTAAACTTCGGCGGATGTTCTGACAGTTGACATGCTTGACAATAGTTCAAACTAATTCAATGAGGCAGAAAGCACGCAAAAGCTCATTTCCAGAGGCCTTTGAACTGATTAAGAGCAACTTTAGCAACATAAAGCACAGTCTGATTTGTTTCCCTGCCCTGTCCACAGCGACTGCGTGGGAGTTGAGATACACAGTCTACAGTCAACAAGTGCAACACGCACATGCTGTGGCAAGCTGTCAGGCAGTTTTCCTTTGTTACTACATAACGGGTTTCCAACCGAAGCAAACTGGTTCCCAAATTGTCACAGCACATGACAAACTAATGAAAGAGTAGACCCATCAGATGGCAAACATGCAGATACAAAGTTCACTCTTGTCCACTGAAGTGTATTTGGCATATTCTGATCACAACTAGATCAAATCAGGCCATGATGCATCTCTTTACGAGCTGTGGCATTCCCAGAGTCTCCAAAACAAAAAATAATTTATCTGTTTTTTTTTTTAAACATACACACATGCACTGACATTCATCCACACTGATAGAAGCATAGGAACCAGTCAAATTTAACCATCAGGTCACGTGTAGCGTTCCACCTGAATTAAGGTTAGGCTTTATCTGTGGTTATTCTGCCAAACACAAAGTATATTCAATCTGCACCGAGAAAACGGCTTGCTGCCCAAAGTGTGTTTACTGTGAAACAGGAACATCTGAGTTCAGGCCCAGAGACATTTCATTTTAGAAGACAGGAGACTTTGACAACTGTTCCAGTGTGCTCTGAAGCTTGCAGTTCTTAGTTTATTTCCAGTCCATATGGGGAAACAGGGGCAACAGGCTTCGTCATCTCATGAAATATTCATTATACTTGACCACATTTAAGCCCAAAACTCAAAGATTCAGACTGTTGACAGTATCTGAAGGCTTTTTGGAATTTTCTTCACTACTTTCTGCTGTGATGTCATGAGACGATTATGGTCATGATGCACACCTGTCAAATGGGACTCAGACTCATGGCTTGCATTTGTACTGGTTGCACACAATTACTTGGGTTTTACTTTTTATTTTCCTCTTTGCCTTCTGTTTTCCCTTATCTACCTGTCCCAGTTTGCGAGTGCATGTCTATGAGTGTGGCGTTCCTCAACTCCTCCAGATTGCATCACCCTACCGACCTTTCTCCCATCATTACTGCAGTACTTATGCTGTATTTGAAAGCTAATTGGAGCTCTTAATTCCCTGTCTCTGGCTGTAAAAACCTCAAAGAACCTTTTTTTGTCTGTAATCAGGTAAGACCTCCCAACCCCAACTTCAATGATTTGTTACTCCCCATACCTGCAGCCTCAACAGATTAGAGAACTAATTCAATGCATTGTATCTTCCCGTCTCAGTTATCTCAGGTTAAATTAGTGCTGGGCGGCATGACCAAAAATACATATCACGGTATTTTTTCACGGTATATCACGGTATTTTTTTTTCATGCATAGGTGTTCACAGCATTTTCTACAGATTGAGAACAGAATTAAAAATTCTTCAAAATAATTCCTTTGTTAATAATTGGTCACACAGAACTTTATTGTATTAATATTCACATCTTCATTGTAAACAAATTAATAACATAGCTAATTACACTGGTCGGACTGTTCAGCTCTGTTTCAGACTGATACCTCCAGTTCAGGCTGCTCCTCATCCTCAACACGCACGTCTCTCTTTCAATCGCGGAAAATATTTTTCAATACTCATCTGGATTGAAGCAGCAAACATTCAGTGTAAGAGTTGAAAAAACCTACTTTATTTGATTCAAAGCTGCTAGTGTTTTGACCTCGAGAACCCAACTACATTTTTTTTTTTTTTTTTTACGGCAAACTTGCGACTAGTTAACTTTATAAAGAAGGCGTAATCGCTTGTTTGCTATGGGTCGGGTCGGGACGGGACAACATTGTATTAAAAATATAAAATATTTTTATAGGACTTTTTAATGTGCGATTTTATAAAGTTGCACGTGATACCAACCTTTTGTGAATTTCGCCAGCCGTCTTCTTTCGGTTGAGCTAATCTAACGCGACGCTGAAGCTAGCAAGCTTCCAGGCATGATCTCGCTGATGGAGACACACGCGGTGTGCACGGAGGGGAGGGGCTGTGTGTGTGTGTGTGAGTAGGCTATGCGAGAGAGAGGCATGACTGACAGAGACGGAGAGCAGGGAAAGGAAATGCAGCTTAACGAATACGAGTATTTTTTAAATAGCGTTAAAAATAGACAGTAAACATGCGTGTTTAGAAGCGCAACACTGAAAAGGGTCTCAAACAATGTCGCGCGACGCAGCGCCCCCCCCGTTGTGTAATCAAATACACCGGTATGGCGGTATATTAAAAATTCGTATCATAATGAAATTATAAACCGGTATTCGGTGTGAACCGGTATACCGCCCAGCACTAGGTTAAATATCCACAAAATTTCATGAAATCAATTATCTGAAAGTTAAACGGCCGGAATAGTTGTCATTGTTTGCGAACACAACATTCAAACTTAGACATTCAACCCTAACCCTGATGAAAGAGGTGACTGATGTCAGATTGTGACAGGAAAGTAGTTCAATCTGAGACAAAAACTCTCAACCCCTGATCATTTTACAGCAACAGCAAGCTCCAGAATGAGAGGTTGCTCCGATTGTGACAAGAAAATCTCTGATCTTTTCCCAGCAGTTCTGCTCTAAGCCACAATTCATAAGAGTGTGAGCTGAAGCAGACCTCCTGCTTTTACCGTAGGCTCAGTGTGGCAGGACTGACACTGTTGAGCACTGCTGGGGTGGAGCAACACAATTCAGCTGACTTTCTTTGCTTAATTTACCCTGAACCCCAGATCTTAGTAGAAATACAACAGGCCCAGGACTGAAAAAATGTTTTAGCTCCTGGAAAAAAACGAAAAACAAACCCAGGGCCGATAAATTCTGGACGCTGTTGATGAAAATGCATGTAATGACGAACAGGATGGTGGGAGATACATGAAACTTAAAAGCCTGGAGCCCCATCAGTCTGTCAGAACAGAAGAAGCCTTTTAGATGAGAGGTTAAACGTCTTCAAATAACCAAGGACAGCAAACTTATAAGTAGTCAACTATTTTTCCCAGCTTCATGTGAAGTGAAGATCAGTCTCCATTTCCAAGAATGATGTACTCAGCATTAACTCCTGGTTTTCCCACCCTTTCTCCACCAGACTGTTCAGTCAGTGAAGTGTTGCAAACACTTCAGCCTGATTGCTTAGTTGTTGACTCCTTGTGTTTTTGACTTTTTTTAAAAAAATCTCATGTTTCATGGTCCACTGCCCTCTCCCCCCCGTCTCAATCTGCTTACCACTCACATTTGCCAGCTACGCTCCCTCTCCAGCTCCACAATCAAGGTCTCTCAGTCTTCTGCTTTCACCTCCATTCCCTCCCTTGCCTTCAGTAACATACAGCTCTTAACCTTTTTCAAGTCTATTTCTGTGTCCTGCTTTCAGGTTCTACCATCTGAAAAAAAGCATTATGTCCATGCATGCATCCCATTTACTGCCTACATAGCACTTAAATATGAACCTTTAAAGGTAAAGCTTATTATGTGAATCAGCTGCAAGGAGATAAATATTTGTTCTAAAAGCATGTGGTCTTTCTTTTTGACATTTTATAGAACAGACAATTTCCCATAACAACTGTAATAACAATACAAACTAAAGACCTGTTACATGCCAACAGTCACACTAAATAAGCACTCTCAGACTCTGTAATTAGTTATGGCAGATATCGGGATAGCTGGGTTTGTTTCTCTCACGCTTGTATTCTGAGCTGAGGTGTCTCTGTCTCAAGGCTCGTAAATTAGCATTTCTCTTTGATCCCTTTTACTCGTCACCCACTTTGTGTTTGTTGGATGGGTTGCATACAGTATCTATGTAACACCAATAAAGCGACTACAATGAATAAATGCTGAAATGACAATCTCAAACAGCAGTTTAAAGAGATAGTTTGTCTCTTTTGACATGAAGCTGTATGACATTCCATACTAGCAATATTATTTATGAACATTTTCTTACCCCCTGCTGCGTCCTGTGAGCCGAGTTCCAGCCTCATTTTGGTGTTGATGAAGGTATTTCAGCTAGTTGGCAGGGGCCACAAAAGTAAAGCGTTTTGCTTCTCAAAACAATATGCATTCAAAAGAGTAATACATTTACATCACAAAATCGTTCTCCAGAAAAAGTCAGACCTCACAATCACTTGGCACTATTTTCTCTCCCTTGTATCACTCCGTGATTGCCACCTGCCGACAGCCGCGCCTGTTACGGTGTTTACTGCTCGGTCTGCACTTCGGTCTGCACGGTCTACACAGCAGGCAGTGATACGAAGGGAGAGAGAAAATAGCGCCAAGCGATTGTGAGGTCTGACTTTTTCCTGGACAACGATTTTGTGATGCAAATGTATTACTCTTTTGAACGCATATTGTTTTGAGAAGCAAAAAGCTTTATTTTTGTGGCACCAGCCAACTAGCCGGACTACGTTCATCAACGCCAAAACGAGGCTGGAACTCGGCACACAGTACGCAGCGGGAGGTAAGAAAATGTTCATAAATGATATTACTAGTATGGGATGTCATACAGCTTCATGTCAAAACAGGCGAACTATCCCTTTAAGGTGTGTTCAAAGATTTTGCTTTCACCCAAAAAACCCAAACTTCCAAACTAAGATCCCAGTCTGTAAGTATCAGAATCATTTTCTAACACCCCAGTGAACAATTGTAAGACCGTTCCTTTTTTTTGAATTCACAGAAAACACATTTATACATTTTAAATGTTTTCATTTTACTTGACTTTCTTCTCATCTAAAATTGCCCAAATCCCACTAAGATTGAAAGGAGTGCATCCATAAGCATCCTCTGAGGCAAAGCAGTCGACAAAGTGAAGTGAAGCACTTCTTCTTTAGCAATAGTTTAATTTAACCAGCAATCCAAAGCTGTGCCGCTGGTGCGGTAATTATATCCAGCCTTGGGGCTAATTTGAGGCGGACATGGGTTAATGTGTTCTGAAGGCAAAGGAAAAGTCTTCCGCAGTAGTTCTACACGCAGACTTTGCTTTGAAAAGGCAAAAATTGATTTATTTCTCTGCTTCTATGACCAACAATCTGCATTTTGAAACGATG
The DNA here is from genome assembly GCF_027942865.1 of Odontesthes bonariensis. Taxonomy (NCBI): domain Eukaryota; kingdom Metazoa; phylum Chordata; class Actinopteri; order Atheriniformes; family Atherinopsidae; genus Odontesthes; species Odontesthes bonariensis. The sequence continues at coordinate 12,224,890 of NC_134515.1, read as the reverse complement.
ATGTGCACCCAGTTGAAATAAAAGCCAGCTTTCAGGCAGCAGTGGTGTGGTGATTTCCTCCCGGATACAATATCAAGCCATCATTTGAATCCCAGGTGGCCTCGCACTCACCCCCCAATCAAGAGAAAATTAACAGATCACAACAATGTTGACAAGACAATTAAGCCGTGCGATTTCACATTCATAATATAAACTTCAGTCACAGTAATGCAACACATATGTATGCCTCTAACATTTAAGCCCTTTTCTGAAGTCGTCTTTGCTCCTTAGAGAGATGATCGTTACCTTTTTTAAAACATAAACAGTACTCAGAGGCAACTCTCAGCTATGAGTGAGATCCAGATGTGTTTGTTGTCCCAGTTCAGGCTCCGCCGCTGTTTCTGTTCATTAACACAACACTGCAACGATGACATCATTTAATTATCAAGGGAATCAAATTAAATGATTGAAACATACACCGATCACTGCACTGTGACCACCCGCCGAATATTGACTAGGTCCTCGTGGTGCTGTCAAATGAGATCTGACCAATCAGGACGTGGATAAAGAACACCTGAGTGTGTGTTAGAGTGTCGGGATGTCAGCAAAAGAGCCTTTGAACCTTGTGGATTGTTTAGAAGAGAGGGGTTTTGTGGCTTGCTTCTCGCAGAATTTGGATGCCAGTTGATACCTTCCACTCTTTGTGTCGTTATTTGAGCTCTTCCTAAGCAGTTTATGCTGGGCCCACCACTGTCCTGCAGTGGGAGGCTGTTACTCTACTACAACACACTTTAATGTTGTGGCCAATCTGTGTATTTCACAACACACTCAGCAGCACCTGAACCTTAACAAATATTTCATTTTCAAGGTCTTTTAACAATCCTTACTGTTAATTGCCTGCCTTCATGACATTTCTGTTATTGCACCAAATGGTAAAACCTCAATAAGCCACGTTTGAGTTCACAAGATGTTAAACATTACTTATGTTTCATTAGATCTCAGAGGAAGTCGTGTTCCTCATAAATGTAATGAAATGTTAATTGTAATATAGCTGCCCGAGAGGTTTGAGTGTCGACAGCACAAAGGGGCTGCCCATAAAAGTCACACATGCCCGTGTGCCATATTTCAGGCACGAAGGCTGCGTCACGGTCAAGGACACAGTCTGTGAGTCAGGGGCTATTTCAATAAGCTGTAATATTATAGTAATAGAAGGGTTTGAAGAGTTCGTCTTTCAGTATCCTAAGTGATAAAGTACGGGACAATTTTATGTTCCTGAAGCACAAATGAAACTTTCTCTTTCCAAGCTTGAATGTTGCCAACTCCCACTTCACTGCATGTCTTGATCCTGCCTAATTCTCTTCTCAGAAAGAAGATTCATCAGATATGTGCAGTAAAAATACATGTTTCACACTGTTTAACCTGCGTGAAGGTGCCTCTACCTTCCAGTAGGACTCTTCTGTACAAAGGTACACATGTGATCACACATCACACGATCCAACCTCCATTATCCTGAACGCACACATTCAGCTGATGCTTTCTTCGGTTTAAAATGCTTCTGTTTTCATTTTTCGTGATGTGTTTGGGATCCATATGGGAAACTTCAGCACAAACTTATTTAAGGCTCATTCATGAGAAGATTTTAAGGGCAGCATCAAATCAGAATCTATGTTTAAGTGTTTTTGTGGTTGATCTCTTACTGTATATCATGACACAGTAACAGTTAAAAACAGCTTTTTAATGGTGTTTATCCCTCGTCCGGCTGTCCTCGTTCAGGCCTTTAGACAATGACCAATGGGAGCAGATTGAGTTATCAAGAAAAGGTGCTTCTTCTCTGGCCTTTCTTTTTACAAGAAAGCAAATGACACTCTATTAGGGAACTGAAGTATATCCACATGGAGGTTCCACAGGTTCAATATACATGTTAAGAAAAACTTCGATTCTAGACCTCATCACCTCCCAAAATAAAGTAATTCACACCTTGCAGCGGCAAAAGCCTGTTCATCATTTACCTACATATTGTTTTCTTTTTAAATCAGCAATTTAATGAAACTAAACTGTCTGTGTTTGCACATTTCCTCAGGAACTGCTTCAGTAAAAATGACAACCTGCTGAAGAAAAGCAGGTTGTTGACTTTGCGGGACCACCTTCACAGGGTATTTGCTTTATGCTGAAGTCATGAGTGAGTCTGTCAATTGTAACTAAAAGAAAAAAATGCAATTAAGAAAATAAAAATGATGTTTTTTGCCTGCTCACTTAATCTAACCATACAATTCAGATCAAGATGAAATAAGTTGTTTTAGCCTGTTTTATGTCTTACCTGGTGTGTCCCCATATGGCTTTGGTGGTTTGACAGTCTCCGTGTTGCTGATACTGGACTTGGTGGTGCTCTTGGACTCTGTTGTGGTCACCACAGTGAACGTACTTTGGGACAGCCTGGTTGTGGTGCTAGTGGTTGTAGCCACTGTCGTAGTTGACACCCTTGTGGACAGCGTTACATTGAGCTCTGCTTTGCCATCATCATCAATGCTATCAGTCCCCGTGGGTCCCCAGTCAATAAATCCAGCCACTGTAGTAGTCCGGCCCTCCTGAGACTTGTCATAGCTGTCCCATTTGAGCTGCCTCCTGTCTCTAATTAATAACCTTCTGCTTGATAAAGCTGCTGGAGCTTCTGGTATTCCAAGCAAAGAATCACCTGTCTTTATTTGAGAATATCTCAACCGGCACTCGTGGCACGTTGCGTGTCCTTTACGTGCTGGCTTATGATACTTTTGACCTTTGACTTTTGGTCCCATCCCAGCTCTGTTGTCTTGGGGTGGAGGGACAGGGCTGAGAAGCCGGCGGGCCAGCGGGTTCACTGTTCTCCAGTGAAGCTTGTTGGGCATATCCCAGAGGGGCTGCAGACGAGGTCGGGACCGAGGCACCGATTTAGGCGTCAGTTTGATCCCCAGACCCTGACTGAGGGGGCTGCACACAGAGAAGTCCAGAGTGAGGTGAGTCATGGCCAGCAGGATCCACACCCGGTGGCCAACACAGCTCCCTGGCCTCAAAGCAGACGGACTGCAGAGAAAGCAGAAAGTTCAAATGAGACAAGACAAACAGTCTCGCACCCTGTCAATGTTATTGACCTGTGGGAAATATCTGCATCTCTATTCATCATCCATTTGCACACTTGTCAAAGTTATACTCCACTACTTCTGAAACACCCACTCAATTAGGCTTTGCAATTAGTCTTGCAAAGTGCCTGTTGAACTGAGGTAGAAAGGTCAAGCACAAAGCAAATGTAGTAGATTCCTGTTTTGTGCTCTTTGCTCTGAACTGTCATCAGCAATAAGGACTTATCCTTGATGTCTATGATTCATATGAATCCAGGGATGATTACACCAACACATAAGGTCAGGCCTGCTTGACCTGATCCTCATATTCTGCATTATCTCCCCCAGACACAAAGTCATCTGATTCTCAAAGGGCAGTTTGATTATGCAGAGCAATGTTTAGGAAGGTATTTTGCGATAACAGCAGATGACACAGCATGACGAGTATAGTGCAGGCATCTGCACTTATACACAGAGTGCTTTCATGTGTTAAAAAGCAACAGATGGTCTTTGTTCCTCTATAAACTTCACTTCTAGTTGCGAGGTGTTAGACCGGCTGGTTATACAGGTCATAACCCAACAGTGGGTTGTTTTTAAAGACAACCTTCAGTGGGCCCCAGGACAAAACTACACATTGATTCCCGAGGAGGAAACCTCATTATGGGCTATCTATAATCTCTGCTGTCCTTGGCCAATTTAAGCCCACAAGGAAGGCTTGTTTAGGAAGCATCACAGAGGTGATGATAGATGGAAATGTGTGAATGGGTTCATCAAAATGTCAAAGGCATCACAAAGACATCCTTTGGTCATATAATTATCGAGGCATGTTTGTCCAAGTCTATCATTTTGCTTACGTCATCATGTGCGTTGATTGAAAAAAAAAATTGATTCAGACTGCATCTCTAACAGGTCATGCCATTTGCTAACGAAGCAGTTCCGACAGGAGCAGTCCACACTTGTGACACACGTTGGTCTGGTTCTGTTCTGTGTGGAAAAGTTTGGACAGAACAAAAAATGATTTGATGTTTAAAAACCATAAAGTTTCCATTAGTTTGTGAGGTTTGTAAAATGAGGAAGCAAGCAGACCAGGCTCCACACTTTGCCATTGTACTTCTGCATAATTGACAGTTCTAAATTTAAAGGTAATCCAGAATATTACATATTATGGATAAAATGATTTGACACTTTTTCCTGTGTCGAAACAAACATTGGGGTGACAAAAAGCCATGCTATTACTATCTGCCGCTGCTCATCTGAGATGTGAGGAACCAGTGACTGAGCAATGATTTAGAACATCATTTTAATTGAGCCATAAATGGAGATTGATGTGATCACGAAAGAGCTGTGGCAAGGTCAGTACATTATTGACAGCTAAAAATATGGGTGACAATTTGTCTTGCGTGAATTTTGGCCCTGACCTCCGGCTGACATCCTGGCACCTTCCCAGTCTGCACTCAGTTTTCACTTTACGGCCAAATGAAGGCAATATCCGGCATGGAAAGCGCTTGTCACTCATCTCTGATAATATTATTTTACAACAGGACAGGTGGATCCGTAATTATTTAATGAACATGTTTTTGAAACGACAAGAAGATTACAACAAAATGTAACTGAGATGACTCCTGTTCATAAAAGATGAACGAGTTATTCTTTGTCAGCTCCAGTAGATAAGAGATAATAGATGATAATATGATCATAGAATTCCAATTAAAATATTTCTCTAACAGAAAGCACTGATATACATTGTTTTTGGTAGTTTCTGCTCTTATTTTCAGCTATGCAAGTTCTCAAGTCGTCTGCCGTAAAAGAAGCTAAAAGTGGCTCCTAACGTTTGATGGATTTACTGTCAGGACCAGAGAATGGAGGACGCAGATGCAGGAGGTTTGAATCCAAGACTTTTATTATTAGGCAGCAGAGCGACCAGTTCCTCGTGAGAGAAGCTACGGAAGGCTATGAAATATTATTCTAGGATATATAAAAATTATCAGAACTCAAAATCACTCCACTAGCGGAGGAAAAAACAAAAGACTATGAAACTCTACAATAACTATAAGTCTCTCCTACTAAGGAGGAAAAGAAAAACCACTCCTAAAAATTGGAGGAAATAAACTATGAAACTTTACCAACAAAAAGAGCCACTCCACTCAGGAGGGAAAAACAAAAAGGGCTATAACAAAATTACCTCTGTAACTCTTACAGGTTTCTATATTATCAAAATTATCTCTAGGAAAAACAAAATCACTCTTACGAGGAAATACCACTGGGAACTCGGAAACAGGCTTGGGAAAACAGGCTTGGAACGAACGCGAGGATGATGCACTATACGGGGACAGATACAACACACTGGCACAAGACAGGGGGAGACGCAGACTCTTAAGCACACAGGGGTAATGGGAAACAGGTGGAATCACTCATACGACAATCAGACTGGAACACGAGAGGAAGGGCAAGTGACCTGGAACGAGAGGGAAGTTAGTCTTTCAAAATAAAACAGGAAATGACGAGACAAGACAAAAAACCCAACTTAACCTCACCACGGTGTGACAGAGCCCCCCCTTCTAGGACCGGACCCCGGACGGTCCAGGGAGTTCAGGGTGGGCTTTATGAAAGTCCGAGATGAGGGATGGGTCGTCTATGTAGCTTCTGGGAACCCATTGTCTCTCTTCTGGGCCGTAACCCTCCCAGTCCACCAAGTACTGCTTACCCCTCCCTCGATTACGTACGGCTAAAAGTTTCTTTACTTTGTATAAAACTCCCCCGTCGGCCGACTCCAGAGGCGGCGGGGGCTTGGAGGTCGGGACCATGGGGCTTTCCTTGGCGGGCTTGACTTGGCTGACGTGGAAGGTGGGATGAACTCTGAGGGATCGGGGTAAGCGGAGACGGATGGCGGCTGGATTGATGATTTTGGAGATGCTGAAGGGACCCACGAAGCGCGGAGCCAGCTTCTTGCTGGGGACCTTGAGGTGGAGATCTCGGGCCGAGAGCCAGACCTTCTGCCCAGGCTGGTAATCGGGTGCAGGGCGACGCTTCCGATCGGCGGCTCTTTTGACGCGATCCCCCTGGCGGGTCAGAATCTGACGGGCTGCAGCCCAGATGCGCCGACAGCGGCGAACCAGAGCGTGGGCGGAGGGAACGGAGACCTCTCGCTCAGCGTCAGGGAACACGGGAGGCTGGTATCCGTAGACGCACTTGAAGGGTGAGAGACCGGTGGCGGAGGTGGGCAGAGAATTATGGGCAAACTCTACCCAGACCAGGTGGGCGCTCCACGTTGTCGGGTTCTGGGAAACCAGGCACCGGAGGCCGGTTTCCAGCTGTTGATTGAGGCGCTCGGTCTGGCCGTTTGCCTCCGGATGGTAACCTGAGGTCAGGCTGGCTGAAGCACCGATCAGCCGACAGAATTCCCTCCAGAACCGCGAGACGAACTGGGGCCCCCGGTCTGAAACAATGTCTTTGGGGAAGCCATGGATTCTGAAAACATGTCTCATCATAATACTGGCCGTTTCTTTGGCCGTAGGCAACTTAGGCAAAGCTATAAAATGTGTCATTTTAGAGAAACGATCCACCACGGTCAGTACCGTGGTGTTACCTTCAGAGACCGGAAGCCCCGTGACAAAATCCAGCGAGATGTCCGACCACGGTCTGGAGGGGATCGGCAGTGGGTGCAACAGTCCCCTGCGTGCTCCGGAGGAAGTCTTATTACGGGCGCAGACCGAGCAAGCCTCGATGTACTCCCGGACCTCCGGCTCCATGGAAGGCCACCAGAACCGCTGGGAGATGGCGAACATGGTTCTCCGGACCCCCGGATGGCAGGTGAGTAGCGAGGTGTGGGCCCAATGAATCACCTGTGGACGCAGATTAGCCGGGACAAATAAACATTGCTCCGGGCATCCACTAGGTGGAGGGGTCTCACCGTTGGCTTCCTTCACCTTCTTTTCTATTTGCCAATTTACCGCTCCAACCACACAGTTCAGTGGAAGGATGGGCTCAGGTTCCTTGGCAACAGGCGCAGGATCATAAATACGGGACAGGGCGTCGGGCTTGATGTTTCGGGATCCTGGCCTGTAAGACAACGTGAAACGAAAACGGTTAAAAAACAGAGTCCACCTGGCCTGGCGAGAATTAAGCCTCTTGGCTTTCCTAATGTATTCTAGATTTTTATGGTCGGTCCAGACAATAAAAGGATGAGCTGCCCCCTCCAACCAGTGTCTCCACTCCTCCAAGGCGACCTTAACAGCCAGCAGCTCCCGGTTCCCCACGTCGTAGTTCCTCTCCGCCGAGCTCAGGCGCCGGGAGAGGAAAGCGCACGGGTGCATCTTACCGTCAGACTCTGCCCTCTGGGAGAGAACGGCCCCGATGCCCTCGCTGGAAGCGTCCACCTCGACCACGAACTGGCGCTGTGGGTCAGGTAAGGTGAGGATGGGTGCGGTGGTGAAGAGCTGTTTGAGGCGGCGGAACGCCTCTTCTTGTTTCGGCCCCCAGAGAAAACGAACCTGAGGTGAGGTGAGGGCATGGAGCGGGGCGGCGATGGCGCTGAAACCCCTGATGAACCGCCTGTAGAAATTGGCGAACCCCAGAAACTGTTGGACCTTTTTGCGGTTGCCTGGGGTCGGCCACTCAGCCACAGCACTGATCTTGGCGGGGTCCATCTGAACTTTGCCGGGGGAAATAATAAAACCTAGGAAGGTAGTTGTGGTTACATGGAATTCACTTTTTTCAGCTTTAACATACAAATGATTTTCAAGCAGTCTTTTCAAAACTTTGTTAACATGGACCTTGTGTGTGTCCAGATCAGGTGAATAAATCAGAATGTCGTCTAAGTACACATAAACAAAATGATCCAAAAAGTCTCTGAGGACGTCATTTATCATGGCCTGGAAGACAGCGGGAGCGTTGGTGAGGCCGAAAGGCATCACCAGATATTCGTAGTGGCCACTGGGGGTGTTAAAACCGGTCTTCCACTCGTCCCCCTCCCTAATGCGGACGAGGTGGTAAGCGTTACGCAAGTCCAGTTTTGTGAAGACGGCGGCCTGTTGAAGTTGGTCGAATACCGATGACATCAGAGGGAGTGGGTAACGGTTCTTTATAGTGATGTCGTTTAGTGGGCTGTAATCAATGCAGGGCCGTAGGGAGCCGTCCTTCTTGGCCACGAAGAAGAATCCCGCCCCAGCCGGGGAGGAAGAGGGGCGGATGAGCCCCGCTTTGAGAGATGTCTCGATATAATCCTTCATGGATTGTTGCTCTGGCCGTGATAGAGAGTAGAGGCGCCCCTTGGGGATAGTGGATCCTGGGATGAGATCCACGGCGCAGTCGTATGGCCGATGTGGAGGAAGAGACGTGGCTCTGTCTTTGCTGAAGACTTCACTGAGATGGTGGTAGCAGGCGGGGATCGAAGTCAAGTCGGGCGGCTGGAACTCTGTGACAGGGACAGAAATATTTTTAACAGTGACGTAAGCCGGTTTATCAGACTTGGCGTGCAGACATGATCCCTCGCAGGTTCTTCCCCAACCCAGTATTTTGCCCGAAGGCCAGTCAATGTGTGGATTGTGTCTGGTGAGCCAAGAATGACCCAACACCAGAGCATGAGAAGGAGAGTGAAACAGAAAAAATTTAATTTTCTCCTGATGACAGTTCGTTGTCATGGTTACGGGTTCCGTGATGTGGGTTATGGAACACAGGAGCTGCCCATTCAATGCGTTGGCATTAATGGGTCGTGTAAGTCTCTCCGTCCTAAGACCCAGTTTTTTGGCTACACCCCAGTCCATAAGGCTTTCATCTGCCCCGGAATCAATCAGACTGTCAAGGTTGAGAGTAGTGTTTCTGTGCGTTACCTTGATGTGGAAAGGTTTTCGTGGCATGGATCTGGTAACCACAGAGTCTCTCTTTACCTGGGGTAGCCGGATAGGACATGTGGAGATGAGGTGTCCGATCTCCCCACAGTAAAGACATCTCACCTCTCGGATCCGGCGTGCTCGTTCCGCCTGTGTAAGCCGAGCTCTACCCATATCCATGGGTTCCTCTTCTCCGGCAGGAGACGGAGTGAGAGGATGAGCGGGTGGGGATGCGTGTGCGGGTGACCGTGGGAAGAGACGAGAGGGTTGGAGAGAGGCGGGCGGATGTTGGTGTTCTCCCCGGTGGGCCTTCAACTCCCGCAGCCGATTATCCGTCCGAACCGCGAGTGAGATTAGCGAATCCACATCCGCAGGGAGGTCTAACGGAAGGAGAAGTTCCTGGATGGGAACCGCCAGTCCCTTCAGGAAGACGTCGTACAGCGCCCGATCGTTCCAGCCGCTCTCCACCGCCAGAGTTCGGAAACGGATGGCGAAGTCGCAAACCGTCTCCCGGCCTTGTTTGAGACCGCTTAGCTCCCTCGCCTTCTGTCGTTCCGTGGTAACAGGATCGAACACCTTGCGTAGTGCTTCTGTAAACGCCTGGTGGGAGCTACAGAGTGGGGATTTTCTGTCCCACTCTGCCCGGGCCCATGCCCTAGCCCTCCCGGTCAGGTGCGAAACCATGTAGCCGACCTTGTGGAGATCGGTGGGGTACTGGAGCGGGTTGAGAGCAAAATGTAACTCACAGTCACTGATGAATGATCTGCTCAAGCCGACCTCTCCAGAGAATCGTTCCGGGGAAGCCAGCCGAATACTGGCGCCGTAGCTGGGGGGAGAGGGCTGAGGCGCGAGTGGGGCTGGGATCGCTGCAGGTGCATCTTTGTCGAGGCGCCCCAGGACTTGCTGCAGCTGGCTGGCAAGCTGACCCATTTGGCCGGCAAGCTGACCCATTTGGCCGGAGACAGTGGATTGGAAAGCCAACTGACTCTGAGCGAGGTTGTCGAGCCCCTGGCCAAGCGTAGCCGTCTGGTCCTCCTGCCGGGTAAGGCGATCGCTCTGGGAAGAGAGAGCCTCGGAAAAAAGCTCGGATCCTGCTGCGTCCATTCTGGCCAGTGTGTACTGTCAGGACCAGAGAATGGAGGACGCAGATGCAGGAGGTTTGAATCCAAGACTTTTATTATTAGGCAGCAGAGCGACCAGTTCCTCGTGAGAGAAGCTACGGAAGGCTATGAAATATTATTCTAGGATATATAAAAATTATCAGAACTCAAAATCACTCCACTAGCGGAGGAAAAAACAAAAGACTATGAAACTCTACAATAACTATAAGTCTCTCCTACTAAGGAGGAAAAGAAAAACCACTCCTAAAAATTGGAGGAAATAAACTATGAAACTTTACCAACAAAAAGAGCCACTCCACTCAGGAGGGAAAAACAAAAAGGGCTATAACAAAATTACCTCTGTAACTCTTACAGGTTTCTATATTATCAAAATTATCTCTAGGAAAAACAAAATCACTCTTACGAGGAAATACCACTGGGAACTCGGAAACAGGCTTGGGAAAACAGGCTTGGAACGAACGCGAGGATGATGCACTATACGGGGACAGATACAACACACTGGCACAAGACAGGGGGAGACGCAGACTCTTAAGCACACAGGGGTAATGGGAAACAGGTGGAATCACTCATACGACAATCAGACTGGAACACGAGAGGAAGGGCAAGTGACCTGGAACGAGAGGGAAGTTAGTCTTTCAAAATAAAACAGGAAATGACGAGACAAGACAAAAAACCCAACTTAACCTCACCACGGTGTGACATTTAACCAGTTGGTCCGCTGTCATGACGACCCATTATTCATCTTATAATGTTTAACTTACCACTAAAAAGCTTTTCGTGATTTGATCTAAAGGGAACAGGTTTCTGCTTACATCATCTGAACAATCTTCTTTTTTTTTTTTTTTTTAATCTGTTCAAAAATATTGTTTGTGTTGGAGTGCTTCATTCATGGCATGTTCATACTGGCTTGTAAAACGCTGAGGCGTCTCAGCTTAATGCAGCCTTCTTCAGGGAGTCAAACACACTTAAAGGATGTCCAAAGGCTTTTTCTAGCGGCCCTCCCACAATAGGAATCTTCTATCTGGAATGGAATTTTCCACTAGGGGAAAACTCAAAGTAAGGATGCATGAATACAAATACAACAGGAGATTTAGTCGTTACGGTCCACAGCAGGTAGTAAAAAAAAAAAACAATTACTCTAATAACCCCCCCTCCCTCTGAAAGATTTTATTCAGAGTGACGCAATATTGAGTCCAATTTTTTTTTGTTCTACCCAACAGGATAAATTATTCTACACAGTCATATTCAGTCAAGCACCCAACACACAAGGTCGGGCCCATGACCAAACATTCCATTAGAAAAAGACCTTGGACTCCATGAAGTCTGTTCATCTTTCTGAAGAAGGCCAGCGCGCCGAAACGTGTCTCACGAGTCAGTATGACTGCTGTGAAAATACAGAGAATCGATAACCCAAAATTACAACTTCAGGCACGTCCAACATTTAAACTTCAAAATGCTCTTAATGAATAGATAATACATTGTTAGCTTCCTTCATATATTATTACTTTGATTCCAACGCTGTGTTTTTAACTGGCATATATCTTTCTGCAATTAGACATATAATGTATAAATAATGCTACTGAATAATGCAACTAACTCAGATCCCACTCCACATAACAAGGATCTGCCCAAAGGTGATCTCAAGGCACTTCAAACTTAAGAGACACTCCAATTCAAGCCAAGATCGAAGCAGAAGACATAAAAAAAGTTTCTCTCTTAGGCACATCCCATCATTCTGGTGGACCAAAGCAGGAGCAGTAACTCAGCTGCAGACAAACCTCCTTTTAAAAGAAAAAGAAAAAAGAAACAATTTTCAGCTATATGACTTGTGCCATCGAGTGAGCCCCTGACAGGGCAACTATTAACCAATAGCAGATTGAGTCAATGCCAGTTTTAATCAGGACCTCACTAATTTCTCATGCATTCAAAATGGTTGTGTATGGTATTGTGTTGTTTAGAAATAGTGAATTAATGCTATTTACTTTAAATAAACATATATATATATGTATATATATATATATATATATATATATATATACATATATATAAGTACAGCAGGGCAGCAATGAGTACTGTAAAAATCACTGTAGGTGGCAACACATACGGTATTTTATACACAAACTCCTATCAGACTAAAGTACTGCCTTGATCTTGTTAAATGGATTACATACCACGGATGTGAGTCCAATCACCACAGCACATGCTACAGATGAAGTGGCTTTGCAGCAAGAATTTTCTTAGAAGTGCAGTTTCATAATTTAAGAACCACAAACACACTTCGACATCCCTCATAATGAAAATATAATTTGGAAGTACACTGCACAGATGGCAGAAGAAGTGCAACATTCACAGCGATGACAAACCAGATTGCTTTCTTGTGGGGCTGTGTGCCTGGTGTCCTTTTTCATCTGCACATGCTACATCATACTGTCAATGCCAACTTCAAAGTAAAGGTAAGCCCTGGCAGTGTGGCTGGAAATCCCTTTAGTGGAGCTTATGACGTCTCCTTATTCTGAGTTTGTGAGTTAGATGGATTTCATTTCTTTTATTTTTTTAGAGAAAAATGTTTACATTGGTGGATGAAGACCTCGTGTACAAGTTTATTGATTGACTGGCAAAAGTAACAATCACCTGTAAACTGAAATGCAATATTTGGGCAACCTTCGTGGAGCAAACTGTTAACTAAGACTTGCTGGAATGATTATTTTAACCAAGAGGCTCCGCGGGCTTCGACTCACAGATACGTCAGGAAAAACAAACTCTCTGTGCATCGCATGTACACTCATTCTAAGAGTCTCTATCAGCTAAACGCCCATGTTTGTGTATTTGCTGCTATCCCCTCATTGTGTTTTTCCGGACCTGTTGATCCAGCATTCACATCATCCACCATATGTTCAATCACACAAGAGAGCCAGAGTTGAGTCTGTGTGCCAGAGTGTGCAATCCAAACCACTCCAGTTCATCACACGCATGCAATGTGGAATTTCAATAGAAACCCGGTGATGTAACAGTATATGTAACATGTGATTTGAGAGCAATATATTTAGATTATGCTTCCTGGCCCAAATATGAAAGAGCAGTGGAGGAGGGTTCACCGAGCTTGACTTCTCTCTCTTTTTTTTTAAGCTGTACTATATTCAGTAAATCTACTTCCAACTTATTCTGGAGCTTCTCACAGATGCCACTGTCAGGGTAGTTGGGATTAGTCCATGACAGAGACACAAAGTTAAACCCATGATCTTCATGTTTGAGAACCACAGTCTGATGAACATAATCAGTTCCCCCATTTTATCAAGACATCACTGTCATATCATTCAGGGTCTGATTTATGTGGCTAATTAGCATTTTACAGTTGGTCATAAATAAGTAACAAGATGTTATTAATATCCAAAATGCTGTTTGACAAAAAAGCTGCAAAAAGAACTGACATGCAGAGTTGAAAACCAGGTCTAGAACAACAACCTTGAGCTGGAATCAAAATGGAGAAATAGTTTTTGGTTGTGGATTTTCTAAAAAACAGAAAAAAACATCTCAGCTGTTTAGAAGCCGATACTCCCCACCAACTAGTTCAGAACTGAAGAGGCCTTTCAGATGACAAGGTAAGTGTCTTCAAAAAGCCACAGAAAGAAGTCCAGTTGCCTTTATTAAAGATTCAAGATAACCTACAAAACAAGTAAGCAAAGAAAACGTAATGATTCAATATTTCACTGCATATAAGTAACCTTCACCTGGCCTTAAAACTGGAGACCTAATATTACTACTGTAATATCATAAAAAGATAAATAAAATGAGGAAGACTTGCTTTTCGAAGCGTATGAAAAACATTAATGGCATAATCCTGCATCAAAAGCTTGAGCAAAGTGCGAGGATGATAAGTAACAAAAAGCCATTTGGACAATGTGTTGTGCTCTGAATCTGCAGGTTGCTTTGCATTGAGATTAAGCGGTCCACGCTGGTTGGCACTTTTGTATGATCGTTGAGTTGATGACTTGTTGTTTTTCCCATTTTAATGTTGTGTGAATTCAGCATTAGCAGTGTTTCACAGTTCTGGTTCAATATATGTAGCCTTAGCACTGATGTTTCATGCAGAGATGATGCAGTTGGCTTTATATACCTCAGTGGCAATAAAATGCTGGGTCCGTCCAAACTAATGTTATTTGAATGTCAGATTTGTCTCCACTCGCAGCAGTGATGCTCTGCACCAGCTTGAACGTTATAAAGACCCTCTTTGGCAGTCAGTAATCCCTTTAAAAACACATCTGTGTTCCTAAGAAAATACGTCCATGGTCTTAAGATGGCTTGGCACTCACTCTTCACCATTAATAATTATGCTAATTGGCCCTGCCCACATAGCCCCAGAGCTCCCATTGGCTCTCACTTCTTTCACTCTGATGTGTTGACTTTGTTTATGCTGTGCTTTGTTTAGCACTTCTGATATCGGGGTAATTCAGCAGTAAATGTTTGAACCAGAGAGCAATTCTCAAGAGTAGAAAGCTAAATTATACAAGATCACATCAAGTGGAAGTATTCGTAATGCATTCATTTAGTATTCATTTCTATGGCTGTCAACAGTATTAGGAAGGAAAGGTACTGCGTGCCAACAAAGAGCTGCACGCAGTGAGCTCGCAGCTTAGGTGTAAATGTACCTCTGAGCTCCCAGCCGGTAGCTCAGGAGTTCCAGTGTTGCCAACTCCTCGGTAAGGAAAGTGGCTATTGGCTGGGAGAAACAAAAAGTGAGTAAAAAATACTCTAAATATGTTTAGAACTACAATTTAACTTTCTTCTGTCAATTATTTTCTTGGAGTGTAAGCCGGGGCAGGATAAGCCAGCGGCGACTTTGTGCATGAACAATTCATTTGCAGTCTGGACGCGGAGGGGCGAGCATCTCCTGCTATGACTGCAGCTGGGAGGGACAGCTGCTTGAGGACTGGGCAGCCTGTGAGTGCTTTGGGCCCACGGCAACACCCGTTGCTTGTTAAGAGTAAGAACGATGTGCTTTCACGTCAGAGTCATCAAAAGTCTCCAATAACACCAGAAAAAGTCGCTAGATTTGTTGCTGGTGGCTTTTTTTAAAAAGAGTTGCTGGGGGGGCCTGAACACTTGATAAAGATGTCAGCAAAATTGCTTAGTTGGCAACACTGATGAGTTCCTGACTGAGCGCTCAACTTTGAGGTTCTGGCAAATTTGGACACTAACTCTCAAGTTCTCAGTTGAATGCTTGGGAGAGCAAAGAGCTTTGGAGAAAATAGTAGTTTTCTAGCTTCTCATTTCATTGGTACCTTGTGGCACATGCAACTTAACTGTTTGGCCTACTTCCACAAATAGCCAGGATTGGTTCCCAAAACTAATCTATGTAGAGCAGGGGGTTTCAATGTTTTTCAGGCCAGGGACCCCCAAACTGATGGAGAGTTGGAGCAGGGACCCCCCTACTATTTATATGGCATACAATTGTAGCCTAGCAAGCCAGACGCCTACAGCAAAAAGCTGTACAGGGGTCTAGTGACGCTGGATAGCAGTGTGGGCGGGATAAACGGTTGTCTGTTAAGTTGCCTCTGCACTCAACGCCACGCAATAGGATGGCGCAACTACCAATCAGAGCGATGAAGAAGGATTACGTAGTCAGCGTGACGGAAAGTACATCGTGGTGTGTAGTCTAATGTCAGAGAGGAAAGAATATTATTTTTCTTTTCGACTTTGCCTGTGTTTTCAATACCGGCACTCCAATCTGTTAATGTAGAAACTGTACGCAAATAATGTGGAAGAATGGAACTAAACGACAGTTGCCAGGCGCAGCCATTGTTTACCTCTCTCTGGAACTACACACTGAAACGTCGCACCTCTGTCGCCACTAGGTAGCCCGGCCTCCGACCCCGCGTTCACGATTTGATTGGCCTGATTAAGTTTCGATTGTCAGCCTCGCAAAACAACCACAAGTGACTAGACTAGCCCGGGAGCAAATTCAATTTGCGGTCTCGAGGGGCGTCTAGATTTCTAGGCTAATACAATTGTGTTTTATATTAAACGGGGCCTAGTGCCGTGTATAAACCTAGCTACTCTGTTATTGTACATTCCATACTAAGCTATTCAAATAATACACAAGTTAATATTTTCATGTTTTTATTTTAAACATGTGCAAGGTACAGGGTGGCCGTGAATGCGTGCATTGCTGACTGAAAGATAACGTGTTCTGCCTCCATTTTTCCGTTCGCTACATTATTTTGGATCCGTGTTAATGTGCATTTAAAGACATTGCAATTTGTGAGAAAAAACAGTTTGAAAAAAAAAAAATAATAAATAAATAATTTAAAATCACCTAATCAACCAAAGATCAGCCATATCATTGATCGCTGTTTTTGCTCATGTTACGCCTTCTTACACACTCCTCAGTTCATGTTTTGCTTAAAAAATAAGTCATGTGGGCGGTCGGTGGCGTAGTGGGTACAGCAGGCGCCTCATGTACAGAGGCTACAGTCGCTGCAGCTGGCCCCGGTTCGAGTCCCGCACCGGATGGCCCTTTGCTGCATGTCTTCCCCTTCTCTCTGCTTGCTGTCCATTAAAGGTATAAAAAAAAAAAAAAAAAAAGAGTAATTTTTCTTCCAGGGATTTAATCATTTGATTAAACATTTTAGCTAGAACACGATTTTCTGCAAACAATATTTTTCAGTACTTTTTGACAAAGCTATTCTGTTAGTCATCTGTTACTCATTTGCTCTTAGTACTTTACTTTACAATATTGGCACCACAATAAATTGAATACTTGCATTTAATACAAATTATATGAGCCCCTCTAAATATATAATCTAACTGAACACCATGTGATAATTGTTGTACCAGTTTGTACCCCCCCAAAAAAGGCAAGTAATGGCCAGTGCCGAATGAATCTGCTCTTCATTCAGAACCGATCGAAGTGGTTGAGTGCTCTGCAGGCTATAATGTCCCGCAGTTCTGCAAACTATTTGCCAGTTGGACACATAAGCAACGAAAAAAAAAAGGGCAAGATGCTGCCACTGTGAATGAGGCGAACTTTAGGCCTTTTCAGAGGATTTTTTAAAAAGCTTCATGGAGCGTCAATGTTAAAGTAACCTAAAGTCAGTCTGCAGAAAAAGTGCCAGAACAGTTTGAAACACACTGAAGGAGCGCACCACAAATACCAATTTTAAAAGGCCTGAATTTAAAGCTCAACTGCCTCCTCAATGTGTACACAAGTAACTGTCATGAGATTACACGAGCCTAATGAAGGATTATCTGACTCTTTGAACTGATCTTTTGCACATTAGATCCAGTAAAACAGAACTATTACCTCTGCAGCTAATCAGATATTGCACCTAATTATTGTCTCTGCACTGTTTCCCTGGCCCACTTCTTCTGTCATCATCACGCTGTGATCACTTGTGCAAAGTAGGTTTTAATTAGAATTTGTTGGGACTTTGCAGAAGTGAGACCTCAGCAGATGGGTTTCCCACCTGAGGGAGGTGAAAAAGGCATGCCTTCTTCATTCCTCTCATCTTCAGTCCCCAGGCTGCCATCAATAGAAATGTCATCAGCGTGGCGTCAACAGCCCTGCCACTGAGTACACATCATTTTCTAGCCAACCAATGAAAGGTGCTCTGTTTGATGGTGACTTCACTTCTGCTGAAAAGGACGATGCGATGGCAGATGCTATCTGCCGGCCAGTGTTTAGACCGACTCAATGGTTTGCTTTTTTAAAAAAAAGAAAAATCTCAGTGGGGGTTTTCCTTTTTCTGCAAAGGTGCTGCTATTCAAGCCTTGTGTTAACAATTTCAGAGTACAAAAAGTAACCATTTATTCAGGGTAGCACCACCAATTGATGGAGTATTTACAGGCTGAACTATGGTATCCATGTCTCTCCCACTCGCTTCTAAAAAGAGCCGTTGGAAGGAAAAAAAGAATTCACTGGGGAGAAGGTTTACCAGCTACAGGTCAGGAAGTTTCAGGCGGCAGTGGGTGGTTTTCTCTTGACGGTCCAAACGGGTGCAGCGAGAGGTTAAAATGAGACTTTGTGAGCACACTGTGGAGGACTGCATCGCAAAAAACATTTGTTTCAACTGACTTGATGTTTTCTTTTTACTCCAACATTTTATCCGTTGGAGATTTTCTTCAGGAAGACGAGCAGATGCATCGCTTTCCTGGAATTCTTTTAATAAAAACACGATGAATGACACATTAATAATAAATGTGTTTCTTTGGGAATGTTACATTGTCATCTATGACTAATAGTTTATAACTAACCTTTGCACAACTGACCAGCTTTTCAGTAAAAAAAAATGTATATATACACAATGAACAAAGTGTATATAAAGCATGGTCATTGAGGGTGTTTTTGCAAATCCAATAAAACACAACTAAAAAAGCAACTGAAATCCAAGAAGTACTGAAACCCTTAATTCAGTACTTTATAGAAGTCCCTTACTTAAAGTCTTCTTGGGTAAATCTCGGCAGGCTTTGCTAAACTGAATTTTGGGCTATTTATCACACTCTTCCAGGCAGGTTCTGTCCAGCCTCATTAGATTTAAAGCTACAGTCTGCAACTCTTTTTCAAGCATAATGCCTGGAACTGTCCGGGGATTCTGAAAGTAGTACATTAAATACCCCAATACAAAAAAATGAGTTCTCTAGGTCCCCTATATGTCCCGCTAGGTTCCTCCAAAGCCAGCAGGTTTGTTTACAAAATTGGTAAAAGGTAACCAATCAGGTTACGAGCTGGGCTCTGCTGCCTGTCAATCACCGATTGTGCACGCGCGATACAAGGTAGGCTCGTCCCCACGCTTATTTATCTGGACTATTGAACTTCATTACGGGCTAGTCTACTTACTGTATCTTCCATGATCGCAAATGACAGGTGAGTTGATGAATGAGGAGTCGTGTACGCGCATCTGGCGTGCACGTAGACGTGCACGAGTTCTCATGTGTTTTGATGGGGCGGGACAGGAAGTTGAATAACTTTTTATTTTTTGGTTAAAAAATAAGCATTTCTTGCATTTTGCGACTACGGAGGTCACCGTTTTCAACTTCAAGCGTTCTGATAAATCATGTAAACTCTTAAAATGCCAAAAATTAGGACTTTACGTATGACAACAACAAATCCTGCAGACTGCAGCTTTAAAGCAGCCCCAGAGAAGTTTTTAACCTTATATGCTTTTGACTTGTTTTGAAGTAGACCAACCTTTGTTATGCACATTCCCAGCCCAGAAAGGACCCTGGAGTGGTTTGGCTTCTGCCCAGCACGACACTTTAGCTTTACGGTACCACGTCACGAACCAGCAACCAGATAGAAACACACTTTCACCATAATAAATAAAGTTTTTTTAAAAAAAGGAAAAAAGAAGGACACTGTTGCAATTGTGCTTTAAACCAAAGATATTTTGACCAAAGCTTGTGACGGTCTGCTCATGTCAACATCTATTCATTCAGTCGAGGCAGACCTAAGAATGATTTAGGCACCTGGGCCCGGTGTAACTTCCACCTATTAAACGCTGCCTGTCCACAGTCAACGGCGCTCTCCTCTCCCGAGCCTCTTTGTTTCGTTTTACAGTGTGTGAGTAAATACCATGTGGGAGATGTAGAAAAGCACGATGTTCATCTTTTCTTTGATATTGTGTCCACAATCAGATAACTTTAAATCTGGCATTCAGCGCCTCCTTGTATTAGATGTTATTTATAGGGAAAACGTCTAAAAAAGCATGGAGCTGTCATGGCTTTTCTCAAAAGCCTTCAGGGGATTTTTGGATTATGTCCTCTTTTAAAGTCGAACACTTTGAGACCACCATTAAGTAGCTCCAGTGGCCATGCTGTTAGCTTGACCACGGTTTAAGATTATGAATTGAGAATAAACCCAAGACAGTAAGACGCTGGTGAAAGCTCACACTTTGTGTTTCCATCCATTCCATATTCCCCGATTCTGCCAGCCCCAAGCATAGCACGCCTCTGCTGGGGAACAGACGCTTAAAATAGAGATGGAAGGACATGGAGTATGCATTTGCATTACCCTAAGAGAGTAACAGAGACGGAGGAAGAATAGAGACAACGGCAAAGGAGCTGTATGGTAGTATCACCCCTCTGAGGGGGAAAAACTCCAACGCCCGGGACGAGGAAGAAGGACACGTCTCCTTACAGATGACGGTAGGGCACATTAGATCCCACCAGCAAAACAAAAGCTACTAACTACCTCACCAAATTACAATAATGGCACAATAAATAGTATACATCTCTATGTACGTCCATGTCTGCAAAAAAAATCTATAAGCTACAATGTAAATGAAGATAGAATCCATTAATTGGCAAAACATTCAACTGCCTATGACAGATATATCTGCACCAGTACATATGTAGGAGGATAAGTAAGGAGGAAAACATTCTCATGGGCCTGTCTTCGCAGTTTTTTTTGGTTCATGAACTGCCAAATTAATTCTAATGTACAGAATATGTGACCTGCATTTAGATTTCCCTTCTTAAGTATCTACATCCAATCCAAAAATCCATTTTCAGTTGGGCTGTACATCAGATGGGTAAACATCTGAGAAAATGGGATTTTGCTTTTGTTTTTTTGAAAAAAAAAAAAAAAATTCTCTAAAGTCAAAAATGATCCCAGGAACATGTTTTCAAACGGGATGGGGGCAACAAAGGAGCAGAAAAGTTGGAAGTATGATGCTGTACACCTGACACAATCTTTAACAATGAATTAGTTGTCAACACATCCGATTTGTAAGATCTTTTTTGAATAAAGAGAGAATTCCAGAGAGGCAGAGTCATTCAGAAATAAAGACTACATTTGGCAAATAATTTAAATTTGGAGTGAAATAAAAAATACATCAAAACAACAGTCTAATTGCACCAAAAAAGCCAAGCGACGAGGCCTTTTACATGTAAAATCTACTCAAACTGTTTAAGACTTTAATAAATGGATGTTATTGCTTTGTTTAATGAGAAGCGCAGACAGGTTTCTAACCTAATGTGATGTTATCGCTAAGCCCAGAAAATAATTTCCATCTCTTGGGGAACTGTCATCTCTCTTCGAAGTAAGGAAACATGACCTGCTTCTGTGTTTGCTTAGCTAAGACTGATGAATAAATCGTACAGGAATGCTATCATACATTAAGATAACAAACTTAAGCTTTCGTTAATCAGGGGGGTTCATGTAATATTACTTTAAGATTACAAGTCCATGAATTCTTAAGATTCTGCTTAATCTACCAAAAGACTCAACTCTGACCTTAAAAATGATTCTGACCCCTTTGAGTTTAGTGAGATGAAACTGTTTTCTTTTATTTCCTTCGACCGCAGCGTATTGGGTAAACGAGGGCACGATAACACTCCTCTTTCACCTCTCTCAGTTCCATTAATTCCACCATGTAGCTTTAAAAGACTCTGACCCAGAATGATCACTGTTCACTGAGGAGGTCAGCAAAGATGTCCTGTAAAGCCGAGACAGCCCCAAGTAGGGAAGCTCTAAACAACAGAATTTAATAAGTGCTCTCTGTGAAACCGGGGAACAACAGCAACGTGTACTACACACCACCAAAGTAACCTCACAGCTGATGATGCATAAGTGACCATTTATTTTGCAGATGGATAGAAATAACACAACCAGTGTAATCATTTTCCTATTATGTGGTCATGCATAATTCCTGTTCAGTTTATTTTCTAATAATGTTTCAGTAGTTTCATGCAGAAACCATCGTTTTTTTTCGGAGTTTAAAAAAGAATGAGAATAACTTGCATACAGATACAGATTAACTGGTCAGAACTACAAGAACCGAGTAGGACCAAAAGTTGTTAAAAGGATGACTTGTGGTATTTCTCTTTTTAGAAATAAGATGGTAATAAGATGCTCAATCAGATCCTACCCCGTCGATCACCCCATCCTAAACCTTCAAGAGACACAGCAGGGGGGCTTTCATCACTGCTACTAGTTCTTGACATCAATTTTATGTACCGGGGACTTTAAACACAGCTGTCTACAAGCAATAGAATTTTACATCAGTAGCAGAATAACAAAGGAGAGGATGAATGCTCCTGTTAAATGGGAGCCAATTAAATGTAAAACGATGCATTTTTTTAAATACCATTATTAAGTCATTGCCTATGGCTTAATGTACTCGCCGCCATTTACATTTCTGGAAACATAGTGGAGTTCCCAGAACCAAGCTTGTGTGCAATAATGCCAAGCACAACTTGGGAAAATATTTTCTAAAAGAAGTGGACATTACGAGAGTAGCAGTGACTGGAAGTGCCAGAGGTGAAAATGAAAACTTCCAGTCACACATTTACATTAAAACACAGGGTTAGGGTTAGTTGGACGACTGATATGCACACTAATTCGATCACTTGCATTCAGCTCGATATGACAAGCAAAGTGTAACTCAGATCATGGATCAGAAATCTACTGGGGGTGACAAAACAAAATAATACATATACCAAATGTACTCAATCACCACGTTAAGCATTTTTAGGCTTGTTCATAATAATTCACCATTATTTTTTAAATAAGCAGCATATAGCTATGAAAGCAGTTCAAAGTTCTGCCAGTTTGTACTCACAGGCTTGATAAATTGTTCATAATGTCCATTACTGATGGATGTGTGCGGTGCGGAAGCCAAATCCTTTTGATTTGTGATTGTGTCTGACTCAGAGAACGGAGGACATGAGCCAGGGAGCCGAAAAGCGATTCTCTGAACTGGGCTGCAAGTGCTGTTAGTCCGTGTTCTGATTTTCTTTCACATGAACTCCTTTTAGCAACTTTCCTACAACCACTCTGGGACCTGCTTGTGACGGTCATAAACCCAGAGGGGAAAGATCATGCAGCAAAGCTCAGAATCTCTTAACTGATCAGCACGCTTCAACATGTTGATGCTCTGACCCATTAATACTCAATAATACGGATACTACATGCAATATTTGTGTCAAATGCATATTCAGGCATGACCTTCATATTCATTTCAGCTTTCTATGTCAGTGTATTTTCCAAGGTTTTGATGCTATCGCATCAGCAAAGTCTTTATATAGACAGACTGACAAACACCTGCAGGGGAACTCAAAACCTCCTTCATTGTCATTCCTGCATCTTTCGGACCACAGTGTTCGACATTTACCCACCCTCAGACTGTCTCAAAGGGAAAACAATGCCAGCTATGCTGTGACAGCTGGTAAATACTGGAGCATGTTCTGTTTTCAGCTCTGTCTCTCTGGACTAGGTGACAAAGTTGAAGCATAACAAGTCTGCAGTGCCCTTGACGAAGACTGATGGAAA
Organism: Odontesthes bonariensis; assembly: GCF_027942865.1. Taxonomy (NCBI): domain Eukaryota; kingdom Metazoa; phylum Chordata; class Actinopteri; order Atheriniformes; family Atherinopsidae; genus Odontesthes; species Odontesthes bonariensis. The sequence continues at coordinate 12,201,603 of NC_134515.1, read as the reverse complement.
GATGGGTAAGACATTCAACTTTTGAATAAGTGGGGTCCGAGGGTGGGTTGGTTGAATCGAATTAGGAACATTATTTGTTTTTCTCTTATGTACTTACAATAGGCCCCACACTCTATATCATTCTTCACTTTAAAGTAAAAACTAAATGCAGGATTTATTATTTGACAGTATTTGTACAGTGCAGCTTTAATGGTTTTATTCAAAGTAGGTCCTCTACAACTAACATCAGCATTAAGATAGAGTGACGCTAGATCCAGGATAACGGCATCCCTCGAATCACTAAATCCTCACTGCTCTGAGTGCTTTGAAAATGCATTTCTGTGCAGTTCGGCAGTGTCGTTTCAGAATGAATTTATAAATGCATCCATAGCAAAACGACTAGCTGCCTGATTAAGTCATTAATCCATGTTTGTTTAATTAACTCACATCTGGGACATGCCTGGACCAAGCAGAGATTAACTTAGAGCTCAGCACTGGGTAGCTGTTTTTCTGCCGGTGAGTGATCCACTTTTAGGGATCCATTGATGACATCCAACAAAACTGTGGCGGCAATGAGCACGGTCAGCTTCAGCAAAGTGTCACCACATATTTGAATGTTTTGTTCTCCGTGCCATTGTAGCAGAAAGAAGGTTATTGTGAATGTGTCTGCTGCATGATGCTGCAGCGTGAAAAAGACAGAGCTGCTCCCGCCTCATTGCACACAAACTCTGACAGAGAGATCACTCTTCTGGACTGCTAATAGCAAAAAATGTCTTAAATTAGAATAAAAGTGGCATTTGTGTAGTAATAACAAACATATGTTGTCAATTTCTCCCTAACCAAAACCAGAACTGGTAACATTACCAGTACCATAGTCTTTAAAAATGTGCCCCCGGGCCCATTCTGATACTTGGTGTCAGTAACCGTCCTTACCTATGACAACATTTGTAAAACACTGCAGCAAAGACTGAACTTTTTGAAAGACATATTTTCTATAAATTCTAAAGATACGGATTCATTTATTTAGATGGCTGTGAATTACATGACGGAACACAAATCTATGATCAAGTCCAACACAAACTAGAGATTAAACAACCCACTGAAATTTGAGCTGATTTGAAGGGTCAAAATATTGCATAAAATCAAATTAAACCAATATGTTTGCTCTCAAGTGAGCTTCTTTTTGTTGTGAAAGTCTGATATGTGACCATTCAGTCCGATTTTATATATATTCTATATTATGAGTATGTGTGTGATTGAAATTGTAGCAGATTCTTAATCACTTTTTTTCTTAAGAGGTACTGAGAGCATAGCCTGCAAACATTTTTATTTATTGATAAACCTTTCTTGATTAGAAACTCCATATGTTCACAATAACACATTGATTATTAATAACCCTTCAAAACTGCCCCAGGTTACTGGACCATCTCTCACCCTTACCTAAAAAAAATAAAATGCTTCAATAAAGCTACTGGACAATGGGAAATGACATGTGACCATGTAATAAGCTTTCAAGTTACAACTATGCAAGTAAGATAGTTATCTGCTATCTGCATGCAGTCTATAGTCTGAAATAACTTTTTTTCAAAGATGATGCTCAATAAATCTGTGACTCGTATCACAAATCCATGACGAGTTTGGCACATGCCTGGAAAACTGTAACAGCTTGACCGTCTTCAAACCGCGACCTGCATACTGCTTAAGTATAGTTATTGAACAGTGATGAATCATCATGGTACTGTACACGCATCCATGTTTTTTTTTTCACATTAGACACCATTTTCTATACACTGGGGATAAGAAAACAATGAGACAATGATTGGAAACAGAATACCTGCATTAGTGGCTAAAGTACTATATAAGCTACAGTAACTGTGACTTTACCAGTGATCACTCAGACTGCTTTCATCAGTCCATCTGAATCCACTTCGGATATTAGTTGTTTATTCTGAATACCATGCTTGTCCAGACTGAAGTGCCTTAATTACTATTTGAAGGATTACTGTAGAGACATTAAAGATTCCCTGAAGATAAACGCTTACAACTTTGATATTCATTTGACACTTAATTGCATTCTCTCTATAGGTAAAATATATTACTTACTATAAACAAAGGTGATTATGCATTTGTAAATGTAAATTTGGAACAAATTTAAGATAAACGCACAATTCTTTCGATATGAATGCCTACGCTTGGGCTGGCGTTGTATACCGACTTTTTAATTTATGCTAGTATCATTTCAAACCGATTTTGAAATCTGACAGTCTGTGTCCCCCATAAAGTTGCCTGAGTGTGTAGCTCATAATGGCCCTGCCCACACCTTTCCCTCTGTGTTCGTCAGCAACAAGCTGAGCTGCACTTGCTCACAACTTTTGCTTTTTAAGAAAAAAAAAAAGACTCATACATGTCGCGCCATCTTGGTCAAACTGTGGCTAAATTGTCATCAGAACACCTTGCGAGCATGTGCACGCTTTTCCTCACTCAAAAGAAAAAACAAGCATTCTCTGTTAACCAAGACTGCATGACTAAGACTTTTCCTGGTCGACTTGCAGTTGAAATTTAAAGAAAACAGTCTGATAACAGTTGATGTTAAATGTATTTTCCAAACAACTCATATTTTTATTTTTATACTAAAATATCAAAAATCTACAAATGCAGAGCTCGATGAAGCGCTTGGATTCGGCCCTCCACACCTTTCTCACAGACGTTGCAACAGTTATTCCCAACTTAATACACACACAAAGCAGATTCAATATGATTACAAAAGGAATGCCTGTTGAGTTACACTGTTGCCAACTTCTTCAGAGCCTTTTACGATACAATTTTTTTCAAAAAGCACCTACGGAAAAGATGTAACCTTTTAAACTAACCTTAATTACATTCTTTTCTGGTAAAGTCATCCCTCTGATTCACTGCAGGGCAAAAAAATTTAAAGAAAAAAAGAAAAATTTAAAGCATTTTGTTGTTTCTTATGCAAAAATATGTGGACATTTGAGAATAGGAAAAAAAGTTCATGGCAAAATACAAAGGAAAACCTGGAAGGGTTTTAAATTACAGATTTTAAGTTGATTTAAATACTTGTATAACATCATGCAAGTGGTGATAAGTAAAAGATTAACATTGGGCCAATTTTATAGGAATTACTAGTATAAATAACGCCATTTAACCTAAAAATACAGCAATATCAATTTTTGTTTAAAACATCACCACGTTTTTCCTTCATTTTCATTGCAGCTTAGCAAGCATAACATTAGCTTATTCTACTGCAAGTTCACTGAGGCGTACATTAGATTACTCATATCAGAATGCCCTCTGCAGGATAATAAAGAAAACCACCTCTATGATTAATTATGCTTCACTCATTAATTGCGTTATGTCGCCTGTGGTCTGAAGCACTTAAGAGTCTGTAAGTTTTTTTAATTTGAATGAGTTATTGAAATTTGAAGTTTACCCATCTTCGCACCGATGCTTAAACTTCGTAGACATGGTGACAAGCCTAACACTGCATGTGAAAAGCTCTAAAAGTAACCACAATATTCGATGAAGTTATGTTTCCATGGTTGAACACATTAACCACAGAAACCTACCAGGCAGCTCAGAGCCTCAGTCCAGAGTAATTTATGTTTCTAGGGGAAAAAAACACTAAAATCAACAGGAATCTCGTCCTCTCTCGCAAGGAAATATAAATCCGCTGAAAGAAATGAGTCATGCGTTACAGTTCAAATGAAACAACCAACTGTCATTTGAAAAAGTATACGGCCATTAAAAAGGCTGCGCTTCTCATAGATATGTCTTATTCAAATGAAAAAATATGGCAGGTCTGTCTTTCCAGTTCACTAAACTCAATAGACTGCTCATGATAAAGCTAATTGAAAATGTCAGAGGCTATACAAAATGCTGAAAGAAGTCCCCTTCAGCTCTGATGCATGGTGCCTGCTTATTGGATATTTATAAGGTACAGGGCTACATGGATTGTTCTATATTCCATTTAAAAATTCACTTGGACTGGATCTTGGCCCACAGTCCTGGACACAATACAGTCCGTTGAGACACTGAATGAAACTGAATGAAGTACTGCGTCACACTATATCTCGCACATTTTTCACTAAAGGAAATCAAAGCTCAACCTAGTACAATTATCTGTAAGCCTTTTGCTTAATACGTTAATAGGTAACATTTGAGAGAAACGATGACAGTCAGCATATAATACGTTTGTAAGAACACATTCAGAAGACTTCTCTCGACACTTCAGCACCCTTCTTATCAACAGTCTTACATTGTGGCAGCAGCACAACATGGGCCATTAGCAAAATGTTGCATTGTTATTTTAATCTCATTCTTCATTTTTTCCTTTGGCACTTTTTTTTTCTTTGCCAGCCATTGTGCAGAGCACTTTTCAAAAGCCTTTTTTAATTCTGATGGTGGATCAAATAATAGAAGGTAACATCTTGATGGGTGATAATAGAGCTGATCCTCACGTCTAAGCACATCATGTCTTGTGTTTTCATTTTTCAAAACCACATGTTGCTTTGGCAGCGACTCAAAATGGTCAGTTTGCATTACCATGATGCCTTCACACACATACTGATACTTTCCTACCTTCATCCTACTGTAAAGATAAATCTTGAATATTTTGATATTCTTGTTTGGGCAAATGTTACTCCAACGTGTGCAGTTTCTGTGATGTATTTGTAGGGGATCGATACTGTACACTGTTACAGAGAGTAACACTACAACAGTAACGACAAAAAGTAATTTAATGCTTAAATAACCATTGTTGAAATGAGGGCTGCTGAAAGAAAGGTGGCATTTTACCCACAGGGAATCAGATCTATGACGACTCAGAACCAAATACAATGAAGGTGGTGAGAAAAATAAACTTTAGTCATTGGAAGCATGGAAAATTGTGTAGAAAACCATCTTCAAGTGCATGTTTTATTGAAAAATAATTGTGATTAAGATATAGATTTATTGGTAAACTGTAGATTTAATAAGATAAATTCAGGCCTGAAGAGGTAAGTGTATTTATACATCTTAATAAAGTATATGAAATATTCGGCATAACATAAGCTTGAAAAGCTTATTTTAAGCTCTTGACCTTTATCTATAAAGCTTACCTTATTTCGTTTGAAGTCTGGAGCTCATTTAACTCTGCTTTGGGCAGAGTTTCAGAGAAAATGTAATAAATACAACAACACTGTCAGTTACGGCTCTAATATTATCATGTCATTATCCAGCGACTGTCATGATTTCATGCTTTATGACCAGTGCTGCATATTTTCTCAGTAGCTGGTTGGTTTTGCAACTGTTGAGGTATTTCTTACAGTACAGCTGAGGGGGTTCATCATTCATCCGCGTAAAGCGAGAGCTGTGATGCCTCTCTGTACTTGCAACCTGTTGAATATGCAACCACGTTTTTATTAGAACTGGAGATATATACGTGCTCACACTCACAGGGCAAGCAATGGGCAAATATAACACAGGATGAACACAAGCTCAATTAAGAAGATACACAAAAACCTAATTTCTTATTCCAACTGCTGTTTTTTCTAATTTGTCGATTCCGGTGGCTAAATCCTGGACAATGCTTTCTTTCAAGCTTTTTTCACCCATAAATGGCAGAGATTTCAGGATAATGTGCACGCAGTTCGGTCCAGACTCCTGTGCTGGAGATGGGCTCTTATTGCTGGTAACTGAGACGAAGGGGCGTTGGGGTGTGTGGAGAAACGCACAGATGGTAGGACATGGCGTTGAGAAGGGCCAGTGAGGCTCCTTAATGACTCATTTTTGTGTTGACGTTCAGAGCATATCCACAATATTTTCGAGGAGATATGGGCAATGATTTTTGAATTTTTAAATGCTCATTTAATAATAAGAAATCACATAGTTAGAGAAACATGCAAAACCACAAACCACAGTCATCAAAATAAGTCTGAGTGGAAACTCACGTTACGTCAAGACACATTTTACGCTATACTAATAGTTCAAATAGTTCCCAGTGATTTTAGATAGTTTTAAGATCATAAATTAACATCCCTACTATTGTGCCAATGCAAACAAACACACTGGCCAGGCAAAAAACATAGAAGATCAACTGCTGTGTGTTCACACACCGTGCGATGTTCAGCTTTGTAGTAACAGTTCTTTCCTCAGTTTGCTCCTCAGGGGCACATAATAATGGCAACCTGAAGGCATCAGTGAAAATTCGCCAACATGTGATCAGGTTGGCTGCTTTTTTTTTTTTTTTTTTGCCTTCTTTTCAACTTAATTCTTCCTGAGGGGGCACAAATCTTTGCTCGACTTCAATCATTAAGCCAAACAAGCAAAATACTTAACTTTGCTGAATTCAAACAAAGTTTATCTGGCTGAGTTTCTGCAGCTTTGCTGTGTGTTACCTTCAGCTCATACCATGAATCCACCGAGAAGGACACAGCATGGAAACAAATAACAGAGGAATCTGTAACTCCCGAGTGAGCAGCAAACCAGCAAACATATCAACAAACACCGTTGTACAGAGGGCGGTCATTTTCTAGTCTCCCAGCTCATAAATCCCGCTTTATGTTAACGTGATGCTTGGAACCTGTGTTGGTCTTTACGGTCGCAGTCTCCTACAATTCAGCAAGTACCGTCGCTGCACATTCTGCAGACATTAAAGCCGATGTTGTAGCCAAGTTCATGAGGTACCTGTCACAGATAACTAAACTACACAAGATGGCTAAAATCACCCCTGCATGTGCAGCCGCTTTTACTCTGCAAATGTCCAGGTTATTGTCAAGACTGCAGTGCGTGTGTGAGAACTGCTTCATGCCCGTTTTCGAATGATTCAGAAAAGCATTTCTACGTCTACAGTCCTCGAAGACTTCTCCCACTGACTGACCGCAGGCGTGTATTTTGCTATAAGTTATGTCATAGTAACAATATCTTTTTCACAATGACTAATTAGTAATGCCCCAACTGGCTTTTTATCTATGAGAAAGGAAAATAATCCACTCTTCAGGACACAGGCAAATTACAGTATTATGTGCCTTCGAGATCAATAAGAACATCTTAATGAACAATTAGACTTTTACAAAGGTCAGGAACATTTGAAGTAATATGCTGGGAAGGTCTGACCCTATGCTACTTGTGTTGCATTATAGTGCCAAAGTATGATTTTCCATTGGAAACCTGAGTTAAGTTTCACCTTATTACATCTTTTGATCCAAACTAAAAAAGCACTGGAGCCATCTCCACACAGTAGGAGACGTTGTTTCTTCTCTTTTTTTATGCTTATTTATTTTGGTAAACATCATTTGAATGCAGCTATGTAGTTGTGGAACCTACTGACTGAGGTGTAAGAGTTGAGTTTCCCATGTAAACATCCAGCATTAGGCAGATAAATAGTGGTTTCAGTGGTTTCCAAAGAGTTCCAGAGATTTATGGATTGCTTCTTTGCAGCAGACCTCTGGGAGGCAAATACTGTATGAAATCTTTTTTTTGCAGTGTGCAACTCACACACACACACGCACACACACACACACACACATGCTCTACATCTATGGCCCTAAGGCTGAGCTGCAGCTGCTGCTACTATGGCTGAGGCCTTGTATTACTGAGGTCAAAACATAATTTATAAAGAAAAAAGGTGGGGAAGAGTAAATATCTATGTGTGGTTAGTGGAGGTCCAAGATGCAACAGCCAAGTGTGTTGCATCATCCCATTAATTACTCCCACTGCACAATGTCCTCCAGTGTGGTGTACATGACCCACATGCACAGAGAGATGAGCCGGGCTGAAAGAACGAGGGTGAAAAAATAGAAAACAGAAAAACAGGACAACGCTCCAATCAAAACAACCCTGTTGCTGTGGGAATTTTTTACAGTGGCTCATCCATTACCACTAAGGTGCCAAAACAAAAATAAAACATTCATTAAGAAGTATTTCAGCAATGCTGTGAGATGCCCCCATGCCGTGCCAGTTAGTGTGAAGCGCCATGACGGATAAATCTGATCCTTTGTAGAGGCAGTATCGATCCAGCAAAAGCCCACTACATGAATCAAGTATGAGCTCCATGCTGTTAGTTCCTTTCCTTTATAGGATGGATGTGCTTCAGTGCAACAAGAAGACACATCCATGTTGCCAAACTGGACAGGCTGGTAGTTAATACAAAGGCTGAGCTGCTGGCAACACGGTGAGAAGTCTATTTGAAATTCTCAACATCCAAATATTAGAATTTTCATTTTGACATGATCTTTAGTTGTGGAGGGCAAGCCGATGATCCATGACTGACTATTCTTATTAGGTCTATGCATTCAGAGAAGTCCTTCCATTAAATAAACAATAAACAAATAAACATTTTGCTAAATGTCGTTGTACATAAAGTAAAAGCCCTGCTGATTGTGACAGTAACTGGACGCTCCGTGCATATCAGCAGTGTAATTTATCTGGTAAACACAAGACTGCAGGTGGCAACATGCTGAAGGAAGCGTTGTGAACTCATCTCATCAGATATAGTGCAGATTGTGAACGTAAATAATAACTGTTTACACTGGTTGCCATGCTGGTTTCTGTTTAAACCCCTAATTAATTTATTACACTGCAACTGCCTCTGCAGGGGTTACAGAAACCCCCCCCCCTCTGATGAAATTACACTGGAAGACATATGAGTGAAATAGACCAGCAATGCCCATGCCTGAGCATCTTCTGGTTGGAACCTCAGCGTGCCAACAACAGCCCGTGTTTCAAACAAAACTACATGAGCCACTTCTGACAACTTGAAGGTTGGGACTTGTCAGAGCTGCCACATTTACCCACTTCAGCCACAACTGTTAGCTGATGGAGCAAAGTGGCAGTATTTAGTGTCTGAGCAAAGTCAAGGGCTCATTGGCAAGCAGGTAGAGATAGAAGCAGACCATAATCACCTGTTATGCACCTGTTAGCTGTATATTTTATATACAGTATATATATATGTATATATATATATATATATGTGTGTGTATACATTGCATGTAGGTTGCAACCACTATTTCAGAGTCAAATGGTGGAATTTTATTTATTTCACACTGAGAGTAACTTCCTCCCGTCCTGCTATCATCAGCAGCTACTGTTGACTCACAACTACATATATGTGTCAGAATAATTCTTGCACATGACAGTTCTCTTTAACAAGACTCTATTCAGCATCAAACGCGCATGTCTTTACAGTTAAATGAAACGCTACGCAGTCTCTTCTAGTTTTCCAGCAGCTATTCGGCTGAAGATTGCCAGTTAATGGGAATACACTGATTTGATTGGCACAAAGAGCAGTGTCATGTGTTTCCCACTTCTTTTAACTGTCTGTTTCCACAGCAACAGTATCGTGCTGCCAACAGATGTGCCCGCCTGTTTAAAAGCTGAGTTGGCCAGTGTTGCTTTTTAATTCTTTTTCTTAAGGCCAGAGATCAACATGATTAATCGCTGTACATTTATTTAAAAGCAGTAATTTGCAAATGTCTGACGGTTCATTGTCACAGTTGTATTTAGTCCCATTTGCTTTGCCACATCAGAGAAACTGTTATCAGGATCCTCAACAGGTACTTTAGCTGAGCGACCAGGATCTTGTTCGTGTTCCCTTTCGTCCGAGTAAAGAAAATAGACCGCTGAGAGCGGAAAAAACTGGACCTGTGAGTTGGGCTTTTAGCCTCGAATTAAAGTGACAGGCTTAGTATGCAGAGCAAACCATGTAATTATACCAAGTTCAACGAGCAGGGAGTTGTCAGATTCTAGATTGTGATTCTACCCCAAAAGATTATCATGGATTTTTGTTTTGGCCAAATCACCTACTCCAGGGATGTCCAAAGCTGGTCCTCGAGGGCCCCTGTCCTGCAGGTTTTAGATGTTTTCCTGCTTTAACTCACCTGATTCAGATGAAATGGGTCTCTTCAAAAGATTGTAAAGTTCTGCACAAGCCTGCGAATGATGCATTGATTTGAATCGGGTGTGTTGAAGCAGGGAAACATCTAAAACCTGCAGGACTGCCGAGGACTGGATGTGGACGTCTCTGACCCACTCCTAGTGTACAGCAGAGGCCCATTACGTTCTACAGACATTTTTTGAGTCATAAAAGAAGAGCAATATAAATACAACTTGTGCTGCAGATTCTTTTCCCCTTTGGTCACGGAGCCAAACTTAAAGTATTTTAGTGTCTTTATAAAGGTTATGTGGACAAAGTGTTACAGTAGGGACCTGGACCACTATAACATTTATGATCCAAATCTTTCAATGCTATACCCCTGAGTGATATGTCACTTTATGGGTCACCATTGTCTTTAACGACAACCGTAACGCCCACCCCCCGTTTTCTCGTCTTTCTCTGTCTCTTGATGGCATTTCTACTATGGTCAGATGACCCAGCAACCACATCTGCTTTGTCTCCATCATCATGACACAGGGACAACCTGTCTTGGTCCTTCTGGATTTAACAGACTGCTGAGCACAGGGTGTTAACAACACACACGCAGACACACTCATACAGACACACACCCCCACCCCCAGAGGATAGGATCTCAGAGAAGCAACACAGCCTATTTCACTGCAAATTAGGTTAATCACGCTCCAGAGAGGCCCAGTTAATAACCCTCATAGAAGCTATTAAGATGGCACCTAAATCATAGGAATATCTGAATATCTGATGCCCCCTAACACAGTAATGCCTTGTTTCGCCCCGGAGTTCTTGCTAAAGCTTGCTCTGAGAACCAAGGCTGGTCAGACCAGCTGTCAGCTCCAGACTGCTGATGTTGTACAGTTATTTCTCACTGGAAACACACATCAGCGAAGAGTATAATATATTGCAAAGCCTTGTTCATTAAGTCAGTTAAAAATAATCCAAATTAAACCATGATTCAGATGCAAACCCGTCTCTTTAATGCCGTGGCAACACACAGAATACTCGACACATGAACGCCATGTGTATCGATACGAGGACATTTTGTCTGCGCTTTTGTGGCTCGTATTGTTTTAAACTAATTCCAACTCATATACTAACTTGACACACCACACCCCATCTCCATTTATTTCAAGAATTCATCCAAGCCGGAGGAAGCTAGACACCTGAAGGATCAGTCAGCTGTACAAAACAATCCTACTCTCAGCGAGACCTTGTGAAAGCCAACTGGTGTCTCTGCCAGTAATATTATGCAGCTGCAGTATACTGACGCCTGATAGCATCTCCTGTGCCTCAGTGGGACGAAAGCTCACTGTGAGGAACTGAAAACCGTGTGACGTCCATGAAAGATTGAGCATAGAGATGCTGAGGCTGGCAAAGATGAATAATGGCCATTTAAACCCCTCAAGTTGGACGCTCTGGTTCCACCTATTCCATCTACACTGCGTACGTATCAGCTCATTTGCATCCTGGCTATCATGCAACAGGCTACAGAGGGTGAGGCTATTTAACTGCACATGCTGCACAACACAGACAGTTCCCAACAAGTATCTCTGTTCTAATTACACCACTTTAAACCGATAGCTTTTTCAAATGCAGTATAATTTGGATGGAAACCATAAACTGAAGTGCGTCAATCAGCAACTAAATCGATTTGCCAGAATTTTAACAATTGGTTTAAGTAATTTATCAGGAAAATGGTTCATATGTGCAATACAGAAATCCTTTATTCTCTAAGAGGGCACGCCACTGTGATTTCTGGGTAATACAGAGGAGCTCAGTTATTTCTCATACTATAAAATACATTCCAATTTCCACATCCCATGATTATTCTTATTATTCTTACGAACATACAAATTTCTTCAGTTAAGCTTGACTGTTACAGGTCTGAGAGAAACTCACATATTTATAACAACTAACACAAGAAAATCCCTCCTAACTTCATTTGTGCTTAGTTCATTTCAAATGGCTCACAATATTTTCAATTTTTTGTTTTACCGCGGAAGTATTACATTGTTCCAGTCGAAGCTTATAAAGTCTATAATGATAATAATAAAACATTATCACCCAGCCCTATTTTACAGGCTGTCTTTATGTGACTGTTTGCCCAGAATACACGATGAGTAACAACTGTGCGGATCGGCAAAAGCTGTGGTTCTGCATTTTATCCTTATCCATCCATCAGTGCTTTTCTCCTGGTTTGCTGCATTTACGCCCACATATATGCTTTCTGTGGGTGGTTGGTTCTTTGTCTGTTCCAACAGGTAACAGTAACTTTATCTGCACATGCTTAGAGCTCAATTCCCCCTTTTTATATTCCACAAAAACAAAAATCTTTTCACCGCCCACACTGGAGAGGAAGAATTTACCCTTGTCAGGCTCCACCATAAAGTACTAGCAACCCTGAGTGATAACACATGACCGCAGCAATTCAATATTTGAGCCTATGGTTGAGAAATAGTCTGAAATGCGGTGAATTTCAACTGATGACAAGCTGCCTGAGTCCATAACAGAGGCTGTTGTTCCTCCTGCATCCCATTTTGACGTTCCACGTCATGTCAGCAAGTGACGGGGAAATTCCTGAACAAAATTGTTTTCTCTGTGCCTCAGACTGGTACATCAAGACATATAAGACCTAAAAGCATTTCATTTCATCATGTTGCGCAAACGCTCTGTCTACGGCTTGTGCTGCCATTACCCTGCGAGGTCAGCCTAAGATGTACGGTGTGTGTCATGCATAATCAATGCACAACTGCAAATAGGCAGGAGTTGGAGCAACCAGAGGGGGGATGAGATCCAGCAGGTGTCAGGAGAATCCGACTGCCTGCAGTTTGCTCTCATCTCACAGCCCACCATTACATCTGGACCTAAATTTTAACGCAAATCAGCTTTTGTTTGGAGACTTAAAAAGTCACCAACCTGCCCTCTGTATTCCTTAAGCTAAGGGATATGATGTAATTCAACAAAAAAAAGACAAAAAAAATTCTACTTATACTAGCGTGTAAGAGCAGAAACGCAGTTTGATGAGGTCCAGCTTACCTCTCCACCCAGACAGTGTCCATGCCATGCTCTCCTCTACACTGCATAAGCTCAGATCAGCAGGCTGCATGCACCCACTACTTCCACATTTTTAGGGTAAAAAGCCAGGGGGGCAGACTTTTAAAGCACTGAACTATAGAACTGTAATGTTATTAGAATCGCACATAGAAATGAAATCATGATTATTTGTAGTTTTTAATCAACAATTTCACCTCATTATTACCTTGCGATTGCATGTGGGGAGGACCTGACAGGCCTAACCTTGGGGCTGTGCCCGCACGCGTATCTGTTCACGTGTGTTTGGAGCACGCGCGCGTGTCTGTGCCTCTTATGTGAGTCGCTTGCCCCGTTCTGCTGGCGACCCCCAGCGTTCAAGATGCGAAAATGTCCAACATATTCCTCCGAAGAAAATCCCCAAAACATAGCCCAGACACAGAGCCTTCGCACTGACATGTATTAATGTCAACGTTACAATGTTGAAATTGTCCATTCGCGTGAAGTCATTTGCTGCAACGTCTCCTACATTGTGCGTTTAGGACCTATCGATACATTGAATCCAATCATCAATTCCAGCAGACTCTTCTAAGTTGGACGTTGCGTAGGTTTAAAAAACTGAGAACTGAACATGTTGTCGAAGAGCGGCGTCAAATGGGAAACAGCAATAAACACTACTCACATCCCCCGGTTCGTGCAACCGCTCGTGTCAGTAATATTAATCACCGGCGAATTATTTCAAATGAAAGCCAACGTGTCTTACCTGCGCGCAACACTCCGTTTTATCCACATTTTTCTCGACTGCCGAATCCGACTCAGTCCTCCAGGTATCCTCCCATTTGAATGGGTTTCCACCAAAGTCGACAAATTCTGACTTTAAAAAAAAAAACACACAAAATAAAAAAAACACTCAAGTTACGGACCTTACTCCAGCTGTCAAGGCGAACATGACTTAAGCCATATCCTTTGACGTTGCGTACATCGAATTCCTCCCAGGGAGCTGCCAAATCCCGCTGAAAATAGCAGAACAACAGTCAGTTCTCTCAGAAGTTGTCCCTCAGTTGCTCTATTGACCACACTCTTCCTCGTTGTCGGGGAAAGCGGAGGAGCAGGCGGACAGGTGAGCAGGAAACCAGAGTAGGTGCCCTCAAACTTTGCCTTCGAGAAAATCATTAATTCCCGACCCCCCTCCGACTGGAAGAACAGCGATGCAAGATGAGCGGAGAGGAAAAGCGAGGCATGCAGCTGGCATCCTCGTCGGTGACATGACAGCGCATCATCTACATTTCTGAGAGGCAGGTGAACGTCCAGAAGAAGAAAAAAAAAACACTTGAGTGTGGATGAGGATGTTCTGTTCTCTGAAGCTCGGAGGATCCAAGTCACCGATGGCAGGGGGTCCTCATTATCTACTTACATCTCTGGAGGTGCTGAGGGTTGCGGAGGGGTTGGGAAAGTTTAAAATAAATAGGTGGAACTGAAAAAGGGAAGAGGGATGCGACCAGGGAGAATCCTCGAGGGTGAGGGTTGTTTCGGAGGAGTTGAGAGAGAAGGGGGATGAGAGCTTGTCATTAAAGAGGAGAGGAGGATGGTCGGTCTCCTCCTGCTGCTCCTCTTCTCTCAGACTGACGAACGACCTGCCTGCTGAGCCCCACGCTGCCGTGACGTCATTTTAAAGCCAAATATGTCATGTGCCTGAGTGTCTCACTTCATATGGGTGCACACTCATGACTGTCAGACTTGGTATGTGAGGGCTCAGCACTGTCCAGCACATAACTGCACAGAGGCGTCGCCAGCACAAGGTGTTTATCGGGTTCTTGCTCAAGAGTCTGTTTTGTTGTGGAAATTAATTTATAATTCATATATGAATATATATAATATATTCATATATAATTAATATATATATTAATATATTATATATTAATTTATGTGTATATATATAAATTAATTATATTTATATTTTAATTTATATATATATAAATTAATTTTATATATATTTTCCACATACACCATCAAATACAGTGGAATGGACACGTCATGATTTTTGTCCCAAGTTGAGCAGTGCTCAATCCTTGCAAACTGACAAGCGCTGTTAATACTCCTGCAAGCAGGGCTGTAAAAATACCAAAAAAATGAAATCTGTCTTTCCATGTTACGCCTGACCGAACCTCAGAGGAGCCGAGCTGTTAGTCTGCTTCAGATTGGCCTAAACAGAATACACTTAGATGATTGAGTGTCAATCATCTCCTGATTGTGCATCTGGGGTGACAGTATACTGTGATGCCACTGGGACAGATCGACCCCTGCCAGGTCAGCATGGGGTGGCTACTGCTCGTCAGGATAAATAAACTCATCTTCTTCTCCTGCAGAACAGATTTCAGAATCAGAAACGTCTGCTGCTGCCATGGGAAGGCTCAGCACACTTCGACAACAACATAATATTCTATTTAACCATTATTGTTAAATGCACTTATTGCAGCATCTTAAGTAAGAGGAAAAATATTTGTTTCAAATCATATCATCATACATTACATCCTTGTTTTTTAATGTTGGTAGATTGAGGTGGAACAGCTATTTTAAAAGGAATTAATCTAGTCACATGAACAGCACATTGTATTATGATATTAGTTGCTGGAAGAAAAGAAAGACTCATCTCACCTTTAGGATGGTTCATAGTTAATGTAGATACCACATCTCTTGTTGAAGGTACCATGTCTAGTCTAATGTTGCGGTGTAGGCACAGTCAGTCTATCACCAGCATCCCACCAGAAAATACTGCATTTGTTAGAAAGTACAACAAAAGGTTAACTTTCCTCGCAGAACCATCTTCAAACTAATTAAACAATTTGAAAAAAAGGCAGATAATTTAAAAAAAATCAAATAAAAACTGTGTCCAAGCAAAATTCAACCAATCAGATCAGTGAAGCTCTACAAGCAGAGCAAGGGTGGTTGCTAGGCTGCATCAGCTGTGGTGACAGCCCTATCAAACCCTAAGTACCAATAAGAGCATGTCTTATTCTTGGTCCCAGTCTACTATCTGATCTTGCCAGTTTTTGAATTGGCGCTGCCAGTGCTCAGTATCTTTACTCCAAAACCCCTCCAATAGCTCTCAGTGTAAGAAGTTGATTGGATCTGAATTTTTATGTTTTAGCCACAAACTGATAGCCTGGTTAGATGGATTCTTTTCCAAAGCTTGCGAAAATCTAGCTTCCTTACAAGGTTCCTATTGCAGGAATTATCCTCCCCCCTGTATAAGTAAGCTCCTGAAAACTGAAGACATATTTTGGTTCTTTTGAAGTATCATTGTTTAAAGTATTTTGTACTGAGTAGTCAGTCTCTTACCTGCAGTAGACAGCTGTCAGAGTGTAGCCTACACAGTTTGGAGAATCAAGGAGTAATTTTGACAGGGAAGCTAAGCTAAGAGCTATTCAGTACGGGGCAAAAAGTGAGAAATTTAGCCATGTAAAATAACTCAAACCTTAAAAAATTCAAAGGGTTTGAGCAAATGCTACAATTGTAGATTTTTATATTGTGATACTTTTTGTCAACCAAAGAACGTCCATGTTGCTTTGCATCATTGGTGCACAGTGGCTGCCCAACCTATCGCTGATCAGCTTGGACTCAAAATTTCTGGGGTTTTTTTCCTACAATACCAGCTACAAGGCTTTAAAATTCATTAAGAGCACAAATACAGGACTTAAAATCTTTTAAATCTCTGCAAAAGTAATGCTTAGCAATAAGCTTTCCAACAAATGTGGCTCTATTTCTCACCGATTCAGCTGATCGGTGGCAGAAAACTTTGGGCAGCCGCCTTGTTTGAAGCAACACAGACATTCCACTGCTGAGAAAATAGTGACAGATTGTATAACTGTCTTGTGCAAAAATGATGCTGTGTAAACTTAACTATATGTAGAGCGTTCGCACAGACTGCTATTAAGATTTTGGAAGTTCTAGTTGTTTTAGATTGACTCTGTTGTGGCGCCACTGAGTAGCTGTTCGTTTAGCTTCCCCATCAAAATTCCCTCCCAAGTCTCTGAACTGAGAGCACTCTGACTGCAGTCAACTCAGGTAAGAAACTGACCACACATAAGTTCTTCATTCAACCCCGTTAAGAACCCCTTAAAAACTGACTGATGACATAAAGTGCAATATGACATCTCCTATTTCAAAATGATCTTGGATTTCTAACATTTTCCAGAAGTTGGCTACAGAAAATGATACATTATCCACTTTTGAAACGTGAAGGAATACAAGGGCTTATCATAAGCTCGTCATCTGTGATTTATACTGACAGTGTTTTCACGCAGCACTAATCCTGTCAAATTCCAAACAAGACAGTTGAGGTTTTTTAGTTTTATACTAATTTGTTCGTGACAACATAGATGGGGAGTTGTAATAGTCAAACTGATGGCCAGAATAGGTAATGCAGGATCATTTGCTGTAAATGTATTTGTCTATGAATGACCTTTATAGGAACAGTAAGAGTTGAGTCAGAAGTTTAGGATCTAAAACATGCAATATCTTCTATATTTTTGCCCCCTTATATGAAGTGTGTGTCGTGTAGAACATATAGTGCACTTTACAGTACAACACAATAAATGATTGATGTGGAAACTCAGAACATCAGGATCAATCACATCACCACCAGTAAGATGAGGTGAAATGTGTTTTTTGGTAATGTTTGCCAGCTGGATGCTGGATCTGAAGTGAAAGCTTATTTCTTGTGTGGGGCTTATTTCTACCATTTTACCCATTTGACATGAGTGCAGCATTAAACTGTCACCTTGGAGGCTTTTACACACCTGTACTACAAGAAGTTAGCGGTAGGCAAAATTCCTTTTCATTAGACTCAGTGTGCTGATCTGACTGCGCAGGGAGTTGGGTGAAAATATTTTCCATGACAAGATCAGGTCTTGTGTGAGAAACGGAGAGGAAAAGGCAGGCTGTCTTGTTCACCCCAGGGTCAAAGTGTCAAAGCAATGAACACATCATACCGGTTTTAGCATTTGCAACTGCCCTTGTCTTACCTGGACAAAAATGTTACAGTATTTTACATTGTTAAAGAATCAGAAAGTTCAAAAACAAGCTTTTCTTTTCTTCTAATGTAGATCTGTAGCTCTGCTGGGCGTGTAGTTATGCACAGTTGATTTTCTCCCATTTAGATAAATTGCAGCCGTTTATAAAATTGACTGCTCTATACATGATGAGGCAACATCCCTCCCCCACTAATTGTTGCTATAAAACACACTTCTGTTAAATACCCTCATTACTTCATTACTGGGTATACATACATGATGATCCAAGTGGACGTTTCTGTCAGAGGAAACCATCAGCAGCTCTCCAGCTGATGGAAGCTGTCATCGCTTTCCCTCTCTCTCTTTCACTTCCTCCATCTCTTCCCTGCCCATTCACACGCTATCTCCCACAGTCACTGTTTTGCATGTTGTCTTCATCTGTTTCATGTTTGTGTGTGTCCTCATCCTCACACGTTTGCCTTTGCTCATACAATGGACCAGCGTATGTGTGAACAGGCTTATTTTGCCTCAGAGACAGAGTCACAGGTTGTCATGCATGTCTGAAACTGCAGGTGGCTTCAGCACACATGAATCTAAAAGCAGCATAATAAACATCTGTTGTGTAAGCTATTAACACCCCGCCATGAGAGAGCGCATTAAAAGGAAGAGGGATCAGAGTATTGCTGTGTATCTGCTAAACTGAATTGAGTCATTCTGAACAGCGGCTGAGGGCACGGTTATGTGTGCAGGGTGAATTAGATGCTGGTTTTTCACTGTGGTCTTGTATATTGCAAACCAAGAACCTGGCGATTTCACTTAATTCTCAATGCAAAAGATCTCCTGTCATTATTTTAAAGCCTTCCTGTAGTTTAATGAAATCGAATCTTTAGTACTAAACTCACGACTTCATGAAAATGGATAGAAACAGTGATGTTAAAGAGAATGTCTAAATTAGCTTTTCAAACTGAAGCATCCCTGCATTGTTGTCATATGAGCTGTACCAAACATGTGTGGAATTTTTTTCAGTCAACAACAATAATTCATTTCCAGTTTATATACACCAATAATCGTCTTCTGCTGCTAGCGACTGCGACTGCTAGCAGGCATAGCTGCTAGGTGGACACTAGCATATGTGGCTAACAGCTGTTTTAAGCCTTCCTGGAGGTAAGGCAAGGCAAGGCAAGGCATCTTTATTTATATAGCGCATTTCATACCACAGGCAACTCAATGTGCTTTGCATAAAGACAAGGCATTTAAAAGAACAGCATAAAGCAGCATAAAAACAAGCAATTTAAAGAGAATAAAAAATTAGAATAAAAATTAAAACACACAGTTAAAAGCAATCAAAGAAGAGGGAAAAATAGAAAACAATTAAAAGGATTTATAGCATTACGCTTTAAAATTATTTAAAGGAACTCAACCATAAGCACACCGAAAGAGAAATGTTTTTAACCTGGATTTAAAAGTGCTTACTGTTCGGGCTTATTTCAGTTCTGCTGGTAGTTTGTTCCAGTTGTGTGCAGCATAACAGCTAAAAGCTGCTTCACCGTGTCTAGTTTGAACTCTGGGCTCCACTATCTGACCTGAGTCAGTAGATCTCAGAGCTCTACTGGGTATACTTTACTAGCATGACATTCATGTATTCTGGACCTGAACCATTGTTTTGTATTTGTATTCATCTGCATTGTTCTTAGCCCCATTTTGGCCATTTTTTTAAATGTAGACAGACGTCATGTCCTCCTAAATTCAAACAACACATTGGCTGGGGGAGATGTTATTTGTTAATCGATTGCTGATTGGTTGAAAGTTTGCTCAAGCTGGTGGATGAGGGTAAAAAAAAGCCATTTAAGAAGGATGAGGACGAAGCACCACAAACCATTAATAGCAAAGAAACACAAGTGAGAAGCACAGACATCAGCTGCGCTGGACAATCCTCATTATCTTAAAACTTAGTGTTACTCAATCACAAAGCAGATCTTTGTCTACTTTGATTTTTGTCTTTTCCACAGCAGAGCAAAGCTACAACAATAGGATCAACAACAGCGCTAATGCTACTAAGAGCAGCACATTTATGTGCTCACTGTCACCGCTGTAGCAGCTGTTAAAGGTAGTGACACCTTGGAACAGTCGTAGCCGATAACTCCTCCTAACAGAACCTCAGTTCCCAGTAGGATCACTATTAATGACAAGATCAGTGTTTGTAACCACACAAGTCAAGAAAAATGAAATGCAATGCAAACAGACCCACACTCACAGAGAAAGTAGTGAGTTGGGGCAGAAAAGTGAAACTAGAATGACTGTAAACAATATCAATACCCAGAACACTTACACTAATCTGAAGTGAAATAGGTGCACCTACTTGAGTAAAAGCAAATCAATACAATTTTCCTGTTGTTGTTCCAAGTTTTGAAAGTGTGTCTGCACTAGTAACTATGAGTGCCACAAACTATACCATATGTAGCCATTATATATTCAACGTGAACTCAATAGTGTCTTTCTGCAGCTAGAAACAGAGTAACTAAGCAGAGATAAAAACAATGGGCACAAAGAGTCAGTCATTAAGCTTATGCAAAACTATTTACTATAAGTGAACAGCATACCACTTGGCATGCAGACAATTGGACATGTTTGAGTTTCTTGAGGATATTTCAGCTCTCATCCACAGGGCATGAAAAAGATTTTCAGTTCTGAGACCTGAAGAGACTTTTCAGATGCTTTGAGTGTTGCAGTGAGTGAACGACTCAAGCAAGTCCAGCTGTGCTTGTTTAGCATATACTGAATGCATTTTGAGTACAAAGAAAGAAAAAAAAACATAAACGGAATAGAGGTTAGGTCAGTGATACTCCAGGTTATTCCAATGAGTAACTTTTATTACACTAACCACAATCAATCTGTCGTCAATACAATGATATTGATCAGTGCATCTTTAAGAATAAGGGAGCTGTCCCATGGCTTATATTCAGCAACTAGCTTCTACTATGTCTTCCATACATGGTTTTTTCTTTGTTTCTTCCTCTTTTTTGACCTATACCTGAGAGGGTCAAAGACAAGACAACCGGCTTATTCGTTTGGTCAACAGTAAGCAAAAATACATATATGTATTACAATGCTCTGTTTAATTTACTGTGATGGAGAACATTCTTCAGTTTAAATCTAATACCGCCAAAACAATTAGAACATGACTA
Organism: Odontesthes bonariensis; assembly: GCF_027942865.1. Classification (NCBI taxonomy): domain Eukaryota; kingdom Metazoa; phylum Chordata; class Actinopteri; order Atheriniformes; family Atherinopsidae; genus Odontesthes; species Odontesthes bonariensis. The sequence goes on along the minus strand of NC_134515.1, from coordinate 12,180,493 downwards.
GTGACACTATGATAGTGTGGCTGCAGTTGGTACAATTAATTTATTGATCTCCAAACAACATATACAGCTTAAAAAATAGAGGCAACTATCAATGTTTTGGGTTGATGTACTGAACATTAACAGCAGGCGAAGCGCCTTTCCATACCTAGCATGTAACACTATTATCTGTGCTTTCACTTTTTGTATCTTGTATTTTCTTTCTCTTTTCTTGACTAGATTGGAAAAAATTTCTTTTTGTGCTGCAATGTAGTAATGATATTTTGCCCATTCTGGCAGTTTAGACCAAAGTTGTGCTGAACTATTTGTCATTGTTTACAAAAAAACTAAAGTAGAAAATTAGAGTGACTGATTTCAATTGCACATTAATCTATGAAATTAAGTATCTGGCAATAGTGCTGCAGTACTGTTATTACAATATGTACGATATCATGAATGTGATCAAATTAGGATGAAGAGAGAATAATGTGGACCAGGCTCCTCCACATGATGTGTCATCAGTAGATAGAGAAACTGGCTGACATTTAGAAAACCTATGAGTGACTAGAAAAGGCCACCCTGAACAAAGGTATTTTATGTTAAAATGTTAAACAGATATTTTCCATTTATTTTTCTTTGTAAAGTAACCAAGTAGATTTGATGCACATGTAAAAGCAAACGAAAAACAATAATTGTTTAGGGAAAAAAAACAGGTGCTGACATAAGCAAGAAGACTTAGCACAAAGTGAAACTGTCCAAAATAAATCTATCGTTCAAGAGTTATATCATGATACCCCCATAATAACTGCTCATTTAACACTCGAGCCCAAAGTCGTCGTGCATGTTTCCAGAAATATAACTTGACATCTTTTTCCGATGAACTGGTTGGTCCCAAGAAACACATAGAGGGGGTTATACCACAGCAGAAAGGGCCAAAAATGCAGGTGGTGTCAAGATACACTTGAGGCAGTCCAGTAAATCTAACAAGCTGGTACTCTGAGCATAACAAAGTAGCTGTAATAGTGTACAGGAACACAACATCTGTGCTGAATATGGATGAGGAGATCCAAATTAAAAAGAAATTATGTATAAGACGTCCAAAGCGTTATGCCAGCAGATTCCAGGTACAAAGTCTGAGATTTTTGTCCAGAGGGAAGTAGCTTTGAAAACATCTGAGACCCTGATCAGGACCTTTAAACTCCCAGTTCTCTTGTAGCTGCCTGGAAGTCACAAGAATCAAATAAACTGAGGCGGTGCTGGATCAGATTGCAGAGGGTGGATTAAACATCTTTTGGGTTATTTATTCATAAAGCAGTGCAAGTCCCTCTTAGACCCGTACCAAAACCAAATGTTCAGCCAAAAATGATTCACACTTCACAAAAAATATATGTGATAACATATCTCTAATGTACAAGCAGCATATGCTAGAAATCCACCCACAAACCCCACAATTATTGTTCCACTCAGTGGTGAAACGTTCTGAAGCACTGACTAAGAAAATGTATTCTCAAGTTTCCACTTTTCAAAGTCATCCCTACTGGGACTGGTGGCTTGATCTTGGGTACAGATTAAAAATATATTGCAAAGGCTGCAAAATGGCACTTTTTAGTTGACTCTTTTTGCCACTTGGTGCCAATCACAATGAGCTGGCAGTGTCTCTCTGAAACACAAAGAAAGAAAGTTGTTCCTATCATGGGAGTCTGCATTCCTGCAAGCAACGTTTTACATCACAAAAATTGTAGTGCTCCCCTTACATCACAAAGCAAAGTGTGGGACCAGGGCTTGAAAAACAAAAATATCCTATTTGGGTAGATGTGCTGTTTTACTGCGAAAAGTAAAGTTAAAGCTGCACTTCGTAGCCAAATCTTTTCTTCACTTCAAAGTTCTCGAGCTTGAATAATGAGTTTTCCAAACCCAGAACAAAAAGAACAAGCGTGTGTGCAACACCTAGGCTTTCTTTTAATGTATTTGTGTATTATTTTTTGTGGTATTAGACTCAATGGTCACCAATCAGTGTTGACTAGCACAGTTTTAACATAAGCAGGTTAAAGCTGGGTGCTTAACTTAAACTGATACACTTGTAGCGAAGCTTTAGGCTCAAGTTTTGCTACTCTCTTTGTCAATTCAGTTTTCCCACGCTGTCAAACTGAGCTCATTCTTAATTCTAATATCACTACTCTGGTCCAGTGATCTCCGGGCTTTTGTTAGAGCCAATCAGTCTCTTCTTGTTATCAATCCCTTTTCCATCTCATCTCTACTTCCACATGGGTCTCATCCAAAGTGTCATCCTACCTGGTAACTCCAGCAGCGTCTTGACTCCGGGGTTCCTATCCTACCCCTGTTTTCTGCATGCATCTAACTGCTCCATCGTAATGATCCTTTGGACATAAAGGCCAGAATAAGTAAATCAGGTCACCTCACATAAAAGCAGCGTCCAACTTTTTTAACACGGAGGCATAATTTCTAGGTTTGCTTCAAATAGGAGGCATTACATGCATTGTTTGGAGCCCACTCACTGGTCTGTAAGAGACCAAATGGAGCCAACTTACAGTCTAGTGTGACAGACTACTTCTTGTAAGATGATTTTCTACAAACACTCTCTAAACAATGCTTCACTCTTCAATTATCTATTTTCATTTACCTCAATACTCCTGTCACAGAGTCTTGTCAATTCAGGATCTCTTGTGATTAAAGCTACCATGACGGATGGAAAAATTAGACAATAGTATGAAGTTGAAGCTACTTTTTAACACATCTACTTTACATTATGCATCTAGCTTCATACATGTGCAAAAAACGAAATAGTTACTTAAACTTGTCTTCGGTATTCATCAGACATTAATGCAATATAACTTAAATGTCAAATGATGAAATAAAGCAATATTCCCTCTTAATAATAAACAAAAAGAAACTCTTTAGAAAGGCTGTGACTAAAATATTTGAAACATAAGTTGTTCAGTCCAAACAGTCACATATTAGCAGTGCAGCTCGGTTTATTTGGAAATATTTGCAAGCAAGCTACAACATAGTGAACACAGTAGCTCTGAAAGCATGTCTTTTCCCTCAACATAATAATATATAATACATGCTATACTATTACATTTTGGCATGTTTAAATCATTTTGTGGACAATATCAAAATTAATGTTTTGATTCTGCATAAACTTTGCATAATTCATTGGCTTTTCTAAAATGCCTGTATGTCAAGTATGTTATTGCTGTGCTGATTCAGCTGTCTTCGTCAGGATGCTCCCTCAAAAAGTTTTAAAGAGCAATAATTCTACCATCTATGCTTGTATTGATCAATACAGTGCAATTAAAAAAGATCACAAGTGCATGGTGTATTGGTGTCATTCAGTTACATGCAAATGTTATTCAGAGAGATGTCAGTCCGTTGCTTCAGATTTGCCATGTTGGTATCATCCTGGCGTCTGTATATGCGACATGTAACTGTGAATGTATGACACATGATTATGAAGCACCACTGCAATCGAGTGTCCAGAATGCATCAGCATCTCAATTCAATTCAAGCTTATTTGTCATATGCATGTTAACGCGCGGCTGAGGGTCAACATCGCAATGAAATGTGTTGGACGTTTTATATAGACCGAAGGAGTTTACAAAGTTATGTTGGAGGGTGAAACTTTGGCTGTGTGGAATGCAGTTGCCAAAATTGCACATGATGTAAGTGTAGAAACAGCCTTTACAGAGTAAAGATATTGCTTAGGTGCTTTGTAGAAGTGCAGCATCAAGTCACAGGAAATATGAATATGAACAATGCATATTAAATATGTTCAGTACCACTCACATAAATAAGTGTAAAGCAGTCCTGTGAAGGCATTTCACAGCGCCATGTGAGATCACAGGATCATGTAAAATGTGCACAAGTGCACAGTCATAAGTGATTGCACAAGTTATTGCACAATTACAATTTTGCATAGAGTAACAATGTACATAATGCTGCGATATGCATAAACAGAGGAACAATGAGCGAGCACACAAACAGCAGGGTAACGGACAAACTAAGTGTACGAGTTGAAAAGTCTGACAGCTTGGTGATAGAAACTGTTCTGAAGTCATGTGGTCCATGCTGCCATTTTCCTGTGCTGCTTGCCTGGTGGTAACAAGGAGAGAAGCTGGTGTGCATTGTGGCTGGGATCCTTGATGACGCTGTGTACCTTCTGTAAGCATTGCTTGTGGTGTATATCTTGATTCCACCGCTCTTTACAGTATTTTGCAGCTGAAGGCAGAGCAACTCTTAAAAACCATACTGTAACACAGCCTGTCAGCAGGGTTTCGACTGTGCTCCTCTGGAAGCTGGAAGCTCTAGCCCTACCCACTACTGAGTGCTTCACATGGTGAACACTATATAGTGAGTGAGTGAGTGAAAGAGAGTACTTTTTGAACACAGCATGCCTCTTCAGCAGTCCCGTTCCTTTGTCCAAAGTGTGCAGCACCTGTTGCTTGTTTGGCTGATTGGTGCTTAGGGTTGCGAACGAGTAATTTAGGTTAAACACACATGCTGTAACATATAACCAGGCAACTTCAAATGTAAAAACTAAAAACAACTAGAATAAACATGCCATTAGATATGCATTCAACATTCAACAAGAACTGGGGAGAGAGAAATGGAACATCTATCCCTGCATAAGTGACCCAATGAAAAATGAAATATCATTAGTCCTTAGTTGGTTTTGAAATTAGCTGAGTTAAAAGGGCTGAGGTTGTTTGACTCGTAACAGGTGGACAGGCTATGCAACTGGGCCTTTAAGAGAATGATACTGATATAGCATCTCTGTACTGTCATCATGTTATCCTCTGAACTTCCTCTGCTTCATTAAATAGGCTAATGGACAGTTAGCTACAGCTGTGTTATTCGGGGCTTATTTCATGCCAGCGGATAATGTTTGGACCGCAGGCAGACTCAGATGACTGAGTTTCTAGTTATGTAAAAGGCTCTTTACTCACTGGGCTTATTTAGATTATAATGGGGAGTCAATAATAGGACAGTGTGTGGGATGATCAGCGAGCAGTAACACTAATATGATAAATCAGAGCAGCTCAAATGCTACATTGTTACACAACATATAGATACAGAGTTACCCAGTACAGAGTTATCTGCTCAGTGAGCGTTTGTTTCACACAAGCTGCACATGAGATCGGTTTTCCAGCTGGCTCCCTGTGCACTCAAATGACACTGTAACATTGTATTGGACAAATTGATCAAAACAGGATTATTCTAAGAGTAATTGTAGAGTGTTTGTGAAGTACCACAGTGTGTAATGTGTCACAAAAGCCAACTGCCACCATTATTTCAAAATTGCTCAGTGGTGCACAATCAAAGACCCCCCAGGCTTTGAGTGCATGCCACTAGGAGATGATTAGGATCTTTGTTGCTTAACTCACAATTCTCAGAATAAGTTCAGAGCAAAAGACGAGACAAATTTTTACTGTCATTCAAAATGAGTTTGAAAACTGCGTCACATTTTCCCCAGCTGTCTTTGTCTGAGCTGATTGAGCTTTGCTTGACATTATTTCTGGGACTTCTTGCTGGCAGGGTCTAAGAGTGAGGAGATAAAAGCATGAGTAAGTGTGAGCAGGGCGGCTGTTTGAGTGTGCGGATGAGCCATCTCCACTGATATCATGCCACCCAGGGCTGTGATACTCGACACTCCCCGGCAAGACTCTAGTGTCAAGCTGGACAGTGAGTCTGATCATGTCTGTTACTGAACACCGGCCCACACACACAGAAAAAAAGACTGCCGTCACAGGGGGCCCAAAGCCAAAGCCCAGGTCCAGTCATCTTTTCATCAATTCAAAGAAAAGCAGCAGCTTCTCTTTCAGGGGCACAACAACTCACCCTCAACTTTACACTGACATGAAAGTTAAAGAAACAATTTAGTTTGTCCATACGGTGCTGCACTACTTCACGAGGAGATGGCCAAAATACAACTGGAATTTTTATTTCTTTACTAAAAGCTTGAATTTAGTGTTGGACAAGAGAGAAATTGCAGCTCTATCTGTCTGTAACAACTAGTATCTACTTGATACACTGCTTTAAACTCTGTCCTCTGCTTTGACACACATTTCTCTCATGTCAGAGTCTGAGGCCGACAGCCTTGAGTTACAACTTTCATGCTTTAATGCAAGCAGCGCTGCATTAAATAGTGCTGCATCCCCTCACAATTAGGCTACTTTAGTTGTCAAAGAAAAAAACAGGCCAAAAAAAAAGAGTTAAAGGTGTTCTATGTAGAGTAAGATGTGTGAAAAAAAATAATAGAATAGAATTGAAAGAAATAATACCAATAGAATTAGTATATAAGAAACTCATATGTTCTATGCAGCTGAGATATACAGCAGAGATGCTTTGGGGACGAACCACATTTCATTGTCATATTACTTTATACCACTAGATGGATTGTTGGTCACCATAGAGTCTGGTCTTCCCTGGATGCAACTTAATAAGAAGAAGAGGAAGCAGTAGGAACAGACATACCACAGAACCAAGAGAAAAAGAAAATAAAACAGGGCACAGATATAAGGAGAAGTTTGTGAAAATCACAGCAATGACAGAAGCTCCTGGCAAGCGAATATTACCGATTTCACCGGCCCAAGAAAGCAGTAGCAAAGACACGAAAAAGAGCCAAAACAAGACTACATACGACTGTTGCTTTTTTCTTCACTGAAGACCGTTATGGGCCGTGAAAGACTAAAATCTGATGCAGAACTTAAACTTCAATAATGTGAATGGTACTTTTGCTGCTGCTGTAACTTTTCTCACAGTATTGACATGTTTGCTACCATGTTTGTGCTGAAAACTGAGCTAATGTATATGTAACCTGTACATGTGTAAAAGTAGCTTTTTGATCAGGATCAACCCACACTTTGTCTGCAGTAAGATCAAAATTAGCAATGCTAGTCTTTTTAATAGCTGTTAGTAGCTGTTTTGTTGTTACAGTAAGAGGAGCCAGTAGAGGATCGACAGGCAACAGAGCCAATGAAGACAAGTTGTTTGTCCTCGTTAGCATTGTTAGTATTTTCGTGTTGTGAGTACACACAGATAGTTCACCTAGAGTCAAAGTCCTGGTATGATTAAATTAAAGAAATTAACTTGCAGTCACTAAACTGCAGTACTAAAATCAGCTTTTAACATGTTTGACCATTCTATTATAAATATTAATGGTGTCTGAAAATTGTGCAGGCAACTCTCCACGTTGATGACTATGTCCAAACACTACAGGGATTAGCTTCAGCTTGACAAATGAATCATTTTTAAGTCTACACTACATTTGGGAAGAAATATCATTTTTAAGCTGTTAACATATGTTTTCCCAAGCAAACAGGCTGCAGTTGTTTCATTTTGAATTCCAGAGATGGCCTCACATGTAAGCATGCAATATGTAAAGAACAAAAACAGCCGGCAATCCATTTCCCTGCCTGTGCAGCCCTGTCTAGAAATGGAAAAGATTGGCACATGATAAATCACCGCAGTGCTTGAGTGTATTGCATGATTAGATGGTGGAGGGAACATTAAATCAAGCTCGATTTACTAATTGACTGGCAGAACGACCCTTATCCATGCGCATTTTACCTTCAAACAGTTGCCATGCATAAATGAAAATGACTTCCCTTAAAAAAAAAAAAACAGCGCTTAAAAGTGAAGCACTCTCCTTCACACGGATGATATCAGGAGTTTATTTTCATAATGGATGGCTGTAGACTGTTATGTATTGCAGCACACTTGTCTCCTCTTCTTGGGCTTTGTGCTGCCTTCTTACTTTTTGTCATTTTGTTGAATCATTCAGAGGCAGCTGGATAAATCAGAATTTGAGCAACATCAGCAGAGCTGAAATGTGGGGCGCTGACCTTGGACAAATGTTCGTTTTGTGTAAAACGTGGGTAAACACTGTTTTAGCAGCATATTCTTCAAGCTCAGAGGATGACATAATACCCAGTATATAACCATATAACTGTATATTACTAAATTTGTTTGACAGGGATGAGACAAACGTATAAAATAAATTGGGGGGAATTTTTCACTATACACTGAGTCATAAGGCTCTACACAATGAGATATTTATCATGTGCCCTTGATATTTATCACTTCTAAAGTAAAAAAAAAAAAAAAAAAAAAGACAAAAAAGAACATTATTTAAATAAATTTTTTAATCTTGGTCTGTTTTTACCCTTTTCAGCCAATTTAACACACAAAGTGTCAAGTATAAATTCCCTCTGGTATGTCGAACGTTAATGCCCGAGCCTTCAATGAGATTTCAATGGAAATTTATTGAAGCACATTCAAGGACAATTGACTTACTGCTGAAATATCTCTCTTTAATTCTCGCAGAGGAGCTGTAATGATGAGAAATTCCTCAGTGAAGCACTGTCACCCCGCCAGGGCCTACCTGGAAGTAGAGTGTGTGGGAGCAACAGAGTCATCGCTATGGAAACAAGCACAACACTGAGAGAAAACAGACATGCGCAGGGCATAACTTAAGGCAGAAACTGCACCATAGAGGGAAGGGATCCTGTAATTGATTGGTCAGTAGCACCGCCGGAAGTGCAAAGAAAGAAAAATCACTTTCCATTTTCCCAGGTCATGCATTTCTAGCACATTTTTCCCATAAGTAAGTGGGAAATAGTTGTTGTAATAAATGGTAACGTATTGGACAAGAGATTACACATAAAAGTGGGAGGGGGATACACAGCATCTTCAAGCTGGAGTCTTAATGCTCACAGCACATTTAGCCCAGGCAAATGGGTCTCTTAATGGACTGATCCAGTTATGTTAGTTTGAGGGATATGGAAACATTAAGCATCAGCTCCATTGGCCACTTGTTATTGGATCTTGTTGAGAAAAAAAAAAAGAAAACACAGAATGCCAACAAAAGACATCATCCTACATTAAGCTGCAGTATACACAGATATATGTATATGTAGAAAACTGGCCAGAAACACAAGTTCCTCACTTCCATTTGAGAAACAGAGCATGATGACCAGCATGACCGTGAGGGTCGTTTGATTTATTTTGAGTGACCACTCTCTCCTCTGTCACCTAGAAAAATACTGTCCTCTTGTAGGAAAATTTCAGCCAGAGTGACTGTGGGCTGTTGGTGAAGCAACACACTGCCTGAGTAGCATGGGTGGATTGTGGCCTCTGGAAAGCTAGTACAGCTAATATCACACATGGCTGACTTTTAGCATTAAATAGGATGGGATGTATATGGACACAGAAAAAGGGAGCCAAAGTGGACAGACCATGGAGCATCAATTGTTGGCATCCCGAGCTAAAGCACAAGCCAGAGCTCACAGCTAACTGTCTGGACTTTAAACAGATATTGGGTGTTTTTGGAACACAGAAACTTATTCACTGTTCTTGTAACTATTGAAAGATGGATACTCTTTTTTGGTTTGTTTCAAATTGTAGTTTATTGCAGAAATACATTTGTGGGGATTTGTACTTTTTAGTTTTTGCCAATACAGGAAGAAACATTGATGTATAAGAGTGCATTGGTCAAGAAAACCGCAAGTGAACGGATCCCATCAACCCTGGCAACCCCCATAACATGAAATTCTAGCGCATTCTTATTCCCAAGCAGCATCGAGTGGCGTCACATACTTGACACCTGGTCAAGAGCCCTTCATGTCAGTTTTAAGTTCACAGGGTATCCCCTTATCGTCATATTCCAAAACTCTGGGAAGTGCTGTACAGCTGCACATTGCCAATTATCCTTCTGAAGTGGTAAACAATGCTCCAGCTGCACTAACAGGAAACAACAACAGGAAAACATCCTTCTAGCTTGCTCCTAAACACATAACATAGACCAAAAAAGGAGGTTGGAAAGGAAAGGATGGATAGACACTCCTGAGCATGGAACTTAAGTGTGACTTCCTTTGCTCTTCTACTGTACTACTCTGTGGCACATTAAAGTACTTGGTTAAGGTTAGGAAAATATCATGATTCAGCATTAAAAAAAAACATGAAATCAATTTTTTGGTGCAAGGTTTCACCAACATGGCAACAAATCCAGCAACCAGCTCTGGCTACTCTGATTATTCAAAAGAAAAGGCTATTTGGAGGTCCACTTCATGTTCAGAACCAATGCAGCAGGCTTCTGATCAGGAGTAAGGGTTTTGTTTTTTGACATGTAAACTATTGCCTTTGAAATCAACATTTTCAAAAATCCAAATAAATTGATATTGAAACCTAATTATGTCCCCGCACCGTTTGTTCAAAATTGCTTTTTTTTTTTTTGTCTGGATAAATATTCCATCGAAGTCGTTGGTTTTCTCAAAAAAATATCTTTTAACTTCAACTGAGAACATTTTGTATTTTGGTTAGAAGAAAAAAAAGGTACTCAAGCATCCTCATAGACCTTTATCCCATCTTCCTCAGTTTGTGTGTGTTGCTCATCGATGAACGGATGTTTAGAATTGTGAAGGTGTGATTACTCACTGTTCAAACCGCTTCTTGTCTGCATCCACAGATGGACTTTTCAAACTTTTACAACTTTCATAGTGAGGTGATCGCAGACAATGGGTTTCCCCAGTACGAGAGGTTTGTCACCGAAACTGAATTATGGCAAAATGATGGCATTATTCCTCAGGCTGCACTACTGGGATGGCATAAATCACTTTGCTGCTGAGCAATAAAAAAAAATGTCAGCCAATGCATTAAAGACACTCTGGCTATGAACTTTACTTTTCTGTTCAAGCTAACCAAAATATGACATTTGGAAAGAACAGGATCCTTGAAGCAAAAGCAGCAATCATCCTTGTAACATACTATAACAACCATATTGTAAGCCAGGGGCTGAATAATTGTGTGTTTTGATAAGAGCTTCTGTGCCATCAGCATATTATAGGGCAGTTAATAGGTTTTACTTGCTTTCATCTGCAATTCAAAGGATTTTACAGTGCAAACAAAATAATTTGCTTTTTCTGTTTTAATGCCTGTGTTCTGTCCCGTGGGTAAACGCAGACTTAGCGCAAATCCAGTCATTTCAAGATGGGTATTTACGGCTGTGATATTTGTCTAATCTCATCTTGCCCCGCATCTTCACACCTGTCTTCCTCTCTGGGACTCCCCTGCCTCTCTCAGTATTTGCCTTGCTCGAAAAACAAGGGTCATAAATCCAATAAGATTCATGAAAGGCTCAAATCAGATTAGATTAATCCGGTGTTAGGAAGGAGCCAAATGTACTTCCTCTCAACACGGAGCATCAGATCCAAATGGAACAAAGGAGGCACTTCATAACAGCTTGTTGTAGTTAAGCGTGTGTAGCATAAGACAGAATGTATTCACAGTTTCACATAAGAAGAAGCTAAATTCCCCCTGTTTTCAGGCAACATTTTGAACCCACTTTTCTGCTTGTCAAAGGTGCCGGAGAGTTTAGTGTTGCAGCATTATGTTCAAAGGAACCATTAGAGTCGTGATTTTGCTGACACTTAAGTCCTCCGGCATGTACGACACTTTTCACTATATGCTTTACGAATGCTAAAATGTAAAAGCTGAAGTCTGCACATTGTGAAAAAGAGTCTGCTCCCTCAACAAATCAGGGCTAATAGATAGCCTCCTGCCTTTCTCTTTTGCACCCATGCTCCTGTTGGGGTGTTAGCCTCCCGGCATTGCAGTTCACACTCACACTGTTTTAATCACCTTATAATATTGCCTTGCTTCGTTCTCTTCCTTCTACGCGCACTCCTTCTGCTCTCTGTGGCCTTCATTTTATCCTTGGTGCATCAATTTAAGATCAACAGAGCAGGCCGCTCCTGGCGATGCTCTCAAAATTATTCATGTTTATTGAGAGACTTGTAAAGCTGGCCGTCACAGCTGCATTCCCTTCCACACCCACATCCGATGAATTCCTTTATGGTTTCAAGACAGGTAATTTCAATGATATATATCTCTGCTCATTTGCTCATTGCTTTAGTTTTCTTGTTAATGTAAAACACTGGGCTGTTGTCATGGCAATTTGCTGATTGGTCAGCAACTTGTGCTGAATGCTGGTTCCTGGGTTTACATGATCTGCTAACTTGCATGTGAATTAACAGCAGAATTTTAGGATGCTCATCCTGTTTTCCTGCAGTTTGGAGTAAAACAGTTTGAAATATACAGTTATGTAAAAATGTAAGAGTGCAGTGTATCATTGATTTTGAAACTGAGGAAGAAGAATTGACAACCTGTTCTCATTTCCAGAGCATCGAGTTCTGGCATTTTGTGAAAACGTGACATATACACAATACTTTCTTAAGCCTCAAAGCTCCGGCACACCTTTAGTGTTAATATTTAACGCTACTGACAAGGTGTGCTTTGGAAAGTAGGAGGAGAGGAGTTGGGAAAAGTTGTTGTTGTTTGACTCTTGTGTGAGACAACTGTTTTTTAGCTTCAGCTGTTCACAAACACCAGAGAAATGTGTGGAATTATTTTGTTACCAGTTAACATTTGTTTTAGACAGCATAAGAATCCCCATATCACATACATCAAAACAAATGTAAATTCCTTGGAGGGAAAACTCGTGGGGAGGCGGGACATGCAAAGAGTAGGCTGCAGAAATCACAGGTTTTTATACACATCACATCAAGGACACTGGACAATGTTCCCTACTGATCAGTAATCAGTAACTGTTATCTGAACAGGCACCTGCTCACTGTAAATTTGATGAGAATGAGAATTTTTTTTTCACACATGATGTCCAGTCCCATGGCCAAGAAGTGAAAAAGTCATGAAGCACAAAAGGTTGTATTTACAATAAAGAGGGCTTGAGTGATGCTTTTAAGTAGGATGTGGTTTGTGTATCCAACACTTTTATGTGTTAAGCCGAAGGGGACAGGACTCAGCATCCATTTGAAAGCATAATAAAACAATGACTGAATTGAAATATCACATTTCAGAGTAAGGTTACCTGAAAACAGACAGGTGGTCGGGCTCAACCCTTCAAACCTACAAATGTGGAACTTTCTGCCTGTTAAATGTGATATAACGGTTGTTTTCCGACGATTTCGGGGAATTCGGCGAGGCTTTGTTCCTCTGTGCAGTTATTTTTAATGTTTAGTGACCGGGAAAAAAAACAGCAGAAAGTGCATCTGTTGACTAAAGTGAACTGATTATGTTTTCATGATTAATTCACGTTTTTTCTTGTGAGTCTGGGTTGCAATGCCATTTGGAGATTTTCTGGATTTAGCAGTGGGGAGCTGACTGGGTAAATTCTGCAAACAGTCCAGTCTGTCTGATGAGGACATTTGCATCTTCACATCCAGCCAGTCCATGAAAATGTCCAGAAAGAAATTCAGGGCAACAAGTCATATACGACTTTCATTTAAGAGACTACATTTCATGTCCTTTGTCTTCTTTTCTGTTTCACTGTTAAGACTACTTAGTTTGGCCTTGTCAAACATCACGGGTTGGCTATTATTCTAACCTTGCAAGATGAACAATGATGATGGCTTGGTCCACGTACATAAGTGTGTTCTTTACTCTGTTATCATAGATGGTGGTAGATGAAGATGATTTAGTTTTGTGTGTAAATACCAAAGCTATAACTCACTGAGGCTGGATATCTGGAGAGAGTCTCTGCTGTTTGCTCAGTAAGGCCACTTGGTAATCCACAGAGGGAACAAAACGACATGGCATTATGAAAAGCATTTAGTTGTGATTGAAATGTCAAGCTAAATGTAAGCACTGATGCCATTAGGGCATGCTGAGACAGTTGCATGACCACAGTGGAGCTTTGATAGTAAGCATGTCAGTTACATTAGTTTTGTCCTTTTCCTCTCTGGTCCTGCCACTCCTGGTTGACCCCAGGCCTCTCCTTTATATGTGTCTCACATCGAGTCCACTGATCGTAAGGATGGCGAGCATACGGTAATCATGCCCAGACAGGCTTTGGTAAGTGGTCAGACAGCTGCGTACTGCAAAGCAGATGGAATGATGTACCCTTTACAGGAGCTGAATGTCATTGGCTGGCATTTCCAGCCATGCTCATGGATGAGACTGCTGAAAATGTGCAGGAAGGAGAGAGACCCACCTCAGTCTGACAATGTGCAGGAAAGGAAATGCTTAAGGTCGTGAGCACATACTTGAAATTTCATCAATTAAATTAGACACATTTATAAAAGCATAGATAGATAGATAGATAGATAGATAGATAGATAGATAGATAGATAGATAGATAGATAGATAGATAGATAGATAGATAGATAGATAGATAGATAGATAGATAGATAGATAGATAGATAGATAGATAGATAGATAGATAGATAGATATACTGTTGGATGATTTTGCAAAAGACTTAAACTATTAGCTATTTTCTCAATTAGTCAACGACTGATTTGTGAACATTCTGAAAAAAATATTCCATCTATCTATCAGAAGATAGATCCATGAATTGAATATGTGTTTGCATAAGGCATTACTAATCTACATAATGTATATGAACTCTGATGAAACAATTTAAAAGTGAAAATGAATTATAAGAGTTGCAAAAAAATGTTTCAACTGTTTCTACAGTTGGTTGTGAGAACATACACATACAGTCTGGCTAAAATAACTGTAGGTGTGCATGATATTATGATAAAAAAAAAAAAGAAAACTTAAACATGAAAGTTTTCCTTTAAAGAAGTTGTTTGAAAGAAAAAACAGATTTAGATTCACTGACATTAAAATCCTGACATGTTGATGTTTTTGGTATGTTAACTATCTTAGTTTTCGATGTTAACATTTGCTAATTTAGCTTTGATTAGTCCAAAAAGAGAAATTAGATGAAAATAGATTAATAAGATTACAACAAAGACAACAGATATGCTCCAAAATAGTTCCACACTTATGGCAGCCTGCTGCAGTAGCTCTTTACATACCGTGTCTTTCTTTGTATCCTCTTAAGATTTTCTGGCGAGCTTTTTTCTGTGCAAATACAGATTTTTGGAGCATTTTTCTATGTTGCTCTTTGAATTCTGCTTCTGATTTGAGTTTTTCAAAAGTAATACCTGGAAAGAGACCCCTTATCCAGATGAGAGAGGAGAGGAGATGTCTAGGATGCAGAGTGGAAACAACACGGCGAGAGAAGAGAGTGAAGTTTAAACAGTTTTTTCCTTTGGTTGGCATGGAACATGTCATACAGGCTACAGTAAGAGGATGGATTGTTCACAAGAGATGGTGTGATACGTGAAGGAAGTGAAGGAGTTAACCCGTGTTACCTGTCAATGTTGTGTGTGACATAATCAGCTAAGAATGAAGTTTTTGCAAAGCTAAAAACAATATCCCAATTCATTCGTGGTTATCCTTAACGCTGCAGTCTGCAACTCTTTTTCAAGCATAATGCCTGGAACTGTCCGGGGATTCTGAAAGTAGTACATTAAATACCCCAATACA
This sequence comes from Odontesthes bonariensis, assembly GCF_027942865.1. Classification (NCBI taxonomy): domain Eukaryota; kingdom Metazoa; phylum Chordata; class Actinopteri; order Atheriniformes; family Atherinopsidae; genus Odontesthes; species Odontesthes bonariensis. The sequence goes on along the minus strand of NC_134515.1, from coordinate 12,165,147 downwards.
AAAAAAAATTAGTTCTCTAGGTCCCCTATATGTCCCGCTAGGTCCCTCCAAAGCCAGCAGGTTTGTTTACAAAATTGCAGACCGGACCGGTAAAAGGTAACCAATCAGGTTACGAGCTGGGCTCTGCTGCCTGTCAATCACCGGTTGTGCACGCGCGATACAAGGTAGGCTTGTCCCCACGCTTATTTATCTAGACTATTGAACTTCATTACGGGCTAGTCTACTTACTGTGTCTTCCATGATCGCAAATGACAGGTGAGTTGATGAATGAGGAGTCGTGTACGCGCATCTGGCGTGCACGTAGACGTGCACGAGTTCTCATGTGTTTTGATGGGGCGGGACAGGAAGTTGAATAACTTTTTATTTTTCGGTTAAAAAATAAGCATTTCTTGCATTTTGCGACTACGGAGGTCACCGTTTTCAACTTCAAGCGTTCTGATAGATCATGTAAACTCTTAAAATGCCAAAAATTAGGACTTTACGTATGACAACAACAAATCCTGCAGACTGCAGCTTTAAGGATTTTAACATCAACTTTCTGCTGTACTTCAGATTGCCAAAACTTTCCCAACTGATTCTTGACCTATTTTATTTTCTTATTTGTCCATTTATTTAGTTACTTCTCTTCATTATGTTTTACTGCAGCAATGATATTTCCTTTGGGGTTTTAAAATGTATCACTGAACTGAACTGAATTGGATTAAGCTGAAGTTAACCGAATAACGAATGTGAAAGTCTGTAGGATTTAGGCTTTAATGACCATGAATGTTTGTGTCTAATTTCATTGCCACCTACCCAAAAGCTGCATGTTGCTGAAACCCACAGAAAAAAAAACTTTATTGGATATATGTATTTCTTTTTATAATTTAGCTAGATTTACTCCCTTTTAAAAGTATCGACTGACTTTTTTCTTTGTCCACGCAAATTACACAGTCGAGCAAAATGGTAATGTCCCAATCAATAAACGAGCCCTTATTTAAACTGGGGAATACAATTAAAAGATAAGCAGAAGATGCAGAGGAAGCATTTTCAAGAAACATTTTTTGAAGTCGGTCTCCGTTGACTTCAGCAAACTGCTTTGAGATTAAGTAGAGTATCAAGATCTTGACCTGGCATCCCTGGGACCGCCTGAGTGATAATGATCCAGGCTTCAATTCCAATAGTCAATTCCCTCCGACTAACAACAGAAAGAAAGTTATTTACCATCATTTACCTTTTTCTCATTCAAAAATCTGGAGCCAGTGATGTGGGAAGTAAAGCGGTTGACGAGGTTGCTTCAACACTAAAAGAAGAGTGTTTGTAACAACAAGTAGTAAAGAGATGATATGGTCTAAGTGTTTTTATCCCCCTCCCTTCTTTAATTTGGAGACTGCCGTTGGCAATAGCAATAACTGTAGATTAGCAGTAGGGGGATTTCTCTGGGGAGAGAGACTACAGAGGAAATCGTTCCAGGCCGTTCCTCTGCAAATGTTTTTCTTTCCAAAGGCCAGATATCTCTGCTTCATTGTCTTTGCAACCCCCGTATTTTCCCCAGTTTTACTGCTCTTCTGAGGGACAATTTGTGCGTTGGGCCCTGGTTTTATTTGTTGGTGCTCTGTGAAGGGTAAGAGAGGACGTCAAATGAAACCCATTAATCACCTCACAGGCTATAAGAGATAATTGTGAAGGGAGAACGAGAAAGACATCGAGAGAGGGCGAATGAGTGAGCAGGAGAGGAGAAGTAAGCCAGGGAAAGAAGTTGTGGGAGAGCAAATAAAATAAATCAGGGAGCGGTGTGGGGATTCTTACATGTAACAGCCTTTACCTTCAATTTCCTCACTCACTGTTTCTCCCACAGCGAGAGGGTTGACTGAGTGGAGCAGAAAAGTGAAATATTGAAGTAAATACATGACTTTTCAAGCCCCCATGATGCTCAACTGATGCTGCTTCGCACCATTTGTTTAAATTACACAGCTGCACCGAGCCTCAATTTAGAGGCGACTGACAAGACGCAGACACGTACTTTATGAATGAATTGTGAATCTGCAGTCTTACCCTGGAACAAAGCAACCATAAACATGTCAGCTGCTGTAATTGATACCGCTTCACTTTGGGACAGTCGATCATGAAAATGGTCAAAGAGCAATGTATCCTCGTCTTGTGTTGAGGTAAGATACCTTTAAAATGTTTTTGTACATGAAAAAATGTGAAAATTAGGAAAATTATTTCAAAAGCTCCTGAGCAGAAATATTCAAATATGATATTAAGCATATATATGTTGACATGTTAATTATTTTGCCTAAAATGCTTATAATATAGTCACTGACAAAGTGAAACAATTGAGAATCTGAAAAGGTTTGTGAGTGAAATTTACCGTGCATGAAAGGTAATTATTTCCTGTGATAGAGAAAAAATGAATGTCTCAAGTTGGAAATCTTACATGAAATTGAAATGACTTGTAAAATGAAGATCTCTCACATTATCTCATCATCCTCTCCCAACTGTTGCTGAACTTCTGATGAACTAAAAACACGATTTGCATAATTAGTCAGCACAGCAGACAGACACATCCTGTGCGAGTCCACGTAGTTCATTAAATCCCTTACAGAAGTATTTCATTACGCTCCAGCAAAACATTTTGGTGTATGTGCAGAGTCACTGTGCCGAGTTTCTGACTGCAGAGGTGTTTGACATCTTTTCAGGGTGAGCATAACAGCTGAGAAATGCAGAGTTCACTAGTCAGCCATGTGTAAACCCCACAGACTGTCACTAAAAGATCAACTGAGTCATCATGACGTCACCCGTTGCTTTGTCAACTGATCATTTGAAGCGTCAAGTTCGTCATTTAGCCGTGGCAGAATTGGCCTTTTTGGTGCCTTAGTTTTGATGATTAGGTGGAGCTGGATAGTGATCCTTGAAAGTCGACTGGATGAAAAATAAATTTCTTTGAGCACTAATATTCATTTAATTATGGATTTATAACCCTCAAACTTAATAAAGGTTGGGATGCTGTGCAAAATGAAAAATAAAAACGGAGTACAATAAGGAAATTAATTTAGAAAACGTCCAATTATCAAAGTGAGAAATTTTACTTTTTTATGAAAACTATGAGCTCATCTTGAATTTTAAGGCAGCAAGGTGTCTTAAAGAAGTTTGTCTTTGCAAGAAGAAGCACAAAGAACTGTGTTAACAGACAGTGATTTCTGATGATGACTGTATTTCATGGGATGCTTTTAGAATTGGAACGTATATACAATGATGACTTTAGATCTCAGAAGTGTTGTATTTTATGAAAATTTCCACATCAGCTTTAAGTCTGACAGCAGATGACCTTGTTGAATTAAGCATCTACAGTAAATCTGCACTAACGGCCTATAAACATTGAGTGAATTCATGATTCATGCACACAGATATGCTATAATTCTACAGATTGGATTTCCATGTCTTTTGTTTTGCAGTCATTTCCTACAGATTTGTAAATTTGATCAAAACGGATTTGCACACAGCTTCTTCGTTGTTTGTGCAGGACTTTGGTGATGCTGACGTTGTTACCTCCTTCAGATGAGGATTCTCTATGGCCAATAAGTTTTGTGGGTGTTTCACATCCCAGTTTAGAATTGGCTCATTTCTTCTATAATAGGGAAATATCTGTTATTAGATGTCTGCTTAGAATAGATGAAAGAACAAACGAGTAGTGTTGGGTTGATTTGAGCTGAAACCATGTAAAAGCAAAAAAAACTGATGTGAATTCCATCTCTCAAACTCTGATGAGAACAAAACAACATCACTGAGACTGCCGGCGATAACACTGTTTGGTTCTTTCTCAGTGTGACTGAAAAGCAGGCTGTCTTCATGTTGATGACAGAGTATGTATGTGACTTTTTCATAAATGTGAAATCACTACCGAATCCATCTTAGCATGAGCTGTTATGAAAGCAGAGGTCTGATAAAGGATGTATAGCATGTATTTATAAAATATCCGTATGTTTCCATGGTAACACAGAACCACATCGTGTGTCAAGGCAGTTATTGTCCCTGATAAAGCAGAGAATGAAAAGCAGTTCTGCCTGAGCGGTGCTGACATTGTGTCTTACCTCCCCATTAATAGTGAGTAAAACTGCACAGTAACCATCTTTTCACACAGTGTTTCCTCTGAGATGTTCATTTTTGTTCCATTTCTATCTGTTCCTCATTCAAATTATACAAAAGTTTGAGCTGCACTGCTCATATAACAGGTGGAGCTGTTAGTTACACCTGAGAACAAACATTTCATAAGCACAGTAAAATATTGCATGACCTGCTGTCAGTCGCTGGAATTTATTTTCTTCATGCACGACTGAATTAACAGCCAGTTGAAATGAGCAGCTGGGCAGATGCTCCAGATCATGCAGAAATCCCAGGGTAACCGTGTACAGTTGTTGTTGTTTTTTTGTACATTTTTTAACATTTAAAATTCACTGTTTTCACTGTTCAAAATGTAACAAAATCTTTAGATGTACAAGAGTTAAACTGAATGTTTGTTTGATGATTTGACACCGATTCACCATGTAAGTGGAGCAGTGACATGAATGGAGAATGGGGTTACGATAGGACCCCCCTGGAGTTTAGATGCTGGTGCTGGATTAGCAGAGATTGGTGGTGGCAGAAACTTCTGAAGAGGCTCTTGTGGGTATCAGAAAGAGGTGGAGATTGGGAGGAGGCGGATTGCTCAAAACTCCTCAAAACAGCCTGAAGGGGAATTACATAATAGAGGAGAATTCAGTGACAAAAGTTGAATTTCAACCAACGGCACACAGAATTTAAATGGCCTGAGGGTGTTTTTACAGGAGCTAAATGGTTATTTCAGCCCTGGGTCTGTTGCATGTTCACGTGCTCTATCGTTTAAGGTTGATTAGGCAAATCAAGTCAGCTGAAGTGAGTCACTCCACCTCATCAGTGCTCAATGGAGTGTCGGCACTGCCATGCTTAGCCTTCAGTAGAACCTAAACACACAGGACAAGAATAAACATCAGATTGGATTTTACTGTTAGAAAGGTTAGAGGAAAAAAACAGAATTCCAGAAAGGTGCAAAGTTAGCTCTATTGTTGCAATCGCTGAGTAATAATTTAGTACCTATCTCATTCTGTCGCGTTTGTTTTGCTTGGCTCTGTCGGGGAAGTTGTCAAAATCCCGGTTAATGATCATGAAAAGAATATGATAATGGTCATACGTTCCCCGTATAACAGTCAGCACTGTTCCTTCACAGCAAGAATGTTCTGGGTTTGAACCTACTCGTCAGATTAGGTCTTTCTGTGATGGGTGCTGGGTATGGTTTCCACCCACAGTCTAAAGACATGTCTGTCAAGTTAAGTAAGGGTTCTTTTTGTTCACATGATAGACTCCCACCTTGTCCAGGGTGTACTTTACCTTTTGCCCCCATGACCATAAAGAAGATTAAACAAGTGTAGAAATCAATAGATGATATGTTCATTTTGGATTTCATGCCAGCAACAAGAAAAACAAAAGCAGCACAATTGGAAGTAAAAGAAGTGTAGAGAGAGATATGGGGGTTCACTGTAACGTGGACAAATATTTCTACAATTAAAAAAATCATGTGTCATGCTGTTTTGTTAGTTTTTTTTTTTTTGTTTGTTTTGTTTTTTATTTTGTTTTGTGTGTGTGTTGCTGTGTTCCCCCCCCCCCCTCTTTTCTGTATTGTTTTACCTTGTGTAAAAAACCTGAATAAATATATAATTCTAAAAAAATCATGTGTTAACATGAAAATGAATATAAAAATATTATAATCTGTAGTACATAATATAATGAAAGGATAGAGAGAATCCAGATAAATCTGTTAACCCAAGGGACAAAGTGGAAAACCAGTGCTGAATGGACAAGATCTTTGGTTTCTTAAGCAGGACTGCAGATGAAAGGCAGACTACACTGAATTTGTACTGAATGGGCTCAGGAACACTTCTGAAACACACTGTCAGTGAACACAGTTTGTTGTTGCGTCCAAGTTTCAAGTTTAAACTTTTAACATATAAAGGAAATCAAGAAACACTGCTTACTTCTCTGGTCCTGAGCTCATTTAGGCACTGCGATAAGTTGAAAAATATATCCCATGATCTGTTTTTGGAAATCATGAATGCTGTTTTTTCTGGAACAGAGGAACAAAACCATCCAGCTTGTTATCCACATGCAGCTTTAAAGCCAGCATCTGTGATGTTATGGGGATATATGAGTGCACATGGCATGGATTTAGCAGATCTGTGAAAGCCCTATTAATACTACATGATGCACAGTATAAAGATTCTGGTGCAACATATGTTGCCATCCATTTCATGGTAGTTATTTATATTTTATTCATTTCAACTTCATAATATACAATATTATTTAGGTCACTTTACTTTTTAGTACTTGCGTTTTCTCTTTTTTTTAATTCCTTGTTCATGTCTGTTGTTGCGTTTCTTGCTGTGTTGCTGCTGTGGCAAGTGAATTTCCCCATTGTGGGAAAGTATAATCTAAATCTAAATCTGAAAGCCTATGGTTTTTCCTGATCGCATGGCACACTCACACACAAGTTAACAGCGCAATTAATAGTTTTTTATTTGTTTTTCGTTAAAAAAAAAAAAAACTTTCGCAACACACCAAAAGAAGTCCCTGTTGGAAGGCTCATATCATTTGTCTAATTTGTGTTTCTTCATCTCCTTTTTCCTCCATCCCCCTGCCTGGGACTTGGAAATCATTCACAGCCAAATATTGAAATACAGCCAAAGAGTTTTATTTACTGTTTCCTCCAGGCAGAGTGGTGGAGTTTAGGAGCTCAGCACCGTACCACAGATAGACAGGTGAGGCTGATTAAAAGCAAATCATAGCTGTGATAATCTGTCTTACCTGCCACTGTTTCATGAACCATCGCCACACATCTTCCCCTACAGCTGAGCAGAAACCACACACCACCACAGCCTCGCTTATTAAAGCAATTCAGTCCCGCACAGCATTCTGCACATTTTATAACAGCACGGTTCTGGAGTAAAAGAGTATGGGACCTAAACAGGCCTACCAGCCTGCAGTCCCGATCTGTTGCCCAGTGAAAGCATTTGTTGCATCATGAAACAAAACAATGACCCAAGAAAGTCCACTTCTATTTTAAATAAGTTGTTAAAACATTTTTTCTCTGTCCCCAAATGCAAACTATTGCAAAAAGAAGAGGAGAAGCTAGACAGCTGTATGCCTCTTTCCCAATTGTTCCCAATTCCCAACATATTATTGGCATCACGTTTAAATTTACATTTATGATACTACGTTAAAATTTTTAAAAAAATCACAATTTCCCTGTTTAAAGATTTAATATCTTATTTTTGTGATATATCGACTGGATACAAGCTTCAAATGATTTGCGATTCATTGAATTATCCTTTTATCCTAATTTTAGTTCCCATCCTTTAGGTTTGTACGTACTAAACGTGTTTTTTCGAACAAACTCCTATCCTAAAGGTAATGAGTTCACCGTCACAGCTTTGGAAATACTTTTATTAATAGATAACAATCTACCTTGGGAAATATTTAAAATAAGGTGGGTAGGGTTATGTTTCCAGCTGCTCTCATCAGACCAGTTTCTGTACTTGTTGTGTCTATTACTCGATTTTCCAGGTTTTTACTTTAAATTTGCACCGGCAGATCCTCGGTTCTCTAAGTGCAGTGTGTTTGCCAGGTTCACACACAAGGTTGTGCAGAGCTGCAGCTACATTTAATTGGACCTCCATCCTTTTTCCCATTATCCATGAACGGGACGGGAATAGAACTATTGACCAAAATGTGTCAGAACTATGAGGAAAAAATGTTCAAGACATTTTGCTGCTTCTAATTTTCTCTGTTTTTAAATCATACGTCTAATAATGGCAGAATTCATGGCACAGACGTTTTCTTTAACTTTGTCAGATGGGGCACCTATTAGAGCAAGTTTGTAAATTCGTTAAGCAACTGCAAGTTGACATTTTTTGCGTAATTAATGTGAAAAGGCAAAAGTTTAACGTGTCACATATATATTTGGTTCCTGTGCAAACCAGTCTTCGTTCTCTGGAGGACCGCTGTTCTGTCAGTATCGAACTTATTCTGGTGTTTGTGGGAATACATTTAGCTTAATTGGTTTTTTCCTACCTGTGCAGGTCACCATGTACTCTGACACCGTCTCTTGATAGACTTCAATAATACTTCAATAATAATTATAGCAGCTTTTTAAAGACCTAGCACACAAAGGATGTTTCAGGGAGAACTCTGGACCTTTTCCAGAAAAGCACACAGAGCCAGGCCAGCACTGCCTGTTCAGGAAGTTTTAAATCCTTTTAGCAATTAAGGCTATCAGAAACACTTCATTAGCCATGTTTACAGCCAGAGCTGCTCATAAATTGCCGGTTTTTGCCCCTAAAATATCACTAATTGCAACTCTAAGAACTGTTCTGATTTCACTGGCCTGGCCTTTTCAAGTGTCAGAAGTGAAAATCTAGCCCCTTTATTCTAATAAGCTCTCTTAATGAAGACAGACTCATCTATCGACCACTTGCATTGTACAATGAAACTGTGTTCAATCTACTGTCATTTTGTTTTAATCTTCAGAACGCTTGACTGGTATTGATCATTCTGGATCAATGCCAGTGTTATTTAGTGATATAACCGTCAGTGCTGCAGTGTGCTGTGCCAGACTCAGTGTGGAGAAAGCAAACGCATTAATTCAGAGAGATGTTTCGCAACAAAATTAGAAGGCTGTCAGTTGCTGCCAAATTTTTGCAAAAGATATGCAAAAAAAATGCTCGTAGGCTAAAAGGAGAGAGGTGGAAATCATCTTGAAATACAACACTCTGAAGCAAAATAAGTGTGAACTGTGCCAGCTCGCTCCAAGAGTCCCTGTTCTCATGTTACTCCCATCACTCAAACTGGCCTGAGCCCTGCTGCTCTCTGCCACTTTTATGGTGTCTATATATCGTCGGCTGTTGATTCATTTAACTTATTCACCCTCCAGATTTGTAGTTATATTCACTATAAGTCCTTTGATTTAAGGCCCAATTAACAGAAAAGCACCACAGCTGCTTGTTTATAACTCGAAGTCTAAACCATGCATTGACTTTAGAGCCCACAGGATCTTTACTGTTTCTTCATAGCACAGCACATATAGTAGAGAAGCACACTGCATTCCCCAAACTAGACCAAGATCAAATTAGAGACCTTATCTCATAATTACCAGCTTCATACCTTATAATTTTAACATAACATCTTGTGAATAAATTCAAAAACCTGAAATAAACGACACAGGGTATGAACAATTTCCAGCTTGCAATTATGGAAAAAAAAATTACTCATAATTACGAGATCCGTAGCATGCAGTCACAATGATTAGATGGGCAACTGATTTTGTAATTAGTGTGTCTTCTACGCCTATTTCACAGTTATGAGATGCGATAAGGTCTCCAATTCTTTTCTTTAGTGAACTCAGGTGTGAAAATAGTGTGTTTCTATGTTGTGAAGACAACATACAAATTTATCCAATCTAAATATTTGGGATTTATTTGTGAATAATTTCTTAAAGGAACCTGAACTTTATTATGATGATATGATTTCAACATAGTTCTAATTACATATTGTTTTTTATGAATGTCAGCTATGAGAGTATCCAGCACATTCTCATCAGAAAATATGTAACATGAACTTTTGTCCTCATGAAGAAAACATTGCAGTGTCACAATTCAAGGCAACGTGTTGCCTGGCTGTTTGTACTGGGCAGCATTTCTATGACCTATGAGGATTAAAATGTGTAAGCAGTAAAAATGTATACTTATCAAAACCTAACCATGATTTTTTTTTTTTTCACCCAACTATTCAGGGGTGAGAGCAGAACACAAGAAGTGGGAGGGGAGTAGAAACTGAATGGAAATCAGTAAATGTGCATCATAGTTGAATATGTGTTCTGTCACATGAAAGTTCATGACATTCACCAAACTTCTTTTACCTCTTTTTTATTTTGTGTTTTTGTTGTTAAGTCAAGTTATAAAAGACGTCCAAAGAGTCAACGTCGTCTCTTTATCACATCAGTGTCTTCACAAGAGGACTGTACTGATGAAGTATCACAACAACGCTGCCCTTACATGAGCAGTCACATGATCAGATGGGTTGTTAACAAGCCAGTGGGTTATTCTGATGGTTGAACTCCCTTCATGTAGAAAGTAGGGCGCAAAGAGAGCACCAATATACTACCGACTCCATAAAAACTGGAGCCGCTCTCCCAGTTTTGCTTTTATTACCACTAACACCATGTTGCCTTCACATCCTTCATGTTCGCATGTGTGGCTTCTCTCTGGATACACCGTCTTCCTCCATCAAAACATGCACATTTGGTTAATTGGTGATTCTATTGTTTGTCCCGTTGTCCTTTATGTGAGTGTACCCTGCCTCTCGCCCAACGGGTGGCGCAGGTTCAGCTCCAGCAACCCTCTTGTGCTGCCATTATAACATTAAATGTTCCACAGACCACAAGAAAATGATATACACACTGGAAAAAATCTGAGTCTTACCAGGTATATTTGTCTAATTTCTAGTCAAAATATCTCATTACACTTAATATAAGACACAACTGCGTAACAAGTACTATTTCAGCCAGATATAGGGATTAGTTTGAAGACAATACATCTTGAATATCTTGTTAAATCTTGTTTCAAGTCTTGAAAACAAATTGTTTTGAGTCACATATCATATGAAACAAGCTTTTTTTAACATTTGAAGAGGTTTTTAAGCTAATTTCAAGATCACTTTTATCTCAAAAGTCCTAAATATCACATCTTATTTCAAGAAATCTTGACAAGCCAATTTTCACTAGTTCCGTTGGCAGATTTATTTTGCTTATTTCAAGCAAAAACGTCTTGTATTTGCTGTTTTTTTACTTATTTTTGGAGGGGCATTTTTTTCCAGTGCAGTAGTCTTTTAAAGAGAAAGAAAATCTGCATTTGAAAGCAAAACAGAAACAAAGTTTTTCAGGCCCAGTATTTTTACACTTGATTTGTTTTGATACGTTGCTCACTTTCACTCAATCACAAGTTATATCTGTGCACAAAGAATACTTGGAGAACTTCAGAGCTTACCTTAAGATACTCAGAACATCGGCCAGCTGCTTGTCAAAAATTTCCATTTCCATACTGGAGTGACTCCCAGCCCGTTTAGAATGAACATAAAATGTGCTGCAGTCCCAAAAAAATCTTCCACTGAAATATGTTCCTTTGCAAATGTATTTCTTTCTGCACATATGAGTTCAAACAGTTGAGGTTACAGATGCAAAAGGGATAAACTGCAAGTACTTAATATGCAAAAGTGATAATTGAAGCTTGTATTTTCTGGCTCTGGGGAAGTTGTTACAGTTATTCTTACAAACAACAATTAGTCATCCAGAGGTCATCAGAACATGATTTGTTTGCTTCAGTTTTGTGGTATCTCACTTAAAGTATTCTTGCCTCCTCCAGGGCTGTGGCTTATTTTTCAATCTTTATCGCATGTTTTGTGAGAGCCCGAAAGCTGTAATTAAATTCGCTTATTACCACTCACCCTGTGACTGAGCACCACAGCGTTATTTTGCACTGGTCAGGCAGCCCGAGAGCAATATACACAAGAGAATAATATCTGTGGCTCAGTCATTAGGAAGAGGACAGACACACCATTTGGGCACTTTAAGATTTGTCAAGACTTACTTGAGGGATCAAAAGCATATTAGAAGAACACTCTTCTAGAGCCAACCTTTTAAGTAATGGCCAGGATTCTCAATGAAGCAGCTGCAGTGCTCAACGAGGATGACCCTGGACCAGCTGCTTTTTATTAATCTTAGCTGATTTAGATTTACTGAGCTGCAGTGATACACTTGTCATCCGTGATTTGCTTTAATTGGATATGCTCTCTCTGTCCCGCTCAATGTGATGGACATAGAATAAAGAAGTGAGTTTTCCACACTTTATGCTTTGGTTGGCAGAACATTTCAAGTGACGGAGAGAAAGAGATTGTGATCCATGGCTGAAAATACTTTCACTGTGAAACTGAAGAAATATCTTTAGGGTGTCAATTACTGGATTATAAGGGGGGAAAAATAATGAGCTAATTTCAACTGATATTTAATTTACCCATCCTACAAACCAACGCCGCAAGGTTGTAATTATGCTTTAAAATAACTAGTTTATTAAACTGAGCCTTCAGCCTTCAGCTGACCACTCGCAGTATAAAGTGGATTTTTTAGCATGTTAAACAAACAGTGGTGTCACATGAGACTACAACCATCCATCCATCCATCCAAAGAGTGTAAGCAGACATCCTCTTAATCTCTTAAGGAGGGAATCCAGCTGGCTTGGAAATTCTGAGGCACTTCCGAGCCAGATGAGAGATATAATCTGTCTGGTGGCTCCTGGGTCTGCTCTGAGGCTTCCACACCAGGGGACAGATGCATAAAACTCTCATTAGATTCATGAGTAAAACTATATGTATGCAAAATGACAGAAATGTACACCCGTATTCTTTTCTACAGATTTATAAAGCTGTGCGTACATATGATTCTCCTGCATAAATCTTAATCTTTGTGAACGTATACGCATGTGCATGAACCGGACTTCAACGTCCCAGTTTTAACTATAAATGAATACGTACACTCATTTAGTCATTTGGGTATCCAGACATCCTTTTGCACCACAACCAAAGAGACAGAACAGAGAGAAGAAGCCCAGGTTTCACTGAATGTGAAACTGAGACTCGTCAAAGAAGAAGAGAGAATTAAATCCGTCTTATTTGGTGGTGTCAATTTTGGAGTCACGAACAAAACATAAACTAAAGATCATTTGTGAGGGTGAGGCCAGGAGGCCAGCCTCCCTTCAGGGAAACCTAATTTACAATACTCATCTTATCTTGATCTTATTTTTTACTGTTACTACTCACAGCTTGTGGCTAAAGGTGGAGGTTGGAACATCCACCCCCTGTCCAAAAACAAAAAGTCACACACTCTAATATTTTGCTTGATCATCCTTAACTTTGTTTACAGCACCTCGGCTTGATTTCTATAAGCTTAAGCTGACGCAACATCTATTTTTGTGTAGACTTGCATTTTTTTTTTCTGATGCAGTTACTTTTTTAGTTTGTAAAACTAAAGTTGCAATGTCTTTTTAAAAAATTGATATTCGTTGGTGTTCGGAGAGTTATTTGTAGTTCCTCCTGGATGATTTGTCATGAACAGAAGTGGGACCCAAAAGCAGACAAAAGCAGTGGTTGGTGAATACACTGATTTATTACAGTTTGCAGTGGAAGATTAAACTGTGGCTGGCAGGACAAGGAGCAGTTTGGAGGAGTGTAGCAAAGATAGCTGGGGAATTCGAGGATTGCCTGGTGAGTAGTTGCTCTGGAACATGGAGAGTGATCAATAAGGTTATCAATAAGGCGTAAGAAGGCTGAAGATGAGTCAAACAAGGGGGAACATTGGACACACAAGGAGCAGGAGAGAGAGCTTTGATCATGACATGATTATTCACTGATCGTGTCAAATCTCACACAAATCTCCTTCAGATTTTCCCTTCTAGATCTAGTCTTTGAACAGTGTATTCATAAAAAACATTTGTCTGTCCGCAGATGACAGATGTAAACAAGAACAGATCATTTTTAGAGAAGCTGGCTAACAGTAACATCACCTCTATGAGCTTGTGGTGCTGCAAGTCATGTGTGTACCAGTTGCGGAGTTTACAACACGGATCTTATTCTGTCAAGAGGCCTTCAGATTTATTATGTGCTTTCTGATTCAAATCTCATCTAACAATAAGTAGGCAACTGCACTTTCAGTGCATTTAACTCAGGCCCCTTCTCTGTACAACAATCATTTGCCTCATTCCCTTATAAAACCCTGTCTCTATTCATCTATATCTTGTTTTTTTCTCACTTCTCCACTGACACTGAGGTTAAAGTCATTGGCTGGAAATGCATGACCTAAAGTATGAAGTATGCAGAAAGAACTTTGGTTCAGTAATCAATTTCCAACTGGCCTCGTCTCTGTGGAATTAGCCATGCTCCCCTGTGCAATTTCAGTGTGGTACAGAGGTCTCAGGCTCAGAGGAAGTTTATTGTTGAAAGTGCAGGCTTCTGGTCAGAGCACCTGAATGTTCCCACACCTTCAAGATGCAAGGCAACGCTTGTCTTCACCAAATCACGAACTACCAGAATTTTCTCCAAACTGAATTCGAGTTTCAGCATTTGGGCATATTTTCCCGAACCTTAATGTCACTTCACAGCTCTATAGGATGTTGAATTTGGTATCTCGGGCTTTTGTGCTCATGCTGCGTTAAAGAAAACAAGCTGAAAGAAATAATGAGACTTGCTGAGGTCACCAGCATGAATTGTGCTATTATTGGACACATTGTGTTGTAGCACAGTAGAAGTGACACTTCCTTTAGTTCCGCCAACACTTACTTAATTGAATGCCCAAATCCTCATGGGCCAAGTAGAGGCAGTGATCGGTTTTATGGCATCCAGGCTTCCCAAGCTTTGGAAATTCACCGATTTAGCTTTGTGCTCATCCTTCAGCGTTGCCAGACTCATGATAGACCTCAGCAATAATAATTTTTTATTGCACACATTTTTCTTCCTTGTCAGACCATAGTGTCTCCATCACCAACAATACAGGTCAACAGTTTGGAAGTGGAATTAAGTCTTTGATAGCTGCACATTCATCTCTTCCTTTATCTTTCATGAGCTTATACAAATGTTCCATATTCCATATTCCATGTTCCATATTAGATCTGCAAACAGACTTTAAATCAAGGCACTTCCACCCTCTTTTTAGGTCTTTACTGGACACCACTTAAGAATATAAACAGGTCTTGATTATGTCATCTAGTTTCAAAATTGTCTTCAGTCATGTTGAATTCACAGAGATAGAAAATAAAGCTTCTAGTTTCAAAATGTCTAATTGTGTTACTGAATCTGTTGGACCAGATAGAAATAAACTAAGCTAGGATATGAAGCATTTACTGTAAGCACTCATGAGTCACTGCCATTCATTTTATGCAGGAACTTCTGAGAGATTGTGGCTTATGTTGCCACAGGAGTGCACTAAGCCTACACTAACAAGGCAACATATTCATAGAAGAAGTTGTTCTAACCAGAAAATACTTTACCTTAGAAGACCATTTAAAAAAAAGGAAAGACAACAAATACTGCAGTGAACATCCAAATTGGCAAAATGCAGAGCACTCTTTATCAGGAATTACTTTAATTTCTGGGAATATGTGGGATATTACATCATCCTATCTGGGAAAAGCTGGTCACAATAGTAACAATAGTTTGTTGTTTGTCGGTTCAGACCAGAAACAATTGAGGAGTCACTTAATTTTAATCTTTGTCGGACTTCATTCATAAAGTTGTTTCCAAAAACCAGCACAAAAACAACAATAGAAACGCAGCTATTGAAGGCTTCTAAGTTCTGAAATGTCAATTCTCGTTTTGACATAGCAATTGCAACAACATTCTTTGAATTTTTATTTCTGTCTTCCTTGTTACAGAGTGAGTGATCTTGCGGATAATTCTTAAAAACGTGGCTGATAGGAAAAGTCAGATCCTGGGAGAGATAGTTTCAAAACCTCTGACTAACCCTACTGGAATATTCATGAGTGTGGAGGTAATTGCCTTTGCAGTGTAGACATGTAATATTAACACCGGTGTAATGGGCAGAAATGGAAAGAAGGCTAAACAAACCCCCACTGTAAAATGATCCTAAATGGGTTATTTAAGAATGATGAAAACTCACAAAGTTCCATTATAGTGAACTGATCTCAGTGCTTCTGTCCAGCAGGTTCTAAATTTTCCCATGTTAGTTTTTCGTGACTTGAAAGATTTAATCCACTGATGCTCCTTAGTTGAGTTTCTTCCAAATGTGTCTTTTAATACAGAAGCACGAGGTGAAAAAGCAAACTAAAGAAAAAACGTTCTAGTTTGTGCTCCGAATTTCTCAGATTTGCAAGATTTTCTTTGTGCTTTCAAGAAAACTAATTTCTTTTCTGCCCTTGCCTCAAATAGTCACTTTGTCATAAAAGCGTCTGCTGTATGCATGAACATAAACATAAATACAATCTGCAGTAATTCCCTCGTGTTATTGCTGTTGACCAATCTGCCCCCATTGAATCTGTCTTTTTTTCACTTCAGGACACATAATTGACCCCTTCAACAGTTTCTTTTACAGTTTTCTTTTAAGGGATACCTCCTTCATCCATGGCTTTGTCAGTAATACACGTAAACACGAGAGCAAATCACTGTGTACACACTGTTACCCCTGCTAGCTGCATGCTGACAATAAGACGCCAAAAAGAAGGTCATGATTAAACGCCCCCAACTCTCTTCCCTTATTTTCTGCTTACTTGATCGTTTACGATGACGTCACATATTATTTGGTGTGTTGACAGGTCCTGAAACTACTTTTGTTCAATTTTTGACCCCCTAGTCTTGTTACACGATTTCTCTTTTGCTACCACCCTAAACCAGGAGTCCGTTCTTGAGTGTTTATGAGAACACCTTGTACATGTGGTTTTTTTGTGTGGGGGGGGGGGGGTCTAATTTGGCCATTACAAATCCACAGCAGGCTTACCCGATGCAGTAGTGCTATCTGCTTCTGACAGAACAGGAGTGATCAAACAAAGACAGCCACGGCACTGTGAAGTCTACGTTCCTTCTCTGGCTAATTAGGGAATTTTTTTTCTGTTCTAATGATCTCAGCTAACTAGATTAGTTGACAAGGTGATTCAGAGGGGGAAAAATATCAAACAAGGATTTTGTTAAAATGGTAACTGATCGCAACAGAAGTGATTTTGATTTCAATAGTTTGGAAAAGTTGAAGGAAATATTTATTCCTGAAAACTCTGCTGACCTCTGTGATGGAAGAGGAAGTGAGTTGGGTTGTTTTCTAATTGTAACTAAGTACATTTACTCAGCTAGATGCCCTCTCCAGTTAAAAATCACCTCCTGTGCTCTGTAGCTGCAGGCCTTACCCCCAGCTGTGTCTTTCTGTTTGTTTTTTCCCCATCTTACATGCGGAGCTGCGACTCCAGAACAGCTCTGTGTTTAGAAATAAAAACATGAAGGAGAGTTAAGCTATAGTTATAATTGACAGGGGTCATACAAGTTGAACGTTATGCACACACAAACGCAGGAGCATGTTTCATGTTATCTGCTTTTCTTCAAATGATTTTGTAAATTTGGAGTTTGACAAACTTAAAGGTTCCGGTTCAATGAACATTAAAGTTGTTTTGTTTGTTGCCTCCAGCTGTGCAACCAGCCGAAATGACACCAAAGGGTACTTCACGCAAGTTATTGTGATGTCACTTTTGCCGCCATAAACTTTAAGCGCCCTGAATACAAACATAACAAAGGACACGAGAGCGACAGGTAAAGTGAAATTTGTCATGTGACTGTAAAAGCAAGAATACCTTTTGTAAGTGTAAATGTGCAGAAAAGAAAACGCGCTCTGTGGTCTGGGACCTCCTGTTTTTGAAAATGAAGCAGTGGGTTTTCCTCTTTTGCTTAAAAAGACTTAAGCTGTCTTGTTTGGCGTTGAGACTTCACCTGTTTGAGAGCTGGTGATTGGCTTTCTCAAAAATGCATGGGGGGCCTGGGGAGGTCTTTACTTTTTAACTTTTACTTCAATGTCTTTATAAAGGTTGTTGGAAAGCTTTGAAAACTCAGCCCAAAATCACCGCTATTAGGAATTCTTTTCTCCTATACAAGACACAGTTCCTGAATCACCTGAATCACCTCATTTGTTCTCCAGGCTTTTCCTCCTAGTGGTGAGTTTGGCTTTGGCCAACTTTGACCAGCTGACTTGCAAAAGCTGCAAATATATTAATGTATCAGTAATGATGATGGAACATTAGGATAAAAAATAGCATCAACACATATTGTTTTATATTTGCGGCTTTATGTTCAGCTTAAATTTTTTTTATTTGTATCTTTATTAATGGATCTTCAAACTACCATGGTTTCTGTGTTTCCTCGTTTGCTTTATGGTGATTTGCATTATTGGATTGTTTTCCTGCATACCAACAGATGTATGTGTTTGAGTTACAGTCCTGGCTATATCATCGCAATATTTTAGTATTTAATCCCAGCAAATAGACAACTCTTAAGTAAATAATGGCAAATCTATGCAGTTTGTAATCGGCAAATAAGACCATTGTCAAGGGCACATACCCTTATTAGCTGAAGATTATCATCAAGCAGACAACATTCAAATAGTTCCCTGCACTGTGTTCAAAGAGCTGCAACAACAACCACAGGCAAGCCATTAAAACACTGATACAGTTTTTTAGCTGCTCGAATGCTACAAGGCGAGGGACACAGGAAATTCATTTTCTTGTTATTGCAAAATTATTCAAATGAGAAAACCATCAATAATAAAATTCCCACAGAGAAAATCTCCCCATAACAGGTCTAACGGGAAGTGAGATCTGATAAGAAGCCCTATCCCGCTGCCACAACATAATAGAAGGATTTTCGGAGCCCGACAGGTTTATTGTCAATGATGCTCGAGTACATGGTCGATGCAGAAGCGCAAACCCTTCTTTCTGTGCACATATAGGTTTGGTTTTAGCAATGATTCAGCAGTGAGGTGATCTGGCACCCAGTGATCATTTTTTGTTGCTAATTCAGGCCACAGTGACAACCCAATCTACTTTAAATGTAATTTAAAACGCAGGCGGACAGTGGAAGGTATCATGCTTACACCATACTGCTTTGTGTTTATTTCCCTTTGCACTTTCTTGGAATACTGCACTCTTTATTCTCCTAATACTTACATTCCAAAACACTTTCTTCCCCATGTGTACATTCACTTTCTGTTGCTACTTTGTCCTGAAAAAAAAAAAGGGACAGAGCTATTATAATCGTGCACTGCTTACGACTGACCTCATTGGATCACGTTGTCAGGACTGCAGGCAGCATAGAAGGGGTCGTCAAAACCGGATCGCATATTCTGATGTTGCAGCTTTTAATTGGTGTGAAATGACTTTTTCAGTGGAAGTATTAGCATCCGACTTTGCAGGGAATAACAGAGTTTGGAATGGCTGCCAGACGCCCGCATGAAAGTTGTGCGCACTTTGATTGCAGGCCGACATAAACAAAGAAATGTCAGTGGAACCCAGCCAAGGCAAACTGGGTGAATGTTGCTCGCCCAGGCGGGCGGTTACACAGCAGTCTGTTTGATGGCCTGTAAAGGAAATATGCCAGACTGGTCTGCCGGTCATAAATACTTGATTACATGTTCACCTTTTGTATTCAATAGCTAACTGCTGAGAGGTTGAAAGAGGAGAGATTGCTTTGATTTGTCCATATGTCACTTTGTGTCACTGTGGGGAAATCTGGCCTTTCAGTTGTCAGACAATGACACCGGCCAGATGTCTGGAGACTGCTGTCCTCTGATAGCAATGACAAGAGTAAATGGTTACATGCGGTCGTTCACCACACATGCACTGACCTGTACTTAAAGCAAGTTCAACTTTTGCTGCTGTAGCGCATGTCACCGTTACTTATGCTGGATTATAGGAGGCACTTGACCTAAAATAGGGAATCAGACAGAACATTTGTTTGACAGCAGATGTCACCTCAGACTGTCTTCACAAGGAATGCAAAGTCATTTCTCTCGGGCATTTGGAGGTTCAGTGGGACCAAAGTGTGGAAGGATCCTTTGTTTAGCATATGTATATTAAATATTTTCTTCCTACCTGTTGTCTCCTAACCCTCAAAGCTCCCCAAGCCTGGGGTCTTCTGAGTGAAATTGGAATTTGAAATAACACCGGAGCCTAGCCCTGCAAAGCTCAAAGAAATCTCGGAGAGCTACATGCTCCGGGCCATGCGCCCATTTTATGCTCACGATAATGGGCAAATTAAGTCTTTGTTTTTGCCTCTTTTTTTTTCTGTTTGAATCTTTAAAATCTTGGAGGATAAATCTGAGACAGCTGTATCAGAAACACAAGGGGATGTGGAGTATCTTCATGTTAATGTGAACACAGATTTTCATTGTCAGAATAATGGAGTAGCTTGTGAAGACTGAAATAGAGCAAGCCACCGAGGGCAGCCACCTGGAGGCCTGCTGGGCTAATATGAAGAAAAACAGTGCCACTCCATATTACAATGAATAAATAGAAGGGAAATCACCAAGCTGCTGATCAAACAACTGGTCCAGGTGGCCAAATGTTAGTTATATTTGCAATCCCATCTAAATTATGACAGCTTTAGGACTGGGTGCGTAGAGTAGCTGTATAAAACTTTTAATGTATTTACTCTTTTTACAATGGGATTATTATAGGATCGTTGGTTTTAAATATTATTGGATTTTTTTATTCCCTACTGAGGCAAAAATTAGAACAGAAAATGGGTTACAGAATTGTGACCTATTAGTTTTTTTTATGTCATCTGGTACTTTTAGTTTGAATAGCGTAGCATCAAGATTCAGTAACAGGTTTTCACACTCAAAATTATGAGTGTATAAGATGTGTGTGAAGCAGCCTGCTGTTTGAAATGCAGAGATTTAATGCATGGCAATAACTTAAAGTAACACTAGGGAACTGAATTTCAATTAATTTTAGTTCAATTGACTTTTTTTTATATAGCGCCAAATCACAACAAATGTCCTCTCGAGGCACTTTAAAGATACAGCCCAATTTAAGCCAATTACAGTCCAATTCAATGTAATACAATCAAAATTTATGATCAATTCCAATTCATTAAATTTGAAATTAGTCCAACTCATACAAAGCCAATTTTGAAAAAAAAGTTGCTTGGTCGCTAAAGAAAACTAACAGATTGCACCGCAACTTATCTTTGATCCAATTTTCACGTCCTGAGCGTGCACAAGGTGATGGTGGAAAGAAAAAACTCGCTTCTAACAGCACCAGGCTCACCAACAGCTTTTTCCACCAGGCTGTTAGAATGCTGAACTCTCTACCCCCAGCACCCCCCCACACACACACATAGACACAAACACACTCACACTTTGGACTCCGGCCTCTATTATGGCTGTCTGTCTTTGCACTTTGTCTTTGTCTTGTCAATTGCACTTTTATTGTCACCGTCACTTTCATTTTATTTTATTTTAGTGTGACGAGGATAAGCCTCTCCTCATTTGCTGTCGCCTGAGCACTTTAATGTTTACTGTCATGTGTTACTTGTTGGCAGAGGTGTCAAGTAACGAAGTACAAATACTTCGTTACTGTACTTAAGTACACTTTTTAGGTATCTGTACTTTACTCCATTACTTACTTTTCTGCCTACTTTTAACTTCTACTCATTACAAGTATTTGTACTTTCTATTCCTTACATTTTCAAAACAAACAGCCTCGTTACTCTTGGCTTCAGTTTTTTTTTTTTTTTAACTCTTGGCTTCAGTTTAATGTTTATGTATTTCACATCATGTGCGCCATCCAATACAGATCAGTGGCGCCATCCACACCTAGTGAGAACGAGTGTAATTGGATGAATCATATAACGCAAACACTCATCGGTTAGGCTATTCGTCAAATTTGTGCTGACACACAAGGAAATCGTCATTCGTCAGAAGCAAGCAGGTGTTCTACAAACTGCAAACGCGAAGCTGCGCGAAGTGTGTGCCACGCCACAATGTCGGATTCAGAAAAAGATGGCGAAATGTCTGAAAGTCGGACACAGGCGAGAGCGTATTGGGAGATGGAGACGGAGACCAACAAGACCTTCCTCATCCTTGGCCCTATCTCAAAGAATTTTTCGAAATAGTCGGGTGCAAAAATGAGTCGTGGAAAATGCAATGCAAACTGTGCACACCCAAGACCCACGTGTAGAACTAATCAGTTTTCAAATTAAGCTTGCAATTCATATAGTGGCATCTACCTTTTTGTGTGGGTTTTTAAAAAAAATATATATTTTTTTTTTCATTTAAAGGTTACTTTCTACTTTTATACTTTAAGTAAGTTTTGGAGCACATACTTTTTCACTTTTACTTGAGTAAAGAGGTCAAGTTGATACTTCAACTTTTACCAGAGTGTTTTTAAACTGCAGTATCTATACTTCTACTTAAGTAACAAATGTGTGTACTTTTGACACCACTGCTTGTTGGTAAATGTCTTTTCCCGTCTTCACCGTTGGATAGTTAGGAACGCAATTTCGATCTCTCTGTATGTCTTGTATATATGAAGAAATTGACAATAAACCTGACTTTGACTGTGACTTTGACTTTAATAAAAAAGAAATCTCCTTGTGAGCCATGCACGTTCACTCATATCATGTGTATGAGTGAACCGTTTGTGACCATAAAGCAAAACTATGAACTGCAGTATCAGTGTTTCAGGCCCGGGAATGTGCATAACAAAAGTCAGTGGACTTCAAAACGAGTCAAAAGCACATAGTTTTAAGCTTCACAAACTTCTCTAGTGTTACTTTCACAATCATTTAGGTTTGAACGAACAACATGAAGCCAATTATTTTTTCTTTTTGTCCCTTGTCATTAAAAACCACTGCTTTACACTGTAATAGTTATGTGACTCACTGATGGTTTAGCAAAGAAAAGATAGATAGGCAAGTTCTATAAATGTGACCATAGTGTGGGAAATCAAGAAGGGATGTCATCTAATCTTGTGGCTAACAAGCTAAAATGGATTTTAAAAAAAGGGGTGCTAGCACATGTATGGAGACCATTTGCTGGCAAAACATACAACTGGTGCAGAGATCCCTGCTCCTATGTTGACAAGAGTATTAGAAATAACCCTTTGAGGTGCATTTAGAACATATAGAAAAACGTGTGATGATATTATTTGATTATCATGGACAATCATGCGATCATTCCTTATTAATTATTTCAATCATATACTATACATACTACATACATATATATATATATATATATATATATATATATATATATATATATATATATATATATATATGTATGTATGTATGTACAGTATATGCGTATGTGTTTGTGTGTGCTATGGTAAATATTTTAGCCCGTGCAAGACACAACATTAACAGATCAACATCTTAAGGATATTCTAAAGCTTGAACAAAGTCCATGTTTACATGTTTACCATAACATTTAGATGTAAATGTTCTAAATCAATGTTAAAATCATTCCAAAATATACAGATATTGGTACCAAAAGTTATAGGTTACATCTTTTAAATATGCATGAGCATTTTAGTTGTTTGATTTTATATGTTTAAATGTATTCAAAACTAGGATCAGAAAGTGTGATTATTTGCAGCAGTTACACTAATTAAGCTAAAGTTCAAGTTCAATGAAAAAACAGATCAGTTCTCCCTCATTCTTTCTCGATCTATATGGTGAATATGGAGCATATCTGCAGGTCTGTTCTCTTTGTCACTTCCCATGCTGTGAAAACGAGTCCATTCTCAACTTCCTCTCAATTTGCTCTCACCCAACAATCCTTTGCCCGCTTTCTCTGAGCCAATCAGCTCTTAGCCCCCAGCTTGTTCATCAAAGATAATTTAAATGTTTTTCATTCAGCCCTCCTCTTCTACCTCATCTTATCTTCGTCTGAGTTCTGCAGGGCGTCTCAACTCTCTCTGATATCTCTTATCTCCACAACCACCAGCACTGAAACTTAAGGGTTTGGGGGCAACCCATTAAATGGTTCTTCATTAAACAAATTAAAACATTAGACATAATAAATAACATTGAGATAATTACAATAACAGTTGAACATTTGCTACTAACATGACACACATTTGACCAAACTATCAGCAATTAATTTGCATTGTGGGTCATTTAGCGCCAGGTTGCTTTTAATGATGTATGCAAGTATGTCTGGTTCTTCTTTATCAACTCTTTTTTTTTTTTAGGTGCAATGTTAAAACTATGTAGATGGAGTGATTATAGGCTGGGGAAAGACTGAGTATCCCTAAATTGGGGCTGTTGCAATATCAGATTTTCCCTACATAATGGCTGTAGTTAAAGGCATTCACAATAACACACTATAACACACAATAACAACTTATTTGAATTAAAAACTAAGAATACATCTTAATATTGCTATCAAACTAATTAATAATACATTTATAGACTTTTTTGGCAATTGAATCGGACTTATTGGAGGCAATAAACTATGAGCATTGACCCAATCTGCATACAATATTTTTTCATTTTATCAGCTGAGAACTAATCACAATATTATCTTGTCTTATCAAAATCGATGTTTACTAAACATAATATCCTGATTATAGTTCTGGTATGTTGCAACAGCCGTAGGTTAAATGGAAACTATCTGTTAATAGTTAGAGACTACCTTTATAGACTGATGGCTGGCTAATTGCAAAGCAGGGCCAATGGTTCCTGATCAGTGCCTGAACCCAGTTTTATCAGCTATACATATCATTATTCCCCTTTTAAGCATAACTGTTCTGATCATTATTTTCCCTCTGCAATGAACAGAGATACCCATGCCATGTACAAAATAGAATTAATTCCTCCTCTTTTTCTTGTGGGAATGTCATCTGTCGATTGGAATTTATAATAATTGATGGGGAAATGAGGGGAAAAAGATAGGAGGTTGTGATTTAAGCGCATCCCCCTGGGTAAACCTTATACACTAATAGCCACAACATTAAAATCACTGACAGTTTAAGTCAATAACATTGATCGCCTCAGCAACGCACCCCCAGCCGTATGAATATTCTCAGAAATGGCTTCAGGAACACAAAGAGCTGAACGTTTTGCCTTGGCCTCCAAACCTCTCCGATTCTAATCTGATCAAACACTGGCAGAACACACCAGAACAAGACGAGCATATCCAAAAGCTCTGCTGTTTCTGTGCCCGACACCACAGGACAACCCAGATGTTCTGTATCTATGCCCCAAATAATCAAAGCTGTTTTGGTGTCAAAAAACGGGGATCTACACAGTAGGTCTGAATGTTATGCCTGATCAGTGTAAATACCCTCGTGCAGCTGTGTTTCATTAATAGTTGTTGTCACTCGGATTAATAGTGTTGCACATGTTTATGATATCTAAGTTTTTGCCACCTTTATAAGTGATTTGTTATCTAAACGCCTGCTGTCATTTCAGTCCATCATTAATGTCACTGAACAGCAAGCTGTAGTGCAGAACGGACCTGGCACAAACCCACTTAGCAAAGCTTCTTATCTGTGTCCAATCAGATATAATTGCCTCATCCCTCTAGATCAAGCCACCTATATAGAGAAAAGAGCCTTAAAACATTACAGCGGTTGGAAGCGTATATCTGAATATGAATATATTGATGTTAAATAGCTGCCAGAGATTAAATACAAAGCTTGCACACACACACACACACACACAAACACACATAAACAAAGAGGTCCACCTCCTCACACCCACTCCTGCATAGAATCCTTTATAAACAACATGAGTCAGTCAGGTTGGCTTTTTATTACCGCTGTAGCTCTCCACATCCCTGTCCTTGGACCAGACTCAGCCAATCACGCCTGCAGGAGGGAGGAAGATGGAAGCAAGCTGCAGTCATCAACAGCTAACCAGAAATGAGCTGAGGACAGACTGACCAAAGGCTGTGTTTTCCTTTGGTAATTGGCTCAGTTTTAGATCTTAATACATTCAACAGATGTTTGCCTGAGCCATGGAACGCCAAACTGTGGAAGAATTTGCCCTCTGTACCACAGTGTCCTTGTTTTCAGCTGCTTTGGCACCTTTTCCCTCTGTTCGACTTGATTGCAGTGCACATAATATTCTGTGCATCAGTGCTCAGATCTGCTGCATGCACGCTGGAGCATTAGATGGCTCTGACATCATAGACTTTCAAACATAAATTGATGTAGTGGGCTCAAAGTTGGGTCCTGGGACTTGCCTTCAGTTCTGTTTGCAAAATATTTTTTGTCTCAAGGGTTTAGATATGCCTTTACATACATGTTTGTTTTATTAGCATTCCCTAAACCTAAACATATGAAAATAATCTTATAATTCAACATTGGTCCATTGCTCTTGTTCACTGCACTTTCACCCCGTGTATCCTTGTACATACTTCACATTAGAGATTATTTTTCCTAACATGTTTTCTAATTCTATAAATGGGCATTTTAATATTGCATGAAAAGGAATAATGTAATGCTGTTTCAAAACATCACTGGCTACAAAAGACTCCCTACTTAAAAAAACCAACACATGATTGAGTAGATTTTTAGGTCTCAAAAGAGCGGTGTTTGGAGGCCTGACTGCTTTGATTAACGTATATAAGTGAGTGACACGCTGTTTAGGGACACCAGCGAAGTCATGTCACATCCGGGCTGCTTTGATTCATGACTGTTATTTTGATGTCATTTGTCGGTGGAGAAAGCGATACATTTTCCACTGACATTCTGCTTATTAGAATTTATTTAAACACAACTTTTAGACTCTCATGGAACTCTGACTCCAGGGTAAGTAGCACAAATGTTTCCTTCTGGTTTTCAAATTGTATACAATTTTTTGCTTCAATCATAACGTGGACAACACAGAAATATACATACACTTAAAGGTGGGGCAGGCGATCTTTTTCTGGAACATTTTATTTTACATATTGCTTGAAATACTCTTCACACCCCCATTGCAACCAATTAATTAAAAGTTTTGACACAAATATGAAAAGTTTTAGTGGCCTCTAGAACGTACAATCTAGGAAAAACAGTATCCAATCATTGTGAACGGACCGTTCACAATGATTGGATTCTGATGCCGTTTATCAAACTGCAATCTGCTCCTCCCTCCCCCTCCTTCCCCCTGTGCGCGTACCCTGCTCCGTGAACCAATTACGCGTCCAAAAGCTTGGCAGGAAGCTAAACTAGAGCCAGCTTGGCTAGCACCTAGCATTATTAAACGTATAGTTAGCATATACTAAATACTAAATACTAAATACGGCAACGATCGATGCTTGCTGTCAGAACAGCGCTCGTGCACCTTCGTGCTCGTGCGCGTTCATGTACTCTAGAGGCGTGCCTTCGGGGGGAAAGTGAAGAAAAGGGTTGGGACTTTTTACCTGTGTATTTTCAAAATGCAGCTTCGCTGGACTCAAAATCCAGGATCTCCTACCCTACCTTTAAGTCATGTTGCCCAAGAAAGGGAATGATAGCAGTGCAGTGTTGAAAAGGTAACAAAATACTCCAAATCGTTCACTATAGCAATGCATGTTGAAAGTCTTCCATATAAACCATAAAGATAAGGCAGACACTTTGGATGGAGAATTATGGTTTAACACAAGTAAACTAGCAAGGCCAATTGGTGAATATGAGCCTCCATTGCTGACTGTCAACACACCTTGGTTGCTTAAAAATTTTGTGTTTTGGCCACAAATTGATCACTTGGAGTCTGGAAAAATGTTTTTTGGGGGTTTTTTTGGGATTGTGAATTTGCGACTCTTACAAGAATCCAGCTGCCTTTAAAAAGTGTTGAAAGCAGCCAAAATTAACCAGTAGCTTTGAGGAAACAAACCATTACCAGCCTTGTTTCCCCTTCATGAACTTTGCTTTATCGTCACCATTATTCCAATGTTCCCAACAGACCTCAAATAGTCATGATTCCTACTACAAATAGAGGACGGTGTCATTTGATGATAAACAGATAATGTTTTGTCCTTCATGAAAGGACTAATTCTGTTGTTTTTAATTGGTAAAAGTGTCCCAACAGTGGAGACATGATATTTTGTCACTTTCTTTTTTTTCTTTTTTACATCTAATCCATTATGGTTTATGCAAGCTGCAAACTCACAGGCAGATGATATCTCATACTATGACAGATCTTTATGAGACTGACTTTTTATAAACTGAGTTTTCTTTGAATTATTACTGTAGACCACTGCCACAAATAAAGTACAGTAGTTTTCTTTCATTATTTGCAGGGCAGCTGTTTATGAAGTGACAAAGTATTGATAACAGGAGGCGGTGTCAAAAGTGTGACTTAAAAAACTGTTAAAAAACTCTATAAACATTCTCCAAATATAAAAAGACACACCTTTCCCATAGCTTTTCTTCTCCAACGCGGTCTTCTCAGCTGCATGTGGTAATTAATTCTTTGTGAACATCACACATTTTTATCAGTGTCACAGGATCCCTTAAACAGGACCACACAAATGGAGTCAACAAAGCTTACTTATTTCAATGGCTGTAATGTGTGTTTTAATGACAGGCATTTATATTCCGCACCCTGTGCAGGGATTCACCTTGATCATTTTTTATTCCTTTGAAGTTTGCTTGGTTACGTTACGTCCTCTTTTCATTCGCTCCTCAGACTATTACTTAATGTTTTTCTGTAACCTTGAAAATGTATTTTCCACCATATCAGCATATTCCGCATCTCCTTATCGCTTTATGATTCTTGGGTACGACTGTAACAATTGTGTTTTTTTATAATTGCTTCAAGGACATCAACCTCTTCTATTAATTGTGGCTCCATTTTCACTGAAGCCAGTCTCTAAGGGTTAGTATTATTGAATTGTCTGTTTGAATCTCTGTCTGCTCTAAATGGAAATGCATTCAGCTTATTCCATTTATTGTAAGCCTATAGTCTCCAGCAGTCTACATTCACTCCCAACGCTCATAAAGAATTGAACAAATCATTTTATCCACAGTGGAGGGTTTTGTTAGCCGGCACAGGAGTGGGCTGCAGTTTAATTGCATTATTAAATGCACATTCAAATACTTAGATTTGATTGCACACAATATAGTGGATATTTCTGAAGTAAACAGAGCTGCTTTAAATGCTACCCTTTACAGCTTGTCCAGGATACCAGTGTTTATGGCCCTGATCTACTCCTACTGCACACTATCACTCATCTAGAACCTTCAACTAATAATTCCGCTGTGCATCTCAAATGGCTTTTGATCCGTTAAATATTCAAAATGCTCTTTTGGGAAGATTTTTACACCTATTATATTTTCATTTTGGATACTGAAACAAAACAGGTTCAGTCAGGAACTAATTTCTTCCACGAATGCCAGTTTTATAACGGAGGACCCTAAGGGTGCAGCAGAACGGAGAGGATCCCATTTTCCTAATTTAGATGTTGTAGATTTTTCCTCATTATTTTTTATTATGTTAGTATCATATATGGTAACTGGAGGGGATTTTTCTAGGCTCTCAGGAAGCCTTCAATTGAAGTTTCCGTGTTAAATCCAAAAGAGACCTCAGAGGTGCTGAGAGTCAGTCGTATCAATATTCCCAACACATAAGCCAATAAGAGGTACACTTCACATGAGTGAAGTGCACAGTTTAGTTATGTAACATGTCTTGACTTTTAGGTTTAAAAAAAAATCATGCAAAAGCAACATCCTAGCAGTGTTATTGTCCACGCTAGAGTCAGTAAACCCAAATCAGTCTCACGGAAAAACTATTAAAAATAAATAAATAAGTATTTATGCTGATGAAGATGTAATCTGTATTTTAATTAATACCATGCTGCACAACTTTCAAAGTGGTGTAATCCACTCAGCAGAGAGTCATCCAGGAAAAGGATATTTCTTATTTTATTACAGGGTCAGTTTTAATGCATTGGGCTATTTTACTAACCTTACTCACATTGATTTAAATGCCTAACCTCAGCCAAGTAGTTTGTACGGTGTAAAACAGTGACAAGACAGCAACCAAATGTAAAATGAAGATTTTCAAAGGAAAGTTACCTGAAGGCATCAGTAGTCAGGATTTGGACTCGATCTTGAGCTTCATGCACCACAGCTCCATAATGCAGACTTTATGCTTGTCAGATGTGATAAATAGTTGTAACAAACAGTTGCTATGCAACTCCACTTTTTTTTTTTTTTATTGGTATCCATTAGAATATTACAAATAATGACACTGATCATAGCATTAGGTGGAAAGTTAACCAAGTTATGACTAATTTAACCGAACAGGAACATAAATGTCTGAAGCTAATGTCATGAAAATTCATATAAAAGCTGTTGAGACAAACCACAAATGGCAATCTTGTCACTACTGTGCAGGAGAAGTTTATTTCATTTATTTTATCATCAAACAAACATAGAAAAAAAAAACATACTGTTATGTTTTTAAGACTATTTATCACAGATCAAAGTGATGATTAAGAAAAGTCATTCTTAAGACTCGTCCTGTGTTGGTCATAAGTATCAAACTTCATGATCTACACAAGCGGCACAGAGTCTAAAGTCTAAACATTTGATGTCAAGATTGGAACACAAGTAATGGTCAAATGGAAAGACTGACATCCCTGTTCAAAGATCCTAACAACGGAAAACCAAAAATGACAGAAAAGGAAGTCATACTGACTTTACCAGTCATCTATAAAAGTGTCCAGTGAGCATGTTACAGTCAGTGGGTGAAAAGTATCAGATTATATTACCCATTTCATATCAAATCAATGTCCCATCACTTAGGTACAGGTTACACCGAGGTGAAAGTTTCCCAGATGAATTGTGGCCCAGGATTTATCACTATGCCTCTGTAATCTGTTATTAACAATCCATTTCACACTGTGACCATTATGACATTACGATCAGCCAATGACTCTGCCAACCCCTTCACAAGACAGAAACTATGACATGATGGAAAAGGGGAAGCCATTCATCCATGATTTTGTGCAACTTCTGATGTTATCCAGACTTCTCCAGAGACAAATGTTCATTTTATCTTCAATGTCATTCAATTCACCAAATGATACATAGTCAGCTTTTAAGTCCGGTGTTAAACATTACTCATGAGCATATGCATATTTCTGGATAGAAAAATCCGCTCAAATCCACTTTTGATGGTCTGACACCCAATGATACATTTGAAAGCTTTCCACACCAGCTGTTTCAGTATTACAATGACTGCACTGTTCAGTCTGATGAGGCATCTCATGACAACATAACTCAGGAAGTTACTAATACCTGCTGTACTTCAAACCACTCAATGAGGAAAAGACCATAGTTGCAAAAAATAGTACATAATTGGCTTGTACAACTAACAGTATAAGTTATAGCATTAGATCTCATTTACAATGGGGATATGTCTCTACCACTTTTTAAACTGGCCGAATTGGTCTCTGCTGCTTTCTACAAAATTTGAATTGACCTTGTTAACCTTGTTAACTAAAACAATGAAAGCCCTTTGAGAAAGGTTAATTTGTACAAACAAATCTAATATTTGATACCGACAACACACTGAAAACATGGCAAAGAAAGCCAGAAAAGTAAATAGAATACTTAACTTAACTGGAAGATTATACAATCAGCAGATTAACTGGTGACAGGTGAGGGTGCTGCTGGGTTATCTGGGCAGGAGTTTGTCTCAAATGGACTAAAAGACCGTGGACATGTGTTCTGTGGTCAGACATGTCCACATTTCAGCTGGTTCTATGTGCCAAAGATAAGAAAGGCCATCCAGGCTGTTTTCAGCAAAGTCAGCCTCTGTGATGGTGTTGGGGTGCATCAGATGTAGACTTTGTGGCTTATCAAATGTGAAACAACTGTGAAAATGTGATCACCTGATAAAATGCTGTGACACTGCGTTACTCTATGGAGTTATTTTTGTGTTAAGTAGCCTGAAAAAACAGTGGGCCCCGTTGTTGTGGACATTAATCAATAGACAACCATAGATTATGTGATAATATCATATTTGTGCTATGAGACTGCATTGTATAATTGTAATTTATATTCAGATTGAGACTTGAATTTGACTTGTGAACCCGTTTGAATTCTGTGTCTCTGACATTAAAAATGCAGCAAAAAAACAACTTTACAAATCAAGATGAGGCTGACTTATTTATCTTTTTATTTTCTTCATCTTAGCTACTAACGCTGTTATGTTGATGCTTAAACTCTTTAATATAGGATATTTATTAATAATTTCATTGTTACCTCATTCAGCTGCCGATAATAAATATTTAAGATCTTGGATCATTACTTGGATGTGTGGTCTAAGTTTTGAGGTTACTTCTCAGATTAGGTTGGGTCAATTCAATCCATCTTCTGAAAACGATTAAAAGCAACTCCATAGCAAGGTGCTCTGTGTTATAAATCTAACAGTTTAGCATTATGCAATCACAGGTGCTGTTTGGGTGAAAAAGCTGGAAAACACGACTCATTTTCTGTGTGTCGCTGTTCCCGCAGGTGGTAAATTCTTATCTGCAGCTGGAGGTGTCAGAGGAATATTGAATTTGTCTACATATAGTGTTACCAGAGGGAGCATACTCTATAAGGAAACAAAATTAATTATCCATCCTCACAATTTAACAACAAAAATGTTTAATTTCGGTATTATGTTTTTGTGTTCCCACTTGTGCTCTAAACGCGTGGGTTTTATCCTTTTCACAGTGTGTGGGTGGATTGAATAATATCACTGCCAGCTGATAACTGGAAAGGTCTGTCTCACTTCCAAATGTTGAAGCCTAAAAAGAACAAGAGGAGCTCCAGCAGATGCAAAGAGACACTTGTTTTGGTGTTCTCTCCTCCTGAAGTGACAAGCGACCCGACCCTGTGTTTACATGAGCTTTACATTTTAATAAGGCTTTTCTGGAGAGCAACATGCCCTCTATGTCAGTATGCTTGGCCTTTGTCGGCCACTCAAGACATTTCCTACCTAGTTATTGCTAGGAAAGAATCATGGGAAAACTTGAGGAATTGTGTTCATCTTATCGGCTGTTAACTGTGGCAGAAATTAAATGGAACAGCAGTGAAACATGAGAAATCCCTGCCTGCAGCATGACTTCACACAAGGGCTCAATCTTGTGAATCGTGCAGTTTGCAATCCGTTGCTGCATCCCCGACAGTGTCTGGGCTGTGTTGATTTATTGGACTTTTGTTTGTCTGTTTGTTGTTCTCAGGATATATAAACTTTCTTTTACATAAATAACTGCAGACAACCAAACTCTTGGAGGAAATGAACTCATCCGATTTTTCCCGTTGTGCTCTTACCATCGCCTTCTCATCTCAATATCTTATTCAAAGTCCCTGGAGCAATGCCGCAAGACCTCTTTTTTTTCCTCATTACTGACTGAACAGAATGACAGTAAACGCTCAGCAGTACAAATGCAATCTGAGGCCATTTTTAACGGCATCAAACGCAGGTATAAGTTTAGATTTGCTTTTTTACTCTCGTGTCCCTATTGCATGAAAAATAACTGTCTTACAGCACTAACCTAAAATCTAGAAGAAAGCGACAATTGATGGCGCATCACGTTTGCCAAAAGGCAGCTTATATGCACTATTATTTGCAAGTGATCAAACTGACTTTTTGTCTAGACATCAAAACATAACTGCATGGGTTTATGTAGTATTAAAGTATTAAAGCTTGTGGCACAACTTCCCAATGGTAGTTTCCAAAGCACACAGGTGACCTGAAGTGACATATGCCCATCTATGTCTGTCAGTGACAGTACATCTTCCCCTATCAATTGATTTGTCTCATGGAACATTTCTGTCTCTTTTCTGTTTGAGTGACACAAAATAACTAAATATATGAATGCTAATACTCTTCAAGGCATTTAACATTTCTCGTCTCATCTTTAAAGGATTTTATTCTGGTTTTAGCAGCAAGAAGATTTGTTATTGGGTTGCATCGGTGCTCCTGGCGAAAGTCATTTCTATTTCTGTGATGAGCCTTAATACATCAATGTTCATTGAAATTTTAGAGCTGCAATCAAGACAGCATTTTATCCAGGTATGTCAATGCACTGTTGCATCCCTGAAGAGATGAATTGGACAAAATTACACCTTAAAATGACACCTGAAACAATGATATGGCTTCAGTGTTTGTATCCTAAATTCCAGAACTTTTTGAAAGGTTTGGAGAAGGATTAGTACCATTACAAAGAGGTAAAAGAGGCGGCAATAGCTCAGGAGGAAAAGCAGTTGTCTGCAAATCTGGAGGTCGTGGTTCGACTACATGTTAAAGTGTTGTTTGGCAAGACACTGAACCCCACGTTGCCTGCCGATGCGTCCATCGGTGTGTGATTAGAAAAGTACTGTGTAGCTTGTAACTCTATATAGACTAAAACATGCTGTATGACAGCATGTGTAAATGGGTGAATGTGGCTTGAAGTGTAAAAACACTTTGAGTGGTCAACTAGACCAGAAAAGCTCGATATATGTAGCCTACAGTCAATTTACCATTTAAATGTGTTGCAAGCTTGAAATTTAAAAAAAAATTAATATAATAAGCAAATTAAGTGAAGTTGTGAGAATAAAACCTGAAATATCTATGATATATTACTTTAAAAGTCATGCACAAAACCTAAGATTCAGTTCAAGCATCCAGCACATCTGGACTTAAGCACATGCAGGAATCATCTCCATCTCATTCCAAACTGCCTCCAAATGCTGTTTGGATCCATTTGGTTTTCCAACAAGACTTTTTCCATAATCTAAACTAATTGGCCCAAAAATTAATTTGGATCGACACTCTGAACATTGCCTATGTAATCTAACGATTTGACACCTTCACTGTTTCAGTGATATTATGCACCTGTGTTGTTCAGAGAGTGTGAATATGCTGCTGTAACACAGTGGGCTGTTGATGTTAACAGTTTGTGTAATCAATGACCAAATGAATGCGTGTTTTGAATGAGAAAAACACAACCTCCATCTCCATGAGCACTTAACAAGGTCAGCCACTCCTCTATGAAATAAACAAGCTCTCATCAATAAGTGGCTGTTAAGGCCATTCCAAAATATTTTTTTTCACTACAGGCCAACCAACAATCAGTATTTAAACTGTGACTGGAGTTTGAAGTGATCTTCGCTGCATGCTAATTAATGACATGGAGACTTTTAATATGCAGGTTCACTGAACATCATTTCACCATTAATGGAAACTGGAATGAGAAAGTGGATGGAAGGCAGGTTATGCTAATATCTTGGGAGGGAGTCTGATTATGTTTGATCATGAATATTTGGATCAAAAAAGAAAATCAACTCTATTAATTAATAATGGGACAGTCCAACATGTTGGTTTACGTGTTTGTTATTATGCCCAAAGTGGTTTGGGATTACTTTCTTTTCTGGAAACATCCAGGCTAACCTTCAAAAAGCTGACTATACAACAACTTCAAATAGAGGAATGCCATATTTATGGGCTGAATATTAGATATTTTTTTCAAAAGTAATGACGTGTCAACTGATTCATATTTAATTTAAAGAAACAGTATTTCAAGATAAATTCTCTCATTTACAAATTCTCAAAAGAAATTCATGATCCATCCAGTTCCCATTTTCAGGTAACAGTTTTTGCAAATGTAACAATTAAATTTCACAAACATGCACTGCTTCACTCCTCAGTATGAAGTTTTGTTTATTTTTTTTCCATATGATTGCCTATACAAACATTCAAAAATCAAGAGCGAAAGTTTAAAAGTGGAATGAATCAACAAATGCTATCAGAGGTTGTGTCCCTCTCTACCTGTTTAGTTTTGTTGTTTTTCTTTTTTTTTTTTAAGTAGTTTTCTTATTGTATAATGTATGTATTACTGCCCCATTCT
The DNA here is from genome assembly GCF_027942865.1 of Odontesthes bonariensis. Taxonomy (NCBI): domain Eukaryota; kingdom Metazoa; phylum Chordata; class Actinopteri; order Atheriniformes; family Atherinopsidae; genus Odontesthes; species Odontesthes bonariensis. Next base: position 12,129,704 of record NC_134515.1, on the reverse strand, counting down.
GTTATAATGAGCTATGTCTTTATGCACAGCCATAGACTGTAAATCCACAGCTGTTTTAAGTTATATTTGCGGTGTGCTCGTGTGCTATTTTGTTTGCCCAGATGCGGGTAATATCAGGAGACACAGCAGGGGGCCTCTTGTCGCAGCTGGTTCTTCATATTGGTTTGGTGTAAAATACCCTAAAAACCCAAACTCACACTTTTTTTTGTACTTTTTTACAGGTTCTACTTGTACTTTGATTGCCACTTCACACTTATGCCAGAGTTTCAAACCTTAGTGACCTCACTTGTTAGCTACTTTGGTTCATAGCGCGTGTTGAATCTAATCGCATCTTTAGTATCTATAAGATTATCTAAGTTGATCCTGCATCCACAGTCCAGATGCTGTGGATTGTCATTAGTAAACTAAGTGTGTCTTTATCTACAGCTGAGTACAGCCATTAAATGCAGTATTTAGAAAATGGTATGATTTAGTATAACAGAGCACATTTCAACTCCTGTTTTTACTCTCTGTGTTTTCCTTGGAGCCGCACTATGGTAACAATTAAGTTTCAGTATTGTGAACTGTGTGCAAAGAAACTAAGTGAAACACTATTTATGTAACGATTCAAAACCCCACAAATCCGTTCAGCTGTCCACACCTGAGCATTGCTCTGTGGTGACACACCATTTACTGACAAATATTTGAAGCAAAAAGGGAAAGCCTCAGCTATTACCCAGGTTGAAGTGAACAACGTATTTCACCTCAGATTGGAATAGAGCAGCAACATATTTTGGCTTCCTGTCTATACTTGTTTGGAAAGAGGGATTTTTGGATCCAAGCCCGTACTCGAAATAACAATGTGCATTCGGAACCTACACTCTTTAGTCATTGACAGTGTAAAAGGAAGCAGAGGAATGACAAAGAGCTCAGACTAATTCAAACACGGCCAGTGTTACCTCAAGCTGTGAACATTTAAAGTTATGCATGCAGAATTCTTGATAAACTGAATGAAAAACGTGTTGTCAGAGGTGGCTCTCGCTCTGCTTTCATTATAGTTTGCTGCATGATAATGAGATATGGAATGTTAGTCACAGAGATTTCATCACCAGTTGGTCTATAAGAGGTTGAGTAAATAAACAGCAACTCTGATTCCAACTCTGGACAACAAGCAAACAGTATCAGTATCAGTGTGTGTAACAGTCAATAGACAACAAAACATTTCAGTAGAGCAAAGCCAAAGATACACCTGAAAAACTGTCGCAATTACATCATTCGAACAGAAGAGAGTTTATATTTCCACCTCTAGTCATGTTAAAAAATAGAAATAAGTACAGTATATCTTCTTTTAATTCAAAGGTTTTACATATCAGGGTATAATAATATATCTGGTCTTGGCCAGATCTTAAAACCACAAGTTTTATGAAACAAATTGGACACAATGCACAGCACCACACTTAGCAAAAACCAGACACAACATAGCAGCACAAACACCTCGTGCCAATTGTAAAGCACGAAGGTGGAAGGCTGATGATTTGGCTTGTTTTGCAACTACAGGATTTGGACAACTTGAGGTCACAAATGTGACATGAGAATACTCACTGTCTAACAACTAAAGCTTGGCTAAAATTGGGCCATGCAACAGGAAAATGATCCCAGGAACAGCAGCAAATCTACAACGAAAAATAATCAAGGTGCTGCAATGATTCAGTTGATGTTCAGACCTCAACCTGATTGAAATGCTGTGGTGGGACCTAAAGAGAGCTGTGCGTAAACAAATGCTGCAAACATCAATGAACAGAAGCAACATTGTAAAGAAAAGTGGACCAAAATTGCTTCACAACGGTATGGGAGACTGATAGCATCTTACAAAAAAATATTACTTCAAGTTATTGCTGCTAAAGGTGGTTCAATAAACTATTGAATCGTGAGGATTTTTTACTCACCGCTGCTGCAGCTTAATTACTTTATTCTAAATACATTCACTGTAAAATGTCACATGTTGTTCATCTGAGGTTGGATTTATCTAATTCAAAGTAACACTAGACACCATAAAAAGCCCACAGAAATGTCAAGCGACCGTAAAGCAAAACGGTGTTATAAAGTGCTGTATCTCAGCCCCCGAGCGCTCGAGGGCAGCTTCACACCTGGGATGTGCATAACAAAAGTCAATGCACCTCAAAACGAGAGAAAAAAGTGCATAGTTATAAGGTAAAAAAAAAATAAATAACTCTTTGCGTTGTTTAAAGACCTAATAAAAAACTGATGATTTTAATTTTATACTGACACATAAAAGCTTAGATTTACAGGACGGTGTATTTTATTTTCACAATGACAGCTAGCATGTGGCTCTTGGGATGGAAATCTCTGCCATTCCACCTGTTTAATACACTTGATATATAATTGGTATTGATATATTATGCTATACATGCATTCAAGCTCCACTTAATTTTAATGACTTTGGTGGTCCACTGAAGTAAAACGACTTTCATGCCACTCTGTCCGGTGGTTGTTGTTTAGTATCTACTGCTAGCTTTAACCCTTAGCTGTGCTTCACATTCAGTGTTGATCGACTGATATTCAGATTGAAGAAAAGAGGGAGCGCACTGAAAATACAAGTTAACATTGTCATCGTTAGTACAACACAATGACACTTTCATATTTTCTCAAATGCTGAGCTTCAGTAAAAAAAAATTTCAAAGACTGAATTACAGGTTCATAACAGTTAGAGTAGACAAGTTCCCTCACTTTCTCTATTCTCTATTCAAGAGTGTTTTTGTTCCAGTATTGTGTGAGCATTGCTATAACTTGAAGGGATTACTCTGAGGATAAAATCATCTGACGTGTGACAAGTAGCCTAACAGCTTTCATATGGGAATTCATGTTTTTATTAATTAATGATAATAAAGACGATTTATACCTAAAATAGATGTGTCATTTCTGATCATGAGAAGGCAAACAGCAAGCCTTAGGAGATTTCTTTTTCTTTTCACATTCAATTTCAAACGCCATCAATAAGGGATAAAATGATTAATTGATGTCATTTCTTGCCAGCGGTGAAACAGGAAACATCCCCCGAGAAAATCATTTTTTGGCAGAACAAATTTTTTTTCTCTGCGAAACACCTATTAGCCACCAAGGATTCATAAAAGTAAGAGCTGAAACTTTTAATGTGTGTTCTGATGGTGGGCATGCACTTGAACATTGAGGAGCAGGAAAGCAAAGCAGCTGAGCATTAAAGCTGCAGGCACTGAGAATAAACAGTGTACAGGGTACGGCATCACAGCAGCACTTTCAAACCCACAGACGACACAGGAGGGCTAGCACTCAAGCAAAAAGCCATTAATCTGTTAAACACACCCTCTGGATTATTTATCGCTGTTGTACACGATACCCATCCGCTGGAAACTCAATGTCTTCCTGGCTGCCTGGTATATGAGGTAAATCAAAGTGACTATTTCAATGAAGGAGGTGTGTAAAACCATTCGGGCAAATTCCAGGACCCAACAGGGCCTGCTGTTTCCCCACGTTTAACTGAAAGCTCTGGGCAGCTCTGAAGCTGAAGTTCACGCTGTTGAGCTCACTTGTCACATAGGCCGCTTAATATTTGACTAAGGATTCTCAAGAGAGGTGTGACTAAAGGCTCTATATCAATGCACGTCCACTTGTCTTGTCTCCCTTTGACGTTTTCAGGGTTAATGCTATATGCCATGGCTGCTAAAGCAGCATGCATACTTAACTGTGTTTATTTATAGAGCAGTATGGATAGTATCTCTGTGGCCGGAGCTCTACCGGACAAAGCAGGAGTTTTTGTCGAAGACAGGCACATTGCTGTCGGTCAAACAACTGTAGCCTCTCTAGATTGGCATTACCCTCCTGCATGGTTAGGTTGGGCTTATTGTAGCTACCAAGACTATTTCAAGACATTGGGGAAAAAAAGCTAATTTTAAATACTTTGAAGACTTTTAAGTATCCTTGATAGATTTGCTAAATATATATATATGTAATACATATATATTGCCATATATATGTATTATATATATGTCTATTTTCCCCCTATCTACGTTCATCGTTCGTGTTGAAATGTTTTAACTTCTGTGGGGGATTTCAGAAAAAGATCACACAGTGTGCTTGAAAGTTTGATAAACGAAGAGGCGAACAGATATATCTTGGCAAAAAGCCAACAATATTTCCTGTGAATGTTCCACAGTTCAAACCATCCTTACAATGTTTTCAGACCAGACTGAACCACAACTTTTACTCCATGATCAAGTGGACATTTCACTTCAGGAGTATGATTTATGTAAAATTCCTGACTTGTATAGCGAGGTACATGAACTGTTTACGTTACCTGATTTTGTTCTGTGTTTATTTATTCATTGATTCATATTTTTTCATTGGTCTATTGTTTGTACAAACCATTACACACATTTTAATAATGTCATAGACTCTTATCAGCCATCGTGCACCATGAAATTGAACTGACAAATTTATATTCATGTTTTTACTCTTTTCACAGTTCTAACTTTTTGAGTCGTATTCTCACAGACAAAATCCACATTAAAGAATTCATATTATTTACTAATATTAATACTAATACTAATAATTTCTTAACTTTTTCTCTATGCACATCTTTAGATGAATATGCACGTTTACTTGTACACACACAAGTCTTCTTTGACAGCTACCTTACCCCACAGAAAATATTATAATTATTTAATTCGTCCAAACAAAATTGCACTTTTAGAACAAGCAAAAACCTGTCAGTCCAGTTGAAACACTTAGATAACGCGGCTGAACGTTGAATAGTTCTATATTCATACTCTCAAACTGGCCAAGGCACTCGGGTTTGACCCAGAAGAATCAGAAGATGCAGTTACGTAAGACAAGAAAAAGCTGGTAACAACAGATGTTGACCACTGCTGCCAGCTAACTTTTCTGTCAGTTGCTGTAGACTGTGAGGTAATTGGTCAACTGGAAAAGGCCCAAAACTGACAACATGAAAGGTCAAAGAGGGCGAATCATACCTTGTCGAAAGCAAAGACAGAAATACAAGGAGATATGCCGGCAGAAAAGGATAGAAGGAGAAAAGTCCAATGAAATGGCACAGTTGTGCAATAACCGTACCTCAGTTGAACTGTGAACTGATTACCCCATCCACGACCCCCACCTGTTAACATTTTATTGGACTGTTGGTCCAGTTATACTTTCCCTTTTCCATTCTTTGTGCTTAGCTAAGCTAAACGGCCGACAGTCTTATAACCTTAATTAAAAAGTCAGTTATTAGACTACCATCAATCTTATCACCTGCAGGTATGGGAAGAACTGTATTTCCCAAGATGTCTTTTACTTCCAGAGGTTTTTGTTCAATGTGAATAAACATTGAGGCAATTGATTTCGGTTCATTTAAGTGTAATCTCCTAAACTTCATCTACAATCTCAATATGTCTACACAGAATTTCTAAAAATCATCTGAAGAATAACACAATATGGAAATCAGTCAATACATACTGAGGACATCTATTGACTATAATAGATCAGTATAGGACAATTTGTATCAACACCTGTATATTTATTATAATGCAGGGAAAGTATGATTAAATCTGACTTGTTCTGTCTTTATTCTGTCCATCAACTCTTCGCTCTCCCTTTTGTCATCTTTGTACCAGCAGAGTTGTTGTTGGATCTTAAAGAGATTCACTTTGGCCTCGCTGTGGCTGTGCTTTCATCCACTCTTTGTGTTGAGCAATGCATACCTTGCCCTGACAGACAGTGTGGTTCTGTCCTATAAATGTTCTGTCCTCTGGGACTTCTTTCTTCATATCACAGCAGTACATCTGCCCAGTAAACATCCAGTGTTTTATTTTGTAATAAGGAGCCGCATTGCATTGGTCACATGATTCCTACTATTTGTAATTATCTCTCCATCGCCTGTCACTGGAAACAGATCAACTGAAAAGTTCAAGTCTGAACACAATGTGCTTATTTCAGTGGTGTCTCCAAGTGTCTGGCCCTAATTTCTTACTTTATTCTTAGTTGTGGCTAATTCTGTCAAAACAGCAGAAGTAGGTTAATGACTAAGTCGTCAATAATTTACCCCAAAGTTTCTTTCTTTTTGCAGTGAACAGTGACTTACACAAAATGTATTTTTCCATTGTTTTTTACGGGATGGTCTGATTTTTATTTCAGCTCTCTATTTTCATCTTAAACAGGAGTTTTGTTTTCATGTTAAAGTAATAAAAATAAACAAAGATAGACCAAACGTGTCAAACTGGAACTGGTCTTATTACTTCATTGGTTCATTGGTTTATTTTGCTCCAAATGCTGCATCATGTGAGGCGGACTGAGAAAGTAAAGCTAGAGCAGATGTTTTCATGTCAGTAATTCCAGTATTGTGTCTTTGTTGTGTTCCTTTTTCTTTTTTCATTGCTACCTGTCACATCCACTTAGACTGAGGTCAGGTGGGGTGCTTTCTGAACCAAAGTGCCCTTCAGTCTGCTCAGGCAAGCACTCCCTGGGAATAGAACTAAAAACCACAGGCTTCCACTCCATGAAACAATTCTTTCTGCCATCCTTGGAGATCTGCCACTACAATCTATTGAATTTCAAAACAGACTGGCAGGGTGGCAAAAGCTCAGGCCCTGATGCAAAATGCTTATTCGAGGAAATGAAATCTAGATTGTGGAGAAGTCTTTCGGCCTTTTAATCAGTCCCCTGTGTGACTTTCTATTGGGCTGTCCGCACAGTTAGCCTCACTTCACAGGGGTTCAAACCCAGAAGGGGTGCTGAGAGTTCAAGCGAATGAAAGTCGCCACAAGTTGCCTTTTTAGGCTTTTGAACGCTTTAGGCTTTCCCTCGCTGTCCCATTGAACTCCATTTTCTTTGGCAGGCTAAAAGTTAAGACTTCCTCACAAGGTAGATCATTCAAACGTAGCAGCAAAATGAATTCAACAATAGTAAATCAAATCTGATTATTGCACATCCTCAACTTTCCTCGTGTTGAAGCAGAAATTATGCAAGACCAGGTTGTTCCTGTGGCATACTATATGATCCCCGTACATCTCAGATCAGCAAACGTAGGAATGAGGCTCTCTAATGAACGCATTGTGCATCAATGGGCTGCAGAAGCCATATCTGAACAGAGGAGATGATGGGTAAATCCACACTGTGGCTCCATTCAGCACTGCAGTGTGTCTCTGACTGCCTAATGAGGCCTTATTAATTCAGATCAGGGTGAATGATTACCTCATCATTTCTCATTCTCCAGAGAGCTTCCTCTCCCTCTATACTCTGTGAATTTACAGCACAGTAACCCAGAGGCCGTCGCTCACCGTGAACCTTTAATATACCGTACTTTGAGGTGGTCCTGAACGATATGAGCTACGACAGACCTCCGACATGAACGAGTCATACGTGCTATGGGACACAGTAATTACTTGGAATTGTTTTAAAGTCTGCACAGATGACTGGTATCTGCTGTATCTTTTCTCTTTAGTCGAGGCAGCACTCCCACTAGCAACAGATCTCTGACAGTAAACACTGAACACCCTCCCTATCTCTGTGCAGAGACTAGTTGCCTAGCAATGAAGTCTCTGATTTTGTGGTCTGTGAGGCTTACATACGCAAGAAGAGGGGAAAAAAAATCCATCAGGATTAGACTTAGTACTGTAACAGCCAGCGCCTTACACTGTTTTTGCATGGTTATGTGGACTATATCAGGCTGCTGGCTTTCGGATACTGTCAACAAAAACGGCACAGCAAACGATGCTACAAGATCAAAAGCTTAATCTTCAGTGAGTGACACGTCGCTCGTTGATCCTTCTCCATACTGCCTTCTCCATCTTTCAGCAGAGTTGATGAAATATTAAAAGTTAATCTCGAAGGTCAAGACTGAGCTTGTTGTTAATCACATTTGCAGTGATCGAATTCAAAGCTTCAGTGAGAGGAAAAGGAAGGCACTGTCTCTGCCTTTTTTTTTTCACGACTAAGAATTCATTTCACACATTATGTCACATGATATTAGCATTCTCAGGGCACAAGTTGTTAACTCAGAGTGCTCATTTTGTGATTAATTCATTTTAGTGCTGATGTCAATGTGGTCAAAGTACTTCAAAAGGAAGAACAATCATCTAAAAAGGGGTTATGTTTACCAAACTACGGGGTCTTCTGGATTTTCAAATTTAACGTTTTCTTTCTCAGACACGAAAACAGGACTAGCCTGAGTAGTTTTATAATAGTTTATGAATAGTTTCTGTATGTTATTAGGTAGTCTTACAGCCTTTTTTTTTCATTTTTTTTCCCAAATCATAATCATTCATCCCTTATCTTAAATAATACCCGACCTCAAGTAGTAACATGCATCACTTTTTTATAGTTTGATTGATTTGTGTCCTTCAAACAGTGATATCAGGAATTCCTGATAAGGCACAAGATGAAGCATGGTTCAAACTTTTAGCAAAACAGGTGAGTGAATCTGCTTTTCAGTCTAGTGTCAAGTTAATCTTTAAAGTGTCAGTTGTCAATATTTATATGGCAACAATTTATCAAAAAAAAAAACATTAGGGAAAATAAAACAGTCTCTAACAGTGATGGTCCTGTTGTGAGTATTATTCGAATGTAGAGCTCTTCTCAGATTTATAAAGCCTTTCTCCGACATTTATGTCAGCGCTTTTGTCTCCAACAGGCAGCTGTTTTCAGGACAAAAACCCAGTGCTGAGAATCTACTCAACACCAATTCTCCAATGTAAAATTGAAACTTTATGTATACTTTACCATTCTGTGTATTCTAGTTCAGAAACTTGACCTAAAACAATTAGATTGTACCTGAGAGTCGGGCGGATGATTAAACACCACTGCTACCCTCCCCAGCAGGGGGCCACCAAAAGATATCGTGACTAGAGAAAGTGTAATAGTTTGTTAGGCTCCACCCAGGGCAACCTTTAAATACTTATAGGATAGTTTGGGTTTTTTGAAGTTGTGTGAAGTGCTTATGAGTAGTTGGTACCTTACCGGTCAGAGCACTTCCTTTTTGGAGAACCAGGAGGGAATCCTCATTGTTGAGCTAAGCTAACAGCTACTGAGAGCAGGGACAGAAGAGGAGCAAAATGTTGCCATCGAAAACAACTCAAACCTCAAAACTTTGCATGCACTATGGGGAACAAATTAAATAAGAGGATAGCAACTGACTAGTTGAAGAGCGCAACAGATGCAAGAAAGAAAACAGCAAGAAGCAAGGCCAAGCAAGAAGCAAGGCACTTTGGAGGTGACCAGAAGCTCGCTCGCTCGCCCTGGATAAAACGTTGCTCTGCAAGCGAGCTTTTGGCCAGCTTGCACGGCTCGCCAAGTGTTAGTTTCTCCTGGCCCTGTTCTTCCTGTGTGACACTAATCCCTGGAACCAACAACCTCTGGAAGTGCTGAGCTACCCATCAGCTCAGAGATACTCTAACTCCTGGAGCTAACTCCTTCAGCACCTGAATTGTTGAAAACCTAGAAATTGAATACATTACAGTTATGATACTTTTTCTCATATACAGCCATCTGTAATTTGTTTGGCTTTCTTCAGAATCGCTCTCTGGTTTAGGCTTTATTCAACACATAGTCATAACACACTGGATATTTAAATGTATGGCTGAATTACACCAATATTAGAATTGGTCATTGCTTCGCAAAGACAGGGAAGGCTGCTGTGAGTGGAGATGTGTGCAGGGACAGGTTAGCATATTCACAAATCCTCATTCACTAAATGAGGAAGAAAAGGTAGTCATACCTCTGACAATTTTAAAGACATTTTTAGAGGATTTAGAACTGCTGCAGTGGGACTTTGATAATCAATTGAACCAACTGATTAAATGCAGTGACGCAGAATTATGACTTGGCCCCACTGTGTCTTTAGGACTTTTAGTTGATCGCTGATATAATCTTAGAGCTACTGTGCAAATTGAATTATTAAGCAATGCTATTTTTGGAAAACTTCAAGGAGTGATACAAAAAAGTCAAGAGAATGAGACCAGATACTCTAGAGAGGTTATTCTTCAGTAGCTCAGTTCAAGAAGTCTAGGAAGAAAACTAATAAAAACTCATACTGACGTATAAAGAGATTTTAGAGTTTTCCATTCCTCTAAGTGAGGATTGAAAAATCCACCCAGGAGCTCGGCCTTCTCCAGAGGAGCACCATGGGTGATGTAGAGATGATCCATCCAAAATGAGGCAAAATGGAGAATAGAGAGTGTGGTCAGTCACGGTCAGTGATGTTTCTCTAAAGGGATTTTATGTGACACATATCAGAAGAGAGCATGAGAGCGCCTGCTTTAAGAAGAGTTTGATGTTGTCTTGCATTTTTAATTAGCTTCATCCTTACACTTCCCCCCGCTGCATCTCTCACATGCCAAAGCTCCTTAGCAAGAGAACCTCTGGGAGAAATGTTCTGCATCACACGGCTCCTGAAAAAGCTGAGAGATGGCACAACCCCTTACTGAACCATCTACTGTCAGTGGATTGGGTGTGGTAAACTGGGAGGGATTCTGCATACGTGTGTGTGTTTTTTACTTTACTGTTTTTTCTTTTAGTCCACAGGTTCTAAACCAAAGAAAAGAAGACGAGACCATGTATGTGTCCTGCTTTGAAATGTAATATTATGTGAAAATTAAGCTTATTATTCTAACCTTTCACACAGGCCACAGTAACTTCTGACCACCAATCCTCTGACCATCAGTTCATCCTTGAGTCCAACTGGTTATTTCCTCTAAGATCTTGAAATCAGGAGAATTGAAGCGACAGACAGAAAACCCAGCTGTCCCAGAATGGAGGCATGATAATACAAGTTCTGATTGTCATGCAAAGCAGTGCGTGAGGATGAGCGCAGGACCCAAATGCAGACTCCAACTCCGGAAGAAGGACGGTGGAGGAAATAGATTGATTTTTTATCCAAAACAAAACTGAAAGCACTGCAATGGCAGGAAGTCCAGATCTCACACACACAAAAAAATCCAAAACGTATGGCAGAGTGTGGAAAGTAAAACCCACAGCTTGGCAAGGAGGAGAGGGCTCAAACAAAGACATGGTTCTGGCACTGAGCAAAGGAAATCAGGATGTATTGGTACAAAGGGAGCTAATGACAAATAAAGGGCAACTGCGGTAATTGGCTTACTTAATCCAAATGTGTGGGTAGAAACCAGATTGAAAGAGATAACCAAAGGAAATGATTGAGGAAGGGAAACAAAATTACAAAACAGAAAACCCAAGAGCAGCGTATGTTACCACAACCAAAACTTTGGACAACCAGAAATATTCTTATTTCTCTTTTCCCATTATTCACAATAACTGAATAAGCAAATCAAAATCTGATTATGTTCTGTTCCTTCAGACTATTTTCCAAAGTGTCTTTATTCCTCCAAAAAATAAATATAATCTCAGCTCTGTTAAAAGATAAACACGTTTCTTTACAGAGGAGATATTGTCTTCTTTTCTCCTCCCTAGGATCTGTTTTTTTTGGCACCGTGTCTTTGTTTGGCAACAGACTGTTTGGATCATCTTTCTGCACATAATGAAAGTTTTGATATTAATTTCCTGTGCTCCAGTTTGCCACATTTGAAACTTTATTTTTTTGCTAAGGCCTGTCCACATGGTTTCCACAGGCCAAATTTATTTGCCACTGGTTGACCAATATGAATTGGTTTACCACCTACAGATTAGTCTTGATTTTAGGTTTACTTTGGTTCAACTCCTTGGACGTGGTCCTCTATCATCCTTCTTTCCTTCTAAGGACTGTTGCAGTTTTTCATCGGAAAACAACTCCGAATTTATTTGGAGCATTTGATCTTGGCACCTGATATTTCAGAGGACTGTGCATAAATGCCGAAAGAGGCCTTCTGCATGTCTCAAAGATGTAAGTTTTCGACTTTGTGAGCTGATAAATCGTTGGAATATTTACAAAAAAATAAAATAAACTTTAGGACTGCAACAACCATCCATGACATGAAACAGCAATGTGTTTTTCCTGAACATTTTGTTTTTCAGTGGTGATAGTACCGGTGTAACAGAGAAAGCTTTGCAAACCTAAAATAAAGTAGGGAGGGTCTAACACAGCAAGTCAAAATTCCCATGCGATGTTGTTTCTTCATACAAAGACTGGGTTTTAATCATTAGTCATAAAAAGACAAAGATTCTGCCCCCCTCTGATAGACAGAAGACTCTGAGAGTAAATGAAGTTATCAGTATTTTATTGTACATATATTTCACTTTGGTATTAAAAAAAATTGAAGAATTAGCCCTATTTTCTTTTTGCTTTAGTCTTTTCCAACCTTCCAAATTTAAAAGTGACTCATCATTTACCTTTCTAACTTCTTATTTAAGAGAGAGTTGGTCTGTTGTCCTCAATGATAACCTTGTCATGAGAGGGAACAGCTCCAAAGTCGTGTACAGTTTAGCTCTTGTTATATAATCCTGTTGTTGAATGTGTTGAATGAAATGACTGTTTGTCCATGGCCACTTCACAAAATGTTATGAAACTTCATATTGGAATTAGGATGGGAGGTTTAGATGTGAGAACAGCGAGGGAATATTTGAAATGAATATCTTCACAAATATTGCAATACAAAGCCAACTGTATGTCGTCTGTGTGTTGTGTATATGTGGTGTCTTCCAGAGTCGATATCATGTTGTGTGAGAATGGTCTTCACACTGCAGTAGATCCTCGAGTGAAGAAAGAATCTAATTTCCTCGAGGCTGAAAGGCTTGGGGTGAACTCATGCGCGGCGTTAGCAGTCCGTGTAAAATTGACCATGAAAGTCGCTCAATTCGGATCAAAGTCAATACAGCCCCTCTTGCCTTGACTATTCAATAGCTTCAGTACATCTGAGGTTGCAAGAAAGCTTAGAGGGCTCTCTCCCAAAGTGCTGTAGTGCCAGTGACCAAAGACACTGAGATAATAAATAATATGATTGAGAGGTGGTAGGTGGACAGAATTTTTACGTCAGCTTTTAACAATATAAGTAAGGTACAGATCCCCTCTTTTATAAGGGCTAAAATGTAATTAGAAAAATGAACATAACCATAAATAAAATGTTGATATAAAATATTTTGTTGAGAATTCTTTGCAAGCAGTGCCTGAAGCCTGGAACTCATGGGCATCGCAAGCAATGAGTTTTCTTGTTTGATGTGTTGCCAAGGCCTTTACTGCAGCTGTCTGCATTTATTACTTGTTTGTTTGAGTCTTTCTGTTGTTGAGCTTTGTATCCAGCAACTTAAATTTTTCTCAATCAGGTTGATATTAGATGTGCGATCGAGCCAAGGTTAGAACTCTCCACTTCTTTACCTTCAAAAGCTCCTGGGATGGTTTTACAGAATGTTTTGGGTCAATGTCTATTTTTACTTGAGATGCGCTGTCCAATCCAGTCTTTCTAAACCTGAGCAGACTATATGACTATATACTGCAGAAGTCATCCAGCTGCTTCTGTCACAATGATCAGTAAATACTGGTGACGCAGTGTCTGTGGAGGCAATGCACACCCATGCCAACAGACCATGTGTTTTACAGTGATGTTGTAGCTTCATATTATGAGCTGGTCTAAGCTTTCTCCATTGCGTTCACCACCACTTCCAACAATGCGTACTTATAACAGACTACTGTTTTGGCCATTGTTAAAGCTCCTGATATCACCTTGATGGATTTTTTTTGTGTTTGTTTTCGCAGCTGTAGGATGTCCTGTTTCACGTCGATTTCCTCTTTGATAACATGTTTGAGTTGAAAGCAACAGCTTCAGATGGCAATCATCAACTTCTAACCTTCTACCTGCTTGAGTGCGAAAGAAATATCAAGGCACACCATGTTCCTGAAAGAGCTTTTGAGTCAATTGTCCCATTACACTTGATCCCTTTCTACAGATTTAATATCTGAGAGATCTAAGCCCTTCCGCTAATTTGCACTTTAAACTTTCTTTATTCATTACATGACTGTAACTTGAATTTGTTCTGATAATATCCCTGTATCCGTGTCCAAATATTTCACTTGAAGCTAACAAAGCAAAGATACACTGAGCCATCATCCCAATGATGCTTTTGCCAAATGAAGAGTTACCACTTCCTGCTGTTGTAATCACTTAATGTTCATTAGACAGAATGTCTCCCTCAGTTATCTGAAAATCTAAACTCTTGATTTGGGTTATGAACAGATGGCTATGATGGGTAAAGCATGACAATATTTATGCTAGATGCCAGAATACGATGAGACAAAAACGGCTGAAGTCCTTTTCACCACACTAAAAACCCTTATGGAAATTAACCTCAAAGTACTTCACAGTTTAGAGTCAAAAGAAAGAAAAGAGAGAAATGACTTTGTCAAATCGTCACAAAGGCTTTAATGTTTCAGTCACCAGGTGAAACAAAAGAAGTGTCATGTTGAGAGCAGAATTTGTTTTGCACACTGTGTGAAATGGGCTACTCTTAGACTTCTCTTCACTGAATTGAATCTCCCCAGGTTCACAACAGACACCTGCTTTTGTCTTCCCTGCAAGTAAGATGAGACTTGTGCAAACTCCTGCCAAGCAGTTAAGATACTGAGGAATAGAAAGTCTGTTCCCATATTTGCCTGAAACTTCTCTAATTTGAGGCTAATGTTCTTAATGTCAGGAGATAACTGAAGTGCATCCTGGTGGTTAATTCACTTTTTTTTTGTAAATCATACATATATTTATACTAGCATTTATGAAAAAAGTACAATACGGCAGATTTCATTTGACCTTTGGGATCTTCTCCACGAAAGCATATCTGCAATGCCTTTTTTGCTTTCAATCCTTTTTTTCTCTGCATCCAACAAACTTCATTTCTGCATCACTGACTCAATCAGCATTTCATTTGTTTCCACAGTCCAGGCCATTAGACAGGAGGCCAAATTGATTAATGGCATTTCATTTTTCCTATCATGCAGTGTGAGAAACCCTAGAGTGCTCTGATATATGTCCTCTAATTAGAGCGGGCCAGCTAATGAGCCTCGTTTGGGCTCCAAAAACTAATAAAGGAAATCTAACGCAGAGGTGATGCCCTGTGGCAATTAGATAACTTACCAGACAAGCAGTATTTTTCCTGATGTTTTTTGGGGCACTTCATCGTCAGGAAAACATTGGTTAAATGTCTTCATTATCTGAGATGAATTAGTCTGTTACAGTAGCGTCAATTGATCGAGATTGATCGTGTAAAAGACGCTGATGAAACACAGGTGATGTGTCAGGCTCATTAAGAGCATCCTTGATGAAAATTCTATCGGCAATGAAAATGTCTTGTTCAACCAAGAACAAGACATTTGTTTTACTGAATTTATACATAGGTACAATAGTTGCCATAGAATACAGTATATCAGCCATATTACAGACTGAAACAGTAAGGATTGACATTCTTCCACCAGAGTCCTGCTCAGGGAGTTATACTGCGGTATGATGCCAAGTTTGATGTATGATTTTCAAATTCCTCTTCCATTTTAAAGGAGGCTCTTGGCAGCATTTGTGCAGACTGGGAAATGTGCACGTTTTGGGATTTTGACCTCAAAAGCAATAAGTTTCTAAGACCTGTTATAAGACCTGCCATCACACGGGATGCTCGAGCTTCAAGTGTTCTTTGACTGAGCTCTGTAGGTGTCACTTGGATGTACTACAGGGTCCTATGATTCACTTTTGCCTGTTTCAGGAAGCAGTTAGGTAAGGCATAACAAAAAAAAAAAAGCTTATTTCCAAGAGTTTGAGGTTATTTATTCAAATGAACTTGGCAACCAATATTTATTGCTGTTTTTATGAAGAGTTTTCACTTCCATTCTGGCTCTGACTCTGACTCGAGGTGATGAAATCCCAGACAGTACCAATTTAGGACGGTACGGAAGCAGTCAACATGAAATATGGCAGGAAGCCAGGCTGCTCCTGTAGATTATTACTCTATTAACATACTGATTACTCTTCCTTGTCTTTTTGTCTAGTTGAGTGCAGCATTATTTTTGTCAAATTAATTGGAATACTTGCTATGTTTTTTTTTTTGTTTAGTTTTTTCCTATGCAGGTTCAATTACAAAAGACAAGCTGACATGTTACAGAATCCAAAATATAAGTAAGGTGAATGATGGTTAAATTCCATTAAGCTGTTTCATCTCCAGGATTCTGTTTGCATGCAGCCTCACTGTCACGCTGTCTTAGTTTACCAGCACTTAAACGGAAGAGCTTTCATTAATGTCATTTCCAGGATTTGTGCTTTTTCTGCTGTGCCAACTGCCCATTAAAAATGTCTACTTTGAAAAAATAACAGGCGGCCATTGTTTTCTATATAGACCTGCAGACTACTGAAACCTGCAAGAGATTATTATAAAGTACCTGTATTAAGATCTTGTCAAATGAGAGGCAAGTCTTCTAAGAATCAAGTTGTCGTGTTTCATTTTTGAAAACCAAAATTATGCATCGTGTGTTTATTCCTCAGCCAAAGAAGCCCAGTGCAGATTGTTTGAGTGATATCTTTAAGTCCTTTTCAAAGCCAGAAATTTTATTTTGTAAACCTAACCAAGCAGCTTTTGGGTCATATATGTAACCAAAGAAAAATTTGCATTATAAAAGAGAGGGAAATGGCAGTGGCAGGACCTCCCACTGAGTGAAACTGTTTTGTTTTTTTTATCCAAGATAAAAGAGGACATCGAGAATAGTTTACTGCAGGAGTACAGCTGCAGTACATGAGGAATGCAGACACTGTATGTACATTGTGGTTTCCTGAAAACGTGTGGCAAAGTATTCTCCGGGCGATTCAGTGAAAAAGTCGCATTGTCACGATCACCCGCCCCTTTTGAACATCTCCTTGGTGATGCACTCAAAGAGCAGCAGGTTCTATTTTTAAAGAATATTCGTGTCTTTTTGTTTTTTTGTTTGTTTTGAATTGAAAACTTCAAAGATGAGCAGAGAACCAGCATGTGTGATGTGACTTTGGCAGCTGAATGTATCGGGATCTCTTTGAAAACATTCCACATAAATAGTATTGTGACTTTTGATGATTCCTCTGAGAAGCATCCTTTTATTATAATTTATATTTTTTTCTTTAAACTTACTTTTCTTTTTTTTAACAAATTGACACAAACAATCTCAGAGGGGGCTACTGCGACTAACATTTTCTCCTTGATTTGGCTAATTGTTACTGAGAAGACACTGATAACTAAGGTTTGGTGTAATTTCTATTAAAAAGAAGTTTACGGTTAAAATTTTGATCATGGTTGAAAGGGACAATATTTGTTGCAGAAGAAATAAGAAAAACAACAATTCAGCTTGGCAAACATACATAATTTCAATAAATCCTGTAAACTTATCCTGATGACAATTTTTCTCATTTTAACAGCTGACAAACAGTTAGATATCCCCTGAGCTCTGAAAGCTTTTTCTCCTCAAGCATGCCTCTTCATTAAATGAAATGTGACGTTCGGGGACCATTTATTGAGCGTATTGGGAGGGAGAGGTGTCAACCTGGGGACTAATTGTATTAGACCGTCTTGTACAGTTTTTTTTATTGTTTTTTGTTGTGCTTTGATCTTCCAGGATTTCAGTTTTTTTTGCCATTGGCTAGACAATTTTCTAACCTCCATCCTGGCCCTCCATTCTCTTGTGGACGTATTAGTCATCCTACTGACTGACACACATACATACCTGTCTGTGAACTCTTAATGTGAGCTGTAAGTTTGCTCGTTTATTTGATTTTGTTTTTGCTCTGTTTGAGTTTGAGTTTGTTTGTTTCACCAAAACGGCAAAATCCATTAAATCAAATGTATTTTGAAAAGGTGTGCTGAATTATACAATAGTGATTGACCATCCCATCAGCACTTTGCTATATAGCTGCAGAGTCCTTCATTCTGACTATGAGCTTTTACCTTCTGGCAGATGATTCAGGGTCACCAAAACTGAACCAGTTTAGACACTAATTTGTTCCTTCCTATGTCAAAATCTTCAATGAACTTTCTTAAGGCTCGTGGGTTGTGCAAAAATGTCAATGTTTTTAATTTAGCTATTCCTTTTTTATGGACCACTTGGAGTAAAAGACAAATTTACCTACGAAGACAATAAAGTGTATCATATCGTACGGTTTACACGGAGCCCAGAAAGCAGCCTCTCGGTCAACAATCTTTTTTAGCACAGCTCTAGCCCCCCAAAAATGATTGTGTTAATTGATGACATCACTTTAATTTTGAAGCATTGTGTTGTGATGACACAAAAGTAAACTAGATCCATAGACAACATTTCTTCATTGCTGCAATGAACGGCCTTTTCCTGCTAAACGTAAACAAAGGAAGTTTTATGTGTGTTAGCAAATTATCAATTCTGTCATTTTTCTACAAAGTTTGTTCCAATTTTAGACTCACTGAATAAAGCTGAAGGCCACAGGAAGTGTGCAACTAAATCCCTGAGGGATTACCATGACAGCACAGGCTGGTCTAAAGTGTGTATACTCTGTGGTACCAGCAGAGAAGTGTGGGACATTTTAAATTTAGGGAAGGTTGACATTAAATCATCCTGAAGTTTTAGCTGCAGGGCTCGCTGTTACTCAGCCCATTACAGCGAGGGACAACATAATCCCTTCGCTCTTGAATGACTCAGTACATACTTCTATATGAGTTTGCGTCATAAAAAATAATTGATGTATTGTGCAGTTTTTCATAGTGTTCAGTTTCTTTGCTCCAGGGTCATTATATGCAGGAGAAATGCTGACTTCCCGCATCATTTTGTTTTGTTCATCCTCGGAGCAATAACAGTGGGTCTATAATTTCTCCACATCTGTTCATTGTGCTGCAAAACAATATGGAAGCACAAGGGAGGTTGATCACTGGGGTGTGGAGCTTTTAAAGGACAGGAGAAGTCTAAGAAGCTCACTCTGATACGGCAGTATAATGACCATGAGATTGAGGTCAAATTGCCTTGCAGTTATTTGTGTTTTTAAAGATCTTGAAGCACAGTTTTCCAGTAAGTTCAGTGAGATGTACAGTGATAAAATGAGCCAATCCACTGCTTATAGGGCAACTCCGACAAGTTAACATATCAAAGTCTGTTTACAGTTACCAGAGAGCACCCTGCATATATGAATAAAGTGATGTAAAGCTTTTAGTGGCAGAGGGAGCTGCACAAAATCTGATAAACTGCCTCAAGTGGCATCAAGGACAGCTGTGGCTTTGAGCAGGTGTGGGCTCAGCTACACCAAGCATGTGACTTTCACACTTCATCAAAGTTTTGAAAATAGAAAAAAAGGTTCTGCCAATGGAAAAATGCGACATAAAAAGCCAGTACCATTTCAAACGTCTATGGACAGATCACGTTGGTTCTCTCTTTAAACAGGGATGTTTCTACAGCCTCTTTCACACATCTGTTGGGCCTTCTAGGCGAAAAAAGACGTCCCTGATAACCCACCACCGTTCCTCCTTGTAATTCACACGTGTCAAACAGAGCCCCACATCGTTGTCCTTACACACATCAAACTGACATTGCAGAATCAGCTGAGTGACGACAGCACTAATGGTCAGAGTAGAGAGTCCTGTAATGCCAACTGAATGTGTGTAAGTACACACAGTTTGCACGGTTTTGAGATCTACTTCCTGTTCCTGTTCCACCTCTGTACTTTTAACTGACAATGGGAAAAGATTCAAGCAGTTAAACAACCTGCATCTGACACTGAAGGCTATCTTCAGCATTGAACAGTGACACCAGGGATCACTTACAAATCAACACGGTGGCAGCATATAATACCATCAGAATACCTTGACATGAGAATGTCTTCAACAAGTGGCATAGAAGCAGATGTTCTTACACAGGAATGGATTGGAAAGTTTATTTTCCCTCTGTTTTTCTGTGTTGTAGGCCGAGCAGTGTCTTTTTTTTTCTTTTGGAGATGTTGGTCATCTAGCCATCCAAGCCTTCTCCACTGTCCTATTTGAAGTCCTAAGTAACAACTGCCCCTTGATCCCTGAAAGAAAAGGGACATCTTACTTATGCAAAATGGAGGGGTAGGACCAAAGGTGGGGATTGGGATTGGGCCTTAGTTCTATCAGTCAGCCTGAGAGAGAGGAGATGGGATTCAAACCAGCCACCACCAGATAACACTACTCTGTCCAACAATGATTTATTCTTGTCCAATCAAGTATAGAAATGAAAAAACACCCATGAATGGCTTTACAATTGTATCAAATGACATCACTCGAGCCATTGCTTGTTTAAAAAAGTGTTGACACAATGGGCCTCATGCAAGAACATTTTCGTATTTTTATTCTAAATTTCTCTCACTTTTTTCGTAAGAAGATCTCGTACGATTCAACAAACGCTCTTAACTTCGGAAAAAGTGTGTAAACGACCTGCGTAAATGATGGATCACACCTGTGCGTATCTACGTTCACGTGCACGAGGATAGTAGATTTGCATACTCCACGCCCTAAATTATACTATATTAGGCTGTGCTTCCTCTCTCCTGTGCCAGGAAGTGTTGAGTCATGAAAACGGCATCAAGGCGCAAAATGAACAACTTTAGGGGCTCTGAGATTGAAGTTCTGCTTTCAGAGATCCAAAAAGGAAAATCTGTCACTTTTAGCAGTGTCAGCAGTGGAATTACGGGACCTGCTAAAGCGAAGAAATGGGAAGCAATTACGAGTCCTGTTAATACCATGTCACCGAAATAAAAAAATAAATGGTTTCATATGAAAATGGCTTAAAAAAAACGTCTCGCCCTGGGCAGGCGATCGATGACTGCAACTAAAGCCGTGCAATCAGTTGTTGCCTCGTCATGATGGCTCTTTGATGGGGTGGTCCATGAGGGGGGTCTTCTGGCACCACAGCTTCTGGTCTGCCTGGGCTGGTTCAGGTGGAGACCCTCGTTCATGGCGCAATATTGCGCCATGAACGAGGTATGGAGACACACCCACCTGGCCTTCAGCTCATGGGTGGTTTGATGCGTATATGTGTCTCGTGCTCCAATTATGATTGGCAGTCCAGCCACAGCATGAAAGTCCCTCTTAATTTGTACTTGTTGGACAGCGGTGTATGGGAATTTGATGTACCATGGGGGATAAACTGATGAGAGCTTTGATGACCAAAGGGAGCGCACGACTCACAGAGGACTGGGACACCCCCGATCTGGACGTGTGGTGGAATTGGGTTTGATCGGCGTGTTTCTCTCTGGAGTCGTGGCTCTAGGAAGCTGCATATTTGCAGCAGCACAGTCCTTGGGAATCTAAATCGCGATGTCAGCCATTCGTCTGTCTCCACACGGTCTCTTCCAAGAGCCTGACGCGCTAAGGCATCCAAAAGTAGCAAGACAGCCGCTGCGCTTCCCGTTACAGATTCAAATGAACCTTCAATTAGTGCACAATTTAAGTCAAACAGAATAATGTCAGCATAATTATGGGGTATAATGTATATTTATTTATGTTTTCTTCAAAGTAATTAAATATACAATCCATTAGTCAAGCAAACTTGATTTGAATAACAGCGGACTATTTTACGAAACTCCTACGACAGCTCTGGATCACTGGTAAATTCTGTTCGTACCTGAAAGAAAACGTAAAATAGGAAAAAATTGGTGAATGCGCGAATTCTCTTAAATCACTCGTACGGACGATTTAAGAACAAATCTGTGCGTACGAACGGTTCTTGCATGAGGCCCATTGTCTGCAGCTTCCTCCTGATCTCTGCTTAACACTTGTTTCAAGGTTGGTCACCAGGGAGGAGAAAGCATCAAAATAAAGCTGAGTGAAACAAAACCACAACCATGTCCAAAAGATTTAAAGTGATCATGAATAACACAGCAGCGAATTATTGGGCTACTATCCAGCAGTACAGCAACAGCAATCAATTAATGCTATGTGTCAGTCCACGTAGGAAACTAAGCTGTCTCCACCGATTTCAGAGATAAACATCTGGAGTGTTCAACTGCAAGAAGAATTTCCCCTTTAAACGCAATCAACTTGTGTTAGATGACGTTATGGTTCATGCATCAATAGTGGAAAGAACTTGAATTTTGCGACACTTTGATTGTCTACAGTTTTGATAGTGAACATCAGAATCTTGATTCTGTGCTGCATTTCTTGACAGATGTGGGCCGACGAGCTGCAACAGTCCGCCCCAATTTCTTCATTGACAGATTAGTAAGGGGATTGAAAAGAGTCATTCCAACAGTCCAGCCCCAACGAGACAATGACACAAAAGCACTTACAACTGATGCAAGAACACAATAGACAATGGGATATAAGGAAACAAGAAAGCCTGTCAGTTATTTTTCTTTGTCTTTCTTGACAGTTCTTAAAATTTTCTCTGCAGTGTCTGCTCTGTGATTCACAGTGGCTCTGAGGTGCAAAACACTACAACACGGGACAAAAAAATACAACCGACACACAGAAAACCGACAACTCAAGAAGAAAACCACAAATTTAGGAAAGCACAACGTCTCATCGATCACAACAACCAACTGAGAACCAAACAAATTAACAGAAAACACAGCAACAAAACACATTTGAAGATCTTGGAAAGATTTCAGAAGTATTGTTTTGCTGGTGTCTGAACAGTCATTTTTCTGTGCTTTCTCTTTCGTTCTCCTGTTTCCTACAGTGGTTCGTTGTTGTTGTGTTTTCTGAAATGGGCTTTTAGTGTAGCAACCTTTCTGAAATGTTTCCGTGTTTTCTTTTCAGTGTTAGGTGAAACGTCGTTTTGATGCTATTATTGTCTGAAATTGTTGTTGTGAAATATGTTATTTTGTTTTTTTGTTTTTTATTTCAAATGCTGTGTGCAGCACTACATCGTGACCATGAGCGTCTCTCTCACTGTCATAACAACTACACTTTAATGTGACCGATTGGTAAAAAGGGTGAAACTCATAACCCTCAAGCACAGTTTTGACCTCACAGTGAAAACGATATCCAATAAATTCTCCCATTGTTTTTAGAAAAAGAGAATTTACGGGGGGCTGCACGGTGGTGTTGTGGTCAGGCACCGTCACCTCACAGCAAGAGGGTTCCAGGTTCAACTCCCGGCTGGGGCCTTTCTGTGTGGAGTTTGCATGTTCTCCCCGTGTATGCGTGGGTTCTCTCTGGGTACTCCGGCTTCCTCCCACCATCCAAAAACATTCATGTTAGGTTAATTGGTGTCTCTAAATAAATTGTCCTCAGGAATGTGAGCGTGTGTGTGTGGTTGTTTGTCTCATTTGTCTCTGTGTGGCCCTGTGATGGTCCAGGGTGTACCCCGCCTCTCGCCCAATGACCACTGGGATAGGCTCCAACCCCCCTGCGACCCGACTGACGGATTCACCGGTATGGAAAATGGATGGATGGAGAATTTATGGTAAATGTATTTTATTCATACAGTCCTTTACAGACAATCCTTACGGTGTACCAAAGTGCTTTACAGCAGGTAATAAATAAAGAGAAGAATAAGTAAGAATAAATAAAAACAATAAAAGAACAGTGAAAGCAATAGAAAATTTGGTCCATTTGGTACATTTCTAAGCAATAACATATGATAATTTATGATAAGGCTCAAGGATGATTTAATATGACATCTTGTTGTAAGATACTTTAGTAATTAATAATGGGATTTACCACTCATAAAAAATGACATCAATTTGATTGACTGCTAAATTGAGACAGTTAATGTGATCACTCGCCATTGGATATGGCTCTAAGCTAGCTTAAGGACACGTAAATGAATTAAACAAACAACAATATAGTACCATACAGCAGATTAGATTAATTATATGTAATCTATTCACGTTCAACTGATAAGGGCTCTCGTCATAAATGAATGATGATGGAATTAGAGTTTTTAGACCTCATTAGCATTAAAAGTAATCACTGGTAGTCCACAATGGAGCCACCCCTCGGAGTGACAGTTGCTTTGTAAACGGAGCAGCGCCTCACAGATCAGCTGCTGGAGAACCCCGACGCACTCGCCACAAAGTGTAGGCTGAACAGCACACGAGTAGCTGCACTGCCTTTTTTTCAAAAAGCCCCAAAAATAAAATAAAAAAAGTTCACTATTTAAAATCTCTGGAAGAAACTGACTCAATGATGTTTTTGTTTCACCGTTGCCAGGCGACTGCAGAATAGCTGACTGTTTGCTGTCAGTCATTCGGCCAGCTGTTGTTTATTGTGCTGGGTTGGTGTCAATTTGGTTACACAATTGAAATGGTTACAAAACAGCTCTCATTTCTGTCAGAGCTGCTCCAGTTCCCCAAATTGGCCCGTCTCTGCATTGGTACAACTGGTGAACAGAGAAAAGAAATAACATAACAAAACACGGAACATGAGTTGAATTAGTTGTGTGCTCAAGGCAGTCTTTCAAAAATGCAAAACAGAGAAATGCAAGATGCAGCACATCCAGGAGCAAGCACAGTGTTTATGGGGCCCAAGGCAAACATAAAAACATGAGGCCATCCACCCTTCCTATTGTCCCCCTTTGCTTTTCCTGCTACTTCACTCCCACTTTGACTACTGGGTGTCACTGAGCTCAGCAGTGCTGTAAAAGTACAGCAATCTATTTTGAATTTTATCTGTAAACAGTCAGATATTCTCAGTTAAGACCGCATCACAGTCTGCAGTTGATGCAAAGTTTTATCTTGTTTACAGTCTGCTATCCTGTCTTAAAATGCTGGCTGGGTGAGAGTGAGTGCATTTTGTCACCATCACGATCATCACAGTGGAAAGTGGAGTTGCTATCATTATAATCAAAATCATCATCATCAATGCTAATGTTCCTGCACTGTCAGCACTGTCTTGTGCCAGCAGCAGATTGGCAGCACTTCAACTGTAGTGAAAGATAGATGTTGTTTTTACTTTACCTCTTTGCCTCTTGATTTCCATCATGATTTTTTTTTTAATTATCATCTATTTTTTATCCTTTGTAAAATTCGGGACCATTCAGGATATAAATCTGTCTGTAGGATGAAGAGAATTTATGTTTTTAAGTCTTTTGGTTCCTCTCAGCACTGCACCACAGACAGATCATTTTCCTCACTGGCTGATATGTTTGCTCAAGAATTGGTGACATTGGTGGAATCCAAAACAAAGCTAAAATTTGAGCAGTGGCTTTCCAGTCGTCATTTTCCAGTTATCACATGGCCGGAAACAGGACAACAGAATGCTAATATTACTTTCTGACTGCTGCTTTCTGTTATCTGTATTTGGTAATAGAATGTCTGGTTGTTGTTTTTTGGGTTTTTTGGTTTTTTTTGGGGGGGGGCGTGATGTTTACAGCTTGTACAGCCATAGCTTGACACAAAACAACTTTTTAAAATTTCTTATTTTTCTTCCAGCACAACTCTCAGAAGACATTGGTATTCTTTGATCTGCTATTCTGTTCTGAGGATGTCAGAATTGTGAATCTTTTTCATGAGAAAACCAGAATTCACATTTACCACAGCGTGCCTGTCAGGTGCACCTTGTGCAGTAGAGTGCATCATAGCAAAATGTTACCCTGGTGTCTCCTGCTGGAGGTGAACCAACCACAAAGGCAGATTTTAGTAGTTTTGCAAGTGTTTGTTAGTCTCTACAGGTATGAAATCTACATCATTGATGAGAAAACTGCCATGGTCCGACCCATGAGATATTTTTCTTCCTGTTTCATATATTTTTTTGAATACCAGGGCAACACACCAGCCACTGTCATATTAGATGTAATAAGAGCAAATGAGGACGAGACTGAAAGGTCAGTAGGGCACAGTCACTGGATTTTGAAGGAGAGTTTGGAGCCATTATTTTATGGTTTAACAAGCTAAAAAGTCTTTTAAAACAGTGAAAATATGTTAAAGTTTTTTTTAAAGACTTGTATGAAGGGATTTTTACTCTTTTAAAGTTAGTGTAAAAAAGGTTGGATGTATTTTAAAACTGTCATTGTTGCCCTGGCATTAAATGGAAAATAAATGACTAAAGCTGTCACTATCGGCTAATGGCCATAGGCCTAATTATTACCTTTAACCATGGTGTCAGTATTATTCGATCTAGCTCCAAATGGCAGAGATTAGAAGCAGGGCACCTGGCTGGAAACACACATTTTGTTGCGCTTATGATTGTAAGAGTGCAGCTCTGAAAAGAGACACACACACAAACATACAATACACACACTCAAACACACACACACACACACACACACTCAGGCACATTTACTGACTGAAATATTACAAAAAGGCCCCAAACTGGACAGGGGCACCAACTCTTTTTGATAAAAACAGACTCAACTCACAGGCTCTGTTCCACTGTCATCGTGCATACAAAAATAACAAGCTACAGTAGGGCGTCCTGGATTCTCAGCTAAAACAGCGTGTTAACCATGTACTCAGAAGCTAAGGTTCAACTCCCACCTGAGCCATTTGTTGCAAGTCCACCCCGTTTCTTTCACTCATCCTTTTTTCATTCCAAAATATAATACACTAAACAGAAATTGTGGTCCTCCTCACTGTGCAGGTATTTTTTATGAGAAGGTAGGTAGATCAAAAGCCACCCTCTCCTGTTCTTTCAGGGTTGGCAGGGTTGTCCCCGGAAGGAGTAATTGGAAGATTTGTGCTCCTTATGGTACCAGACCACAGCGGATAACCATGCTGCCTCAGGAAACGGAACATGAGTCTTTTTTTTTTAGCAGGTTTAGCCACATATAAAAAACCTTCATGTACGCACTTCATTTTGTTGAGGTGTTGTGACCCACCAAAGCGAGTCAGATAAATAAAATAACCAGAGGGTCGGGCTGACAGAGAATTAACTGTAATTAATGAGTAGTTTGCAAGGCTAAAAAAAGAAAGAAAAAGAAGAAAAAAAGGGGGCTACAAAAAAAAAAGGGAGGTCCTCAGGGCAATGGGCACTACTTAACCCGAAAGCATAACCCCTAAACCAAGTGTTTCAAAATACCATACTGAGTTTTGATTGAAGTATACGGGTCAAACATTTACCAATTCCTGACCAAGTCACCAAGTAGGCTACAGACGAAGTCCTCTGACCCAGGGGTTCCCAAACTTTTCCATGCCAAGGCCCCCCAAACAGTATAAGCTTCTGGCCGGGGACTCCCTTTGCAAACCCCAGACAATGCTACAAAATATGTAAAGAAACATCAACTTTTAGAACGTATTTTCTTTCTTTTATTCACGGACAGTAGCTTGCCGTGTGAATGCAGCCTGACTAAATGCTCTTCTTTACGTCTGAAGAAGTCAACCGTTTTTTCGGACTCTGACGGATGTTTTTGTATCAAGTGACGCTGAAGTTTCGAAGGTTTTGAACACTCATTTGAGAGGGTCTCCAGACAGAGGACGCATTTCGGGCAATCGTGGCCATTTTTCTGTATGGCTGTAAAGCCAAACTTAATGTATGCTGCCTCATACTTTCTGATTTTAGTTGGCCAGTTCTTTCAGTCTCTTAAGTCAAAAATCTGTCCAGTTTGGCTAGCTGACTACACGCCAGCTTGAGGAGCAGAGCAGCTTGAGAACAGGCGCAAACCGCCAGGTCTACGATGTTTTGACTGGCAGCCAATCAGAAAGACAAGCATGGCAAATAATATTTTGATTTGATATATTATTATAAATTGTATTTTACAATACTGATTAAAAAAAATGTGAGAATTTTTTATAATGATGTTTAAAAAAAATTGAATTCAATTTTTTTATTTTTGCATTTTTTTCTTGAGGCCCCCCTAGCGGCCCCCACTTTGAAAACCACTGCTCTAACCGACACAACTCTGCTGGTCTTTTGTTCATATTGTTGAATATTACCCATAATGGCACCTATAGAGTATTGCCCCTAAAAGGAGAGAAAATGTTTCCAGGGATTGCAGGGTTACAAGCAGCACCTTCAATCCTTCACAGTTCATGAAGAAGGTGTTCAAGCCCAGTGTATGATAGCTGTTTTTTTTCACCTCTGACTTATGTTCGGTTGATAAACACTTTGAAGCAGTAACATTACTTGGTTAGACTTAGGACTAGAAGGTACTTGTTTAGTGTTAGAAAACAATCATGGTTGGGGCTAATTTATATTCTTTTTACAGCGTGACTGTAACCTTTATTAATGCCATTTTGCTAGTTGGTTTGGTTAAATGTAAACACAACACACTACAACAAAACTTTGTCACTTCCTGGTTACGTTTAGGTCATGACATCACTTGGATTGAGTTAGAGATAAAAAAAACTGCTTTGTTTGGGTTAAAGGTTTTCCCCAAACCTGCTCCTTGCCCCCCCTGCTGTGCATTTTTTACATGTGTCCTTGGACCAACACACCTGATGTAGATAAATGGGGCAGCTCACTACCTCTTCACCAAGCTATGCAGCAGCCTGGCAAAGATTAATTCATTTGAATTAGATGAGGAAAAGACTGTAAAACAAGCAGGTTAGAACATAATAAGGGCTAAAATACATTCTCCATATAAAGCGACAGTTACCTTCATGGACGCCATTTTTACAATTCACATACAGTAGCTTTCCCGACCACAAGAGGTCAGACATTCAAATCAAACGCAATTATAGGTTGTTTTGAATAAATTATCTATGGGGTCATATTTTGGGAGGACAGTCTCCCAAACTGCTAGGAACAGGACTATTATTGCACTAAGTAAAAGAAGTTTGGCAGGATGAGCAGACCAAAACAGCAGGTATGGAACACTATTAAAGGGATAGTTCACCTCTTTTGACATGGAGCTGTATGACATCCCATACTAGCAATATATTACTCTTTTGAACACATATTGTTTTGAGAAGCAAAACGCTTTATTTTTTTGGCCCCAGCCAACTAGCCGGACTACCTTCATCAACACCAAAACGAGGCTGGAACTCGGCTCACAGGACGCAGCGGGAGGTAAGAAAATGTTCATAAATAATATTGCTAGTATGGGATGTCATACAGCTTCATGTCAAAAGAGGCGAACTATCCCTTTAAATCCTGCATGCAAGATGTGAACTGCTCAAATCGAATCATATCCAAGCTGAAAGACAGTTGTGTTGTAGGTACATTTATTAGTGAGGTGAGCATTCTGGTGATGGTGGCAGAAGGCAAGCTCCATCAAAGTAACCGACACAGACTGATTTACATACAATATTCACAAAGTTAATAATTCCACAAGAGCACAGAAGGCAGTGACCCAGGGTCGTAACACAACATTTAAGGTGTAATGAACTTTGCAAACTCACTCGCAGAGCTTAATTTTTTGGATATTTTATTTTATTTATTTAGCTTAGATGTTCTTAGTGTTTGTATAAATGTCTCTTTTTAGCTGCAGCCTTGGTAGAAGAGTAACGTAATTTCAATCCTTGTATGTCCGGTACATATGCAGAATTGACAATAAACTACTTGAATTGAATTGAATTGAATTGAATTGAATTGAATTGAATTGTATAAAGAGTTCAGTCATGCTCATTTATCGCCCTTTGTCGTGTCATTGTTTGTAGCTCTACTCCATGCTCCAGACTTTTAAATTCTCAGGAAGTTGAACGTGCCATGGAGGGGAAAGAAACAAACTTATCACCCTGAAGCTTGTGAAAAGTTGCTGCATTTGTGATGTTTCTTTAAGTCAAAGAGAGTTTATCTGGTAGCAAAGTGATTTATTTCACTGTGTCAAAGAGAACTCAAGATCACGATGAAGAGTGAGGAGACCAGGGAGCTGGAATGATATCGCTACCCTGTAAGAGTTGTTTGCACATTCAAACTGTCCTCTGTTTTACTTTGCTTTAAGCCAGGGTTGTCAGCAGAAATGGCTGGAATATATCTGCTTTAGATTTTGCCGAATGAATAATTAAAAACCTGAGCTTCACACGTCAAGAAGTGGTGATGTGTACATCGCTTTGAACAAGCTGCAGAGGAAATGAATAAATACATAAATTGTGTCGGTGGGTGTGTGTGTGTGTGTGTGTTTGTGCAGCACGCAGGCAAGAAAGCCACAGAATTGAAATTACACAGGGGGATGAAAGCAAGAGGTAATTTTAAAAGAGAGCATGAACTGTCAGAAAAGCTTTTTCTTCTCCAGCAGTATGGTGTGTTTAGGCAGAGCATTTGTGAAAAAACACATCCAGCCTATCATAACAGAGAGCAACGTAAACTAAAGTTTGGTGGGTCTCTTTGACAACTTCACAAATTGCATTTGGTAACGATAGCTCTCAAGATGATATACAGCAGGTTGTGTCTGATTCAGTGAAAAAAAAGGAAATGTCAGAAATGTTGTAGTGTAATGTTTGAGATCTAAATAAACCATTTCACCATAAAGCTGTAGGCCCTGTCTGAATGTGTTCAAAATTGTTGATATGGCAATAAATCAGAGGTAGCCACACCTCATTTCTTTATATTTTGCTTCCAATGAGCCAGACTTTCTTGCAAATTTCCTAAATTGTTCCTAAAAAATCATTTTCCAGGCTCCGCGAAGGTCTTTCAAAGTTTTTCTTTGGACATTGGCTGCTTTTTTACTCACTTTCAGTCGAGACCTTGTAGATTAAACATTTTCAGGGGAATGTGTTTTTTTTCTTTATTAGGCCATTTAAGACCGAACTATGAATCATTTAATCATAAAAAGGCACATAACTCAAGGAATGGAACAGTGTTTCCCAGACATAACAGAAAACTTCACAAAGAACTTATTTTAAATGGTATCTTTAGGCACTTTGTTACTAGCAGCCTGTCACAAAGACGTATCATTTGTCACAGTCTCTTTTGTTGTATCCATTAAAAATGCCAATGACAACACTGTCTCACAAACATAAAATTGTACTTTTGCACCAACAAGGTGATTCTGAGAGTGTTATTAGCTGAAAACGTGGCATAGCTCTGCATGGTGTGCAGTGTGTCTTCAAAATATTTGAAGAAAGTGAAAGACAAAAGAAGAAGTGTCAGGCGTGAAAAAAAAACTGTCTACAGCAGATGAACAGTATCTCAAAGTGCCATCCATATAAAAAAGAAAAAAACCTGAGATGCATCTACTGTGCACTGAAGACTCATCAGAGTTAGTCTCCATGGAAGGGTGGCTGTCTTTAAGGAAGGGAAACAGGAAGAAAAGGCTGAGCTGTGCCAAAGGACACAAGAAGTGGACTGAAAATCAGTGGCAGCAGGTCTGATGGAGGGATGAATCCTCCCAAGAGCCCGGACCTCAACATTATTAAAGCAGTGTGGGATCATGTTGGCAGAGAACGGAACAAAAGGCAGCCCACATCCAAAGAAGAGCTTTGGGATGTCCTTCAAGAAGCCTGGAGAACTATAACTGAAGACGACTTAAAGAAATGACAGAAAGATTGTCTGAGAGGAATCAGGCTGTTGAAGAATAAAGATGACTATAGCAAAAGTGACTTTTTAAACATGCACAGTCTCTGTTTTTACTTTATACGCTGTGTTTCCTTTTATGTTTGCACATGTTGCACATACTTTCCACTTCCTGGCCATTTATAAATAAATTAGGGCTAACTGAAGACTTGCACTGTGCAGTACTATAGTTTTAGGGGATGAAACTACTTTACTCTGACAGGGCTGATCTTTAAACCTTGCTGCTCACAAGCAGTGCTTCCAATTCACACTTCCAATCAGGATGCAGCCTTGTCTGTGAGTGTCAGTGGATGCGCATTGTTCCGTTTAGTTGTAGTCATTTAGCTCTGCAGCAGATAGCTCTGAGTTTGCTTCCTCAAAGCAACGTTCCTTCTCTAATTGGTCACAGTTCAACTTTGTTGTGGGAAGCAGTCTGTTTTCTCTGTCTGCAAATTAAAGTTTTTCAGTAGAAAAGCGAGGCGCTCCCCCACCCAGCCCCAACTTCAGACAACAAACATATTGCTCTGTAATAACTTTCCCTTTGAGTTTGCAAAGTCACATAAATCAAACATGGTATGGAGGTAGAGACCGGCATGAGGGGCTGTGATATTTAAATCATTACAGTTTAGAAACGTCTTTTTTTTGGTGTTCAGTTGGAAGACACTTTTAAAAAGTTTAGCCCTCAGAAGATTTGTTTAATTTCACACACTCTTTGACCCACTTTTAAGTAGCTTAGTGCAGACAACAAAAGAGGGACAACATGCCACCTCTTCTAAAGTAACTCCACCCAGTGAAGAAGCTATTACGTCTGATTCTTTTTAATTCCCCCTTATTTGAAAAGGCTTCTGGTGTAAAACAAAGTCGTGGCCATGGGACTGTCTGTAACAATGTGGCAGTCCTGTCACTCACCCTGCGTGTCTGTGTGCTTCCCATCACCCAAGGGCCCGCCTCTTTCTATTTGGCTGAATAAATGAGGTGGCAATCACACGGTGGAGGTTTTGAATCCACAGAGAACACGTGAAGGGCCTCTGAGTGCTGGCTGTTTATGGTGTAGTGTTGTTGGAGACAGATGGAGATTCACTTCACACTTAATACATGGCAACAACAAACAGAGACACTCGCAGTTGGTGCAGGCTGGGACCTCAGGTGGTCTCTGCTTATTTTAAAAGTGAGAGGGCTGGAGAACAAAGAGAGGCAGATGAAAAGCAACGCCAGTCAATGAGTATATGTCCCACAGAGATGATGCAATGCCCCTCTGGGCTATTAACTGCTCTTGTGTCATTCAATCATCCCCTCAAAAGATTTTCAAATCCAATCAGAGGTGGTAGACACATTAAGGCTGACGATCAGGCTACAGTGTGACACACACCAGCAAGTTCAAGCAGCATCTCGATGATCATAACAAACCCGGGACCCTCAACACATGCAGAAGCCAGGATGTGATGTTCTGGCAAGAGAATGTGTTGCTGGTTTTCCAGAGAGAGCCTGCCAATGTGTGAACAATAAAGACAGATTTTTTTTTTACATGTCATGTGACTGTGGAAAGCAGAATGCCTTCAACCTAAACAGCAAACCTTGTTGTGTCCTGTGATGAACCCTCTAAATGTGTTGTGCTCCTTCCTGGCAGAAGGATCATCATTAGATTAAACCGTTAAACCACTCTTTCAGATTACCAAATTAAGTTACATACTTAAAAAGATGATTGTCAGCATTATACATTTTTATTTGTGACACAAATATTCCCTGATATTCAAAACTGAGCAGACTCTGACTGCTGTCTACTGCAGCTAAGAGACTGACGACTGAGAAGTACTCCATACAACCCCATAATATCCCTTTACATTTGAAAATGAAAAAGTCTATCAAGTCAGCCCAGTGAGCACCTGACAGTATTCCAGATTAGACTTGTCTCTGTTGTACTGTCTCTCTCAGGGAGACACTTATATCTCTCCCGAGTTTTCTTTGACTCTTTATGCTCTGCTGCTTCTTCAGGAAACATGGCAGGTATATTGAATGTCTTTATAAACAAACAGTGGCTGACTGGCTACAGATCTACATCTATAACATGTCTTGTCCAGTTATCTGGAGCTAATTTCAGCAAAATACACAACGACAGTGAAACCTAAAATACCTAGTACACTTTAAAAATCGTAAAGAAACTTCATGTCAGTCTGCGAGCTATAAAGCAGAGTGGAAATCATAAGAGGCAGTAGGATTTGCCACCGGACGCCCTGTGATCTGCTTGGATCTTAATTCATGAGGGGCCTCGCTGATTCTTCCCTTTCACAAGCAGCCGAGGCTTCTGGACAATCGTGTGGGAGCAACAATGATTAATGTGGTTATAAAACCGGTCGACCAACTTTTAAGTGTTACACTAGATCATCTACTAAGGCAGCTTTGCCATGTGCACTGAAGTGACAGGAAGCTTTGAGAGGTGAATCTGAGACTAATCTCTCGGCAACTTTGATGTACCCCTAATGGACAAAAAAATTAAAAAATAAGCACCTCTGTCGCCTGACCAAGCTTATTGCCTCTGAAGTGCAGCTAAAGTCATATTTTCTGTCTGTCACACAGCAAAACTCCGCATCTGCTGATATTATATTGGAGGTTTAATTGGTATTTTCATTTTGAAGGGGAAAAGAGTAAAGATTTTAGTGTCCCATGACACAGAAAGGCCATGATATATTTGTGAGTGGTTGATCACTCACTCCCAGTGGCTCAGGATTACTTGACCGGAGGACAAGGTCTTCAGCTTTAAGAAACAGGAAAAAAAAGAAGAAAAAATGGAACAACCCGTTGGTATCAGTTCCCAAATACTTGTAGGGGTTTGTTAAAACAAGAGATGATGCACCACAGTGGTAAACATGCCCCTGTCCCATTCCTTTCAAACATGTTGCTGACATCAAATTTTCAGTATTTTCAGTTTTAACCATGGCTGCACAATTTTTTAAAAATATATTGTTATCACAACCTCAACATGTGCAAGAGGAAGAAGAGCAGAATTTGAATGCAGCCCTCATTAATACAAGTGAGATTTGTGTAACCCATCACAGTAAAGCTAAAATCACTGTGTTTGTAAGTTACCTGAATGGTGATTTGGTCAGATGATACTGCAGTTATAAAATCAGGATCTTATTAGCACAGAGGGACAGTCTCAAAATACTTTAAGTGGATGCGAGTTGACATCTCGTTTTAATGGGCTGCTTTTTAATCACAATTTCTGATGCGTTTAGCTGTTTAGCAATAATTAGTTTTTCTAGTGTTATGTACTCTTGCTCTGTGAGTGACAAGCTGGTGAACATATTTAACACATAAAGAGTGAGATATCCCCCTCAGCACGAAAGTAGGACAAAAAATGGCCAAAAGAAGTAAATATTGAACATGTACAGCTGTAAAACTCCATTCTGTTCTGTTAACCAGAAATGTGATTGTATGTTGGTTCTATGGTGTCTAGTGTTAGCCAGGTGTTATTCACCCTGCATTTGCTCCTAAGTGTACACATGAATAGCTGAATAACTGACAATGCACACAGCCATTTTGCTACATGTACTTGCTCCTAATGCAGTGTACCATCTATTTCAGTCTGAATTACCAGGCACATACTCATCACTTTCCAACCATGTACACACTGCTTCAGATACCTGTCCACTTTTTCAGACTGCTTTGCGAAACGTTTGGTTTTCACTGAACATCAAAGGGGGAAAAAAAGGAAAAATCAAAAATAACATATTTCCTCTTTTTCCTCTTTCAGCCCAACAACAGTCAGCAAACAAAGAAGCCAAAACAGCAGGGAACTGATGCACCTGATCGCGTAATTAGCTGCAGGTGCACAGATTACAATGAGTAGAGAGTGCACGAGAGCAGGCAAGACATTTCCCAGGAACAGAAAAACATTTCAAAGCAGCTATTTCACTTTGTGAGGTTGTCGTCTGGAATGGGGACATAGTCAAATGGTAAGACCATTGCAGATCAGAATTCTGACTGAAATAAAGAAACCAAATCCTTCAAAGGCTGTGACCCATGAGGATGGCACTTACAGAATACCTAAAGAGATCCTGCTTATATCAGACATCTGGTTACAAAGAAACAAGAACTCTATCAGAATTTAAAGCTAAAATGATGTCCCTGCAGACGTAAACATCTCTATGAGTATAGAGGTTGTCAGTAAGTTGTAGTAACACATTCTCATAGAGGGGGAGCTGATGAGCAGGTCTGCACATCAAGCAAGTCCTTCGGATGGTTCTACTCCTGATGGGAAGAGGGTATGAAATGGAAATGAAATGTTGTATGTCAAAGCGTAGCATCAACAGACACTGACAAGACTTAATTTAAGATTTGAGTTCAACACACTTCAACACGTAATGTACAAATGATACGTGGAGGACCAGGACAATGAGGTATGTCGGTTAACTTTACACTTACCTTGTACTTGCCCATAATTTTAACAAATACAAATACAAAAATGCAAATCTCTAAAGGTTTTTTATACAACTTTCATTAGATCTGTCATTCTAAAAAAGCTGGGACACTGTAAAATGTAAATAAACAGAATGCAATCATTTGCAAATCTCAAAAAACAATGTTTTTATTCACCAAGGAAATAGAAACATTTGTCTATTTCTTAAGAAATATTTGTTACTTATTTTTTTTCACGCCCTCATATGCTTTTTTTTTTTTTTTATTGTTCTATTTTGAGTGAAATATTGTTGTTGGAGATTCGCAGATTATTGCATTCTTACATTCTTACACAGCGCCCCAACTTTTTTTGGAAAAGGGGTTTTACATTCAGTAGCATTTGGAAACACAGTGGATCAGACAAAGCTTGTTTAATTCGGCTGTCTTTTGGCAGGCCTGAGGGGTTTCTAATGTGTGCCTAGTATTAAGACAGTTTACCTCTGATAAAGGTATAGTTACTGACTTTACTTCCTGAGTTGAGTGTCATGTTAGCTTCAGGGGCTGCTGATTAGACTGCTTTCAAGTAATTAAAATGTTAATGCTAATCCCTTCCCTCTGCTTTTGTCTGTCTGTCGGCAACTGCTTGTCACCAGGAAAAGACTCGCAATGCCGACAGTTTTACTTTATCGTTACCCAAAACACACACACACACCACACACATACTTTTTTCTCTTTACTTTCCTCCGTCCCTGAGGCATTAGGTAGTCGAATACAATTATTTGTTGAGAAACAAAGGATCAACAAAAGAATTCGGTCCAAGATTAAACAATCTTTTAGCTTCCTTTGGGAAACATATCACAGAATGTCCAGTAAGGAAGCAATTCACCTTGTAAATAAAACTTAGATGTTGTTTTTCTGCCTCTTCTTCATGCAGGGTGTATGTTGGCTGCATGAATATATTGCGCTGCACAGGTTTTATTCCCTGTACAGAAGAGCAGCGACACACTCTTCTACAGATACACTCTGGGCCTCTTCTCTTGTTATCCAGTGCCAGATAATCTGTTTGAGTCGCTCATCTGTTTGAGTCTCTCATATTGGATTCATATGGGCCAGTACTGACAGTGAAATATGAGGCCTTGTTGTCTTTATTTTCGTGGCAACATAAAGCAGAAGCAAGCATAGATGGGAGATGAACCATATTACTGTGTCTGTGCTATAGACACTACTCTCCCCCTCATCAGTGTCTCTGCTCTCAGTTTCTGCCAAGCATACCGAGGGAAATGTTGGAAAATCTGCCTTCAAAGGATTTTGTTTAGCATGTTCCTGGTTCTCAGTACATCAAAGTGAGACCATCAGTTCTGATTTAAGTATCACGTATTATTAAGACTACATCACTACCCAGCTGGTTACTGTGTGCAACTTTACATATGATGTCATATTGAAAAAACCTGGGCAGAGAACATGAGTTCCATCAAATCCATTATCTTGTCAAATTGTTTTTGACGGGCTTTGATTTCGCTTTTATCCTCGTCCGTCGTTCGGTAAGACTGAGGCGAGGCTATTTTCATATGATGGAAATGGAAATCAGGTCTTAGCCCAGTCTGCAGTTGCGTGGGATGCTCTTTGAGTGGGGCATAAAAGAGAATAGGTTTTATCAATTCACAGTAAGTGGGTTTCAAGGACGAGTCCAATAATATTTTAGCGGCACATTAAGAATAGTATAGCTGAATTAATGCACACAGATGATTTGTTTTGCATAACAAGGACTTCATCCTCGGCATCACTTGAGTTCACTTTGATGGTTGCCTGGTAAAATTAAACAGCTCTATTCATGTTGCACTGCTTGTAGTTAAAATAGCTCAACATTTTTGGGAAAAACAGATGTTTGGTGGGGCTCAGGCGGTAGAGGTCTCAGTCAGGACAGACATAAATCTAACTGCTTACTCACTATGTTAAAATGATGCCATTCAGTCATTCACAAATTGGCCAGATTTGCATTAATGTTCCTCAGGGCTTCATTCAAAACATGAACTTGATGCAGAGAGTGCGTGATATTTGCCACTTGTGAAAGATTTGACAATATATCAGGTAAGGTATATTACTAAGTTCCTTACAGAGGGAGTTTTCTCACAGCAACGTGTTCCTTTCACAATTTATATCAGCGTCCTAAGCACATAGTTGTGTAAAACAAAACAGTGGTGGATGGAATCAGCTAAAAAGATAACTTTTTTTGTCTGTTAATGTTATGGTCATGGGTTTTGTTGTTAGGATCTTCTGTTTTGTTTTGTTTCTAAGATTATTCTTGTATTTACGGCTTGTTTTACATTTACATGATTTACATTTTGTTTTAGCTGCTGCCTTCCTCCCATGTTTGGTATTTCCTGATTTCTTCCTTTGGAGTTGTTGTTGCTTCTGTGTCTTGGTAAGTTTTTCGTCCTGTTTGTTTTGTAGTTCCCATTTCCCTTGTTTTGCTTCAGTAGTTTTGCTTCCTGAACTTGTTCTGCACCAGCTGCTTGTCAGTGGCTGCTGCTCTGCTGTTTTGTATTAGTCATTTACTCCTTCTGTATATTCAGCTTAGTTTGCTTTGTTCTTTGCTAGTTAATCATCAGCCATTGTTGTATTTAGTTTCTCATCTTGTTAGACTCTAATCCTTTGTGTCTTCAGTTTGTTAAGTAGATGAATTCATTCTTCCACAGTTATCCTTATGAGGAGAACCATTCCACCAACATTGCTGGTGTGACCACGAAAACTCTGTAAGTCCTCAGTTACCATTTTCTCATAATGTTTTACCATTAAATACATATCAAGTCAACAAACATGCAGTACTGTATCACGGAAAATGGTAACAGCCTTGAAACAGCAGTTCAACAGCAGTTGGAATTATTGATACGTGGTCAGAGAGCGGAAGCTTCAACTGAAGCTGAAACACTTGGAGGTATAGTTTTCTCTCGTTAATTTGGCTCAGTCACTGTTTAAATAATGAGGCACAACAGCTAACTGTGGTAGGTAAAAACCATGGTGCAGAAAAGTCGAAAGCTCTGTTATTTAATTTTTCCATAACATGACCAGTCTGATTCCTCTGATTAAAAGCCAGATCAACTCCCCAGGTGCCTGTTGTGGCAGTATGTGACTTTTAATGGGCACCTTCCTCTCTGCTGCACTTCAGATTTCCCTGTGTTTATTATCTATCTATAACAGTAGCATATCTTTAATCATGATTAAGACAGGAGCAATATAATTTACCTTCAAAGATTAATAAAGTAGTATCAAATTGAGCTGAATTGAATTGAATGTAGGTTATTCTGCTACTTTCAAGATGTAATATTTCTCATCAAAACATACATCTTTCAGCTTATTAATAAAAAAAACTGACTACAATTGGGAACTTAACCACAGCCCATGGTCTGCATGACGCCTCCTGTGGTGTTCGGGGCAGATGTAACATGAGTCACATGATGCCCCGCAGCAGTGCACGACTGGTGTGTTCTGGTCTTTGCTGGTGGAGCAGCTTTTCCAAATCAGTATGTCAACAAAACCCAACGTGCAGCTGTTTGCAGGAGTTACAGTTGCTCAACACAAGCAGTACAGTTGCACATCAAACGTTTGCATTTCCTAGTGCAGAAATGTAACACAACAGACATATTAAAATAAAAGTTGTGAGTTTACGGCCATCCACACTTTGGATTTATTCCTTGAGGGAAGCATTTCATCCATCCTCCATGCAGCATCTCCAGCTGTAACGTAGGTTGTCAGACATGGAGCAGTCAGTAAACACAGATTTAGCTGACAAGACTTAGCTGCACACAAGGTGCTTTTTAGTTGTAAAGTGCTTTTACTAAAAATAATTTGCTGACATGCTTGGTGAGTACTTTCATTACTATACTACATTACACCAATTAGTCACAATTGTGTGACTCCCTCATAATATATAATCACAGTGCCAAAACAGTTCTGACAAGGCAGGGCATGAACAAAGAACATCTGAGGGAGTCCTGGAGTCCGTTGTGGGTCTCTGCTTCCCACAGATGAGATCCCACCAGACTGGTACTTTGGGGACTTCGGAGGCCGGTGAACACCTTAGACTCTGTGGGAGGCTGCCACCAGGGGACTGCTGTCAGGGTAGGGATTGTGATTGGTCTGCAAAAAATGTTTGATTGGTGGCCGGTGTCAAGCTAACATCCTTATGAAAGCTGGGTTTTCCCAGAAGATGAGCAGTGCTACTCACTTTAACTGTCATTGGCTTTAATGTTGTGGTATGCTTGTAGCATACTTGACTTCCGCTGTGGCTCAGAGAAGCTACTGTCCCTGTCACTACACCACATTTTTTGATAAATGGAGTTAGTGGCTAAATTTGCATGAAAATACAAAAAACCCTGATCCCTTGCTACTTGGGTCGCCGTGTTTTAGTTTATAGCAGTTCTTGGAGATATTTCAACTCTTATCTCCAGAGAAGTATAAGGCCTGAAGAAGTTCAAAGTATCTGTTAAATCAGAAAACAGCAAAAATTTCAAATGCTCTGAAATAAATAATGAGATTTTTCTTCTTCCCTGCATGCCCCATTATTCATCTCTCAGGCCCCCACATTTATCTTGCAGTGCCTTTGTACTGTAACAAATAAACAAAACTACACGACTATCAGCAGCAATACTACTTATTGCCTCTGATTCTTCAGTATTCATGAAACATGGGTCCAGTTTTAAAAAAAACGAGTACTTTTGATGCTTTTGTGCTGTTTTTCCTTTGGTAGGATGTTAAACGATTAGTATTTCCCCATTTAGCTGAACTAAGCCACCTATGGAAAGTAAGGTATATGCCTTTACATCTCTGTGTACAAACTGAGTGACACCAGGGGCTGCGTGGTAGTATAACAAATATCATAATGTGTAAAGAATGTGTTTATTCTCTGAATCAAACCTCTTCCCCTCACCACTAACCCACTTCCTGAAATAGATCCACTCCATTCACTCTCTGAAGTCTTCCAAAGAGAAAAAACGCTTCTGGCTGCCCATGTCCTACATAATGTAATTATGTAAACCAAACCAAGACAAAAAAAAACATTTAAAAAATGCACATCATACAATCTACCATACTATCAATGGCGGTTAGTCATTAAGGAACCTAAAAACTTGAATCAAAGCAAACCACAGTTGTGGCTGATGTTGCTGCTGTGGGAATGTTTTCCTATTGCCGATCAAAATTCGTTTATTTTTTTTCATGGATAAAAGTATTCAAACATTCTTTAATTGCTGGGAGAAATGTGTGATTAAACCCTCCCTTGTTCCTCCTCTCACTTCCTGAAGACCAAAACAGCAGCTATTTTCTGTCCACCCATGTAGAGTGAAGAACCATCCGATGCGTCACTCTTCATGACATGCCCCGCTGAAAGCTTTGCTCATCATTCCGTGGTAGGTAGTGGACTGCTGCCTTAATATTCTCACTCACACACACATCCCACTGATGTTCTGTTTATTGCAGCAAAGTAGTAAAGTGGCCATACTTGTGTTTCATGGAGCATGTCACACTTTTTAAAGACTGGTCAAGGTATAAATGTGGACGGATGACAAAAGGAGCAGAGGACGACAAAGCCCTCTAAGGGTTTAATAAACATAATAGTGGTTTAGGATGGATGAATAGCTTTGCATGTCTTATCTCTACAGCAGCAGGTGTGTAACACAGCTCATTGGTCAGGTCGTTAAAAGGAACGGGCTCTCCTCTTTCACATCTGTGATGCCTCCATTGATTATATTGATTCACTTAGGGACTATTTGTGCTATTACAGCGAGGTTCAATCAGAAAAGAGACAGCACTCATTTTCTTCTTTTTAGTCATTTTTTTTAAGACGGGACGGATCAAACACACATGTACACACCTGTACACACATGCACATCTAAACTCCTAACGCCATAGTCTATTTATCCCATAAAAGCCAGAGGCATCTTCTTCATCTGTGCCTGTCAGGTCTTTTTGACACATTGAGTGTTGCATAAAAGATTATACAAAATCCTCACCTCCTTTAGAGACACTCATTTTGGTTTGGTTATGATGACTCTCCACAGTCCCTCTTATGTACACTGTCCACTGACAGTTAATACCTCAAAACGGGTTCTCAGTAGGAAGTATCTTAAAAATGGTTTGAATTTAAATAATGGCTGATAAAACCATTTGTTTGGCAGCACTAATAGCTGCAGTCATAGCGAATTTGATGGCTGCTCTGGCTGTGGGAGACGCAGTTAATTCGTCAGAGATTTATAGGGAACATTAATAATGTGGGATATCATCCACTGACCTACAAAGCTGGCCGGTTTCATTCATGAGCAGCTTTGACAGGATAATGGTGACTCGTTCGGATGGGTTCAAAGAAATTGTACAGAGTATTGTAAACAGCGAGCACACCTCTGATAGCACAATACATTACATCATGGTAGTTTCACTTATTAGAGAGTAATAGTCAAATAATAACATGTAATTACAAAGGAAAAGCAGGTTACTGCCTCTTATGGATTTATCAAGGTAATATAATGTAACACTTAATTCTATGCAACTCAAAGACCAAAAACAAAGGTTAATAACAGTGAAAAAGATTTAAAAATTAGACCAAAATGTTAGTAATAGTTTATCAGAAATCACTACATTTGAAAAAAAAAAATGAAGAAACAGAATGTTTGTTACATAAGGAAAAATTATTTTCAGTATCAAAATCCAGTAATTACCTATTCCAATTACCATTTTTTTAAGGCAGGCTAATATAAGGAAGGCTTGAGAGTGGGACCAATTTTGTCGCTCATATCACCAAAAACCTATGGACATAGATGACATTTTGCATACACCGGTGTGCCTGACATTAAGTGAGTGTGTACGTGTGTTTTTTTTCCCCTTTTTTTTAAATGGATATCTCTGTGTGTGCTTTTACCCTCAAACTCATCATTTTAGAGTCAAGGTCAGAGCTCATTAAATCTCATGGGAAATTTTCTAGATACTACAATAAATAATCTAGATTCTACAAGTGACACACGTGAGCAACTAGTAAAATGAAAACACAAGCTAGCCACTGGTGATGAAGAGACATTTTAATAGTTTTTTTTGTTGGGTATCCCTAATCCTGGCCCTGAAAGCCTAAACCTCACACCATTGGTAGAGATCACAGTGAAACCATGTGTCTCCCGTATTCCTGGTAAGATGGCGTACAGACGCTGGTCGGGCATCAGAGGTTGCACCGGACTCTGAATCAGAGCCGAGAACCAGAGCCATGAGAAAGTCGAAATAAACTCCTAATATTAGGGAGACTGATTTGCCCAATATCAGTGGTCACATTTTATCACATTTATTGCACAGAAAAGGCATTAAGATGAGTGTAGAAATAAAATTTGGCATTGCTTATAATATAAGCAAAGAAGAGAAGCCTTTCATTAAATTCAAGTGGCAAATCATCCTCTGGCAAAAGAATGGCTTAATTATGTGCTCTTATATTTAGTTTCTTCTTTAGTTTCTTTCTACATCCTTTTCTATCACAACAAGCTGAAACTTCAGTATGAGCCTGCGTTTGGTTTAGATAGCTAAGTTTTGGTTGTCAGCAGTGTAGCTTCACCTCAGTTCTACAAGTCCCGCTCTCTCTCTTCACTTGTCTTCCTGTAGCAACTCACAAGAGTTTGTTTTCCCTCAGCGAGACTTCAAGGGAGATCCTTTCTATAGGTCGTGTACTTGCTGATCATGCCATTCATTGCTATCAATATTTTTACATTTAAATAAAAGAGAAAAGGAAACAAGTTAACAACGAAAACAGAACAGGCTATAAACTGGTCATTTCTTTGCTATTTTTTACTTAATTTATTACCTCTTATTTTCCATCAGGCTAAATTTAGTTTAAATATAACATGCCATTGCAGGGCTTTCAATGTACACCAGGTGATTTCACACTCAGGTTAGACATGTGAGTGTGTGTTGACTTTTTGTCTGACTCCCCCGTGACTCACATAACTTTTTTTGGATTTAATTAGTTCAAGGCAATCAAAGACTCTATAATCTATACAACATTGTTTTTGTCAATGACAATTTTTTTTCAAAACAGATTGCGGATCAGCCAAAGTAGCTTAAAACACCTTAAGCTTAACTTAAAGAGACTGAGATATTTCCTTTACAAAATACAGAATG
This sequence comes from Odontesthes bonariensis, assembly GCF_027942865.1. Classification (NCBI taxonomy): domain Eukaryota; kingdom Metazoa; phylum Chordata; class Actinopteri; order Atheriniformes; family Atherinopsidae; genus Odontesthes; species Odontesthes bonariensis. Next base: position 12,085,961 of record NC_134515.1, on the reverse strand, counting down.
TAACATAATTTTATCAAGCTAATAAAGTATACTAGTGGCAGTATAGACAATTTACTAGATCAAAGTATATTTCTATAAATTCTTTATTTCTGCTTAATGCTTCTTAAATGTCAATTCAGCTTAGAGTCACCAATTAATTTTGTGCTCGTTGCTGTGGGCGCTTACATGATGTTACCAGTGACCTACAGACGAGAGGATGTGGGCTGCCTTGGTAAAGAAATGTAAATGTGTCAGGAGTAAGCAGTGTCTGTAATGGGGGATGGAATTGGGACGTGAACATCGCATTGTGGGAGTATCATAAAGCTTTTGACTCAAACAACAATTGAGCTGGATTCAAAAATGTGTTTGTTCATTGGCTGCTCTCATCTGTCCTAATTATGCCGTCCAGTCAGACAGTCAACAGTTTCCCTAATAGAGGCAGAGTCCCGATGAGGCTTTGGCCCCAATGACCGGAGGCAATGTTGAAGATTGGAAATGGGTAAAATGGCAGCTCTCCCAGCTCAGAGGGACTGGGGGATGGCAAAGGAGGGCAGCCAATTAATATTTCAACAATACATCTTCTGTGGCCGGAGATTGACTGACTAAACTGCTAGCTGTCAGAGCAGTTATCTCCAAAACTGCCACGTGGGTAGGAATTCAGAATGCTCCGTTCAGAATGGGATTTCATATTTATTGCTCACTTTTGTATTCTGCACAAAATCTGTGACTCAGGCAATTAACACAAGAGAAAGAATAAAATGAATACAAATAAGGCTGAGAGACAACAATATGAGGTTATCAGAAACCTAATGGTCTTTGGCATTGTTGATTTGCCTTCGAATCATAAAGTACAATAATCTAAACTGAGCAAAGTAATTCAGAACAAGATACGATGCCCTAAATATATGACCTAAAATCAACATAACCACTACTAAATCATTGCAATGTTTGAAATATAGGTCACCAGTGAGGCGAAATCCTCATTAAATCTTTTTTTAAGAACAGGAACAAAGTTTTGATGTCTTTACAGAAATCTTCTACCCATTTAAAGCGTTTTTTTTATTAACAGGTCTCAAATATTGCCTGCTGTAAACCAGCAAATAAATCTCCCAAAGCAACTAGAGAACCATTCAAATTTGCACATGTATTTAAGGTTCACAGAGGATGAAATATAGGGATTCCTGCCTTGAGTCTGATATTTTCTGTGCCACAATTAAACTTTCCAAAAGTTTGTCAACTAATTATATCATGTTTTTTTTCATTTTATCTTATTCTAATTTGATTAATTTCATTTTATTGTATTTTTTTTTATCTCACAATAACAACTTAACTTTATCAAAAATGTATACTGCAGCAATGCAATGATTCCTCTTTGGGGATTAATAAAGGATTATTGAATTGAACTCTATTTTCCGGCTTTTAGTAAAACAGTTTGTCAAGTAAGTAATTACTTGCTTTGAAACATTTATGGCTGAATTAGCAATGTTAGATGCTGGCGGGCAGATATGTGGGTGGGGCTGATTAGCATATTCATAGATCCCAATTTACTGAATGAGGAAAAAAAGTGAAGAGTTAGTGCCAAACTATCTCCATGAGAGTAGTAGAAATGTACAAGTTTGAGAACACAGATGAGCATTTAAATGTATTAATAACCTCCAGAGTAGAATTATTTTCAGAAAAAAACTTGTACAGAATGACTTTTTTCAATCATCATCGAGCAAATTACTGCTGCCCAAGGAAAATTTTGTGCAAGACAGATCGTATACAAATGTGTGGACATCAAATTTGATTACATGTGGACTTTAAGAGTAGATTTTCATATACTTCCAAGACGGAGAGAGAACGTTTCCCCGTGTGTCTGAGAAAAGAAAGAAGTCAGAGGCGAGCATTCATATAATCTGACCTTCAGTTAGATCATGATAACAACATAACAGCCCTGCAGTAACGCAGCAGTTTCCCATATGAATGGCTCTTCTGCCTATCTGTTCCCTTGACCTTTGGAAACAACCCACTCATTATAATATAAAATGAAACCGCTTAATACAGATTTAATCTTTAATATTCTTTTTACAATGCTAGTGAGAATATTGAAAGATTGCATATGAATTACCTAGTTTAAATTCATATTCAAGCTTCAAGAGATTTTTTAATAACTCATCCTCTTTAGTCTCAAATGTACCTTTTCTTACTTCCAAACAGAAAACAGTTTTATTAACCTTCATTTGTGGTTACCAGACAACCAAGGCCACGTGACTCATGAGGCTCTGGAGCCAAGATGGAAGTGTTATGATGTTACAGACCACAATCCTTTCATGGAGGAGGATCGGGATGATGGTTGTATCAAAGAGGGCATTCCACTGTCAGACTGTTTATATCGAGCTGTGCATTTCTAGACTTCCCATACGACCTCCATACTGTTGTTGACTGGAGGAAAAAAAGAAAAAAAAAACAACTGAAGGCTCTTAAACAACAAGATGACAGTTGGCTGTTGGGAGCATCACAAGTGTCGATGAACATTTGTCGCCCTTGTCTTTTTTGGTGTCTAAAGCAGTGTTAGTTTTGTTGGTTCTTGAAAGTCTTTTACTGACTGGGAACTGTTATCTTAGTGATCCAAGAACCAGATCGTAACACCACCAATCTTGCTCATCAACCAGAACTTTGGGCTTATGCCTTTGCAAGCCGTTCTGGAATTTTTTGAATGGCAAACAATACACATATTTACTCCAATCTTTTAATGCAGAAGAAAGAAATGTTCAGACAGAAAACCGAAGTATAGAACAGAAACACAGCACTTATTGATGAGTTGACGTTGATCTCCTCAATCCCTTTTCAGACCAAACAGTGCAGGGGACTCTGTCATGGTAATTAACGGTCGGGAACTCCCACAATGATTAAATACTATCTTAGGGCTGCTTTTCTGTTTGCACTCACACTGCCAATAAAAACACTTAGCTACATAAGTTACATCATTGGTACATGTTTGCTAGCTGACTGTATGTATGCAAGTCAGAACTGCTTTGTATATATTCTGTCACATGCCAGTTCAATAGTGCCCGGACTTCACTGTCAGTCTAAATTTTTAAGGCTAACAGTAAGAGCCGTTGTTCAAACAGTTACAATGTTATGGATGTTTACACAGTTTTTTTTTTTTCCATCAATGTATCATCATGATGTCTGGACCAATCACATGTCAAGTCTTTTGTTTTGTTTTTCCTTAGTCTTGTTTTTGTTAACCACGTATTGTTTTTATGAAATAAATCTCAGTTTTTGCTTAACACCTTTTTGAGTGTCCTACCATCCATCCTCCCACCCCTGACAAAGTGCAACTGTCCTTGGTTCCTACATTGTGCACACAAGAACGAGGATCTGTCATACAACAGCCAAAAACACAAAGAGAAAGTTTCCTGGTCCAAAAGCATTGCTTGTGCAGTGTGTAATGGGGCAAATGTGATGACACCAGCTAAACATTGCCCTGTCAGGTCGGTTACTAAAGAGATGACTGGCTGCTCTGATCTTTTCTCTAAGTTATGGCTTCGGAGAAGTTCCCATGCAATTATTTGAGAATAATTGAAGCAACGTATCCTTGCAAGAATATGAACTTTTCATTATTCAGAAGAACCAGGAATCAGATATTCCTCACAAGCAATACATTTCTTCACTAATAGAAGCCACATATGAGGACAATATGTTCAAAGAAAGTCAGTTTGTAGGTCATAATTTAGACCTATATAATCACAGAGCCTACTCTATCCTAAAATCCTCCACTCTATGAAAACAAGCAACCATATTGCATCTCTGATCCACAAGCAGTGAAGTAAAGCTCATTAGTTTCCCTCAATGGAGGTACATGAGGCGGAGTGAGCTGGATCCTCAGCCGGCTGTCAAAAAGTTGTGGAGTTCATTTGAAGTTTGCTTTAGTTTTTCATTCTTCCTCTCCTTCTGTAGCATTTCACTGGCATGTTGACGGTTTTATCTCTGGGAGGGAGGCTGATGAGCCGCACCTTGGCGTGTTTGGACTTTCTGATTAGTTGACGCCAAACGAGGAAATTGTGGCATGTGGTGAAAGTGCATCTCGGTGTCACGGGAGATGCACCTGCTTGGGTTGAAGAAATTTCTCTCTGGCTTTTGTTGGGTCAAAAACTTTCAGATTGCTTTGGGGAATATTGATTTCAATCATGAAATACATCATAATTGGTAATTAATGTCACAAGTATGAGCGATTTTTCTCGGCAGTCTATTGTTTGATGAAATCCCTGCTAACTATCGGAGAAGTGTCACCCTCCATTCATTGTCTTATGTATCTAATCAGTGTGTATAGATTTTTCTTTGCATAAACAAGCAGGACGTTTTGCTTTCTGTGACTCTTTTATTTCAGTTTGTTTCACAGATACTTTTCATTCTGCTTCAGAACATTTTTGTTTACTGGTCTATGTAATGGTGGCAGGGTCAGCTCCAGTACCTTTGACAGAAAAATAAATGCATTCATCACTTCCACATCTACTTTATGGTGTTGTGTGGAACATGTTGTGGCTATAAAGACCTGCAATGAAGCTGTTCGTTTAGCACTTTCAGTGTGACTAATACTCTCATCACCCAGGAAAATTATATGTTGTCAGTAATCAAGCTCTCAGATTTGTTCTCAGTGACATGATCATATAGGGAAGATTTAGTAGGAAATTATATCACATGCAAAGACGTTGCCTTCCACTGGGCTTCATGAATTCATGTAATGACAGATGTATGTGTGTGTGGGGTTTGTTTAGGAGGACCTGATGGAGCTGCAGCATCACTCTTCTTCAAAGTGAGCAGGTAATTTGCAGCTGAGGGCTTTTGAGAGTTAACTTGTTTTTTGTTTTTAAATTCAAGAGCAGTGGAGTTGCAAGCATTGAGTTTCCACGCTTTCTTCCTCTCTTTCTATCTATGTAGGGCAGCCCATGGATCAGCTGACATCCCCATCCTCCCACATACCCACACAATCTTGTTAAAGCATGCAGTTAATCTGAAGAGGAAAAGGACTCTCTTCACAAGAAAGCAGAGCTTTCATCATCCTATTGTGTTGCCCACATCCCACTGTCACATGAACATCGGATTCTCCCAAAACTCAGGTGCTTATAGAACGTGCCGTGGCCTCATCTTGGCCCCATGTGATGTAATTTCCCAGGGAGTGACTTTGTGAACTGGGCTTGATCAGCATCCTAAAAACTTGGATGGCATTATGTTGCTGGAATAATTTACATCTCTGAGGGGCCTCTCCATTTTTATTTTCTACCGTTTCTCTTAGAAATTGGCTTCACCATCAATTATTCAGACCAAAGTGCCGCCACAAAAGAAACACAGCAGTGCTCTCCAGCAGATCTTTCAGAGGTAGCCTTCAGTAATTGTTTTTGGAAATTTTGCACATAATCTCAGCATTTTTAGTCAAGCACAGAGAAGAAAGGGAGGAAAACACACAAATGCTCTCTTTACTCTCCCCTCTGACTCTGTCTTTCTTTCGTCAAGAGCTCTTTGGAAACAGAGAGTCCCAACTCATTCAGAGCCTTGGCTCCTATCATTATGTTGCAGGCCAGGTGAAGTGCAGCAGTTTGATGAACACAGATACAGGGCACTGCTTGAAAAGCCTTAGACTGACTTTCCACTCACTGCCATTGCTACTCTTCAATCCCAGTCAAATTCAACACAGTTCAAGAGTGAGAGGGTCATCCATAAATGCAGCATGGCTGCATCACAGCCCTTGTTTGTCAGGAGTTACTGTGTGAATCAAGGGGATTGCTGCTGTTTGTCCACACTGTGACGTAGCTCAAAACCTTCAGGCTCTGGCCGCAAACACTTCTTGGCTTTCGTGGGTTCTTGAATAGTTCCTTTAGTTTAGTTTTTATTTAGTGTAGTTTTTTGTTTGTTTTTTTTTTGCTGTGGAAGGATCTCAAAAGCACCTTCCATCTCTCAGAAAAGAGAAAGTGAGAGCAAATCATGCTGAACTTATTCCACTCCCACATAATCACGAGTGTGCTTTTTCAGACATTATAAAAATGCATTGAGCTCTCAAACAGGTCCATGGGCTGATTGTGCTCAAGAGGAAGATGAACCTTGAAGTGAAGTAAACCTCTTCACTCTCCTCCTACTTCTCATGAGGTGTCTCTGGATTGACTGCATTTGATTTAATGATTTTAAAGCCACTGCCTGAAAGTGACTAAATCTTTCACATGATTTCATCACAAGCATTCCTACCCCCTCAACTCATTATTAGATCTTGCAAACAGACCAATAGAGGATATTTTCATACCAAATTCAAACAAATGCTTAAGTTCAACACTGTTTTTTTTTTTCTTCTCTTTCTATCGTGTGCCACAGCCACACACTACATTTGAGCTGTGCCTCGGTTGACTTGGCAACACTGCCATCTCATGGCGATCAAAGTAAAACAAGCAGCTCTGTACTTTTTTTTTTTTAAATAGCTTTAATTGAAAATGTTTATCAAGTAAGAAAGACATGTTATCAAATGGTTCAATTGTCATGCTGACCCAGTCTCTATTACAGTTACATCAACACCAACCTCATCTTATTATACCTTAATGCAAACAGCATAATAAAACCATTCTATTAGTTGCTACAGTTGCCAATTAAAGCACATTAGTTTAACTGCGAGGCACGAAGCAATTGTATTTAACTGGTTGCTGCAGCCTTGTTAATTTCTTCATGTCGAACAGACTGAAGGCTCTTGTTCAACGTGTTGAACTGAACTAAACTCCTTCGGCAGAGAAACCTCCTGTTTTGCAAGGTTCTATCAGAATTTCATGTCTGATCTTTTCAATGGGAGCATTCTCTTCTCTTGTGGTCTATTTCTAGTCACCAACCCTCCAGAGACCTGAGCCCGTCTCTGAATGAGGCTGAGATGTAAGAGATGGTAGATGGGTTTGACTTATCTTGGTGTGTGAAAGCTATTCCTTCCCCCGAGGGCCAAAGTCATGCCTCACGACATTTACAATCTTTTTTTACCTGGGCATCTCCCTGATCTTCCTCCCTATCGGTCGCCCTCTCCATGTCTATATGACAGCTTCGCTCTGCACAACGTCCCTCTTTACCCATTTCCTCCTCTTCCTCCTCCTCCTTCGTGCCTCTGTGCGTTTGACAGTGGAGCGCCAGAGCTGCACACCTCTCCAACACTGACTCTCGTACCTGCTGCTCACACTGCACCACAAAGATTCTGTAAAGCTCCAAAAGGACGATGAGGATGTTCTTACAGGTGAAGAAAATCATCAGCTGGTTCAGTACATGCTCTTGCACCATGAGGTATAAACGGTACAGCAGGAACGGGCCGTCTTGGAGTCCCACAGTGAGCAACAAGCTCCAAACTTCACTTGAGCAGCAGGAGGAGAGTGAGGGCGGAGCTCCAGGACAGCAGTAAAGTCCACCCCTGCTCCTGAGAGGAGGCTCCGCCTTTTGGGGTTGCGTCTGGGTGAGAACCAGAGGAAACTGCATGAGGGCCCAAGAAAAGAGGGCCAACCCAGTAATGACAACCACTTTGTTAGTTTTGACTTCAGGTTCCTTGAAAGTGTCAAAGATGTCCAGGATGTCGGCGCCCAGTCCTACATAGACCATGAGGAGCTGTGAAAGCTGATCACGTGACATGTCCCCTTTGGGCATCAGCCAGCGACCCAGAACCAACACGATGAGCATGGTCTGCTCCAGGCCAGCCACCCAGTTCTCTGGGTCTAGCTCCACAATGCCCTGGGTGAAGGAAACAACACATTGACTGCATTTGCAAACTGTGAAAGCAAATCTTTTTGTCTTCTTGTTTTGATTTTTGTATTTTTCAACAACAACCTGCTCTTTAGCGATTTCATAGCATGAAATAGTAGAATGTAAAATCAATTTAAAAAAAAATCAATTGCAAGCCTCAATACAACAAGGCATACCTTTATGTTTTTGATATTAGCTGAATCTCTTACCTAATGGTTTCCGGTTTCCTTATTTTTTTTTTTTTTAGTGAAAGCACCTTTTATAACACAGTCTTAAGACACTAAGTCTTCATTTTTGTTGTACGTTGCCATCCAGCCTCGAGTACTGCCAAGGAGCAAAGAAGCTCCCAAATCCTACATCAAAGAAATCGCACTGAAACCATCCCAGAAGGGCAGAGATCTGAGAGCTTTCCAAGCAGGAGCCGAGCTGGACTCTGTCGCAATGTGTCTATTACACATTTCCTGCAACTAATAGTTTATCCACCCCCCATGCTAGATTTAAATCTCATCTGATATCAGGTGTCGCTTTAATGTGACTGCATGGAGTGCTAGGCAGGGAGGGCACTTTTGTGGAAGGACGCTTACCGCTGTGATCGGGATGTGAGCCAGCAAATGGAGCTCATGGCCGGAAGAATTGTTGAGGGGCAGCTTGGATTGTAACAGGCTCAGCTCCAGAAACCAAATGGATGGGATGACAGTACTGAGGTACAGGAAAACCATGGGGGAGAACCTTAAAGAGGACCACCAAATGAGAGGGAGGGGAGTGGAAAGGTGGGGGTGGGTTATTTTTAGTGACACCCTTTTTTTTTTCAAAAAGTCTTTTGCCACGCGCTGAAGAAGAAAGCGTCCTTTCCGCCCCTAAAAGTAGTATTGAATTTCAGACAGGCAATTATTCTCATCATATATGCAAATCCCACTTGACAGTGCAAAGCCTCCTCCATGAGGACAGAACTTCAAAGTTAGAGTCAGTGAGAAGTAGAGAGGCCTGAAGAAAGCTTGTGTCTGGGGTTTTTCGGTCCATGTGTGCCTGAAAGCTACAGCATTTGAATAAAACACGATGTGGTGTCGAATGAGGTGTGACATTAAATGCTCATATCATTTGAGGTTTTGATAATAAAGGTTGACGTGTGCTTATGTTTACTCATGCTTTTCTTTTTTTTAAATAAAAAGCTAGCCGTTTAGAAGTGACTCAAACCAGCTGGGGACGTTTTCACCATGACTGCATAGAAACCACGACAGAGATGTGCTAGCATGCCCACAGTATTAGCTCAGGGAAAGTCAGAACAACAGCACAGCGAAGGTATTGAGTTCTTTTTGATTGTCACTGAAGGAGAGAAAAAGAGCTGCGGAGAACAACAGAATTTAGTGGCAGAGAATTTTACAGGGCCTACTCGAGCCGCTTCTCATGGCTATGGGCAGATGGGTTGTAAAATGTCCACAGTTACAAGTTTAGGAGTTGTTCACTCCACACACAAAATAGGTCTACAAAGTCTGCCAACAACAGCTCAATCCTTAATGTCAACTCTTTCACACGAGCAAAAACTGTGTGGGATCTAAGACCTTCAACCCAATCCTATTTTTCTGATACTAGACAGCACATGTCACTGAATAATACCTTGGTTATTGTCTGATTTCACCACTCCTTTGATACTTACACCACCTGGCCAAAAGAAAAAATAGGCAGGAAACGTCTTTCGCTTTGTTTACGGCACACATTCCCCATGCCATCATTTCAATAAGCTTATGCAATGCCATCCTGATTTTAATACATTTTTAAGCAAGAGTTTGTATTAATATTTGGCTATTCGTACTGCTGCGTAAAGTCTTCTCCAGCACATCCCTAAGATTCTCAGTGGACTTAAGGTCTGGACTCTGTTGAGGCCAATCAATGAGTGAAAACGGCTCCCTGTACCACTCTTTCATGATTTGAGCCCGATGAATCCTGGCATTATCATCTTGGAATGCCATCAGGGAAGGAAAAAAAATCGATTGATGGAAAAATCTGGTCATTCAGTGTATACAGGCAGTCAGCTGACCTCATTCTTTGGGCTCATAATGTTGCTGAGCCTAGACGTGACCAACTGAAACAAGTCCAGATAATGCCACTACAGCTCCTTAGCTGTTTTGTTTGCATGATGCAGACCAATAATTTGATCCTTTTGAAACAGAGAAATACCTTTTCTACCCATCAACTTTTTTGTCAATCACTTAAGTACTTTCCAATTATTTTTAAAAGAAAAATGTCTTATTTGGTCGAACAGTATTTATGTGATGTCTTTCTTGGCCTTCAATTATGGGGACCCTCTTAGTTCAGTGTGCAGTGTATAACAAAGGCCGAGAACACCACTCCTGATCACTACAGCGCAGCCCAAAGATCTTTAGATGTTTTGAATAGAATTTTGTTTTCTACAGTTAGCCTCAAGGCTTCCAGATTTATCTTTCTGAATTTCTTTTTAGCACAATACCTCATATGCATCTTAACTGTACTATAACTGTGAAACTTCTTCATAACATTACAAACCACTTAAATTGGAGATTTCAAGATCTTTGGCAATCAGACAATTTTTTTTAAATGGAGTAACACCAACAGCAAACAATGCACAGGTATCTCAGCATATTGTCTGAAAAACTCATTCAGATTCATCACTAAGGTTCCTTTTTTGTTGTTCTGTAACTTTGGACATTTTATATAAATATTCTAATCTAAAGAAGTTGGTTTCAATTGTATCAATTTCTGAAGATATTCTGAATTTTGTGCTAACGATTCAGAGGTGCGAATAACTCTGATCAGGATTTATCTTAAAATCTACCAAATGGACATTTGTGTTCTCCAGAGGATAAATTTAGCTGACTTCATCTCTCAAACACCACTAATTTTTCCTTTGTGTTGTTTTTGAGCTTAATGCTGTTCACATGATTAATCCGTCGACCTCAGCTGTACTTGGTTTGTAATGGTTATAAGTAAATGTTTCCATATCAACACAAAGAAGTTGGTGCTCAGGGTCTTTTGGCTGTTGTCTCTACAGTTCTACTGCGCTTTTGCTGGGAATTTCTATTACAAGGGTGCAGTTTTAGGGCCAAGATGTGAGCCTCATTGTGTATTTGGCTGAATATAAAACTGGAGTTTACTGCGATTGATAGCTCCTGTGTAGACATACAAAAATCTGTTTACCTGCTAGTCGGTGAAACTATGCCACCATTAATGCTTGTATTGATCTTCCCTGTGTGCTTTGGCCACGTTTAGTCTTATCAGACTATTTAAGTCATGGACAATATAAACTTATGTATCCTAATTTGCTGAATATCTAAACAGGCTAATCATGACATCAACAGAGCGCATTGTGTAGAATGTAAACTCATGGTTTGTTCAGAGTTACCATTTCCACTCTGCATTCCGGGTGCATTTCAGAGTGACAGCCATTTCCACGCCCAGCAGAGCCACACCCGTCAGCAGCAGCCAATAGAGCGGCTCCCCTTTAACAGCCACCACTCGCCACACTGTCACCACCCCGTGGACAGCAAACAGGAAGCGACTCAGTAGAGCCAACAAGACATTCAGGAGGCGACACATGGTGCCCCACAGAAAACCTGCAACATATACAGTAGCGTTATTATGGGTCTTTAGGGTAGAATCACTGCAACTAGGAAAAGAAAAACTAAAGTAAAACTTAAGTAAGTTGCTTGGAGTGGCTGAGCCATTCATCTCAATTCATTTACAGTGGAACAGTACACTATTTGACTGCAGGAGAAATCCTGTGTGTGTGTGCCATATCTATTTTTCAACAGCTCATTCTTGTAAGGCTGATGGAAGTTGAGGCCAGTTCAGCAAGTTAACAGAAAAGCTCAGACAGAATCCAAAACAGTGGACAATAAAATGCTGCCAGACAATGTTGTCATGATAAATGCTTCGTGTTGCTGTTACCGTATTTTTGTCGAATAAGCAAAGGTTTTTTATTTGCAGTAAATCTAAGAAATGTTGCGAATTCAAGCAGAATAGTCAGTGCGATGCTGCCAAAAATCAGACATTTCTATAAACTTGATGTAACCACCCACACCATTACACTTCAAACCCAGCTCAGCCTTCACTATTAGTAACTATTGCATGATGTGTCAGCATGCAAACAGCCTTCGCTGTCAATTAGTCAGCAGGATGAAATCCTCAGAGCTTTCAGGGAAATCAAAGCAAGCCGTGATTAGTAAGCAAGAGTTAAACAAACTGATCTGCAGTCAGTTTTAAATGACTCCAAGGGGCTTTGCTCTGGAATGCTAAAATCTGATCCCCGTTCCCTGACGGAGTCTGATTGACAACATATTAAGATTCTTTGAACCCGGTTCAATTCAGGTCAAGGACTTTGTGGTATGTCACCGCTCTCTTTCCCTCACAATACTTACTGTCAGTTTCTTTATCTATTTGTTTATTAATCTATATATTTATTCATTTATTTATATGTGCTGGCCAACTTTATTTAGAAAGAAGGCAAGGCAACATCCTAAATGTTGCGCATGTGTTGATTTTAATTTGACCTTTCTGTTTTACTGTCCGTATTATATTTATGCATTTGTGTGCATGTTTAGTAAGAAACATTTAGTCACATTTGTATTCTCAAACGTAAAAAATCTGAAAAATTGATACAAAAAGCAATCATCTTAAAATAAGTGAGGTACCTGAAGTTGTTTAATTGTGACGTATACCTTAAATATTAATTTCTAAGCAGCAGTTTCCACAAACTGGAATTTAAATAACACAAATCAAAAGGCTGAGATTTTTCTCCTATTTCCAGACAAAAATCTTCAGTAAAACACATGTATGTGAAACTTTCCATTTTATTACCTTCTACGATCTAAAAGTTTATACCAAGGGTTTGTTCATATATAACTAATACCCTGCATGAAAGAAAATGCCACTGCCGGTACTATTTTCTGATTTTATGCAGTGATGAATAAAAAAATTCATTCAGCCTGGTTTTATGGTACAGTTCACATTTTTTGTTAGAGAAATTTGAGCAAATTATTTTTAGCTAAACAATGCCAACTGTATATTGACACATGAAATCTCGGAGCACTTATGATCTGGAGAATTGTCATGGTGATGCTAATGAGTAGAAATCTTTCAAGAAGATCAAATAGAAATTGATGCCACATGGATTTTTTTACGAGTTGGCAACTTGAAATGATCAAAGATGCATAATTGACACATAAATATAAGAAAAATCCATAGACCTTGTCAAATCTCTAAGATATTGTTCCCTTTATAAAGTGTTAGAGATTTTTTTTTTACCAGCTCACACAACTTTTTCTGATTTAGACACAAATTCATCTCAGGTTCCCTTGTAACTGTTATATTCTGCATCAAAAACAGAGCCTGCTCTGTTATCGTGCATATTGATAGACTTTGAACAGAATTCATGCAATATGTATGGCACAGTTGCATGCTGTACAAACCTAAAATACAAGCTGGACTCCTCGCTGATATCAGTGTCCTCAGTGTATTCCCAAAATATTTTCAGTTCCTGCCAACGCAACCACACACAGTGACCTGGCCTCTATCTGTCCAATTTTGCCTTTATATGAGTGCCACCTCCTAGGGCTTCTGAAGGAGTAGACATGTCAGAGGTGTGTATTCCTCTGTGTGTGTGTGAGTGTAGCTGGGAGTGACTGTTGTTCAAGTCTACTGAAGTGGAGTATCTGTGTGCCGTGGCGTGATCCACAAGTGTACGTTTGTGTGTCTGTGTCGCCCCCGGTGCCATCGTAGGAGATAAGGTTTCCTGCCCCTTGCGTTCGCATCTTCATTGCCATCCGTCATGATGTCATCTCTCCTGGCCCAGAACAAAGTTATCTGCTTGGGAGAGACCAGCCTGTCAGGCTCCCTGCTCAGAGAGCACCCTGCCCTGCTCTGCCTCTGCACCTCTGGCCCTGATAACAGATTTACTCCCTGCACGCAAAAACATGGAGCAACAAGAGGGAAAAGATATGCAAATGGCCCCCTGAGCAATCACCGAAGAGTGTGTGGGTATGTTGCTGCTGTTGTAATTCAATTCAATTATTTGTATAAATATAAATAAACTGAATTGTATTCAATGAGGATGCTGCGTGGGTCGATGCTGTCCAGGAACTTTAGAGTACTTAATAAGTCCAGACAGACGGCTGAAATGATGTTTTTTTGTAATTTCCTCACTCTTCAAACTGTAAATATGGATCAATTATTTTCCCAACATAGAAATACATTTATACATGAACTGTTTTTTTTGTCTTTTTTGTCTTTTTTGTCTTTTTTGTCTTTTTTGTCTTTTTTCTTTTTTTTCTAAACAGCTAAAACATGCAGACATGAAGCAACACTCATTTGGAGATTCTGTCCAGTATCTTACGATAATTACGTGTAATATGTCTAACATTCTCATTTTTTTGTGGAGTAGGAAGCATGAAGCAGGTTTATCCAAGCTTTTTCACCAAAAACTTTGCCTGTTGTATCTAGGAAAAAAGGCAAATGAGAAAAAAGATAAGATGCGAAAACAGCAGAATGTAAAATCAAGACGAGCTGAAACATGTTATTTATAAATCTCTTTAAATCCATAGCACCAAGAAGCTAAAATATGTATTTCAGCGTCTCATTTATATTGTATATTCTCCACCCCTTTCCACCCAAAAATACCATTGATGATTGTGGCCATGAATTGTTTAGGTGTTGACTTTCAGACTCCTGATTTTGATTTTTTGCGGTGAAGGTAGAGGAAAGGTTGCTATCTCATGATTCTTCCATGGAGATTATATTTGTGCAGGTGTATAACACATCAGGACATGGACCAGCACTCCAGTGTTTATTCTTTCTATAACAGTCAACCAGGAGTTTAGACACAACAATGCTCTGAGCTGCTTTTTCTGTAATTCTTTTTGGTCTACGAGACTTCCATTTAGCCAGAAATATTCTTGTAAATTTCCTTATTTTCTGTATATTTATTCTAAAGTCTAGAATGGAATGTTTTGTCTTGAACTCTGACCTCTAACTCTAGACATCTGTTCAACTTTGACGTACTTAACAGAATTAATGGTGACAGACATTCTGACATTTTTTTGCATAAAACCCTGTATACACGAAATAACACAATCTAACTTAAAGTTAACTGAAAACTTTCCTGTTCACCTCACGTCACGTTTTTACTGGTGCCTGTTGGTGCCATTGGTAAAATTCTTTGAATAGTGAGGGGGGGGGGGGGGGGGGGGGGGGGGGGTTTGTAACAGAGTTTTCTTTCAAAGACAGGTGAGCTTCTGTTTCTGGAAGTATTTTCCTCCCAGTTCTGTATTCCCACTTGAACTTTTTCTTCAGATGATTTCCTGCATGTCACTGAACATAGACACACAGGACTCCAGTTAGATTCAAGGGCTTCAGCTGTCGTTGTCGTGGAGAAGAAGGCAGTCAGAGGAGCGAGGCAGCAGAACAGCAAATTCCCAACACTGTCATTACTTCTCATGAAACATGCAGAATCCACCTGCACCGATTTTCTCTCTCAAAGAAACAGGGGCTTTTTTTTTTTTTTTACTTTTGTAGCCCCTTACTACTATTTTGTACTGAGGATTTAATCAGAGTAGTTACTGCATATTTAAGCTGTTGAATTCCTAGAACTGTGAGTCACCTAATAAATTGGAAAAATGACATGACTACTGGGGAGTGCAGTGATTTTTCCTGGAGCATATGCTGCAGTGTTAAAACTAATCCGTCTGGGGAGCAGCGGGTGCTTTCTCATCTAGAAATTTCCTGAAATCAATTTCTCAGTTCAGTCAAAGGACAGACACGGGTATGAAATTATTAATGGAGCACAGTTTCTGGAAGGTATTCATAATCAAAAAAAGTATTTTGGATTTGAACACTCATGCATAGTATACAAATTGCAGCTGCCAGAATAAATTTCAACCTTTTATTTTCTTCATAAAACCCACAAACTTTGGATTTAAGCGATTATTTGAAGCAAGGAGAGAAATGCACGCGCGGACACACACACACACACACACACACACAGGTAGTGGAGGAAGTCCTTTAATGACAAGGAAGGAGGCAGAACTGGCAAAAGAAGATAAGACACTCCAGATGGTATCCTAAATGTGAAAATGAACAACAAAAAAAAAATGGGTGGAGGACCAAAGAAAATAGAAAAGGGGGTAGTGGTGGTGGGGAAGAGGGTGAATGAGTTATCAGCCATGCAGAATAGCAGTACACCTCATCTCGTCGTCGTCTTGCCTGGGAGGTGTTTTGCTTTGTGAGATAACAGGCGGCTCACAGAGGAGAGTTTGGCTAACCATGATTATTTGTGTTTGTTCAGTAGAGAGCTTGTTCTCAATGCAAGTGTTTGAATGAGATGATCTCGTGTAGTGTTTTCTGTTTAGCTCATACAGTGAGATGACGTGTTAAAATCTTTATTAAACAGTATACACTGTGAATCTGAAGCTCCAGCGGGTAACACAGTCCTTTGCCTTTATACAACTCTATCTGTAGTTTTTTATATATTTAAGTCCTCTTAACAGTTGTTAAACTCATAACTATTTCCATGAATTACCATATTTCCATATTCACAGGCTGTTATATGCTTCATTTTCCTGAAGTTTATTCTTGCTGAAGCCTGCAGTTTTGTTCAGCTGCATCAGTCTGCCAGCATTAAAGTGGTAGAACTCCAGCAGTTTCTTCTGTACAGCTCTGCCTCCTTTTCACATGGTGTACGCCACCCAGTAGATCACATTCACCACAGCAAAGGTAAAGGGGAACACAGCTCTGGCATAGATGTCGATGGTGTCTGCATCAATGGGCTTGCAAACACACTTGGAACAGCACTTCTTCTTCTTTTCCTGACTCTCCTCCTCCGGCCTGGATCTTCTCCTCCTCGGCTCCGGCTCCTCCGTGCCACCCTCCCCCGGGATCTCACTGCCAGAGTGCTGCGTTCGGCCTTGGCGGTTAGAAATAACCACGCCCTGATTCATACCGGTGACCGACAGGGAAAACAGAACCATGGCCTGTTTGCCGTTCTTTACAATGGACTGTGGGGAGAGGGAGAAAAGCTTGTAAGCATTTACCAGACAGAAGTTTCAATTTCAACATTTATATAACAATCATTTTAATTTCTGAAAATTACGAATACGTAGAATCCCAGCTTTCTGATTTAAATGAGTCTGGTCTCACTTCCAGAACCAAAACAGAACTTTTTTTTTACTTTTAACAATGGTTTTGATGCCTAAAATTTAACCAGAAATAAAAGGCAATCGTTTCACACCAATACAAAATAAGTCTGTACAGACTTTGTCCAACCTGCTCCCTCATACCAAAGACTGCATGTACTCTCTAATTCATGCTGAGCATGAGTACTTGATGATTTTTGCTGTTTTGTAAATTTTTTTTTTTTTTTGCTTACTTGTATATGCCTTTATCTCTTTATCACTGATAATGCAGACATGTGAAACGGTAACTATCTTGGATAGCAATTTATACCTAGAGTTGTTTTTGGTTTTACTTACCTATGGAGGTATATTTTATATCATTTATTTTATTTTATTTTATTTTATTTTATTTTATTTTATTTTATTTTATTTTATTTTATTATTTATTTTTTTCATTTTATTTTTTTTAATTTTTTTTCTATTTTTTTTTTATTTAGTTGTTTATTTAGTCATTTCTTATTATTATTAGTTAGTAGTAGTATTTTTACTAGAATTGGTATTATTATTGTTGTTGTTAATATAAAATCATTGTAAATATTTATAATTTTTTTGAGCTACTTGACGAATTTGAATTTCCCCCATTGGGGGATGAATAAAGTTATTTTTTTATTTTACAGCGGGACAAAATTTTCTTGATTTTTCTTTGGATATTAGATAATTAAGTCTTGATTTTTAAAGGGAAGCTACTATTTATCAGATTGTTGTTTTCTTCTCATAGCATTGACAGTTGTTCCAACACTTTTGGTAACATTATACTAGTATACAAGCATTTGCTGAAATTATGGAAAGTCTACATCAATTGTGCCACTATAATTTTCCCTTTTAATCGGTTGCGTCATCATCACTTGCCTTTTCATATAGTCTGGCAGGTAATCTCGAGTCTATACGAATTAGAATTTGCAAAAACAGCTGTTTATTATTCTGTAGGTACACCTCAGTCAAGATGTACATCTACAACAAAAGAGGCTGACAGTATGATGAAAATCACTGTTACTCGCTGTAAGGAAACGATCCATTTTCCCATCTTGCTCTACACAGATTCACTCATGCTGAAGGTCAGTGGAATGGATGCTTGTCATCACGCAAGCTTGATGTTCAGCTAAAGTTTGCGTTTAAGAGGCATGCTCCGTACTCACAATTACCCCCCCACCAAAACAGTGCATTGTTATCGTCTTCCGACAGGAATTTATGTCGGAAATTATATGCTCACCTCGGAGCTGAGCTTGTTGGCCTTCACCTTGGCCTTCTCTTTGAGTCTGTAGTCAGCGTTGTAGTGAGCGAAGGCGTACTCAATGAGGGCTGCGAACACAAACACATAACAGATCCAGAAGTAGACATCCAGAGCTTTGATGGCTGATGCTCGTGGCAGGGAGGAGCGGGCGCTCACCATCAGGGTGGTCATGGTGAGAACAGTAGTGATCCCTATAGAAAGAACAGCAAATTACAGACTGGGCTTCAATCTGGTTTTTAAACATGGTTCTACGTAGGAAGCTATCAGACTGTAAGAATTTGAATTCCTTAAAGATATGCACTTATTTAAAGCCTTAATATGGCAGCAAAAAGTGATTTTCTAATAAAGAGGTGTGATGATCTGACCAGGCTGCACAGCCTTTCTCCCTTTATGTGACTTGTATTCACTTCTCGTAAGCTCAGCTCATTGTTTTGAAAGCCAGGATTGTCTCTCTCAGAGCGAGCAAGGTCCTCCCCTGAATGAACCACTTGTTTCAGTTTAAGACTCTCACAAACTGACAATATTCAAGCTCCGGAAACGATGCTACTCACTGATCGAATGCTGACTGGTTGACAGCTAGAGTCAGGCGCTGCCTGTCCAGAGCCCACCAGATCCTCACAGACCCCACCCACCCTAACCATGGACTATTCTCCCTGCTGGCGTCCGGCAGAAAGTTCCGAAGCATCTTCTGCAGAACAACCAGATTGAGGAACAGTTTCTTCCCCCTGGCCATAAGACTGCTTAACGCACATCCATCCATCTCCCCCACATAACAACCCCCCCGCCCCCCTCATGGACATGGACAATACTCGCACATCTGTATTTTACATTGTACCTGGGGTCGAACTACACACTTCTGTTTGTGCAATTTCCCTAAGGCTGAGTGCAATATTTAGCAATATTTTTGCACTAAGTGCATTTTATTTATTTTTTATATTTTTTTATTCCGAGTGCTGGCACATAGCACTTCCATACCTATTTATATTGTATTGTATAGTACTGTATAGCTTTCAAAATTTTAGCGCTGTTGACTGGAAGCCAAGTAACGACATTTCGTTGTCAAGACTCACCTGTGTTTTTTGTGCAATGACAATAAAGAAAGTCTAAGTCTAGAGCCGGGAGGGGCAACATTCAGACATGTGTTTCCGAGGCACTAATGGTTTAGCTCTTTATACAATAATCATATGCAACTCAGAGGATCCAAGTAGTCCAAGCGATCTTGATGTCCCCTCAATATATATATGTATAATATATATGCACCATAGAGCTGTTGAACAGATATTAATGTCAGGTCTTATAGCTTGTTGCACCGAGAGGGTAGAAGACTCCAGTCCCCTTTGTATGACTTAAAGAGGTGTGCTGAAAGCTTTCTGCAATAACCAGTGTACTCTGCAGTTTGTGGTGACTGCACAGACTTGTCAACTGACTTGATTCGTATTGCAGAAATTCAGGGTCCCTGTCAATCTATAAGAATGTCTGTGTGTCCCGCAACTGTGTGTCTTTGGCCCCTGCAGTTGCCTGAGTCTCGTTAATAGGCTGAAATTCCAGCAATTTGTTATTCATTTAAAATTTCACAGTTAATTAACCGACAGGAATGGATGCTCTGACATTTTCTGCAGAAAGTTATTACTGAGGACGATAAAGCCTGAACTGCTGCTAATGATGGTAACTTTGGTGATTATGTGCTCTTTCCTCTAGAGAGACAATAAGGTCCTGTGCACATAAAAATGGGTATTTTGATTTTTGTGTTTTCTGCCCACTGGCAAATACAAACACATTTCCAACTGCCACTTTTGCTGGTTTTAAATCGGATGATTCCCAAGTTGGTGGGATAACATTGAGAATAAAGTGGTTGTTGCTGCTAAATAATGACAGTTATTGACTGCACATTGAGGGTTGATCAAGAAGGGAAAAATTTAGTTTGTCAAAATTCCTGTGTTTGTGTGTACAAGGCTGTAGTCCTGCTGTGTAAATTGCACTTTCCTCTTCATCACTTCCAGCACATTTTTACCTTCAAAGACAAGAGGGAAAGTCAAATAGAAAAGGAATTTATTACCAACCTAAGGTCACACGAGCGGGGACTGCTGATTGGCTGATCCAAAAGGACACCCAAGACATGGCAACCAGTAAGATCGAAGGCATGTATGACTGGATGATGTAGACGCCTCTATTACGTCTCAGCTCGAAGCGAAGACTGAGCCTTGGAAATCGTCCCGCTGGGAAACAGAAAACAAAGACACCCTGTTTAATTGTAGAACTGAAGAAGCTAATTATCCACAATAAACGTATTGTTCTTCACAGGCAGCAGGGGTGTGAGGGAGCGTCTGTCTGCTCACACGTGCCCCTACTGGCAAAACTTCAAGACATGAGAAATATGATGGCGTTTCAGACTGCATCTTGCCAGCTGCAGCTCCTGCCATCTCCTAAATCTCCTGCCTGATTCAGGAGAAACTGTCGTGATCCATTCCTTCTATGCATAGAATATCACTACAGAGGTGCCTGCAATTTAAAAAGGCCCAGCTTCAAAAAGAATAAGTAGAGTTCTCAGATACAAGAGGAAAGCCAGTCCAAAAAACTCAATACAGCACAAACTAACTGTGCCAGCCATGAATAACCCTTACAAGAGAAGGAAAAACAGCAAAACATGAGTGCCGCCTGCTCACCTGATTTGAAGTTCATCATCTCTGTGACAAAGCGGTAGTCTGTGATAGTGAACTGGGAGAGCTCCAATTTGTCAAGTCCATGGATGTGCCTCTGACTATCCGACCAGTGATACACAATGTCCTCTGAGGAGTAACCATCTTGAACAAAACAAAAAAGGAAATACATGACAGCCACACATTTTATCAGCTTGCTAAAATGCACAAAAGTAAACATTTGATTTATTTTTCTTGAACTATGTGTTGAGAAGAGAACTTTGAATGCTCTAGGTAAACCACAACTTACAGCTTTCCAAGTCCAGCATGCACTCCTGTTCATCCATGGGATACTTAGTGAGGTCCATGTCACACGCTACCGTCGAAGTGATTCTAGAAACAGGACAGACCACTTAATCCAACTGAATGTTTGAGGTCATAGTTGTGTCTTGATTCAGGTACAGCTGAAGTGCATAACATTAAAAATGACTTGAAAGACACTACAAGAGAAGAAAAAAAAGAGTGAAAACAATCGTCTATTTATACCGGCTGCTATATAGAATGACTCCATTGGGCTGCAGGCGGATCAGCTTGTTCTCCACAGTCACGTCGTGAAACCAAGCGGATTTGGCATTAACGATGAAGGTGTCAGGAACCCAAAGCTTGTCCACAAACCGACTGTCCAGCCCCAGAGTTTTGTTGGTGTGATTGTAGGAGAGGCGGTCATCGCGCCAGCTCTGTCGCAAGTACACGGTCATGGTGTAGTCCTGTCACAAACAGCACAGAGCGCTCCCCTCCATAAATCCAATTTGTATCAAGAACAATGACAACAGAGCAAATGTTTTGCGATTGAACCGATTATCACCTGAAGCGATACGTGCATCCTTTTACCTTTCAAGCCTGGAGGGATGCACATGTCTCCTCAATATTTTCAAGACAACGTGAGTAGATTTACAATAAAAACTGAAGGTTTTACCTATCAGATCATTTTCATTTTATTTGTCTAGTTTCTTCAGAGGCTGAAAAACAAAAGGTTTTATTGCGCAGTTCTAAATTTTCCATAAAACTCAAGCCTAAGATAGACTGATGGTATCCTCATGTATAGAACCAAATGTTTAACTGAGAGCTTAAATAAGGAATGGCTGTACTGAGGAGTTCTGTCGACTATGTTTTTGTGTTTTTGAACCTCGACATAAAAAGACTCACTTTTAAAAACTCACTCATCGCACACTTAGAGGCAGTGGAAAAGTAAACCGCTGGATAATAACCTTACTTGTTGCAATGTGGGGGATATCTGTCACTCATGAGCCCAAACAGAGCTTTTTCAATGGACATTTTGACTTGTCACAATAAAAAAAAAGCACAATGAAGCAGCATACATACAAAACAGGACCTGTCCTTAGTGCAATGTGGTCATCATTAATTCATCTGAGCTTTTTTCTATGACACGTCAAATTGTCTGTTGCGAGAGACAAATAAATGCTTTTCATTTTTTGGCTCTCAGTACTCAGTTTGATCATCAATAATTAATCATTCTTCTTTCTGTTTGATCCCAAACCATAATCTTTTCCAAAAACAACCCGTTTTAGTGCCGAAACCCCATAAAATACTAAAAAAACAAAGCAAAGAAACGTGTGGGCCCACACGTTTCGAGCTCATGTCTCCTGGGTGCTAGTCTTTGTATCATTCTCTGATCATGTTTGGAACACCCTCCGCCTCTCATCTATGGCATTGTCGCTATAAATACAGTTGCATATTTTCATACTCATACATGTAATTTTGTGAGTCATTTGCAAGCAACGTGTTCTGTCGTTTAGGAGAGATGATGTCAAAAACTCTCCTCCGTCCAATTCCGCCCTTCTTTTGTTGCTACTAGTGATCTTTGTCACTGCTTACATCATGCATCAACAAGTCAATGGATTCAACAGATTAAGAGGGTATAAATTATATTAACTCTGTTATCTTATTGTCTATTGTGTCTCATTGAAGAATGAGAATTTGACACTAATACCATTATGATTCAAAATCTAGACTCATCCTCAATCAAACAGACCATTCTTTGTATGGAGAGATAATCCTTGAGCTGAACTCATTATAATACTGTTCACTATCACTATGATCACATCAGTGTTATCTCTACTCTGCATAGGTATGAAATGTATAACTGTTTGTTAAAAGAACTCATCAGTTCATAGTTTTCAGCTTTTTTGGCTTGTTCAATGCACCTCTTCAGAAATAACAAGAAATGATTAAAAGAGCAGAAGAAAAGCAGGAAAAAAAAAATCTCCATCAATCTGAACACAGAAAACACAACAAAACAGAGAAACACCGGCAGCAGCTCACACAAACAGAATGATTCCAGCGGAAATGAAAAAGTGAGGAAGATGGCTGGGGCACACTCATTGTTGCCATGGTGACTCACAAAGCTGCTGAAGTCGACCGTCAGCTGTGGTGGAGGAATACTGAGCCAAGATGTAAGCACTGTTTTGATTTGACCTTCATTTCATATGAACGAGGTAAATTGCAGTGTTTCGGTTTGTTTTGTTTTTGCAGCTTATTTCCACATCAGGCTGAATTTCCTCACTTCAGTTGTGTAAAGACTGATGAAGACAATTTCTTGGTTTGTATTTGCATCTGTCTTTTTTCTTAGACAAACGGCTTGTTGAGTGCTCATATTTGTAATTTGGACTTTGTAGCGGACATTAAATATATATACCTTATATATATTAGATATATACCTTCTCTATAGATTTTGATTCTCATTGACCAAAAAAACATGTAACTACCAAATTATCTGACAACGTGC
Source organism: Odontesthes bonariensis (assembly GCF_027942865.1). Classification (NCBI taxonomy): domain Eukaryota; kingdom Metazoa; phylum Chordata; class Actinopteri; order Atheriniformes; family Atherinopsidae; genus Odontesthes; species Odontesthes bonariensis. The sequence goes on along the minus strand of NC_134515.1, from coordinate 12,062,375 downwards.
CACATATGTTGACACTGAGCACTTTCAAACCCTGAAATGGGATAAATCAGGATTATGTAAATAGCAAATCTTTAATCTTTGCAGCAGTGTGACATGGCGTGGTGATATACAACCTCAGCATAAAAAGGAGAAAAAGATTGTGTGGTTTACCATGTTGGCTTCAGAGATGTGGTCAATGCTGGCCACTTCGATAGCCATGGCCACATTCACCGGTGGACCTACAGAGGAAAAAGTGAGAAAACAAGGCAAAACCTGCTGCCTCCCCAACTCAAACACACCCCCACACACCTCTGCTCATTCTGAATCCATCCGCCCCTCCCATCCTCACCTTATCACCCTCCCGCCCATCATCTTCCCACGTCTCAAACACTCCTACACAGAGATTAAGCATTATCCAGTTTAACCATGCTAAGCGGCACATCACGCTGTGGGCATTCATAAACAGCACTAGGCTCTCATGGACTTGCACAGAGTGAGCTTCTGACAACAAACATGTACACATACACACATACACATACACACACACACACACACACATACACATATGGCGTTGTGTTTTCACTCAACGGTTTGCCATATGATTAGCACGGAGTGTGCCTCAGTGATCGGATGCTGGAGCGAAGAAGCTACAGGGGTGCCCACTGATGCAGAAGAGAAAAGCTGTTTACACTGAACATTAGGGAATCATACATTGCTATTCCGCAACATTCAACACCTCCCAAAACCCATTTCTGGCGAGTTATATTTCCTGCGGGCCACACACTAGCTATATCGTGTGAGGTGATTCATAATGGCATGTTTATTGTATGGCTAAATCAGCAGAGGGAGTGTTTATGATGTCGTAAAAATCTTCTTTTTAACACAGTACTCTGCAGTGCATATACTGCTTGCAAGTAAATATTTACTGTCACGCATGAAATTAATTTTCATGCATATTAGAATTAAACACACTGCATGGTTTTATCATGACTATCCCGTTAACACTGATTTTACTTCCCATTTTAATGACTTGTGATATGAGGGTTGTGCACACTTAAACTAAGTCAGTTGCACAACGCATCTGATGAATGAATTAAATGTTTCGCGTAACACACAGAGATCCACACGTCTTTTTTCATTTGTTGCAGGACAAATATTTTGGTCCAAAAGTATTATTTTCCTCTTCAGCCACACAAATCCATTTGTGGAGCATTACTGAATCTTTGCTCATTGTTCACTGCAACAAAGTTGATGAAAAGATCCACAAGTATTTTATAAAGACAAACGTCAAAGTTTTTTTTTTTTCTTTTCCAAAGCGAAGTGACTGCAAGGATGTTCTGCAGCTCTACATCACTTTGCTTCCACAGAACTTCTCAAATGTTTGTCTGCACAATGTCATACTTGTTTCATTCGAAAGATGCAAAAACCTACATTTCATATTCATGTTGTGTTTTTGACACAAATATAACTTCACATCAGGAGTTATGGGGGTGTGAGTTGAATGGAGGGAATTGCGCAGAATAACAGACATGATTCCGCAATGGTCATCACAGCCCCTTGTTTCAGCCCTGCAGAATGGAACATCCATAGAAATGTAGTGACCACGTGATATTGTGTTATGATGGTCTGAGCGGACGTGCAGGGCAGCGTGTGTGGTCACGGCACCACTTTGGCCCACAGTTTCACCTCTGCCCAGCTGAGTTAAGCTGTGAGATTGAGAAATCTATTGCTGTGGTCATTGGATGTTTCACATTTGGCAGCCATTCTTAGCAAAGTCCTTGAGGGGTGCACAGTGCTTGTGCTACCCCTCCTCTCCAGCTCGTCCTTGAGGGGCATCCCCCCCCATATTCCCTTCAGTAAAGCCTCTGTGCCTGAATATTTCTTTGTGATCTTAACAAAGGATTGACCTTTTAGAAGAACCAAAGCAGGTACTTGCAGAATATAAACACAGCTTTGTTCTAATGTAGCACAAGAAAAAAAAAGCATTAAAACAAAGACACCAGAATAATGGAATTGGAAAATGAAATGTAAACATCCATATTCCTGTGCGTGGGACTTGCGTTGTGTTATGCTAAGGATGGCTGTAAATGTGAGGAGATGAACGTCAACCCAACACCACAAGCTCTAGATCTCATACTCACCTCCTATCCCAGGGCGAAAATTTCTGGCATAGCCCTTCATTAACTCATCCAGATTAGGTAACCAGGATATTTCAAGGCCTGTACCTACATAGTCCCCAATGTCACTCAGCATGGCCCTAAAGGAGACAAACAGCAAACACAGCAGCCTTCAGGGGTCATCTGACAATGCCATGTGTCCACAGGAAAACCTGCCAGAGCCTAGGATACCGTTAGGAACATTTATGAGAACAAATCAAACAGTTTTAACTGTTTGCTGCTCTGTGAATAACACTGTTTGAACATTTAAAACATTTACAAGCAAGACAAGCAGACAAGGGCATTTATCACTTTAAGCTTCTAAAGGTTGTATAAATTGTAATATGATAAAGAAATACTGACATCTTATAGCACAGAGTGACAGCTATTGCAAAACATATATTTAAACAAAAAATGAACAAACTAATAAAGAAGGCTGGCTCTGTGCTGGTGCTCTGGAGGCTCTGGAGCTGATTATCTAAAGAAAAATCAGGAAAAAGCAACTCGACATAATGAATAGTGATTAAACAACAAAGTGTGTTCAGTTAGAGGCTTCTTCAGCTCCACTGCAACAAAGAACATTACAGCAGGTCACTCCTGCCCACAGCAATGACTCTGCACAATGGCTTTTTTTGTGAAGCACAATTACTGCTACTCACAAATACCTGGTATTGATTCTTTATGCTGCAAAATAATTTCCTTTTATGATTAATGAAGTATTATTCAGTTCACTTCAATATCACAAACACAATAATAAAGTTGACAAAGAAAACAATTTGGCAAACAAATAACATTAAAATAAAAAAAGCAGTGATTTGCAAATTGAGTTATCAAAGTTTGTGACCACATATGTTATGTAATGACCAAATAAATATATGGTCATTTTGAAATTAATGCCAGTTTAAGAAAAGTTGCGATAAGACCAATAAAAGGCTAAAAGAAACAACAACATATGACATGCTAATTGAGCACAACTGGAGAAACATCCCACTTCTAATCAAATTAATAATCAGAAACATGGCTGAGTGATGGACTGGCAACCCCTTCAGGAAGTATCCTGCCCAATGGCAGCTGGTATAGGCTCCAGCTCTCCATGACTCTGAATTGGATTAAGAGGGTATAGAAAATGGATGGATGGTTAGAAACATGATTCAATACAGAAGGTGATTCCCAGAGAGGTGGAGTATTTGGTAAGTAAAGAGATTGGGGGGTCAGCACTGTCAAAGAGTTTGGGGATTTCATCATCTGTGGTTAATAATATCTAGGTTACATGTTAACATTTGAAGTAATTGAAGAAAAACAAGACAAGGCTCAAAACTAGAACTCGACAGCGTTCAGCTTTAGGTTAAAAACTAACACGACTCTGTAGTGAAACAGCATGGGCTCAGGAGCACTTCTGAAAACCACATGAACAAGATACAGACACTCTGTCAACCCCATTCTGCACTTTTAACATATGCATGGCTGTGACGTAAAAGAGTGCTAAACTATCCTGCCTTCCATTCCACATCTGTCATCCACCAAAGGCATTTGATGCATTATTAAATGAGAAAAAATACAACAAAGGAGGCTGTTGAGCAGCTGAAATGAAGAAGATTTGACTTTAAAAGCTACACAAATTGGTGTGTGTAAGGGTTTTTGAAAGAGGTGATGCAAGACAGTGGTAAACATACCCCAGTTTTAACATCCCAATTAATACAGAGTAACGTCTCTTTTACATTTTGCTTAACCTCCTAACACATCTAGCATACACGGAGCAAAGTTAGAATATCTTTAAAGCTAGTCACCCCTGAGAAAGATTCTCTTTCATGTAGTCAGCGGCTAAAGCATGAAAAACAGTAACTTTTTTAAATGGTCGACTAATTTCAGCGGTTATTTTGTTGGTTTCTGTAAACATCTGCCAGCTGTGGCTGGACTCTGTGCTAATTAGAGCTGTGAAAATAAAAGGAAACCAGAAAACAGCATTTAAGGGAACCAAATAATGAGCTGCAGGAGGTTAAAAGAGCTGAAAAGAGATGCCAATAACACTTCCCTATGGACCCATATCCATTTCAGCGATATCTCTCTCTGTTGATTGATTGGTGAATGTTTTCATTAATGCTGCTAAATCTAATCCTGGTATAGTTTGCTTTTTATTCCAGGCTATGGAAGTCCTTGATTTTAACTTTTTATTAATGTGTTTTTGGAAACGATGAAAAGTGCATGACGTGACTTTTGTTGTATTACTGTTGATGCAGAGCAGAATTCTAAAGAAATTAGAGTAATGACAGATAGAGAGTTGTTAGCATTTATGTTGTTGTATACATTGGGAATCATTAAAACAAAATGCTCTTATACGACGATGCATACAGGTTGTCTAAATTGAAGACTGTGGAAGGTATACCGGGCCTCTTCAGCTTACAGAAATAATAACAAACATATAACCAATTTGATATTTTCTGTCATGAAAACCAGCTTGTCATTTGAAGACTTCAGCATAAAAGTGATTAAATTCTGAAATGCTGAATGTCTGCACAAAAATTCCAACCATCAGCTTCATCCCTTCAAAAATCTGTACTGTATTAGCATTTAAAAGCCTCTCTGATTAAAGCCTGGCTGGCCTCAGATTCCACACAGCCGGGCTGAACAACATGCTGTGCCCCACATGCATTTTCTCTTATGTAAATATGTCATGAGGGGAATGACAGGGAATTTAAAAAAAAAAAAATTTAAGTAAGTTTAAAGGGAGTCTCCTGAGGCTATCACAACCTAAAAAAAAAACCTGCAAGGGCTCTACACTGCCGGCCAAATTCCCAGTGTTGGATGATTTGACAACAGCAACACAGCTCAGATACCACCAGGTGGCAGTTTTGTATTCTAAAACAGTGAAAGGGGAGTTTTAAATCGTATATTCTAACTGAAAACAGACCAAATCCCTCAACAGTTATGTTTTTTCAGATAATCACTGTGGAGAAGAATCGATTTCTTGACACAAAACTATCAGCTAGAATTGAAGCATCTGACTGTTCTGCAAAAAAATGAATAAAGTCAATCCACGTAAAGGTTTCTCTGACATTCATTCAGAGTCACAAAGGCTGCCGGTGGCATTGACTAGAAAATGGACCACAGGAGGATTGATCGAAGGGGATCTCATTGACAAACAGTGAAAAGCCATTTGGTGACCTTTAAAATGAGGCTTACATTTGAAGAAAGCCAAGTCAAAGCACTGAATGGCACAGCCACACGGAAAGATCACAAGAACAAAACAGTTTTAAAAAAAGAAATGTATTTCTGCAATGTCATCAACATTTTCACAGCGGTTCCATTTTGAAGTGGCAGATGTATCTTTAGTCTGGCAATAACTGTCGTGTACAGAAAAAGAAAATGGGAGCACTGGTGAATTAATTAATCACTGTGACTCCTGGATTTCTTCACTAATTGGTAGTTTCTAAATCTGGAAATAAAGCTTTTCCTTCAAGACATTCGCAACCAAGGTCAAACAGGCCTCAAAGAGGGGAGGAGACTACGTGGCGGTGTGTGTATGTGAGAGACGAATCTCACTGAAACACACCATTTGTGTAATTTTGTGTTCATTTCTGCCATGCCACATGTCTACACTGATCAGGAACACAGGTTTACTGTGACATTTACAGTTCCCATGAGAAAAAGTGAGATTTCTTCAGCTCTGAGCTCCCAGAGGGAAAACAAACATCGCTGTTTTCTGTCAACAGATGTGCACATTTTTGCACATTTGATGGCTTTCTGGGAAAATTCACTAAGCATTTGCATCTCTCCATTTTCTCACCCCTTCATTCATAAGATACAGCTAAGAGCAGACGCTACTTCTCCTTCGATCTTTCACTTTCATTACACATCTCTGCCGGGTTCTGGATCTCCCGTCTGTTTATGAGCTTACATTTAACAGATGGGGACACGAGAGGAGCAGCCTCACTCAGACTGATGGCAACTTTTCATGAACGTTACTAACAGCCTCATTAGTTTCACAGTAACCTGAACACGAATGTCATTCCCCTGATCCTCATTGCTAGTTTTATTGGCATGGGTGAAAGATAACAGACTGCAATAAGTGGTATCAAAATCCAATTGAATAAATGAAAATGCAACATCAATAAATTAAACATTCTGTAAACAGCTGCTTCATATTTATGTTTTTATGTGTGCTTGCACTGCATTAGATTAGCAATAAAGGCTCCGGATTTTTTTTTTACTGACAACATTAGCACTCTAATAATGCTGCAGACATTAAATATTTAAATATGGAGTCTCAGAAGCAACTTATATAACTAAATATATATATATATTTTAATGTGTTTTACTGACTGTAATATAATATAATACTTCAATACTATATGACGTAAAATAACTTTACACCAGTCAAACAAGGGCTTGCTGCTGGTGGGGGGGGGCAGAATGAGTCGACTCCTAAACCTGTTAAGTGAATCCCCACAAGAAATTAAATGTCTACTCTCGTAATTTGTTGCCGAGCACTTCTGAATGAACTGTTCTCATTATGTCCGCTGCTAATGAGAAACGTTCTGTGCAAAGAAAACATTTCTTCATAATGCCCAAAGTGGTCAAAAACTAAAAACAAGAATAATAAATTAAGCAAATATTGTTTTGTAGTGAGACCTTTATAAGCTTTTATGAGTTCTGAAATCACGTTTACACATTGAGAAAACTATTCCAAATGGCAGCATTTTAAAATGTTTCATCGTGAAAAACATTTTCTCTTTTTTTATAAATGCTTCACTGAGGCAGAACTATTTCTCTGCCAGAGTCGGTTCTGACGTGGAGGGGTGGGTGTGGGTATGTTGGGTGTACAATAGATGGGGTATAACTTCAGGACAATCAATCAAATTTTTAATCCGCAGTATTAAATATATTCACATGTTTTCAGAATTTGTTGAAATTTTGCCCAAATGACAACTGCCGTCCAAGCATTCCACTTAAAAAAACTCAGAACTAATACGTAGGTTGGCTCGGGATCCACAATAACTGTTCTCTAAATGTTCTCTGTGTTCAGTGTCTTGGATGTAGAATAAAGGCCCTGTTGATGCAAAGTTACTTCCAGTTGGTCCAAACAGTGAGAGCGAGCGAATAGCTGGGCTGCGCATCAGGCCTCAGTGAACACACTATTCCAACTAGAGTCCACAGTTTCTACATAACTGAGAGTGCTGCAGATCACAGTCCACCATTTCATTTCTCATTTAGTCACAAATTAGTCCAACGTGGTTTTTGAATGGTGGGAGGAAGCCAGAGTACCCAGAGAGAGCCCACACACACGAGGAGAACATGCAGACTCCACACAGAAAGGCCCCAGCTGGGAATCGAACCCGCTTGCCGTGAGGCCACGGAGCTAATCACCACACCGCCGTGCAGCCCCCTTCCACAGTTTGTGTATGTTAATATTGCTTTCTTTGTTGGAATCACTACGAGATTAAAAAGTTAAGTATTAAAGCCTCATTATCCACTATAGCTTTACCATTATTATTGTTATTATTTAAAACATTTTTGGTGATGATTTTGGCACCATTCTCAAGAATGCGTTATTTGGCGGTGGAACTGTAGCAACAGTCGGTCACAAGGTCCGAATCCTCATCAGTCAGATGATTTGACTGGCTGGTGCCTGAGCTGCCGCGTGAAAAATTAAACTATTTCTAACTTTTCACAACAAGCTACGCTGGCAAAGCAAAGCAACGGTATCAGAATTCACATAAGCAATGCAAGACGTCATCCCATTTAGACACAATGAGAAGAGAGACTACTGAAGCCTGAAATGCATACTAGTGTATTCTGCCTAAGGTTTATGCTGAAATGCAAATTTATCTCTTTGCTCTCATGAAGTCTATAATTGAATACACCTAAATTAAAAATTATACCAAATGAGATTATATTGCAGTGCAAGTTAATTAATTCCAATCAAGGCAAAAAAAAAAATTTTAATTTTTTTAACATAACTGGCCTATGTTGTGAGGATTCAGCTCCAGCTGCTTTTAAATACTTTTTTAGTGGGTGACTGACTAACCTGCAGTAGCAGCACGATGGATGGAGTCCAATGTGTCCCTGTAGTGGCTCTCAGCTGCTTCTTTTAAAGCAAGCCATCTCCACTTTAAAAAAGAACCAATGACCCTTTCTAATTTGGAGATGATTGGATTCATACTCAAAAAGATAAAGCTTTCTGGACTTTACAAGGGATGAGCAGTAGATATTTTCTGCTCACTTCTTTGTTGTTTGATGATTGTAAAGAAGAAAATAAAGAAAAACAAGGATTTCCCTTTTCTGCAAATCTTCTACCTCTGCAGTGAGGTCAAAGGTCAGATACTGAACATCTGGGAAGGATTCTTTCAGAAGGACACTTTAGCAGCTTAGAATTCTGAGCCCTGATCCTCTAGTGCAGATGTGTCTAAAAAACAGGATCTTTACCTCGTCTTGATAAAATCAGTGATGGTGACTGTAGATGATTGCACTTAGAGAGATATGCAGATATGCTGTTGGAAAGTATAGCTGGGTTTTTTTTTTTGTTAGAGAGGCTGCAGGGCTCATGTTCGAGCCTCTGAATGATTTCACCAGTGTTTTAAAACCGGTTCTATCTTAAGTATTTGCATCCCGTTGCCACATGCTGCTCCTATGCTGGGCAAAATAAGGAAAATAAATTGGACACCTAAAATTATGATGAAACAATTAACTGCAGCAAATATAGAAAAAAGTTTCCAGAAAAGCTCTTAAAAGGTACTGACACTTACAGGAGGTCAGTTCTGCGGGGATATTTATCGGTAGGTTAAATATTCAAAGTATACGTTTCAGTGACGTTTATTTAACATTCAATCTTTATTAAACTTTCACCAAATGTAGACATTTTTAAATCCAGGTTAAAAACATTTCTTTTCTCATGTGTCTATGCATGAAATATCTTTTAACTTATCTAGACTGTTGCCTGATTTTAAATTCATTTAAATGATTTTATTTGTTTCTCTTTATATTATTTTATGTATTTTTAATGCTTCTTGCACTCCCTTCTGCAATGCTTTTATTTTATGTAAAGCACTTTGAACTGTTTGTACATGAAATGTGCTATACAAATAAATTTGATTTGATTTATTTTTTGTTAATGTGCTAAAATGGAATTTCAAATACATTATGCTCATTTGAGATATTTTAATCCAGAATATTTTAAATTATTAAAAAATAATTTCCCACACAAATTAATTCAGACGCATTTAATCAATAAAGATAGAATATGCATAAATTATAGGCATCAACAGTCTCATTTATTTATTTATATATTCATTTCATTTTAAGTGTGTCGGCTCAAAGTGAGTGGGAGGCTGTTAGCGGAGGCACTGGAGTGTGCCTGTACCAGCTCACCCTGAAGACAGCGCAGTGTCAGGCTTCAAAGCGAGGTCACGCTGGCAGAGGAACGCGATCAAATCACTGTGTTATTGGGAAGTGTACTCTCCGGACACTCGGAGGGATTTATCCGCTGACTCAGCCTCTCATACAAATTAGTCAGGAGAGGTGGGTCACCTGAGAGCACGTTGAAGGACAAGTGTGAAGATCACGAAATGTTGACATCTTTGCATTCTCGCAAAGCAAAGTCCTGCTTCCTCTGCCGAAATGTGATGCTGGAACTTCTCTTATTGGTCAGTAAAATATGATGAAATTGAGAGCATTCATCATCAGGGCCAGATTACGCTGCCTTGAGGCCCAATCAGAACCAACGTGAGCTGAGGGATCTTTATTAGAAGTAGACTACTTGATTGGCCCCCTTGGGAGGCTTGCTGAAGTTGTCAAGGTTTTGCAAACCGATGTGGTTTAGTTTTAGATTTACACATGAGCTTTTGTAACATTTTTCCCGCTTCAGCTGCTGGTCATCAAATTGATCGTTTGATACGACTTTGTATGAAGGATCTAATCTTCACGGTCCATATTCTTAACACTTACAACTACGAGGGGAAAGAATATAATATAGTGATAATATAGTGATGCAAACAACTGGAGTGAATTCATTGATTTTAAAGCGTCATACCCTCATCTCTCCTAGCACCTGCTTGCCATGCGAGCGAGTGCAGGTTAGAGCCTTGATTTACCGTCCTCTTCCTGTCTGTGTGAGCAGATAGCAGCCTTGTTGTTGACTTATCTGCTGCAATCACAGCAGAGTGTGAGATATTTTCTTTGTTTGTCTCTTCATAAAAAAAAAAAAACACGATGGAGTTTTAGACTCATATGTTGACTCTCTGTCGTTTTGTTTGGCTGAATTCTGAGTGTGAAACATCTGACTCAAAACTCAAAAAACCAGAGCAGGTAAACTGCTTTCTGCTAATAATCTGAATCTGTGGCAGCTTTTTAGTGTCAAGCTACAGTTACAGCTTGACTGGGTCATCTAAATGAACCACTGTCCGTGTCCCAGTGTAACGGGCGCAGGAGGGGAATTGGTTTATTAACTCTGGGATATGTGGTGATATGCTTTTTTTCGGCTTGTTAGTATTGTGTTTCTTCTTGCTGACCAGTAAGATCACAGACCAAAACAACTAGCTGTGACTTGGACAGTTTTGACAGCTCTATAAATTTTTTTACAGAACATAAACATGCAGGAGTACTTTGACTCTCAGCAGCATTATCTGGGTTAGCTACTTTTATACATTTGATTTAGCACAACTTCAGTCAAACTAAAAAAATGTCATGTATTTTAAAAGTCCGGTGTTAGTAGGACTAAAAAAGTCATTGATTTCCTTTGATGATGCAGCATGATGAGGATTTATCTGACTATAGAGCTAATTATCAAGTATTTAGGGAAAATTGAAAGAGTGATTTAAGACACAACCTGAGTGTGAGTGTTCTGTCCTACCTCTCAGGACATAAATCTTTAAAAACAGAACAAAAACCTACAGCTTTATTTTTTTTTAAAAAGGCTAAGTCACTCCCCAAAAACAGATAGACATGCTAGTTTGTAGTGTACTCATTGTTAGGCCTTTCAGCCACGGATTAAAACATATTTGGTGCTCTATCAAGTATTTACCACATCAGAAGGAAGCATTTAGGTAGATTTTTTGGATTACATCGATATTATTCGCTGGCAGGATCAGTCATTGTTGGTTTTGGGCTTTTTGTAGAATTTGCTGACAGTACTGTACAGTTTAATTGAAGCCCAAATGATGATAAGGAGTTGATGCTTTTCTCATCTTATGCAGCTCAGGGAATCTCTGTTACAGATGCCCCACTGTTAATTAGATGCAGATAGCACTCGGTAAACCGCAGAATAAGAGACACTTCAGCTGTGAAATTAGCACAATGCCAAAGGTAGCAAGGAATGACTTCGCTAAGCAACTTATTGTCGAATGGATAAACGAGGAGCTAAAAAGAGAATCCGAGTCATTCTGTTCAGAGACGGGGGGAGAGAGGAAACAAAGCAACTGCAACTTTCAACTACCAAAGGCAGAACAGCAGTAAGTGTGTGCGTTATTGTGTGTGTGTGTGTGTGTGTTACAGAGCTGACACATAATGAGGTGCAAGAAAAAGCTAACACTGCACTGTACTAAGACCAAAATAATAACAACAGCGATGACTGGAGGCAGGAAAATCCAATTACAGTAGTTGTTACTCCCTCTGCTGGTGAACAGCCGGGAGGGACAATAGAAGTGATTTGGCCAAATTTCACCCAAAGCTTAAGTAGCTTCACCCTTTGGCCTTTTCAGTGGAAGCACTCAGCAGCATGTGTGCATAGTGGCAGATGCCGACTGTATGCTTGTGGGAAAGATCATGAGGGGACTGCAACTACCAAAACAGGAAAGTCTAGAAGGCTTGTAACGAAAACAAGATCATAAAGTTTACCAGCACTAAAACACACCGTCTAGTTCAGACGTACGGTTCAGTCGGTGGACTAAAGCAGAGGGATTTTCCTCCCAGAGATCTTAGGATGATGTATAATGCAGTACAAACTGACAGGATTTTTCAGTGTGAGGACTGTGAGACAGCTGGAAAATCTCACTTTCGCCTCATATTAAGTCCCCAGTTTTTGCAATTCACACATAAAACCTTAATTTAGTGACTTATAGTGATCACAATTGGCAACCTGATGACATTAATTCCTTTACTTAAACCCCCCCAACTGAACATCTAGATGCCGCTCTGCTCAATATAAATGTTGGACAGGCACTGACACAGAGATCTCTTCTAATCCGCTTTATTGCGCCATCTGATATATTTGACCCCTACACAACAGGCCTGGAAGAGGATGACATTACCTGCCACCTCATATTGATCTAAATTAACACTCTCTTTCGGTGCATTATGTAAATCGTGTCATCAGGTTCATGTGCTCGAGGGAAGGCAGAGAAGAAAACAGACTTCACGTTGTGGGTGTGGAGAACTATTTTGCATGAATATGTAGTTAAAGCTATTCAGTTTACCCAGGTTAAAGCGCGAAGTGTATTATTATTGATAAGTCGTGGGAGGAGATGAACCATGAGGAGGAACTGAAGTGAGATGCGTTTTTTTATCCATGACACAACATCATTTTTTATGTTTCAAAGGCAGAACTGAACAAAACATTACTACAATACAACTTCTTATCCTGATTTTTTTTTTTTTTTTTTTTTTGATCACCTGCAAGAAGGCAAAAGCAAGGCAGATCTCACCTGGTGAAAATATCCCCACCGACGAACAGCAAAGCGAGACCAAAGAGCAGGAAAGTTGGGATCTCCATTCCACAACCTTCTGGATAAATAACGCGTATTTCAAAGGAAAAGTTTCCTGCGTTGGAAATCAACGAGAAATGCCCGCAGTTTATTGTTTTCTCTTTTATTCTACTTTGGTGCGCTCTCCTCGTGATCCGGCGCTGCGGAGAGGAAAGTAAAGTCTTGCGCTGCTGCTGTTGAAGCTGATGGCGGCGTTGACCCCATGGTGAGACCCCCCAAATCCTCCGCGTCCGGGAGCGCGCGAGAGCAGAGCTGACCTGAGAGAAAAGAGGGAAAACTCCTGGTCAAACGAGACAATCCGCCCGCTGCCGCCGTCTGTCATCCAGCAACAGAGAAGAAAGAGACTGAGGGAGGGAAAGAGCCAGGGAGGGAGGGAGGGAGCAAGAGAGGGAGGGATGGAGAGAGCGCGAGACTCGCTAATCTGTCGATCCCTTGGCCTCTTATCATTAGATTCAATCTGGCCAAGGAGGGCAGTAAGAGGGCATGTCACAAACACACGACTTCCATGAAAGCTTACTACAATGTTTGATACATTGGAATCATCCCCATTAGAGTTTAAATTAAGTTGGAGATTATTTCTCCCAATTGGAACACAAACAAAAGGGTAGAAGGGTTTTTAACAAGTGAAATTGTGAACACAGCCTATTGGTGGTAAAATGGCCAGGTTCTCATAGGACCAAGATGTAATTTGTTTGTTTTTTTTATCAGTGACAACTACCTTCTCTTTCACATCCATCCCTCCATCCCAGACTGTTACATAATTCTGCTCTAAAGCAGCATGTAGATTATTCTGTTTCTGACAGAAAGCATTAAAACACTGATCAAAGCTTTACTGTGGTCTCCATAGGAAATCAGCAAAGATTAAATATCAGCACAGTAGAAAATACTTCTCTCAAAAAAGAAGTTGTAAAAAATGTGAGAGAAGACATGTTGTATAGCCTGAGATCTCCTTCTTTGTCTCTCGCCTCCCTCCTCTTTTCCTTTCTGTGCACAGTTTCAACCATCAAATGTAAGTCTACAAATGCAAATGAAACGTCTGATGCGATGTCAAATAAAAACAGTCCAATAATAAAGGGAAGCTACATCGAAGGCTGCATCAAAAATTCCCTCACAGAAACAGTGGTGATCCCAGTGGGCCAAAAACGAATATGAAATCTGTCCTGAGACTTACACGTACATCATAAATCTATGTGCTGCACGTGTATTCAAATATTTGAATAAGAGTAGTAATGTTTGACATACATGTCTATAAGTGAGAAATAAATATTATTAAAGGGTACTTTCACATCACATTTCATATTACCACAGCACTTTTGTCAAGTTACAAGGGACAGATTTAAGAGAACAGAAACATTTTAATGTCGTAATCCCCACACTGAAGGAGAAAAATAAACATTGTGATAGTTGAGGGGATTTACATGGAATAGACTTAAAATATCTTGACTTCATTATATGGAAACAAACAAATGCCTATAAAGAATGTGAAGCTGACGTCACACATTGGTTTCTGTAGATGCCATGTTGCATTCCTGCTCACTCTGAGGAAGCATTTTGTATGCAAATCTTCTAATTAGGATATTTTTAACCCTAAGCGAGTCATTTTGATTTCTAACCACAAGCATGTGACGTTATTGTTGAAACCCAGCCAGGTTGTGACAAAGAGTTGTCACGTTGTGTTGACGTGTCCCCAGCAAAATGGTGTTCATTAAGGTGATGGTTTTGTTGTAAAATGAACGAATTTCAGCCCTAACAGTTATTGTTTTCTGACCCTAACTAAGTAATGTTGGTGCTTCAACCCAACCAAGAAGTGACGAAATTGTTTTAGTAAAAGTTATGTTTAAATATTAACTGAACATAACACAGAAGTGACAAAAAAACAAAAAAACAGTTGGAAGTCTTGTTGAAGTCAATGGTGAGCAACATGATTTGAATGAATGAGTTTGAATGTACTAATTGCTATAAACTCTGAAAGACTAAACTGAATTATGAGAAGGGTGGTGGCATGTGAGATACCATTGAAGGTAGAAAAAAAGTAAGAATGAATTCTTTGTGGTTCACAATAAGAAAGCACATGCATGCCATAGATATGGGGAACATAAGCTCAACCACAATAGGACCACCTGTGACATGCCAAAACAGTGCCACCATTGCCAGACCTGGCCCATATCATACCAATGACATACCAGTTGCCATGGCATGCCATGCCAGCAGTAGGCCAGCAGTGTCGGCTTCATGCCAGATCTGGCTCAGACCCGTCTGCTATGTGGGTATGCAGTACTTTGTCGGGAGCAAGTTGTTATTGGTGAAGGTATCATCATGCAGAGCATGGGTGAACTTTGAACATATATGTCTTTACAAAATCTGTGTCTCTGTACAGACAAAGGGTGGAAGACATAGTCATGACACAATTCTTGGGACCTTATTAGTAACATGCAGCTCTCGGGCTTTGCAGACCAGTGTAGCTACGTTCTTGATGCTTCATTTTAAACCTTGTCATGCAACTTCTCCTTTGTCAGCGTTTCTAACCTGCTGAATTATGTATTTTGAAAGTTTTGACCTAATGACGTTAAACAACATCTTCATGCAGAAAAGATCAAAGACAAATGTCCGAATAGGTTACAAGACATGTGTCCCACATTCTGTCTACATTTGCCAACGTTTGTGTTTCCCTCATTAAATGTAACTTCTTTCATGTCCTACTGTATGTCGAGAGTGCGTTGTATGAATGCATCAGGGCACCTGTCTTGGTTTCTACTATTTTATTTATTTTTCTCCCGCCACCTTTATGTATTCTCTGTTTCCGTCACACTAACTCATTCTCGAATCAACTGGGCCAATACAAATAAAAAAGAAAGGAAAATCAAACAAACAATGAAAATCTGCTCTTTGAAAAGACACTTTGAAGAAAAAGGTCAATTGTGCTGCTGTGATATACAGATCAGCTCAAAATGCATGTCTCTGGTGTGAAGGAGATGGAGCTGATTGCATGCATGACAAAACATCTTTGACACACAGATTCATCATACTCTCTGGATCAGCGGAGATATTTTCTGCTGTGTGTGGCTCCACAGTTAAAGTATGCCATTCAGCATTAGGGAAGCTTTTCAATCAGGACTGTGAGCAGAGGGACACATTACACTCACATCAGAGACTCTACTTAACTTCTTATTTTCACAGCTTTGGCCTCATATATTAAACATTTACGGCACCTGTTATGGACAATATGAACAAAATCCCCCTGTTCATTACAGGTAGTAGTGTTAGTACTTTGACACGAACGGTTGATGTCACTTGGATTTGCAGTTGGCTGACAGCAGGTTGATGAGCCGTTAACCCTCGCCCCCTGCGTTCCGTCGCCTTGGAAACACTAACAAACATGGCGAATTAAACTTGCTTCAGGAAACAGTAGTTTTGAGGGCTAAGGACAAGCGTCGCTCATACAGGTAGTTGTTTTTTTTTCTCTCTACTTCGAATTATTAGAATTCGGTACGCCCTAAACGCAGTATGAATCGGACATTAGTTTTCTAGCTTTCTTGCATTCCCAAGGAAGCTAACACCTGTCCAGTAAAACACACGCCTCCGTCATTTTAAGAATGCGATGATAGTCTTTGACCCACTAACTCAACTTTGTAAACGAAAGCAGGAGAACATCGCTGGTGGTAATAAACGACTTGAGTAGCTGCTATACAAAGACTTGCTTGCTTTTAGCCTGTTTTCAGGCATAAGTGAATATAAAGCTACGGTTTTCTTTGGGTTGGGTTTGACTAATGGTTTGTTTTATTCGCCCATGAGGTGAAATGGACATGGAAGACGAGGAAAGCTCATCTGATGTGGGGTCAGACAGGTGTGGACTGCTGGATGTCCACCTCAGCGGGGATGAGGTCACAGAGGGTGAGTTTCTTTGCTTTGCTTAAATTGTAACCATACATTTTTCCTAAGACTACTCTGTATGGATTATTATTAAAGAGAGAAAATATGTTAGGGAAGTATACCAGTTGTTTTTTGGTGAAGGTATTGACTGACTTCCTCTTTTTCTCAGTTCATCCTGAGGTAAAAGATCACTTGAGGGTTCTTAAACTTTTCCTGCGATTGCTTTTGGCACAAAATGTTTAATGCGGATTTAATTTCCTGTACTTTCTGTGATTCCAACATGGAGACAGCAGAACATCTCTGTATTTTCTTGTGAATTAACATGTTTTAGATAACACACCACAATCACACCATTCAAACTTTAACGTGCAACATGATAAGATTTGGCCTTCAAATGCAAAATAAGAACATAAAGTTTGGAAATAATTAGAAAATATTGGTAATTTAAAAAAAAAATGTTATAAATAAATGGCAAGGCAAGTTTATTTGTAGAGCACAATTCGTACACAAGGCAATTCAAAGTGTTTTGTATGCAATGTTTTTAGATTTAATCCTATTTGTAATTCCTCTCTGGAGCCAGTTGTATTGTTTCAAGAAGTCTTGAATTATTGTAATACTACAAAAGTTCAAACTTTTGTTTTTATTTCTGATTGACCAGTTATTTTCTTGGCTTTTTGTTATTATTATTTTTTGTTATTTATGTTTAGAGTTGTGTGTTCTAGCTGCTTAGTTTTAGTTCTGGCTGTCTATTTCATCTGGGTTTCAAAATAAAAGAATATCCACATTCCATATATTTACATTTCAGATGATGATCCAGACCAGGAGACATGTAAAGATGAAGGGCGAGCCCTGCCTTCAGATTTGGAGTGGTTGGAAGAATTGTATGAGTGGGTATTTCAGGATTTGTTAAGGTTTTTTTCTTCTCAATTGTGTAATATCTCTCTCACTTTGTTGTCAATGTAACTGTGGGTCGGTGATATTTTCAGAATGAAATTGTCATAGAAACAACTCAAAAACGTATTGATTACATTTTTCACCCCATATATCGGAATGCAAAGAGGCACTCTGAGCGTAACTTTTGCATACGTTTTTGTATTCACATTAAAACGGTTTTGCATTAAACCCGCATCCTTTTCCAAGTGTCCTTTTGCATCTGCCCCTCAGAGACGATGATGGCGTTGGTGACCTTGCACTTGCGGCCGACATCGACGAGAAGAGGAGTTGTGCCGAGACAGCACGGATGTTCAAGCTGAGACGAAACCTGGACCAGCTGGACTGCTTTCACCGACAGAAGGAGCACGACGTGCAGGAAGCCAGGTCTGGACCTGGCAGCAACAGACCTCTCCAGCCGAAGTGGCTTCTTAATCTAGATAGAATTTTATTGGCCTTGTTTATCAGAGTTTATGTAAGGATCTTTTCTTTTTGTTTCCCTACACCGTTATTCCACTCTTCCCTTTCTTCCCTTTGTCACACAGAATTGGCCAATCATTTCTGTACCAATTTATTTAGCCATTTGCAGGAAATCATTTCAGCTGAAGAGAAAACATTTCCTGTAATGTTCCCACTTCTCACGTTTCTTGCCTCTTTTTATTTGTCTGCACTGCGAGCCATTAAGCACCTGATGAACTGTGATGCAGTGCCCATCCAAAATGCCAGTCATCATCCTTCAACACAAAGCAGTAATGGTCAGCGTGGAGCTTTAGTGCACTCTGATTAAACATCAGTCTAATGGAGCCAAAAGCACACCTGGCTTTTAACCAATCTGCAGCTTGTGTAGGACCATGTGCAATAATTTTCTTTCTTTTTTTCATGACAGTGCACGCTAATAAAATCCAAAAAGAACATTGGGCAATTCAGAGTTTTTGACACATGTGTGCCTGCTTCTAGCCTTTGAATATCTCCACTTCATTTTCATCTAAGATAACTAGCTTCCTTTATCAGTAGTGGCCAAAAGTAAAACCTATTGATACCTTTGAAGACACTCCAATTCGTCTACCTGAAATAAGTCCTGAATATGCTGGTCCACTTTATTTTTTTGTCCCAGAGAAAAGTTGAAACTCTGTCATCAGAATCGTGAAAATCTGCTGCAGCAAAGGGAAAAGTTGGAGGGAGAAATAGAGCAGCAGAGAGCATCGGACAACAGGCGAGTACAAAATGAACAAACTGGAAAGTAGTTAATATTCAGATTTGGAAACTGGCTGTTATTTGCCAACCCTTTTGCTTTTTTTTTTTCATCCGGCAGTGTGGGGCTGTTTCGATTGCGAGCCCAGCATAAGCAACTGTGTCAAAGCCTGCAGAATGAGGAAGAGCTGGAGGGCCACATCAGCACTGAACTGAGGCATCAAGAGTGAGTTGAAGAGGAAGATGATTTGTCAGGAAGGTCTCGTTTTGGCAGGCATTAGTGTTGTGTGAAAAGGGCGGCCCTCTCACTTGCTTCGAATTGAACTACTGCATCATCACTGAGGGCGTAAACACAACGTGCTCAGAAACGTGAACACATGGTCACCCTGCTGCTGCACTGTAATAAAAGCTGTAAACATTCTTGCTGTGTGTAAAATCTGTAAAGAATCTCGCCTCATTTGACTTTTTAACACTCATTCTGATAATGTAAAAGTTTCTCCTCAGACTGATGGTGCAGTGTAAGTTGACACTGGGCTTATTGAGGGGACCCTGCACGGGTGTAATATACACCAGTCAGCATCATTGAGGTTTGTTCTGTCCACATCCATGTGTCCTTGCTCCTAAGACTGGAGCTGAGTGAGCTGGAAGTGGAGCTTGGCAGGGTCTCGCTGCTCCGACAGGAGGTGCGGGAGGAAGAACAGCTTTTCCAGGTCCTTAAAGCCCAGAAGGCAGCGACAAGGTTGCAGCAGGAGAGGAAAGTCAGCCAGAACCTGCAGCACAAGACGAGGCATCTCAGAGAGTAGGGAAAACAGCTTTTTTTTTTTTTTTTTTATTGAAAGGATTTCTTTTTTTTACGAGTGTTAAATATATCTGATGTGCTCATGAACAAACAGGCAAATCATGCTGAAGAAGGAGGAGACTGAATGTCAGAGGAAGATCGAGGAGAGTCAAGCCAGCCGCAGGATGGCTGCCAAGTACTTGAAACAGACCATTAAAAGGTAATCACCTGGTAAACCAATGAGCAGTGTCCGAATAGAATAAAGATGTAAATCATTTCCGAGGACTCGTTGGAGAGTCGACCCGTCCTATTGACGGTTCACTCATAATAAACTGGCAGAGTGTTAGAATAGAAATAGAATAGAACAATACTTTATTATGTTACGTGGAGGGTTGACATTAAACTTGAACATGCTTAGATTCATACACCAACATTGTAGTTAGGGTGAATAGCAAATTAGATAAAAAGTGAAACTGTCGTACAGATGCATGCCAAAATAATGTTACGATCAATAATTAAACGAGTAACAGTTGACCTGATTTCCAAAAGTCACACTAACACTCTTCCTTACTATTTTAAGCTAGAAATACAGTTTTTATTACCATCTGTTATCGTTTCAAATGGAGAAAAGGGCCTGAATAAAAAGCCTGGGCTCCCCTCATGGTCGGTACTCAAGTCCGTTTTGAATATAAACAAACCACAGTTTTCAAAAGCTCGGCTGATTGATTTAACCTTTCAGAAATGAAGCCATATATGTGTGGCCATTATTTAAGTGATTGGTGTTTTCTGCTCCACACCTGCGGTGTTCATTTAGCTCATCTCCTGAAAGGTTCACTGGCGTTTTTTACATTGTATTCAACATTTTTATTCATTGTGAATGCCTTTGTATTTTTTCCAGAATGCACCAGCAAGCAGCTGAGAAGGAGCAACAGAACAGGGAGTTGGTGGAAAAAAGGACACATGCTGTCAAAACACTGAAATCTAACATAGCAGCCAACCAAGTAAGCAACAGATCCATCCATACCCGGAGACTCACATTAGGTGGGAATTATCTTCATGGATTATTGATTTATTTTTTCTACTTTGCTGTCTTCTTTTTTTAAGAGCAAGCCTAAATGAGGCAGATGCCACATTTAGGCTCCATGGATTCATTGCTGGATCTTGTGTCTTTTTCCCGCCTGTCTTCTTATACTTGTTGCTATGATCTTGCAATACTTTTAATTGTCTTACGTCACAGGTTTTTTCTAAAATTTTAAATCAAGTTAAGACGATATTAGGTTAATTTCATATTTTGGAGAAAATGTGTCTGAACACCTATTTATCCCAGCTCGGGGAATCAATTTAATGCCTAAAGCCGCTTGTGGTCAAATATAGCTTTATTAATTTAGCTTTGTTACTTAAGGAGAATTTACGGGCCCAACAAAGGCGAGCCAAAGCAAACGCCCAGAAGAAAGAACAGCAGCAAAGACAACTGAGAGAATCCCTGCAGGCCCAAGGCATCAACAGTATCAAACATATGTACCAGCAGAAACAGCTCGAGGAGACAAAACGAAAACAAGAGTACGTCCTCTCCTCTCTCCTCTCCTACATGCATGTCCTTCACTCCCACTCCATGCAGCAATGTGTGGGTGTTTTCTCTCGCTGTGTGCTGAGGAATACATGACCCCATTTCAATATAATGCAGTGTTGTTGATTTACACCTCCCAGGGAATTTGAGGAGAGCCAGAAGTCAAAGAGGTTGGAGATTGTGGCAAAGATTCTTCAGGAGGATAAGTTGATGAAGAGCCGAAAAAGTAACCAGGCACAGCCTCTGAAACTCCCAACCACTCCCAAGTTCCCATCTTTGAGGAGGGAAAGAGAGAGGCTCCTGTACTATCTGGATCCAATCCCCTCATCAGGCACTGAGGAGGCAACAGCGATTGTGAGGCGCTACTTAACATCTGATACACAATTTGTTAAATGTAGACTTTGGCAGTCATGATCCAGTGTGTGTGCATCTATGTCCCCGTGCATTTTCCCAGCATTTAGAAAAGGTCAACGACATCAGCAGCTCCTCATCAGCTTCCTCTGATGCTGAGAACCTGGAGGAACTGGAGGAAATCGTTCAGGAAGAAGTGGACCACCAGAGTCTTGCTGACAGCCTTGCTGAGCCTGAATTCTCTGGGCTGTGGGACCAGGACTACAAGGTGCACTAAAACAACAACCACTTTCAAACAAAAGCCAATACGTACATGCAAGCTTCTAAATTTAAACACTCATAAATCACATAACATTCAGCAGACGGATCATTTTTCTGTGGATTCCTCTTGAGACTCTTACTTGGCGGGGCCATATGCATTGAGCTGGCTGGATCAGGAAGGGGATGAACCCCCTCATGCTCGCAGTGAAGCTTTTTTTCTGGCAGGTGAAAAGGAAACCATGTGTCAGGTCAAGTAGCATGAGTCTGTCCACAAGTCAGCTGGAGACCATCTTCTGATGGGATCACACCAGCTGTGATGCCTGTAAACATGTTAATGTTCTCAGCCATGAGCCCTTAGTAGTCATGACTACTCTAATACATTATCAGTTCTTATGTTAGACAATCAAACTCTCCAGAGTTTGTTCTCATATTGATCTAAACTGCATATAGTTGTGTTGCTGTGAGAGCCACGGTTTGGATGCTGTTGTGTTGGCAGACAATCGCACATATTTAACACCTGCCAAAGAGTTCAAAATTGCTTTTTGTTGTAGTTACTGCCACATTAAGAGTCACCATGAGCACATTTTATGATCCCGGCACACACAGTAATGGAGACACACAAACACACACGCATAGAAAGACTCAAAAGGTGTAAATAATACAAACTATGTGATGAGCAAATTAGGGAGAGCTTCAACAATCAGATTTTCAAGGACCAGTACTACATTTTTGTGGAAGATCTTATCACTTTCAAAGAGGGACTTTGTCTGTGATGACTACTTAAATGCTTAGCTGATTAATTAGTCACATAAGCCAGACAGCAGCCTCGTCAGTCCATTTTTAGTCACTTTTCAAACAAATGATAAGGATAAGGATAAGGATAATAAACTTAACAAACATAGTTACAGAGCGCTGTGCTAAAAATAATTTTTAGACCACATTAAGTGAAAGAAAAACTTCTGACCAACTTTAACTGATGGAAATCTTAACGTGGGATAGAACAACAAAAAGACACAACAAAGATTATGCTCTGATAGTGACTTTGGTCTGTTTTTTTAACAGACCAAAGTCAATAAAAGTTGTAAGCATTTCACACATAGATAAATCAGTTCATGCTAATTTGATCTTTTATTTGATTAGTTTTTGTGACCAATCAAACAGCGGTTCAGTGCCCTTAAGCAGTAGACTTCCAAAATGCCTTCTAAAAAGCACTATAGACAATGAAAACGCATCACTAAGTTCGTGGAACGTTCTCATCAAGGCATATTGTACAGTTTATAGACTAGATACTGTTTTCTGCTACATGGGACACTGCAAATATATTTGCTAATGGAAAAAATGAAGTTGGGCAAGGTTGTAAAGCTGGAAAAAACAATGGAAACCTTCACTCCAGCACCTTTACCAAGTAAAGTCGGACCCATTTACAAACTAAAATTTTCAAATGTTATCTGTGACTGCAGCTGTGAGGCTGTTGTGTAGAAAAAAAACAGGCAGTAAAAGGCCTATAGAATATGTAAAAGAGTAATTATTCAATTAATCTGCTGTACCAGTTAAAAGTTTAGACACTTCTGTTCTTTGAAAGGGAACGAAGAGGTGCTTGCATGAAGATATGTATAAACTTTATATCTGATCTCTATGTACAGGGCAGTTGGATAAAGGTAAGAGTATTTCTACATTAAGTCACTGCCATGGAGGTGAGTTGGCTCCCTGTCTCATCCGGCAGCCCCACTTAGCTGAAATGTGGGGCGACAGGCATCACTTCTCATTGAGTCGGTGCCTTTGAGGCCCCAGAGTGAGCGCATTGTTACAGCTCAGAGATCTAAGCCAGTGACAAGTCGAGTGGAAATTATCTCTCTTCCTTACATACAGTTCACTCCGATGCCCTCATCAGAGGCTACTGCCAAGTACAGTAGACGAGCTAATGAGATGATTCATGAGCAGGAGAGTGATTATTAAATGTATGCACCTCACTTTGTGCCAAAATGTTATTCAGTGCAGAATTACGTAAATAGAAAATCCAGAATGAAGCGGGTCCCTGAACGACTCCGTTTGCTTGTAAGACATTTGAAAACACGAAGAAAGATGTTTTCATTTCTTTAGGTGCAGTACCGCAAATAAGAGTAAAAACATGCCAATACTGATATTCAAATGCAAACATTTGAAAACTACTTTAAAGATTCATTTGCTCAAATTGAGAAATTTGACTTTTGACTGGTGTTTATATTGATCACAATAAAGCAAATATGGCTTTTCTTTTACACAGCCAATAATCAATAACATTTTTCCTTTACCCTTTTAAAAAAAAAAAGTCTATAAACATCTAATTTATTTGAACTTTTTTCTTTTCAATACACAGCAGACTAATCCAAAAAGAAATGTCAAGATTTACTGAGATGCAAAGACAA
The DNA here is from genome assembly GCF_027942865.1 of Odontesthes bonariensis. Taxonomy (NCBI): domain Eukaryota; kingdom Metazoa; phylum Chordata; class Actinopteri; order Atheriniformes; family Atherinopsidae; genus Odontesthes; species Odontesthes bonariensis. Next base: position 12,038,193 of record NC_134515.1, on the reverse strand, counting down.
AACAAGCTACTGACAAGTAATAAAAAACAACCTTTAATCGTCACAGAGAGTTCGAGTCTGTTTAACAGTAACCTTGCATAATGTTCGATCCCGTTTCCTACTTCTGCTATGCTTTACCCTCTGTTCTGTTCTGTGTCCATTTGTGGTTCCAGAAGCGCTTCGCTGAAAAAACTGAACCGGTGCTAAAAGAAGGAAAGAAAGATGAACCTTGTGTGGCTGGTGGAAAGCTCAACACAACTTCTAAAAGCCTCTGTGGAAAAGAGCTGAAAGGGTGTCCGTTCATCAGTAAACCAGAGGTCATCCTCTTCAAGGTACCACTTCTATTTTGTTCGTGAAAACATCACTTACAAAACGTATTATAACAGTAAAACAGAAATGAATCCCAGTGATTCTCAAGTGTTGCTGATTGATTTCAATAGCAACAGGATAGATTTGAACATTTCGACAAATTGTCTGTTTCAGGACTTTGATGTGGGAAAAGTGTATAAGAAGAAAATCGTCCTGACGAACATCAGCTACTCTGTCAACCACTGCAAGCTTCTCAGGGTCTCTGCTCAGCTGAAGGACTTTATCGCTGTCAAGTAAGATTTTCTCGGAAGGGCCGCTTGACATATTACCAGTATGCTGAGGATTACTCTCAGATTGGTATGAAACTAGTGCAGCGCAAATCCAGAAACATGCGTACAATTCTCTAAATAACACGCATTCTACATTCTGCATTTGTGTTAAATTGAATGCAAACCTTTGTTGTTCATAGTTTATTTTTTAAACAAACGATTAACTCAAACACAAGTTATACAGCTCCCATACATACATAGCTGCGAAACACTATTTTATGAGGAATACAGCGGTAAGTGGTTGAAAGCTCCAACAATTTCTTGCGAGTTGATCTTATGTTACAAGTATAAAAGTGACCTGAATTATTGTCTTTGAAAAAATCTTGCAATTAGAGATCATTTTCCTAATAGGTTTATGGTCTCAATTGTTCGTTTCAGGTCTGTTTTTGTACAGTACGATGTTTATTTGAAAGATTATGATACAGTGTAGTGTGAAAAATATTCATCACTACCGTACAGGTGTTGCTACAACCTGGCTCTTTGGGCAGCAACATAAAAAGAGGACCGAGGACATGGGTTTAGAAAAATATGGGGTTTATTATTAAAAACAAAGGATACGACCATCTGAGATGACAATCTAAAAGCAATGCAGGAGAATAACAACCAACAGCAAGAGTGCTGATCTCTCTGCAAGCCGCACCAGTTATACAGCCAGTTATATAGGAGTGGCCATTTCAAACCAGTTAAGCCCATACACCACCCACTGACTCTTGCACTGCCGCTGCAAGGTCATTGAGGATGTACTGGGATGTAACAGTGTGTGTCGCTCCCAGTAAACACAAACGGTTTCTAAGTTGGCCAGAAGAACAAAGGTGATGGTAACCAAGACCGTAATAAAGAAAATGCATTAATAAATAAAAAAGAAACTTGCTTTGTATTACTCGCTTGCTTTGAAACAACCAGGTACAGTCGCAAGTCACAGATGTTTGCCTCATGCATTATAGCTCATCAGAAACCAAAACTGAAGCCAGTCTGAGGAAAACATTAAAAAATTCATCTTATAAGATGAAGAGATATTCAAATGAAATGATATAATTAGCCACTGTTGTTCCGTGGCATTTGTCAGCTCTGATCCATAACTTTTATGATATGTAAAAGGCACCTGAATAACTGACGAAAGAGGCAAGCAAATGAATAGACATTAGAAAGTACTGTTGTTGCTATATGATTTCTGTTAAGGGACAGAGTAATGTAGTGCTTGTGAACATCCAACTCTGCAGTGATTAGAATTTGGTTTCATTGACATAATTCGGATATTGTGACAACATTAGGGTCAGAGGTGTGTCAGCAAATAACCTGTAAGAGGTCCTAATGAACCACTATATGTTCAACTCGTTCAATGGAAACATCTGCCCATATGTCAACAGTTTGGAACAACCACTGTTTGTCATTTTCAAATGGCGTGTGCGTGAAAGCAAAGCCTGTCCTCCCACATATGGATGCCAGCTTGGATCCCCACGCGCACAGCTCCCCTCAGCTCAATGAGTCAGCCGATGTCTCTTCTTTCTCCTCTCTCTGTGCCTGCCAGCAGCCCACAGGCCGAGCAGAGATGCATTGCTCTCCAGGTCACTCACTGTGTATCACTTTCCTATCAGCTCTCCTATGACTTGATGTAGTTTCCTCTCCTCTCTCCTCTTTCTGCCCGACTGAGTGAAGAGTCTCACAGGCTACAGCAGGGTCAGCTGGAAACTACTGGTGCTGTTCTTGAGCCTTGATGCGCGACCACTTGTCTGAACATATCACCTTCTAGTCCTCACATGGATCAAACACGCACTTCCATACCAAATTTGTGAATGCACAGATACCGTGCTGTGTTTCACAATCCTCTGCTCCCTTGCATCTCACATTAAACAGTGTATTTCTTTTAGAAAATACGAAGTTTAATATAATGTTCTCACAGTGCTCCTTTTAATGTTATGCTGTAACAACCACAAACTGCACCAGGATCATTTACAAGCGGTGTCAGAATTCACCGTTTGATATCAGGGAATATGTCAAAACACACTGACAAACGAATTCACCTGCTGTACAACCCACATTGTCCTCTTCACTGTCTCTGGTGTGTGAAACGCTGGCTTGGTGACACATTCAGAACCTCAATATTGAGATCAGTCGTGACAACTGGAAACTTTTTATGGCTCACCCAGCAAAAAAACATTTGCACAGCAGGCGAGAGAGAGAGAGAGAGACATGAACCGGGAACACACTGGGTTTTTTCACACCAGCCCACGGTTCCCTGTACGCCCCCTTCATTTCTAAAAATGGCTTCCTCTTCCCCCACACCCCCCTTCACAGTGTAGGTGCATTTGTGCCAGAGTGGGCTCTGCTGTAATTTTTCACTACTGAAACAAAAGCTACGACAGCCTGGGCTTACCAGACCTGGTGAGAAGCCATTGTGTTGATGTTGTGTTCATTGGCACTTCTTGGCTTGTTAATGTCTCGTAAATGACTGGCTGAGCTAACACCCTAAGAATTGTTCAAAGAATACACGAAGTTAAGAGACACCTCAAAGTCCTACTGTGATGTTTGTATTGTTTATGTTATCTTATATACTTACAGAGATCTCCACAAGTTGGAACTTTACTTCCTAAAGTCTAATCATGTACAGCTAATGAACATAAAAGTCAAAAAGAGCTATAATACTGATGCAGCAGCAGCTAATTAAAACTGTTTTGCGACACTCACTAACAGCTGGACTGAAGCCTGAGACACCACACAAAACCACTAATGATGCATCTCTAAACACTAATTAATCATATTTTTACACTTAAATTAGTTTTTTACATTTTGAGTAATGGGCTGCACGGCTGTTGGTGTGGTGGTTCGCACCGTCGCCTCACAGCAAGAGGTTTCCAGGTTCAACTCCTGGCTGGGCTTTTCTGTGTGGAGTTTGCATATTTACCCGTATATGCGTGGGTTCTCTCCGGGTCCTCTGGCTTCCTCCAGCTCTCCAAAAACATGCATGTTCGGTTAATTGGTGACTCTAAATTGTCCCTGAGAGTGAGTGTTAGCGTGTGTGGGTGTGTGTCTTGTTTGGGTGAAGCCAGTACATTTAATTTATATTTGAGCAAAATTGTGCTGTTTAAGTTTGGATCCAGTAGCCAAACCGCCATATTCCAGTTTCGGACAATGACTGTGTTTATATTTGTCTAAGTATGAAAAAAGTCTAAAAGGGCTGTATGATATCTGATTATGTATTACTCGTTTTTAAGGCACTAAGCCAAGGTTCAGTGAAGTCTTGGCTATCATGTTGCCTCTTGGATTACTTAATATGTCACAAACAAGTACCGGTCAGTGAACAGTACACTTCAAACACAGGTTTACAGACTAATCGTCTAATTAATCGTCATCTGGAACTCACTGTATAGTTTAACATTCTGTATGTGCTCCTTATTCTTTACTAATGTTAATGAAATGCTGTATGAACTTGGTGGTAACGCAACATTCACACTGAATACCAGAATCTGCACAAAGACTAAGGAAAAATGTTCTTCAGTTGTGGCTACTAACAAATATTTAGAGTGACAATTATCTTTCAAATATGGAATATGTACAGTGGCAAGAGTACAAGTGTAAGGGTGTGTAAGCTCTGAACTCAACTATGAACAGAGGGTGCTTATTGATTTACTGTAGGAGGAACCAATGGGGAGCATATGGAATGTTTAATTGTACACACAGTACAGTCAGTGATACTGTAACCACGATTTCAGTCCTCTGCAGCGGACGCTCTGTAGAGAATGGCCTCATTTGCAGCAGTTTATATAGGGCTGTGGCAGGCTTTCAGCACTCAGCATTTAATCCCAAGTGAACTGCTCTATTTTCCTTTACACGTCTTTTATGCCACCTGTCTTGAAGCTAGGAAAGAGCAGTAGTACTGATAAAGAATTTTGCCAAAAGGAAAAACAAAATTCTGATGATGGTGCAATGTGACTTTTCCAATTACCAGCAGATTTTTTTCCAGCCAGGTGGGATTCTTTCATACACTTCCAGATCACAGTGGTTAGCTTCAGGTAGCCCGCCCACGACTTCTTCACCCTGCAGCTGGACCAACAACTTCAAATAACTGGCTTAAAGCAGACCTACTGTGATGGAAATGTATTTGGATGGATATATTTATATTCAGATTTCATTGTTTATCGAAGGAATTTTCAAGTCTGAGGGATTATGCAGCTTTGGTATTTCATTATAATTTCCTCCAGCCATCTAACATTAAAGCACACGTCTCTCTTTGACATTTTAAAGTTTAGGCGTAGCATAAATTGGGTGTAAAATGTCACCATTTTAACGTGTTTGGGTAAAATCTTAACAAAATAACTGACATACAACTTGAAAATGCAATAAATGCTATCAGGTGGGTTGCTAGAAAACCTTATACGCAGCTTATATTGTATTCATTTTCGTGTCCATCTTTCAAACGTATTGTATGTTAACAAATATAAAACTACAATATTAATATTGCTGATATGTCACAAAGTTTGAAGTCCTTTGTATGCATGGTTCAAAATTTCTCTTTGTGCCACTACTAACAACAAGGAAGAAGACAGCCTCTGTTGCTGCCTCCTAATGATGCTCATGGTTGCATCTCTAACTTCTTTGGTTGAATTTTGAGAATCCTCTCTGCTTCTCTGGCTGCCTTTCTGCTATATCTATATTGATCGTTGGCGAGTTATCAAGCTCCTCGAGGCAACGTTAAGTTTGGAATAAACATACTCTGAGTTACACATGTTGCCCTGAAATAGCTCGCAGCCCTAATGTTTCTTTGCTCATCTGGGAAAAAGGCATTTGCGTTTGTGTAGGGTTCATATTGTGACAGAGTAGGAAGTATGAACCTGCCATTCTGTTCCACATGGCAGTGCTTTCACATGTAGAAGTGCCTTTTATCTTTACTTTGTAGTCTATAGCATGCAAACTGAGTATCAGGTTGCCTTTTAACCTCGGCTCTGTCTTCTTTCCTCAGTGTTTTGTCTGAAGATGCTGATTTTTTTTCTTGGATAAAATGTATACTATTGTTGCTTTTACACCAAGTATGTTTCAAGCCTTCTTCATTTCCTGTATTATGTTATTACTGTCATACTTTACCCTTCATAGTCTTTATATTGTGTTCCATACTTCTTCTATATTCATATAGTTGTACAGTATTATACGGTGTCCTAAGCATTTTAAAGCCACTTGCATTGCAATCCGTCACATCATGTCTTATTGTGACTTCTGTTTCAGCTTTGAACCTCGTGGTTCCTTATCTACTGGGATGTCCTGTGAAATGCAGGCTATTTTCCAGCCTATGGTTAGTACTCTCACCACTCTTTGTCTGCATCTACAGTTCACCTATTAAGACCTGAGTTCCCCATTAAACGTGGCCCTAGGTTGTTCTCATATGCATTAGGTCTAGATAGGTTTAAGACTGCTGTCTGATATCAGCTGGAAATTCGAGTCTAACCAACAATGAACTCTGGAATAATGCCATATAAAAGTGATGTAAAAGTACATGTAAATGTATTTCCCAAAATGCTGAGATTTTCCTTGAAGAGACGTTGTTTCATCTAAGATTTGGTTGCACGGTGAAAAACCCCACACATCCTGTTTGGTGCCCCACTCTTTATTTTTTCCTGCACATTTCATTCAGTCTGATTAAAATGTAAGACCTAAATTTTGGATTCCTGGCAACAAATTGTGCTGTTGCCTCATCCCTGTAGATCAACGAGGACTTGGAAGGGGAGATCCAATTTGCATCGGCAGTGGGTCCTTTCTCTGTGCCTGTCAGATGCACCATAAAGAAATGCAGCGTGAGTAGAGTGTAATACAACCTACAGAAAAACTAGTTGGCATTACTCTTGAATACAAGTTTAATTTGTCTGCTTTCAGTTTTCTCTTATGGTTTCCCTTCGTCTTTTTCTTTATATTTAACTACCTTATACATGTTATTGTCAAATACCATCCATGTCACCAAAAAGTACGTCTAGTTTTAGGCCACTAATGATGTAAAGACGCAATAATGATCAAATTAGACACTTAATCTTACTGCATCTTTTCCATCCCACTAAGTCGACATAATAGTCTTATTATGCTCAGTGTTTCAATGTATCATTTAATCATTTTATGTATAAATGTATGCAAAACTATGTAAATGAGCTAGCAGCTCGATAGTGCTTGCTAATTAGTGCACATGAATATATTCTTTCTCTAGCCAGAGGTTGACAGCCAGTTTGACTTCGGTTCGCACGTTGTGGGCCAGACTATTTCACGGACCATCACCTTGACCAACAAGGGAGCACTGGCCAGCTTCTTCAGCCTGGACACCTCAACATGTCTCAGTCCAGAAACTAGCCACGTCCAGGTGCCATCCCAGGTCTGTGCCAGTCTCTGCCAGCAAAGAGACGGCAATCTGAACCTCAAGAGTTGCTCCGTTTTTAATGCCCTTTGGGGAAAAATTTAGAGGAACAAAAATACAGTTTTATAACATAAATATTTACATTTATTCTTTGATGCTTTTTGATGTTTTATTTGAAATAAGTCTCAAGATGCCCTTCTAATCTATGATGTATAAGATCAAATAAATGAGTGTGAGATTTTGGCTAACAGGAGACATGCAGTGAAAACACAACGTCTAACACCCAGAGGAGCTCTGCTTCTACGGATGCTGGAGAAGTTCAACCAAAGCAACAGAGTCCGGAGCTCCCTGGGGCATCACAGCAAGAGCCTACTGGTAACACTGCTGTACCCTGTATATGCATTAAACAACAGTTTTTAGCCAGAACTAAAGCTCTGTAAGGACTCTATCTGAAACCAGTGTGAAGAAGCACTCCTCAAAGCTGGTAGTTTGGCCAACATGGTAAATGTTAAGTGATTCAAATTCATGTGAAGTGATTTAACTTTCATCTGATGTCATTATCAGGCCAAAATAATCACATGTTTCAGAATTGTCTTTATGACCTGCACAACTATACTTGTTGGCCTTAACTTAAGGCCAATAACAGGCTCACCCATTAGATAAGGTGGTTAACAGGTAAAGTCCAGCAGCATATAAAGCACTGCCGTTCCTAAATACATCATCATGTCGCATATTAGTTGAATTTGAACACAGTTTTAAGGACACAGTTGTAATATCTCCTCATCTTTCTGTTCCTGTGAGGACATTTGGTCCTTCCAAGAACAAAAAAATCAAAGCGCACACACAAAAAGTGGAGGTTCACCTTCTCTCACATCTGAAGTCTTCATCGCTGCGCTCAGCACTTTCCGCCACTGATGCTTTGATAAGCTGTTCATTCTTTTGCCTCTGCTCAGCTGGCTTTTGAGATTTTCTGTGGCTATGTCTATGTTTCATTCACTGTTGTAGGACAAGGCCCTCAGATATTGAACAAATGTTTAGGCAGCTTATGTTGCTTTTAATATTTCATGTCGTATTTTGCATGCCATGGTTCTGATTATCAGATTTTTCTCAAGAGGAGGAAGTGGTGCTTTAATGGTCTAATTTAATGGTCTGTCTGCTCATTTGTCACTCATATTTACACAATATTCTCAACATCTTAGCATTCATACTCCCAGTGGGAAGAAAAGACAAACTTTGGTTATTTTATACAATTTCATCAAGCCACTACCCACTAGAAGTTGTGTCTCGCTGGGATGTATTCTGCTAAGCAGGGTGCTCCCATAGAGCTTAATAAACTACCACAAAGCATTGTAATGATGTATAATCAGATTTAGTGCCATCTGATTCTCTGTCACTGTGTGTTTTGTGATAGATCCAGAAGCTGCTCCTGAGGCTTGTTTGTCCTCAGATGTGGACACCCAGGTAGACAAGACCCCCTCAGACTCCAGTGACATTAGACTTGGACATGTAAGTGTTGGATCCCACTTTAAACTCTTAGCGACGTCCTAGAATAAGACCAACACATTGTAGCCTACACTATATACTGACTAGTCGCTGTTACCTATCTCAGATTTGACACGGTGGCTGTCTTCTTAGGGGCCCTTGCGGAGATTATAATGTCCATGTGACATGGACTGTGTGAAGCTGTACATGAATATGTAAACAATTTGTAATAATTGTAGCTGGTGTGTTCAGCTGCTTTGGATCAATCAAAGTTGTCCTAGAATAAAGCATTTGACTGGATATATTAATGAATATTTGTCCATTCTTAGTAAAATAAGATCAATTTGTCTTGTGAGTAGTCTTACAGGAAGAAAGACCAGAGGAGACTACAGTAAAATATGTTTATTTAGGTCAGTTGGCCCAGTATTGTAGATTATTTTTACTGAAGGGTGATGCTCGATCAAAGGCTTTGGCCTTGTGAGAAACAGGAGGTTTTGCTCTCCTTTAAAAAAGCATCTTATGACAAAAATTTCAAAATGTAATGTATTTCTACACTTCTTTTGTCTCAAGTGTTTCAAGTGGTCCGTCCACTAGACTATAACAGATTCTGGGTGCAAAGATTGTGTTCCATGACAACTGTCTGCCTCTTGTGTTTTTGTAATGATGCTGTTTGTGCCTTGTGGCCTATGTGAAGCTGTGGAGTTGTTCAGGGGTCATTACATCTCCCTAGTGGGGGACTAATGGTGCATCACCTTTCCCTCTGCGCTTGCGGCTGTGTGTGTTGCGTGTGTCTGAATGCCTTCGGCTCGATTGCTCTAACTTTGACTGATATGTGCGCACTGAGAGGTTGAAGGCTGGCGTCTTAAATGGTAGATTATCCATCAAACAAAAATGGTCCCGCAATATTGAGTCACTTGCTGCATCGATGGCTTACTCCTCTCTTTCGTTTTTGGGATTGCTCTCAACACATTGATGGTCCTGGAGGAGCACACAGCCTTTCCTTGTGGTTTGATGGCATGCAGTGTTACATTGCACACCTGCACCACAGTGATTTCAGCTTTCTTTTTTGTGTCATCGAGCAAGATTGTGCAGCTAAACTGTGTCATGGGTGCACCGAATGAAGCTCGATGACAACTGTGTTTTGCACCGCTGTAAATAACCCTTGGCGTTGTCTCTTAGAGGAACCAATTTATTTAGAAACTAAATGTTTCCTGTTTGATGTATTTATGTTTAGGTGAGAGAAGGGGAGATTGGACCCTTTGAGAGCGTCAAACTAGAGGTTGTATTCAATCCAACCATTCCAGGGGAGACCAAATGGGAGTTCCACATCAAATTCTCTGATATAAACACCGAGCCGGTAAGATATGTTAGTAATGCGGTTCATGCCATGGGTAAAAGACAAGATTGTTGTTTTAGTTTTGAAAGGTTTACAGAGTCAATCTGATTTGGGTTTTTTCGTCATTGATCACATTTTATGTTTAATCTCTGTGACTGTGAACTGATCCAAACAGATATCCGTCCAGGTGAGAGGTGTGGCAGTCAGCATCCCTGTGTATGTAGTTCAGCCCAGCATCGATCTGAAGATCTGCATGTTTGACCGCCTTTATCAAGACAGTATCGTGGTCCAAAGCAGGTGGGTCCCAAAGCTTTTTAAACAAACACCACACTGCAGTTTTACATACAATAAAAAATAAAATCATCATTACATAAAAACATTTAAAAGATGTCGAGTTTAGGCTCTTCAAACACTGAAGTAAACTAGGATGCAAGCGATCGCTTAACTGTATAAATTGAGAGCAGACTTTTTTAAAGTTCTTTTAAAGAGCAATAATAAATGTAACTCACTTAATGAGACAAAGATGACTATGGAGGGCCATACTGCATTAGCAAATGCAGTTTGACAAATGTTAGAACATATAAAACTACACAAAAAGCCTGTGCAGCATATACTGTATCACACAAAACTCTTAGTTAGACATACAAGTGTTCACAGAACAATTCCCATAAAAAAAGATAAACCTTAAAAACTGGAAAATGTTATTGTAGAAACTAATATCCATTTGATTGGTCAAATGTATGAAAATGAGACAAAAAAGGCATCACACGATCCTAAGAACCTAAAAGGCTGAATATGATTTATATAATGTATCTTCACAATTACTGTCAAACAAAAAGAAATTAATCATGTCTTAAAGTTGTATTATTTGAGAGTCTGTATAAAACCCACATCCAATTAGATGACTGCATAAATGAATGCTACCTTATATTTCAGTTTCATTTGTTGTCATGCTTGGAAACATCCTTAAAATAGAGTTTGGAAGGTGGCACGGATTGCTGATGTAGCGTGCTGGTTTATCTGCTGAAAGCAAAACTAAAACTCCTTCACAGACTCAGCCGCTGCCAAAACAGACAGTTTCACGGAAATCCCTTAAACTGACAGGCACTGCTTTTCAGCCCAACATTAAACTCTCCAACCATCCTTAGAGCCAAGGAGCGCATTAAGATATTCAACGAATATGTGGATGCAAAAAATAGAGATGCAGCTGATAAATGTTTATAAACAAAGGATGATGTAAGGGACCAAGTGGTAATCTCCCATCCCCACGGGCCTCTTTGATCTATAATGTACAGCAGCACAGAGCGAAAGCAAATCCTTTCTGATCACGGATGTGATGCATTATAACGCATACCAAAGGTTGAGAATCCACCAAGGGCGATATAATTTGCAGGAGTCTGGTCATCACCTAGCCAGTCATTGTGTCACATCATGTGGGGCAGGGAGTGCATGTATTTGGTGGGGAGGGGATTTGTGACAACTGCCATCTGGTGCGCTGGCACACCAGCACATGTGACAACATGACGATGACAGTGTCAGTGTGAACTGCAGCTTTTCAAGGAAAGGAGTGCTAATGCTTGGACCAGGAAAGCACGCAATATGTCACCCTGCCTCCAAGACAATGATGTGAGCACAAAATAGCTTGGCAGGCTTTTGGGGGAAAAACAATGAGAGAACTGCTCCTTTCATCACACAATTTGTCACTTTTTTCTATGAATAGATAGATATCCCACAAGTCCCCTTCAGTGTGTGACAGACGTTTTGAAAGAACGACACAAAAGCATGATTGAATGCATCTGTCCTGCCTTCGTGCCAGTGATTTGATTATCACTCCTACTAATTGAAAGTATTTTTAAGAGGTTTTAAGATATGCAGTTTTTGACTTTTTTTGCATGTGAGCCAGAGATTGGAATATTCTGAACACTCTTGGCAGAGATTTTATTTTTCATATTTCAAACGCTTAGCCTGGACTTTTAAGCCCTCCTTCCCGGGCACCTGCTGGGGGGGTGGTTGAGCATCCCTGCCCAAACTCAAGCCACAAAGACACAAGCAACCGGCTTTTTTCTGTCACAAAGCATTCTGTCCTTTGCTTTCTCTCTGCTTACTGTGTACCGTGCCAGCTATAACTCATTCTGATGCAGCCTGAGCCCTGTGTTGTTTGGACTGAAGAATGTGATGCGTGTGCTGTTGATTTTCTACTTTGATCTACTTTGATTTTAATTTTGAAAAACTAGATCCACAAATGCTGACAATCTCTTGTTTGAGATTTTTTAGAAATATTTGTTATGCCACTTGGACAATGATGCATTGTGGTGATACTTGCTTCGAGCGCTTGCCATTTAGGCCTTGGCATCTCGTGGGGATTTGGTGTACATCTGGAGAACACAACCACAGCCGCCCTGGCTGCTTAACCCATTTAGGCCTAAGACGCCTGGAAAAGAATGCCTGTAAAACCTATGGGCGATTTCAGAAAGACCCCCTAAAACCTGAAGTTTTTCTGGAAATTCAGCAATTGTGTCAACACCTACTAAATGATTGATTTCTCAGCCTCTGTAGCAGATAGAGGCTTTCTTTGGAAATTGAGTTTATTTACATACACCTTCACGAAAATAGAAAATGTAAAAAGTAAAGTGCAGGAACAGCAATATTTTCAATTAAAAAAACAGTAATAAAATAAAATTTAATTTTATATTTAAATGATTTATTTATCTATTTATTTTATCGCCAGTCTCTTCGTACTGGCAGCACAAGGAGCCCATACACATTCCAATAAACGTTTTCATCTCCGGCACAGTTACGTGTGACCACCTTGCCATCTTTGCTCGAGCTGGAGTCTGAAGTACCTGGTCACTGTATCTATTCGTCTCGGAAACGAGATGCGCCCAAAGCTCCTCAGTAAAAATATGATTAAATGCCTGCAACGGTGAGCATCTGCAGGTAAATCGACTTTCACCCCTGGTGTGCGGTTGAAATCTCTCCGTCGATTACGGTGGTAATTGTCAGTCTTTCACTCACATTCAAACCCTTCAAAATCATCCTCAAACATATGTGCTGGCCATAAATATCCATCAATTGGGTCAGCACGTTCTTCAGCATCATCAAAACCAAGAAACTCCTCACAATCGCTCCCGTCTGAAATGTCTTCCCACTGAAAGTCCTCCATGCTTGGTTTGATGAAACTGAACTTTTTTTTTTTTTTTTTCGATGTAACTTAACTTCAAAACAATGACACGAGGAACATGACGACACTCTCACGTGTCTATTATAATGCATTTAATTGGCGCAGAGGTCAATAATTGGTGCAAAACAACCTTATACATGAAAAAAGACGTGTACGCTTTCCCGGCCTTAAAGGTAGAATAACGCAACAGCGCCCCCGGCTTTAAAGGTAGAAATGCGGCAATGCTTTCCCGGCCTCAATGGGTTAAAGAAAGTCAGGCACTCTTTAATTCTGCTCTGTATGTACACTCTGCACAAGCAACTTCTCTTCAATTTATTATTTTTTTTTTTTATCGCACATCAAATCCCTCCAAATGTCACCCCAACATTGTCCTTTGCTCCTGTGGTGGTTGTTGTAATTGTGGTGTGGGCCCCACCATCCATCTGAGCTGGAGCCATATCTGCAACCATCTTTTTTTTTATCAACGTCATAGTCTCTGTTCCTTGTTTTGAGAACCCTGCCTTGGAAGCCAGACAGGTAATCTAGGCTCAGAAAAGGTCCGTTGATATTTATGTAGTGTGAAATCGTGTGCTGTGCTTTAACAGGCAGCTCATGAATGAGGCTGTAAAAATGCCAGACTAAAGATAAGAGGAAACGTTAAAGCTTTTGCCATCAGCATTTCTTCCACATCGTTTTCAGTATTGTTAAAACCAGAGGTCACGCCCATTCTTGGAGGGCTAGTTCAGCTTTTTTATTAATTTTTTTCTTTTACTTGACTGCAGGAGAACGATGAAAGAATATTATTGTGGTCAACCATTGATGTGTGCGTTTAACGACTGGTGGGGTAGATTTTTCACACTAAAGTGGGGCAACCATGTTACCATGGACCTTGCTTTGTTCCGGGGCTTTTGCAATATTGAAACAGGAGAGAGACTCCTTTAAAACTGTTACCTACATTTTCAAGACTCTACTATCCACAATGTCAGTGTGTGCCGCAGCATTAATAGTTTTCTTAATTTAAAGTAAGTGGCTGAGTCTCAACTATGAAAAACAGCCAAAGACAGAAAGGATATATACGTTTTTGGCTGGTAGTGTTACGCGGTGTCTGTGAGTTGTTTTTGTTTGAATCTTCTTTAACTTTAAGAAATCAGACGATAACTCCAGTGTGATCAGCGCCACAATGCTGCAAAATGACAAAACGTTGGTTCAGAAATAAAACTGGTCACAGTCCACCAGTAAAAACTACAGGATGGGCTTCAGGCCCCTGCTAATTAAAATGCCAAAATGCCCAAAATGATTGTGTATCCATGAATATTCTTCCAAGAGTGATTTGAAGGTTATCATTCATCCCCCAAGTGTTCCTGTGAGTTCTTGCCTCAGGGAAGCAACCATCTGGTTGACCTCACTTTAAAATGGGGCATTTCGATGTAGAGGGGGATTAAAGAGAAAAAAGAAGGGTCCCTCAGTCTGTGTGGCCGTCTCTTTCTCGTTTCTCATCTGTTTGTCTTTGAAGATGGAAGTGAGCACAACTAAATGTAGCATCTCACCTTCAGTAAACAGTTCTTTTCAGCTCTTCTCTTTATAGTTTTTAAAGGTGTGGGCTGTGGTTGGATGTGTCTGGGAATTCCCAAAGTGAAGAGCCATTTATATCACAAGCTTCAGCTATAACTGAGGCGTGCAGACACACGCTCAAACATCTGTTTGAGCTCCTGGAAATTAGGCCACTTAAATGATGTGGATTTGAGGTTATACCGTTATAATGGTGTCACTCAAACAAAAGTCTTTTATCCGTTGTGGCAGTAGTACTTTTGTCCTTTGATGTACTTTAATTAGAATGCCTGGGTTACGTAGTTTTTGCTGTTATCTTAGTTTATTCCTGATTATTTTTACCAGTAAATATCAGTGCCAGTAGCATATGAATATGTTAACATTAATACATTGACTGTCCTGGATTAATTCTTTATTACATGAACACACAACATGTGCATGTTTGTATTTTGCAAATGAAACTTTACCTCCTGCAAAACAGAGCCAACACAGCTTTGAGACTGACCTTTGATGTATGCCAAGAGATGAGGAAACACATGGAGATTCTACCAAAGACTGGCTTCATCCAGGCTCAATCAAGCTTTAATGCCCAACTGAAGTTCATGCCAAGGTAAGGAAGGACACACACTGAGGATGCAATGATAATGGAATCACTGGAGCATTGATAATCTTATTGCAAACAGAGCTTGTTAAGATTCTGTTGACCTTCACTGAAAGTGCAAATCATTTCACTCCAAAAGAGACAGTGCAGTCAGCTCCCAGGCTCAGGAAAAGCTAAAAGTGAAGATCTCTACTTTTAGATAAAGTTGATAATCTGGCTACCGTTTGTCAATTTGCGTTTTTTTCCAAACAAGCTTTGTTGTAGTTGTTGCTGTTCTCTCAGATCTCAACTATAACCAACAAAATAGT
Source organism: Odontesthes bonariensis (assembly GCF_027942865.1). NCBI lineage: Eukaryota > Metazoa > Chordata > Actinopteri > Atheriniformes > Atherinopsidae > Odontesthes > Odontesthes bonariensis. The sequence continues at coordinate 12,022,813 of NC_134515.1, read as the reverse complement.
GGCCAAAGATACAAAAATAGGCCCATGTTTATGTCTATTTTTTAATTTAGTCATACTGGCTGTGATGGGTTACTAGTGTGCAACTGTGGTTGTGTGATAGCTTCCCTTTTTGATGGGAGGAAGCTGCGCTGCCTCACAAAGTTACAAAAAGCAACCTTTTGTATCCAGTCGGCAGCCGGTGGGTATAAGAGTTGCACTCAGAGCACAGGTACATGAACGCTTCTCACAATGGTGTCTAATGACTTTGAAGTACCTGGTAATTATTTCAACAGCGATTCAGGCTCTATATTTAGACAGAGAGGCAGGAGATGAACTACGGTTTGAATGCCACGGAGAGCGGACAGGGGACCCCCAGGGCGAATATGAGAGGCGTGCAGTATGTAAAACCTCTGCGTGGGCACTCGTATTCTCCTGCTCACCCTCCTTTTTTTTCTCAGATCACAGTTCAACAGATTTGTGCATTGATAGCTGGGCTGATGTATGTGGGAAAAGGAGGAGTGCATTGTCTTTACATATTAAAAAAAATGTTCGGGGCATTGCACTGGTCATCGGACAGTGGAGGGACATTAGAGGAAAGCACAAAAATGTCAGTAATCTGCCGTACTGAATCAGCAGAGGTTTTAATGCGAGGATTAGAGTACAGCTTTTCTCGTGCCGCTGCAGAGATGGTGCATCGTTCACAGGCACTAACACAACTACAGCTTCCACCCCCTCCCTTCTCACCCTGTATCACACGTTTTCTCTCTGGGTTTCTTTCACTTCTCCGCTGTCCTCTCCCACTCTCTCTCTCACATACTTCTCTTTTTCTTGGCTTCTCACCTCTGAGCTTAACTATACTTTTTTCACTTTGGGTTTCTCACTCTATCTCTGCTCCTTCACTTCTCCTCTAATGCTGTGTTCATTCTGCCGCTCTGTGTTATTATCAGACTTCTCTCCTCCCTCTCTGCATCCACCACCATCACTGTTTTCACGCTGGCCCTTTTATTGCTTACATAACCTTAGACACCAGACCTAGTTTCCTGTGCTGTCACTGGTAATACAGTCGGTCTTTAATACGAATTCCAGTTCAACTTGTTATCTTGTAAGTTAGATCACCAGTTGTGTTAAATATGATTCATTAAATTCACATAGTTAAAGTCCCTCTCCAATAAGAATCCAATTTTAAACATGTAAACATGTCCATAAGATATTTTACCAGACTTTTTATGAGCAATCAGGAGGGCCATCGGTGCTGTGGCTGCAGATTTCTGCTTTGAATCTACAAAGCAGTCTCAGAAAAGAGAGTCCAGACACCCCGTTCGTTCTTGCAGCTGATTTGCATGTGCTGCGAGGAACTGATGAAATGAGAAGCCAGCTAGCAATGAGGAGAAGTTGATACAGTAACAGCTAGGTGGAGAAGACTGCAGAAGCGAGGTGGAGAAGCTACTTGATGGGCTTTTTGAGAGGATGGCAAACCTGACATGATGAGTTTTGGGCTGTGTGACACAAAATCAGATTCCTTTAAACCTTCATATCTTACCCAAACATTATACTTTAGCAGAATTGGATTCACTTTATTTGGAGACATGGTAGAGTATGACGAAAAACACCACAGGACAGTCTGCAAGCTTCGTTTTCAGCCAGCAGCTTTGCAAATTCAACCCCAAAACTGCCAGGTTATGTCACTTAAACCAATAATCACAAACCTGTCCCGCTCTTGTTGATAGTTCCAACACTCGTGCTATGAGTCTCTCAGCACACTGGGCTGGAGGCTGTCAGCTACTGGTGGAGCTGCTGTTGACACAGGGCTGCAGCCAGACGAGGGCTTGGGTCATGGCGGCTGCAGTAGGCCCCGAGCCCTCAGCTGGCCACAGCCCGTATCCTCGCACTGAGAGCTATGAGCATATTGCATTTCTAATACTGTTAATTACCACTCTTCCACTCAGACCTGGTATAATTAGTTCCCTCTTCTTGAGGTTCAAACGTCTACAGCTGAATTACCCCAGTGTTAGAACATACCATTGTGGAGACGGGGAAAGCATTTTCAGCTGTGTTCCTGCGGGTATGTGGACTGTATAATGTAGATTTGCATATTCATAGATCTTCATTAAACGATTGAGGAAAAAGGTTTAGAGTTTTACCCAAGCCGTTTTAAGGCCATTAGGGTTTTTTTTTTTTTGTGGCCAAAACTTTGAAAGGTTTAGTAACACAGCAGAGATTTTAGGGGATTAATAACTGCTGGTACATTGAAGGCAGGATTATTTTAACTGCGCCCGAGCTGCTGTTCTAAATTGAGTTTGCATTATATAGTTTTTGTTTTATAGTGATTCCTTTGCCTGTAAAGGAACTGTACTACAGATTGCAGCTGGTGCACAGAAGCTCTTTTTTAAGTTAACAAAGAAATATAGCAATGTATGAGTTGTGACATCAGTAAGGCAACATACAAGCTATACAGCTTGTATACTTATATTTGTGGAGCCATTTGTTTGGCCTTGGTAAAGGTCTGTGACTTGGTAATGATACACTAGCAATATTGAGCTAATCAGCTAAAAAGCTACAGCCTCTTCAACACTTACATTCTGTCCAACCCTTGTGTACTAGATAAAGTTGAGTCCTCTTTTCTCATGAGGTGTGTACTTTCTTAACGTTGCCTTGTCGATGCCTGGAAAAACAATAAACAACAAAGGATCACATTCCCATCACCATGCTTTACTATAGTAATGGTGTCTTTGTCGTTGAGTATTTCTCCCTCCTCCAAGTCTCTGTGCACACAACTTCTCATCTTGTGAAATCTTTGGAAAAGAGGATCATGTAAAGATTCTGGCTGAGAACATCAGGCAGTCTGCAGAGAAGCTTGGTCTCTGGCAGCTCCTTCCAACGAGACAATGAGCCGAAACATACAGCTAAAGCGGTGAAGAAGAGGGGACAAGAAAAATATCAGCAATTTGAAGTGGCCCAGCCAGATTACAGACCTGAATCTGTGGCAGCAAGGTAGTCTTCAGACCTCAAAGACCTGGAGAGTGTTGCCAAAGAAGAGCAGCGTAAAATCCTGGAGAGACGTGGAAAAGGCAATTATTTGTTATCCATTATAAGGTGATCTGGATGTCTGTGATAGCCTTGCAACGCATCTCTGAGAAAAGGTTTGAACAATTTCAGAAGTGCCACTTTTAGTGTAAAAGGAAAAGAAAATGGAAATGTCGTATTTAAATCTATTATTATCACATTGTGTTATAACATTTTTAATATAGTGCATTATTATAGCAAATTCACTGTCAGCCAGATCCACTGTCAGGTTGAAGAAAAGACATCATAATTGACATTCTGCATGGCTATAAATAACTTTAGGCTTTACTATTTATTGGAAGATGGAACTCAAACATCATCAGATTTTTTATTGATCACAGCTTGCACATTTCCTCGGGCAACATACTTCATCACTTTAAGGTTAGCTATGTCAACCGGGCAGTAAAAAGATTAGTTACGACTTCAGACAAACATAAGCGATGATTAAAAACCTTTTTAGATTTGATCGATGTCCTGCAAAGCAAAGCAAAACAGTTCAGTTTCAGCTGACATCTGTGTTTCTTTATACTGATTAAAAGGTTAAAGTCTTTGAGGGTTTGAGGAAAAATGACTGTAAGTTATATTAGATTATACCCTCTGGGTTGTGGACCTGCTAAGACCTGACACGACATACCTGCTCGCATATGTAGTTGTGATAACACTGAGTAAACAATAAACTGGGGTCAGGGGAAGTGTTATCAGACAAATAAACAGAAAAGAATGAAATAATTATTTATGTTTCCTAAAGACTATCATCCCAGTTCAGACTGGGAATAGATAATAAGTATGTTTCCAGCAGCACAGCAGGTTGTGTCCCTGTATGTGTCATCTCTGTCATGGTTGGATCAGCCCTTCCAATCTGTTGATTTCTGCTAGGTTTGCTTTTGTTTTATTCGGTGGTGGTGTGTCATTTAAAATGACACTGCCAATTTTCCCAGCCGAAGCCCATGATTGGATTTCCAAATCCTCATTATCTGCACTGCTTTCACTCACTGTCACATCCACGCACACACTCGTACACTGTTAAATCTGGATTGTAAAATGACTCATAGCTTTCGTTCTTTACACAGGTGTTTGCGTCCTGCCTTCCCTCCTCAGGCTTTTGGGAGAGGGTGAGCGCATCCTTGCTTCCTGCTCTGAGGGATCGGGCTCAACCTGCCCACATCGCTCGGCAGCTTTCTCTCGCTTCATCCCTCTTCTGGCTGTCTGCCTCCACTTTTATTTGTCACCATCCGGCCCACACTTCTCCCTCACATAACCACAGCATTGCTCTGCACGCTACATAATTCTGTCGCTACAACATCAGGAGTAAGGGCCCACATGTTTGTAATCCCGTTCAGCTCGGAGGAATCTTGCTCATTTTAAGAGAGGACACAATCAGATTTAATCGCTATTCAGTGTCACGTCATGCTGTCATACTCTCAGCATTCTTAAAAAATATTTTCTAGATTTTTTTTTCTATTCTGATATAAAATCCGTAGTAGCAGTTGCTTGGTAAAGTGTAATTGGCAGTTTTCAGTAACTGACCATGCAGGAGGATCATGTTCCCACTAATAATTTTCCAAATTGGGGACAAAGCCAAGCCAGATTGCATCTATTAGCATGTGTGCTATATTTCTGTTGGCCTGTGATCTGGTTGGCTTGGTCCTGCAATCCCCCCTTTTTTTTTTATCTATTTAATTTGTTTCTGTGTTAACCTGATGACAGGATCATTTGAATAGGATGTCTTGTCTGAGCGGTTTTAGATGTAATCTCTGAGGAGCATGCGGTGGGTCCAACCCCGGCAGTTCCGGTTGCTAAAAGGGAGATTACGAGGACGATTTGCTACAGATTAAACTGAGCAGCTCCACCAGTGCTTTTTACTGCTGTCAGAACCAGGCGCTTCGATGGTACAGGGAGTTGCATGAAAGCAAACCAAACAAAATGATCACTGGTTTGGTTCGAATGGTTTTGACTATTTTTACCGTAGTCATTTCCTGTCATTTTTACCCATCCATTTTGCCAATGTGAAAAATTCTATAGCCTCTTAATCTGTTTTTTTTGTTTGTTTTTCAAATCCTTTTCATCTTTAATTTTTTTTTTCAACAGTAATATTACGTTCTTCTCCCATTGGATATAAAAGATGCACTATTCAGACTTTTTCTAACTTTCTTGCATGGATTACCATCAGTCACCTTCTCTTCGGTCATTCTTTTTCTTTTTTCTTTTATTTAAGGACGTGCATGAGGAAGCTTCAAGTAGGTTACATTCGTCCTCGTTCAGATCTTTTAGGTGAACTGCACCCGAGATGAAGTTCAGAAAACCGTTTCAGTCTTCTTGTCTTCTTCCTCCACTAATCTAAAAAGTAGCATTAAAGACTAAAAAGGAGAATTAATGTGGATAATCTGGCTATCATAAGGGAGAGTGCGCCAGTAAATCTGTGCAGGACAGTGACAGATCTGACTATTCTCCTGAACATATGGGCCTGGTGACGCCCCACCAGGCTTTTCCACTCTGCCCTGCCAAGCTAATTCAAGAGTGACGCTCCAGCAGCGATTCTATTAGTAGGCCGAACAGGAATGCTTCCTTAAATACACCCACTGCGCTCATTGGTCAAGCCACGACAAGAAAGAAAATCAAATAAAATTGTAATTGCAGAGATTTAACTTTTGACTGGTGGAAAAAGAGGCCTTTCTCGCTTTGAGTCATTGTTGTCGTCGGGCAGCATGATTGATTTCTGTGAAATATGAAGCACAAACTTGTCCAGCTGACAGATCTGTTAGAAGGCAAGACTTTGTTTTTGCGCCTTAAAAACACGCACACTGCATGAGGAAAGCCTTTAAACCACTGACATTTACAGCTTTAGCTCTCAAGCCTTCAACGAGCATTAAGAACATAACGAGGGAAAAACAGAGAGGACAGCTGACGGGTGAGAAAGAAATGGAAAGGAAAGAGGAGGATGTGAGAGGTGGATATCAGGCACAAACTGCATTTGAATCTGTTAATATGATAATGAATCATACATACACACATAGATCCAGTGTATACGTTATCATGAGAGCAGCTCTCGACACTGATATTGAGGTATTGGAGTTTTACATAAGCCTGTGCATGACTACTGGCCCTCTTTGAATCATACTTACGTCTCTCATCACCATGGCTACAACCTACAGTAGTGTGGAGGCGCACTCTTTATCTCTCCTCTGCTTTCTCTGGTTAGCCAATCCTGCAGTCGTGGGTTAAAGTAAAGAAATAGGTCTTCAGGGTCTGAGTCTTCATCTTCCATTAAAAAGTTCCAAAGCGGCTCATAGGTTTTGACTGTCCAGATGTGTGTTTGTCTTCAACCCTTAATGTTTCTGAGTCTGAGGATGAAGCTGCTTTTATTAGAAAGCACTCTGTGTCATCACACTGTTTCTCCCTGTTTGCTCTCTCACAGGCGTTCACTATCCAAACATGCGGAGAAGTTTTTTGACAGTGATACAGGAGTCCTGGAGGTTCCTATTAAAGTGCAAGTAGCAGGCCAGGTTGGTATTGTAAGTTTTATACGGTGCATACATGTCAGACTTATCTTTCAGTAAACACTCCTGTGGTCTTGAAGACGGCGTAGTTGCCGTGCAGTGCTGTGCTTGTGTCCTACTTTGTCCCAAACAGAGGCAGAGCCACTGAAGGTTGTAACCTATTTCGCTGCTAACAAGCTAAAATTATCTCCCACCCTCCAGGCCCAGTTACTCTACGGGCCCAAATAAGCCAAGCATAAATGCCAGCCCATATTGTTTTGGGCCTGCAGTGACTGTATGTGAGCATGTTCCTCTTTTACTACAATCTAAAGGTGCTTTATGCTTCTGTGATGTTCTGTTAATGAGCCACAGCCATCGCTGCAATAGAGAAGAAGCCTGTGAGAGGTATTTAGTTAGTTTATTCGTAAGGTGTTAAGAAAAGAAAATTGTAAAAAATAAAGGTGTTATTTGTTCAAGAACACATGAAGCTTATTTTTTCACTTTTCAGAAAAACAAAGCAATCACTGCTAAACGAGGTCGTCGCCGTTCTTATTCTTAAGGATGAATTAGTTCCTTAATTGTGGGCAATAGTTTTATTTTCCTCCATGTCCGACCTCAGCTGAATGGCTCAGACTCGGGTCCAGAAGATTGGTGTGCATGTGCATGTTCCTGTGTCCCATTTCTTTCATGTGACCGCCAGCACCCGGTCTGTGAATGAGAAGCTGACTTCCTGTTTTTGCATGGGATGTCACGTTTTTTTTCTTGCATGCTTAACTTATGAAGAAATAATCGTGATCATCTGTAACAGGTCCTTTAAATTATGAAAAATTAAAATACCTCAAAGGAAACATTAAAAGAAAATTTCAAAAGCACAAAACAAATCAATCCTGTTATGGTACATTTGGAGTTTTATGTAGGTCTTTTTTAAATATGCATCTTGGGAATCATTGTTGACTTCTCTACTTGTGTCATCTGTATCTACTTACATTATACATGTCAGTATCTAGTCAACTTTTTGCTGCATTATATCAACTCTACATTCACAAATCAGACTTTGATGCAAACTTAAACTCATGTGACAGTGTCAGATGTGGTGGTGGCATCATGTCACTTACCATTCTCAGACTTGAGCAGGTCACTATTTCCCAGCTTTTGTAGAAAGTGAGAAGGGTTTACTGCTGCTGCTGTTTGCTTTTCTCTTTCATCAGTGGGTTAAAGCAGCACCTGCAGTTACGGCAAAGTTTGGACGGGCGAACGGATAGTTGAGTCCGAATTTTTGACTGATTATGCATATTCATGCTTTTGTGTCCGGCTTCTTTTAAAACTCCAACTATAGTTGTGTGTTTTTCTAGAAACTGGGAAAAGGGCTTGCCCACGTTTTTTATACCAGGATGTTAACAAGCACAGATGGGATGCTTCAAATCCACAGTTCTAACTGGAAGACTCACATGAACACACTGTGTGTTTTTGAGTTTGTTTCTTTTCTGAATAGTAGAGCGATTGTGGCATCAAATGTGCAGATCCTATCTTTAATTGTAACTCTAGTTGTTGTTTTCTGCTTTGACTAAAATAAACTTAGCTCAATATCAAATCATAGTACTCACAAGTTTTGTAACTTGTTCTAAATTTGTTTAGATAAGACAATGATGAAAACAGTGAAATATGTTCCATATACTATGCAATTCATAAAAGATAGTCCCTCGTTTGATGATGATGATGATGATGATGATGATGACCTTTGGTTAGTTGAGATTTTGTGACTGTGAAGGCTGTAACATCAAGATCAATTCCCCCCCCCCCTTCAGGTTAAAAATGTTCCATCATTGGATAAAGGTGATCAGTCAAAGCACTTTATTCTGATTTGCAGTGACCCTTTCCTCTTAAGGGACAAGTGGATCCAAACCACACCGGTGAAATATCCCCCACAGCACAGCCACCGGATCCCCTCACTGTTGGGGTCAAGTGCTGAGGTTTCTCTTTTTAATTATCCACCATCTGTTCATTAACTTTACTGCTCAAACATTTACAAGGACACACTTTGCAATTCAACCCTCGCCAGAGGCTCAAATCTAAATATTCTATTCTTGATTTCCAACTAACAATTTTTAAATATGGACGCAGCAGCTTTTCATTTAAAAAAAAAAAAAACACAGGAGCTGCTCAGACATCTGTGCTTCATTTTTGCCAGAACTCTTTTTCAGGAAATCTAAATCTGGTCCATCCTTCTGCCAAATTGTCACTTTCCTTTCCCTCAACCGGCCAGCCACTTGTCCATGTCTCTACCAGGACAAGTGGAGGAGAGGATTGAGGTGTGTGTGTGTGTGTGTGTGTGTGTGTGTGTGTGTGTGTGTGTGTGTGTGTGTGTGTGTGTGTGTGTGTGTGTGTGTGTGTGTGTGTGTGTGTGTGTGTGCGTGTGTGTGTGTGTGTGTGTGTGTGTGGCTATGACGGGGAGCCAAAGACACGGCCAGGATGTTCCTGTGAAGCACCAAAGCTGTTGCCCCCAGCCCCAGACCCTAAGCTCCTGGCATTTAACCATGAAAACACACACCCAGTATGATCACCAGACACCACAGCAGCCGGGAAAGCATGGACGCAGAGACAAGGTCATCCGCTGAACACTGACATGACTCGAGAAGACGTCATCTCAAAGAGGAAAAAAGTCTGAATAACATGTTGATGAGCTCCACTGTTGCAGTTTGAGTTTGTTCCAAACATATCATCTGCTGCCATAAATAAACACCAGAGCACAAAAACGTGTTTTAATCCCCTGCTTTAGATAGTCTCCACCAAACGCACTGCTTTACTCCTGCTTGAGAAATATTTGCTCTATACACTGAAGTCCCCAGCTGATGTAAAAAATAAATATACTTCTGAAGTTTTTTTTTTTTTAGAATGTATATATGCAGGAGAACCCAGGGGGGTTGGAGATGAGTAATACAGACTGCATAGGGACCTCAGATGGTAAAGAGAGATACATTGTTGGATTTTCATGAGATTTGTTGAAAATAAGAAAAATATCGAGGAACACCAGCCAGGGGAAGAGGGGGGGTGTCCCTGGTAAATAGAGATATTTCAGTTACTACAAGTCACTTTGAGTCAGAGCTCTTGGTTGGATTGCACACGCTCACATCTCCTGGGTGCCCAGTGATGAGTGATGACTTTACTCATGAAAGCTTTGCTCCATTTAGTCTAGAAAGACTAAAGGTTATACATGAATTTGGTGGATACTTCAAGTGTGTATATTCACATTGGTGAGATCAGATCTGATAAAAGAAACCCCTTGTCTATAATGTATGCCTACCCTCAATACATAAGAAAGTGTATGATTAAGACCTGAAAAGCGATACAAGTTCATGGGACAGTTGGTGAGTTTGTGTCCTACAAGTCTGTTCACACAGGACAGCTTTATCATGATGGGGATACACTCCATTGATCTACTCTAATCTACTCTATTGCACTCTGCAAGGAAATGAACAAATATGTATGAAAAACCAGATCTTTCTTTACCTAAAATGATCATTTGAAAAAATAAAACTGTATGAATTTGTTGTGTTCAGGTGCAGTCTGCCCATTTCACTGTCCAGGCGATCGTGACCTCCACAGACCTGCAGTTCAGCCAGACTGAGGTGGACTTTGGCTGCTGCTCCATCTACCAGTCGGTGAGGAGCAGTGTTCGCCTCACCAATTGGTCTCTCCTGCCTCAAGACTTTGGCTTCTTGGGTGTTCCAGAGGTATTACAGAAAAAGCCTTGACTACCTTAATCCGTGTTAAGTGACTATGAACAAAACTGAACATTGCTGTCTTTCTAGATATCCTCAGATTTGCACTACACTATCGTTTAGTGGCTAAAATACAACTTTGGGATTCAGTTATCTTTTTATTTAGCAGGTTTCCCATCATTTGGAATTTGGAATCTGATTCATTAATCAGAGAAACTGCTATCAGTGAGGTTAATTGCATGTTTTTGTGAGTCTACCTTGCTTGAGTGGGCAGCTTGAATCCCATCAGGAAATGGTGGATTCCACCACAACCAACAAAAAGCTGCTGTGTTAAAAAAAGAGTTGTTCGGTGAATGGATAGCATGCAGAAAAAAAGCCAGTGATGAATAGTTTCAAAATCTTCAGTTCTTCAGTTCGAGCAATATGAGTTTGTTTAAATGTGTCGTTTGTCTCAACCCGCAGTTTATAGAGGTCCAGCCTAATGATGGCTTTGGTACTCTGCTCCCACAAGAGACCCTGGAGATCGAGCTGATTTTCAGTGCCAAAACAACTAAAGAGTACCAATTCCAACTCAGCTGCAAGTCTGGAATAAACAGGTTATAATCCCCCACAGAGCAGGAATAAGTATCACGTAAGTTTATTGATTTAACGAACGGACCTCATTTACAAATAAATCGTCTGTTGTCCATTTGTCATCAGAGACTTTCTGCTGTCTTGCCGAGCAGTGGGTGTCCAACCGCCGCTGGAGCTCTCTCATTCTCTGGTTGAGTTCGGGGCCACAGCAGTAGGAGACCAGTCCACGGCCGTATTTCACCTGATCCACCGTCAAACCAACCGTAACCAGTCCAAACAGATAGTCAGTCCAGTGGACAAAGACGACACGACTCTTGTGGTTCCCCGGTCGTTCTGCTTCACTCTACCAGAGGCATCTGACATCAGCATCACTCCCTCTGCAGGACGCCTTCTCCCTGGAGAGGTGAGGTAGAAATCTGTCTTGTGTTTACACTGAGTTTTGAGATGGTCTTGATCGATTTTACACACAAAATGCAGTTTGCTTGTCTGGACGACTGAAGCAACTGCGTGTTCTGTGTCTCTGGAGGAGCTTTGACTGGAAATAAGTGACGACTTAATCAGGCTTGGGGACAAATTTATAACTTGCAGGCAAAGTCTGTTTTTCCACATCAAATTTCAATTATATTCTAGAGCTTTTTAAGTGCATGTGGGGGTCTTCAACCTCCATTAGCTGATGAAGACCATGACATGCAGTTACAAATTCTAGGAAAAGCTGGACTGCTGGCCATTTCTTAAGATTATGATGTCCTACTCTCTTCTACTCTGAAATGCAACTGGAAAGGCTCCATAAGAGGGGCTGTAGTTAAGAATTTGTGAGCGCCTGCCGCATTGATTTAAACCAACTGTGTTTTTTTTCTCTCTTCAGCTTTAAAAAAGTGCTATAATAAACTGTTTTTTGGCACCATCTGAGCCACCTGGTTTGGGTAATCTATTGTGCCTTTATTTTCTTAAGATTGTGAGGTTGTGTTGGATATTTTACACAATAAGAAAACCAAACCGAAGGCAAGGAAATGTATAATTATAAACTGCAGTGAGGACATCATGACTACAGTGGAATACAGTGAGGGAAACAGCCATCATAGCTGCTGTGGTGTAATGAGGCACTCTACTGGACACCTAATGGAAGTGTAGACACACTTCTTTTCCCTGCACTATTTCCAGAGCACATCACAAACCAACAGCAACAAAAGAAAATCTTTTTATTTTATTGTATGCAGCATAATTCTAATATTTAGAAATGTTTACAATCAGCAAAGTTTTCTGTTATGAGTGGTTTAATTTGGCGGCGGACCACTTTCATCCAGACACTGCCCATAAAAACAATTAATTCATTTCACATTAGGTTTTTTTCTGCAGTTAAAGAGAGGCCCAATGGGAGCAATCCAGTAAATAGTCTGCAAATAGGAAACAGAGGGATTATCATCAGTCCACTTGAATCGTTCCGCCCTGGAGAAACCCCAAAGCCGGATACCTCTCAAAACTAATTTAAACATCCGCTTCCGATAATGAAGAGGAGATTTAAATTAATAACTGTTGGGGTGTTAAAGACGCAGTCATTTGAAAGAGATACTCAGTAATATCCAGTTTTAACATTTAAAACTTTAAATTGAACTTGTATGTGTTACCATTTCCCCCATCCTAGAAATGTCTGGTCCAGGTGATGTTCAGACCTAGACTTTCGGACCATGAGATCAAAGAGGAGGCACTCCGTCGCCTCCACAGAGCCAAGCTGCTCCGTGAGAAGGAGCTGGAGAGAAACAGACAGGCTAAACAGGAGGTACAACTGCACACCGACCCACACCAATCACCTTCTGTTCTTGCCAGACTTTTAAAATGTGAACAGTTCCTCAGCAGCATACTGATTTTTCTTTTTTTCATTTAAGAACATTGGGCCTCATGCAAGAACCGTTCGTACGCACAGATTTGTTCTCAAATCGTCCGTACGAGTGATTTAAGAGAATTTGCGCATTCACCAATCTTTTCATATTTTACGTTTTCTTTCAGGTACGAACAGAATTTATGAGTGATCCAGACCTGTCGTAGGAGTTTCGTAAAATAGTCCGCTGTTATTCAAATCAAGTTTGCTTGACTAATGGTTGTATATTTAATTACTTTGAAGAAAACATAAATAAACATACATTTTACCCCATAATGATGCTGACATTATTCTGTTTGACTTAAATTGTGCACTAATTGAAGGTTCATTTGAATCTGTAACGGGAAGCGCAGCGGCTGTCTTGCTACTTTTGGATGCCTTAGCGCGTCAGGCTCTTGGAAGAGACCGTGTGGAGACAGACGAATGGCTGACATCGCGATTAAGATTCCCAAGGACTGTGCTGCTGCATATGCAGCTTCCTAGAGCCACGACTCCAGAGAGAAACACGCCGATCAAACCCAATTCCACCACACGTCCAGGTCCTCACCACCCTTGGATTTTTGGCCACTGGAAGCTTTCAGAGGGAGATTGGAGACAGATCGGGTGTGTCCCAGTCCTCTGTGAGTCGTGCGCTCCCCTTGGTCATCAAAGCTCTCATCGGTTTATCCCCCATGGTACATCAAATTCCCATACACCGCTGTCCAATAAGTACAAATTAAGAGGGACTTTCATGCCGTGGCTGGACTGCCAATCATAATTGGAGCACGAGACACACATACGCATCAAAACACCCGTGAGCTGAAGGCCAGGTGGGTGTGTCTCCATACCTCGTTCATGGCGCAATATTGCCATGAACGAGGGTCTCCACCTGAACCAGCCCAGGCAGACCAGAAGCTGTGGTGCCAGAAGACCCCCCTCATGGACCACCCCATCAAAGTGCCATCATGATGAGGCAACAACTGATTGCACGGCTTTAGTTGCAGTCATCGAGCGTCTGCCCAGGGCGAGACGTTTTTTTTTTAAGCCATTTTCATATCAAACCATTTCTTTTTTTTATTTCGGTGACATGGTATTATCAGCACTCCTAATTGCTTCCCATTTCTTCGGTTTAGCAGGTCCCGTAATTCCACTGCTGACACTGCTAAAAGTGACAGATTTTCCTTTTTGGATCTCTGAAAGCAGAACTTCAATCTCAGAGCCCCTAAAGTTGTTCTTTTTGCGCCTTGATGCCGTTTTCATGACTCAACACTTCCTGGCACAGGAGAGAGGAAGTGTACCCTTATATGGTATAATTTAGGGCGTGGAGTATGCAAATCTGCTATCCTCGTGCACGTGCACTTAGATACCATGAGTGGGATTCATCATTTACGCAGGTCGTTTACACACTTTTTCCGAAGTTAAGAGCGCTTGTTGAATCTGACGTGGCGTGTTCGTACGAGACCTTCTTACGAAAAAAGTAAGAGAAATTTAGAATAAAAATACGAAAATGTTCTTGCATGAGGCCCAATGCCACTGTTTATACAGACCGTAGCCACTTTCTCTGTCTTAACTCACAGCATGTTTATATTTTGTTAGACTAAAAAGGAGAAACAGCTGGAGCCCAGTAAAGGGAAGAGGACATCTGTGAATCCAAAGAACACCAAGGTTTCAGAAGAGCCAAACACAGAGAAACCAGTCGAATCATCCGATCCAGCTGAGATACAGCCGGGGTAGGTTTTTTATTTACCCAGCGTCATCAAACGCTCCCAGTTTGCTGGGCTGGAGGAAGTAAATATTCTTTAATCAATACTCTGTAGTAGTACAGAGTAGTGCAGCAAAAAGAGAATGAATTATTCACTAGGAAATGTGTCCTCTGTTAAGAAAGTTGTCTGAATCCAATTAATAACTTGGCCTAAAATCTGAGATCTAACGATAATCACATATAAAGTACAGATGAATCTTATACCTACTTCAGCTGGGGATTTATCTGTGGCATTAGTATTCCAGTTTCTTTTAATTTGCTGCAGTCCCAACATAAATCATATAATATCAACTGCAAATCTTGCCAAATGATGAAGAGGATTTCTTTGTGATAAGTGTGAAGAGTTTCTTCATTTGTGTAGGTCTTGATTTGTGAGTGTTTTGTGTTGAAGGTCAGTGGACTATGAGCAGGCAAAGACCTCTCTGCTGTGCTCCTGCGGCCAGCGTTACAGAGAGTACACCGTCCCCTGCTTCGTGTCAGATGGAGACCCTCCAGGGACGGACACACAGGCTCAGGCGGCGTGGAGGTAAGTCAGCTTTCAATCAGATTTGATCTTTACAAAAGGATTTTTTACACCAATAGAAGGACGTGGGGAAAAGAAAAGCATCAGAGATAAGAAGTTTCGGTCCTGGGACTGTACTGTGTTCTTCACTTGGTAACCATGGTTACCATCCATAAAGGCAGACTTTGGATACAGATGAAGATCTCAGAAAATGATCCTATTTTAATTTGAATTCGGATTTGCTTACAGCCATCTAGAAGCTTTTTGTACCCATCTGCTGTTAGTTTCTGCCACTCTTCTATCACTGTGCATTAAAGCTCTTAAAGTGATACTCCGGAGTAGATTCAACCTGGGGTCATTTGAACCGTGATATCCAGCCAAGTAGCCCACCCGAAGTTTTTTCGATATTGGCTGAACATCAGCTGAGTTACTGAGTTATCCCGAATAGCTTCGTACAAGGGTTAATGGATCCTGGCAGTATCTCCAAAATTACCACACTAAAATCACATGCCATGACACCAAACTTCTACAGTAGTACAAATATGGTCTGTACTCACAAAACGATGCATTTGGAAGTTTGAAAATAGTCCAGGAGTTTATTATTATCAACACAAGCCTGATAGCTTCTCTGCTGCTAAAGCTGCGTCGACGTCACTTCTGGGAGCTGGGAGCTTCAAAGTAAGATGAGGGTTGATCTACTGCTGTAGACAACAAAGTATATGCTATATTCTACATATTTTTTTATGAATTTTTATGTTGTAGAGTTGTGAAATTATTTTATCAATGGAGAAATTGAGCAGCCTTGCTTTGTTGTCTACAGTAGTAGATCAACCTTCATCTTACTTTGAAGCTCCCAGCTTCCTGAGGTGACTTCGACGCAGCTTTAGCAGCAGAAAAGCTATCAGGCTTGTGTTGATAATAATAAACTCCTGGACTATTTTCAAACTTCCAAATGTATTGTTTGGTGAGTACAGACCATATTTGTACTACTGTAGAAGTTTGGTGTCATGGCATGTGATTTTAGTGTGGTAATTTTGGAGATACTGCCAGGATCCATTAACCCTTGTACTAAGCTATTCGGGATAACTCAGTAACTCAGCTGATGTTCAGTCAATATCGAAAAAACTGCGGGTGGGCTACTTGGCTGGATATCACGGTTCAAATGACCCCAGGTTGAATCTACTCCGAACTATCACTTTAAGTTTGCAGGAGCTCCTTTTTACAATGGCACATGTCAGTCCCCTCTAAGAGTTTTCAGGAGTCATTCTTGTCCAGTTTAAAACGGTCCATCTTTTCCTTTGCAGTCGCTCCTTTGTGTTATTGGATGTGTGCTCTGGGTCATTGTCCAGCTGAGCGATCCAAGAGCTTTCACTCAAACCCAGTTTTCTGACCCGAGTAACCCAATTCACTGGTCATTTGATTACATCAGAGGCCAGCAAAGCAGCTCCACTGCCAATAGAACCTGTAATATGCAGGGTATTATGTCTTGCTTTTGGGCTTCATTTTGTCTTGATGTTTGAGTCCTGCATGCACAAGAACTTAGGTGATGGTTAGGAAAAAGGTCTGGGATAGATTTGATTCACTTTGGTCTATTCACATGACTCAAATTGGGCAGTAGTTTGTTGCTATCCTCATGTGCTCATGCACCACATCAGTCCATATTGCTGAGGTCAGCCTGAAACTCTTTAAAACCTCCTATAAGCTGCTTTTTTCACAACTCCCATCAACCCTCACAGATTTCGCCGATGGAGTTTCTTCTTAGCTCAACATCCTGGAAGCATCTCAGCAGTTTCCATCCATCCATCCATCCATTATCTTCCGCTGGTCCGGGGATCGGGTCGCGGGGGCAGCAGCTTGAGCAAAGAGACCCAGACGTCCCTGTCCCCGGCCACTTCCTCCAGCTCTTCTGGGGGGACCCCGAGGCGTTCCCAGGCCAGTCGAAAAGTCTCTACAACGTGTCCTGGGTCTTCCCCGGGGCCTCCTCCCAGTGGGACGGGCCCAGAACACCTCACCGGGGAGGCGTCCAGGAGGCATCCTAACCAGATGCCCGAGCCACCTCATCTGACTCCTCTCGATGCGGAGGAGCAGCGGTTCTACTCCGAGCCCCTCCCGGATGACCGAGCTTCTCACCCTATCTCTAAGGGAGAGCCCAGACACCCTGCGGAGGAAACTCATTTCGGCCGCTTGTATTTGCGATCTCGTTCTTTCGGTCACTACCCACAGCTCGTGACCATAGGTGAGGGTAGGAACATAGATTGACCGGTAAATCGAGAGCCTCGCCTTCTGGCTCAGCTCCTTCTTCACCACGACGGGCCGGTGCAGAGCCCGCATCACTGCAGACGCCGCACCGATCCGTCTGTCAACCTCCTGCTCCATTCGTCCCTCACTCGTGAACAAGACCCCGAGATACTTGAACTCCTCCACTTGGGGAAGGATCTCATTCCCGACCCGGAGAGGGCATTCCACCCTTTTCCGGCCAAGGACCGTGGTCTCAGATTTGGAGGTGCTGATTCTCATCCCAGCAGTTTCACACTCGGCTGCGAACCGCTCCAGTGAGAGCTGAAGGTCACGGCCCGACGACGCCAACAGAACCACATCGTCCGCAAAAAGCAGAGACCCGATTCTGAGGTCGCCAAACCAGACCCCCTCAACGCCCTGGCTGCACCTAGAAATTCTGTCCATAAAAATTATGAACAGAATCGGTGACAAAGGGCAGCCCTGACAGAGTCCAACCCTCACAGGAAACATGTCCGACTTACAGCCGGCAATGCGGACCAAACTCTGACACCGGTCATACAGAGACCGAACAGCCCATATCAAGGAGTCCGGCACTCCATACTCAGCAGTTTCATGACTGTGAAATTTCTTGGTAACATTATAAACTGTGGAAGCAGGGATTTCAAGATCTCTGGATCTTTATCCTGTAGCTTTTCTTTCTTCATCACATCTTCATTCTCAACAATCTCACCCTTTTTTATGCTTTAAAAACTTTTTTTTTGTATTTTACTTCATCAAAATGGCACCAGTACATCTGCATACTCTACGTAATTATTTTATATTTTCATTTCACAACTTGAGAGCTTTTTTCTGTTGTTGTTGTTGTTGCTGTTGTTCAGTGACTTTGGATATTTACTTAAAATTTGAATTATACAAACGCTAACTTGTGCACTAAGGCAAACTTACAGTAAATAAATCCATTTTCTGCTCACTTGTTTGCAGTGTAAGCTCAGTGGAGTACACTGCAAACAGCTTGTAAGCCATTTAATCTAAACTTAAATCAGATACATATACCAGCGTGCATCTGTCAGCATTAAAACTGTTGCTTTCAATGAATTCAAACTGTTTCATTCCCACCCTCAGTCCCATGAATACGCTCTACCTGAAGCTTCGGTGCCCTGCCGTACAGCCCCCTCTGGTGGTGATATCTAACAGCGGACACAACATCATAGACTTCCATCAGGTGGTTGTGGGTAAGTCATTTATAAAGTTCTTGCACACAGTCATTTCCCCCTGTATGATTTTTGCGTACATATTGTGTTGGATTTATGCCTATCGTTGCAGGAGAAAGAGTGATTAAAAGGTTTACAGTTCAGAACATTTCAAAGGAATCTTTGGACGTATCCTTTCTTCAGCTTGTTTTCATCAAAGTTTTACAGTTTGATGAAACTGCGAACCAAATGTGTTTTCAACTTAAAAGAAATCATGCCAAATGGAATCTGTGTTCTGCACACATTTATCGAGGTATCCCAACACATTGTTTATAAAGAATGGATAATGTGCACATTATATTTCAGTCGATCTGTTGTAGAAGGCAGATATTATTCTGTCGGCTTCAGTCAAATCTACTTTTACTGCTAAAACTTTAAATACTGACACTGATGAATAAGCTCAAATTGTATTAAATATTCTTCCAACAACTTAAACAAGATAAGAAAAGAATCATTTCTTACATACCTCTAGAAATATTTAGCATCACAGATAGTTAATTAAACCTGCAGGACTTTGCACGGTTGCCAGTTTTATGCCGTCTAAATCTCTCTTGAAATTAGATCTGTTTTGAAGTGTGGATTTTTCAGAGTAAGAAAAAACTTTCATCCTGGTTTAGACTGTTTTACATTGAAGTATTGAATCTTTGAAGCGCAGAAATTGAAATTCTGCTCACCTTCTCTGAGCTGAGATGGAAATGGGCTGCGGTTGTAGCACATTGGTTTTTTTGTTGCTTCCTATCTGACCTTCACCACATTTACCGTCCATCTCTGCTGTTCACTCTCCATTAACGACATAAAAAGCTCATTCTCACCAACATATTTCTGCTGAAATGTATACGACTCTGATGAGGTAATGCCAGACAGAACTCATAGCTCCTGACAGCTGTTACTTTGATTTAACTTTGATGTCCAGACATCACATGTTACAAAAATATGTCCCTGAATCCCTACTGCCACTACAAACGATGAACAGTTACTCAAACGCTGCTTTTCTTTAACCACGTGCCAGCTGAAGTCATCGGTGTTGGATATACACGGTCCTTTCTTCCTCCTCAATGCTCTCAGATGCATACGACCTGGAGAAAAACACACTTTGGTACTGGCCTTTAGTCCAACTCTTGATAGAAAGGTTGGTTGCCACTTAAAAGTAGAACTTCTCTTTGTTGTCATTTACTAAAAGCGTAGTTTGAGAAATAAGCCAATTATCCACATTAACCACTATCTTTCAGCTTGAAAGCAATCCAATGACAAATCACTCAAACTGTTGTTTAGTGACTGACAACATTATGAATATTCAGAAGTATTTTACCCACCCAGCCTTTCATCTTCTCAGTACTGTGACGTGTTGGAGGTGCAATGCCAGAAAATGGTCTTGGAAATGACTCTGCGTGGGGTGGGTGTGGTCCCTTCTGTCACCCTGTCTCACACTGGAGCTCTCCTTGACTTTGGATACGTGTTAGAGAAGGAGCCCACATCACAACGTGTTCAGGTCAGTCAACAGTTTGCCAGAAGCAAAAAGGCAAGAAGAAGAACCTGGGCAAAGAGGAAATATCTTGTTAGTTTAGAAGATTTCTGCTTGTCTGTGTCTAAAGCTGGGCATACACTGTGCGATGTTTGGCCCGATGTCGACAAGATTTTCACTCGTGCGACTATTTTGGAGATCGGGCCGAGTTTTGGCTTAATCGTGCGTCTCGCATCGTGTAGTATACATGGGGTAACGACAAACGATTAAGCCCTCCCGACCACCTCCCGATCGATCGGATGAAAATCAAACTTGTTTGAAATCCTGGTCGCCCCTCGTGAGGCTCTCGCACAGTTGAAGCAGTTGCACGCGGCGATTTACCTCATCCTGTCACACTACGCATGCGCGAACATAGATACGCAAGAGAAAATTGTCAACAGAAGAAGAAGAAGACAACAGAACAGCATGGCAGCACAACTTCCAGACAGTCCGACCGAGTCCGACGTGTTGTGTAGTGTGAGCAGCCAGATCGCATCAGACCATCGGGTCGTACAGTGTGAGAACAGGAATCGTGAGCTGCGACGTTTTAACCCTTGCGATTCACTCGTACAGTATGAGCAGCAGCTGAATACCGCGATTGAAAAAAATCGCACAGTGTATGCCCAGCTTAAGTTGTGTCCATTTTAAAACAGTCTAAATCAGATGTGTGTAGAGTGTGTTGACTGTTAATGTCAGCCAGTTCTGGTCATGGCATTGGGTCCTGTTCTGATTACAGTTACAGAACAGCTCAACAGTGGCAGTGGGTTTCAGGGTGCTGCTGGCCAGTCAGTCTCCTTCCAGGCATCAGGACGGAGTCGACAGCGTGGCCTTGCTGCTGGACAGTTACAGAGGCTCTCGGGTTCAGCCTACTGTGGGTAAGATGTAACAAATGAATCATTACTTAACCTGCAAACTTTGGATGCTAGAGTCCTGTCATCCCTGTCCATGCTTTAGCTGTTCTGACCCAGAATTTAATACTTTATCTGAAAAACATTTAGGTGGAAAATTAAAGGAGCAGCATTTAGGAATTAGTTAGAAACATCAAATGTATGGAACAGATGAACTCACTGAATGGGTTCATACTGGAAGTGTAAAAATGGTTTGAACTAGGGATGCACCGATCCACTTTTTTCACCACCAATACCGATATCTGAAGTTTAGTATCGGCCGATACCGATACAGAAAAACAGCATGGAATTATGGTGACATATGGTAAGTTTCATTGTGTGGAAAAGACTGGGATCATTCTTTTGTGCAAGGCAATATCAGACTTGACTTAAACATTTCTTTCCTATTTTTTTAAAAAACAAATTAACAGATATAAATGTACTGAATTACTTATTTATTGAATAATTGTGCACCAGTAAAACAATCTTAACCATAAAAATATAACAAGTGTAACTGGTTCAGTCAACTCTTAAAAGTTGGAGTGTAGCCCATTTTGAATTTCATTTTAGGTAACCTTTTCAGATTTCCAAAAGTAACCCAAAATGAAATTCAAAATGGGCTACACTCCAACTTTCAGAGTAGCCCACAATACCTACAATACTTAAAAATGGTCCCGCATTGGGGTTAGTTTTGCGTGGGACAACAAAATTCAGTACACTCATTCATCATGCCAAGACGCACAAAAAAGTCTCATGCCGCCATGGTCCCAGGTCCACAGTAAGGCAGCCATTTTGGATTGTAGGTGAGTTTTCGTGCCATTTTTGCCTGATTCCACGCCTTGCACATGATCGAACTCATCCTACATATTTAATGGTAACAGCTTCAAACTTGACGAGGTTACTCTTAAGACCTGGGGGGGGGTTCATGGAGAAACCTTTCCAAACTCTGAACGGTGTGGGCGTGGCCAGGCGGTGAAAATCATGTGATGGCGTTTGTGGTATGAAAATTATCATCATCGCAAAGTCATGAAACTTGCCACACACGTCCACCCTGTCAACCTCGTATGTATGTAAAGGGTATCGTGTGTGGGCGGATCAAAATGGCTCAGTGGCGCCCCCTAGAAACTTTCACAAACCCCTCCGCATTGGGGTTATTATGTGCTCGTGCGTGTGGGCAGAGCTGCACGACTACAGTGTCCAGCGCGTGTCCCAACGTGCGCACATCTCGGTCCCGCATAGAGCTGCTTTCAGCTTTCTAGTTTTTTTTTCTAATTTAAAAAAATCGGCAGATATGGATAGGCCCATTGTCACCGATACCGGATCTCGAATTTTCTTCGATATCGGTGCCGATATCCGATCCAAATATCGGATCGGTGCATCCCTAGTTTGAACGATATGTTGTGGCCTCGATAGTCATGAGGGAATTTATTTATATGAATGTTCTAAAGTTTTAACTGTGAGTCTTACGATAATTACAGGTGGTTTGTAATTAGGTTTTTCCTAACATGTCAGCGATGTAAAAAAAAAAATAATTTAAAATAAAAAATGGCTTAAATTTAATTAGATGAAAATAAATGATCCCAAAGGTAAATTATGACGAAAATACCTTGGGATAAAACTGGGCCCTGTTCTACGGAGTAGCCACGTAGTTTTGCTATGTTTCCACGGTAGTCCAAAGCGCACAAATAACAACTGATCCCACAGAGGGACTTTCATAGTTTTACCACTTGCGTGTTTGGGAGGGGAGGGGTGAGGCATTGGGTTTTTAAATTGGTTACTATCTACAATATTGCTAAAAGATGTGACTAAATTCTACAAACCACTTCTTTAAACAGCTTCCAAGACTCTTAATTTGCGTAACGCCTAAACCTGTTGTGTCAAACTCTTACATCAATTTAAACGGACAGCACCTGCTTTGCAATTTGAGCTCCGAATTGCACAACTGAGGTTCATCATGTTGGCAGACAAGATTGTGGCAGTGGTACAGGAGACTGAAGTGGCACATGTTATTCTATGTTATTCTTCAAATATAAAGTTGAGATTCAAAACAAATGGTCTGAACCCTAAGCCATGAGGTTCATAAATAACATCCATACATAACACCTCAGCTCTGGTCATGAATTCTCACATTTTCTTTAGAAAAGCTTACCCAAAGTTCACCAAAATACTCAAATTAAGGCACCAGAAACACTTGCAAAATATCTTATCAAAGTAAAGCTTTATAGATAAATACTCAGACTAAAATCAACTAAGGCCACGGATAAAGCCTTTAAGGCTCTTGATGTAGTCACACTGTTACGTATATAATTATTCCACCGGTGTTACTGTCAAACCTCTTTCATTACTGTTTAATACTGCCACACCTACAAATAATTAATAATGTCCTCATCTGTTATTTTGTAGTATTTTGCAGTGATTTGGTCACTTCAGGATATTGTAACAGGTATAGATTAACTATATCATGAAGGGATGCAGATGATGTAATGAGAAGCAACTCATTTGTCATGCACAGGGATTTTATGTTTTTACTCTGTGCTCTGAATGATTTATTTATCTTTGTTTTTATCAGTTTATCCTCATTTATATGATAAGCTGAGTGAAATACACATGCCATTTTGTTTTACAATTATTTATTTTATTTATTTCTAATCTGATGCTTACATAGCAAACATTGTTTTATTTTCCCTTTGTAAAGGAGCCCAGAACTACAGTGGACTGAGTGTGTTTAGCGTAGCGCCACTAGAGGGCAGCATTGCTCCTGGACAGAGCCAAGACATCACCATCACCTTTCAGCCTGATCACCCGTCTGTCAGCTACTCTGACAAACTCACCATAGAGCTAAAGAATAAGGTCAGCAGACACACACACACACACACACACACACACTGAAATGTACTTAAAGCTTTGAATGCACGTCTTTACTCAACCTGTCCTTGTCCTTAATCACTCCTCCAGTGCAAACTTGTTATTCAAATGGTCCCACTGCACCCTGTATGTCTTCACTTCACTTTGCTCTTCATGATGTAACGACCTTAACCCTGCGCCCTTTCTGTCTCCCAGAGTAAAGTGTGTGTGATGGATCTGAAGGGTGCAGCCTCTTCACATAATATGTATCTATATGGAGGAGACCTGCTGACAGTGCCCATCGAATCTCTCCTCCCATCGCTCATCACCGGTCAGCCTCAGCTCACAGGTCTCAAAGCCTCTATCTTCATCTCATTGTGAGGGTCACCACATGTGTCGTGATGGACACCCTGTCGCTAAATGGAATATGTATTCTCCAACGAACAGATGACAGTTTATCTGTTTTAGAGTTCATCTGTTCAAATTACCCATGGAATCAGGTCCAGGCGTATCCTCTTATGGCTCCAGTAGCAGAGGAAATTGCTAGATCAGCTCTATAAAGATGATTAATATCTTCAAGACACATTCTATGATTTATTAAAGCAAGGACAGAGTATGCAGTGAAGTAATTTATGTTAACAGTGGCATGCCGACAGCCCATGTGCAAGTTACCGGCAATCAGATCATATTTCATCACAAAATCATGAGTGTATATATAAGCACACCACCTTTACAGAGTTATGTTAAATTTGACTAAATCTTAAAAGGTGCCGGTGCGTTAAAATACCATCAGCACCTGTAAAATACCCCATACTTTGCAATGAATGCGTCACAGAAACGGCACTCTAGTGAAAGAGTTGTTAGCTTGAATATTTAATATTTAATATTTGCATTGCAAAAATCTTCTGATTTTGAGTATAGTTAAAAAGTACCATCACAGCATTTGTGTCAGATCATTTGTTCTTAAATGCACGATACTCAATTTTTTATTCGATTCTCGCCAACTTTCAGTTTTCATTGATATGTCAATGAGATAAAAAAATCAAATGGCAGACTTTTGTGATGCGTTACATTTGTGTGTTAGGTTGGCATGAATTTTTGATATTGTCATTGTGTTGTTATGTGACTTTGCTGTTAATTCTAGTTTATTTTTTATGCATAGCTGAGGATGCAAGGGTGCGTGGCCCAAAATGTAGGACTGTGTGGCCCAAATGAGACACACAGCGCAGTAAAACAGAACCATGTGGGTACCTATTGGTGGGTTACCTGTCCTTATGGGATGCAGAATGATTATAAAAGGCCTTTAAAAATCCACAAAAACTGATACAAGATTTGTTGGAAATAATGTTCCAAATAAAATAAACAAATGTAAGCCAATTGATGCCTGAAATGATTCGAACAAAAGTACCATCAATGTGAAAGTTGTACTTGCACTGTGGTGCTTTCGGATAAAAGCTGAAACTGATAGAAATGGTTTTACTTTGTGGGTCCAAAAGCCAGCTGGGGTGTAATTGAGCTATATCAATACACTGAGTTGATGTCAGCAGAGTGGTCGGTCTGCAGGCTTAAATCTCTCTTTCTTGCACCATCAGAGGCGATGGAGAGGCCAAGCATTCCGGTGCTGGTGACCCTGCGGGCGAGCTTCAGCGCGGGGGTCCTCACACCTGCAGTTAGGGAGCTGCAGGTGGGCTGCATCCGCTCCACACCCACAAGCAAGAAGGTACTGGAATGTCACTGAAGCACAGCAGAGGCAGTCAGTCTCCTTGGATACATAACTCACTGCTTTCACGTGTTATCAGCTGCACTGCATGATAAGAAAATTAGCAACGTCTACAAATTAGGGATGAACTTAGCATCACTGGGCCAGCATTACAACACGGAAAATCATCATGGAGCTGTTATCACTGACAGAAGAGAAGAACTTGTCTCTTTGTACTAGAATGACTTTTCTGTGGTTTTCCAGAGTGGTGAGTTCTACTGGGACAACGTGGCGTCACTGCAGCAACAGGGCTTCGTTGTGGAGCCCATCAAAGGCAGCATGGAGGCAGGCCACAAACGCACCGTCACCATCACATGGACTCCCCACAGCGGGTACAAGGTGAGAAAGAGACGTGTCACTGTTATTGGAGTCGCTAAACCTTTTCTGCTGAGGAAGAATGAGGAAATGTTTGCGTAAATCAGTCCCAACTCTGTGATAGTGAAAAAAATATCTACAACTGATGCTGTGATATGTTTTTCTGTTGAATATTAAAGGAAAAAACTGTTTTAACTGTACTGCTAAGTAATCCTGCTAAACAACTAAGTAAACTTAATAAAGTGCTGGTCAGAATTTAGGATATCTATAACAAGTTATTAACAACAACCAAAAAAGACTATAATGAAGAAAACCAAACATTTTTTAAAAATAAAACATTCACTGTCGACACAATTATTGGCACCTTTTCGATCAATTTAAATGAGTTTCTCACCCGGGATAAAAAAAATGAACAGTAAGTGCCTCGGTATTCATTTTGAGTGTTCACGTGAATGGAATGGAACAACAAGTGGTGTTTTTTCTGCATGAAAAAAAAGACAAAAGAGCTCAGTGAGTGAAGTCTGTTAGAGTTAGTGTGGACAAAAACCATCTGAAGAGTTTCAGGCTGACAGAGGCAAAATGGAACGATGGCGTCAGACTGCGCTGTTGCTTTTTGACCCTGCAGGCTCAGAATTGGGGTCGTACATCCACGCCATCATCAAGAATCAATCAGTGAGAAGTTGTAAACTGCACTACTTGAGTTATTTAAAATCCCGCCGCACTAAATGATTGACTGTATGTGTGTGTGTTTCAGCCCTTTGAAGTGGTGCAGATGTGTGTGCCTCTTACTGTAAAGGGTGATGAGAAGAATATTTACAGAGTTACCCTGATGGCTCTGGTCTCCACGACTGCTGGCTGACCTCTACAGTTCCCGAAAGCTTGCGTATGTGAAGTCTGCTCACGCATACGCGGACAGAGTACACTCATGACATATCTGGAGCCAACAGTAATAAATTAATTATTTTCTAAAGGTACAAATGTTTTGGATTTCTTTGTCTTTTCATTCTAAGAGCGCTCATAGTTTATCTTTGCTCCTCTCCAAATATTTGGTTCCAAATGTCAAACAGCTTCTGCAAAGGATACACCGGTGTAACCTCACTCATAGCACGTCCTCTGTCCTTCTGATGCACTTTAGAAGTTGAGACATCCTCCAAAATATTTATCTTGAGATCTATTTCAAGGTCACTGGCAGGAGGATGGAGAGGACGAGGAGGCACAACTTAGACAAATGAGATGAGTCTAACGTCAGCTGGGCTTCTGTGTTACTCTACCTTAATTATCCCTTTCATCGTGACAAAACTATTAAGACCTCTTGATAGATGTAGATAGTTTTTTAGGCCCGACACTTCTTCTTTTGTCTTCCACTTGTCGAGCATTTTCATCAGTTTCTTTAATGACGCCCTGCACACCGTGCAGAGATTAACACATTTTAAGTTAATACCTCCCAGAGAATCATCTTGTTGGTTTTATGCCAGTCTGTGCTATCTTTGGCATATTTATGGGATGCAACTAAAAAAACAGCCTGTGACAGGTTGATACTAACAACGTGACCAAAGATAACATTTAAATTTTTTTCTTTGCTACGTTGTTTGTTATGTGTAGACACTGATTCATTCCTTGAGTTTGTGCCTTTTAATGCTTGAGTGGCTTAACAAAAAATAAACAAGTAGATATAAGTCATGTGTAGGGGATGGACTTAAAATGAGAGAAAAAGCAGCCAATGTCCAAAAAAAACTATTGATCAAAACCACTTTAAATGATTGTAAGAAGGTCTGGCTGCTTAGAAGCTAAATATCTAAATAAATGAGGGGTGGTTGAAGGCTTTTGCACAGCACTGGAGCATGGACGTGTAGCAGAGGACCGAAGGGGTGACAGAATGCCTTGAGACTGTAAAATGAATTTCCAGCACACTAATAGTCTTCATAAGCAGAAGGTTAACAACCGTTTCCCCAACACAATTCTTTATTGAGAAGCAGAATTATTAAACCCTCAACAAAACTTCCCCATCTGCAGTTCTTTGTAATTTCGTGCAGGATTTAACCGTAGAACTGATCTACACCACCAGAGGGTGTGTTATGCCAAGTTAGCGGCTGTTTTATAACCAACACGGTGAAGGTTGTGTCAGATAGAAGATGTACAGGATACAGTGCTGGCCTCCCATAGCCGTGCTGGTGCTGTATCTCTGAAGGAATAAGGTTCAGTTTGAGATAAGTGAGTCAGAATGAGCAAATAGAAATGTTTCTGATGGAATACATTTGTTTAAAATCCCATTTCTGTGAAAATAGTTCCTATTAAACAGGCACTTACTAGCATGTTAGTTTGATGGAGCCTGATTGATGCAACAGTAAATGTGAGAGCACCAATAAAAGTGATGGTAGCATTACTATTTTCAGCTAAATGAGCACCATCGGGGACACCTCTCAGAAGGTGTCGATGGTCTGATCGTTTAGACATTTATCTTTTAGCATGTTGGTTCATGATAAGATGTATGCATAGAAACAAGATTTTAAATCAGCAAAAAAATAAAAAATCGACAGGTATAAATTATTTAAATCATAAAAGAACATTAAGTGGCTGTTTCATGTACCACCAGGTGTGATGGAGTTCCTCAAATTGAATTTACACAGGTGTAAGAAACGGCTCCACTTATGGGTAAAAATGTTTCTCTCAATCTGAGACGACACGGACAATAAAATATCAGTCCTCATTAGATGGAAAAACATATCGAATAATTATAACCAGTTAATGGAGGTTAAGTTGGCTTCTGTGATTGAACACACACATAAATCTGTTGTGTGTGGGTTGTAGTTTTTGATTTTCACGACTGTCTTGTACTTTTTTTTCATGTCCACTTCACAAATACAAAATAAGCACGATGATAAAAGATCGCCACACTTAACAATCCCCCATTTCTGCAAACATAGTGCGTTAAAACCCACCCTAGAGTTTCCTAACAGGGAACTACAGTATGTTTAGAGCTGTGTCTGTCAACCTCTTTCAGATTTAGTTTTATTGTTATTATTTTTCAGAAAATATTAACTTCCTTTAGAAGGATAAGTGCAGCTGTCTAATAAACCACATAAAGGAACTGCAGGAAGTCTGAATATTTTTAATGTTCAGTCATTTTAGTAAATTACTCCGTGTATCCATTACATTTAAATAATTATTCAAAATATAAATTATTCAAATGTTGCCAACCACTTTAACTGCTTGTTTGTTAGCTAGTTTAAATGCAATTTCATTGGTAAACATATAGGTATTGGAGGATAAGTTGTGTACTGAGATTGATTAACACATATAAATGGGTGGTAGTTGGTGATTTAGTGTGTTATACAGTTTTTTCTTATGCAGTCAACAGCAGAGCAGGAAGTGGTTGGCCTGGCACACTGGGCTAAATCAACGCTCCCTCCCCCACCTTTCTACTTTAGATACCTCGTATCTGAAATGTGTGTATGTATAATATATTCTATCAGTAATCCTGGAAGGTTTCGGCTGGTTAATCACTTTTACTTAGATTTCTCTGGTGTTGTTACGTTTAAATCAAATCCTCACTTGTTAAACCACAAAGGGTTTTGCACTCTGCGAACAAAGCCCCGCATATCTGAACAGTAGATGTCAGTAATGCCTTTCATTGGACCAATAGGATCTGACCTCTCTCAGAGACACATGCAGTAAGCATTTATCAGAGATTGTAGGAGATTATGCTAAATCAGATTACTGTACCCTAACCTGCCTATAAAAAGCAAGGTCATTAAGAGCTTAGCCTCATGTAATGTCACTCACTTTGTGAAATGTATCAGATCATATTAAGCAATATTTGTGTTAATGTTTTGCCTCTTTTTTTGATCTGATTTCTCGTATGATCTCGAGCTAATACTGTAAGATAGTGCTACTTACAGCCCATGCTCGTGCTGACTGTGGTGTTCATGTCTCTGAGCGCATCTGGATGGGAACAGAAACGTCACAAAGTGTAGGAGCGCGACAGTGCAACAGAAGTGAGCTTTCGTGAAGGCTGTGTCCATGAATTCAGCCACAAACGTTAAGCACTCACACACCGAAGTAAAAACTAAAAGTTTAAGTCAAATTAAAGTTGAAATTGATAATACATAACGCAAGATTTAGAACAAAAAAACCTTTGGAACCACGTTCACTTGCAGAGTTTTTAATAGCTGATGCATTTCTGATCATATAGTGGATTCTATGTTAAAAATGTTGACGAATGTGAACATAGAGCATCGATGAGCAACAACACAGTTTTTAAAAGGATACGTATAAGATCCATATTCTAATTTAGTCTTATACTTTACACTCACATCAAGGTGTGGACTCTTCTTGTTCCACTCTCCCCGGCACAAGGGTGAACGCAGACAATAAAACGCCTCCCCTGGGTGCTCTGAAGCTCCGCTACAGGAGCTTCACAACACATGTATGCAGACAGGCAGGGGTGTATCCAGGGGCAACTAAATCTCAGCAGCATTAACCTGGGCAGAGATATCCCAGTGGAAAACCCACACCTAGAACATCACCTCCAGGCCGTGTCGATCTGCAAATGTTGTAATCACATTAAAAAAACAATACTCAACAACATATAATCGATACTCAGGGTAAGATAAAACATCGATCGATACCAACTACGACTATATGCTCGTACAAAGATTTACTTATGTTACCCATCTAAAAACACTAAGAATATTTTGGCTTATAGCTTTAGGTTATGCACACTTTTTGAATTGTTGCAGACATTTTTCATCACCGCCAACGATTTAAAGTGTACGCAAACATCCGCGTAGGTAATTCAGAGATAATCTGATGCACGCTGACTGTTACTGAGCTCACATTCAATTAAAACTAAGCCACGATAAATAAATAAATAAATGAATAAATGCATGACTGCCCGTGTAAAGTGTGAACAAAGTGTGAAAAGCCGGCATCAGGTAGATTTGATAACCCACGCGACAGCTCTCTCCTCCTAAAAAAAACAAAGCTGTTGTTTTCTCCCTCCCCAATCGCACCGAACCCGGGGACGATTTGTTTTCTCAGAGGACAACAAAGTGTTCCATATCTCCAAGTAACGCCTCAACCGACTGAGAGCATTAACCCGTCCCCTGAGCACACTACCCTGCACGGCTGGTGATAATGATCAAGTCATCTCTGTGCTGCAGTGATGCCCCCCCCCCACCCAAACCCTCTGCACAGGAAGCAAATCCCTCCTGAATTCTTAGCTTGAACTAGATCACATAAGCCCATAAACTGTAAAGCAGGACAACGTTAATTTTCAGCAAATAGAATTTGCCAACAAAAATGTTCAATAGCAGCTTTACTGACAGTGTGAGTGAATGATGTTGTTGATTCATAATGAATTGATCAGTAGGAATGATTTGCCTTCAATAATAATTTCTCAATATATTGTTTTTATGAACAACTTTGTGATTGAATTTAGACTCTGAAAGCATTTAGCTGTGCTTTCTGGCAGGGCACATTTGTTTGTATTTTGAATTGCAAATGAAGCAGTGTTGTTGCTCCGGAGGTAGCAGTTCTGAGGTACCAACATTTTCATATCACAGACAAACAAAAGTCACTTTTGGTCATGGGTCCAATTTTAGTCACACTGCAGGGGCACATTTATATGAGGTTATTCTTGTGAGTGCTAACTTTTAAAATGATTAAGATGAGGTAATTGCTAACAATCACTGCAACCTTAAAGGTTGAGTAAGGGCCC
Organism: Odontesthes bonariensis; assembly: GCF_027942865.1. Lineage (NCBI taxonomy): Eukaryota > Metazoa > Chordata > Actinopteri > Atheriniformes > Atherinopsidae > Odontesthes > Odontesthes bonariensis. The sequence goes on along the minus strand of NC_134515.1, from coordinate 11,991,371 downwards.
GGTGTCATTTTTCCTTTATAAAATCGTGCTGGTGTGTTGAGAGGGAACTACTCAATGTTTTTGTGATGGATTTAAGTTATTTTCTTCTGTAAAAGAATCACTTACAGAGGGAGAATCTGGACTCTTTAGTGATTTATTTATCTATTACATTTAGCTCCGAAACAATTTACCAGACCTTGGAAAAGACTTGATTAGTTTGTCATTTTGATTATTTTCTGTTCTAATACATTTATTAAGCTGTTTCAGTCATTATCCATTACTCAACTATTGTGAGTTTATTTACAACTTTGAGAAACCAATTCAGTTGTCATGTATTTGTTGGCAAATACTGTAAACATTCATACTTTTTGCTTCCTCTCTCACACATACTCCAGAGTAGTGTTGTGGAGGGGTTATTTTGCTGACTGAAAAAATATTACTATTTATACTATAAAATCCCCATTTTCCCTTTTATTACATTACTTATGTTGCTTGTAATTCCACAATCATCTCGTAGAAACTGCAGACCTACTACATGGTTGGAAACCGCTGTTCTAACTTGCTTTCGTTTGGAAAATGTTAATCCTCGAGTTCTATTTATTTGTTAACTATTTTCAAGATCATATTTGTGGCAGATTTTCGCAGGTAAATGATGTCTAGGTGTGATTATGTTACCAAAGATAGCAGTATTTCCTGATCTGTTGAAGTGGTCGCCGACCCTTCGCCGTGCGTTATGACGCTGCCGTAACGTGGGGTTTCCCAGACCTGAATGCAGGGTTACCGCGCCCATCTCTGCTGTTTGATGGCCGGAGGAAGAAGCGACTGAGATCCTGGCGTGAAGGCAAAAACGGAGGGACGACGACGGTGGGAAAGAGAAGAAGGGATAATTGCCTTAAGTTGGAATTTGCGTTGAACCTTGGACGCTTAACCAGGACTCTGACACGTCTGTCTGGGTGAACACCGCCTTGTCTCTGCGCCTCTGTGCCGGTGTATCTCCCCCCTCAGCGGGTCAAAAACTGGGTTCGGGGAGTGCCGCTCCTCGGTGGCTAAACTGCATAAATCTGAGCGCCTGGGCAGAGAGAGGAGAGACTACGTTTAGCTGTTTCCAGTCAATGTGATATAAACAACGGATACCTTCAACTGAAAGCGGGTAAGGACATTTATTGATATTTGAAATTGCGCTTCAGGAAATGCGTTAGGAGTCTGTGCAGTTGGCTAGCCTCTCGAGCAGGGAAGATGGTAACGGTAAGGGTTAAACTGGGTTGAGTGGCTAATACGTTAGTTAGCTCCCGTTAGCCTGTCGCTAGCAAGTTGTTGCTGCCAAAAACTGTGGGTGGGGGGTCACTGCTAGATAAACTTAACCCACCGCCTAATTTTCTCTGCCCGGTAAGATGTGGCTAACGGGCAGTGCTAACGTTAATTATCAGGTTAGTTTGTGACAGCTCGGTATGGAGGTTAGGTAGCACCCCTCCAACGTCCGGGTACCTGCCCCCGGTATGATTAACCATCTCAGTTAAACCAACAGCTGGGTTAATAAAGGCAGTTTTTTTTTGTTCTGTTTAACTCATCCCAGTCATTAAATAACACATTGAGCGGTCTGTCGGCCCTCGTCTTTTTTTTTTTTATTTGTTCAACAGATAGCAGCTGATCGCCTACAAGGCTAATTGGACGCTCTCGATTCTCGCAGATTATTACATAGTCGAATAAGCTGCAAATTCTTGCGGCTGTATAGCTGGAATAAGCACGAGAGTTAGTATTCACTTTCACTCGCACAGAAAATCTGAAGCATCACGGATTGTCAACGAAGGAAGTCTAAAAATGGCTACTTCGCCAACAGTATCACTACCACCCCCACTATTCTGTAGCCCGTCCATGCAAGTCACCAGCAGCGGCCACAGCCTACATTTGCAGCCCCGTTTGGTTGCTCTGGGTGTGTGTATCAGGAATATGGCAGCCAAAACAACATGTTTGCATCGTTAGGGGAAATTATTGGTGTTGCTGCTAAATGCCGTTTACATATATAGATATATATTTATATTTATTTATTTATAAAACTTGTGCATTGGTATTTTTTCTCGTTAAAATGCTTTACGTACTATCTGTGAGCACTTACAAGGCAGGCCATGTTGAAACGGACGAGTTGATATCACGTTATTTACTTCCCTGAAACGAAACCAAACCCGTCATGGGTTATAGCTGCTGTATGTCACAGCTATATGTTCAAAATCCCATGTTTAGTCTGCATACTCGGCCATCCAGTCACACACTGATGGTTGAAAATGGCTAAAAAAGGATCGTTCTACTTTTCTTGTAATGCACAGAGCGTTGAAAGGCTGCTAATTGACACAGCTACAACATCGCAAAGGAAAAATCAAAAGCACCGCTGTGCTGATCTGTGAGAGGTAATAGCCATTTTAGTTCCATGGGTGTTAAACCAGCCTCAGTTTGCAAACACCCAGTTCGACCTTAATTTGAACTTCTTATTTTAATGATGTGTAAACGAGATTGTCTAATTGGATTTTGACAATCTGTTTATCTTGATCACGGGTCTTTTGCAGGGCATGTCGTTAGCAGCTACAGTAACCATGCCCCATCGGGCCGCGCAGCTCCGTAGTATTTTAAAGCTCTTTGCCCAGTAAACGGACACGCACCAGCCGCGGTTGAGCGTGACGTCTTAGTGGGCTTAGAGTACGCCACGAGAGGGGTTTTTAAGTCGGAAAAAAAGAGCTCGAAGATAGATGTGTGTTCAGCGTTGGGCATTTCGAAAGATGGTTTAGCACTGAGTTGTTACAGGAAGCCACGCTGAGCTCCTCCTTTAGCCCCGAGGCAAGATACATGTAGCCTCCCGCTTTCACGAAGTTATTGGCCAGCAGTGATTAAATCTATCTAAAGAGTCTATCACTGTATGTATTAGGTATGTAGCTGTTTCTGGAAATGGTTAGCACTTATTAAAAGAGCTGGTCGCCTTTACTGGTTTACAAAGATGAATTCATTTTGCCAGTGCGCCCCCTCCCTCTCACCCTCCCTCCCTCTCTCTCTCCCTCCGCCTCCTCGAATGAATGGGTTCCTGTAGTCAGGGCCCAAGCAGCTGCATTGAACAAGATGGCGTTCAAAGCCTTTTTCATCACCGCTTTTTCTCAGACAGAGAGAGGCAGCTGCCGAGCATCGGATGGGTTCAGGCTTGGCATGAGAGATCTCTTTGATTATCTCTACTCTTAAAAACGTCTAGAATACATTTGTGGTTGAAATCTTTTAAGGCTGGTTGAATTCTGGGGCAGATTTATCCAATATCTACACCTTCGATACAGGACAACATGGTGGGAAGGGGTGTTGCACATCTAGACTGTGAACCTGAATTTAAGGGAACATGGCAACTACAATAAATATTTTTATGATAAATGCAAAATAGATCTTAAAATGCTGATAAAGAATTTAATTGTTGATCTAATTTCTTTTTCTAACACTACCTCAGGGAAACATACTTTTTATACCTTGGTGTGAACTCACAATTAAATCAACAATCAACTGGATGACTCAATTAATATCAAAGTGATATCAGGTTTTAAGGGTTTCTCACAGTGCCAAATACAAACTCTAAATAAATGTCACATTTATTAATTTAAAACTTAACTGCTAAAGCATCGGTTTTATTTAAATTGAGCATATTTGCAACAACACTGAGCATCACTGTTGTATTTAGTTGTCAGGAATTCGCTCTTCTGGTCGTTTACCCGTCGTCTTTGTGATCACAACTCTGCGCCGCCACCACATTTGAGACAGATGTTCGACATCATTTCTCTGTTTCACTAGATTTTAAGATTTTTCTGACTCATATGATTCATTTGTGTATGAAGTGGTGCAACGCATCAGGCTTTTGGCATCAATGCAGATTTAAAATTAAGCATATACCCAGAGCTGTTCAGAAAATGTTGACATGAGAACAGTTTACATCAGACATCCCAAAAAAATCCAGTGTTCACTTGTCATGAAACCTTGCTCCATTTATTACTAATCATCTTATGTGACCTGTGGCCCTGGTGAACAGCGTGTATTTATTAATTTTTTAACAAAACGTTTGTCAGCATCCAAATAAATTTGTCAGTGATGGCATAATCTGTGTGCCATTTAAAGAAAAACATCACTCTGATGCCGTGGAGTAATACACTGCACAGGCAAGATAGTTTAAAAGCCGTTATTGCAGTAGTTCGTGTCTGTGACTGGGTTTGTACACAGCAGAGCTGTTAGCATGATGAGTGTCGCCACAAGATAATGACCATGTGTTTAAAGTCTGAATAAATATCCTTTTGTACAGGGAGTGAGTTTGGGTGTTATAATCAGGATCGTCATCCCGTTGATGTGTATCTATTTATTTTTAATCTGTAAATGCAGGATGTGAATTAGATTAAACTCTTAATCTGTGGATTTGACTCTTTGGGATTATGTGGTTTTAGTCAGTGATAGTGCTGGTTTTTATGATTTTTTTTATTTTTATTTTTTTTCCTTCTGACGTTTTAACTTGATGTGTTGAGATTTGGCAACAAAGCACCTGAAGAAAAGCTTCTGCAGAAAGATTTATGCATGTAAAAACCATTCACACATAGATTTTGATGTTTAAGTGCACACATTAAATTTTAAATACACTATACTCTCCAGCACATTGTATATTATTCTCAAAATAAGGTAACTTCTTATTAGTGGCTTTCCCATTGTAGTATACCCATAAAGAACCAGCTCATATTTCCCACTTTGTACTTTGGAGGAGCACAGTTATATCAACAACAGCACTTCCCAACAACAATCGACTCAAAGGGCCGATCTGACTTTTCAGTACGTTAGATCAGCCACGATATTTGTTTTAGAGAAATCAGAAGTGTCTCAGAGGCTGAAATGAGAGCAAGCTGGAAGATGCTGAGATTTCTGAGTTGGGCCTTTAGTCTTGAGTTAAAATGACACTTTGTATCCAAGAAACCACACGCACAGCTAATATTTCTACGAAATCATCTTTCAAATTGTAATTCCACCCTAAAATACCATACAATTATTTTTAGGTCAAACTATGTCTATTTACATCTTATGAAGAAGATTGTAGTGCTCTTTCTCTAAACATATTGCTACTACTTTTAGGAGATAAGTACACAATGGTTGGTCTTCAGGACTTTCTTTGTTTACTTGTTTGTTAGTTATTTAGTTTCAGATGATAAACTTAGTCCTTGTTGTCACACTGGGCATTTGTAGGCCAAAAATAGTTTGTCTATTTATTTTAGAAGGCGTGGTGAACCAAAATATATACGAATGCATATTTATATTAGTAATTCTGTGATTTTTATTTTTTATTTATTTTGTATGATTATGACTGTAACAGTATTGTGTAATAGTAGTTTTTGCCCGTAGTCAGCCAGTGTCAGCCTGTAATATACTTTCACATTTCTCTTTTTGTGCTTTATTTTGGTACAGAAAAAATAGTAATCAACAAAATATCACTTTTCCCTGCTAACATGCATTCTGGGTGATCTAATCACAAGTGGACAGCTCTAAATACAGGTGTGAACACCCGTAAGACGTATTGAGAACGCATTCAGATGTGCAAGGGGGACATTTGTGGTCACATTCTTTCAATAGTTTGAATGCAAATCTGTCCTGGGCCATATTGAAAGACGTCCTCCTCTGACATGACTCCAAACAAGAAGCAGAGTTTCTATCTGGGTGTTTTTTCCTCTTTCTACCAGAGTGGAAAGAGACAACATCAGAAAATGCCCAAGGTTTTAGAATACACCGTCTTAAAAACTGGCATAATTTCACGGATTTTTTTTTTTGATGACATCAAAGTTGTCAGGAAACGATTGAAACAATTAAATATCAAAAGGTAGAAGTATTGAATCCATGATGATCCCCGAAATTGCCACCAAACTGAAAGCACTTGTTTCATTTATACTAAATAATAGTGATGCTCCGATCAGCATTTTTTGGACCGATCACCGATCACCAAAGTCATGATCTGCCGATTGCCGATCACTGCAGATCACGGAAGGAATCGGACATTTCCATGCCTTTCATCTAGCAGAGAATGCACCATTTATAGAAATTAAACCGCCAGAGGTAGCTGGGGACATGTAGAACAAGAATCTGGTTGAGTTTGCAGAAAACAATTGTTTTTTTTATTTTCTATTAATATTTTAATCTGCCCATATACATCATCCACTGGGTATGATTTCAGCATCAGATTATTAAACAATGATGCAGTGAAATAACTTGAAAATCTCCAAAGAGGTAGCTGGGGACATGTAGAACAAGAATCTGGTGGAGTCGGCAGAGAACATTTGGATTTGGTTCTAAAGGAAGTTTTCAAATCTGACTATGCAGAAATGAGTTTGATTCTGAATATGCTTCAATAATTTTGTTCTATCATTTTGTTTTAATCATTAAAAAGAATGTAGTAAAAAAAACAACCAAGTAATGACAGGTGTATGTATTCCAACAAATGAAAAATCAACTTCGATATAGATTTCTGAGTTTACGGGGTGCACTTGAATGCACCATAAATCCGCTCACACGCTTTACCGTATGAAGCGATGTAAACGGGCACTCGATTTTCAAGTGTAGCTAGCGCGAAGCGCAGATGGCGTGACCGCAGTAAGTTTCACATCTTTCTGACACACTTTGAAGAAATTCCAGACAGGAGAGGTCATGTTGTCGAGATGCACTGTAGAGGTTTTGCCTGTTCGGTTCTGTACACACGTCCCGTACCACATTAGAAAGTGGTCGCTAGTAATTTACGTCAAAAAAAAAAAAAAAAAAAGCTAGTAATTATGTCACATGATCGGCTTTTTGATCGGCATATTTTTCCGATCGCCGATCAGGCTATTTTTGGGCATTATCGGCCGATCATGATCGGCAGCCGATCGATCGGAGCATCACTACTAAATAATGGATTTTCAAATACACCAATAAGTAGAGATTTTAAGTTAAGTTTTGAAGTAGACTAATCAGTGCCGCTTGCTGTCACATGAGCGTTTAGCTACAATAAAACCAGTAATTTTTCGCTGTCTTTCCATCTGGTTTTGTGATGGTTTAAGAAGTGAGTCCTCTTCAGTCCCCATAATGTGCATTCGACTTTGTTGTCAAGGTTTAGTGAAATGCAACCATGCTTCGCTACGTTTTGTATCGTCGACATCGGCTCCGGTCTTTTGCTTCCACTATCGGTGCAAACTCAGACAGAAACGGTGCTGTAAACATTAGTTCCCCAATGTATCATTAGTCAACTCTATTAAAATGTAGTCGACTATGTGCACCGTTCCTACTAATCGATGAGTCGAGCACATCCCTACCAATAAGTCATCTTAAGTCGCTCAAACATTTGAATTAATCAGTTGAATTGATTGTACTTTCATAAAGCCAAAGCCTTGAATGCTCTTTATTTTATGAGACCGTGTCAGTGCTACATTTGAGCATGAAAAGTAACACTTTTCTGTACAATTCTTCATTTTATTTGGAGGCAAAATGTTAGGCTACTAGTATTTGGTATTTGTTGTATTGATTGACATTATTTGAACCTGATTAGGAAAAGCTGAGGCCAACAGTGATCATAACTGTTGCCTCCGAGTAGAGCTTCTTTTATTCCTGAAATTACAGAAACAACAGCTGATGTTCTGTTTGTTGCTCAGCTGACTGTGACATAAAATGGTTAACTGTGATTTGATCACAACTGGTCCCTCAAGATGCATTGTAACGCCAGGTGTGAACACACTTGCTTCAAGCTGGCCACTTGTGGTCCAATCACCCAGGATGCATCATGGTATCAAGTCTGAACGTCCTCTGACAAAGCTTCATGGATTATCTGAGACAATATTATTACACATGAAGATATATTTGACTGAAAACTGACTGTTAAACCCAAGTCGGTTTTAAAAGTATGGTTTCTAACAATATAACATAGTATTTAATGTTTATTATTTTTCTTTGAAATATCACATTCATATTAATATGTTCATTCTGCTGTGCGCACTTCATGTGTTTTTACGACCCGAGCGATGTTTTTCACATGCACATGATTTTGTGATTAAGTACTGTACTGACATTGAAAATTAGATCAATATAAATATACTGATTCCACAATGTCGTGGTCCAATTTAATGTTATTTGTGCTTGAATGTTGGAGCACTGCAGAAGCTGTGTAATAGCCGTGTACTCTACACCTGTGATGTAGCTTCCCTGCAACCCGAGGTGGACCTCTGCAGAAGTTTAAGTACATCCCAACCACAACAACTGCGATTGGTCTTCTTGCTTTGCTCAAATATGTCACTGTGTGACAAAAATTTAATATTTAATAGGCTGTAATTGTATCAGGGGTGCTCATAATGCTAATTCAATAAGCAGTATTCTGCCAGCGATTTGCAGTTTTCTCATTTTCAAAACCCTGCCAGTCTGTATAAATACTATCTTTTAAACCGCACACACACATTCTCTTTTCTTTTCCATGTCGCAACTATTTAATAGCAGTGACTGTTATTAAATGTTTAATACCTTCTCACATACTTGTAAAACAGGAGATTGATCAGATGCCTTGAGGTGCCGTTGTCGGAAAATGTGCCACCACCTCATACTTTTAAGGTCTGACTGCTGAATGACATGGCCTCATCGTATTTGTGCTCACAATAGTGTAGATAGCTTGGGTAGTCTTTGTTTTTTGTTTAAAGACTTCAAACTAAGCTGTAGATCAGGAGAAAAGCAGGCTTATACAAAAAGGAAATTTAGTTGCGGTCTTTTATTTGTTAGCATCTGTTCTAGTGTCTACACTTTGTTAGCTTGTAACTGTCACTTTCTACCATTGTGGTTTGTTCTCATAACTGGACTCATAATTCCTCTGCTGTAAAGGTTTCAGGGCATTTTCCTGGCATTGGACAGTGATTGGCTGGGGTTGATGGGGACAGACGGGTACATTTACCTGCCAGATGTACATATTAAAAAAAGTAGCTGGACTAAAGTGAATAGTCACCAACCTTCCTGGCAGCTAGCAGTTATAGAAAGCAAATACAATTGTCTGTCAGCCAAGTCTTATGTGAACCTCTTGTATTTTACCAAACCTCTTGGATAGTATGTTGGATAATGCACAAACCTTTTCTCATACATCGCTATGTGCTTAAGCATGTAGTGGTGTATTCAGTGGTGACTTAAACAACTAGGTTATTCTTTTATCCTGCTTTAAATGGACCTTAGTGTTGGCCTCTATTTCTGCTTCAGTTACTTTACTGTTACTCCTTTTTATTGCAGTTTAACAACACTAACCTTTTGACTGAACTCAACTGGAACAGTTTCTTCGGTGTATTGCAGATCCATAGACAAATGTGGGGCTAACTTTAGTGTCATGTGGCTGTCTGTTGTTAGAAATGAGTTTTTAACAAGACCTTGTTCTGAAATGGATGAGTTTAGTTTGTTTTTTATCTAGTGGCATTAATCATCTGTCTAGCTGTGTTAGTTATGTGCTCACCAAACATCTGTATGACACTTGATACACACACACACTGAGTTGCAGGTGCTTGTGTTATTTTTAAATCCAAGTGCCACTGGAAATCTCAAAGCTTCGGTATACCCAATCAAACCAAAGGGGACTCTCAAAGATTATCAAATTCGGCACTGGCTTCAAATGCCAGTTTGTTTCCAACAACAGGAGGTATTTCCCTCAACGTCAGAGCAGGGTGCAGTCAAAGAGATGATAATCCCAGCTGTAAAAACCAAACGTTGACTGCAGTTCTGATGAACCAGATCTGAAGATGGGTTCTAGGACTTCTGCAAGTGTCTTCCAGCAACTATGAGCTGCTGTTGTTTGTGTTTGGTGTAGGTACAATATTAATTTGCATATTAAGATCGTATTGGGTAACTGTAGTGAGGGTGACAGGGCAAAGAGTAGACATTTGTTTTACTGTTTATTACCTTTTTAAAAACAGACATTCCTCAGCTTTTTAACTAAAAAGAGTTTGATGGAGGAAAAACTATTGTGTCTAATGAAAGTGATGTAATTAGGACTTGGCATTAAAGCTGACGTCGGCAGGTTTTCAAAATTCCGAGTCAAAAGTCGGAAAATTCGAACTGATACAACTTTCAGGTCCCTCCCCCAACCTCTAACAAGCTCCAAACCGCCCCCCAAACCCCTCCCCCTCTGTGGACGAGGTTGTGCACGTGAGTTCACACCAGTGTGCGCGCACACAAGCTTCTTTTTTCCTCTTCTTTGAAATTTTGGATGTGTAGGCAGTAGTTGGCAAAGGTGGAATGGGAAGATTTGGGTTTTTCGGCTGCTGCACCATTTTCGCTAAGAAGCCGATATCAATCTGGTCTCTGACCGGGAGAACTTTCATGCGCGTGAATCGGGGGAGGGGGGCGGGCTCGATAGCGGCGTGTGCACAAGCTGTGATTGACAGGTAGCGATTCCTCCCCCCCTAACGTGATTGGTTAAAAACAGCCGGGAGCGCTCGATTTTTGCAAGCATGATTACAGGCTTTAGAGGGAGCTACAGAATTCGGGATTTTTCCTAAAAAGCCTATTTAATATTCTACTTCCAGAATCCCATGACAGTTCAAGCTAATGACTAAAAAAAAGTTGCCGACGGCACCTTTAATGGCATCCTGGTGCAGCTAAACTTTCTGTGTTCATGGGGAAAGTCTCAAGTTTTCTGATCAGAAAGTGGAAACAAGTATGAGCCTTCATCTATTTATGATATTGACACTAATCACAAACTACGTTGACGACATGCCAACCAGTCGGAGTCTATTCTCATTCTGCGGTATTTGTAGCATCAAAACGGCATGAGCAACCGCTTGAATTTTGGGTTGAAATATTCTTTAAACTGCAAAAGTTTGATCTAATTTCTGGTAAATTTTTTATTTTTTTTTTAAGAAAAAACCCAGTGAAATTTAATAGAAAACAAACAAACAAAAAGAAACACATCATACCTACGAAGTGAATTCCAACGGTCGGTCAGAAAAGTTTGCCTGGGTTTGGTGCAGTCAGAGGAACGACGGCGTTGTCTTTTACTTGTCAGATGTGATCATTTATTCTTTTAAAAGTCACTTGCAATATAAAAACATTTTAAAATTGCGACACAGATGAAGAATATCCTCCTCGGGACACAGTTCAAGGTCCTTGTCATTAACTACTTTTTTGGCTTAATGTGGGCAAAGTCAGTGAGTTTAAAAGTGGTCTCAAAAGCTCACCGTATTCAATGATGTAGTGAATTGATGTGATATCCTCTTCATGCTCATGGCGTCTGCCTGAATCTTGCCCCTGCTTGGGTTAGATAGTGGTGAACCCCAGCTATACAAACAGCAATTGAAACTAACTAACATTTGTTTGGTAATTATTTGACGGTGTTTTATTTTTATACACCAATGAAGACGGGTGTCATAACTAGTGTCAACTAGAGATGATTGTATGATGGTTATTACAGTTACCATTGGCACTCATGTATCATATTCATACCTGATGTAATGAGGGCTTATATCCTCCCCTCCCCCCTTGAACCTATTTTTGATGTCCTCCTGGTTCTCCACACCTTTCCCAGCTTCAGCATTACTAGGAAAATTCTACCTAAACCTTTTCTTCTAACTAGATTTGTGTGTAGTATGATTGTTGGGGCCGTTATGCATAGCTTGCCAAAAGGTCTGAGCCACTAGTTTGAATAGTAAAATTAGTTGTCACAAGGGCTGCTTACAGACCCATTTACAACCTTGTCACCACTCGGATACTGTAACGCTGCTGTAAGCTCACCACAAGCCTTGGCAGCACTTTGCATGTGCACCTCACTGCCTGCTCTAGTTTGAATAGCGACTGTCTCGCTGTCTGTTTACATTCTAGCCCGTACGTTTCACTGCCACCGGGAAAATGCAACCAAACCCGATTCCCGAGATGACAGGAAAAGACAGTTAGTATAAGTGAGTTTTCTTCCTCTTTAAAGCAAGACAAGCCACAGTCACTTGAGCAAAAGAGTGGGGTAGCTGTCATGTGACTCTTAACACACTCATGTTCCTCTCTTGGAGGCTTGGGGAGAAATGGGGGAGGGGTATGATTATTAATGCAATCAAAGAAGTGTATTTTGTGTTTTAAATAAAGTCATGCATTTAGCTTTGGGCTAGCCTGACTCTCCTTTGCTTTTTTTTCTGTTCTTTTTTTAATCCAACTCATTCATTTCCTTGTATGAAAAGATATTTGTGCAGCTGTCCCAAGCACAAAACATACCTTTGTTGATGTATGTGACCTTTTTTATCCTTTTAAACATTGATTTCTTAATAGTTTTTCAAGCGGTGGCATTTGCAGAAAATCTCCAAACCTTATAGATAGGCTGTAGAATCTGTGAGCTTTGTGTTTAGGATTTTCTTGCGACAGTCATGACTGTATTACTGCTGGAAGTCTCTTATTTTACAGAAGCCAGGGTCAGCAACTTTTTATAGAGACCGTAAGAGCTGCAGCATCATGGAATGTTTCAGTAATCAATCAATTAAGCTCCACTGTCAGGCCCATTGATGTTATGTCCCTCATCATCAGACATTACCCAGAGGAAGTGGCCGCATTGAGCACACAAAATTGTTTTTATTTAAAGGGACAGGTCAAACAGAATAATTAAGTAAGACTACCAAAATTTTGACTTAAGTCAAATACAGATTCCTGTGGCAGTCTTGTAGAATCCAATTAGCAAGCTTTCTATTAGCTATTCACATTGTTTTATTAGAACTTCATTCACAACAGGTAAAAGTTTGAGTTAATTATATGTCAGTGAACAAGTTAAACTGGACTTTAAAACATTGAACATAAACCAATATGACGTTAAATATATTTAAAGTTCTTTTTTCTGAGCGCTTACTTCACACAAATGTGAAACACAAAGAAATATTTTACAGGGAAGATACCGTTAAAGTCCTCTGTACCAAGGTTGGACCGACGGGCTGTACAGTCATCTATGGCCAGTGGCTCACAGGTGGTGAGCCATCTTCATGATACCACTATTCTCCTGACAGTGGACACATACACAGTACTGCAGTAGAAATGAAGGAGAGGCTGTACACTAGCAGCTTAACAGCATTTGAGCAGTCTGAAAATAACACAGAGTCAATGGTCTTCACAGCTGCAACCTAACGAAAATTCAAGCGCTCATTGCATCAACATAAATAGAGGCACAAGAGGGCTACATGACAGCCTTGGCAGAGAGAGATGGGTTTGCTCCAGTCCTCCTGCCAAATGCTAAAAGGAAAGTTAATGGAGCCTTGTGGTAAATATGCACTGATGAGTTTTTACATTCTGACCACTCACCTGGTATTGAGTAGTTCCCCCTTCTTTCCACCAATAGAGCTCTGACCAGTCGAGGTGTGGATGAAGAACATTTTAGGTTGTGTTGGAGTGTCTGGCACCAGGGTGTTACCAATAGATAATTTAGACCCTATGGGCTGTAGGATGGGGGGCTTTTTCCCCACACATGACAGAAGTTTGCAGACTGGGCGAGCACCTTGGGCTCTCTGTTCTTTGAGCCTTATTTTTTTGTCCAGCAGTTTTTGCAGGCTCACTGCTTTCCTGCTGAGCGAGACTGAGCTGTAGGGGAGTTGTGTTGCCTTCGGGGGGCCATGGTGTGCAGAAATGGTTAGGTAGGTGTCAAGTGTTTATTAAAAAAAAAAAAAAAAAAGTGACACCCATGTTAATGTTTTCCCAGCAGAAACTGGCAGGATGAGCAGTGTTAGTCACGTTATCTGTCAGGGGTTTTAATGTTGTGACCATCGGTGTAGAGTGTAACTGAACCGCCAATTAGCCTAAATGTGAGACTATAGGTTCAGTCCTCATGTACCACATTTGGCACTTCCCTGTCACATACTTTTTCAACTTTATGCATTTGGCAAAGATGGATAAATGTGTTTTCTTTTTTAAAATAGTTATTACTTAACATAACAGTAACTATAATTACAGCACATCATGAAATAAAATGCAGAACAAATCAATTCTTTATTGCCATCCACTAGCCATGCATGATGCTTTGTGTCAAGTTTTTCTGCTCTTCTAATACCACAACAGTCTTATGAGGAGTATAGTAATGTTGAAAAGTAAAAGAATCAGCTTCTGAACAGGTGCTGGCCTAAGACTCCAACTTAATTATTATTTCTAAATTATTACTTATTGTACAGCAGCGAGAAAACAGATCAGTCCACCATGCATTATGAATGTATTAAAAGCTTGATTGCTTAAATTTTCAGATATTTGCTTGGTACCCTCAGCTTAAAGTAACAAGTATTTAATGGTTAAACTTAATTGGCATGTTTGCAATATTTAAAAAGTAAGTACTTACCAGTTTACTTTCCAACAAGCATGATTCACTTAAGTTTATATCGGGCCAGAAATTCTTCTTCGTGTATCTGATATTTGGTGACCAATGAGACGCTGAAACTCTTCATTTTCTGTTTTCACTCTGCACTACATATCTGCCCCGACAGAAGTAATTCAAATGATTCTCTATGATTTCTAACAGAAATGCACTGCTTGAAATGCAGTGTATATGGCACCTTTGAATAGGAAGCTATCGATATGTAAAACCGTACATTTAAGATTTAGAAAGGTGTTTGTGGGGCGGTCGGTGGCGTAGTGGGTTAAGCAGCCGCCCCATGTACAGAGGCCACAGTCCTCGCTGCAGCGGGCCCCGGTTCGACTCCCGCACCGAGCGGCCCTGTGCTGCATGTCCCTCTCTCTGCCCCCTGCTTCCTGTCTCTCTCAAACTGTCCTAACATTAAAGGCATAAAAAGCCCAAAAAAACACTTAAAAAAAAGAAAGGTGCTTGTGTAAACATGTAATTGGGTTTAGGCTAAAAAATGGTCCCATGAGAAAGTGTAAATGTGGAAAAATGTGTAAATGTCGCACATGCTGACCTGCCATTTGAAGCTGGTTCAGCGAAAGCAGTAAACTATTTAATCATGAAAATTCTAGGGAATTCTAGTGCTTTTAAAAACCAAATAATGGACACACTTCTAACAGGTATAACTGATCGTAATGGCGTGGGTCATGTACATAAGCTACATTGTAGTATTGGCTTTGATCTAACGAAGACGGCAAATCAAAATTTATACAAAGCTAATTGTGCAGTTTGTCTTTTTTTCCTTTAAGCTTTCAGCTACTTTGGCTCTTCTTCTGGTTCCAAGTCCTCCGGTGTAAAAAGATTTTTGCGATGTATGATGCAAAAATAGTTATTTCTGAATGCCAGCCCATCGCCACTTTTGATCTTAGCGGCTTCATTTCGTATAAAGCAAATAGTTTGTAAATGATCATTTCTCAATGGCATTGGGTGTGTCACGCCAATGGTAATGGTAGTTATTTCTGTTTTAATAGTTTCTTTGCTGATTTATCCTTTAATCAGATGAATTTGTACCTAAAATGAATAAAACATCATGACCAGGACTGTGCCAGCTTATGCATACGTATTCGTAGCCCCAGGATTATGCTCTACTTTCAGTGGAGCAAAATGGGTTATGTGACCCAAGGCTATTCATTTTTAGTTCATCCATTCTTCTTTTTGAAGCAATTACTTTGGATTGTAGAGGATATCCCTCCTAAAAGAAAAAAAATTCACAATGTAAAAACAGAATAAACCATTAATGTTGCTTAAAAAAAATAGTCTCTGCCGTTAGTTGTGGGGGGGAGGGGTAAAATTATTACAGAGTAACAATCTCGGTAATAATTTTAATTAATAGTCTGTTTTTAAATCCGTTATTCAGCAACTGTAACTTTTTAATAACCTTTTTTTAATCAAAAGTTCAGATAAGTTATGTGTAGATATGAGAGTTGTGTAATGGTTTGGACTCAAGGTGGGCTCACACAGATGTTTAATGACCAACATAGTGACACTGTTTGGAGTCAATGGTATTTGACTTGCCTTGAAATCAGCCGTCAGTCACCATCTCACCGTGGGTAGGCAGCAAGAGGCCAAGAACCATCCACCGCTACTACACACCACCAGTGACAGACGCCTAATGTCTAATTTTAAGTCCCAATACTTTTGTCAATTTTAAGCATTTATTCAACCGTTGTTGGCAGATTTTGGCATCCTCTGTAGTTGGCCTGTCAATTCCATGGCGTTACAAATGAATGGTTATTGCAACGGCCCTACTGGTTGCTAGGTAACAGCATAAGGAAGTTGGGAGACTGTAGGAACATCTATATGCCATGTGGGAAAGCTGGTTCACAGTGTGCCAAGCAAAGAAAAATATGAGAGTGAGAAACAGTGATTGAAAAGTGGCTTTGCTAACATGTATCGATATGCTCGTTTCCCTTCTCTTTCTACGGAAATACTCGACACAACCTTGACTTCACGTGGAGTCTCCATGCAAAATGTGTATAACTGATGGCGGAGGCTGTGCAGCCATCTGACGCAAATTCCATCAAATCCAATAATTAGTTAAATGTTCTATTAGTCAAACCCAACAAAGGAGTCGGCCTCTACTTTGGATCGTCTGTTAAACAAAGCAAGTAATCTATTTGCCTCACTTGGTGTTTAAAGGTACTGTGCTGTTTCCTATGCAGAGGCCATCGGTGTCAGGGTGACCGAAGTGGACCCAGCTCGCTTTTTACCTTTTACAGAACCGCATGTTTACAAACTGCAAAGTCTCATGTGAAAGCCACCAAACTGAGAGCAGCAGCATTTGGGGAAAAAAGTGCGCTAATCTGGCTGACGACTCAATTTTTTGCTAATTCCTTCTGTGTAGGCGGATTTGTGCAACCCACTCAAAGATAATTCACTTGTTAAATTATCCGAGAAAGAAAATTGTGGTCCAACGCAACCTGCAGGGTGTAGTTAAATGCCGTCCCTTTACATTCCTCTTGTCTCATGAGAGGTGGTGGCAGTTACTGAACATAACTCCAGTTATTTGGTGCGTCTTAGCCCTCATAGCACTGAGGCTGAACCTGCTGTTACTGACAATGGGAAATGGTTTATTTGCCTTGTTTCAATACGTGTGTATTTTAAAACACCATCTAACGCGTTGTTGTTGTTTTTTCTGGTGTAAAAATGGAATTGGATCCTCTGTGAGTTCAGATACACTTGCAAGTTAACTTTTAAAGGATTGCAAACTGCAGAGATTCGTTTGTTTGGTATACTTTGTTAAACAGAAAAAAAATTTGTATTATGATCTTTTGTGCCTTTTTTCTTGTCAGCAACATGGAAAACATCTCATGTGCATTGAATCATACTGATGCTAGCTAGTCACATTCACCTTCTACTCCATTGTGCTGAACTTGCTTTGTATCTGGGGGAAGGGAAAAAAAAAACAAGTCACAGAGAAGTGATGTGTGAGTGTGATGGAGTGCTAGATTGGATGGGGCTTTTAAAAAAATGTCCAGGAGCAATACCCTTCTGTCTTCTTTACTGCATCATCAGCTCTGTTGTTCCTGCCTTCTTTGTGACCTGGTTGTGCTTCAGCAACATTTACCATGCATCACTTCACCACAGCACTTAGATGGACCCTCATCCACCAACCGGACCTAAAGAGGGGGGGTAAAAACACGCATCAGTTTACAGATTCATTTTAAAAAGCGGCATTTTAACGTGTGTAATCATAAAATGTCAAAAGGGGGAACAATATAATAAGTTTCTTTCTTTTTAGGGTTTTTATTTGGGCAGATTGGATCATAAGTGACATGCTTTATTCTGAGAAAAGGTCAATTAAAGCTCAGTAAAATGTTTTTAAAGCTGTTAGCAGGGATTGAGAGGTCAGATTAATTTCATGAAGACCAAGTTGGCTTACTGGTAGCTGTTGAATTGCTTGACAGTCTGGTAGCACTAGTCAGTGGTTTAACTGCCACTACTGGTTAGATTCGAGATGCTGAGCACTGAAACTGATTTGCTGAGCTAAAAGTAAAACAGCATTTGGGTGGAGGAGCACTCATAAATATTTCAGAATTTTCCTCCACTGGGTGAATGGATGGAGGGATAAATGAGGTGCTCCCTCTCCAGACGGTGGTTTTCTAAAAGCCATTGCTGCTGTATCAAGTCCTGAAAGCAGTGTTGCAGTATAGGCCAAGAATAGCAGTTTTTCAGATCCATCAGGCTTTTCACCATTCTGGCCTCAGATGAAAACTGAGATTTGGTTAAAAAAAAAAAACAAAAAAAAACATATACAATAAAATGTTGCTTGAAGTATCCTGTTAGTTTATTTATGCCTATGAGCTTTAAAATGTGCATAGTTACAACACGTGTAGTCAGACAGGCGATGTTTCATTACCATGATCTTTAACAGAGTTGATGCAGAGCTTATTTCTGTCAGCAAGTTGTCAGTTTAAAGCTGAGGCTGTGCAGAGAGAAGGTGAGCTATGGATGAGGTGATGTCGAGTGAACCTTGAGAGATCTTTGCTAATGTTGAGGCAAAATTTGGCTAATTTTTTTTAGTGTTGCCCTACAATAGTTACCACACATATAACCAATGGATTGCTCATTCGCTCACCTCTGCACAACACTTTAAAGCCAGATGTGGGATACTTCTCAGATTTGAAAATTTGCTACTAATTTGTTTAAAAGTTTCTTTCTGATGTTCTAAATGTTTTAGCCATAAACATCGATATAGCCTAGATGAGGTGAGGAAGAGTACTGAATGAATGGAAAAAATTCAGAAAATGGTCCTGTTGCATAACCTGTTCTAACTTAAGACGTCAGTACAATGCATCTTAGGTGATTCCCAATCCAGAGGTCTGTCAAAGCCTGCGTGCAGGGGAAATTGTTATGCCCTTAGAGCAGTATCTCTATTATTTATTTCAGATAGCTATGTTTCTATTTTTGTCTGGGATTTAAAATGTAATACTATGCATGCTCTTTGAAAATGTTTTACCAAAACATCACTAAAAACACATTCTTTTTATTTATTTATTTTTTGCTATGCCATTGTGGAGTATGTAAATTTATAAGGATAAGATTACAAAAAAATCAAATATGGAAAACACGAAAAGGTGTGACAACTTTCTGAATGCACTGTAACACTTTGTTACGCCTTTAAAATCACTTAAAGCCAGGATGTAATTTGTAACCTGTTACTATATAATGCAACTGATTGCATAGCCTGATTCAGATCCTGGATGGACATTGGCAAGTGAAGTGGTTGTAGAAGAAACCACAGAGCAAGTGAGTTTGTAAAGTATGTATGTACTCTGTCGCCACATCCGCTGAATGTTTTGACAAAGGGAAGAGAGATAGAAGAGCACAGCTAAGGAAACACCCATGAAAAGGAAACGCCTGCTTAGAAAAACTATGTGCTCGTATTAAAGTAGAGGCAGAAGGCTGGCATGATGATTGGTTGCAATGCTACAGCCAGCGACTGGCTGACTTGCAGCACAAACCAACCACATATACGCGGTGCTGCAGCTTAGAGTGTCTGTAGGAGCGGCAAACGATCCACAACCCAAGCAGCATTATGAGGCACAGTATCCCACAGAGAGCCAAGTTAACAGGAACAATCATAGAAGCGAGACTGGATGCAGCATTCAAGAAGGCCAAGGGGTGGGGCAGCTGGTATCCAAGCAGGAGGTCGTAAATTATTAAGGTCACCATCTTTACCTCGCCTTTCAAACGCCACCGTGCACACAAGGTCTGTCTCAAAGCTGGGCAATATGTTAACAAATTAGTGTTTGAGACTTAACACATTGGGATCTTTGATTACATAACCATCAGGGATGAGTATTGAGAACTGATACTAAATGGAGACAAGTTCAAGGATGGTCAGTGCACAAATATTGATGAGCAGTTATTGTTAATGCATTCTTATGTAGCTGGCATTTTAAAATTCCCAACTCTCCCCTTATGAATATAAACATCTGTTAGTCTGGTGATTTATGTGCTCAACAGCAGGAGATGTAGACACCTGAACATGTGTGCTGTTAGGGCTGCACGATTATGGAAAAAATCATAATCACGATTATTTGGATCATAATTGAAATCACGATTATTAATCACGATTATGGAACAACGATAAACAACTGAATTTTATTGCACTTCTTTCCAAAATAAAAACAATTTTCAGTGCAGAATGTAATTTAAAATCACGAAATGAAATCTAGCTAAGAATGTACTATGTAAGGAATAAACAAAATAAAACTGAAATGCAATTATTATTGCACAGTCTTTGCACAACACCTGCTTTTGTTGGACATCGCTAGCCCTGAATCCGAAGTAGCTCCACACAGCCAAAATTGAGCCCCTTTGAGGGACGAGCTCGTCCTTCTCACCAGAGAGACCGGCTGTGGGCTCACCTTCTGCCGCAGCTTCAGCTTGGCTCTCGGTCATTTCAATCATCCTCACCACCAGTTTTGTCTTCCCTTATATCACTACTACTCTGCTCTCACCACTTGAACTTGACACCACTGCTGGCTGCACTAGTGAGGAGCTGCGCGCTTAACTTGCTTGTGGATCAGTTAGGCGGCGTAACGAATAGGTCCATGTTCGCCCCCTGGTTGTTGGCGGACTACTGGTTAAATGCTTGCATGCTAGAGTATAATGCAACTGAACCCGCATTAAGAAAATAAATGTTAAAAAAAATCGCGATTTTCATTTTTCATAATCGTCGCGGCCAAAATCGCGATTTTCATTAAAATTCGATTATGTGCTGTGTTATTTTTAGGGTCAGATTGAGACTAACAATTAGCCTGATGGGGTCAAATAATGGCATCAGTTCATATGAACAGGCCAAATGTTATGGAAATGAAGGCGAGTGATCCAACAGAAAGCAGCAAGTTTCTGAGTTTAACTTAGTTGAGTCTGAGTTGGAATTTAATAGTATATACGTGACCACAGGATGGTGGTTAGTGATGCAGCTCATTCTGCCTGTGTCCTAATTAGTAAACAGTTGCAGAGCAAATGCCAGAAGTATAAGTCTGAAACATTGATCTTTGAACTAAGAAGAGGTGCAATACTTATGCTTTAACATATCATATATATTGGTATATTGCCACACTTCCAGATGAAATTATAAGATAATTAGGAAAATGTCTGCCGACCTCACAAATGACTACAACTGAGATCATTTTCCCATAGATTTCTACACGAACCACAGGACTCGCCCACAGTTTAATACACATTGTCATTGTCTTCATTTTTCAAACAAGATACCCCGCCCATCTTTCTGTGTAGTTTAGATCAAAACATCTGTGGTAGGATGGACTAGTGTTGTTTTTTCCATTTAGACATTGTTAAAAACTTGGTAACTTGGATAGTTTTAGCAAATTTTTTTTAGATCCTTTTAGCAGTTCGGTTTTAGTGTGTGTGGTGTTGTTTTTTTAAAGGTCCCTATTGACAATTAGAACCAACTTTTTTACCTGTTGTGCTGTTGTCATAAAGGTGTTCATGTTTATGCTACTACTATTATCAGCCTTACGGCACATATATATATAATTATGACACACAAAGATCTTACGAAGAGTAATGTGAAAATAAGTTAAAATTACATTTCTCTGAGTGATCCCTTTACATGTAATTATAGCCCAAAACACAGAACAATCGTCCTATTTTTAGTGTGTGTCTGGTAGTTTTACGCTTCTCCTCACCCCATTAGAATTAGTTGGAAACGGCTTCCTGTTGGTCTGTTATCAGAACTGATTGCCGGGATGTGACAGATTTCAAAGAACATCTGTAAATTGTAGCATCATAATAACATGAGGCGTGTGAGCCATGTATATGGGCACTAGTTTCGTTTTCTAAGGAGTAAGCATGAACAATGCACTGATTTCAGACACACCCAAGGCTTTTTTTTCCCTCTAAGATTTGATTATTAGCTAATATTAGATGCGTCATTCTCATCCTCCCCCTTCCTGGATCATATTTAGTTTGAAATTTTATAAAAGTTTAATGTGACAGTTGCTGCTAGTTCATGACAGAACAAGCATGCCAAACAAAAAAATTATGATTTAGCCTCTGCTTAGAATGGGGGGGGGAACGAGTATGTCAGTAAAATTGTATGACAATACCTGAGTTGGACTATACTAAAAATAGAACAATAGTTCATGCACATACTGTCCTACTCCACTAGGAAAACAGTCATGGTGCATTCTTGCTACTTTATATACCCTGGTTATTAATCACATTGCTTTTGGGATTGTACTGGATCGTCTTGTTATGCAGCATTTTTTGGCTGCCTCTCAGTACAATGTGTTCAGTCCTTTGTTCTGTGTATGCCCATATACACAGTCTATTAGGTAGAAAACTAAATAAAGAAGAGCTGCATTTCTAGAAGGCCATGTAGCCTAAGTGCAGGCTCACTATGTTCAGTGTTATGCTCAGCTTACAAGCTTTGCTCCCCTTTACCAAGGGGTTAATTAGCAGCTACCCTCCCAATTGTCCTCTGCTTGTTCACTCTCATTAGTTTAATCTGGCTGTGTCCTCCAGCTTGCCTCTCTTGCTTCTATCCTCTTGTGCAGCAGAACATATCTCTGCCTACTCCTTCCCTTATGTCATCAGGGTGACAACCCTTGTCTACCCCAGAAATCTACTGCCAAACCCCATTAGACCATCCTGTGGTTTCTAGCCCTTTGCTGATGCCATCCTATTGCTTTTGATTAGCTTTCATGGAAAAAAATACATTAATATTATTTTTTTAAAGTCTTCTAATTAAAAAGAAAAATATGTTGAGGGTTAAAAAAGGCCTTCAGTCCAGTGTGGTGTGAGGCCATTAATGACCATTAACATTTTGTTGTACTCTTCTTTAATACTAGTAAATTAGCTTTTTACTCGAGCTGTAAGCATTGGACTGTTGAACAGTTGCTCTCTGTCATTTGCAAAAGCCTATATTTGAAAAGAATTGTTGTTTATGTCGATTCAAAATCCGCTTTTTCCCTGTACCCTTTTTAAAGAAACTTGGGCAGAAATAATCTGAGAACCTATAAATCTAAATGGTGTGAAAATGGATGGTGTATACATGATTATTGCCATTTGGGAGGAAGAAATAACAATGAACTGTGTCTCTGTATGGAGTCAAATTACACTTCCTCTCTCCTTGTCACTGTTGCGCTTGAGATGTCGGAGCTGATAGGAGTGGCTGGAAAATGTGAAGTCTGCTTCCCTCCTCCTCTCTCTCCTCCTCCTCCCCCTCAAACTCACTAAAAATAGCTTACAGAAAGAGAAGGCAGCAAAGTCGAGGCTCTATCTGTTGAGCTGCCAGTGGTTTCAACACTCCCACCACTAGCAAA
Organism: Odontesthes bonariensis; assembly: GCF_027942865.1. Lineage (NCBI taxonomy): Eukaryota > Metazoa > Chordata > Actinopteri > Atheriniformes > Atherinopsidae > Odontesthes > Odontesthes bonariensis. The sequence goes on along the minus strand of NC_134515.1, from coordinate 11,968,217 downwards.
AGAGGGAAAAAAGTCCTCTGAATCACCACTTATGTTAATACCGATCACCACTGAGGAGTATAATATTATTTTTATGCTTTCCTTTTTGAGTTTCAGCCGTTTGAAACAGAAGTTCTTGAAATTTAAACCATTTAGAGGATATGTTACCTTAAAGCAAAATAAATTGTCCATTCACACAAAGCAGTTGGAAATAATCGCACGTTAAATGCTTCATTAAATCGTTTTTGAAGGAGAGGAACGGTGGTGTTCCTGCACGACTGCATCGATCACATGACCCAAGCCACACATGTGGAGAAGGTGCCCCACATTTTGACACGTTACAGTACAGACATGCTGAGATTACCCAGGAAATATATGGTTATGATCTTGTAAATATTTTAGATTATACACCTGATGCGACTTCAGAAGTGTAGCCTAATAATAGTGATAATAACCATTATATACACTTTAAATAGCTACACTGATGGTTTTTTTTACATCTCATCGTCCTCTGTTGCCTACTTTAAGATTAATCTAGAGCTAAATTACATTTAGCCTTTCTTGATTGGTTCACTTTGTTTACTTATCTGAGAATTAACCTCTGACAAAACATGTTGCCTGTTGTAATTATGTCTGATTTTTGTCTCAGGGACAGTATAAAAGCTGTCCCCCTTTCTTTTGCTTAGTTTACTTTAATTAAATGAGTTTCAAACTCCCAAAAGTTTACAGTCGATGTATGGGTTGGATTCTCTGCCTTGCTGTTGATTCAAGTCAGGATTCTGCTTCTTCTTTTTTTTTTGTCTTTGCACAGAACGGATGCTGTTAAAACACTGTTGTAATCACAAGGTGAATGTCAGCTGCGTTTTTGGGGACATTGAATCCACTGCAGAGCAAAGTGTTTGCAAAGAATACTTCAAAACTGACAGTAAAGATAAAGATACCATGGTATCTCTGTCAAATACGCACACCAGTCAGTTTTTTATTTTAAATGATTAAAACAAGGTAAAGAAAATGTTGAATTAAATAAACATTATGACAATGGAGATGATGGATCTTATCTTATCTTTCTTAAGGGAAATACAACATTTGTAGCTGAAAGTGTTGAGTTATTTTTACATTATCCCTAATCTAGACCAGCAGATATATACTTGACCTTACGCACTTCTTTCAGATGGTCATTTTGATGTGTTCTAGTTTCTAAAATATGCTGATTTTTGTTACAGCTTTGTTAGAAAGTCTACCTGTGAGTTGCTTTACCAAGTGCACAGAGGGTTATCACAGAGGAGACAAGAATTATCCACTGATATTACCATGACACGTTTTTATCACCAAGATTAGGGGGCTAAGACGCCTTGCTTGGATGCAGACCCATTTAGCAGCACTGACCAATCAGGTCACAGGTAGCTACTAAGGTCTGATGCGCATATAGGATAAGGCGTTCATTCAGAAGGTCTCGACATTCTTCAGGACAAAGGACCTTAATCGTAACGCAGACAAACAGGGAGGTAAGGTCAGTTTGCAGCGCAGATGCTACGATAACTAGCTTGTATTTGACTAGTAAGAAGCTGTCACTTTACATATTTTCTTTGAAAATCATTTTACATTTTTAAAATGATGATGGTCGAATGATCCTTGGAACAGGTGAAAAGAGAGGATGAAATGCAGACAGATCTTTAGTTTACTCGTCTGGATGCGATTGCTGAAATTGTGGATTATTTTGAGGGAGGACTTGATGCAGAAAGTTTAATTTGCTGACCGTTTCTTTTTAAATTTGACTAAAGACGGTTATGATTGTATTATTTCCAGTGCATTTTATATCCCTAAGAATCTAAACCAGCCAAACTCTCTTTTATTTTTTTATTTTTTTATTTTTTTTTAGTTGAACTTTTCGTCTGTCAGTGGATAGTGAAAGTGTCGGTGGTAAGAGCGTCAACCAGAGGATTGGGGTCAGCGGGATAGCTGCTGCTTTTAGGATCATCAGCAGGTTTTGTCTTAACCGGATTTGGCTGGAGGAGCTGAATCAACTGTGTCCCAGGATTACAGGGATGACATTGGAGGGGAGTTTAGAGTCCGCAGGCCAGAGCGTTGACTGCTTTGTCAAACCCAGCCCCTCATCTGAGCACCTTGGGGCTCCAACAGTGCAGCAAAACCCGAGCTGGTCTCTAGCCTCTCTGCTTTTTTGATATCTGGACAATAATCCTTTCTTAAATTTGACAGTTACAAGGGGGTATGCTTTGTTTTTAATATGTCCAACTGGATACATTTTCTCACTTTCTCCTCTTTTTTTTTTTTTTCTCCATCATTTTCGCTTTGACTTTTGAGGAATATTTATAAGCTGCTTGTCGTAGCCAGATGTTTGAAGAAGAGTTTGCTGTTGTTTGGGTGGAAAGAGTGAACAAATTCAATATCATCCTCAAATTTGTTATCTTAAGCCTTAAGTAGCTGCCTAGTGCTTGTTGCTAGGTTACAGTTTCAAGCTGGCATGGACAAGTCTTGAGCTGTCTCAAAAGTGATTCGCTTTGTCTGAGCCTCACAAATTGAGTTTATGAGTAACTCTGATATGCAGCTGCATTTTGTTAAAGCATGTCCATAAATTAATTAATTACTTGAAAGAAAAAACACTGCTAAGACCATGCATGTAATGTGCAGCCTTAGAGTTTTTCATTAAAAAGTCTGTGCCACGAGTTTAATGAAACTTTTGTGTATTTTTATCGATGTGAAGTAAGCAGCATGTTCAGCTTCTCACTCTTTGTCTCCTTTAGATCAGCAAGAGTCTAGGCGGCGGAGCAAAGCACACCATTAGCAGAGGAAAATGAGTGAACTGGATCAGCTACGCCAGGAGGCTGAGCAGCTCAAGAACCAGATCAGAGTAAGTCCCCTCCTCAGGTTAGCCTGTTTTTTATTTTTCAATTTCATGTTGGATTAGAACTCCAGACTAACTGTATAAACACCGGCCAGTCAGGAAGCCAGTGATGGTATGTCAACATGTATTGCCGTGGGCTCAAATGATGAAATTCGCTCAACTAATGTCTAAGATGTGCATCTGCTATAAAAAGCAGTCATGAAAAGTGAAAAGGCGACATTCATTCATTCATTGGCCACTGTGCTGTAGATCGTTGATGCGACATGACATTAAAAAGAGATTTTCAAAAACATGTTCAGGCTGCCCTTGAACATCACTGAAACTAACAGGATCTAAGACGGCTGTGACGATGTAAAGAGGATCTTTTTCACTTGTGTTGTGCCATAAATTAAGTTTGAGATTGAAATTATTACTTTCGTTGCCCCAATGAAACAAAGCTGATCACACATATAAATTCATTTACATGTAGCACATTAAAGGTGAATTCGGTCATTAAGATGAAATGTCCCTGCTTAATGTGATGCAAACCTTACTGGATTTCATATGAAATTGTAACTTGGAGATTGACTGTTATTGTGTTTTAGGATGCCAGGAAAGCGTGTGCAGATGCTACCCTGTCTCAGGTAAGAAGTATATTCATGACACGATCTTGACTCAACATAATCTATTATGTAACTATTGACAAATGCACTAAAAACTGCTTTAATGTTGTGTGGTTGTGAGCATGGAGTACATGATTTGTAGAATGCTTTCAACTAACTACACAGAGTTTGAATGCACACAGCAGAGAAATGTCAACTTGTTCTCAGAGTGACTTTTTCTTTCTTTTTAATCTTGTTCAGATCACAGCTAACGTCGACCCTGTTGGCCGAATTCAGATGCGCACCAGACGGACACTGAGGGGGCATCTGGCTAAAATCTATGCCATGCACTGGGGCACTGACTCAAGGTAATCTCATTCAGCTCCATTCGATCAATTAACTGGATATTTCATCCCATCAGCACAGTCCTCCATTCCTGAATGCAGGAAGTGGGTGTTATTTAACTGTCTTTGTACTCTTTATTTCTTCCTGGGGTTCCTTTTTAAATCACGATACTCCACTTTACATCCTATAATAAGTCTTTATCTTGACCTCTTCCCAAAGTAATGTATCATTAACATAAAGGCAGTGTTCAATCAGCTCTATGGGTGGCTGTGGGAGCACATTTAAAACATTAAAAGCATTTTTTGCTGTGCATTTGTTGCTCATTGGACCAGTGTCAGTCACCCTATCTTGGAGCGTGTCTATTTTGTGTGTCTGTGCCATGTTTGTGTGTATTGGGGTGGGTTATGTGGGTAGGGAAAATACTCAAGATGGAGTCTGCCTTTATTAAAGCAAGTGTTGAGGCTAATGGCCAAGGCAGATGAGGAATAAAGCTCATTTCTGAGAAAGCCCTTTCCCCAGAGTTTTACACTCCTCTCTCCTCAGCAACCAACAAGTTAATAACGGAGGTGCCGGTGTGCATCGGTCTACAGGGACACAAACTGCCTGGTTACCTCATCATTCAGCTCGGCATATACATAAGAAAAAGGTCTCTGTCAGCTCGCACTGTTTAGTGGTTGGATTTTTGTTGTTTAATCATCTTCCAGAGGACTTTGGGTGTTTTATTAGACCAAGTGAGATCCAACCAACCAGATATACTGTCACATAGATGTTTTGACCCAAAGTCTGGGCTTGAACGGCTATTTTTAGGTCTAAAAATATATAGGTATGAATTCATACCTGTATGGATTTGGAAACTGAGAAAGAAGCCCCTCCATTCATTTTCCCCACCTCGTACATACTGTCAGTGTCTCACGTTGAATGCTCGAGGTGTAGCACCACGTGAATCTGGACAGAAAGCTGTGCAGTGGTAGTATTAAAATAAAAGCTTGAAAAGCTGGAAGGTATTTCCAATGCCACATGTTAAATGCAGTTTAAAATAATGAAAACTAGTTTGATGGGTTTTTCATACTTACTATGGTTGTACTTTGTTATTTCTGATTATTAAAAAGGTTTGTGTTGGAGATAGATAAATTATTGAATGATTAAAGAGAATTAAAATAATTTTTTTTACGATAGTTTCATTTGTTTTCCTCCATAATTGTTTGATAACGAAAATGAAACAGTGCTGAGAAATATCATCTTGTTTATATTTGGTCTCTTTTTCAAAAGAAAAGCTTATAACACAGCTCTGCACTTTAGTGAAATGAGACTCAGCTACCTGAGTGCATTTACCTGGAGGTGCTGTGCGTTGGAGTGCATTTGTTACAAAAATGGTGAACAGTAAAAGAAAATGGAAACATCTAATCCCTATTTTTCTGTTTTTTTGTTGCGGTTCACTTCAAAATAAATAAAAAGCCATAAATGCTCTGAACTTGGGTTGATCTTTTCATCATTTTAAAGATCGACTGTCTCCTCTCAGCCCTGCTAACGTCAGAGGTCTGTTCTGACGAGAAAGAGAGCACCTGAAACCATTACATCATTGTCTCAGAGCTGACTCATTCACTCTTAAAGTTCACCGGAAGTTAACGTGCAGTCTGATCTGAAGTTGGCACGTTTTGCCACTTCTGACATTATCAGAGTCTGTGAAGTAATTTTGTTTCTTTTGTTAGTTAAATATGAGGCTGATAGATTATTATCTTAAAACCACAACACCCAGCACAAGTGAGTGTGTCACTGTCCTATCTGTGAGCACATCTCTGCCTGGATGGTAGTTAAAACTGACGTAGTCCCTGCTGCCTTTGGTGTGTTCACATCTTTTCCTGTACCGTTGTGCTTTGGGACCATCACTGTGGTTACTCTTGTTGGATTCACCCAGATAGCAGAGCTCGGGCACAGAGCTACCTGTGAGCAGTCTCTAGAAAATGGTTTGAGAAGAAGGAAAGTCTTATGAGCCTTTTTTTTTTTTTTTTTTTTTCCATTGTTCGGGCTCTGTAAGTGATGTTTTTGAGAAAATAGAGGCTGAGGTCTTTTTTATAATTTCTTAGTACCAGGCCTCTTTTATTTCTAATTATTATTGTTATTAAGACTTATCTTTTTTCTTTTCTGTTTTTTTTTTTAGAAAGTGCACATAAATGCTTTGCCTCATCTCCATATACCTGTGTTCATATTAACTCAGAAACCCATTACTTCCTATGGGGAACTGTGTAATCATATGCAGAACACCGCTGTTGTTTTTGTACGTTGAAAAAGTTGAACTTTTGTGGTGAATTATGGAAAGAGACAACACAAAGATGGCAAACAGGCCAGTGAACTATTATCTTGTTAAACTTTGACTACAAAATGAACACTTCCCGCACCGTATCCTGTTAAATTCCTTCTGGATTTAATTGTATGGAAAACAACTCTGTTATTAGCTGTGGTTTTGTGAAAAATGTGCATCCCTGTGATGTGCAACAACTTACCGGACTGACTTTGACATATGGTTAATCCCGTAAAATAACATGTTTCGAAAATATTTATTTCATTTTAATGATCAGATAAAGATCATTTAGATGGGTATGCTTTAATTTTTTCCCTCTCCCTGCCCAGCCCCAGCCAGCATTAGATACCGGCCTCTATTTCTTCACTTCAACCCCATCCGAGTCATTCTAAGATGTTTTTATTTGAAGAAATGTATCTGGATCAATTCACGTATTTTGGGATGGGCATTGTTCATTCTTCTGAATGCTGTAATATCAGAGGAACCACAGCTTTAAGATGATATTGTGGCTTAATTACATTGAATGCAGGCAAATTAAGACCTTTAAATTAACTGCTCATATTTCTTTCATTTTGGTATTTTTTCATTGTTATGACTATATTAGTTTTATTTAGGAGAAAGGTAAACTAGACTTCCATTTTCAACCTTACAGGAAGCTTTTCCATCGGTTTGAATGGACTGTTCATTTAAAATTATTATTGTTGTCTAAAGGTTGGTGTATGGTAGCACGGAGGTGTCTGTCGGTGTCGCTCTCAGCCCCAAAAAAGCAGAGTGAGGGATTTTGGCTGTTATATTTTTTTTAATTTAGACGCCCTGACGTGCAGCCCTCGGAGATTACGCTATGTGTAGATCAAATGTTGATTAATCCAAAGTTTGGTTAAGCCAGGAGAGCACGACGACGACTGAATTCATCACCCATTCATCATCTGGACCGTCTTCATTATTTTCATGCGCAGTCAAAATGGAGCTTTCTCCACAATGACTTCTGTATTTTCCACAGCGGAGCAAAGTTAAAGGAACAATGAGCGTTAACACAAGCAAGAGCAGCCCTCACCTTAGATTTTTCTACATATTTGTGAGACTTCCTCCAAGTGGCAGCAAAACACTGCGGCATGTAGACGTGTGTTTGTGAAGCACCAGCAACAAGAGATGACTGAAGTATGTGTATAAGTCCCTTTATCTTTCTCTCTCAACAGGCTTTTGGTCAGCGCCTCCCAGGATGGCAAACTCATTATTTGGGACAGCTACACCACAAACAAGGTAGATAAAATACCTAATTCAATTAACCAAAGTGTGTAATACACTGTTTTACTCTTGGTCGTAAAAAATCATATGCGTGCAGTTTGATTGTCATGTGTTGAAAGTTGGTGTTCGACTTGTAAACGTCCAAACAAAAAAATAATCAAATCTGAAAGAGATGTGATGACTTAACATATCATTTAGTTGGTTGGCTTGCTGAAAGGGACTTAAGTGAAAACTGTCAAAGTCTGTTTGCACCAGTACAAATCAGAACTTCTATTTGCTAAGAAACACGAGAGGAAATAGAAGTTGTTGGACCAGATTAATGCAACAGTAGGGACATGAAGCTGTCTGAACATGACAAGATGAGTAATACTGACTCTGAACAGATTTTCACATGACTGGGTGTGATCGTTTGTCTTTACTTGCTCATCAAAGCAAATATTAACAGTAATCATTACTTCCAGATTTCCAGCTTTCATTATGTGTTTGTGGGATCCAAGCAAATGCTATTTATAGTGGTTATTGTGCCCTTGAAAGGTTAAGTTCATATTGCAGACCGATTTTGTCACATTACCCCACCCTCCTTCTCTCTCTTCCATCTGTCGCTGCATGCAATCTAATATTAAATCTTCCTCCTCTCTTCCAGGTCCATGCCATCCCGTTGCGCTCCTCCTGGGTGATGACGTGTGCCTATGCCCCTTCTGGGAACTACGTCGCCTGTGGTGGCCTGGACAACATCTGCTCAATCTACAACCTGAAAACCCGTGAAGGAAATGTGCGCGTCAGCCGTGAGCTGGCTGGACACACAGGTGAACTGACTTCTTTTAGCCTGTACCTTATTATCTATCAGTTATGTCCATAATCAAGTTCTGATTAGTCTGCCAATAAAATGTATATTATTGTTTTGACCTTGCAGGGAAATGGGTCTCTTTGGCAAGATGGTGACCTCCTTTGTGTGTTTATATGAATGACAGTAGATACACAAACAGCTCAGTTTCCTTTAATTTTTTTTGTCGTTTCCCTACCAACCGGATCAACATCATGTACTATAGTTTAGATTTAAGGCATCACAAACAAGGAACTCCCTCAGTCAATTACAATAACAGAGCCATGGATCACAAGTTTTTCTATATATTATATTCTCCAGAAATGTCATTCATGAGCATTACACAGCCACGAAGTCCATACAATCTTTAACCCCTTCCAAGGTCCCACCGGTGGGATGTTGCATATTTCACGCCAAATATGGAGTTTTCCTCAGCCCACCTTTTTATGTACCTACACATGTTCTACACCGCTGGAACGCTGAAGTTCTTGATATTCGAATAATGTTCGCCATTTCAGGGTACAATCATAACAATAGACACAGTGTAAACACTTATGTCAAGCCGGTCGCAAATACAAAGAATTATTTAACTCGCCTATGCAGCCTCATCGTATTCCAAGAAACAGATACAACTCAAACAAAAAATGTTCCTGTTACCTTGGCAACAGGTCCAGTAAAATAGTTGGTCCACAACGAGTCTTACATCCATAAAGACGCATAGTCTGCTGCTCCAAACTTAAGAAATTTCCATCAGGTAATGCTTGTACTCCAAATAGTTCAAGAACAGCTTTAAATTTACTTTGGATATGCCTTTTTTTTTTTTTTTTTCAGAGGTTTAGTCAAAAATTGCAGGAAATTTGAGGGGTTAAGCCTACCACATGGAAATTTACCTAAATTCGACTGTAAGATACAGCGTGGATCACATCAGAAATAAGATGTTGAATATCAGCAGACGGCAGTCTGATCATGTTCTCCATGCTGCTGTGCTTTGCTTTACATCAAAGAAAACTTTGGTGTGAAGCTAAATGTCATTTTATCTTTTTTTTTTTCATGACGTCATCAATCGCTTCATTTTCAGACCGTTTGCATATTACACTTTTCAGAAGTGTCAGTTTTTCTTACCTTCGATAAAGAACCGATTAAATCTAAACAATTGGCATACAATTGAGTTTTAAGTCACATTAGTCTACACAGTCTGTTTGAGTTTTCTCCCCCAACTCTTTCAAGACTTTCCACGCACAACCAGTCAAAATGTAAGCCATTTTGGGATTTTCATTACTACAGAGTGTTGTTGTTTTTGTTTTTAAAAGCGAGGCCCATGTGCTGAGCCTAATTTTCACATCCAAAAGATGCAAGTCACATCGTGTGTTTTTCTCTCTTAAAGTCATAAGGTGCTAAAGCCTTCTACCATCACAAACTAATGAAAGTGTTGAGCGCTTAGGCAAGATGCATTCATCTGATCAGTGTCACATGATGCAGGAAGTGTGTCAGCATTTTAGTTCCAGTTCCCTCACTATAGGGAGGGGTATATACACTCTGCCAACTAGTAATGGATGAATTATGGAAGCAAGTCATGAACCAGGAGATGCCCTACAGCTTTTTTTCTTTTCTGTTTCTGGTTGTGAATTAGTCGATTCATCTCCCCCACATCCAGCTCAAATCGCCTTCTCTGTGGGTGGAGTGACGCTCCTTCCTCGGAGCAGAGAGTACGGATATGAAACCTTTTACCTCTTGCTGCTGTAGAAAAAAGGGAGTCCATAGAAAAGAAGCTAATCAGTGCGTTTTCATTCCTTTTAGGTTACTTGTCCTGCTGTCGCTTCCTGGATGACAACCAGATTGTCACTAGCTCTGGAGACACCACCTGGTGAGTTGTGATGTTGCACCCAATAAGAGCCAATGCAACATCATTATAAAAAGGAACCTCAAATGACTTTTGAACAGTGTTTTATCAATACGTGACACAACAAAATCTGAAATGTGGGGTTAGTGTTGGCAAGTTTTTGTGAGAGAAGAAGAAAGTTCTTTTTAAGAACAAAATTCTCGCTCAACATTTCTAGAGAATCACTCAAATTTCAGGTCTAAGATAATGGCTTTGTTTGGATTAGATGGACTTTGTACAGTCTGTGGGAACTGATCGCTTTTGTGGGGGATTGTTTCTTAATGGTTTTTTTCATGCTCTCTCGCAGTGCTCTGTGGGACATTGAGACTGGTCAGCAGACAACTACGTTTGCTGGTCACACCGGTGATGTGATGAGTCTCTCTCTGGCGCCCGACACCAGGCTGTTTGTGTCTGGAGCCTGTGATGCCTCGGCCAAGCTCTGGGACATCAGAGAAGGAATGTGCCGACAGACCTTCACTGGCCACGAGTCAGACATCAATGCCATTTGCGTACGGACCGACACACAAACACACACACACCCAAACCCAAACTTGTTTCAACTCATTCAAGATATCTGTAAGTCAAATCTGTCAGAGCAAGGTCAAGGAAAGACGAGTTGACAAGCAGATAGTGTGTGGAGATGCAAATTGTTTTGTTCTTGGATGCTGACTGGTGTGACGCTGCATTTAAATGTTATTTTTTTTTGGGGGGGGGGTTCTAACAGCTTCAAAGCTTTAATTCTCTGACACCAAGTAATTTGAGTGAATTTGAATTTTGAATGGAACTGCTAGATTTATGGTCAACACTAATAGAAATATCTAGAAAGATTGAAATTTCCTTGGAAAAAGTACTTCATGTTATACAGAAGGAAAATGATAGTCCTGCTCTTACTGACTAAATTTATTATTGACATTCCCCCTCACCTGTTGTTGCAGTTCTTCCCTAATGGCAACGCCTTTGCCACGGGCTCAGACGACGCTACCTGCCGGCTGTTTGACCTGCGTGCCGACCAGGAGCTGATGGTTTACTCACACGATAACATCATCTGCGGCATCACCTCTGTGGCATTCTCCAAGAGCGGCCGCCTTCTGCTGGCCGGGTACGATGATTTCAACTGCAACGTCTGGGACACGCTGAAGGCCGACCGCGCAGGTAAGCGACCATACGGTGCAAAAGGCGTAGAGCTTGATGAACCAAAACAAATGCAGGACTTTACCTGCTGGTAAAATCTGACCTCCCGCACATTTAAGTTAGCTTGAAGGAAAAAAAAAAGAAAACCCTCTGAAAACAATTTTTTCTGAACCTAATTAAACTGATACATTTTCAACCTGCGACCATGTTCATTTTAGTGATTCTTCTTGTTGTTAACTGGTCAAATATATCAAGGAGTAAGTACTTCTATTTCCTTTCCATTACAATGGTAGCTCTTAAAGTTTTTTATTAATATGAGGATTTTATGTGAATCTTTGTCTAAAATGTGCTACCTAAAGTGAACGTGACTGTCGCTTCTTTGAATATTTGGTGACTACAGCCTCTAATCTCGGCACACAACCAAATCTGACCTGAAAGCAACTTTTAACTCGTTAAGATTGAACAAAAACATGCTGAACAGAATGGAAATGAATGCCATGGGAGGTTTATTTTCCAACTAGAAACCTCCTCTTCTCTGAAAGTGAATTATGTCTCTGTGTGTTGGATTGATGACAACTAAAATGCGCCATTCTGAATTTTCTTCACTATAGGGTAAAGCAGGATTTGCATTAAAGAAAACATGGTTATTTTAACGTTGAGTCATTGTAAATCCCACCGAAACACGACAACAGAATTCTGGGTTGATAAATGCTTCAACTCAGATTTGTTTAACTTAAAAAGATTTATGTTACCAAGTTTAACGAACAAGGAAAGCAGCTTTTGGGACAGTACCAGTAAGAGGTTTCATACCAATATTAAATTTTACATGAATCCTCATTGTTTGGCTGCCATCTTTTGAAGATAACTACATAGATTTTGCCATCGATCGAGGTCATGGAGCAAGTTCCAGCACATATGTATCAGCTTTCATTTCATCCCTGATTTAGATGTTTTTGTCAGATGATCGCACGCTCTGTCAAACTAACATTTCACAGCTTCTTACCAGAAAAATGTTGGCAGTTTATTGTGATTTCTGTAATTGTTATAGGTGTGTATCTAAGTTTAACTCGCTGTGCACATCTTGTAATGCAGTGCCAGCAGACATGTTTGACTTCCACTGGATTTTGTCATAATCTGACCAGTGACCTAAATTCTTATATTCCTGTATGTATCTAAGTCTAAGTCTCAGAGATGGTCTGTCAGCTTCCTGAAAACATTTCCAAACAATGCTGTGACGTGTTTGCGTGTTGGTATTCAGGAAATAGATGGATACAATGATCTTTTAAAGACACTGAATATCCTGTTACAGAACACTAACAGAGCTGCTTCATGGCTGTGGGGGTGGGGACGGGGGGAAGCTATCCTGCGTTTTATTGCAAAATTATCAAAAAGCATCCATCAAGTTCACCTGAAATCCTCAAGTGTGAGTAGGTTGGTTGTGTGGAATCTGAGGGTCGGCTCTTACTTTACTATTTCTCCTGTTTGAATGTGACAAATTGGCAACTGGACTTAATCAGGCAGTGATTTGTGCAATTTTATGCTTGTTGGGACTCAAATTACGTCTTAACTAGTGTTTACATGAAGACAAATCTGGAACACTGGGATGAAGGTGTAGTTGTGTCATTATATCAACCTAAATTTATTTTGTCATTGTCAAACGTGCATCTGAATAAATGTGCAGTTTGAGCAGCAGTAAAGCCCTGGGCTGAGTATCCTGTGTAACAGGTCAGAGTTCAGATCTGTTTCTGTTCACCTACAGTCTCCATGAAACCTACACAATTGAAGCAGATTTTGCAAAGAAGAATGTGAATAAACTTGTCACAGCTTGTTGCCGAACAGGCCACGCCATGACTTATTGAACTTTCTCTTTTATTGGCTAAATTTCCAGTCCACATTAAATCCTTTTCAGCAAACCTTGTTGCAGTAAGTAACACCTGCATCCTTGTGGCAGGTGATGTTACAATCTCAAATTCTTTAAAGAAATGTACATTAAGCAACAAGAAATAAATCTACTCGCATACGGTACCTTCTAGACTGGTTAAAAGTGTTAGATGCCCCTTTTTTAAATGTGATATTCTGTTTATTTACTCATAAAGTGACACTTTTATTTGTGGAATTTTCATATAATTCCCCTACTTAGCTGCTGGGCCTTTTGAACATTGACTCTGTACCACTACGTTTTCATATATGGTGCAATATACAGGTGATGGTTGTATATTTTTTGTGTATTTAGTGTTATAGTAACATTTCTGTGGAGAAGTACTTAATATTTTAGGTGCGTGCAGATAGCGAGGTACATATATGATGCCAGACTGGAAAAAAATCTTCTGTGAATGCATCTGTGAGTGCGGCAAGCGTCACCTGATCCAGCAGTGAGAAGCCCCTGTGGAGGCATAAATACTTTACAGTTATTGACTGAATAGTGGGATAGGGATCAGAGGAAACGCACACTTGACTGGACCATTTCAGATGGGCGCACACACTTATTCGATCCACAGGTGGGAATGATATTTAGCACAGTATATCAGGATCGGACTTTGATAAATAGTTAACCGGTCAGCTATTTGCTTCAGGATTGTATGCTGCTCTTTGTGGTTTGAAACCTATTTTACTCTTTTTAAAAATATATAGACATCTGATTTCCATGCTTAACCTTTGAGGAATCATCATGTTTCCATGGACACATCAATAATGTCATCGCCTCTGTTGTGTCTTTAGGTGTCCTGGCCGGTCATGATAACCGGGTGAGCTGCTTGGGTGTCACCGATGACGGCATGGCAGTGGCAACAGGGTCCTGGGACAGCTTCCTCAAGATCTGGAACTAGAGTCTGAAGGTAAATGAGCCAGAGGAAGACATAACTGAAGCATTAGCTGCATGATGCTCCACGTAGACTTTGTATTTGCTGCCACCTGATGGTTGGGAGACAAAATGCAACATGTAAAACAAAAATTCAACACCCCCCATAGAGTGAAATAATCAAATTTTTGGGCCTCTGAAGTTTCAAATGAAATGTTTTTCTTTCCCTGTGCAGTAATTTAGTTGGTCAGTGTTGCTGAATAATATTATTAAACAATGTGTTTTTTTTTGTTTTTTTTTTTCTTCCAGATGGCATCCGGACTCCAAAGTTGAGTGCAAGACCATTCCAACATCACAATGTTCAATTTATTGCATATCCAATCTTTTGAAGAAAAAAAACAACACCATGATACTGACTCCAAACACCCCAAAAACCCATCAAGGGCAAAAATGTTCTCCCTCTTGTTCCTTCTCATTTAAAAGAGCACAATTGTCTGTCACTCGTTAAGCTACACACAAAACAAAGACAAAACAAGCTCGAGGAATTTAGTGGTTTCAAAGTGGACCGGAGGGGGAAAAACTAGTGCGTCCCCCCCAACGACCGCGGTCTGATCTGCTATTGTAATATTGGAAAATACAAAAAAAACCCGCCACCACCACAAAGCGAACGTGTCCTGCATCCTCATTATGCACAGGTCTGAGTGAAGGTTCTTACATGACAGTGATCTAACTCTTAATAGCTTTTTGGCCATGTTTATTTTTGTTTCTCTGTTTTCATTATTATATTTTGTTGAAGAGAGGTAGATCAGTGAACTGTCAGTTAATGTTTAAAATGAGGATCAAAGCTTTGTTTTATTTTCTAGTCTTTACACGTTTTAAAGGAATGTTTTTAGGTTGAAAAGTTCAAGAACCTCCAAATCATGTAATTTTAAGTCCAGCTTTATCTCACCGGAGAACAGAGTGAGAATTCAGCGTCAACAGGGAGTCCTCAAGCCACTTCTGGCCCTTCTGTATATTTAGCCCCATGATACTTTTACTATTTCTTTTTTCCAGCGTAGTCCACAAATCTTTGTTTGCACAAAAATTAAACTTTGCATATATAGAATAATGTCTAAAGAAAAAAAACGTTAACTAACCAAGCACATGCTGTTTATGATAATGAATGCTCGTTTTTAAAACGGAAAACAAGGAAAAAAAGCAAAAAAAAACAACAAACCATTTTAACCATTCTTACACCTTTTTGTCTGGCAACAGTGTAGAATAATTAAATGAAGATTAACCCATCGGATCATAATCCACCCTGCCCCTTTTTTATTCTTTTCCTTCTTTTTTTTTTTCCCCCTCTCCCCGCTCCTCCTTAACTTGACTTTTGTTCTCCCTGGTTTCGGTTGCCCGCGGTTGGGACCAGTGATGTGATTTGGTCGGGTAGGGACTACCTCCACTTTCGCCTGGTCACAATGCGGACGTTTCTCTTTTAACAGAGGTGCCCATTCCGTGCTTGGAAATGCAGTTACTACTCTGTGAATGACATGTTGTATAAATCAATGTTTGAAAATAATGATATTGAAACTTTTTAAGTTAAAAACGATTAAAAAAAAAAAAGATTTTGGTTGTCTGCCATGGGTGGGTTATCTCTTAGAATCGCATGCTGTAGAATTGCTTAAAAGGTGCATATGGAATTAAGTCCTTTTTGATGTTTTTCTTTTAAGAAAATAACCTGTTGAATATATCAATACAATGGTATTTATATTTTTCTTTCTATTTTTCTTTTTGTTTTTGGCTACTCTGTGCATACACGATTCAACTAAAATGTCAAAGCTATGCACTCGAGAAGCAAACCCTGCAACATAAACGGTTACTTGGTCCATTCTTGGGAGGGATTCCACAAATTAAAGAAGTAACATAAACGCTTAAATTGTACACGCATATACATTCATTCGCCTGAACGTACACGATCCAAATGGAACAAATAAATTTTCATTCCGTCTGTAGCAAAGCAAATTCCATTCACAAAGAAGCATTTTATAACAGGTTTTTTTTCTGTCCTTTAATAGAAAATGGGAAAAAAAAAGATCTTGCAGCGTCTGAATGGCAGAATTTTCTGTTGTTCCCTTCTCCTTGTAAACAAATGCGCTCTTTTCTTTAGCAGTAGTGACATTTCTTTCTTTTATTTTCCATTCTGTTTCTTTTTCTCTGCGACATTCTGTACAAAAAAATGTGCTGTAATTGTGCGTTAGGCCTGGAGTTGGCAAAAAAAAATAAAACAAAATAAAAAAAATTTAAAATTAATTAAATCCCCTTTCCTTTTCTCTCTTTCTCCATCGAATAACTGTAGAGCTCGCACCCCCACTCTCTTCCCTTTTCACCTTTTGTATTTAATTTTGAGTCAGTCAGTGTACAACCGAAAGCTGGATGCAAGATAGAAACTATATTAAAATGTACTGTTATTTAAGATGTAATAAAAAGCAGTTTGAGATGACCTACTGTGTTGAGTGTGATTCACTTAGAGCGACTCCCACTGAAGCTAGAATGTTGCAGACTGTTTGGTTTCCTTGTAATTATGTTCAAGTCAAATAAACAATTTCTTATCCACTGTTGAATCAGCCTGGCTCCTCTGTACGGCTTATAAATAAGTTACTTTGCTCATCTTGTTCTTCACTCTGTAAACTTACAGAACTGCTGAATGCTATCAACTGTCCACTTTTCTTGGATACCATGTAAAGAAGAAAAGGTGTTAAATGCCATCTAAAGTTATTACTGGGTCCATAAATTCTTTACTAGGTGCTCCTTCAGATTCTTTCTCCACCAAAACCTTTTTTTTAATTTGTATTAATTTGGTGTTTAATAACATTTTTTTTTATTATTCATTTATTCAATTTTTTGCTGATATCTATTCTTTTACTACTACTTTGATTATCGATTTTATCCTCCAGTTCCAGTGTTTTCCTCAAGGGGAGCCCTCCACACCGGGAGTGGAGCTGGGGCTGCCTGGGAGGGCGTTGCTCTGGGGGCTGGAGGAGCGCTGCACGGTGGCCGTACATTACGGCCGCGGCGTGGGCTCCTCCGTCCATCCTGGTCGGGGTGGCCCCTGTGGCGGCGCCCCTTGGGGCTGTGGCCGGCGAGACTTCCTGGAGTGGATGATTCTCCAAATAAACGCTTTCCTCACCTGGTTCCTCAGTGCCCAGCAATATCGCATTTTAGAAAGCCTGTTTGCCACTGTATGTACATGTCTGTCTGTCTGAGTGAGTGGGTGTGTGGATACGTGGGGGGTCGGGTGTTTTAACCTCTTAACCTGTACAGCACTTTGTTACATTTTATGTATAAAATTTAAAAGGTGCTATATAAATAAAGTAAATGGTAATAATAATAACATTCACTAGCCTTTACTGCCCTCTAGAGGTAATGAGAATGACTAAGATGTTCCTTCTATTTTATGAAAAAGATTGTGTATGAATTATAATAATAACAATAATGCATTTTATTTGACAGCGCCTTTCAAAACACCCAAGGACACTTTACAACATTAAAAACACAAATACAACATTGGGAAAAAGAATAAAATAAAAACATAAAACCACAAATAAAAAACCTTTAAATAGATTTACTCCATAATGTCTTAACATGGCGTTACCTCCTTATGTGTGGAAATGTAATTTCAGGAACATTAGGGGTCTCATTGGTTCAGAAATAACAGTCAAAAAATCTTAATCTGTTCAAGTTTGAGTGGAAATTTGTAAAAATGCAGCGACGGTCTCAAATCTTTTCAGTTTATATAGAATTAAATGTTCCAGTGACACCAAACAGCAGACAAGGGCTGTTGGTTGTTGTAAAGGATGATATTTGGTATTCTGTTAGATCTGTTTTGGCTCATTAAAGTGTCGAGTTAAAATTACGAACTTGTTTTATGAGTAAACGGCACATAGTTGAAATAGGAAAAATTGTGTTTTTTAAGTTTTAAACTAAAAGCAACTCCAATGTAGTTGTAGAAGAAGTTATCAGAATACCTGTTAATGGTGATATCATTTTATACTGGGCAAAACAATTCTTCATAAAATAGACACATTCACATAAAAAAGTTTTGATTCATATTGAGGAAAAATCTTAGCGCTTGAAGGATGGGTGTGAAATGATTCCTGTAGAAAAACAGTTCATCAATGGAGGAGCTCAGTTTAGGACTCACTGAACTGAAAAGCTGTAGTATAAAGTATAAAATGAAATCTTGGTCTGATGTTGCTTAGCAACTAATCGCTAAGCTTTTTTTTCTTGTTTGTTTTTAGATCTGGAAATTTTAAATGTTTTTTTTCATTTATTTTTTTCAATTAATCTTGTTACCTAATTATCTTGCTAACACGATGCGATTTCATTCCTTAAATATGGTGAGGCCTTTGAAACGCTCCGTCATCGCCTGATTTTTGTTTATTCATTTCAACGCTATTTATTTCATTAACATAGTTATCTAATTTTTCATTGTATATAGAACATTTATTTTCCTCTTTGCGCCTAATTGTTTTGTTTTTCTCGTTTAAAGTTTTGGTGTGTGATGTTTATTGGCGCCTCCTGCACTCCGTACTTTGAGAGAAGCCTTCCAATATGACGTCACCGGCGACGCGTGGCTCCAATTGGTCAGCCAGTATCGGGAAGTCATGAGCTGACCGTTGACAGCTCTCGGGTAAAGTAAGATGGTGTAACGTTGTCATCCAACGAATCAAGCCGACGGCCGTTTGCTGCGCTCCAACTTTGAGTAGTCCTCCTTGACGCTGTGGACAAAAGGTAGAGTTGGAAGTCGATAGTATTTCGCTCTCTGTTAAACCGGCTGACTAGTAGCTTAGCTTGCTAACTATCTAAAAACTGGCTTAGCTAGTTCACCCGCTGTTGTACCGTCTGGATCCCCCACATCTCATCCGCTTAAGTCGGTGGAGGTCTTGTTGTTGCAAACGGACATAGAATGGTTAGACTGTTTGGAAAACCGCAATTTAGAAAGAAAACTAGCAGCCGTAGTAACTAACCTGTTAGCTTTACTTTAACCGAACATAATTCTAAAATTATGGCCCATTGACGGCAATGTGGAGAAACTTTTAAGTCGTTTAGAAGAGTCTCTGACTTCTAACTTTAAGGTTTTGCAAACACATCTTGTTTAATATAAACTCAGAAGTGGTTTAAACTGCGCGATTAGTGTTCGTGTATGTGGGGAAGTATTTGAAATGGAGGGTAAAGAGAGTTATACTGACTGAATTATTGGTGGTTACTTTATCCTGGACGTTTGGAGCAGCTTAGCTCGGGACTGTTTCAGATCAGTCATTATTAGCCTGGTCATGTCTGACTCGGGCTTCGTAAATGATTGATGTTCCCTGTCAGGTCACTTGCAGCCTGGCTGTCAAAGATGGACGGCGGACAAGAGGTGCGAATGGGGACTGCTCCATTCTGCTGCTCCACCTGTGATGGAGGAGAGGTCCCGGGCCGCAGCCTGGTTCGACGCAACAAGAAGACCCGCAGTCTGAGCACTTCCGCGGCCAGCAGCTACTCTGATTTCAGGTGAATTTCAAGGGGCTTAAACGTGTTGTTGTTTTTCGATTTTTGTGAAACTCGGTGGCTTTGGAAATGTTTTTGAAACAGTCTTGTGACACGGTGTGCGTTGAACCACCTCTGACAATTGAGAAATGTGTTGCATGGGTTCAGTTCCTGAATACGAGTTTACTGAAGCAGAAAATGTAAGGTGTGATGTGTCTGCTCCCTGCAGATGTTGTAAGGGTTTTGTTTGTGTGTCTGTATTTTAGCAACTGTGATGAGGTTTCTTACAAAGTGGAAGTCTCTGAGAAAACCAAACGTTGGACCTGTGGAAATAAACTCCCGTACATGCATTATGCATTAGTCTGTCCTCATTTGTGAAGGTGTGATTCACTTTCCCTTTATCGGACTGTGGCTTATGAAAAGAAAAAAAAAAGAAAAAAACACAAGGGTTAGGGATTTGGGCTTTCTTTTGGCTGAGAGGTTTTAATGAGTTTGGTTAAAAGCATATAATGAACCCAGAATTTAAGACAATCTCATCCCATCTTAACATGTTTTTAAATGAATTTCTAACTTGTTAATGCTGGTGGCCTACCACTACCTTACCACGATACACTTAATGGACTCATACTAGCACCCGACGTTAGTCTTTTGAAAAGGTATGTAAAAACAAACAATGAGCTGTAATAATAGCCCTTTGTAAAGATCCGGGCCGGATTGAAGTATATTTTCCAGGTAAACGAAGGATGCTTCACTCAGATGTGAAACGTGTCTTTTCACTTCTCCCACATGTTGCAGTCTCAAAACTCTCATCCTGTTTCTCAACTTTCGTTTTGCGTTTTTCTTAATAAATGTTTTGTAACATTTAGTAACTTATCAAACTAGTTGTTTTTTTTTTACAGCGGTGGGAAGAAGAGATCCAAAAGCAAGATGGCAAACGCATCGCACAGAGCTGATCCGTGTTACAAAATTGTTACAACTGGTGTCACTAAAAATAGTTCCCTGCAGTCATCATCATCATCCCGTTGGATCCTTTCTCTTTTTTTTTTGGCTTCTGCTCCATACCAAAAAGGATAATTTAACAAACTCTTTAGAGCCGCAGATGTGCTGCTAATTAACGATGTCTGGTCACTGTGAGCAACACATTCTGTGTTACGCTGGTTCATTTCTACCATTTTTCATATTAAAATACTAATTATTGGAGCCTGAAGAAGTGGTAAACAACAGGTGGTGATTTCACAGAATCAGACTAAGAGGATTTGTTATGTGATTCAGCATGAAGGCTGCATTTGCTCCGTCAAAGCCCAGTATCTCTGACCTTTCACCCCTAATACGCTTAGATTATTTCAACAAAGCCTAATACAAACACAGTGTTGCAGGATTTCTCCACTCTTTTAAGGAAGCGACTTCGTGTTTTCTCATGAGCAGCAGAGTAGATAAAAATGTCTGATGTGTTAACTGCTGTTAAAACTGTGGTGCTTGTTTTATTATTACCTAATGATGTTTGTGCTGCTGCTAGAAGAGTTAAAAGTGTTTGCCAAGTATTTCGCAATGCATTCCTGCATTTATTCAAGCTCTGTGGAAAGTCTTGACACAGTAAAGGCACCAGACTGACAAAGTGTACGATGCTCCTAAAATCAGCCGAGTCGGAGGCTGTGTTTCTACACGTCTGAAATCGAAACCCGTTGCGGTTGTATATGTTATAGGTGCAAACTAGCTGTATTTCCATACGTGGCTGTCAGCTTCCTGTTTAAAACCCGAGTGTTTGTTGTTGTTTCTTTCAGGAGGACTCAGTCACTTCACGGGCCGAGCCCCGTCACTACATTTGGCCCAAAGGCTTGCATGCTCCAGAACCCGCATGCAGTGATGTAAGTTACAAAGAAACATTTTTTTAAAGCATCACTGGAGTGTTTGTGTCCTTGTTTGTTGCTACAGTCATGAGACGGTGGATAAGATAAAAATACAGTTACAGTTCTACATAAGACTGTGTAAACCCCCCCCCCCCACACACACACACACACATTGTATCATATGTAGTTATGGACCAAATGTTTATTTCCTATTTGACACATACAAACAGAAGACATAGAAATCCATGTTTAGATACACCTTCAGAGATCTTATTCTCATGATCATGTTTTTATTGTCTCTTATGCACAAATAGATAAATAATTATCGTAAAACAACTGAGACACCGCGAAAGGGCTCATGATGGTCACTAATAAAGGGTTAAAAGCTCAGTATTTTTGATTTAAAAGAAAATTAAAAATTTTAAATTATTGCTAGTTTTTAAAAAATATATATATATATATATTGGCTGCACCTGCAAATATTTCATCTCTTGTTGGACTGTTATAACAATGATAAAGTTGGGTGTTGAATTGTAGCCATCCATTTTCTGTACCCACTTTATCCGGTTCAGGGCTCATCCCAGCGGAACGAGAGGCCGGCACATTTACATGACACCAACACAAATAAAACAAATGAGTGTTCGTCACATTTAGTTTGGCACATTTCCCAGCAGATAAAAAAAGTTGCTTTAAGCACCCTAAATGTTCCATTTTTATAGACAAGAAGTTACCTCCCTGTTGTGAGTCAAACCGAAATAATGGAACTCAGTAAGCACATTTCCATGACACTCGAAGAAACTTAAGATGCTTATTTGATAATAAGAATTTGATAATAATAATAGAGCAGGGGCATTTTAAATGATTGGTTAGAGCCTTAAACAACAACACAGCTATTCAAATCATACAAATGTCAGTAAGAAATGAACATCCATAACTTCTCCTTTCTATAGTCTGCAAAAATACAGATCACATGTGCGTCACATGCTCAGGGAACATAATTTCTTGACATCTTATTTTTTCTGAAGGGAGAAATGTAAGTGAAAACCCCATTCTCCTTTGGACTGTCAAACAGTTGATGTGTTTTCCAAACATTTACGGTGTACTTCTGCTAAACTGTCTGTTTCTGAGAACTCGTTCCACTTAAATGTCCCAACATCCTCTTGTGTAATTTTCAAGTCTGTGAATCAAAGGTGGGTTTTACCCCATATGGCCGTGCGTATATATAAAGGCGCTGCGCTTAAAACAACCAGAGCTGATCACGAATGAGAACCTGTCAAACGCAGCTGTCGCATACACAATGTGCTGTGAGAGGGTTTTTCACTGAATGGGTGATTAAGACTTAAGTTAACGAGAAGGTAAACGAGCAAGCAAGAGAAATGTCAGCAGTGTCGGCCCGGCAGAGCCCGATGGGATGCGAAATGTGTGTAAAGTACTTAATATGGGGAGCTTTTTAAACACTGCTCTTCTGACTTTAGTCAATAAAGTGCTTGTATCACTAGACAAGAACAGCAGTCGAGCTTTAACCATAGCTTGTCTTAGCCGAAACGAGGACTATTCATATGTATTAACACGTGGGTGTTAGTTATTGATCATAAATAGCGATTTTTAAACTCCCTGCCTTTTTACACATTTCCATCCATCACATACTTTAAAACCTAACCCAAAACGAGGGTGCAGACCACATGAAAGGTGTTGGCTCATTTGATACTTTAATTTGGTCTCCAGACGTACCGAAATAACTTGCTCTATTATGTAATTCAGTGTTCCAATCCAACTTTCTTCTGTACTCACGTCCATTGTTCTCGCAGCACTCTGACGCATCTAAAGTTGAGCTGTGGAGGTTTTTAATAGTTGCAGAGCTTTTGTATTGGACTGCGATAAAGATAACACGGGTTATTTGTGCATTGTGAAAGACTCTTGATGTTTGCTAGTCGGAACCTGGCCTGACTTTTGTCCTAGTGACACCTTAAATCACGTAAGTGACTCCCTTGAAGCCAAAGCGTTTCAGGGATTAGCTTCTCAAAGCTGCTAGGCAGGTTAAAAGTAATAAAACCAATCTGTGTGTTACAGACAATAGTTGGGAGCTTGACATTTTGGGAAGACCAGTTTCCTCATATTAAGGTTTTGCGTGCGCTTATTGTTTGCGGTCGTTTTTTGTGCAAGGGTGCGGTTGTGATACTAGTCGCGGTATATAGAGCACAGCCTTGATTTCATGGTTTTGTTTCAGGTGATAATTACTAGAGCACATTTATCATTAACAGGGAATGTCCACCTGTCAACGCCTTGTTTTCCACTATTAATCACATCCTCGAATTGGGCAAAACAGTTCACCAAATAGTGTTTTTAGAGCCACCTCTTCTCCATGGTTTATCACGCGTTCACTGTGGGAGGGACTGTACAGAGCGTCGTCTTTCTCTGACGCTGTTGTGTTAAAGAAAAATGTCAAATCAGTAAAATGATGCAGAAGAATTCAGTTATGTATCAGATGTTTATCAGAAGTTCAGAGTTGGTTCCCACTGTAATGAATGGAATAATAATAGCAGGAAGCATCTGGTATCTGAATAGTGCGCATTCTTTGTCTCATGAGTTGTGTTAATCCCATGCATAATGTTTGAGTTGCTGTGTTGGTATTTAAGCTGAAGCCATCAATAAGTAACTTTCTTCACATAAATCTTTATTTTGCATTTTTTAGTTAAGATGAGGTCACTTTCTTTACTGTAACCTGACATCAGGAAGCTTCAGTCCATCCTGCTTTTTTCCCATAAAACCCGATAAGCAAACACGCATCCAGTTGTTTCCTCCACTCTTACTGCTCCACACTCTGAGGTAATTCAGGTAAAACACCTTTGGTGTTGTAATAGAAAAGTACTGCTTTGAGAAGCAGCTGTTGCTGTGTTTAGTCAGTGAGTCACACCTGCCTACCAACGGAGGGCCTTCCCTGAAATGGGCGGGTTCAGCACAGCAGAGAGGGTGGGGCCAAAGATGTAGTCAACCTTAAGATGAGAGCGCTTCAGCTCGGCTGCAGAATGCACCAAGAAGGTTTAGTGTTAAGTCCTTCCTGGGACAAATATAGCCGCAGTGAGTCCAGCTCTGTGGGCTCTGTCAGCTGATCCCGGGGCCTGACCACAGCGCGTGGAGAGGACTCTGAGGCTCGCTCTGCCTCTCAGACAGCCGGCGGTCCAATCTTCAGCGTGATGTGAGAACAGAAGCCGGTACCTGCTCCAAAACGTGTCCCATTCAAGGAAGTTTATTAAAGCAGAAAGAGCTGCTTTGTCTCAACGGGCCACCGAGAAAGAGCCGCATTCTCCAGCCGTCAGCCCGGAGCATCTCTTGTGAACGCCATGAAGTTTAACCAGTGCGTGCTGGAGGACGCTCCGGGGAGCCACAGCGAGAACAAAGTCTGGAAATGGTGAGAAGTTCTCCATCCTATCAGCAGGAGGGAAAACGTATTTTAGGAATGAGGCTATTAGCTGATGTTCAGACCGCTTCAGTGCACTGATATTACACTGATGTAACTCTGGAGCTGTGCTTCTTTAGTTTAAAAGGAAGAAGATAACCGTTTGCCCTGTTTCAAGGTTTTACAGACATTGGAGGATAAACGATGGAAGTTTAAGTTTGAGCTGAGCGTGCGAGGCTGAAGAGATGTGGATGTTTGCAGCCAGTGTGACATCAAGGGTTTGTTTGAGCGTGTGTTATGACAGGCAGGCTGTGGTGTGGACAGAGCGGGGCTGTCGAATGAAAGCGGAAGGTCAGGGTGTGGATGCTTTGAGGTGGTCAGAGGAGCAACTGCCCGTGAATAGATCACAGCCTGTTGAAATGCTAACGAAGGTTTGCTTTTGTTTCCTGTGAATCATATGAGAGCAGGTCTGCCCAGTTTCACTCTTAGATGTTTGTCTGCTCACGTTGGAGCGACCCACGTCCGCTTCACTTTGGAAATCCCTTTCATTGGCATCGTTTGCTAATGGCAGTTTTTTTTTCATGCTGTACGTTGGTGGTTGGTTCTGTGTGTGATTGCATGATGCCGTTTGGTTTAAAAAGATTTGGGAAAATCAGGAACTGGAAATGTCAAAATGATGCTTTTTTTTTTTTTTCTCCAGGTTTAAATATATATAGTCGCAATCGCATGGTGATGCCTTTTCATTAGCGTTAAAAACGGCAGCAGGTAGAAGGTCACAGGTGTTGGTAGTGCTGTCACAGGGCTCCAAGATGACCGGATGTGGTGAAAATAACCTCCTTTGTGTCATCACTCTGAGCTTTGCAGTGTTTGCACAACCCAGATAACACTGAGTTCTTCATTTATGTTTTCTAAAGTATAAAATGGAGAAGTTCTCCGGAGTTGCTTTGAATTGGCGGTCATTTCCTCAAATCTCTTCATCTGTTTCAGGGACTTGTTCCACAGGTTGAATCGAGGCTTAAAGCAGCACAGGTGAATGTGTAAAAGTCCGATACTGATACGGTTTATCTGAAATAGGTGATCAAATCAAATCAAATTTATTTGTATAGCACATTCCATGTACAAAACTATTCAAAGTGCTTTACATAAAATAAAAGCATTGCAGCAGGAAGTGTAAGAAGCATTAAAAAGACATAAAAGAATATTAAGAGAAACAAATAAAGTAATTTAAAAACAAGCAACAGTCCAGATAAGTTCATGCATAGACACATGAGAAAAGAAATGTTTTTAACCTGGATTTAAAAATGTCTCCATCTGGTTGTTGGGACTTACCGTTCCAGTTTATACATTCACAAAGTGAATAAAATTGGGTGCATTTTTCCTTGTGATGCGGTGACACAGACCATCAAATGACTGGTGACTTCAAACCTAGACAAACATTTTCATCACTGTTGACCTGTTGTGACACCTCCAGTCATTCTCGTCGAGCCAACACAATAATCCATGAATCCTAACTTCTGGAAGTCTAATTACAGACTAATACGTGGATGATTCAAAGCTGTAATCCTGAACTCTTGCATAAGCACTACAAAAATAAATGATTGTATTGGAAGCGGAGACGTTCTGCTGCACGGTCATGATATGTATGACTGCGCTGTGCCTGCTGAAAGCCGGATCTAACTGTTGTAAACAGGCACCGGGATTGTTGCTGATGGATTCAAACCCCCTTTGGCAGTTTCCACTTTTATCTCATGCCCTTTTATTCTCCTTTTCAGATTAGTTTCAGTTTGCATAAAGCTGGTTGAGTCATTTTTTTATATAATCTTTTTCACACAAACTTTCTAACTCCTCAGTTTTGCGCACAAGCGTTGTAAAAGCAGGAACTTCCTGAAAGGTTACTTTTCCTCTGAAAACTCTGACTGGTTCACAATTGGTGGTTGAGTAAAAGTGAAGAACCTGCAGACGGCATGTGTGTAGACTTTAAGCTGATGTTTCTAATTGGATCGGGACTAAGCTGTCTTGGTTATGATGAACAGGATGAATCCTTAGTTAGTTACATCAGCTCAGGTTTAAGACTCCAGCCCCACGTAGACTTGGCTTATGCAAGACGTTGCTGTATTTCATGTGCACATTGTGAGCGATTTCCCTGTCCTGAAGTTATGTCTTTACGTTCAGGCACATTCAGGACCCCGCCAGCCAGAGACTGACGTGGAACAACCCGCCAAAAAGTGTCCTTGTCATTAAGAAGATCCGAGATGCCAGTCTGCTCCAGCCTTTCAAAGAGCTCTGCATTTTCCTCACCGAGGTACGTCCACGCCGACGCTGACCGTTGCCAGCAGGGTGCCCAGCAGCCCTTCATACCCATGCAAATCCCATCACCGTGTAGCAGTCGGAGTCTGTAAAGAGTGTTTGTTGCAGGTGAAAAACATGATGGTTTACGTGGAGAAGAAGGTTCTGGACGACCCGGCTATTTCAGGCGATGAAAACTTTGGGGCCATTACTAAGAAATTCTGCACTTTCAGAGAAGGTACGACCCCTACCGCGACGCCTCTGCTCACAGCACTTCCCTTAAAGAGAAAGAAAGTGTAAATGTGTTTTTCTGTCTTTATGTTCCTCAGACCTCGACGACCTGTCTAATCGTATCGACTTTATCATCTGTCTTGGTGGAGATGGAACCTTGTTGTACGCGTCTTCGCTCTTCCAGGTATTCAGCAAGTCGGCGTAACTTTTAAAAAAGAGCCCCCGTGTGTTTTTTACCGCCCGCAGCACAACAATCTCCCCCTCCCTTTGTTTAATGTGGTTGTAGGACAGCGTTCCACCAGTTATGGCCTTCCACCTGGGTTCCCTGGGCTTTCTGACACCTTTCAATTTCGACTCCTACCAGTCTCAGGTCACCCAAATCATTGAAGGTACTGAATGTTCCGACCTGTTAATCGGCTTAGGGAAAGTGTTCTAGAGCACGGGTTTAATTTAGATATGTAAACTGTGTATTCTGTAGGCAACGCTGCCATCATCCTGCGAAGTCGCTTGAAAGTCCAGGTGTTTAAGGAGAACTGGGAGAAGAAGGACGGCATGGATGAAAAGGGTATCATCCATACCAACAGGGACGTTGAAAGCAGCCACAAAGCCATGCAGTATCAGGTAATGTGCATCAACTTTCACACTATCTGAGCTGCTGGGTGTAGCTTTGTTCTGGACATGAGTTTAGTCTGAAGCTCAGGCTGTAAGTGGGTCAAAATAACTTTAGGTTCATAGTCATGACTCAGCCGTCTTCACTGTCGTGCCTCTGGGCATTTGAACTTGTTGTTGAGGAACAGCGTGAGTAAAGGAATGGTGTCAGCGAAACGTGGCTCTAACTGCAGATGTGAGGATTGCAGACCGAGATCGGTGCTTTAGTCTGAATCATGGGGTGACATCATGTCGGCAGAGCACAATTTTGACCAAAGTTGATGCATGACTTCGTTTTCTCTCTGTGTGCTTCAGGTACTGAACGAGGTGGTGGTGGACAGAGGATCCTCCCCCTATCTTTCCAACGTGGACCTCTACCTGGACGGACACCTGATCACCACAGTGCAGGGAGACGGTGAGTGGCCGCAGGACTTCAGGGCGTTGCATCAGCACAACGTGCTGTCCCTGAACTCTGGAGCGAGCAGAGTTCAGACTCTCCAGCAGGTCTTCGTCTCTGCAATTTGTGCACGTTGCTTTTGTGTTTGAGAGGTTCAAAACGAAAGAATAAACTACTCGAGTGTCTCTGAAACGGTGCCCGTGACTCTGCGTCTCCTCAGGTTTGATAGTGTCCACACCTACGGGCAGCACAGCCTACGCAGTGGCAGCAGGAGCTTCCATGATCCATCCCAACGTGCCGGCCATCATGATCACCCCCATCTGCCCACACTCGCTGTCCTTCAGACCCATTGTGGTGCCTGCCGGGGTGGAGCTAAAGGTAATCACACTGCCGGTTTTCACTGGCACTTCCAAACATGCTGTTTGTGGTTTTCTTGGTCTCCTTTCTCGGTTCATCCGTCTCCTGCAGGAGCTCATAGCGACCTCTTCCTTCCCTCAGCCCGTCGTCTCAAACAGCCAATACTATGTCATTTTTTATTTTACCAACCCCTGGCAAAGGTTATGGATTCACCACACTCGTAGGATGCTCGTTCAGCTTTGTAAAAAAGAAATAAATAACTTTGTAACGCAAAACAATTTAATTGTTATAGTTGATCGTTCTGAACGTGCCTCAAATATTTTACTAAAATTGTTAGAACATTTTGCTCTGTTTTCCCAGTGGAAGTAGAGGGGAAAAAGTGCCTCATTTCTGAAAGAAATACATGCACAAAAAAATCATCTGAATATGCAAACGACTGCTTGCAGACGTTAATGATCGCCTGATCGGCAGCAAACATGATGAGAATAAGAGAGCCGTCAGTGGATATGACAGAAGGAAATCTAAAAAAGGTTGTTTACTCCTGAGAGCGGCGGCTGCTCCCAGTGTGCTGTAGCTAACATTTGGGGCAAGTGCACACAAAGTGGGGGCGTTTTTAAAAGGGAAACATGCAGGTTGAGCGAGAAAGACGTCAAACGTCACTCAAAGCTCATTTTATAGGATACGATAATAACGAGGGCATATCAACTCAGTGCCACCACACACTTAGAAAAAACCTCCTCCAAGTGTGGTGGTTCCATCATTTTAGCCAGAAGTTGTTTGAGTAAAACTCCTCGTGAGTTAAACCCTGAGAGGGAAAGTTTTTTCCTCATATTCATGCAGTGTTTCCTTGTTGTTCCCCAGATAATGCTGTCACGTGATGCCAGAAACACGGCCTGGGTGTCGTTTGATGGAAGGAGGAGACAAGAGATCTGCCACGGAGACAGGTTAGTCCACATGCTGCGCTGCTGATGGATTATTAGAAAGAACTCTTACCGGCTTTGTTTTGTACCCTTCCAACCCCTGAGTCTGATCCAACGCCTTCCTTTGTCTAATTCAGCCAGGCGTAATTACCTTCCTGGTTCTTGTAAAGAGCTGTCAGTGGTTATCAATAAGGAAAAGCCAGCGTTGCTTCAGAGGGAAGTGGTGTCGCTGTATCTGATGTCAGCAGCTTCTCGCCTGGACTTTCCTCATTCTTCTTTCATTCCTTGCGAGATAAGATCTTTATTATTTTCTCCTCTTGTTCTAGCATTACCATCACCACTTCCTGCTTCCCCGTTCCCTCCATCTGCTTCCGCGACCCGGTGAACGACTGGTTCGAGAGCCTGGCCCAGTGCTTGCACTGGAACGTGCGGAAGAAGCAGAACCACTTCGGCTCGGAGGACGAGGAGTTCTGAGGCAGCCGGCGGGACACTCCTGGTTTGAACCCGACCGTCCCTCTGTCTCCGGCTTTTAATCTTTGAAGGCTAGAAAGTTTTTACCAAACTTCAGTCCAAACTGTCTGTCCATGTTGCCTTTCACATTCAGTGAAATGATTGTATGAAGTGTTGCTCTTCCATGTTGTAGTGGAATGAATATGTGAGAATGAGAGGCAAGCTATGACCCCCCCCCCCCAACATATTAAATACAACCTGATGTATTTAAAAAAAGAAGCATACACTGATGACACTGTCTTAAAGTGTCAAGAAAACATCTATCATGGAGTAAAAGTCTTTCTATCTTTTAAAAGGACGAAGCTGAAACATTTCTATAATTAAACAAGAAATGAGGATGAAAGCATTAAAGAGGAACCTGTAAAATATGCCACATGATGTTCCAGATAGGAGACGTTAAGACGATGGATTTTTGAATGGAGTTTGGCTCCACTTTTCAGCCTCGAACTTTCCTCAGTGAAAACTGAAGGAAAAGCAACACTTGAGTTGATCTCGAGCCAAACTGCTCAAAGTTCAGGCGCTGATATCGACGGGTGTCATCAGGTTTGTTCCGGCACTTTAAAAAAAAAAAAAATAAATTGAAATCTAACTCCAGTTTATGTTTAAAATGATTTTTAAAAACTGGCGAATAACGTTGCTTTCAGTGCGTCCAGGGG
The DNA here is from genome assembly GCF_027942865.1 of Odontesthes bonariensis. Lineage (NCBI taxonomy): Eukaryota > Metazoa > Chordata > Actinopteri > Atheriniformes > Atherinopsidae > Odontesthes > Odontesthes bonariensis. The sequence continues at coordinate 11,937,518 of NC_134515.1, read as the reverse complement.
CCCAACTTTACAGCCTGTGCCTTACACATGTATCACTAATATACAGAAACGTTATCTTTGAGCTTGCGTAGTTTTTGTCTTTTTAATCACACAGATGTGTGTGTCGTGCATCTTTGTGATGGCCACTTTGTTTGTGTCCCGTTTGCAGAACATAACACTTGATTGGAAAAAAATGTTGCATATCTACGTTCAGCTGTGGCGCGAAAGCTGCGATGGTAGAGTTCATTCCACACAAAGAGACGACTTTTTACGGTCTGGTTTTAAAGATGTCCTCGAGGCGACATCTAGCCACATTTTTTTTTTTTTAAACACATTTTTAGACCAATGTCTGTGGGCTGCGGGCGGTGGTCGTGTGTGAATGTTGAGGCATCGTTACGGGCTTTTACTGCCGCCGTGCCGCCCCTGCTGTAAGCCAGAAGGTGACCTACCTCACAGGTCTGCTGGGACATAGTTTCCAGATGCCAGTGTGTGTGAACGGGCTCGACAGATCACGATGGAGTAAAAACACAACCAGTGTTGTCACCTGTTAATCATTCCCCCCCGAGTATGTATATAAATATTGTGCTAATGAGCTGTAACATGTTTATTAACTGGTTTTAATGTATTATTATATTATTGAAAATAAATCCATTTGGTATTTTTATAAATTAATAAGATTGTCAGTTGTTTATTCTTTTTGTTGATGAGGAAAAGTCTGTTTTTACACCCTGTCGTCGAACATAGGAACAGGGAAGTTCTTTCAAACAGAGCTGAAGCCCATAAAAAATGCATTCCAAGACAAAAGGATGTCTTAGTTTTCAGGAAAGTTTACTGGTTTTTTTTTAACCAGTGTTGCTCTGAACTGTTTTCCAAAATTGTAAACCAACTCTGTGAAAGAAACAAAGTCCAACTTCTCTTCTATGAAGCTTTACTGCCCTCTCAAAGTGCTTTTCACCTTTGTAACTCTGAAAGCCTGTAACTCTTTTGTATAAAGTTTATTAATGTGTCTAATTCGCTGTTTTACTTGAATAAACTGAAGGTTGAAAGCGGGATGCGTCTCCCCCTGTTTAATCAATTGTGACTCACTCCCATTTTCAGTCCATGAATAAATGTTTGCTTCAGGTTGCATCGATTGTAGATGTGACATAAAGGTTACCTGAGTGTGTTTTAGAAACCCAGTAAAGGTAGCACAGCCTCGACCAGCTGGCGGTTGGGAGGACAGGAACACTGTACAGGGGACAACAAACACAGTAACACCAGACCGTTACCATATATGGAGAGTGAGGAAAGGGGCATCATGGGAGGTCCCCCAGCAGTCTAGGCCTAAAGCAACATAACTCAGATGTTTCAGGGTCACCTGAACCAACCCCAACTATAAGATTTATCAAGTAGGAAAGTTTTAAGTCTAATCTTAAAGGTCGAGAGGGTGTCTGCTCCCTAACCCAAACTGGCAGCTGAGAGGGTCCTGATAACTGAAGGTTTTGCCTCCTAATTTACTTTTAGAAACTCAAGGAACCACAAGAGAGTGAAGTTATCTGTTGGGAAAATATGGAGATCTGTAAGGTACAAATATACATACTTTTTGAGGAAAAACTGTCCAACAAAAGCTGCCGTTGTGTGTGTGTGTGATGAGCCATGACCTGCATTCATACTTAAAAACGCTAGTTTCCTTTTAAAATGATTGAAAAACAATTCAAAGATTTAATATTTTATTTAGAATAGTGAATTTAAAAAAACAGAGGCATTAAAGTGCAGTCGAAAGTTCAGTAGAAGAAATCTGTCAACGAGACGCAAATCACAACACAGTTCCTCCGTAAAATCGGAGGATGTTGGTCACTTTAAAGAAAATACACTAAAGGCATTAGATTCATACAATACAGTGCAAGTTAGAGTAAAGTACAAATATCGTCCCTTGAAAATCTAGCAGATAAAAGGCATTCGATGTAAGTTTATATAAAACAAACCAGAGCAGTGCAACAACATTATGAGAAAAAAATCATTCTGCATCTTGTAAACAGAAACGCTGATTAAGCCAAAATAAATTATCTACAATGAACGAAATGTTAGAGGAAATAAATGTGTAAATAAAATGCTTGGTAAGATGTTTTGGTGGAATTAATGCTGAATAAAAATCCAGGTGTGTCCAGATTTAAAGCTTCCATCGACACGCAGCTGCGTCCTTGATCCACAGCCGCTCGACGCTGTATCACCTGCTGGATGCAAACACTAAAGCAAATATAATCAGAAAACAAAATAAAGGTCAGGTTGTGACGGAAATATTTTGGTGTGCTCATGCTTTCTAGTCAAAATTTTCTCCAGGTGATGTACCACACAGTGAACTCACTTCGCTCTCTCAGGCCTTGTCCAAAGTTGTGCACCAGCCTGATGAGGCCCCAGAACAAAACCACTTTGATCAGCAGTGAAATCAAAGCTCCGGTGACAGCAGCTGCCTCCAGCGTGTACGTGTTGTCATGGAACCATTTTTCCACCACCTGTAATGACAAAGAATATGTGTTTTCCAGCAGGAATCCCCGTCTCCATGCACAGCTTGTCTGGATTAGTGAGCATCACCGTGAAATGGGGTTCTCATATCACAATGAATCTTTGTGCTGTGTAAGCTGTGGTTTGAACGAATAAATGAACATGATGAAAAGATGTGAAGGTGTGAAGGGCTTTTAATAAACTGCTGAGCTTTAAGTACTTTGAGGTAGAGTCTTGTGAAAAAGGCAGCCCATCCTCTGCTTCCGAAACAACACACATTTATGTATATATAAATGTGTGTTTTCATGTATTTATGACTGGATAGTGTAGTGGTAAGATTGCCCCCTTTCATCTGGGGGACCAGGGAACAAATCCCCTGCATGAAAGATACCTACCTACCTACCTAGGGGTTCTGAGGCAAGACATGTACCTGTGTATATATGTGTGTGTGTGTTTTCATGTATGTATGTGTGTATATATGTGCGTGTTTTCATGTATGTATGTATGTATGTGTGTATATATGTGCGTGTTTTCATGTATGTATGTATGTATGTGTGTATATATGTGTGTGTTTTCATGTATGTGTGTATGTATGTGTGTATATATGTGCGTGTTTTCATGTATGTGTGTATGTATGTGTGTATATATGTGCGTGTTTTCATGTATGTATGTATGTATGTGTGTATATATGTGCGTGTTTTCATGTATGTATGTGTGTATGTGTGTATATATATGTGTATATATGTGTGTGTTTTCATGTATGTGTGTATGTATATGTGTATATATATGTGTATATATGTGTGTTTTCATGTATGTATGTATGTATGTATATGTGTATATATGTGCGTGTTTTCATGTATGTGTGTATATATATGTGTATATATGTGCGTGTTTTCATGTATGTATGTATGTATGTGTGTATATATGTGCGTATTTTCATGTATGTATGTGTGTATGTGTGTATATATATGTGTATATATGTGTGTGTTTTCATGTATGTATGTATGTATGTGTGTATATATATGTGTATATATGTGTGTGTTTTCATGTATGTGTGTATGTATGTGTGTATATATGTGCGTGTTTTCATGTATGTATGTATGTATGTGTGTATATATATGTGTATATATGTGCGTGTTTTCATGTATGTATGTATGTATGTGTGTATATATATGTGTATATATGTGCGTGTTTTCATGTATGTATGTATGTATGTGTGTATATATATGTGTATATATGTGCGTGTTTTCATGTATGTATGTATGTATGTGTGTATATATATGTGTATATATGTGTGTGTTTTCATGTATGTATGTATGTATGTGTGTATATATATGTGTATATATGTGCGTGTTTTCATGTATGTATGTATGTATGTGTGTATATATGTGCGTGTTTTCATGTATGTATGTGTGTATATATATATGTGTATATATGTGTGTGTTTTCATGTATGTATGTATGTATGTATGTATATGTGTATATATGTGCGTGTTTTCATGTATGTATGTGTGTATATATGTGTGTGTTTTCATGTATGTATGTATGTATATGTGTATATATGTGCGTGTTTTCATGTATGTGTGTATATATATATGTGTATATATGTGTGTGTTTTCATGTATGTATGTATGTATGTATATGTGTATATATGTGCGTGTTTTCATGTATGTATGTGTGTATATATATATGTGTATATATGTGCGTGTTTTCATGTATGTGTGTATGTATGTGTGTATATATGTGCGTGTTTTCATGTATGTATGTGTGTATATATGTGCGTGTTTTCATGTATGTATGTGTGTATATATGTGTGTGTTTTCATGTATGTATGTATGTATGTGTGTATATATATGTGTATATATGTGTGTGTTTTCATGTATGTATGTATGTATGTGTGTATATATATGTGTATATATGTGTGTGTTTTCATGTATGTATGTATGTATGTGTGTATATATATGTGTATATATGTGTGTGTTTTCATGTATGTATGTGTGTATATATATGTGTATATATGTGTGTGTTTTCATGTATGTGTGTATGTATATGTGTATATATATGTGTATATATGTGCGTGTTTTCATGTATGTGTGTATATATATGTGTATATATGTGCGTGTTTTCATGTATGTATGTATGTATGTGTGTATATATGTGCGTGTTTTCATGTATGTATGTATGTATGTGTGTATATATGTGCGTGTTTTCATGTATGTATGTGTGTATGTGTGTATATATATGTGTATATATGTGTGTGTTTTCATGTATGTATGTATGTATGTGTGTATATATATGTGTATATATGTGTGTGTTTTCATGTATGTGTGTATATATATGTGTATATATATGTGCGTGTTTTCATGTATGTATGTATGTATGTGTGTATATATGTGCGTGTTTTCATGTATGTATGTGTGTATGTGTGTATATATATGTGTATATATGTGTGTGTTTTCATGTATGTATGTATGTATATGTGTATATATGTGCGTGTTTTCATGTATGTGTGTATATATATATGTGTATATATGTGTGTGTTTTCATGTATGTATGTATATGTGTATATATGTGCGTGTTTTCATGTATGTATGTATGTATGTGTGTATATATATGTGTATATATGTGTGTGTTTTCATGTATGTATGTATGTATGTGTGTATATATATGTGTATATATGTGTGTGTTTTCATGTATGTATGTATGTATGTGTGTATATATATGTGTATATATGTGTGTGTTTTCATGTATGTATGTATGTATGTGTGTATATATATGTGTATATATGTGTGTGTTTTCATGTATGTATGTGTGTATATATATGTGTATATATGTGTGTGTTTTCATGTATGTGTGTATGTATATGTGTATATATATGTGTATATATGTGCGTGTTTTCATGTATGTGTGTATATATATGTGTATATATGTGCGTGTTTTCATGTATGTATGTATGTATGTGTGTATATATGTGCGTGTTTTCATGTATGTGTGTATATATATGTGTATATATGTGTGTGTTTTCATGTATGTATGTATGTATGTGTGTATATATGTGCGTGTTTTCATGTATGTATGTATGTATGTGTGTATATATGTGCGTGTTTTCATGTATGTATGTGTGTATGTGTGTATATATATGTGTATATATGTGTGTGTTTTCATGTATGTGTGTATATATATGTGTATATATGTGCGTGTTTTCATGTATGTATGTATGTATGTGTGTATATATGTGCGTGTTTTCATGTATGTATGTGTGTATGTGTGTATATATATGTGTATATATGTGTGTGTTTTCATGTATGTATGTATGTATATGTGTATATATGTGCGTGTTTTCATGTATGTGTGTATATATATATGTGTATATATGTGTGTGTTTTCATGTATGTATGTATGTATGTATATGTGTATATATGTGCGTGTTTTCATGTATGTATGTGTGTATATATATATGTGTATATATGTGCGTGTTTTCATGTATGTGTGTATGTATGTGTGTATATATGTGCGTGTTTTCATGTATGTATGTGTGTATATATGTGCGTGTTTTCATGTATGTATGTGTGTATATATGTGTGTGTTTTCATGTATGTATGTATGTATGTGTGTATATATATGTGTATATATGTGTGTGTTTTCATGTATGTATGTATGTATGTGTGTATATATATGTGTATATATGTGTGTGTTTTCATGTATGTATGTATGTATGTGTGTATATATATGTGTATATATGTGTGTGTTTTCATGTATGTATGTGTGTATATATATAAATATAAATCTCTGTCTGAATCTGAAAAAAAGAGGGATAAAAGAAAAAGTCTTTGAGTGGAATCCAGTTCCCCTCGGGTTGAGAATTAGTCCCTTTCAAGTTGTGGAATTTGCTCAGTGGAGAACTTGGCAACTTGACAACCTCATACCAACTGTTAAGCACGGTGGTGGAGGGCTGATAATTTGGCTTGTTTTGCCACAGGACATGAACATCTTGCAGTCATTGAGTCCACCATGAACTCCTCTGTACACCAAAGTATTCCAGGTTCAAATGTGAGGCCATCTGACAGCGAAAGCTTGGCTGAAACTGTGTCCTATCAAAGTCATCTTTTACTGCTGCTTGAGAAATATTTGCTAAAAACTGCAGCACCCAGAAATTCAAGGAAGTCACCAAGCATTTTTAGTGCAAGTGCAAGTATGACATGTTTTTAAGGCCTTATAGCCTCAGTAAACAAACTATGTTGATGCTTTGAGGAAAAGACTTGAGATGCACAATTTTCTCTGGGAAAATCAGTTCACTTCATAAAGTCCTGTTGGAGTCCAAGAAAAGTCTATGCGGACTTACCATGTACATCAAATACAAAAAGTAGGCCAGTTGAGGAAGGTTCTGCACCATGAAGACCCAAACCAAGATCTTGGCTTCCTTTAAAACCTGAAAAAACAACACAGCATTTGAATTCACCACAACTGCTGCCAATATACCAATCAGCCAAACATTAAAACTACCTGCCTTATATTCTGTTGACCTATCTTGTGGCTAAAAAACAGCTGTGACACATTGACAAATAGGCAAAGGATCTCAGGGGGTTTCCTGTGGGACAGTTGATACTTTGGGGTCAACTTGTTGAGGTGCATCATGCGTATGATCGATTTGATTGGAATCTGGGGTGGTGCACGGTCCTGCTGCTGTTAGGTGGTGCAATGGTGATGCTTGGTTTGTACAAGTGTTTAGGTGGGTGAATTGGCCACATGAAGGCCAACTTTGTAATGCAACTGGAAGATCAATGTTTCTCACTTCACAATGTCAGGAGTTTTATTATAGTGGCTGATTATCATAAAATATTTCACCGTTCATCTGTTTTTTGTCTCTTGATGCGACCTGACAATGAGGAGGATAAACAGCACTCACCGCAACGGCCCCTACAGCGGCGGTCAGGCAGGCCCAGACCACACCGACACCCAGGATTATTCTGTTGGCAGCAGACATGGCCGAGTCCAACGTTGTGATCAGGATACACAGACACAACTGAAAAAGTTCACACCACAACGCATCATTACTGAAGCCAGGTCTCTTGCAACAAGCACATATCATTCTCCGCTTAATCCCAACACCCAGGTCACTCATGGGACATTCTGTCCCAAAAACGTAGAGGAACGAGACGCAGAAGAATGCACACAGACAAGCTCTCACAACAACAGATGCGTCACATCTCACTGAAAGCAGCAACATGGGTTTAGTCGCTTTTATTGTGCAAAATGACATCTGACAAGACCAGAAAGACCAGTTTGTTTTTTTTTTTAAATAGTTTCCAACCAATGCAGCGTATCACATGTATCACGTCTACACGTCTTACCTTGATCTCCTGAGGCTGATATGAACATTGCAAAGTCAAAGCAACACTAGAGACGTTTTGAATCTGTGTTCCAACCTTTGTGTACGCACATTCCTGGACTTGAGTCTGCCCTGCAGCACCCAAAGGTGGAGAAACTGCACTTCAGTACTTTGTTTTTATTCCCAGTGTGACACGTATTGCAACCGCAAACAAATAAAAACATAAAGAATAAAGCAAAAACTACAAAAAAAAGACTGTGAAAGGAAATAAGAAAGAAGACCTGGACTGAAAATAACCATCAGGTTGGATTTTACTGCTGGAGAGCTCAGAGAAAAAACAGGATGACCCACAGATGCAGAGGATTTGTTTGCCAACATTCAAGTTTAAATTCATGAGAACAATACGATCGTGATCATTTCTCCCTCTGCTCTGTGAAACTGTAAAACAGAAGAGATCAAACCTGGTGTTGGCTCTTAAAAATAAATCTAATGAGACATGTTTAAATACTCCAGACTTTTACATTTACATTTACTTTTGTGTTCTATGTCATGACAAACGCGAAATACACAACATTAAAATCATCAGCTTATTCATCTGTTATGTTATAGGAAACTTATGACCTTATCATTTCGGCCTCAGTTAGCAACCTCGGTCCTGTTTCAGACACGTTCTTGAGTAAAAACGTTTGGTCAGTTTTAGCGAACATCCACACCAAAATCTTGGAAGTTTGCAGCCTTTTTAAATGTTCCACACATAGGACACAAATCCTACAACGTCTGTTGACATATTTTGAGGCTTTTAATGGTGTGTTTATTACGTCTCTACAACAAATTCACCTATGAGCCGTGCAGGGTTTAGTTTATAAAGAGAATTGTTGTACACGGTTCCAACAGAGTGCACACTTGACCCGCAGGCCAGTTTTTACGTCCAAATGTTTGGACCAGCACTGGGAAATAAACAAACCTAAGGGTGTCACTACTGGTGTCTCCACTGTGGACCCCGCATGGCAGACGTACCTGAGTCTGCAGGTCAAAGGTCACCATGGAGAAACAGAGGTTGAGGAGGAAGTACTGCTCTTGCACGCTCTCCAAGGCCCCGCCCACACGGAACGCCATCATGTTGGGTCTCTGGATGAGAAGGAAGGTGCAAAACATGTGCACGACACCTAGACACATTATGCACACAAAACGAACCTGCAACACAAACACGGGGGACATAAACTCTAGTGTTGAAGGAACGTGGAGGAATTTAAGCCTGAGGCTGCAGGAATGCCGTTAATGGAAATGAAAGCACGTAGACGTTACACAGGAACATTTGATGTCTCTTTCTTTGCTGTGTCTTCACACAAAAAGCTGGTGACAAAAAGTACAGATTCTTCCTGCTGTGTCATTGATTTTTGACGAATCTGTGTCATGCACACCATGACACCATTACCAATCTGACGAAAAAAAAGAGTTTTCATTAAAAAAATAAAAGAAAGGGAACTCAAGGAAAAGTCACTATTATTTATTCTGTGGGAAGCATCAATGCCACAATCAAAATAGAAAAATCTCATTCGTCAAACTATTTTAGAAATAAAAACTAAAATGTGTGAATGGCTCAATAGAAAAAAACAAATATGCCAATAAATGCAACTAAAATAAAAAAAATGTAAATAAAGTATTCTATGATTAATGAATACAATGAGAAAGATGTTGCTCATTTTGCCCTGTGCTAGTACTCCATATGTAAATCTTGCATTTTATTCAAATTTTAATGTAATGTATTAATAATCTATTATTATTATCATGATGCAAAATCGATAAAATGGCACTGAAAAAGGCATTGGGGTATTAAAACAAAGTTAAACAAATTAATTTGGGAATGAAAGCAGAAATAATCCATCTCACATTCTATACATTAATTCTCACATACATTTATTTTCTATTTCATTTTTGTTGCATTTCTTAGCTTATGATTTTCATTTTCATTGAGCCATTTCTGAAATTCTGCACTGTTTTAGGCCTTCGAGGGTTGTCTTGATCTTTCAGGGAGCAGCAAAGATGGCGGACAGACTGCTGGAAATGACAAGCATGCGGCGTTACCGCTGCTCTCCAGGATTGTTCAGAGCAAACATCAGCAACGACGTGTCACGAAGAAACGAGCAATTTTCAGACTATTTCCTTTGCTAAACAAAAGAAAACTTGTGAATTAAAAATATTGTAAATAGTTTTACACTGCAACATGTTGGAGGAGCTTAACTATGTTCTAAGGGGAAGAACCGTGCTGCTAATAACTGAGGTGTTTTCCGCATCTGCACAAGCCAAAGTCAACGTTCTCATGATTTACCAGCAAATAAAGATAAATATAGATGATTTGGCCTCATCAGCTCGGAGCCAAGACAAACTGATTTGTTTGTAGCTATCAGTTTTCCCTCCAGAAACAGACAAACCTGTTGACGACCACATGGGGCTGACACATAAAACAACACTGACATCAAGTGGTGGAACTATACCTCATTTCAACAAGAAGAAAGCTCATGTCCTTTTTAATGATGTCAGTTTGATGTCATGACATTGTTACAGCTTCAGTTACATTTACTCTCACAGCTATTAAGATTTACTAGGAGTAGGGTGTGATCTTTAGTTTTAGATCTGGGTTTTAGGGCCCCTGTCGTCTTTACAAAAGCGCTCAGGGTTGTTTGCACCTAAGAGGAAGACTGAAAGCATTTTTCAAGGATTAAAAACGTATGAATTTATATATTACAATAAATAGAAAGGATATAAACTAGATGTATTTTTAGCACAGAAATAGACATTTTGTATACAGAGGGATAGTGTTGATGTAATAAAAAATATCTGGATCCCTGTTTTGGGACCAAATAAATAGACAAACGTCACAAAATAATCAGATAAACGTCTTCAAAGGACTGTATAACCTTTAACAGCAGCTCCTGCTTGCCCTTTGAGTCCACCACGGAGAAGTTGACCACAGATCGGATCATGACCACCAACACGCTGAGCACGAACGCCACCAGCTCCTGTCTGTTCTCCTGCAGCACGCCACGACTGATGTAGTAGATGCAGAACACTGCGGGGAACAAGATCGTGCAAAGCTGGACAGGTCAGTCCATCGCAGGGCCACACAGAGACAAACGAGACAAACAACACTCCACGCAATTTAGAGTCGGAAATGTTTTTGTGATGTTGAAATAAAACACAGAGTAGAAGCTTAAATAATTAGCCACCATAGTCTGGATTTCTTTATTTAAACTACAGCTCATACAGCATCCTGGGCAGAGAGTAGGAAACAATGAGCTAACGCGAGGACCTGAGTGAATTTGACAAGAACCAGACTGTGATGCTTTCATGACTGCGAGAGCGTCTCTAAACCGGGGATAATGCACGCATCAAACGCTGGGGGTGCTTTAGGAACATGAAGGAGGTCGACGTGGTGACTACTGCTTCCAAATTCCCCAGAGCTCATTCCAACTGGGCATTTGGGGGAAGTGAAACTCGCAGAAGTTATATAATCACCACTCACGGAGGATGTTCATTCAGTTTAAAATGATCAGTTTTGCAGGATGGAGCTTTGTCTTGGGCCTTTTTTTTTTTCTTTCCAATTTCTACCGTAAATTTCCAATCAGATTGAGATCCAAACAGTTTTCTGGTCATGCCACTGAGTTGATGTGTTTTTAGTGGAGGAAGCTTGAACGCTCCTTCTCCGTGTCCAGATGAATTATCATCCTGAAAAATGACCTCAGCATCACCAGAACGAATGAGAAAAGTGTCCACCTGTGCATTTACAGTAGCGATAATGACTCCCACCTCCCCCCTAATCCTTTACCTGACATCAAGCCCACATCATCAATAATTGTAGAAATTCAATCGATTCAATCCGATTTCAAATAACATTCAAATAATTCAGTTTCCGTATAATTTTGGCTTTGCTATAAAAGAGGTTTTCACAAAATAAATGACGGAATAAATTACACTTTTAGTCAGGCACATGATTAAAAAACGTTGCTCTGCCCTTGTGAAGCTCCTCTCAGACGGCACACTTTCAAAAATCAAAATGCTGCCACACGTTTGCCTTCGGGCGTGACGGTGAGTGTCGGTTGCTGCTTGGACAGGTTCTTCCACACTTTGACCATGAATCTCGTTCTTCAACGTTGCGACACGAGTCACATGAAGTCACATGGCTTGCGAGACTGCACAGTGGATGTAGCACAGATGATGCCGGAAACGACATTTATTAGAAATGGATTTAAGGATTTTACGAATGGACATTACACTTTTCAGACTAAAAGAATCTGGTAACGTTTTTTTTCCACACACCTAGTGTATATATTTTCTCCAAGGAGTTTCACTGTCCTTTCCATTGTTCTCTCTCTTGATGGAGTCATGTTTCCTGCCCATTCGCCAGGTGCAACAAGCTCTACAAGCACTCTCTTTCAACTGCAGACTCATCTGCTTATCTAAACGTCTACAGGTATTTGTTTGAAAAATGCAAATCAATCCCTAACCTAACCCACAATGTTTTCATCTTTAAAAAAAACTGACAAAGCTATTACATTTTTTTGTGCCGTCTATTTAAAAAGCTAGAATGTTCAGATGTTAAATTAAATAGTTTTGTTTCATATCTGCGATTTTTCTACTTGTTTCACAAAAAAAAAAAAAAAAACGTTGCCAGGTGTTATCAGCCACCAACTTTCATGACTAAAAAAAATCAACGACAGCAGAACACTTTCAGGGGTCTTTTACGGTCTGTCAGAGCTGTTTTATCAGCACGACAGAACACAAAATTAGGCAGTGGTTTCTTCTTGTGGCTGATGTGTGCATCTAAATTGAACTCTGCCGTTTCTGTAGCTGTCACAGTAATTAAGGAAGAACTCCATTTGGGTTGCAGACACATTTACTACTCTGATTTATGTGATAAACACTTATGTGTAAGATAAGAGTAACAAACTGTTTCAGATGATTTTTTCATTCATAACATATTCTACCTATATAAAATCAGTAAAAAGGTTTGGAGCTCCAAGTTCACTTTTGGGCAGACTTGGCTTTTGAAAAGAGTCATGTGAAAGTCATCTGAAAGGCTGCTTGTGTTGTTACATGTTTTTTTTTTCTAATTATTATCTTTTTTCTTTTTACGTCCTCATTTCCCTGAAATATGTACAGTGGATTTTGAGAGACTCAGAAGTTGAAACACAGAAACCGAACCGTTTAAAATAAATATGTACAGGCATCTGCGAGGGGAATCGATCACCAATCGGACACAAGCACCTTGGGAACCGTTTATCCACCAATGCAGTTTTCATCACATGATCACAGCAGGAAAACGTCTGCTTCCTCTCTCAGCTGACAGTGATGCTACTCACATATTCCAACCAGCTGGATGAGAGAGACGGTGAAGTTGTCCTCATCAGAAATATCTGAGTCCACGTGCTGCTTGTAGATGCTGTACAGGGTGAGGCCGAGCAGCGCCAACAGAGACGCGATGGTGAAGCAGAAATAGAGCTTCAGCAGGCACGACAGCTCCGACCAGGACTTTATCTGCAAGAGAGAGGAGACGACCGAGAAAGTGAAACTACCTGGGACGAGGACAAATGTTCTTTGAAACCACAGTATGTACAATCTTAGTACAATTTCATAACTGAAAACAGCACAAGAAGCAGGAAAATATGGCCACAGTGGGGCTGAAAGGCATGGATTTCACTCCTCGTGTCACAGGGTGAATGATTAAAAAGGATGAAAGGCAGAGGATCTCACCGGTCCACATGGTGTGGGGATCAGATCCTGATGTCTCGGCCTCAGGTTTGGCGAGAGAAGATCTGGGTTCTGTTGCTGCTGGTTACCCAGCAAAGGACTGAAAAAGTAAACATATTAGGAATGGGTCAGCGTTTCTGTAAAGGAAAACAAATTTTGGCTGCTAATTAGGCAGAGCTCTTTAGCTCTGGTATGCCCCTAAAAAGTGCTGGATCACATTAAGAATGCCGGTGATTGCTCATCTCCCTGATAAACAGATACTGTAGTGAAAGCATGAGTTAGCCCACATGACTTCATTTCAGAACTGAAGCTCCAATTGTTGTAATACAGTAATTTGACATTGCAGGTCAAGATGGGAATACTGCCACCTTGTGGTGCTCTGTATGCTCCGTGTTTCAGTTCAATAAATGCTGTGAAACTTCAATAGGTCATGGGCCCAGTCGGTCCCAGTCAGTTCCAGTAAATTAGCTTTAAACAGTGGTTTTACACAGATCTTGTGTGGAGTACTCGGTATTGTGGGATTCACAATGGAGGACAGACTGTTTATCGACAAGCTAAGTGGACCAGACAACTGGGCTACGTGGAAATTCCAGACGGAGCATCTGCTGAAAGCTCGAAGTCTATGGGGCATGGTAATGGAGACAGAAACATTAGCAGGAGATGCTAGCGCAGCTGCTCGAGCCGAATTCGCTAGGAAGAAAGAAAAAGCGTTTTCAATGTTGGTGCTTAATGTAAGTGCATCTCAACTGTACCTGATTACAAGTTGCCAGTCACCTAAAGAAGCGTGGGATACGCTTAAGGGACATTTTGAGAGAGACACCCTAGCTAATAAGTTGTTTCTAAAGAAGAAGTACTTCAGATGTGAAATGAAGGAAGGAGAAACGATAACCGAGCATTTGAAGCGCATGAAGGAATTAACTGATCAACTTGGTGCTATCGGTGCTGTCATTGAGGAGGAGGATCAGATTGTGACATTACTGGGTAGTCTTCCACCCAGCTATGCAACAATTGTCACTGCCCTAGAGACAAAGATGGACAGTTTGACTCTTCAATTCGTAAAGCAGTCATTGGTAAATGAGGAACAAAAACGAGTGCAGGCAAATGACAGTACCAGTGGTGCAACAGCAGGTGGCGCCTCTGCAATGGCAACTCAAGTGCGTGGGGATCCACAGCCTGAGGGAATTGACAGATCCAAATGGAAGTGTTTTAAATGTGGGAAGGAAGGACATCTAAAACGAAATTGTCCAAAGTTTAAAAATAAAAATCAAACCCACAAGGCTAAACAAATGACATGTGAGGATAATGCAAATTCTGATACTGCAACTGAAAGTGCATTTGTTGCCAGAGAGAATAATCAGAATGAGAAAGTGAAGCAGGTCGAATGGCTGATCGACTCTGGAGCATCAAAACACATGACATGTTCAAAAGAAATACTTCAGGATTACCAGGAATTCACTAAGCCACAATCAGTGAAACTGGGCGATGGCAGAGTGGTTGATGCACAAGGACTCTGTAATGTAAAACTGAAAATGACTTTTAAAGTTAGTGACGTCAAAGATGTCACAATGTATGATGTACTGTATGTTCCCAAGCTGTCAGGGAATCTTTTCTCAGTGGGAGCTGCTGTGAAAAAAGGGAACACAGTGCAGTTCAAGAAGACCCAGTGCTACATACGTGGAAAAGATGGAGATCTTCGAGGAATGGGAACACAACGATCTGATGGATTATATCAGCTGGACGTGGAGGGGAGTACGCCTGTCTCTCATACAGCAGGAAGTGCATCAGTTGCAGCCAGCCTATGGCATCAAAGACTGGGCCACACCACCATGCTGAAGGAGCTTAAACTTCTGGTGAGTGGAATGGACTTTTCTGCAGAAAAAGAGATCTCCTTCTGTGAAGCGTGTGTGGAGGGCAAGCTGTCTAGAAAGCCATTCAAGTCAGTGGGAGAAATCCGCTCAAAGCGCAAACTGCAGCTGATTCATAGTGATGTCTGTGGTCCCATGCAGACTGAATCCATAAGTGGATCAAAGTACTTTGTGACATTCATTGATGACTACTCAAGATGTTGCAAGGTATACTTCATGAGGCAAAAAAGTGAAGTGCTCAGCAAGTTCAAAGAGTTTGAGAAAACATTCTCCAATGAGTGTAGACAAAGAGTTACAAGACTGAGAACAGACAACGGTGGGGAATACACGTCGAAAGAATTTCAAGAATACCTGAAGGCTCAAGGCATCCACCATGAAATGTCTGTACCCCATACACCACAGCAAAATGGTGTAGCTGAAAGAAAAAATCGGACTTTAGTTGAAGCAGCAAGGAGTATGCTGTCTCATGCAAAGCTGCCAAAAATGTTTTGGGCAGAGGCTGTAGCAACAGCAGCCTATGTGCAGAACAGGTTGCCCACATCACTTCTAAAGCAAGAGACCCCGTACCAGAGATGGTGTGGCAGAAAGCCGAACATCAGTCACATGAGAGTTTTTGGCTGTGTGGCATATGCACATGTTCCAGAAGTAGAGAGAAGAAAGCTGGACAAGAAAGCGGTGAAGCTTCGCTTCGTGGGATATGCCAACAATGCCAAGGGCTATCGTCTGTTCGATGAGGAGAAAAGGAGGATTCTGATTCGCCGGGACGTCATCTTCAATGAAACAGACTTTGACTGGAAACAGGAAGTGGAAGTGTCTTGTTCAGACAGTGATACTGGCAGTGGTCCTGATGAGAGAGGAGCATCAGCTGATGAGACACCAGTCAACAAAGCTCCGAGAGAATGCGGCAGAGTCAGAAACCCCCCAAAAAGGTATGGCTATGATGAGTTTGCAGACATAGTGACGGTTGAACATTATGCCAGTGTCTGTAGTGTAAATGAACCAACTACACTGAAGGAAGCAATGATGAGTTCTAATGCAAAGGAATGGAAGGAAGCGGCTGATTTGGAGTATGAGTCCCTGCTTGAAAATGAAACTTGGGACTTGGTGGAATTGCCAAAAGACAGAAAGCCAATAGGTTCAAGATGGGTGTTCAAAGTCAAGCACCATAGTGATGGAGAAGTGGAGAGATACAAGTGCAGACTTGTTGCTAAGGGTTACTCACAGAAGTATGGCGCTGACTATGATGAAACTTTCTCACCTGTAGTACGATTCAGCTCAATCCGTACATTGCTGTCCTTTGCCGTTCAGAATAACATGCATGTACACCAGATGGATGTCGTCACTGCATTTCTTAATGGACATCTAGAGGAGGAAATCTACATGGAACAACCAGACGGATACGTGAAACTAGGCCAAGAGCACTTGGTGTGCAAGCTGAAGAAGTCAATCTACGGCCTTAAGCAATCACCTCGCTGCTGGAGTAAGACTTTCACAGAGTTCATGAAAGATCTTGGATTCAACCAGAGCACATCAGACCCCTGTGTGTTTGTGAGAGCTCGACAGGAGCTAGAGATATTAGCTGTTTATGTTGATGATCTGATTTTGATCACAGAGTCACTGGAGAGCATGAGTGAGTTGAAAGTTGCTCTGAAGAAGAGATACAAGATGAAAGACATGGGTGAGCTGTCTTACATACTGGGCATCTCAGTAATTCAAGACAAGATCAAAAACTGTGTGTACCTTCACCAGAAGCATTACATTGAAGCCATTCTTCAGAAATATGGGATGGATAAAGCCAATCCAGTCACAACCCCAGCTGATGCAAATGTGAAGTTACAGAAAAATGATGGTGTCAGTAAGCCAGTGAATCCAGGTACCTACCAGTCAATTGTAGGTAGCCTGCTATATGCAGCAATGGCCACCAGGCCAGACATCGCACAAGCAGTGAGTGCTGTGTCAAAGTTCAACGCAGATCCAAACACTGCACACATGACTGCTGTGAAGAGGATACTTCGCTACCTGAAAGGTACCACAAACCTCGCTCTCAAGTACCAGCGGTCAGAGTCTGGAACTTTAGTTGGTTTCTCAGACGCTGACTGGGCAGGAGATCAGGATGATCGTCGTTCTACAACCGGGAATGTCTTCTTACTGAGTGGAGGAGCAGTGAGCTGGCTCAGCAAGAAACAGAACACCGTCGCACTGTCAACAGCTGAAGCTGAATACGTCGCTCTCAGCCAGGCAGCACAAGAATGTACCTGGCTTACACGACTACTCAGTGATCTCGGAATGGATGTTACACCAACTGTGATTCTAGAAGACAACCAAGGAGCTATTGCCATAGCTAAGAATCCAGTTGATCATTCAAGAACAAAGCACATAGACATTCGTTATCACTACATTCGTGAATGTGTGCAGAATGGACAAATTCAACTGCAATACTGTCCTACAGATGATATGAAGGCAGATATCTTGACCAAGCCATTAGCAAAGCAGAAGTTTGAGTATCTTAGGAGAGAGATTGGACTTTGTGCTGTGTAACTCTGATAAGTATAAGTTGTAGGCCAATGTTTAGTATTGATAAAGCCTAAGTTAAGACAACTGTAAGCAAGATAGAAAGGAGAAGGGGAATTAAAATTGTCTTGCTAGTTTTTCTAAGTTTTTTAGTTAAAAAGGGGACTTATAGTCAAAGAGAAGAGTCTAAGTATAATACATCTCCTAAGTGATTTATGTTGATAAAAGAAAGTAAGACTTAAGCTTATTGTAAAATTAAGTGGGAGTGTTGTAATACAGTAATTTGACATTGCAGGTCAAGATGGGAATACTGCCACCTTGTGGTGCTCTGTATGCTCCGTGTTTCAGTTCAATAAATGCTGTGAAACTTCAATACCAATTCCCTCGAAGTGACCGATGCAACGGCGCAGCTGAAAGTGGGAAACGCGTGAGAAGACACGGTAGAGTTTTATCACAGCACACATTTGGACTAGCTCTGTAATATTCAAGTGCATCTTCCAAGTGAAATCCACAGTTTAAGTCCTGACATGTCTTATCACAGGCCTAACCTATTACGAACTAAAGCTCTGCTTAAAAAGAGCCTTAATTAAATTAAATTAAAACTTAATTTAAACTTAATGCTATCAACTAAAACCTTTTTTTTCATTCAGCCACTAAGGAAACAAAAAAAAAAACATGGGGAAAAAAAATAAATCAAACAGAAATATCTGGTTTGAATGTAAATGACCAACTTGGTACTCATGTTTAATAGTCTCTTATACTATTGTGTGTCTTGTTGATGCATAGCGCTCTGCTCCAGGCTTGAAATGCACATGTTGAATCAGGATATCGTGGGTTAAAAGGACTATTTATAGAGAACATACAAATCAACAATAACTGATATTCGAAAATGTTCAAATTACAGGCTTACATCCTGTCGATATCGCACACATGACAACTTTGACGTTGACGCTGTAAACGTAGACAGATGTTAGATACTTTAGAAAAAAACATCACTTTGTTTGGAGGACTTTTCTCAGTGTATTCATGTCATTCTTCTTTTTTGTACTTTTGTGCAGTTATGGTTAAACACTACACCTCCCCGTATGCATACTTAAAAAGTGATTCATCTGGAAAAAGAGACTAAAACAGTTGTAATGACAGTAATGACAAATTTGACAGATAGAAATGTTGCTATCATATTTTCTATGTTAGTGCAAGGTGGGTTTTTTAAATAAATGTCTTTAATAGACAATAATTACATTGTATTTGCAGCTCTACTAGCGTTATCATCGCTGCCTTCAATAGATGGTAACAAATGTATGCATTGTCCACCATGTAAACCAGCTGCATTAGACAAAAAGTCCACTTTGGCAACACTGTCCTGTAACACTCCCTCTTAATGAACAGCGAATGACGACAGACACACCCTGGACTTCCCTAATTTCAACATTCGGGGATTGTGAAATGACACAAGCTTTTTGGTGTACTTATTCATGCTTTATCTTTGACCTAATTTATACAACTTGTTTCCCATTCCCGTGACCTGCAATAATCACGTTAAAGCTCCACAGGAGACAACCTGTTTCAGGTTTAGTCTGCCACAGTTGGTGCTTTAAAATGAAAGAGAAAGTGAGAAATTCACCAGCATGCCGACCATAATTCACTCGTAATTCTTCTCCAGACTTTAAATGAAGCCACCCTGATGCTTCACATTTCATTCACTTGTTGTGTATCTTACGGGTGTTGACTGGTTATAACTTGCCAACAAGCGGAACGAGATCCATCACATCTCTGAACAGTGCAGTTACATTTTCTCGCGACGCAAACGGCCGGTTGTCATGACGAAATTGATAAACGTGGAAGATAAACGGCTGACCTTGTCTCGTCCATTTCCCAGCAGACAACCCAGAGACCCGAACCCGGAGTTTACATTCCAGTGAGCCTTTCACACAGCGACCCCGCCTCCAAACGACAGAAGTTCAGTTTCACATTTTCCAACATCCACAGAGAAAAAGGAACAGCTTGATTTCTTCTTCTACGGTCTCCGTTGTTCTTCCTCTGCTGCTCCGAAGTGCTGTTGCACCCTAGAGCAGGGGGGCTGCGATGAACAGAAAAATCAATAACAATCGTTTACACTTTTATTCACACAAAATACCCTACAGTCAGTAATGTTCTCAAATGTGAAGATTTGTTACTTCATTTATACGCTAATAGTTTTTAAACATTTATTTTTTTGAACACGTGATGTAGGGTACAACTAAGTTACCAGTTCATCACAGGGCCAAAACAACCGTGCACGCACACACTAACCCCTAGGATCAATTTAGAATAACCAAGTGACCTACTGTGCATGTTTTTGTGCAGTTGAAGTAAGATGGAGTACCCGCGTATGTACGGTGGAGAACATGCACACTTCACAAAGAAAGGGCCCAGCCGAGATTCGAGCTAGGAACCTTTTTGCTGTGAGGTGACAGTGCTAACCACCACACCCATATCAGAACATAATAAAGAAACTAATCTTGTCCTTACCAGGTCCTAAACTTAGATAAATGCAACCTCACATAAACAACAACACGTGGCACAGTGCCATTATTTATTCAACCAAGGCTATGTTAAAATGCAGAAGCAGTGTGTGAAAAACTAAGTACAACCTTAAAAGTCGTTTTAAGTCGTGAGAAAGATCATTCAAAAGTGGGAAACATACAAGACAGGCGACAACCTGCTCAGAGAAACTGCAAAAACCCAAGAGCAACAACTCCACAGGCCTCAGTTAGCATGTTAAATGTTAAAGTTCATGCCAGCACAGTTAGAAAAAAACTGAACAAATATGGCTTGTTTGGAAGGGTTGCGGGAGAAAGCCTCTTCTCTTTAAAAAGAACATGGCAACAGCTTAGGTTTGTAAAGTTACATCTGAACAAACCACAAGACTTCTGGAACAGATGAAACCAAAGTGGAGATGTTTGGTCATAATGCACAGCAGCACGTTTGGAGAAAACCAAACACAGCATCAGCACAAACATCTTATACCAACTAAACTGTCAAGCACTGAGGTGGAGGACTGATGATTGGGGCTTGTTTTGCAGCCACAGGACCTGGGCACCTTGCAGTCATTTGAGATCACCATGAACTCCTCTGGATACCAAAGTATACAAAGAACCGTCTGTCCAACAGCTAAAGTTTGGATGAAACTGGGTCATCAACAGGACAATGATCCCAAACACAGCAGCAGATCGACTCCAGAAAGGCTGGGAAAGGTGTTGCAATAGCCCAGTCAAAGTCCAGACCTCAACCTGACGGACATATTGTGGTGGTACCTTCAGAGGTTAACTAAAGCAACGCTGGAAGAGTGAATCAAAACCCCTCAACAATTATGTGAGAGTCTGAAAACATCATACAGAAAACCATTTCTTCATGTTATTGCTGCTAAAGGTGGTTCGACAAGATACTTAATCATGCAGTGGACATTTTGGCTGAGTTCATGTTAAATAATGACATGGTGTAATATGCAACGTGTTGTTGTTCATCTCTGCAGGTGCATTTACTTAATTTTCTGACCTGGTAAGGGCCAAATGACTTTTCTTATGTCCTAAAAGAGGGTGTATGTTCTCTTTAGCTTGACCATGAATGTGTTTCTCTGTGACATTTTAGCCAAGAACAACAGCTCAGTGGTCTTTTTTTATGTGTAACATGGAGCACATAAAGAATATTGAGTACACTGCTTTAATGTTATGAGTGACGGATTTCAAATACGATAATGTTACTTAGCACACATTAATTTGCATGTTTTTATACAAGTATAATATAAAGGCCCCTTTTGATAGAAAACAAAATCGACCCTTCTTCTTTTAAATAAGCACAGCAATAATGAGGAAAATGAATATCAAAAAATCCCTAACTCCAGTTTGTTGCATTCAAGCAAAATCTGGCTAACACACAACTTGCCAGAACAGAACTCATCCTACCTTTAGCTTGTTGTGCGTATACTAGATTTGGCCCATGTAACCTTTGCCATTGCCAGAAATATATAATTCTATATCTGTACTAACTAATCACACCAGGACGCTTGCCAATCTGTAGTGCCACAATAGCCCTGCAGTAAATGCTGCCTTCTGCATAGTACTGGTTGACTTGTTGATCCAACTTTCAATAACAACCATTTTATTAGTGACACCATACAACCTCTTTTCTCTTTCTCATCAAAGCTAATCAGTTCTTTATGTAATGGATGATGATGGATGAACAAGATGTAGGAAAGTTTACTTCGAGACTCAAAAGTTAAACTTAGCTTTTCATACAATTCTGGAGATTGCGCAATTATGCTGCCAGTCGGCTATTTCATCACACCCAAAAGGACTCTGAAACCAGTCAAACCAGTTATAGGTGATAGCCATAGGAAGATTACAAAATGTGGCCAAATGGAGATTGTGTGCGGTAAGCATGAATAAACAGACCGTAAAGTCTAAACCATGATACTAAAACCCAAAGTGTGCCTGGAAAAAACACCCCACACACTTCTTCACAGATTCATTTAAGGTATCACATCAGTTTCTGCTCTCTTCAGCTGCAAATGCTAGTAATTGTTCTGTGTCTCCAGCCTGAAACCTTAAAACGTCGCTGCAGAGACAATCTGCAGGCAGTGTTTAAAATCCCAAAAGATCAGCAATATTGGAAATATTTCAAACAGATCATCTGACCTTCATTATGATATTTTGATGTAACAATAACTGAAGCTGCTGGTTCATATCCACAGGGTATTCCACCCACACTTGTAAAACACTGCTGTTTATTGCATACTTGCATAAATAAGCAGGCGCGCAGATATGTTATGGAGCTGAGAGAGCGTGGAAATATCAGAGCCGTATATAGAGATATATATCAGATCAGCTGAAACACTCAGTGTATTTAAGTCCAGGTTGAAGACACACCTATTTTCAGCTGCATTTGAATAAAGCTCAAAACTTAATCACATTTTAACTACTGATTTTATCTATTGTTCTTCTTTCTTTCTTTTTTGTTTAAAATCTAAATCATGCTTTTTATTTCTACTGTTTTAATGTCTCTGTGAATCGCCTTGTAGTTGAATTGTGCCTATATATCTCTATATACGGCTCTGGGAAATATACATTTACACTGCCCTCTGCTGGTCATGATCAATAATTACACCACGAGATTTGGCCCTCCTTTGTTATTTCTTTAATGATTAGTTGTACGTTTTTATTTAAAGCGTTTTATTCACTTTTTTTTTTTTTAAGATTACAATTTTAAAGAAAACACCGCTAACAAATTACGGGGTATAATTTTGTTTCGTTGGAGCTGAGTTAAATTGAGTTGAGATTTACAGAAAAGAAAGAGGCTTTATCAAGAAATTAAAAGCAGGATTCTTATTCCTTTTTTCAAATCTTCACGGTTGAGAAAAAAAAAATCACCCGATAAAAAGAATTAACTAAAATAAACTCAAACTTCTCGGCCATTGTTCAGTCGCTGACTTCACGAGGTGACGTTTTAATTTGAAGTTTCCTACTTGTTTCCTGTGACTGCTGCTTTGTAGCTTGACTTGTCGCTTTGATTGTTAGCCACGTCCCGGAGGTGTACAGCTCCATGTTACCACCACAGAGTGGCAGATTTTCGTTGCTTCTCGGTGCTGGATTATTAAACGGTCTCTCGTCTTGTGTAGCATGGCAGACAGGCCGGCTGCTTCCCCTGGAGACACTCCTTTGCCCCGGGTGTTGCACAGATCAACAGCGTCCAGCTAACGTTACTGTGCAGCTTCCTCCTTTGACTAAACTCCGCTGCCCTCGCTGACTCTGCTGTAGCAAACTGAAGCACCCAGAATTACAGAATTAAGGTAAGAAGTGGTCTTCTCTGTTACATTTTGAGCTTCTTTGAGCAGCTGGCAAACCCACCCAGAGTGGAAACGTTTCGCTGTCTGTTGTCGACGAGGCAGGAACATCCACAATCTAAAGCTCAGCCTTAATGAATCCAGTTTTCATGTTTAATTTTTACTGGACAGGTTTGATTCACCTGCTATCTTCTCCCTGTCAAACACGTGGGCCTATTTCACCAAAAGAGCTCTACTTTTAATGTTGTAGATGCGAGTGTCTCTAAAAAAATAAACAAAAAACACGTTTGCATAATTTAAATGCTGCAAATTTGTTGTATATAACATGACAAAAAATAAGATGTATACTGTGCAGCAGTGGCGGAAGCACTCACAACTATTGCTTATGTACCAATACGGCAACGTGAAAATACTCTTTTGAGAAGTTAATGTAGAAGTCCAGCAGCAACATGTAGTTAGTGTCAACATAACCCTTGTCCCGTATCTGTGTATAGTCCTGTTTTGCAACTTTATTCTTTTTTAACAAGCTTTACTGTACACTATAGTTGTCTTGAGTGCATTTAAAAGTATTATAGACAGCTTATTTCTATATTCATGTGTTTTTATATATAAACATATATATTGATGTTGTATAACTGCACTGATTTTCTTTGTTGACTCTTGATTGCTGCTGTAACATGGGAGGTCACCCACTGCAGTTAGATAAAATGTTATCTTGTTGATTTCTCAAATCGTTTTATTTATGTCGCACCAGTTCACGACAAATGTCTGTCTGCTCTGGAGTGGCACGTTGCAGAGTAAATAAACCGGATTCAAATTGAATGCAGCCTCGTTTAATCTAGCTATAAACCAGATTAGTCCAATTTCTAAAGATGAACAAACTGACGGATTGCATCCCATCTTCGCTTTGATTCAGTCCCCTGTCCTGAGCATGTACGGGTGACAGCGGAGAGGAGGAATGTCCTTTTTAACAGGATGAGACCTCCAGGAGAGGCACGGCTATCTGCCTTGACCTGTTACTGTTGTAGCTGCTGGAAGTGAGGCTCGTCTGGGGTACTGACGGCATATAAAAAGTCAGAAGATGTTCTTTTAAAAACTTTTCCAGTAATAATTAGTTTTTTTACTTTATCATTTTCTTTTATTTCTAAAAGCACTGGGCGTTAAGAAGATCCACTGCAAGACTGAGAGGCTGATCGTTTTCTTGGCCATCAGAAAATGGACTAACTGTCAAAGCATCTTATTGGCTCCTCATCCCCCTTTCATAAGCTGCCTGTGGGGCCCCTGAGGGCCCTCAGGCAGCAGGTGTGATGACGGGCAACATGCAGTCGGCCAGGCACTCGCTGTGGCACCTCCTGTCACCGTTCCGCAGCCGGCAGGAGCGGGTGGTGCTGGCCCGCAGCGAGAGCCTGCCTGGAGAGCAGGTGCTGAAGATCACCGTCACAGAGACCACGGTGATCGAGACGGAGTCCGGGGTGTGGAACTGGCGCTCCCTGACCTATCTGGGCCTTTGGTTCTTCTTCAGCTTCTGCACTCTGTTCCTCAACAAGTACATCCTGTCTCTGCTGCAGGGGGAGCCCAGCATGCTGGGTAAGTAGAGATACAACACCTCAGCTTCTGCTGATTGGTTGTAGAGCATTACTTTCCATTCAGACAAGCGAAACAACGCACTTATTCATAGAAGACTGGCATAGACTGAATAACTGGTCCTGCAGTTATGAGCAGAGACAGTTTTGATGAATGTGTGCAGGTCAAGACCTGCCTGCCAGGTAATCAACAAGTGCACACATTTCCTCTTGGTACTCAGGTCAGGTTACTTTGTTTCTACCTGATGGCAGAATTGCTTTGCAGGTGTTACAGGTAACATCGACACAGCGACATAAAATCCACCAAAATGTGTTTAAAATCTCATCTAATGATAAAAAGGTTCAAACTAAATAGTTAATTTATTAATTTAAAACTGTAAAAAGATTAAAGTGCTCTGTTTCCACACTTCAGTACACATATATATATATATATAAAATGTCAGACAGTAACATCAAATAAATAATATCTTGAATTAGAAACAGAATAAAACATGATTACAAACTAAATAAAACACCTTAAAGATACATAAAGGTGCTCTTCTTCATCAAAGTATTAGTCATGGGTGCCATATTTTGAAGTTGGATTTTCATTTTTAACTTGATGAAGATTATCTGTTGTCGTTCGATGTCTTCAATTGGAATAAATCGTTCTTTCTTATTCAGTTGTCTTCCTCATGCTTCCCAGGTGCTATTCAGATGCTCTCCACCACCATCATAGGCTGCTTGAAGATGTTTGTCCCCTGCTGCTTGTACCAGCACAAGTCCAGAACCGAGTATCCCCCCAACTTTGTCATGATCATGCTGTTTGTTGGACTCATGAGGTGTGTGCCTTTGTCTTTTAACTGCATGGTTGCTCACAGAAATGTTAGTGTGGTGTTGACCGATGCTTACAAAGATAGTAACTGATAGTTGAAGAACCACTTAAGTCAATTACTAGCACTTATTACGTCTGCTTTTGTTAGGTTCACCACTGTGGTTCTGGGCCTGGTGAGCCTGAAGAATGTTGCAGTGTCGTTTGCTGAGACGGTAAAGAGCTCAGCTCCTATTTTCACTGTCATCATGTCCCGGCTGATCCTCGGGGAGTACACAGGTAAGCATGTTGAATGTTTGTGGTGCAAATTGACAGAATACCAGGGCCTCTCGTTTTTAGAAAATCAAGCACCGTTCCAGGTCCAGGAGCCTCAGAGGAAATGGGGTCGAGGGTTTTGTGTTGACAGGAGCAGTGACTCATTTACATGTTTGCGTTTGTTTTCCCACCTGCAGGCCTGTGGGTGAACTTGTCCCTGTTTCCTGTCATGGCAGGACTGGCCCTCTGCACAGCTACAGAGATCAGCTTCAACATGATCGGCTTCTCCGCCGCTCTCTCCACAAACATCATGGACTGGTCTGTACGGCAGCACCCAGCACATCCGTCGCCATCAGGGGGACGCTTTAACTAACTCTGCTTCTCTGATCTCAGCCTGCAGAACGTTTTCTCTAAGAAACTGCTAAGTGGAGACACGTACAGATTCAGGTAAGAGGATGGGACTTTTCTAATTTCTTGTCTTTTTGTCATGAAAAAAAAACCCTCTCTCATAGGTTGTCTCATTTCAGCCCTCCAGAGCTGCAGTTCTACACCAGCGCAGCAGCAATCATCATGCTCATCCCTGCCTGGGCGTTCCTCCTGGTAAATCAACACATGATGCTTAACTCCTGTGTACAACTGAGCAACTGTAACGACAAGATATATTAAACTATAATCTGTTACAAGTAGAATATTTTTTAAATAGTGAGTCTTTGAAACTTTGTTTGTTTAGCAGCCTTCACACACGAGTTCGTACAGTTCAAAGTGCTTCACTGATGTCTGATAAACTGATAAGGCAGAGGGAGTGTGGACCGGACCACATGAAAAATTAGGACATAATGAAACAATCTTAATCAAAAGCCATTCTGTTACGGTATCTTTAACAGTGTTTACACCAGCCGAAGTGTTAATGGTTATTGTGTTCTGCCTCCACGTTTCCAGGACTTTCCGGTGATCGGGAAGACCGGCCAGAGCTTCATCTTCAGTCAGGACATCATGCTGTTGCTGCTTTTTGACGGATGTCTCTTCCACCTGCAGAGCGTCACAGCCTATGCCCTCATGGGGAGGATTTCCCCGGTTACTTTCAGGTAGGACGATGACAAAGTCTAAAGCACTTGTGTTTACATACACTGAGTTGTAGTCTAGCTGCAGGGTCACTTATTTTTTACCAGAATCATACATCCTGTTGCCAAATTTATGAGATAAACTAGCTTTGCACTGAATATTCTCCACTTGATCTCCAGCTCAGCAAAGTCCTGGTTTAGTCTAATACTAGAAATGGTACGAGACTGTACCATTTCTAGGTAGCTGCTCTTGGTTAAAAACAAGTTTAATCTGTTCACTGTTCAACCATGCGTTGCTTGGTGCATTTTTCAGGCCATCTTATCTACAAAGAGAACTACAGTGGCACAATTGTTGGTCTAAAGTTCTTTGGGAGAGCAGCTACGTGTCAAAAATACAGTCTAAAGCTTTTTATGAGAAAAATCTGGCAGTGTCAAGTAGCCTGCTCTGTTTCTGATTTAGGAAAGGAGCGTGTGGTCACAGCAGACGCCGCAAGCCTGAAACAGCTGACTCGTTGAGGTTAACAGAGTAGCGGGAGTTTAACTGGGAAAAATGTGTGGAACATGTGTGATGTTTGATTTTTATCCTGGTATAAAAGAAGGGAAAATGTACCAGGGTTTAGTGCTGTCATGATCAGAAAATATTTCGTTAAAGGTGTTGAATGATTTGAATGAACAATCGTAATTGTCCTTTTCTGCAGATTTTATTAAATTTTAGGTTTAAGCTAATTGCCAATAATAAATACATGTGTAATAGGCAAAAAGAGCATGTGGTTCATATAAAATATTGGGATTTTAGGCTTTGTAAAGACTAAATGTTTTAGGCAGATGTCTAAAATATACAAAGCTACTATGGAGATATAGAAAAAAGAAAAGTTGAAAATAATCTAAACGAACAACATATTGTTATCATATTATTGTCATCATCAATCACTTGTACACTGGAAATTCTGTTTGTGTTGCTATGAAGGAGAATTGGTTGCAAAGACATTAAAAGAATCAACCAAACCTCAAAAGGGTCAAATGTTGATGGAATGGTGACATTCGTGTTAGTTTTCTTCCAGCTGTCTGCCAGCGTTGTAAGACTTTGTGAGCTGAATCAGTGCTGTGTTGTGTTGGATTGAGATCTGCAGTCACTCTCGGTACCTTTACACCGCTGTCACAGATCTGAGTAATCGGCACGTTGCAGCAGAAATGGAAGACTTTTGAGGCCTTTTCCAGGTTTAGTGAGCATTTTTCAGTCACACTAGTGTACTTGCACCCGTCTGTTTTATTTCCACTGAGTTGTTTCTCACTATTCGCACTGAGGTGCCATTACATTCATGCTGTACATATTGCTCATTTTAATGCAGGAAACTGATGGATTTCACCATTTTGATTGTTACTACATGCTCTGAATGCAGTGCTGAGTTGTAGGAACAAAGTTAAAGGCCTTTAATGACCATTCTCACTCTTCTTCAGTGTTGCCAGCACCGTGAAGCACGCCATGTCGATTTGGCTGAGCATCATCGTGTTCAGTAACCAGATCACAATGCTCAGCGCTGCCGGCACCGTCCTCGTGTTCATCGGGGTCTTCTTGTACAACAAGGCCAGACAGATCCAGAGGGCAACCTTACAGGCTATAGCGGCCGAGCAGGACCACAAACCACTACTGCAGTCTAAATGAGACTACAGTCTAAATGAGAACGCCTGAAATGTCGACACATTCCAGATAAAAAGGCTCCGTGCGATGTTTCTGTCATCTCTAAGCTGATAGCACAAACTGTAGTGTCTGTTCGACCAAGATATCTGCAGTTGTGTGGAAGTTCACAAACAGTATTTCTTTGTCCTTGACCTGTTTGCCACTATAAGCATCTTTTTGTTGTCTCAAATTGGTCAGTAAAAGAGAAGCTCAGGATGACTTTCTGCTTTTTCAAGGAAGTGATTAACATTTGTGTGTTGGTGGATCATCTGTGGTACAGCAGCTGCTAAATGTATGGTCTCTGTAAATCGACGAGGCTGTAAAAATGTAAAATTTTGTGATGGTGTGTCCGTATCATGCAACGTGAATAGGGGGTTTGGTGCCTGTGATTATTTTTGTTTGGCTTGTCCGGCCAAATCTTAGACTGGATGTTTGACAGATTTTAAACAATTTGTGAAACATTTGAGAGCCACATTTTGCATTCTAGGAATGCTGATAGGTGTTTGTTTAATCTGCAAACTCAACATGATTTAAAATGCGTGTGAACTTCGTTCTGCTTACATTGCTGCAGTCGGGCTGCTTCTAGTCTCTGATTGTACTCGCACTGGAGTGCAGCGAGAGACCATGTTTTATCGCTTCCAGATGGGACACGTCTGTGCTAATCACTATCAGTCTTTTTTTTTGTTCTTTTTTTTTTTTTTTTTTGTGGAAGCACTTTAGTAGTGCTTCTTTTCTGCTGCAGTTTTCGCACCTAAAGAAGCAGCCTCGTCTTTTCTCACACATGTTGTGACCACAAAGGTTGATCCTAAGAGCTGACTGACTTGAACTTATTTTTGATTTACATTAAAACATGTTAATTTCATAATGATATGTCATTATATTGTTTAGGAAATGCTCACTATTGCGCTCATAAAACAGATGTGGGCTATAATTTGATATTCATACCGTACAAACATGTCTTTTTGTACTGATTTTTCCACCATGTTTAAGGGACACGCTGCTTCAACAAGCAAGTTCAAGCGGACACACTTTGCCAATCCATTTTTAATGTTTATACGTGGAAAACATGATGAACTCTTTGTTTGATCATGTGCAAATAAAACAGTGAGGATGTAATGACGTGGTGAACACTTTGCAGAAAATAAAAGTATCTTCAGCAAGTTGTCCCATTTGAGTGGTGTGTAAGTGTGATTTAAGCTTGAAAAGATGGGAGAAAGTGTTTGCACCATAATAACACAATGAGCTCAATAAAGACTTGAAAAGTACAGCTGTTTGTGTGCTATTAGTTCATTGAGTTTGTGTTTCAAGCTTTGTTGTTTGCCTGGAAACTTTCCATGGAAGGTTTTCTTTACCGGAAGTATATATGATGGATATGAACGCTGGATGACTTCATCACTTCCTGAGTGAAACGACATGGAAGTTTCTGCGTAGCAGCCAAGATAAGAGCTCTTTGAATTCTCTCAGAGTTAAGGAAAGGAGCTCCAACGCCTCCTTGTTTATCTCCTTTAGCGTGGGATACACCAGACCATCCTTTACGGGAGAAAGGAGATAAATTCTGTCCTCTTTTATTTTCATCCAGTTGTACTAACTGATCAATATGAGGACAGGAGGATGAGTGTGAGTAGTCTTCAACAACACTATAGTTGACTTTTTAACATTTTTATTCCCTTTTTCAGTTACAAATTTTGATAATAAAGACATTCTATATTATCTCTAATATGTGTGATTAAACCAGAGGAATTATTTAAAGCCCTTTTTGTAGAATATTTATTGAACAGTTTCAGTGCAGCAAACCCACATCACAGCTAAGTGTCTGTGGTCGGAGTCTCATTGCAGCGCAGTTGCATTTTCCTGACTCAATAAGAATCTTTCTTACCACCTATCATCTTTCCTTAACCCCATGATATTTTCCATTAAGTTCAAGGAGAAGAGCTTAGAAAAAGACGGCAGGAGATAATATTTTGAACTATTGGAACAGATCCCAACGCTGAGGGCTTGGACTGTCAGGTCATGGGGATCTGATGGGATGTTTAAACATAAGCCAGTCAAAACTAATCCAGTAGATAAATGTATTTTTCCTGAAAAGTTCTGACTAAAATACAGAGAGTCCTATTTCAGAGTTATCACCAGAGTAAGCAGCTTTTCTAAGCTTTAAGGACTGCCATGATGACTTTCTAGTTATTGCTTCACTGGACAGTGTGTAATCAATTAGTTTAAGTGTCGAGTAAAAACCAGAGAACAAGGACTGAAACACAGTTACTTAAGTTGAAAAATGGCACTGCAAGTAAAAGAGGAGGACCCACAGATTGGGACAAACAGGCTTTGAAAACGAGACAAAGACAGAACATGATGGCATGATGAAGCGACAATGAAAACTGACAAGGATCTGGAGATGGACAAAACAAGATAAGGAGTATTTGTACTGAGGGAGTGAACAACGAACCAAAGGCGGTGGTGATCTGCTAAATAAATTTAGGCAAGGCATCTTTATTTATATAGCGCATTTCATGCCACAGGCAACTCAATGTGCTTTGCATAAAGACAAGGCATTTAAAAGAATAGCATAAAGCAGTGTAAAAACAAGCAATTTAAAGAGAATAAAAAAAATAGAATCAAAATTAAAACACAGTTAAAAGCAATCAAAGAAGAGGGGAAAAAGAAAAATATAAACTCAACCATAAGCACACGGAAAGAGAAATGTTTTTAACCTGGATTTAAAAGTTCTTACAGTTGTGGCTGATTTCAGTTCTGCTGGTGGTTTGTTCCAGTTGTGTGCAGCATAACAGCTAAAAGCTGCTTCACCGTGTCTAGTTTGAACTTTGGGCTCCACTATCTGACCTGAGTCAGTAGATCTCAGAGCTCTGCTGGGTTTATACTCTGCTAGCATGTCATTCATGTATTCTGGACCTAAACCATTCTGTGATTTGTAGACGAGTAGCAGAACTTTAAAATCTATTCTGTATCTGACCGGGAGCCAATGTAAAGACTTGAGAACTGGGCTGATGTGATGTGATCTCTTTGTTCTGGTTAAAACTCGGGCTGCAGCGTTCTGAATGAGCTGCAGCTGTTTGAGACTCTTTTGGGGGAGTCCAGTCAGAAGACCGTTACTGTAGTCAAGTCTGTTGGAGATGAAAGCATGAATCAGCTTCTCCAGCTTCTCCAAATTTAGGTGTAAAATAAGAACAGGAAGTAAGCTTAATGAAAAAAACAAGAGGCCACGCTCTACAGAATAAATTGGGAAGGAAGACAAACAAATACAGAAGAGAAAACAAAACAGAACTAACCTGAACTTAACAAAACAGACAGAAATCAGAACTAAACACACTGATCATTACAGGCAAATCACTTTAAATCCATATCTGTCAACCACGACTCTGCTACAGGTCCAACTTTTAATTGTTTGTTTTATTTTTCAATAATTGATCTGCAACAACACAGTTTCAACTGGAGTTAATAAAGTATTCAATTCAATTTTGCAGATGAAATGCACACAGATCAAATATTGCTACTGTGTAAAGAGGAGGCATTGAGATATTCAGAGAGTAATGAAGATCACACTGTTAAGAAATAAATAAACTTTCTATTAAGACTCATAGAGCTGCTCCAATTAAACAAAAATATTCACAAATTTGTAAAAAAAAAAATCGATTTCACACACATGTGGACAAACTAATGAACAGGAGACTCGTGGATACAATTCGAGACTGCATAATTAAACATTTCACAATATCTTCCCCACATTTAAGAACAAATTACATTTTTCAAAAGAAACAATTCACATTTAAATGCAAGTTCTTTAGTACAAAACTCAACTGCATGTTTATATCATTGCGACTGAAACTGTAATGTCAAATCCAGATCAGAACACAAAGATGTATTTTAATTTAAATCAATACATTTTGGGATTTAAGACCATTTAAAACCAAAATAAAGAACAAAACAATTTAATTTCCACTTCGTAGAGTTTCAACTTTAACTGCATCACTACTGCTGGGCTCCAACTAAGGCTACTGTACTAGCCTGACTGTCTGTAGCGTGCTGAAGTGAAACTACAAAAATGAATTTAGAGGATGTCGTGGCTGGACAAAGGTAAGTGCTGGTAACTGTTGAACAGGAGACGGAAGAGGATGTCTGAAATGTGGATGGGACCTCTGAGATAAGAGACGAGGGTGGACAAAAACCTGCGGCTGAAGACCTGAATCTCCTCAAAGGTCCATCAGATTCTGAAAGATCACAATCGGCTGATTATCGGTAGGAGTTGCCACTGATAATCACCTACAAACAGCTCAGGGCGACACCTGATTGTTTTGTTTTTGCTAATCCACAAAGTTCTCAGCGAGGCCGTCCGCACGGTGCAACACAGCCATGTATACTCAGTCAAACAATAAAAAGTGACTCGTGTGTAAGGGAGCGCTTCACTGCTATTCACTGCTTTGTGTATCAGTCGAAGAAAAAAATGTGACAAAGCATGTGTTTCAAATCAATATGTTCATCATTCCTACATTCGATGCTGTCGTACTATAACGTCTGGAACAACAGATGGAGATGGAGGAGGCAGCAGTTGGTGCTGGGGTTGTAGCACCGTGGGAACAGCTGATCAGTCTGACAGAGAATACAACAGCTAAATAATAAAGAATACGATTCATCACAGTGTCATTATGTAAATGCAATGTTAAATATGTCAGAACCACAGGTCGATGCTTAATATGTCTATTTTCTGTTTTTCTAAGTGTGTGTTGCCCCTCTCAGGGTTTTTATTAATATCTGAACTTCAACTGCAGTTTGAAAGGAAATATATTTGCAATATTATGAAGAATATCTGTTTGTAATTATGCCATTTTCATAGGAGTAAAATACTTTTCTATGATAAAAAAAACATGAATCTTGTTCAGTCTTATTTGCATTAACCAGCACAGATAAATAGGAATGTATTTCCAGAGCAGCTTAACTTGTTATTTTCAGAGTGCTTTAAGTCACATGAGACGAAGATGGACTTAGGATGTGTTATTTTCAGAGTGTGTTCAGGTTTCTGACATTAGCAACTTCAACCACGACCTGTTGTAGAAGAGGCAAAAAAAGATACATCTGAGCACCAGTTTTACTCTAATATGACACTTTCAACTGAAAACAAAGTAAGTTTTATACAGTATATCAAAATCTCCACAGGAAAATGGAAAATATTTCATTCTATGGAACAAAGTGTTCCCTGCAGAGAGTGACCTCATTTTGCTGGCGGGAAGAAAATCTTCATGAGACTCTCGTAGCTGAGGAAGGTGATAGCGTTCACAGGGAAGGCCCTCAGGCTGTTCAGCAGGAGGCCTTTGAAAAACACCCTCACTCCCTCCTCCCTCACGCTCACTCTCATGCAGTGGAGCACACCGCTGTACTCCCGGCCTCCAGCCCCGGACATCTGGAGCCGAGCCTTCACCACGTCCATGGGTGTGGCAAAGGCCCAGGTCACCACACCCGCCACGCCCCCGGCCATCAATATAGCAAAGGTACCTAAGACAGGAGAAATCAGAAATGTTATGATAGTTGTTGTTTTCTTTGTATTCTTTGTAAGAAACCCACCAAACAAACGTGACATCGTGTCCACATCGAGGAAAGAAAGCAAAAAATGCATCCTGGTTAGAGACTGATGGGCAGACGGTGACACAATTTACATATATAATGATCCTAACAATTTTTTTTACAAAGTGTTTGCTTAATGACAGCAATGTAACTTAAAAAAACTCAAGTAAACTGGACAAGTGGAGGAGAAAAAAGAAAAGAAGTGGATCTAAAACTATCTTCTGTCGGCCCAAGCCTCATCAGAAATGGGCTCCATGGAAGGGTGGCCATCAAGAAGCCGTTCTTAAGGAAGGGAAACAGGGAGAAAAGGCTGAGCTGTGCCAAATGACACAAGAAGTGGGCTGAAAATCAGTGGCAGCAGGTCTTATGGAGGGATGAATCCTCCCCAGAGCCTGGACCTCAATATTATTGAAGCAGAGTGGGATCATCTTGGCAGAGAATGGAACAAAAAGGCAGCCCACATCCAAAGAAGAGCTTTGGGATGTCCTTCAGTGCAATTAAATTCAGTTTATTTATATATAGCGCCAAATTACAACAAAATGTCATCTCAAGGCACTTAAAATAGTGAATTTCAACCTCATTAGAATTGTGCTAATCTGATTTTGCCTTATATATTGTATTTCCATTTATGTCTGTCCATGGTCCAATAAACTGATGCGTCAATCTCCTGGAAAGATATAAAGAAATGAAGGGTGGCTCAAGACTACTGCACAGTACTGTATATGCGTGTGGCTATAATATGCAGGATGGCTGTCCAGCGGTTGGCCAAACGATGTTTCGATCTTAGCCGAGTTTTAGTTTTGGAATTATTCTTTGATGCAAATAGAGGATTAAAAACAAAAACATCTTTCAATGTACAGTAAATAAAACAGTTTGATGGGCTATTTTTGCTAGATAAAGAAATAAAAAGGAGACAACAGGAACACTAAAAATCAAAATGATACTAATTCAACAGGATGGATCCTTTTAATTAATCAAAACTAATACAGTATAAATGACTACTTTGTAAATCTGACCTATCTTAAATATCGTCTCACTGTTATTTTCAGTCTTATATTTATCAGTATGATAAACTAAATTTAGCTTTGCAAGGTGTGATCTGAGACTGACCTGGCTGTTTGCCGGTCTCAGTTAGAGCCTTACGAATGACCTCATAAGGCAGGAAGTAGAGTCCGTAGCAGGGAACGTCCCTCAGAGCGAGAGCTGTGCCTCCTCTGAACAGACCCCGGGGTCCCTCCTCCTTCAGTATGACAGTCACACAGTGTATGGGTCCACGATAACGGTCAGCAGATGCTTGACCCTGCAGACGCACCTTCACCAGGTCAATTGGTGCACAAACCAACACCTGAGAACAGATTTTTTTTTTTTTTATTTCCTTTTTTGGGGGGGGGAAGAATTAGCCTATGAAAAAAATCAGACCACAAACAACCCGTCACTGTGTAAAAAGTAAGCAAATGTCATTCCTGAAACAAAATATCTACAGATTCAGGTGATATAAAACTATTTATATTCCTTTCAGCAGCTTTTTAAAAAAGAGGAGGCTCTTGTAGCCCCCCTAGTGGTCATATAGAGTACTGTGTGAAATTTATTGATGAGGAATCTATCATATAAAGTTTACATTCAAGCTTAAATCAACCAAAAGCCTCCTCTGTGGCCTCTGTAGGTGACTCACACCTACAAAAGCCAGCACACAGAGATTCTATGTCACTGTGTTGACTTTCTTTGTGTACTTTAAACACACCTACAAAAGCAAGCAAACAGAGATTATATGTCACCTGTGTGACTTTCTTTGTGTAACAACTGCAATCTGGTGTTACTTTCCACAGATTCAGGTGCTTTAGAACAATTTCTTCTCCTCAATGAGAGTGATTAATGTCAGATTTGTGAATAAAAGGGAGGTATTGCAGGTAGTCAGGTGGTCATGTAAAACAACTGTAGTTCTATCAGTTCCATGGAGAACTGGTAAATACTGAAAAATGGTCAATTTTACTACTACCACAAAGAAATCAGGGATGACAGTGGAGATGTGTGCTGAACAGTTTAAGTATGGACTCTTAGCATTTTGGGCAAGCCTGATCCAATTACAGCCAATTACTATTAAGCTGTAGGGCCAATTAATCTGATACTAAAAGATGCAACAACCTTAATAGAATAGAAATTGAATAGAAAAATACTTTATTCATCCCCAATGGGAGAAATTCAAATTAGTCAAGTAGCTCAAAAAAATTATAAATATTTACAATGATTGTATATTAACAACAACAATAATAATACCAATTCTAGTAAAAATACTACTACTAACTAATAATAATAATAATAAATGACTGAATAAATAAATAAATAAATAAATAAAAGAATCAATCAATCAATTTGAGAAGAACTCAGCAGTCGCTGTTATAAAGCCTTATGGCTGTGGGAACAAAGGACCTCCCGAACCTCTCAGTCCTGCAGCGCAGAGAGACGAGCCTCTCACTGCAGCTGCTCCTCTGTCCTGCCAGGATGCTGTGGAGAGGATGTTCATTATTCTCCAAAATAGAATATAATTTCCTCCTCATCCGTTTCTCCACCACAGCACTGAGAGGGTCCAGCCTTCTGCCTACAACAGAACCTGAATACTGGATTTTGACAAGATATGTTTAAAACTGTTCTGAGTATCTTGCTCTTAAAGTCTTTACAAGATGCAAACGCATCAATTTCCACAAAAGGTATATGAAAATCTATATAATGATGGCTACACTTATGATTTAATGTCAAGACTTTTGTTCTATCAGAATCGTCCTTTTCATAGTGATGGTTTGGAGCCCTGACATATCAATAACTATTTCTGCAGTCATGGTCCTGTAAGGTTGTTTTCAGCCCATGAATCTCAGTAGATCTTACCTGCACCAGGCCTGAGAAGCAGCCAGCAGTGAAGACCTGTCCTGGAGAGGCTGGTCTGACCTGACTGGTGCGACTGTGCTGAGACTGAGTGAGGTAATCTAAAGCATTACTGTACGAACCAAAGACAACCGAGTTGACAATGCCAGTGGTCATCACTGGAAATGCCATGCCCTTGAAGAAACCTTGAAGCTGATTTAACAAAGACAAATTAAAAACAAAATAATTGATGGTAAAGTCTCTGTGTTATAACCATGATAGTGTGGATGTACCCCCTACCCCTTCATGAGAGTATGTTTTCGCAACACAGTGAAATATTCCTTTATACACAGACTGGGCTTGCA
Source organism: Odontesthes bonariensis (assembly GCF_027942865.1). NCBI lineage: Eukaryota > Metazoa > Chordata > Actinopteri > Atheriniformes > Atherinopsidae > Odontesthes > Odontesthes bonariensis. The sequence continues at coordinate 11,899,605 of NC_134515.1, read as the reverse complement.
GACGCACCTACAAAAAAAATAACATTAAGTGTCAGGATAAGCAAAATGGACATAATAAATCATATTCAAGGGTTTCAGGGTGTTGTGCAACCTTCACAGTGTCTATTGGGTGTCCAACCGCAAGTCCCACTGCACCTAAAGGCGACAAGTAAGTATTATTTCTTCACACAAATACAAGTATCCTACGGTGCTGTAATTAGGTTTAGAATTAATTCTACAAGCAATTTCTACCTGAAATGCTCCCAGCTACGAATTCCAGAAATGGCATGACTTGTAGGCTACAGTTTCACAGCCTGCAAGAAGATCAGTGTTCTTGTGCTGTTATGGAGAGATGAGAGTGCCGCTTTACAGCTGCTGTAAAGCACACACAGTGGCGCGGTTACCGTGAAAAGTCACTACATGACCTCGAAAATCAAAGAAAAGAAAAGTCATCTGTATTTGAATACAACTGATGGATTAGTTCACATAGATAATCTTATATTTTTTTTCACCTAGGGTCATGTAAAGGATTTCGGTATATATGATCGAAAATATTTCATTTTCTCATTAGTTCACTGTCAAACTGTCAGATTTCGCTGTTCAAACGTTAACACATACAACAACACACATTGCGAGCGCTGAAACCAGTAACTTACGCGTTCCGGTTGTATATCATAAAGGATTTGCTCACTCCTCACCTTTTCTAAGCGTCACATCATTGTATAACGTTTTCGTGACAATAATTCAAAGTCAGCCTTTGCATAGTTCAGCACTATCAGTTCGTGAATGATCTCTGGCTCCCACTGTGAGCAAATCCACACCTCTGGCTCTGCAAACTGAACGTCATCATGAGGTACTTCATTGTGAAGTTACCACATTACAGAGAAGCTACCTCTTCTTATTCTTCTTCTTATTACTATGAATACACACAACCCTATGCACATTAATTATGCTTTAAAACAAAATAAAAATCAGTGTATGAGTATCCTTATGTAAGCATTTTTGGCCATCATGCATCAACGCTTGAAGCGACGTCATCAACGGTGGACGGCGCAGCTTTTAAAAACAATGACTGACGTCACTTTCGTGCGCGAGGAAGCGGGTATCTTCGGTAACAGCACGAAAAAAAAGCCGCGTTTCGGGTCGCTACATGCCATGGATGATATCCTCAGCTCATTTTAATGTATGCTGCTGTCTTTTTTTCCCCTAATATTTTTTTGTCTGGATTTATCGGTTTCCAGCAATTAAAAACAGCCTCTGTATAAGTAACCGTTGACAAACTGCTGCTTCACCACGAACAACTAGCTGGAGGAAATTATTTATGCTGCTTATGTTTGCAGTTGGTGGGTTATAAAACATGACAACACTAACTAGGCAAGACCTCAATTTTGGACAAGGTGAGACAACTTCCAAGACAACTTGAATGAAATGTCGGTCATATTATCGTCTGTCGTAGTCATTTTCCTCGTCAAAATATAAATGATGCTTGAAGCTTTAACTGATTTTATATCTTAAGCCTATAACCGCTTGCTTAATCATCTGCATATTCTGGTCACATTGGATTAACAAACCTTTCATCGTGTCACGTTTTGCTGTCATCTTGTCTTGTATTTATCATTTGATGGCTGATTGAGTTACAAGGCTCCGATAAATAACAGTGAATTTATATTAGGGGTATATGGTGGTCATAAGGGTGTTTTTAAATTCATTTAAATTATTTTATTTGTTTCTCTTTATATTATTTTATGTATTTTTAATGCTTCTTCCACTCCCTGCTGCAATGTTTTTATTTTATGTAAAGCACTTTGAATTGTTTTGTACATGAAATGTGCTATACAAATCAATTTGATTGGATTTGATAATATATTAGAAATTAATGCATAAGAGGTCTTACTGAAGTTCTCCCTCTTTTCCAGTTGTTGCTGACATTTTGTGCGAGTTTCTGGAGGTCGCTATTCATCTCATCTTATATGTTCGTGAAGTTTATCCCTCTGGAATATTTCAGAAGAGAAAGAAATACAATGTACCTGTGCAGGTATAGATTAATGTTTGATGACTTAATTTTTAGCGCTCTTACAAGATGCTTACCTTTTGCATCTCTTACTCTACTTTTCTGTCTTTTTGTGGCTATTTGTAGATGTCATGTCACCCCGAGCTTAATCGGTATATCCAAGATACACTACATTGTGTAAAACCACTCATTGAGAAGGTAAGTTTTTTTTTATGGTATTATGTTTTGAAAAGTGTCACTCACACATCCGCCCATATAAACCTGCGCAAATTTCCTTTTACCTCATAGAATGATGCAGAGAAGGTGGTAGTGGTCATCATGGACAAAGAGCATCATCCAGTGGAGCGATTTGTGTTTGAGATTTCCCAACCTCCTCTTCTGTCCATCAGGTTTCCCTTCACATTATAATCAGCAATGACTATAAATAGCTTGCTTACTCTGAAATACATTTTAAGGGTGATCCTGCTCAGTAACTGTGACTTTTGTCATCACAGCTCGGACACGTTGCTGTTACATGTGGAACAGCTTTTGAGGGCTTTCATCCTGAAGATCAGCGTGTGTGATGCGGTTTTAAGTAATAACCCACCAGGTAACAAAACAGATTATTGTATTATTTTCACATGTAAATTAGCTGTTTTTTTATTGAAATAAATCAACAACAATAAATTGGTTTTACAGTATTGTTAAAGATGTTTTAAAGTGATACAACTAAAGATGTCTAAGAAGAAACTCAATGAGAGAAGTCTTGTTGACCTGTGTCAGTCTGTAACTTATGCTGCTCACTGAATTTAGTAGGGTATCATGTGCAAAAGTTGTAGTTGATCGCACACACAGTTAATAAGACACTTTTACAAATCGGTGTTCCCATCAGGATGAGAAGTGGCCCAACTCACTCTGTGAATCAAACGCTTCGATTGTTTCTCATGTTTTTGTTCAGGCTTGCTCTTTGCATTAATTTTTGCCAGTCATGGCAAAGGAAGCAAGGTTTGGGCAAATTCTGAGAGGAACGGTAAACCTGTAAGGGTAAAAAAAATTGTCTTGGCCCCAAGTAGTCTCTCCCTCAGGTTTGTATGAGCAGTAGCTTTCCTGAAAATACAACCTGAAAGAACAAGAAATTAGCAAACAATCAGCTTAATCTCTTTGAGCTGAAAATAAAAACGTATGGAAGACATTTGACTAAAATTAAAAAAGCAAAGTTGGAAATTAAATGTAGAATTGTTTCTGTGCTACAGGGTGTTCTTTCACAGTTCTTGTGCATACCAGAGATGCCGCCACACGCAATATGGAGAAGGTTCAAGTCATTAAGGTATGTTTTTTTAAATCTACAGATTAACACTTGATGCATTTAGACAGCTGCAAGATTTTGCTCGACAAACTTGAACATGTAAACGCAGAATAATTGTATGCATGTGTCTGTCACATTCAGGATTTTCCATGGATAGTTGCTGATGAACAGGAAGTTCACATGAAGGAGCCGAGACTTATTCCACTCAAGTCCATGACGTCTGACATTGTCAAGGTGAGCTTAAAGATCCCTATCTTTGATTTGTCATTTAAAAAAAAAAAAAAGAAGTTGAGGTTTAATTATGTAGTTCAGACAATTTCTGTTTGCTAAAGTATCATTAATGTCATGTTGAAACACCTCGTGTTTTAATGTTATATTTGGTTGTTTTTCTTGAACAGATGCAGCTCTATGTGGAAGAGAGAGCCCAGAAAACGTAGGAGCTTTTCTTTCCAGAAACAGCAGATGCTGCTGCACGAGCCAATCTGTGATGACTGCGACTCATGGGCAGAACGTTAAACACATCCTGTCAGAGCTCGATCGATGAATTCTTGTTGAACACTTGAGGACACGAAGCGTGAAATATTCCGTGTGGAATCATTTGGAGGTGCATTCGTTTTGCTGAAGTTGGTTTTAGGAGTCGGACCGAAACATTGAAATGACATTTGTGAAATATCATCTGCTATCAATCATCGAGCTGGTCCGGAGAGTTAATTGATTGTATTCGATATAAGTGCATGCATATGGTTGTTTTATTGTATTGAAAGCAGATTTTTTTGTGTAAAATGGTAATCACAGTAATTATATTTCTGTTGCAGTAAAAATTTAACTTGAAATTGATATATTTGACAACAGAGCTGTATAAACTGTTTATAGTCAGTATCCTCAGTCTAAAGCTGGCTATGTTGTCTTGTTATTATAAATGTATCATCACTGTTTATTGTACATTGTCTGAACTGACAGTGTTGTATTTCACGTGGTGTCCACAGAAGCATCCGTCAGGAATGCTTTGTCAGAGCTGCAGAAGGTTTTGTTCCTGCTCAATAAATGCATGTGTGAGATCGGTATTATTATTTAATCTGTGATGGAAATAAAAAACCAAAACATTTGCAGTCAAAAGCTTTATCATCAAAAATGGATCTACAGTGCCCAAACTCTTCGTTCTTGACAGGGCTCTGCTATGAACACCTATGCACATAGTAGCCTGTCACATATCCGATGATGAAAATGGACACCAGCGCAGCTAGAGCTCCTGCTGTTTTCACTGCTATTCCAATGTTGCCGGAACACATTCTGTTGTAGATCCTGTAAATGCATATAAAAAAAATTATAAAAAAGGTATCACATGAGTCAAGTGTGGTAGTGTTCATTTTACAAAGTAGCTGCACAGTTAGTTATATAATGGATTTAAATGCAAATGCACAAAAATGGTTTTGTTGAATCCTATAATTTTGTCATGTTGGAAAAGAATCTGAAACTGCATGGCATGATGAAAAGAATAAAACTTTGTGACAGAGTTATGCATTCAACCAGAGGTGGAATCTGGAAAAGCTGAAACAGGATAGATTGATGAAAGGGCTGTAACAATATCTGATTGTCACTACACAATTATTACGTCCTAAAGCATTTTCACAACAGTATTATTTTGATAGAAATAAAAATGTTAAAAAGTATGTTGTTATCAGACTAATTAATATATATATATATTATTTTTTTTGCCTATTTTTTTGGCAACTGAATTACACTTCAGCTGAGGTGTGACTGTAAAAGTACATAAACTATCTGCTTTCAGTCATGTTTTGATTTAATTAGCTGACATCAAATCACAACATTATCACATGTGTAACACAATTATCAATATTTAATTTTTTTCAATATCAGAATGATCATCACTATTGGTATACTGCGACGCTCCTATTTCTCCTATAAACTAAACCATGCTTGATACTGACACATTATGACCCGGGGCAGCATATGCATAGTTTTACCTTTAAAGCTTAGAGCAGTGCATGCTTTGCATCAACATTTTAAAGACACAATCATTATTTTAGGTCCATGTATGTAGATAGATAGAGAAACATGATGGCAAATTCAGTCATTTACAATGAAAGCTTATAGCTCAACCCATCAAATGTCTCTGGTTTCTTTATAGGCTGAGAACAGTTGCAGGTTTTCCAGAAAACTCAGGGTTGTTTTAAGCTGTTTTTAATGAAGCCAAAAGCCTGAAGGGTTAAATAAAAGCCTAATATCAAACACATAAAGCCCCTCCTTTCATCTTGACATATTGTTTCATGCCCTCTGTGTCTCACCTCCTCACAGTAGACTCTGTGGCCTCTACATTCAGGTTGATGTTGTCCTCATTCCAGCGATCGTACTGCGCGCTGCCTGCACTGTTGGACTCCATGAGAGAAGTTTTCTGCTCTCCTCAGATGTTGTGCTCACCTGCTGCTTCGCTGTTCAGCCAGGATGCTTAAACTCTGTATTGTTACCCAGTGAGGATGTAGAGTTGTCTGTGTGTAACAAAATAACTAAAATAAGTGCGAAGGATTACAAGATATAGGTATCATGTTGCTGGTAAAGAAGCCTTAATTATCTACTTATATTCAACCATTAATGTGTTTAAAGTGAGTTTTATGACACAACTCCAGGTTAGCTCTGGAGCAAAATGTGATGTTGTGACTGAAATAATATGTTTTTAAAGGCAATTAATTAATGATTAAGAATTCAGTTCAACCCCTCATTCAAGTAAAATACTTGCTCACCCTTTTAAGCTCTGCTCTCCAGCATTGTCAGATTCAAGACCGACAGAAAGTTGTAGCCTCTGCTCAGTATAAAAAACCTTGGTCATAGTTCATGTGTTCACTGAGGTCGGCTTGCCACAAATCCATTGCTTGCCCTCAAGTTGTTGCTTTTCCCCTCGTTATATGACTCCTTCTTACTGATAAAAGCCAGTCCAATCCCATAAAGTTTGTTAGTATCCATATTTTCATGTGCTGATAGAGGACTGCATTCCAAAGGTAGCTGGCGTGATTTTTATGACAGTTTCTTTTGTTGGACTGAGAAAGATGTGTGTTTTGGGTGAGTAACATCACCCTCTTCTTTGTTCAGATAGAAGTAAAGTCATTCAAGAGTCTCAGCTGCTTACATTTACTACTGTAAATATAAAAGTGGCCCACGACCTGTTAGTGGGCCACTTTTAGTTTATGTTAGTTTTATACATAAACACAGCTAAAACACATCTGATTCCTTGAGGTTCCAGTTTATGGAAGTTTTTTTGCCTGCACTGGGATCTAAACTTTATACAGTCAGAAGACAAGTTACATCAATTTCTGTAGAAAGGTTTAAAGCTAACTCCATGGATTAGGACCTCACAGGGAATTTTTATTGTATTTGTCCTTTGGATTAGGACCTCACAGGGAACTTTTATTGTATTTGTCCTTTGGACTTGTGGAAGGGATGAGTATCACATCGTTAACATGACTGCCAACATCTTAATCACAGTTAGTGAGTTACTCATTTATACTAATAAACATTTCTCTCCACACTTGATACACTTTGATCCCTTCAGAGACTATAAGCGTGGGTCCAAACTGTAACTCTATTGCTGTTAGTTGTGTTTAACCACACAGCACCTGATGTATGTTTATTGGAAATGTGTAAATCAAGTGAGAGTGTTTTAAAATATGCAGATATAATTACTTTTTGAGATTTTACATAATTAGAAAAAACCTTAATTGAAAATATAACTTTGGAAAATATGATTTTTCAAAAACCACCTTCTCCTCGTCAGTGTAATTAGATGTTGCTTGCAGACCCCTTGAGAGCAGAGGGAGGTATTATAAAGAGAGAGTGTAAAGTCTCCACCATGGTTCAGTAACCATGGTTCCGTTATCTCGTTCTGACTCAAACTGCTCCACTAATATTCAGATGACCTTTGGTACGAGACACAGAACATGCTTCTGGATGAGCAAAGCTCGAGGCTGAAGTTCACATAATTGAAATCTCATTTTAGAAAAACAAAACACGAGTCTGGAGTGTAGGATGGCTTAAATTAGATTAATCTCCATACGTTTTTTTGTAAAAACTATTATGTTTACATTGAATTTTCTTGGTCAAGCATAGGATTATGTTTTCCTTCATCACGTCGCTCCTTCCGACGTCCTACTTCCTACCAGGGTGGCTAACTCTGGATACAAATCCACTGGATGGTTTACTTCAAGGTGAGCCCCTCATTCATTCATTTTCTCTTATGTCAGCATACGGTATATCCATGCTGTATTTGAACTGTTTAAACGGCAGCAGTGTGTTATTGTTTGTGATGCATATTCAGTGTTATGTGACCTGCAGGGCTGGTGGGCTCGTGTGGGATCTCTGTGCTGTGCTCTCTGTTGAGGGTTCACTTATTTTTAGAGGAAAGGTGAGGACAGTTACCTTTCATTCGTAATGTGGCTGAAGATTCTTTTGTTGTTTGGTTGCTTGTGTGTTCATCGCTTTTAGTGTATTACTAATAATTCTTAAAATTTCATTTTCTTTCCTGTGAGTCACAGCTTGAATGAAGAAAATGTCACATCAGGAGAGAACAAAAGGTCAACCAGCTATCAAATAAGGACAAGAACGGGACTTGCTGGGATGCTCCAGTTTTGCTTTGTGACTGGGACATTGGCTATAGTGGGGTACCGTGTGGCGTCGCTGGTTGTACTAGAATTTTGCCTTCGGGCCATTTCTGGATTGGTTACAGCTGGACCGGTAAGAAAGCAGTGATATGATAGAAACACTATGTGAGAACCTGGTAAAATGTCCTGGTAAAACTGAGTATTGTCATTGTAAAAGGGAGAGTGTCATTAACATTATGGATAATCACAGACCAGCTTTCTGCAAATATTCCATCTAAACCAGATGTTATGTCAGCTTTGCCTGGTTTGTTAGTATCTTTGTTATGCCAAAAGAACTACCCTCCCACTCTTACTGGTACACTTTATTAGTCTGGTACTTTACTAGCACTAAAATGAGTTTTTATTTATCAAAGAGGGAAAACACTGCTTTATTTTCTCATATGAACTGGATAAAAAGGGAATATCTCCTGCACCTTTAACATGCTGTGGCCACAGACACACAAGCCTAATTCCAAAAAGGTTGTGACTTTTTTTTGGACATTTAGCTGCCATCAAAGATCAGCAAATATTTTTTCATGAAATAGTAAAAATTCTTACTTTTAAAATTCAATGTTTTCTATGTTCAATTCTGAATAAAATATTGAATTTCAAGGTTTGCAAATCATTGCATTTTTTTGCAACCCACTTTTCGAGTAAACAGGGTTGTATTTCTTACAATCATTCATGGTATATTGTGAATTCAATCCCTCTGACTACCATGGACAAGGGGGTATACACTATAACTTAGACAAGGAAGAACTTTGGATGTCTACGGTGCACTTTAAATTGAATTATCCACAGAAAGCTTGTTGCATTGTTGTAAAGACTTGCTACATGTTTGACACCTTCTATGGTGGATATGTGCAATAATTGTAAATATTTACATAAGAGTGTCTACTTATTTTTAACATTGTTGGACTTTTTATTTCCATTTGCTATGTATATATATATATTTCTCTTTTATATGCTTAGTTAGTTTTATTATTATCATATTTTATTATATTCCTTTTCATGCTCTTTAAATGGATGTAGCTGTAACGAAAGAATTTCCTCCTGGGGATAAATAAAGTATTCTGATTCTGATACATGTGAGGGCATTGGAACCACACACTGTGGTTTCTTTTGTTGTCCTAATTTCTAGATTTTATCATGCCATTGTGAATCATGATATGTGTTATAACCAACAGCTCATCGTCTGCTTTGACTAATCCATCATTTCCTCTTTTTACGCCCCAGGAATCCAGGAAATTTCTACAGCTGCTGTTAGTACAAAGCCAGTTCTCTCTGGGCTGTGCCCTGAGCTGTAGTTTGCACTTTCTCCATGAGGGGGCATCCCAGCGCTGGCTATGCCTGCTCCTGGCAGCAGCACTCAGCTGGTTCCTGGCAAGGCAGGCCACAGGCCTTCTGCATCATGTCGCTGCTCTGTATAAACTCCACAGCTCACAGCGCTACTGTGGCATTTGCATCACCCTCCTCACATCAGGCTGCTATCTGCTGCCCATGCTGTGCAGGACTATGGTCATCACCTTCTTTGTGGCTGTGCTTTCTGCTGTATCAATCATTAACCAACAGTTTCTATCTGCAACGGAGGCCCTTAGGTTTTGGACACCACTGACTATCTGCTACACACTGTTGGTGGTGTACATGCAGGGTGAGGAATGTATAAAAACATTATGCTTTATTGTACGGCACAGACTGCCTGTTGCCTTTAAAAGCATGATAATGTGGACACACATCAAGACTAAAAAAAAAAAAGAATTATTTAGCAGTGTTTCTTCTCTCTGGTCTATGTTCATAATCAAAGTACAGCGTTTAATAAGTGATATGTACAGACTGAACTGTACAGACCTGGCCATCATTGTTTATTTCCATGTAACGCGCCTCTGATTTCCTGCAGAGGAGCAGCATCGTCTGCCCAGCAGCCAGGCCGTCTTGAATACAGTGGTGGTGCGTCTCGGGGGTTTGATGGTCCTGATGCTGACTGTGGGACGATGGGCAGACGTGCTCCACATCCTACTGTGTTTCCTGGGTGAGGCCAGCTGTTTAATCCCAACCATGGATTTGCTGGATGCGGCATCCTCGCAGGTCAGTGAGTCTCTCTGGAAGCAGCACATAGGGCCAAAAGCACTTTCTACCCATCGGGGACCAATAAACTGGGGCAGAATATCTATGTGTTCATTAAATTGGGTTCCAAAATGAGACTGAACTTCTCAAACTTGTATCCCAGATGGGAAATGTTTAGGACCCCTCAGACAGATTCAGGCCAAAGCAGCCTCTGACTCAGAAAACCAAGCCTACATATCCTCTCACTGAGCTATTCTGCTTGTGAGGGTTTAAAATAAATTATATTCAGATAATGCATGAAAAAGATGTCTATGTTTAGTTTAAAAACAGGGTTGCATCTATTCTTAATAACAAATTTAAATGCATTTCAGTTTGAGTGAGATAGATAAAACGCAAATTAAAAGCAATAAACAATGTTGAATTTTCAAACATGTTCAATATCATCCCTTATTTTACCATACAGGAGCAGTGACTTGTATTCTGCCATACTCTCTCTAAGCTAGTCTTCCTGGCAACCAGCTTGGTAACACAGCTGTTCATCTACAATATTCGGATTTCATCTGTCACGTCTTTTGTGTGCACACAGGATGAAGAGGATTATGCAAACTATGTAAGGAGAGAGCGTCGACAAAGACCAAGGCCAGTTGAGAAGGAGCATCACAGATAGCATGGCGCTATTCAGTAGAAGTCCTAATTAGGAAGCATCAGATTCACACATCATTTGTATCTACAATGTTATATTTTTTCATTAAAATTCTGAAGTACATGTTTGTTTTTTACTCTGGGGTTCTTCATTGTTATTTTCTTTTTAATGTTTTTTTTCTTGTCGAATTGTCATTTTATTAACACAGCTTGCTCTTCTCCATTACATTTTGGGCAACAAATTGTAAACTAATTTCAAGATTCATGGTGCAAAACTTTCTTTATGGGGCCTTATGGCTCAGATACATTTTAACCCTCTCTGTGGCAATAGATGAAGGTCAAAACATTTTGGAAATTTTAAATTTAACTATAAATATTATATTTGTTGTTATCAAATCTTTGTATAATGTGCTAATTCTACCAAAAGCAAGAACTACATGCGTTTTGTTTCGTTTCAGTTATTTTTAACCAGTAGGCTATAACAGCTGCTTTTTTACATTTAAATATAACAAAAGGTAATTAACAGGAATAAATGTAACCTTGAAGCTGCATCTAACATGACGTATTTATATCTATTATGAAAATTAAAGGGGAATAAATGAATAATTTGAAACCCTCAAACATAACTGCCTTACCATGTTTAAAAAAAAATCTCATTAGACAGTTTAGTAATTATATTTACTGAATGCAGCAGGCGAAATATACACTGCCTGCAATCGTCCATTTAGTGCCCACAAAACTGCTCAAGAAGTACGTAACTTCAGCCATGTCCGTAAATCACTCTTATTTGTCCTACACTTAACGTGGAAACTACATTATTTTGCTGGTTATCTAACTGGTTCCATGAAAAGAGAAGGCAAAATGGCTGACGACATCGTTATTGCAATAAAGCCTCACAAAATGGCGTTAGACAAAGAAAAGACTACGCTAAAAGTAGCTCCGCTGACTTTTCGTCGACGAAGACTTTTATTAAAAGCCAAAAATCAGCATTAATACAGTGGTTGCTTGATGACACCATACTCAATTTAACACCCCACGGGATGTTATGATACGTAATCGTTTGGCTACATTATGTCAATAACGTTACCCAACACTGAAGCCTGACTTCTTGTGACAATTTTTTGACACCCGCATCGAATTAAATCCACAACCGACGCCAGTGTAATGCCCAATAGAGGTGTCTTTATTTTGAGCAGAGGAAGGACACAAACATATTCCATGAAGGGTTTTTTTGTTATATAATTCCCGTCATTCCTTCACAAAAATTACAAGGGGAGCACATTAAGCCTGACGGTCCAGTTTCCATGGTAATCCAGGTCTGAAAATCCCGGATGATGAAATTTAGTTTTGGTGTCTAGCCGATCCACCAAAATAGGAAATTGTACTCCCATGGGTTTAATAGTTTTTTTTTAATGTAATAAAGTTCCACATCAGGACGGATTCGGTAGACATGAGGAGGACGTTCCCCATGAGCAACAGATTTCGGTGAAGGTGCTGGAGTGACTGGGCGCTTCTCGACGCCTCCTCTGAATATTTCCAGATTGTTCTGTCCTCATCTGATAGGCACTTGGCGCGCATGCGCTGACCAGTTTTGTCGGTCCCCTGTTACCGCATCTTAACGCAGGCGCACTTCTGCCTTGCATGTACACGCTTAATATAGTAACAAAAGCAGAATGATGCCGTGCCATGGATACAGAGCTTTTACAAACAATTGACTATATTTGAAATAACTCAGATTAATCATTATAAAGATTTCCGGGCATGAATGTTAAGAGGAGTGAATAAACTGAAGACAAAGGTTCAGCCACCATTTAGAAAGAGTTGACAATTGTTCTTGTTTGAAATATTTAACTTATCTTTATACTGAAAACACCATAGACATTTTATTAACAGGCACTGTCTAGCATTTAAATAATCAACACTTGCAGCTTTAATTAATCCCTCATCACTTCTTATCACCTTTCTCTTGAACCTTTGGATATAGGCCATTGTTTCTTGTTACTTATTAGCTTAAGGAAGACTCAGGCCAGATCAAAGTTCTTGACTTAATAGCCCCATCTTAGTTGTATTTGTTTTGCCAGATACCATGTATTGCATGCAAAATACAAGAGTAAAGCAGAATAAAAAAAAATAAAACACCATTACAAGAGGTTTTTTTTGGTCTTTTGTGTTGCTTTGCAGTCCTGTGTTAAAACGGAACATGTTAGGGTATTCTTTTTTATTACAGTAACCTTTAATTTGCAAGATATTTAAAAACATAAAGTACGGTCTCCTCTGAATGTCAAGTCAGCTCACAAACCAAGTTCCTTTACAATGATCCCTGTCACTTTCAGTAATTCTAGTCATTAAGGCTGCGGCTACACGGAAACGTTTTTCACTGTAAACGATACTTTTTCTTATCGTTTCGCTGTCGCGGCCACACGGAGCCGGCGTTCCCACTACCCCAAAACGATAGTTTTTGAAAACGGGTTCCAGAGTGGGAAAGTTTGAAAACGGCCTCGTTTCGTTTCCATTGTTACAGCGAAAACGTTTTTGCGTCAGTCACACGTTGACGCTGTGAGCCAATTTTAACACCTCTCTATTGTCTCACAGCGTGGCGTGACACAGTGGCGTGTGTACTGCATCGTTTCATCGTTCTCGTCTGGACAGCAGCGCGTTTCCGTGTGGTCGCAAGAATTTTCGTACCCGTTTTCAAAAAAAACCTCGTTTCGTTTTCGTGTAGCCGTAGCCTAAGTGTAATTTAGAGTTTTGATGATGGAGTTGAGTGGGATAGATGTAGTGTGGGTAAAGGCATTAACAAAGTAAAAAAATTCTCTTTAAAGTTGGGATAGGCATAAATCAGGAAAAGGCAAAAAACATTGACAGACTGTGAAAACACAGCCCCTCTCTTGCAGCCTCCCTTCTCTGTCTCTGTGAGCTGATGTTGCAAAGGCATATTCATGTGCTTTACACGCAACACAAACATGAAATTCAATTAGCCACAGCCATGAGCGTTCATCTATGGTTAGTAAAACACTAAACTAGAAACTACATGCAGTATAGCCACTCATTGGCTGCTTTCAATAAAACGCTACCTACACAACCTAACCAACCCTTGCTACATTTAGATATTACAGCAAAATAAAGCCCTCAGCCTAACTAACCAGAGGAAGGGAAAGCTTAGAGGCTTCGAGCTCAACAAACATGTACACACCACTAGTTTGAACCCGCACACACGCACATCACTAATACATAGCCCTATTTTGGGGTCTCTTTGTTTCTATTAACATGCTTATTGCTTTTGTATTTGTACCATTTCTTTTGTTACTAACAGTGTTCTTGTTTGTAATGCTTGTCTTTGATTTTTATTTCTTTGCTCCACCTAGCCTGCCTATTTGGACACCAGATGGAAATTAGCATTTGTGCTAAAATCTGGCACATTTCCATGTATGTACACTATGTATATGTTCATTAATGTGCAATGTCCTGAAAAATAAAAGTAAAGTAAAGTAAATGTAGTAGTTACTGGATGTAACTTACCAGCACTGTAAAGTGTGGAGATAGAATGGGCAGGAGGCAAAGTTATTGCTGAGCAGTAGAGGAAGCCCCATAGTCGATTCAATGTCTGCGGTCCTTGTCACACATAGATAGGAGTAAAATGCTGCAAGGGGGGGCGGGTAATGCTGCCCCTCTTTGTACCTTCTAAAAGCACACAGCCATTGTGGAATCAAAAGGAGTAAATACACATCGGTCTCCTAGCTTCCCTTATCTACACTTGTTGATTTTTTCAGATTTGTGATTACTTCGAAGACTGGATTAAAGGAGATTCAACTTTTTGCCCCCATTCCCGCTTCAAACCTTATGGACATAGTAACCAGGATGAGAGAAAATGACTAGTTTGTAATGGAGATCCACTGCAATAGAAACACCATTCGTCTGATTCTACATATGACGTATTATATAAAAAGCACACATCGAGGTGGTACTACGCCGCCTCTTTTTGGTCAGTGTGAATGAGTAAACGTGAGCAACAGAAGCACAACCTGAGTGAAAAGGGCTATTGACATGTTATTTACCAAAAATCTCCTTTGGATCACTCTGTCCTCCTGTTTTGGGGCTGCAATGATGACACTTGTTAACAGTGCTGGAATACCAGCTTTATTCTGTAGGATTTTCTACTATTTGAATGAATGTACCCCTGCTCTTGCATTTGTAGAACAGCCAATAGGAATACCCTCCCTATGTGATTGGCCAGTGTCATGGGTAAAATCCTCTAAAGCATGAAAACAAAACCAAACAGAGCTTCAGATGTCTACTTTAATCTCAGATTACAGTATGTCAAGAGGCTATAATGGAATCTAATCTAATATAATATAATGGAATGATAGCAAAAAGTTACTGCCTACCTCAGCTATTGTTTAGAGATGCAAAGTCTGAAGTGTTCCTCTGATTTACAGAATTCTGTTATCTACAGGTATGTAATGTGTCAAATATTTAATGGGGTATAGATATATTTCACTTTGTTCCAGCACAATGCTTTACAGACACTTCCCTCATGCCAATCACAGCTGTCCTTTCACTTCCAGTTTCCTGCACACAAGTCTCTGCTTCATCACCCAAAAACACACAACCTCAGTTTAGATGGAGGGACAGAAGCTTCAAACCGACTGAAATTCTGCACATAGGCCTACAATTATTTTTCTGGTGTAAAATGTTAATGTAAACGTTGTGTTTTAGATTGTAATTGTAATTAGTTATATGTGCATCCATCCAATTTTCAATCCTATGATGCTGGTCAGGTTGGAGACCATCCCAGTTACACCATGTAACCGCTGTTCTTTGCTCTAAATGACAAAACAAGAGCTGGGGAATCTAAAAGCCCCGTTCTTCTGTGCTTGATAAGAAAACAGTTGTGGCAATTGTGATTAATAAAATATTTGACAAGTTCCAAACGTGGGTTTATTTTACTTTGCACAGAAATTGCTTCACTTTTTTGTACTTAACTGGAAGCGATGGGATCCTTGTGCGAGTCAAAGCGTCTCAGATGTCAAAGCACCAACACTCAGCCAGGGGTTTTCTAACGCATGCGCACGGGGGGGCGACTATCTCATCGGGGAGAAAAAAAGAAGTTCTCACACAAAGCCACGCCTGCGCGGTGTGCCTCTCATTACAAGCGAAGTTGCTGCATCTTTTTAGGAAGCTACATGCTTTCTTTCGACACCCAAAGGTCGCATGGTGTCAGGGACGCGCCTAGTCACGGGAACAGACCGGAGCGCGTTCACGAGGAGGTGCAAGATCGCGCTTTTAACAGTGAAGAGTATCAAACAGCGTGCGGGGATCCAACCTTAATGGTTTACATTGGGTCACAACGACCAGTCAATGATTTTCGTCAAGTATCTTTTTTTCTTGTTCGGCGCTTATTCTGCAGCTCTTCTGTATTTTGCACGCGGAGAAACTGCCACAGCTAACTCATCTGTATGATCGGGCAGCAGGAGCACACAGTATGGTCCGGGAAACCAGACATTTATGGGTGGGAAATTTACCCGAAAATGTGCGAGAGGAGAAAATTATTGAGCACTTCAAGCGGTGAGTAGGAGCACCATGGAGAGAGATGTGTGTGTGTGTGTGTGTTTTTTTTTTTTTACATTTTTTTCTTCATGTAATGTAACGACGAGTGCACAGCCAGCATCTCCCTGCCTCTGTTGTGTCACATTTTAGTGAAGTCGGGATGAAGCAGGAGGTTCCCCTGTAGCAAAGTCCCATTTGGCAGCTGTGCTGTCAGCTCTCCGTGAGCAACATTGTGTGTGTGTGTGTGCTGCTTTTGAGCCGAGAGGAAAAAACAAAAACGGCTTGCACGCCTCGGCCAGCCAGCTCGCGAACATATGGTTTTGCCATTCTGCCACGGACACCAACTTATTGTTCGACTGATAACTTAACGCGTGCCCCCGTGTCGGGTGATTGCACATTTCTACCAGGTAGTGACTTACAGCCTGGACTTTGGTCCAGATCGGCACGAGGAAAACACCGTTTTCCCTTACGTGGATATTAGACGCACACAAATCAGTGTAAACAAACTTCAACCCACTTGGAGAGCTGCTGGCGTTGCGCGAGCAATGCCTTTACCAGCCTGCATCTTTAGTCAGAGCACATTGAGTCTGTCGCCTGGCGTTTCTGATGTCTGACGGAGGTTCTGGGGTTTCACTTGACTCCGCGAGTTGGTCAGGTCACTGCTTCCAATCAGATCTCTGCACAGAGTGTGTGTAATTGGCATACTGTGCACTCGTCCATTAAAATGGACCGCAGCTGGCTGTAAAAACTCATTTTTACCTCCTAAATCTTAACATTATTTTTTTGATTAAAAAAAACAAACAAAAAAAACCCCTCAAAGGTGACGCGACATCACGCTGCAGCATTGTTGCACACCGGCTGTGATTGAACGGGCAGCATTGTACTGCTTTAGCAGCCTGCTTGTGTTTACTTTGTGCGCCCATGAGCGCAGAAAATGGTTGTCTACTCTGCCACACTGAAGCCGCGCCGCTTCCCGCAGCCGCTGACCCGCACAGCCTTGCAGCGGGATCCGAATCGAGCAGAATCAGACTCCGCGCATCCATATTTCAATTTAGCCCGCGATATTCCCACTAAGCTGCGCTCGTTTGTTTTGGGGTGGGGGGGCTGGCTGCTGGAGCAGACCAAGCCCATGCACAATTTATTGGCTTTTTAGCTCTTTGTTGTCTTCAGTGGACTGAAAAAAATGTAAATATGTTTGTGTGTGCGTGTGTGTGTGTGTGTGTGTCTGTCTGTCACGGTTGTCTGCGCGCTCTCGCCTTTCTCCTCGGCTGTCAAGGAAATAGCAGTCCGCTTCTCCGTTCATATGTGCTGGAGACCAGACTGCCACAAAACACTATAGTCTACTTATACTTTACATTTACCCCCATCCCCTCCAACTTAGTTGACGTCGCAAAATTGGACGAAAGCCCCAAATATAATATAATATTGGGGGAAAAAATTTAAATGAAAGGCAAAACATACCCCAAAACACGGTCGGATGGAATAGCCTATATTAGGTTGTATTAATGTGGTGCTTTTCAGGCTTCCTTTTATTCACGGTGGACTGATGCAATGCACTGTCTCAAGCAGCCTCGCAGGACGCGCTGTGATGAGCTACCTATATACTGTTTTATTTTCATAATCCCCTGGTATGATGTGCGTAACGTTTTGTTTGGGGGATGGTGACTGGCAGCCTGTTATTGTAATAGCAGAGGGGAAACGGTGCTGGCGGCTCCTTTTTTTAGCATGCTACCTCATCCCCAGCGTTAACCCAGAGGTAGTCAGAGTATGCAGGTGCATGACAGCCAAATGTGTGATAGAAGTCATTGAAGATGGGGGACGGCAGAATGAGTAAGCAGTGTGAACAGCTTTTCTAAAATGGCGTCGGGGGCTGTTCAATGTAGGGAACTGGCATGCCAATAAATTTATGGGCACCCTACTGTCTCTGTCAAGCAGCAAAAACCCACTCCCGCAGGAGAATTATTTCTTTCTTTTCTTTTTTTCTTTTGAGCTGGACTCGCTGCAGAAAGATGATAGCGAGTTTTGTAATCACTTGGACTTGTACATTTTGTGTAACAGCCTTCCTATATGTCAAATAAACCATGATTTATTAAGGGAGTTTGGCATTTACAGCTTGATTACTGGACAATTGTGTATATGTATACATATATATATATATTAAAAACTCTATTGCCATAAGAGGGTATTTTTCAAGAATGGGGGGGTGGGGTAGAGAAGGAATGATGTTCAAAATGTAAAACTACACCGTTGTTATGCCCTGTTTTAATTCACAAAATCAAGACCTCTGTATAAACAGCTTGGGCTTCTGTGCGTTTCCCAGTGGCTATAGTCTTAGGAGAGCTCGAGGACACGCTAATGTCAGAAATCATATGCATTTATTAACATGCAATGTTCCAAGGTTCAAGTCTAGTTGCTGGGTTACTGTTGCCTTGAAGCACAGAGAGGAAAGCAAGAGTAACAAAACCACCTTACCTCCCACCCCTTCACCCACACGGAGCTCACACACACGCTCGCTCGCTCGCGCGCGCGCGCACACACACACGCCGCGCACTCACATTGACACAGTGGATTTCAGCAATATGGTATTTGCAAAAGGTGACATCTGTGAAATGACTGATAAATAATGAATGTTTTGAAAGAATTCAAGCAGAACACCTTGTGTTAGAATCTGTAAGCACCAATGCAGCATATTTGAGTTTGAAAACCTGGTGATCACCATGCTTTTCCTTTTGTTTTTTTTTTTGTTTTTTTTCCTTCTTAAATCTTAGATATGGACGAGTGGAGAGTGTCAAGGTCCTGCCCAAGCGGGGTTCAGAAGGTGGAGTTGCAGCCTTTGTGGATTTTGTGGACATTAAAAGTGCTCAAAAGGCTCACAATGCTATCAACAAGATGGGGGACAGAGACCTGCGCACTGATTACAATGAACCAGGCACAATTCCTAGTGCAGCGAGGGGGCTGGACGATAGTCTGTCCTTAGGCTCTCGTGGCCGGGATGTATCAGGGTTCACAAGGGCGGCAGGGGGGGCTGTGTATGGGGCCCCCACGTCGCTTCACAGCAGAGATGGACGCTATGAACGCAGACTAGACGGGTAAGTGGACAAAGTTTCTCTGAAGGCAGGGCGAAGCGTGGTTTCTGGTAAACACATTGCCTCCAAGCATCTTTCCACCATCTATTCATTTACTTGTTTGGGGGTTAAAGAGGAGGAAAAGAGTTCATGCTCAAGAATGAAATCTTTTAGGGATCCCATCTAAGGTCCTCAAAGTGTGGCCAGAGCTCCTGGATTCATATTTTCAGTTAGACACTGATGCATTCAGAAATGAGAGCGTGTTTGTACACAAGTGTATCTGTTGCTTACATGAATAGGAGGTAGTTTAAGTGGCTGTTGGGGATTATCTTTGTGAGCTTAAACATCTCTTTGAGGTGGATGTATCAGTTGCGGCAAACACGATCAAAGATTGGATATCGTAAAATTTCCCGGGATTATTGGAGATTGCTGGAGAGAGAAAGAGAGGGAGAAGGGGAGAGAAAGAAAGACAGAAAGAAAGAGAGAGAGTGGTCCAGCGGCCATCCCTGGGATTCCCCTAATCTGGA
Organism: Odontesthes bonariensis; assembly: GCF_027942865.1. Taxonomy (NCBI): domain Eukaryota; kingdom Metazoa; phylum Chordata; class Actinopteri; order Atheriniformes; family Atherinopsidae; genus Odontesthes; species Odontesthes bonariensis. The sequence continues at coordinate 11,879,836 of NC_134515.1, read as the reverse complement.
GTTACGTACCCTGTTCGATGGATTAATGTCACCAATTTTGCCTCATGTAACAAACCAACCAAGACACCAACACACATTACAGGTATAAGACACCATTGTTTGGATTAGTCTGATTTTGTTTTCAGTTATTGTGCTCACCTCACCGAGGTGCTCACTTCTCTCGTGGGTTGGAGTCATGTGGATAACCTACACAGGATATTTATTCCCCACTGTTGGATTAACACTGGCCAGACACATGAAGAATAAGCTATCATGCTAAAGGTATGGGTTGCTTTCTCTGTTTTTTTTTTCTTTTTTCCTTTTTGTTTATGGTTTTATTTGGGATTATATCTAATCAGGGCATTACAAATTAAATGCTGGGAGAACTCTACTGGTAATCCAACTCAGTAGAGACAACAAGTGAGCAAAAGACTTCCTTTTTTTTTTTTTTTTTTGCCTGCCTTATTTTTGTGGAGATTATTTTTACGCTGCAATGACTGAGATTTGCTGAGGATCAGCAAGGACTTTGTTTGGATCATACAAATCAAAGAAGCATGCTGGAAATGTGACTGGAGACATGAGCAACCTTTCCAATGGAGATAACCTACTGCGTGTTTGTGGATTACTGCCTCCTTTGTAAACGTGGAACTATACAACTAAACTGTGGATACAATTACTGAATTGCATAGAATCAGAGGCTAAACTGCACCTGTGAACCACACTTCCCATGGACTCAGCCCAGGTTTGGACTACACACAATCTGTTCTTCTCATGAAAGAGATGATGGACAGACAACAGACACGGACATCCATGAGGCTCAGAACTGTATTGTATCATCTCCACCCTTTGGATGAATGCAACGCCACTATGAACATTAATCTGGATTACTTTACAAGACATCTTCACTCCTAATCTTACCTGGGTCAAATTTTCCTCCCTGTACAAGGAATTTGATTCCTTCACGGCTGTGCACAGTGTTACCAAAGTGGATGTTCGGGACTTCAGAAAAGAAGGTGCAAGACTTTAATTTTCACTTTTATCGATGCTGTCGAGGAATCGGTGACCAATTTACCGAAGATGGGCCTCTGGATTTTTGTTATTTCACTTTGACCCGAGTGCAACACTTCTTTTCCCACCTTAAGTTTGGATGGATATATGAACTCTGACATTTTCCAGCGTGCAAAACAGCCTAACTTGGATCTGTGAATTTTAACTAAAAGAGACATTCCAGTTTGTCTGTGGACATGAGGTCCCACGCCAAGAAGATGAGGATTATGCTTTGAAACGTGAACATTTGTGCTTCGATTTTTTTTTTTCCCCTCCTCCACTCAACGTTTTTGCCCATTTTTTGCTCACAAAGTTCTATCTCCCTAAATTGTATTTGGAATTATAGGTCAAGTTACCACTCTCTCAAAAGGTTGGTATGTCCTGCCCTGTGTATTTTAGCTGTCCTCTCTAACCCCCTAGTTTGAACCCCTGTCTCTCTCCATTTTCCCCACTAACCAAAATAGCTGACACCTAGACTTTTTATTACTACCTGAATGTCTGTATTCAGAAATTTGTAACTCACCTCGTATTGTTTTCCTTTCTCTTCCTCTCACCTGACCCCACCCTCAGCTCCTGCCCCTCTGTTCTCCTGTGTTTAATAGTTTTATAATGCAGCTGGAGATGAATGAAAACGTTCCTTTTTAGATATATATCGAACTGCCTTCATTTAAAAAAAAAAAAAAAAAGTATTGAGCCAGTTAATCTTTTAAAAAGCCCTTTAAAGGAAAATTTAAAATTTCCCTTTCCCACATTTGTAATTTATGCGGAGAAATGAAGGGAAGTGATGTGCTTCAGGGCTGACATTCAACGATTAGAGGAAGAGTGAAAGTAAGGGCACGTTTTAGTCTAAAATGCTAAATAAATTAATGAAATGAGAATTTTTTCCCCTCAGTGTTATTTTCTTGAAAATGATATTTTGAAAATAATATCTCAGATTGCTCAGTTCTAAAAAATTCACTAGGTCAAACTTGAACATTTTTACAACTGTTATTAACCACTAACATAGTTTATTAACAGAATTGTAAAGATGAACTCAAAATGATCAAAGATTTTCGCTTGATATTCCATTTTTCTCAGCTGTAAATACATTTCAGATTAAAACGTCTTTTTTTTTCAGACAAAACTAGATTCAAGAAGTAGATTTGGTGGCAAAGATAAGTCGACAAAATGATTGTTTCGTTGAAAATAAATCTGAATATTCAGATCTGTAATAAATATAGTATTAACAGTTTGATCATGAGTGTCTTCTTCACTGCAAATGCAGATTTGAAGTCGTCTCTTCCTTTTTAGGGGAAAGGAATAGAATAAAACAACTGTAAAACTGGTCCCTGCAGACTGAAACTGGATTCTCAACCATACACTGCAGAGAAAATTGCATCCATTTTGAATAATTTTTGTTGCGCTCGTACTCTGTTTCTATTAGTTTTTATTGTAAGATTTATGACTAGTTTATGATTTATCGTTCTCTAGTGTTTACACAGGGGTAGCTATTCCTTTTGTTCCAGGTTCTCTTATAGGGCAGCAGGTAATGTTGCAAGTCATCAAGCACAATCCATTTGCAATACTGGGATCACTAAATTGTCAGTTTGATGGATTACATTGATTTGGAATCCATTTACTCAATTACCACAAAACTGGCTTGGTTTATTTCCAGATTCCCTTTCAGTTTAGTTTGCAAAGAGAATGCAATATGCTATGCTTTAATATTACAACATAGTATTATGAAATCCAAGTTCCATAATTTGTGCTTTAGCCTGTTGGGACAAGTCAGTTAATCCGTTTAGTCATGAGTCTGCATGTATTGCACCCATACGACAGAGTCCACGTATATAGAATGCCTTTTTTTCACGCTGCTGGAATGCGTCCTCATAATTATGCTGCTCACGTAATCCCAAAAACGGTTCATGTGCTCAGCATGCAAAAGAGTTGACTAATAATCACATACTGATGGAAATTTGGCCCCAAAAAAAGTCTAACTGAATTATTTTTTAAGCTCTATGAATAATGTAGAACCTGATTTGTGTAAAGTTAAAATTGAAGGGTATCTGTTGAGCAGTGAGCCTGCGCCACCAAATTAGCATTTTTGGAGAGCATCTGGGGGTCAAGGTAATCCATCAATTTCACAGCACACATCCTTACGCCATAGATGTTATTCATGAATCCAGCACACAGAGGATTGAATCCAATAAGCTGAAACAGAATTTGCCCCCAACCCGTTGTACGTTTCTGTATAGTGCAGGGACAAGACATGGCGCTTTTCTCCTAAACCAATTTAACGTCAACGTTCGGGGGAGTATGTAAAGCCTGTACAATCTTTTGTCTTTTTACCCCATGGCTAGAGTCTTTGGTGGAAAATGCCACAGAGAACAAAGGGTTTTTTACAAAAAGGTTTTGGTTTTTTGTACAGAGGCTTACAGGTTCCTCTAGGGAAGTCCTCTCAATTTTGGCAGTAAAATGTAGGTGTTAGGTGTAAAGGCTAATTTGAGGATTTTTAAGAAAGTCATCCAAGCCATCATTTACCAAATCGCCTTTCAGGACATCGTAGGGCACCAGTGGTGCAGAGGAAGATGATTATGTGATACATCTTCAGAGAATTGGCAGCAGCCCTCTGTAGCACACGTTTTCGTCGGTTTGGATGCAGGCAGCTCATTTCAGTGCAGTTTTGAATTAACGAAATTGAAATGGATCAATATATAGCCGCTGATGTTTGCTTTGAATCACCCTGAATAGAATTTGATTATACATTTAAATATTTTAATTTGCCAGATTCAGTTTCCACATAACTGGTTGACAAATTCCTTCATCCAAAAACAACTAACGGGAAAAATTTTAAAGGAGAAAAGCCATATGTTGAAGCTGTAATAACACAAAAACATTACAAACACATAAGGAAGCAATGACCAACTTTTGCATTTGATATTTAAAATAAAATGCATTTGACTGACATTTTTGTTTATATGAAAAGCAAGTGAATTTTTGTATAAAGATTCTAACCACAGAGTGTCTGAAGTTTGGACTTTACAAATGTCTTTATGTAAACAGTTAAGCAGCCAGCACGCATTAATAGCATAGGCTTCTTAAAGAAGAATACATGTCCAAGTAATTCGAAGATTTAAACGATTTAGGTGCTTTCAGTAGTTTTGACTGAGAAAAATTGTATTAAATCTCTCCAGGAAATAAGCTTCAGTCTCCTACGGCCCTGAACAGGATAAAGCAGATATGAGGATTGATGGATCCACCAAGGGAATAAGCTGGAGTTTCATTCCTCTTTTCTCATATATGATATAATGATCATTACTCTGTAAGGAGGTGGAACATCTAATTCAGTTGAAATTCAAGCTGCGATTACACTGAACACATAACATGTGCAGAGCGGCTGCTACAGTAACTCTTGCACTATAATCAATAAAGCTGGGTACGGCAGGCGTGAGAGCAGCCCGAGATCCTCTCTGCAAATGTAAAAATAGGTCGGACTTCCTTTTGTATTTTGAAACAAGTTGAGTGTCTTTATTTTTTTAAATTAAAACACCAGAAGACAGACGTGATATTTATTTTTCCGGTGAATTCACATCACTTTGCTGGTCCAAAAACTGAAGATGCATCACATACCCGAAACAAAAACATGGTTGTGCTTTGTCTTTGACACACACAGTCGTACTCTGTACCTGTGCTGCCAGGGAACCAGTAACAGGATACAGGATTGGTTGCGGTCGAAGAATCAAAAAAATGACCCCCTATCGACGTATCCTAAGCTCTTTTCCTTGACCTGGTTGGAAAATGTTGTGGGTTTAAGATGGTACGAGAATTTCTTAGAGACTTCAGAAAAAAACAGCCACGGGGTAATGAGAATTGGACCACACTTACACTAAGCTGTGATGTGGGTCTGCAGCACTAAAACTACACTAAAAGTGCTTTAGACTCTTCATCTAACGCATTCTTATCAAGCTGTTTTAAAGAGGCTATAACATGAATATCATATTAGTATGATAAGATATAACAGACAACCTTATTAACAGGTTCATAATTTAACTTTAAAAAAAAGGCTCAAAGTGACTCGCGTTGTCATGGGCAGCTCACACTGACCCTCCTGTCCTCATATTTATGCACACAAATCAGTTAGTTAGTAGGATGAAAATAACCAAGCCTCGCTTTGAATTTTGCAGCTGCAGGGAATTGTGGGACAAAATAATCTCCTTTCTTTCATAACAGACGGTCCAGTGTTTCCTATGTTAAGGCAGATAAAAGAAGCACTGAAGCTCCTTTCCTTCAGCATTTAGAAAATTCAAACACGGCTCTTATCACGGCTGCGACTTAAATACTTCCAGGCGGTTTCGTTCGGCTGGGAACCTTCCTAAACAAAAATAGCCTGGACCCATTCTGTGGTACATGTCCAGTGTAGCCAAATAGTTTGTTATAGTTGCACCATTCCAGTGTAATTACTTACTAAATGTTGCAGCATCAGGAGTATGGGATTTACTCATCTTTCACAGAATCAACCATAGGAAACAAATTGCAGTTTTACAATATGTCCATTTTAAAATATTATGTTATTAATATGATTTTTTGTTTTTTTTTTACAAGCAAGAAATGTTGGATACCATCATTTTTGTAGAATTTGCAGTACATTATTTAAAGTGTTCACTTATTTAGTGCAATTCATGCTTGCTCATTACTCCCGACGGGAACCTGGCCTACATACTAAATGTTTCTTCAATAAACTGGAATAATGCCTTCATTTTACATTGGCATATCACAGCAGAGCTTCATTTAGTCCTAAAATCCCAAATATTTCTCTTGGATGAAAAATTAAACAGTCTCTTATTTAAAGTGGCCTTTTAATGAGGAGTTTAAGTTTTGTCATATTAAACCATATTGGGCCCCATGTTGGAACACCATGGCTAATTTACTGATTATAATTTGATCTAAACTCAAACAGCAGTAATTGCTGTCCTGTCCTGCTCATTAGGGTGAGTTTTGTAATATGACTGCTGTAATGACACAGCAGTTGTATTGCCAAATTAAATTCTGATTGCCATATTCAGAAAGAGGATGTTCAAGTCTGAACAGAATGTCCTTATTAGCACAGTTTCTAGGGTGCATCTTGCCAAAAGATGCTTTGAAGAGTTTTGTTTGTCAGAAGGAACAAGTGATGTTAAATTATAAACAATAGGCTTATTATTAGTCACATAGAGAAACCTCAAAATAAGCTCTTAGATTCATGATTAAATGCTTCAAAAAGTGGCCTTTCTTATATTTGCTGGATGTTACAAGATCAGCATGACTTGGCAGTGTACAAAGACACAATCTGCCATTCCTTTATCAAAACTAGTCTTTTGTGCAAGCAAGTCTGCTATGTTGTTCAATTAAGCTTTGAATTAAGCTGCACACTTCTGTTCCTTTATACACCAGGTGTCTGGTGTATATGCTGAAAATGTCCTCTTTGTGTGCTATGTTGACTTTTTCTTTCTTTTCAGGATAGTTGTAGGTTCTCACCACTGTAAGATCCAAGTATTTCTCCGATGTTTAAGCGGGAAAATTTGTTAAAAGAAACACTATTTCTCTGAGATAGAGAAGATGTTTGTTTGGATATAGTAATCATAAAGTTTACAGGAATGCATAAAAGATAGTTGGCTTACAGCGTTTTCTGTTGCTCTGATGACGGCAGAGAAAACGGATGTGTTTAATCTAAAGACTTGATGCTCACGTATCTGAACCAGTCAATCATTAAAACCCACTTGTAGTTCAGTCTGCACAGCAGTAAAGAATTCTCTTTTAAGATGCAAAAAACAATTTGCTCCTTCTTTCCCCGCGTCTAAAAATGACAAACCCACCATACGCCTGGTGAATTTTTGTTCACTGTATGATGCCAGCACCTGTCTTGAATGACTCAAGTGTAACTGCAAAGTAATTTGCTGTCTCTTCATGTTCTTTAGGACTGCTGAAAGTCGGGATCGGGCGTATGATCACGGTGCCTATGGACATCACGAACGTCCTGGAAGCAGTTTCGACCGTCAACGGCACTATGAAACAGACTATTATCGTGATGCAAGGGAGAGGACTCTAAGCACAGCTGGGAGTGGGTCTGGTACCTCCAGTGGAAGCGGTACAGCCGTGTCCTCAGGAGTTGTAACTATAGTAAGCGCCGTTCCTGGAAGCACAGGAGCTAGTGGATCAGCCGGAGCCTCAACGGGAGGAAGTGGAGGATCTACATCCAGCGGGGTTGGCTTCTACCGCTCCCACAGCAGGAGCCCTTGTCGCTTTGAGGCACCAGAGCCTCGCTATGAGTCTCGTGCCAGAGAACCTTTTGCTTTGGCCAGTGTGGTTCACAGGGACCTTTATCGGGAGGACCGCGGGCGGCGGGGAGAGCGGTCGTACCGCCACAGCCGTAGCCGGTCTCCACATTCAACACATTCACGAAATCCCTCTCCTCAGAGACTGGTGAGTCAGGCTGCCCGTCCTCCACGCTCCCACAGTGGGTCAGGCTCTCGCAGCCGCTCCTCCAGTTCAGACTCAGTCAGCAGCACCAGCAGCAGCACGAGTGGCAGGTGAGTGAAGCTGAATCATGCCATCAACATTTCCTCCCTTGTACATGGCTGTTGTTTACCCTTGTGCATCCTATTCTGTGGCCCTTTTGGATCCAAACTGACTTGTATGCATTGAAATCAATTGAGATTTCACATTAGCTTCGGTTGATGCCGTCTTCATGACAATGTCGTTTCTTCAGCATAGGTTTTTATCAGCTCTACTGGCCCAATGAAGTTATGCAACAGTTTTTAAGTTGAGACCACATTCTCTGACAAGCTGATACTTGTGTAAATTTAATTTCCGTCGATGGTTAGCAGGGAGTCTTATCTAGGGCTAAATATTGCTCAACATGCATCAATTCAGAAGCTGTGGTTTGTCTTATCAGACTTAATGTTATATCCCTTTATACTCAGTCATCGTGTCAGTCCATTTTTAATGAAATAAGATTAATATTTTGGTGATGATTTAACTTGTGCTCACTTTCATCGTATGTAAGTTCTTAAAAGAAGAAAAAAAGATCTAATATCACGGCCAAACTTGGAACGTTTGGTTTTCTTTAACTCAAGACATACATTGTCAGTGTTGTCATACATATCTTGTATGACCCATAGGGTGGAGCCTCAAGTGTCTGCTTGTTGAAAAAAATCATTTTAAAGGTGGTGTCTGTTTATGGGTGACAGCCTCTTTTTCGTGTTGTCACTTTGCCCCTCTGGTGTAATCATTAGTGAATTTTTCAAATGACAAAGCCATTTTCACGGGGCTGTTGGATGAGTAATTGCTGGTAGGAGTCAAAGTAACAAAAATAAGAAAAAAGAAGACCTTTGTAACTGCTTTAATGACACACTTTTTGTGTTGTTAAGATTGGGTTAAGGTTCGCTTTGCTTAGCATGGAGCAAGTCTCCTCTCCCCATGCTTATTTGTTAATATTCACTGCGTTCGGCTGGTGTTTGAGGGTGTTTCTGGTTACCTTATGTACTGCTATCGAACAGTCATGTGACTCATCTGCCACCATAAATGATTTAGCGTCTCATACTCCATCTCTTTAACATTTCGTTGAGTGATATTAATACAACAGGCGTAATTACTACAATGACTGCTCTGTTTGTAATCCTGACGTTTTCCTTGCTGTGTTTTGAGTTCAGGTGTTACAGGGACCATCAGTCTTGTAATGCCATTGACTCCTGTTGGTTTTCATTTGACTTGCTAATCCAGCCTTTTTGTTTGATGCAGTGTGGCTCTGTTTGTAGTAACAATTATATTTTCAAGTTCTTTCAGATGAATTAAAAACATCAAAATAGTCAAATGGTGGAGAACTCTTTCCATTCGGATTTCTACCACTAAATATAGGCTATTTACTTAAGTCCACTTCAGTTGTTTGTTTTTTTTCCCCCGACTGCATCACCTTTGGACACAGCTCTGAACGACATGTAGCGACACATGTGGTTTGATGAGGAAGTGCTATGGGGGGCATTTCAGGAGACGGCTGCTATATTTTTCTCACTGCCTACCTCTGTGTATGGGTAATTGCTCCCCCCCCTCCGTGAGATCCAGTTGGAACTGGAAATTTCTGGCCAGTGCTGGCTGCCTGCCCACTCCCACAGGCCAGGCTCTGTCAGCGGCACTTCCGGGAGAGTCTGAGCACAGGAGGAGAAAGTGAGAAGGAAACAAACAGCACAGGGCCTAGAAAGCTGAGACAGACATGGGAATCGTTTGAGAGAGAAGGTGGAGGTGGCAGCCATGAATATGCCACTCATGCAAATCCTTATTTTTGTAAACATTATTTTTTTTTAATACAGAGTACCAGATGCACCACATAAGTGTCAAATGAGGAGGAAAGAGCCAACAAAAAAGGCACTGAATGAACCATTCACGTCACATTACATAAGCTTTGAATCTGAAAAATGCGTATAATATCGTCTTTTCAAAACCTTTTGTAGTCTATCCTTTCATCTCTGGGGTTTAGACAGAACAAACCCGGATTTTATCTCCTTTGAATCAGTGTTTATAACAATCATGTCACACATATGTTATTGAGTATTCATTATAGAATAACTAGAAGCACTGCACGATAAATACAAATCTTTGTGTTTGTTCAAATCAGTTTGCAGCAGATGTTTAGGATTACCTGAATCTCTGTAAAAAGATCCTATAGTGTTGGATGAAGGCAGTGACAAGACAATAACACTTTCTATCATACATCTTCAGAGGTAAAATGTGAGGCTTGTTTCCATTTTTAAATTTGTGTTCCTCTTTTGCTCCAGTGATTCTAGCAGTAGCTCAAGTGACGACTCTCCAGCACGTTCTGTGCAGTCTGCTGCTGTCCCGGCACCCTCAGCTCTTCCTATATCCTCCCTTGACAAGGATGAACCACGTAAAAGCTTTGGCATCAAGGTCCAGAATCTTCCTGTACGCTCCACAGGTAAGTTTAATGGTGCCAAAAAAAAAACATTTTTTAAAATGTTTTATTTCTCAACCCATGATTTAGTTTAAGAGCCATATTTTATTGAAACAAATCACTTTGAAATGTGGAAAAGGTGATGCATTTGATATATTTTCTACAGATACAAGCCTAAAGGATGGTTTGTTTCACGAATTCAAAAAACATGGAAAAGTAACATCTGTACAAATCCACGGAGCTTCAGAAGAGAGGTATGGGCTTGTCTTTTTCCGCCAGCAAGAAGACCAAGAGAAAGCCCTTGGAGCATCAAAGGGAAAGCTTTTTTTTGGCATGCAGATTGAAGTCACAGCCTGGAATGGCCCTGGTGAGTTTTGTTCTTTAATTGAACCACAAATGAATATTGGCAAATCCACATGCTCACACTCTGCACCTTTCAGAGACAGAAAGTGAGAATGAGTTTCGGCCCTTGGATGAGAGGATTGACGAGTTTCATCCAAAGGCCACAAGGACATTATTCATTGGAAACTTGGAGAAGACCTCCACCTACAATGACCTGCTTAATGTCTTTCAACGCTTTGGAGAAATAGTGGTAGGTTAACATTGTTAAGTGGTTGAGACTCTTGCTGTATGCAATGAGATTACCATGCTTACAGACAGAATTTATTTGTTTTCACCGTCTTCAAAGGATATCGACATTAAGAAGGTGAATGGAGCCCCACAGTATGCTTTTCTACAATACTGCGACATTGCCAGTGTCTGCAAGGCCATTAAGAAGATGGATGGCGAGTATCTTGGTAACAACAGACTAAAGGTGTGTTTTATGAAGATCTGATTTTAAATCTTACCTTTACAACACTACGCTGTTTTGTCTCTCCGGACTACTCAGCATTAATAATGAAAACTACATGTATAAGGTGTTGAATATGAAAAATAATTGCTGATGTTTATTCTTTATTTTCCAGCTGGGCTTTGGAAAGAGTATGCCTACAACATGCGTTTGGCTGGATGGATTGGCGTCAAACACAACTGAGCAGTTTCTCACACGTCATTTTTGCCGCTATGGACACGTTGTCAAGGTAAGCTCGTGTATTTTCCTCCTCATAGTGGTCAATAGTTGGCTTTTGTCTCCTTCAATTTTACTGTGGCCTGCAGGTTGTGTTTGACCGGATGAAAGGAATGGCCCTCATCCTGTATAACAACATTGAATATGCACAAGCTGCAGTCAAAGACACAAAGGGGTGGAAGATAGGAGGCAGTAAAATTAAGGCAAGTAAAATATAGCTTTCCTTTGAAGTCATATTGATCTCTCAGTGCTTGATTGGCTGTAACGTTGCAACTGAATTTTCTGTTTCTCATTTAGGTGGACTTTGCAAATCAGGAAAGTCAGATGGCTTTCTATCGCTCGATGCAGGCGTCTGGGCAGGATATTCGAGACTTTTATGACATACTCTCTGAAAGAAGGTTTGTGTTGTTTTTTTGTTAAAGAAAAATGCTTTTGCCTGCGTATTGTTTGATACTAAAACTGAAACCATTTTAATTTATTCTTTTGCAGGGATGAGCGACGAACCCAATACGAGTTTCAAGCCGAGAGGCAATATTATGAGACTGTACGAACACCTGGAACATATAGTGAAGATCCACGACGTAAATACTCTGCGAGAAGCCGAGAGTTCTACGCTGAATGGGACCCATATCAGGGAGATTACTATGATCCACAATACTTTGAGGACCCTCGGGAATATCGGGAATACAGAGCTGATCCTTATGAGCAGGACATTCGCAAATACAGCTATTTGCAAAGGGAACGTGAAAGAGAGAGGGAGCGCTTCGAAACGGATCGTGGACGTGATCATGGACGGAGGACCATTGAGCGTAGCCAAAGCCCATCTCACATTTCCACTCGTCGTCCTGCTAGCCCTACGGCATCTCCTTCACTCTCTGAGAGGATACCGAGTGATTCAGATCGGCGAATTTGTTGTCCATCCTCTGAAAGAAGTGGTAGCTGCAGTTCAATATCCCCTCCCAGGTTTGAGAAAATGGAAAAGGCTCGATCTGAAAGATATAATAAAACTGAAAAACTTGAGAAGGATCGAGTTTTTGAAATTGAAAGGGGGAATTTGGTTGAAAAGGAAAAAAGAACTGGGCGAAAAGAACGAGGTGAAAAAGACAAAAGTGAAAAACAGAGGCTTAAGAAGCTTAAGGTCACGTCACCCATTACCCAGACATGTGAGACAGAACCTGAGCTTGAAAGAGATTTGAGCCCTGAGTCTGCACTACAAAGCAAGACCGGTAAAATCTTAAAGGAAAGCTCAAGCAAAGGAAGGTTAGACCTTCTCCCATGTGTGGTGCAGTTAACACGTGTTAAAGAAAAGGAAGGAAAATTGATTGGTCATGCTGTGCAGGAAAAGCAAATACAGAGAGGTGGGAGTGACAGTCCTAGATTGGCATCACCTACAGCTGATCAGAGGAGTCCTTCATTTCGCTCAGAATCATCAAAAGGTGACATCTCTAAGCATGGGAAGATGCCCAGAGACAAAAATCTGCACAGCCTAGTGGAAGTTACTGACAAGGACAGTAAAATCAAATCCAAAAAACATGGAAAATCTGAAATTGGATTTGACAATAGTATTTCTGTGGATATTGACCGTTTAGCTGCAAGGAAAAGGCGTTTTGAAGACTCCGGGAGAATGGATCGACAAAAGAGAACAACTGAAGAGGACCCTGGTCGACCTGGACTTTACAAACTGTGGAACAATGCAAAGGAGACAGACTTGGAGAAGAACCTTTTGATACGAGGAATGCATAAAAAGGAGCATCATAAGGATAAATGTGTGCGGATGGCTTCAGCTAACAGTCCTAAAGATGGACTAGACAGTGAAAGCAACCCTGTAGGACTTCCTCTGGAGAGCCAGTCTCATCTCAGGGAGCTGCGTGATGACTCTGTGGAGCAGATAGGCTCTCCCTACCTTAAAATGGATTTAGAGGGCTCAAAAAGTGAAAACAGTTCCATTCTCACAAAGATATCAGATGACGGCAGTCTTGATTTGGATGAATTAAAAGAACAAAAACTGGTTTTGTCTGAAAATGAAAAAGGGAGAGCAAAGTACAGAGATTCTGATGGAGATGAACATTTTGTGAACATTGACCAGACTAATATTTGCACAAAACGAATTGAACAGAGTCAATGGCTGCGATCCAAACTCGGTGATCCTGATAAGTTAACTAAGTTTGAAAAGTCACCCAACAATGATACGTTTGATTTTGAAAAGGACTTCATCATGCATGATGTTGGGAAATCGATTCAGGACATTTCCAATGATGACTTCTCCTCTAGTAAACGAAAGAAATTTGAGAATTTTGACTTTGAAATACTCAAAGTAAAACGAGAGTGCAACTTTACAAGTTCTCAAAAGTTGAACGAAGACATATACAATATACCACCTTCTAAAGGAGCTGCTCAGTTTTCTGAAAATGAGGAGGATGAAACTGCCCAGATCTCTTTGTCAGTTACAAAGAAAGAAAGAAAATCTTCTCCAGCAACAGATAAATTTTCACACACAGAATCTTTGAAGAACAGTTTTGGCCTTACAGCCAGACATTTTCAGTCTTCTGACAGTGAGCTCTCAAAGCTTAAAACATCCTTGCTTGGATGTGATGATGAATTAATGCAACATTGGGAAAGACGGATGAAATCTGATTCTCTAAGAATGGAAATGACATTCCCAAGTGATATTTCTAAACGAGAAAGCATCCACAAACGCATTAGCCCGGATTTGGAACCTGGAGAAGTGCAGTCTGATTCTGATGATGATGGAGAAAGTAAGCACATCTCTCCTAAGTCGAGCAGTTCCTTGTCTTACATCCTCAGGGATCGCGATGAGAGGATCACAGATCTCAAGCTTTCAGGCTCCTTGGAGAAAAATAAGTTTTACTCATTCGCTTTAGATAAAACAATAACTCCTGATACAAAAGCACTCCTTGAAAGAGCTAAAACTTTGTATTCCTCAAGGGAGGATAATTGGTCTTTTCTTCCCTCACGCTTTCCAGTCTCCCACAGCTGTTCAGATAAGGAAAAGGCAGAGCTAGCACCACGACCTATTCCTTCTTGGTATATGAAAAAGAAAAAGATCCGTACTGACTCTGACGAAAAGCCGCATGATAAAAAGGAGGAACTCAAGCCACAGGACCAAGAGCGTCAGGAGTTATTTGCCTCTCGTTTCCTTCACAGTTCAATTTTTGAACAGGATTCCCGGCGATTACAGCGCCTCGAACGGAAAGACCATGATTTTGAAAATGGAAGTAGTAGGCCTTTTGCCAAGCTTGGTGCGTCTGAGCCACATTCTGAATCTGGAGGAGCTGACATCCCACAAGAGCCCATAGTGCTTTTCCATAGTAGGTTTTTGGAGCTTCAGCAACAAAAAGACAAGGAGCATCTCTCACATGATGCTGAGAATGATTCAATGATGGAGATTAAAAGGGATGAAGATCACTATTGCGATAATGTCATGTCTGATAAGGAATCTGAGCCAGCACTTAAGGCTAACGACAAATTGGCCAGCCCCCCATTAACCTTGTCAGTTTCACCATCTGTTTCTTCCCCCAAAGAAGCATCTCAATCAGAAAAGAAGGATGTTTTGACTCCATCCTCAGATCAGCCTGTGTCATTTGTCAAAGACGAAAAAGAGGAGCCACTTCTGGAAATGTCCCCATCCCATTCTCTTCCTGTGGAAGATTTAAAATCAGCTGCTCCCAAACTAAACATTGCACCTACACTTACAATTTCAGAACCAGAAAATGAAACCGAAACAAAAGCCGAGTTAATTGAACCCAAAATTAAATGTGGTGATAGTTTGGCGGTGGAACATAATCCTGTTGTGGAAGATAAGCCTCCCACTCCTGGTGGTTCCCTAAGTGCCTTTGAGAAACAGACTGCAGAATTTGCTTACTCTGATTTCTCAAAAGTAGAAGAAAAATTAGAGATGATGAAAGAGTCTGAAATTAAAAATGAGGAAACAAAACACTTTGAGGAATCTCAGAAAAATGAGACAGATAGTGAGCCATGTATGCCAGAGCTGGAGGCTGAAATAAAACCATTACCAAACCGCAGACAGCCTAAAGGTAAAAGGGCAAAACCCCTGTCTGTACTGCGTACTGCACAACCAGCTCAAAATGTCAGCACTGAAAAACCGGCAACGCGAAAAAGTGAGCGCATTGACAAGGAAAAACTCAAAAAGGCCTCTCCTCGAGC
This sequence comes from Odontesthes bonariensis, assembly GCF_027942865.1. Classification (NCBI taxonomy): domain Eukaryota; kingdom Metazoa; phylum Chordata; class Actinopteri; order Atheriniformes; family Atherinopsidae; genus Odontesthes; species Odontesthes bonariensis. The sequence continues at coordinate 11,864,639 of NC_134515.1, read as the reverse complement.
AGAAGCACCTAAAATAGCATTTGAGTCTAAGACCACATCCAAGTCACCAATACATGCGTCAGATTCAGAGCAAAACCTTGAGCCAAGTTTGATTCTTGGGAGAACACGTCGAAGGAATGTAAGGTCAGTCTACGCTACGCTACATGAAGATGAGCAAGCTGCTAAAGATGTAGCAGAGTCATCACGCTGCATGCGTAAACGTGCTGCTGATAAAGAACCAGTGCAGCAAGATGTTCAAGTTCCTACTAATGCCAGACGAGGACGCCCTCCTAAGAGAGGCATTAAACGAGCTGAGGATTTATCACCTCAAAAAGTGGATCAAAAGAAAATATTGGAACTAGATACAGAGGTCAAAGAGACATTAAGTACTGTAGAAGTTGTAAAAGCCTCTGAGGGATGGCGTTCACCCCGCACACAGAAACTGCAACAAACACCACTAACTCCATCTACTTCAGTCAACAAGAAAGGAAGTAGAATAGACAAATCTTCTGGAAGTAAGTCGGTGTTAGCTGAACAAGCTAATTCAGCAAGTCATGATGAGTCGGAGCTAAACGCAAAAGCTGATTCTGAACTGTTTGGCAAGTTATTAGATAAGGAGGAAAATGCAAGTTCCCCCGTGCACAGAATAGAAAAAGATTTAAAAGATTCCAGTGGAAAAAAATCTACTGATGCTGATAATGAAAAGATAGACACCACCTCCTCTGAGAGAAATCAAGAGACTGAAAAGAGTATTAAAATGAAAACCCCGAGGCTAAAACGAAATACAAAGCAGGTCCCTGAGGACAAATCACACAGTTTAAAAAATCTTGAGATCCGTGTTAGTGTTGATGATGTTAAAGGTTTACTTCGTTCTCAAGATGTTGAGCCTGAGACTTTTAAAGCTGCTACGATAACAAAAAGCAAGCCAGTAGTACAAGATAATGAGGGAGAACAGATGATAGACTTTCCAAAAGAGTCCGAAGAGTTTGTTTCACAGGAAAAAGAGGACACACTTTCAGAACCTGAACTTCCTGCTGATCCAGCTGCTGTTCTGTTAGCACAACAGATGGAACTAGAGCAAGCAGTAGAAAATATAGCCAAACTTACAGCTGACCAACCTTCTCGACAGTATAAGGAGCCACCCTCAGGACAACCTAGTGTATCCACCCCTGTCATAGTGGAACCAGAAGGTGAAGTTGAGGAGGAGAAGCGAACCATTCCTGCAAGTGAAACTGAACTTGCAGCTGCTATTGATTCCATTACAGCTGAGGAAATCTGTGCAGATGCAGATGGGTTCACAGCTCCCCCAACTTACTCTACTCTTGCTCCTACCCCTGAATCTGTAATATCCTCTTCCTCATCCTCCAATGAGATTATGGAACCTGAGACACATATGGTAATCAATAGTATTCTTGCCGGGGACCTAGATGATGATTCCCAGTCACCAAGCCCAAAGGGGTCAGTAGTAGAATCTAAGGCAGCTGATGAACCTATTCTACTTGAAACACCTAAGAAAACAGGTAAAGTTAGAGCCAAAACCCCAAAGAAGTCAAGAAATCGTAAAGGTGCAGCTAACAGAAAAGTGGATACTGCTGAAGAGGTTTCTCAGTTGGAACCCTCCCCTGTCAAGTTACCTGAGTCAATCCCAGATGATCCAGAAACCCTTAAATCAAAAGCACCTACTGTTACAGCTGGGGACACTGCAGCAGCTTCTTTGGTCACTGCTGTTGCAACTTGTAGGCGTGATGTTACAAGTGCTATAACTGTAGACACACCCAAAGAGGCAGAACAACCGGAGGTTGAACAGCCCGTACCCAAAGAATCTGCATTTCATTCAGACACAGGCAACATCTCTGCGAGTAAAAAGCATCCCCTTGCACCAGAGCCATGTACTACTACTTTCAGCCCTGTACGCTCTCAGCCTGTTACCCAGTTCAGTGCACCCCTCGCGAGACCTGCCAAAATGCCCCTTTCACTTGACTGGCCTCAGAGATCTGAGGAAAGCAGAATCTATGTGGCTCCGTCATGTCACGTCACAGTGGTAACTCCCTCTGTACCTGCATCGACTGCACTTGGAACCCCTTCAGCAAATCCCCCAATGCCCCCTGACACCAAGGCCTCTGATATTGACCTTAGTTCCAGTACTTTAAGAAAAATCCTTATGGAACCTAAATATGTGACAGCATCAAACAGTAATTCTATACCTACGACTAAAGTCACAACTGCACTGTCAGGTCCTTCCCGAATGTCAGAGGGTTCAAATCCCACCGATACAGTGGGCTCAAGACAGTTGTATCTTGAAGAGAGGCCACCATTCTCACCCCATCCTGTCCATCATAAACCATCTCCACTGACAGAGTCCCAACAGAACTGTGGAGAGAAGACTCAGCATACAGTCATTTCTCCTGCTACCTCAGTGATAAGTCGAATTCCAATGCCTTATGATACAGAAGAAACTCCTCGAATTTCCCTAAGCAACCGAACCATTGGCTTGCCCATTCCTAAGCAGAAGTATAGATCAAACTCCAATGAGAATAGTCGGTGCCTTGGCATGGATTTAGTTGAGGATGGGACTAGAGGGCGCTCGGTTGTTGAGCCAACTCCCTATCAAGCAGGTTCCAGCCCTGGTCTTAGGGTCAATACATCAGAGGGTGTTGTTGTTCTAAGTTATTCTGGTCAGAAAACTGAAGGACCCCATAGAATGAGGGCCAAAATTAGTCAGATTCCTCAAGCTAGCGCTGGTGATATCGAGTTCCAGCAATCTGTATCCAAATCTCAGATAAAGCAAGACCCACTTATCACATCATCCCAGTCAACTACCCCAAAAGTAGCCCTAAGTAATGCAAGTTATGGGCACACAGGAGTTCTTTTGACAGGCCAGTCCTATAATTCTCAACCTGTCATTTCCAGTACCAAGCAGGAGAGTCTTGGATGTGACAAATCTGAAGCTCCATATCACACAGGGTCTCAGGGGGTGGTAAAGATGTTCCAACCACCAGTCAGTTCTTCTCAAGTCTTGATGTACAACCAAGCTGTTATTCAACAGCAGCATGGCAAGAGAGGACTTGTGACAGACCCCCTGGCGAAAAAGATGGACCTAGGCAAAGCTGTTCAGTCTAACCTAAGCCCTGTCATGAGTCCACACCACCCATCATTATCAGGAACACGCATGAGTCCTAGCCCAGGCATGGCAAATGATCGATCAGCCCTGCACCTCAAGCAAGAACCCCAGTCTCCACGAACAGCTGGTCACTCCCCTTCACCCTTTGTCAAAGCCTGTCCACCAAGCAGCTCTCCTATTGGAACATCCGTTGTTCTCAGTCATGGGATGCCACCGATGTCTACGTACCACTCTAGTGTGCATCACTCACACTCGGAACAATCCTCTGTGATAATTCAGCCTCACAGTATCACTCAGTCAATGGCTCATGAAGCCAGATTGAATAACCCACCCATGTCTGGGATAAACTATGGAAGGCGAGGTGATTCCCTCTCTTCTCCACACCCAGGGCCTACACAGCGCTCAAAAACACCACAGCCTAATGTAATTCGAGATATGGTTTTGCAATCTCATTCAAATCCCCAAGGATCAGTGTCTGGAATTGGTGGCAACAGTGTAAATGAAGAAGAGGCCAGACACTTCAACCAAGCTCTTAGTAGGCCTTCGGTTTCCCAATTTCAGTCAGAAGTAATGATGGTTCACAGTGATCACAGAGGGCTCCACCCAAGCATTCGCATGGATCAGTACAGAGACATGCACCAGCGCATACTCATGCACCAGCAACTGGGAGAGCAGGCCACTGTGGAAGCAAGACAGTCACGCAAACCAGAGACTGGAACAACATCTTCAGGCAACATCTCCGGGCCATCAAAAAGTCCTATATTGGGAAAGAACATTGAGCTTTCGTCAAAAGAACCTCTGAAACCACTCGAAGGAAAACTGATACATCCGACCTCCAATGAAAGTAGAATTCGAGGAGTCCATGCATCTAGTCCTGTGATGGTGTCTCCTCACCCCCATGGGGTTCAGCTGATGCATCCTGGAGGGGCAGGCTCCTTTCCCGTATATCGAGACATGAGGGGCTTTCCGACCCAGTTTTCTGGACACAACCTTGGTAACCAAGGCATTACATCTTCACAGGTAACTTGATATGCTTTATTGCATGCTCATTTTTTGCAAATATTTATGTATTACTTAAATGGTTATCATTAAACGTTGTGCCCATTTTCTTATACAGGTCCCTCCAGAGCCAGAGCTTGGTAACAGAGGTAAAATGTCTCAGTCACATGGGGGAGGAAGTGACTCCAAGTCTGAGGGCTCCCTTCTTCGCCATGCTACCTCTTCAGACATCTCTCACATTTCCCGAATATCAGGGGACACAGTCTCACCATCATACCAGTCTCCCTTGATGTCCCCTATGGGTCTTACGCACAAGCCAGACCTATCTCTACAGAAAGGCCCTCCAGCGTTCCTACTTACTCCTCCACCAACGGTGCCCTCGTCGAGCTCACAACAGCCACGGCATGATGCCAAGCTGGAGCATTCAGGACATCGGTCCATTGACATGGTGCAGCTTTTGAAGGTAAGAAGATTGATGAGCCGGCACTGTCGTTATACATGGAATTAATTTTCAAGATGATGCCAAAGAGGGTGATATGCTTAAAAACATTTTCTGTTTTGTTTCTGCAGAAATATCCTATAGTATGGCAAGGCATGTTGGCTCTGAAGAATGACCAGGCTGCTGTCCAGTTGCATTTTGTGTCTGGCAACACCGTACTGTCCCAGCGCTCCCTGCCGCCTCCAGAGGGAGGTTCTCTTCTTCGTATTGTCCAGAGGATGAGGCTTGAGGCTTCCCAGTTGGACAGTGTGGCACGCAGAATGACTGTGAGTGTTCTTATTTAGTCCAAAATGACAGATTGTAAAATGTAAGAATCAAACATATCAGTTATTGATTAGAAAAGTTGAATTTGTGAGCAGCTGAATTTGTGATCAAACTTTAGAATATGATGTGATTATTTTGTTTTACATTTAAATGAATAAACTAAATATAATTTTCATGGCAGGTGGAAAATGACTACTGTTTGCTTCTGGCCCTACCCTGTGGTCGAGATCAAGACGACGTTCTTGGTCAAACCCAAGCCTTGAAAAGTGGCTTTATCACCTACTTGCAAGCCAAACAGGCAGCTGGCATCATTAACGTGCCCAATCCTGGCTCTTATCAGGTTTGTAGTTATTTAAGTACATACGGTTTTACCTGTCCTAAAGTTTAGCTGTATGTAATAATGAAATGCCCTGTCATGAAGTTTCCTTGCTTCTCTCATCATACCCTTTTCATCTCTTGATATACAGCCAGCTTATGTGGTGCAGATTTTCCCACCATGTGAATTCTCGGAGAGCCACCTTTCACGCCTGGCCCCGGACCTTCTCAACAGCATCTCCAGCATTTCCCCTCACCTCATGATTGTTATTGCCTCAGTTTAATTACCTCCATTTTATTTATTTTTTCCTGAACAAAGCCAACACCAGCCCTTTTTGACAGTTTGAAAACTGGAATTGTCTCATATTTGTATGAGTTTTACTTTAAAAAAAAAAAAAAAAAAAAAAAAAAAAATCAACTAATTTATCTTGGACTCATCCTTTCTCCTTCACTTCACCAAGTCCTTAAGTCACCCAGTGATGATGAATTCCAAAAACTATACCCTTTTGAAGAGGATACAAAGGGTCGAATGGGGATTTTTGATGATCATTACTGATTTCTCCTCATTTTTTTTGGCCATTTTTGGAGGTGGTGTACACAGCCTTTTGTAGTCATGACATTCATAAAGCTGTGGATGGTGACCTTCCAATGGGATATTTTTTACCTTCATAAAAGTGATTGTGATTTTTTTTTTGTTTTGTTTTGTTTTTAAAAAAAAAAAGATGATGTGAGAAGTCATTGCACTATGTTGAACTATGTACAGATTTGAGTATAAAATGATACATGTTATGGATTTATTCTTGTGATCAGTCATGCTTGTGCTAGAGTAAAGAAATCAATGCCTGGAAAATGATCAAGAATCATTTTAGCCTCATTAGTCATACTGCTTTTACTGCTTTTGCTCCTTCACCATCAGCAAATTTCTACGTCATTTCCGGACTCGGCTTTCCATCGCAAAGTGTTCCCCACCCCAGGAACTCGTGATGGGACGTTAAAGAGTTGTACAGTTTACACTCAATGCCTCAACAGGGGACTATATTAAGAATATTTCTTTTTTTTTTTTTTTTTTTTTTCTTTAAGCCTAACGGTAATGCGGACAATGCTAAAACTGTAAATATTATAAATATTTAAAAACTGAAACAATGTGGTAAGACCAAGTTAATTATTTTAAAAGACAGAACATGAAATATTTGTTTCTTTATTTCTGTCCTGTTTCTCGTTTTCTCTTTTTGTATTTATTTTTTTTCCACTTTTTTTCTTTGGGCAGGGCAAGAATGTGGAACATTTTGAAGGACATTTGCAAAAACAAATAAAACACAAATTGATTTTGTGCCAAAATATCTTCTGCAAATGCTCAACACACTTATGTATGTAAAACTACATTTGATCAGAATCTATTTTCATATGTGACTTTGTATTTTGCCATTCAGAGGGCACGTTCAATTTTTGTTTTATTCTCTTGTTTTTGGTGTTGTTCATCAACATAATGCTGTTACTACAGTGCTTTTTACATGATGAAAACTTATCTTCATCTGAAGGATTTTCTTTTGTACTGAAGGGGTTGCATTTCTCTGTTTCCGTTTCATTCCCCCATGTGATCCTGTACTGCCCCCTGCTGTCCGAAAACCATTCTCCTCGTGTATTAAGAATTGCATACTGAAGTCATTTAGGCCACTCCTTTGTGTCAGGTGTGCTATGGCATGCTTTATTTTCAGATCTTAAAGGGTAAGATGGGATCATAAAGGCAAAGAATGTGACTTATACTTGACATCATGCCGCTAATGGATGTGTCGATCATCTGTGTCCCTCCCTCATCTCAACTGTCTGCTTGAGCCAAGCTGTAAATACTGATGTCCTTAATCTGTGCTCTTGTGTATTTCCCCCATTACAGTTGTCTTTCTTCAGGGTCTTCATTTTTGTTTTGTGCAACAAAACAAAGCAGTCTGATAAGAGACAGGAGAGATGAGGTGTATGAAACCGATGCTGAAAGTAAAACCATGCTTGTCAGTTTTGTGGTGTAAATATTTCCATGACTGCAAGCTGAATACGCTCATGGTTACGTTGAAGGCACTTATAATTTTTGATATACAAATGACAGAAAAAAAAAAAAAAAAACAATCTTTAAACGGTGATTAATATGAAAAATGTCTTTTGATCAATCTTCATTTTGAGTGTATTTTGCTGTTCCTCCATGAGGACATTTTAAACTGTAACATAAATGGTTGTTTAACTTACTTCTGAAGATCATTAAATGGTCCCTAACTCTGTGTTTGGTCTTTTTGTTTGGTTATTGATTCTGGTTGTGTTCAGATGCAAACTGGTGTGTCCCTTAAAGCAACCTGTAATCAACATTTTATCTGTTCAGCTGAAAAGGTTCATGTCTCTGCAATATGTTGCAACATTTTTCTCAGGTTTCCACAATTTAGCAGTTAAATACTTTACCTGTTTAGTCATTGCTCATCACAGGGCAGGGCTGCAGTCAATTCAGCCACCAGAAGATGTCAGTATCTGATTAAACTACAAGGCAAAGGTTCAAGCCCAGGCTACCAGAGAGTGCAACTGTCATTTCAAATCACAATGAAAAGGGATTGTTCTTGAATTTTTAACTTGACTTGAGCTCCATGTTGACATAGCTAACAATCTTGAAGTTGAACATGTCTAATAAATATTTGCATCCTCTGTTGCAGAAACCTGGCAAAAAAATAAAGTAAGTGTTTCTTGTTTGCAGTCAGCAAGACTTTGATTATTCAGTTGGGTCATATATAGACATGAAAACATCGGTCAGCCATGCTCAGAAAAGACACCACAGCTTGTTGTCTCACTGTGTCTTCACTTATACTTTACTTTTGAGTACATGAATATAACCTCCTCAAGTTCTAAAAGAAGATGTAGTGAACTCCAATGAGTCAAAAACATTCTACTTGGTAATTTTATTTTATTTACCAAAAATATTCAATGTTATGTATTTAATTCCCACCAACCAAAAACATGCATGTCAGATTAAGTGGCGATTTTAAGTTGACTCTGGAAGTGAGTTCGAGCGTGCATGGTTGTTTGTCTCTGTGACAGACTGGCGACCTGTCCGGGGTCAACCCCACCGTTAGCCCAGGTATAGAAAATGAATTGATGAATGATTAGAAAGCAAGATAAGCATTTAAAAAAAAGAAAAAAAGATTAACTAACTAACTTCTTTTTAAGATTAATGACTGAAATATTTAGAAAGTATACTCAGACCTCTTGATGAATATTATATACTTTTATTTCTAAAATTTTCACGTAAAGTCAGCTTTCCAGTCAGAGTTTGTGATGTTTGATTAATTATATTGATAAATACTAACACCGTTGCACTAACACATGTTCACTAAAATGTAATGGACCTATAGAACTGGGTTGCTCTATGATTCCAGTTCGGTCGCTCATGTTTTTTATGTCAGTTACCGTGTTTGTGCAGATGAGTGTTTTAAAGGAGATTTATCATTTATTTTCAATTCATCAAAGAGCTTTTATGTGTTTATGAATATAAATATTGAATATTATCACATTATAGAATAAGAAATTACTTCTCCTAGACAGCAGCATGCAAAGAAATTAGTTCAGTTTTACTAAACCTCTCTCATTATTACATGATAAAAGACCTGTTCTGTCTGTTCTGATAGATTAACTCTGACAGCCCCATCAGGCTCCACCCACTATTCCACGTCAGATCAGGTAAAGTTTCAAATTTTGAGAAAAATATTCAGCCTGACAAAAATCAGTCTATACCCCTGTGTGCATGTTGAATTGTCATTATCTTCTATTTGTTTTATAAACAAATTGCAATCTGACTCCAAAAATACCTCTAAAGACACCCCAAAACCTACTTTTTCCTTCTTGGTTGGATCAGATACTGGGGTTTACGTGGCATATTGTCTATAAAAACACATGAGCAACGATTCTGGTTTCGTGGAACTTGAGTGCGTAAAACATTTGTCTTATATGTGAAACAACAAAAGTATGAATGTCACGGCTTCTAAAAGCATCCCTGTGGCTAAGTTTTAGAGCAGCATTCAAATGGATATGGAGCACTAGAAATGAGCACCATGGCTGTCAAAGCTGTAGTTAAAGACTCATCCCTGGAGGAAAACATCTCTACGGTTTTGGGAATTTTAAGACTGTGGCTTGAACATTAGGGTTTCCGGCTGCTTCAGTCCAATTCAAGAGTTTTCAAGCCAACGGATTGGAGGCCTGTGGGGATTTAGTGGTGATTGAAATTCTATTTGGGAACATTTGATGCTCAGCGCTGCAGTAACTTTAACTATTTTCATTATTTTTGGAAGTGCTCGTCCAAGAGCAAATAACCAAACAGAGGTTAAAATTAAGTCATTTAGTATAGTTGAGTCCAATTTCTTTTTGTACTCCTCTACACCTCAGAGCGAACAATAGTACTTTTTACAATATTCTTTTTTTTGTAACCGTTGCTGTTACTAATTACAAATTGAGAGTTTTCCTCAGAATATATTAAGTTATTAAGGTATAAGTTTTGATATTTATCCAAATTTATTTCAACATTTTGTACAGATACAGTCGAAATGATTTGGCAACTTCTGATGGAATTAATAATCTATCTAGACTGAATATTTTTCATTTGAATACTTTCCACTTTTGGCAGTACCTTCATACTTTAGTAAACATTTTTTCAACAGGACTTTTGTTTTTGCATTGTGTCATTGATACTTTTACTTAAGTCAGTGATGTAAATACTTCTGCTACCACTGCAATCAAATACAGACAGGCTGTTTACCTCAGTGGTAAAGTTCTTAAACTTTTTATTTTGATGTAACAATACAGCTGCCAGAAGTGTGTTATTGTCTATGATTTTTCATCTTCATCCAACAGGTCTGATCCAGTCAAACAGTGCTGTGTGTAAAATAAAAGATGACTGCTGCAGCATAAGCTGGTGAGAAGTGCAAAGGTCATGCCCGAGCTTTGTTCTTTTTCTGTATCTTGTTATTATGCCTATACAGTGGGAATAAATACAAGCAGAGAAGCTGAGGCAAAAGTGATTTATAGGGCTCTGACAGGCCAAAACTTGGAATGTTAATTGACACCCCGTTTGCAGCGTGAGAAGAAGCAGATGCGACTGGAGCATGCCATTAAAAAGCTAAGACAAGGAAGACTTCCGTTCATGTTCCCCCTCCTTCAGATTTGTATTTTTTTTTTCCAAGACTATAAACTTCTCTTGAGCTATGTCAAGGCGGACTTGTACGCCACTGACCTTAAAGCAGACCTCATCTATATTTCTGGGCTGTTCTCCCCTTGAATTCTTTGCCACAGCATGACATTTCAAAAGCCCAGTTTTAGCCAGAAAACAAAAAGAATGCTGAAAATTTGGAGGTTCTTTTTTCAGACACTGATAAGTGCTTGTTTTCTTGTGTGCTTTTGGCAACAAGCTCGCTACATTCCACACGGGTGTTTTGACAATTTGTCCTCACATGAGTGGACACAGAAAACCAGCTAAAATGGTTACTTTAAAAAAAAAAAAAAAAAACTTTTTTAAGATGCTGAAAACAAACTTAATTTTCAAACATTTCTGAACGCACTGTGATGCCTCCATCTGGTGACTTGAACCACCAGTTACTGATTCAGGTCATTCAAAAAGCAACAAGACACTGATGCTAAGTTAAGTAAAATGTTTGATCAACAACATGGAGATGGGCAATTTTCCAAAAGTGCCAATAAAAAGGTACTTTAAAGGTTTTCAGTTTCTGAATAATCATGAAATGGACTCAGATGTTAACCCACTATAATAACAACAAAGCAGAAAAAAATGTCTTCATGAGAATGATCCCACAAGTGTGTCACACATTTCCTTCTGAATTCCTTGTAGAAATATTCAAACCAGCCAGTTCGAAAAACAGCCAATTTATCTCTGGTGAAGTTTGGTTTCTGACCAACCACTCTACCATTAAGGCGCGATTGATGGAGTGCTGCATTGATGCTTGTCCCTCTGTAAGGTTCTCCCATCAACACAAAGGAACCCTGGACCTCATTCATCATAACCATTGGCTTGCTGGTCACCAATCTGATGGCACGTCTTTCGCCCTGTTTAACTAAGCATATCTAAAACCTCTGTTTGCGGTTCCAAACTTGTTCTTTTTAAGAATGATGGAAGCTAATGGGGTTCTGGGCATTTTAAATGCTGTAGAAATGTTCTTGTATCCTTCTTTAGATTTTTGTCTTGAAACATTCGAGTGTTGCAAGTGGGTAGGCACCAATTGTAAAAGTCAGGGCTGATACCAAAATAATGATATCTGTTAAAGATAAGATTGTGGCTGATGGCAAATACTGTTCTCTATCATTTATTTTCTCTCTAAGGCGAAGGAAACAATGAAGTGTTAATTATAGAAAATTAATTAACAGTTTTAAAGAGTTTCAGGCCTTCAGAAAAACGACCTTTGGATGATTATAAATTCTTTCAAATAATGTATCAAAGTCTTTAGTCTTTAACCTGCCGAACCACTGACAATCAATGACTTCTCAGTTCTTAAATGGCCCAATAAAACTGTTCTGAGGCCAACAAAGTTAGATGTAAAAAAATATTGTTGGTTTCAGGGCAAAGTCGATGCACCACAACCAGGAAACAGCTGGTGAATATCAGCCACTGCGATTGATTGATGTTATCCCACTTGCCTATAGCCTAATTGTAGTCAACAAGCTGAATATTGGCTGATGCAGATGTTAGGCTGACACATCTGTGCATTCCTAGATGAAAGTCTGAACATTTTTCACCACCTTGTCTCTGTCATAGTGTATTGACTATGAGACCTTGTACACAGCGAAGTGTCTTCCTACTTCATTATGTCCAATTAACTCCATTGGTACACAGATGGAGTCCAGTCAAGTTGAATGAATCCCAATGACCACTGGTGGCAGTGCACACCATAGCTCAACTGTGAGTGAAAAGATAGATAGTCTGAACACTTACAAGAGTTAAATGGCATGTTGCAGCTTTATATTTTAGATAAACAAAAGCATCATTTGCAGACCATTTGTAGATTTATGAGAGAAGAAGTATCTGTTTTAAGATGGGTCAGAAATCAAACAAAATGTGGACAATGTGGTTCTGAGCACTTTACATCTGCACTGTGCATTAAAGGATTTTAAAATGAACAGCTGGACAAGAGATTGTTGTGAGGCTGTATTTCTTGCACAGGACCTAAACCTTTATAACCAGCATATCACCTTGTAAAAAGTTCTGAAGTGCTTCACCGGCTTATTTTCCCTCGAGCTCTGAGCCTGAAGTCTGATTCATGGTTGAATCCTAAGACTTGAAAAGGTTCGTGTCAGCCACGCTGTCTACAGCTGCACGGGAGACTTACGATACAAGGGTGTTATGATTTGTTGCAAGTCATAACATTTGGAAGCTTTTGTGTTGTGTGGACTCCTATGTGGGTGCCTACTTCCTCATGCGATAAGAAAACAGGGTTTGGGCTTTTTGTTGCAGTTAACTGTTGGGAGTATACAAAGGCTCTCCACATAGCTTCTACATAATTTGGTGTTTTTGCAGAATTGTACTTGAAAACCTTCATCAAAATATGTATTTTATCTTTCATAAAAGATGATAAGATATAAAATCTATTTTTCAATTCATATAGCAAAAATTATATATGATAATGATATAGCATGGTTTATTCTGTGTAAAATCTGTCATTTCCTCAGCTCTGGACTGAACTGCAGGGAGTCATATGCAAATTTTTAGATTAAAATTTCTACAAGGTTAATGTTAAACCTCAACATTCTTTCTCAGAAAGGGACATATGATATTTTCTTTCCGACCTCAGTGTTTGACTAATGGAATACCGGAGGTGCAAGTTGTCAACTGTATATAGAGGAACGCAAAGTACAAACTAATTGAAAGGTACAGCCGCATTGTCTGAGGAAGAATTCAGAGGATTTTTCTGAACACTGAACCCAATCCTTTTTTTCTTTTTCCTTTTGAACAGCTTCCTTTTCCACTCCTGTTCTTGTTATTCGTGTTACTCTTGTTCTAGTTGTAATAATCTTGAATATCCATATAAAAATAGGCTCTATTGATGGACCTGATTAACAGAGATGCTGTTGAATTGAACCCAATGAGTAGAAATGTTATGAAAACAGGTTGTGTAAATTGTATAGATTTTTAGGGAAGATTTCTAATGCCACAAAACCTAAAAACAGAAGCAGGATTATTTACATTGTTGCATCATTTGAAATGCTATGTTAGATGAAATACAAATTTATGTTGTTTTGTGAAAACTCTTGCAAGTCCTCACTCCGTTTGGAGTGTGATCGTGCACTTGTGTGAACTTAGTTTGGGCATTTTAGATCATAATATTTTTCTCGCAACAACCAAGCAAACATTCTTGAAGGATGTGTGCTTGGTTGTTGACTTGAAGTCCAACAGTCTTTCTCCAGAATGAGGAACTCCACCTTCAAGAGTTTTCTCAAAATAAAACCTATGATTCAAAATCCTGATCTTAGCAAAGGAATTTCACTTGGTTCCGCTACAATTTAATATAAATTAATAATTCCTTAATGCCACCTTTTGAAATGGCTTTTTTGATTATTTGTTTTTGTGCTGTTAACAGTTACCTTTTTATACAGTGTCACCTTCCTCCATGTCCTTGATATCAAATGAACGCTGGACCAAACTCAATCTGTTGCACTGGTCGACTGGATTGTTTAGTGGTAAGATTGCTGCCCTTCATGTGGGTGACTGGAGTTTGAATCCTGACCTCACCCCCTGCATGAAAGGTACTACCTCCAGTAGGGGTCCTTAGGCAAGACCCCCTTATGCTACCTGGGCTATGAGTGTAAGCTGCTTTGGATAAAAGCGTCTGGCAACTGGTGAACCACAAGAAAAGTGTATTTTATCACATCACCGAGCTGGTCCGGTCCAGTTTCAGTCATATAAAAAATATTGACAAGATTCAACCTGTTTTAAGGTTAAAGTAGTTGTTCTATTGTCCTTGTTTCAAAGGTCATTTAACAGATGCAAATCAGATATCACTCAACAGGCTCCAGCTAGTACAGAATACAGCTGCAACAACTAAAACCAGGAAAACTGATCACATCATACCACTATATCATGCCAGCTCCTCTCTTTACGTGCAGCTGGAAGTCCTCAGATTAAAAACCTACCGGCTGTATCGGGGTCTAGATTTAAAACTTTTCTGTTAGGACACCTGGAAATATCTGCCATGCTATTGCCTATTTAAATCTCCCATCAAGATTAAATTTTATTGCTCAGCCTCGGAGCTATTTTGATGGGAATGAAATGTATATTCACATATTTCTCATGGAACTTTTTGCAGTGGCCCCTTGTCACAAATTATACAAGAATACTGGCTAACCAAACATTTCAGAGCCTCTCACAGTAAGGACTGGTCACAAACATGGGAGAAAGAAAAATAATTAAACAACCTCTCAAACAAAGTAGCCATGGCTGATTTCCATGTTAACAAGATAAGGTACAGTCATATAAAATATGATCTTTGTATATTGCTCTAACATTACTGTTTGTATAATCCAAAATAAATGATGTAGGGAGTGTTTGGGAGATAAACATTAACTGGAGCCTTAGTTTAAATGCTGTAATATGAGAGATGTAATGTGAACATAAGCTGTATAAAAGCCTGGACTGTGTTAGATAAGATGCTGTTTTAATGTTTTACTGAACCTTCTAGAACATCACAACCAGGAAGAACAAGAGGCAAAGGTTATGTAGATAAATACACAAAGGCTGTATTCAGTAATTTAGAAAATGTGAACAAGGCTGTCACTGTAAATTTCCTTGCAGTTATGAATGGTAAACACTTCCTAAAGCACTTTAAGTTCACTTTATCTTGTAACTCTTCAAATAAGTTGTCAGAAAAACAAACTGACACATAGGTGATTTCTGATATGTATCCAAGTAAAGTGAGAAATGCCTCTTCAGGCTGAATAGGAAAGGTCAGTGTCAGGCAGATATCACTGAGTGAGACACAATGATGCGATCGCTCCACATTACAATGGACAACAGTTAGAAATAGATCAAGTGACTGATGGGGTCACAGTACACACAAGGTGTGGACAAGGAGAACTAAAGCTGTGTGGCCTCACCCTAGTGACTCAAGCCTCATTAACACAACACCGTCCTCTGACATCATGGATCTGTCTGTGTCCCACTTGCAAGCTGATACATATGATGTACATGTACACGTCAAGTCACTGATGTTAGCCTACAAAGTGCTTAATGGATCGGCTCCCATCTACTTGAATGCTCTCGCAAAGGCTTATGTCGGTCACCCCGGTCGTCAAAGGTTTGTCGTCTAGCAGTGCCTACACCACGCTCAAGACCATCCAGACTCTTTGCATGTGTCCACGGTGGTGGAATGACCGACCGAGCGTCAGTCACTTTGGTTAAAAGCGTCTGCCAAATGCATAAACATGTAATATGTGATTTTTCATATAGTTCTCACTCTCACCTTGCTGTATTGGAAGTATTGGAATGATGAAAATATGAATTATAAACATTCTTTCTTGAGTCTTTAGGGAGAACTATTTGAATGCTCATGCACACGGATATAAAACAAGGTTTTCTGCACATCTTCCAGCTTTATGCAGCTAAATCAGGTGCTTGAGGACAACACAGCAAAAAGAGAATTTCAGTTGATTTGCTTCTGATTTGCAAGTGTGCTAATAGCTTAATTTGGCCTTTTGTAGACTATCAAGTGATTTAATTAAAAGATTCTGAATCTAAAATCTAAACAAATGAATTTAACAAACAATGCAAACAACTAAAAAATTGCTAAATTATCATCTATATCTGTTTAGCAAATCTTGTTCATTCCCTCTGCTGGTAAAAAAAAGCTTTAACATTTTTCTACACTGTTGCATAACATGTAGCTGGGGGCACCTATGTGCAAAATCCACATGCATGTGGGTTTTCCTATGTGTGTGACATATGAACAAAATGGGAAAGGACTTGAAACAAAATGGCCCCAGCGCTCAATAAGTGATCAAAAACACCCAAAGGCCACCTTTAACTCAGTGTGTGGAATGTTATTATTGCGAGACAAGAGCAGAGTCAGCACCCTGCTGCTCCCACCGAGATTTATTAGCAAATACCGTGCAATGTCTCTGAGATCTTCTGATTATTTTTCAGTCTCACAAGTTGTTTCTAGTCTGACATTGTTGGAATTAAGCTCTCCAAACAATATTATGTAGATGTTCAAGTTAGGTTACTAATTGTAAAATGACAACAAGAGCAAGAACAAAAATGAGTTCCTGTTAGCAGTGCCACTGGTACCAAAAACCTTTTGCTTTATTTCATCTGTTGCACAGCTTTGTGTACACATACTCCACCAGTGACTTTAAAATTGAATAACACATGTAGAGGAAGCATAAAATATGTCAAACCAACACGTGCTTGTCACTGGATTTAAATTAGTAGTTAAACACAGTGAAGTCCATATATTCAGTTGGACTGTGTGTGTGTGTGTGTGTGTGTGTCTGTCTCAATCCAGAGCAGCGGAGTTTGGGTCGTGATCTGGCTCCAGGGAGATGTTGAGTTGATTTACGGTTCTTTCACTTTTGAGGGAAAATAAAAGACAGGCTTGTATTTTGCTGTCTTTTTTCACCATCCATCTATTCTGAATTCAACCACTCCCCGCCTCCAGAACCCAATCTGTCAGCCGGTATGAATGAATGTGGGAGACTTGAGATTGAGCCTCGGGTGGAAAAACTGGACTTAGGTCACTTGAAGTGGGTGTAGGTTTGAAAACTTTGTATGCGACATCCTTAAATAGGTTTCCAGTGGTGGGGCGTGTGAGCACAAAGAGCTATTATACCAGTCAGGATGTGTTGATTGTTTGCCCGCTTAGTGCTGAGCACGCTCACAGTGAAAATGATGGGGTTGGAATTCTTCAAGTCTGGAAACTACAAAAGTGTAATTAAGGAAAAGATAAAGCACAAAGAAAGGGATTTAGCAGTCAGGAATCCTCAGCAGCACTATTTTCTATTGTGCATCTGTGTTTGTTGGATGGCTAATTGTTGTCTTACAGTTTGCTGGTTTGTGAATGTCCTCTGCTATGCCTCCAGCACAGTAACAATCTATGAACTGTTTACAAGAATATCACTGCTGCCCTCAAACCTCGACCATGTTATGATTTATGGAAAGCTGTGGTCTCACCAAAGATTTGGGTAATTACCAAAGTCTAGTTACACACTGATTTATGTCTCAGTGAGGGACTCTTGAGCCTTTTAAGTTGTATAAACTGGAACACTGTGCCTCTGACATTACTGATATTTGGCCATTTCGCATACTTAGAGGGAGATGGTTAAAGTTAGACTTCTTCCGCAGACTGGCTTTATTTCCCTCTTATGAGATTTCTTTTGAACTTCTGAGTTAAGGATAAGTGTTTTTAGGACCAGCGAGTTTCTAAGTTGTTTAAAGAAACTTGTTTCATTTCATTCTGCACTGCTCAGGCAGATTAGCAGTATTTTGTGCCTTGAAGTAAAGGTAGAATAAGAGTATGGTGGAAAATCCTATGTAAACACATAAAAATTAGGGAGTTTATTCATTTAGAATAACAGAGCTTTTTATCAGTCGCTGGGAATCTTTGGTGCCATTAAAGCTGGCACTAAGAGGTCTGAAAAGTTTAAATGTCAACACATGGAGGATGATGTCATCAAACTGCACACGGCACTCTTACATTCAGCGGTCCTACCAGCCTCTGATGTGTAACACTAAAGAAACCAAAGGGACAAGCAAGGTTAAAGATGTAATTTCTAAATATGTACACATGGCTTTCTCTGGAAAAAGAGCTGATCATACCTGACACCAGATTTACATCTGGGCCAATCAAGCAGCCACCACCATGACCAAATGCTGTAGTCAGTGTAGAGCTGCCTAAAGGTGCGGCACCACTAATGGTTAACAGATGCCGGCTCTTGAATGTTTCTCACTGTTGAAATTTGCAGTTCTTTAAGTGTCCCTATTTTTTCTAGAAATATAAAAATGTGAATAAAAATGTATAAAAATGTGTTTTTTACCTAAAGTAAGACTTGAATAGGCTTTGTGTGACTGATTTGTTGTTTGTGTCTGCAGTTTCTAGCGGGTGATTTGCACATTACAAATCATACAATACAAAGAAAACAAATCAGGAGCGGTTAATTACCGTCATTATCCAGTACACAGTCTTTGGAAAGACATCATCCTTCTCCCTCAGTAAAATTTTTGGCTCATGTTCACATAAGACCTTTTTTAACCTGCATTTATGGATGGCATAATGAACTGTGTTCACAGACAATGATTCCTGAAAGTGCTCCTGAGCCCATGCCCATGTCTGTTTTTAATACAATGCAGTCTGAGGGCCTGACAATCACGGGCATCTAATATTGATTTTCAGCCATGTCTCTTGCACACGGAAATGTCTCCAGATTCTCTGAGTCTTTTTATTATATTCTGTACTGTAAATGACGGTATATTCAAAGTCTTTGCAAATGTTTCTTGATTCATTATTCTGAGGATGCAGCCATGTTACCCATTGCCATTTAACCAAGTGTTCCTCCAGCTATTTCTCTTCAGTACCACTATTTTTCCAGTGTTTTCTTGAGAAGTCTCAACATTTCTGAGACCTGCTGCTGCCACCAACTTCACAGAAAAATATTTCACTTTTTGACAGCTGATATGTTTTCTATGTTCGATTGTGAATCAAATATTTGTTTAAGAAATTTGAAACTCATCACATTCTGTTTTTTGAATTGGGGTTCTAATTGGAAATGTCTTAGTTGCAGTCCAACTTGGTGACTTGTGAGAGATCCTCTCAGGAATATTGTGTGGGTTCTGCAAAGAGGTAAAATATGCACCACAAAAATTCACAGTCATTACACAGCTTATATTCTCTTTTATTCCTTACCACATGGCCGTGAGACCTTTTCAGCCTCACAGGTGCGGAGACAGACTTGCTGTGGTATTCTGTGTTTGCTGAAAGAGCTCAACAAGCAAGAACAGGTTGTCTGTGCTGAAGCCTTGACAGACAGGCATTGAAATGAGCCGTCATTCCACAAACAGCTGTCAAAAGCATTGCTCTGCTGCATCACCATCACCACAATCACCAACACCAACAGCTCCATCAGCGCTGGTGAACACTGACTCTCTAATATGGCAAAGAAACAAGTTGGTACACGAATGCACCTGCCTGAACATATGCAAGCATGTACGCTCACCGTGCATTCCCACACTTGAATCCATAGACGGGACAGCTGCAGGCAGCCTGTCAAAACACTGCAATGCCACAACCACTTCTGACAACACTGCAAGTGAAAGTGAGCGTGTGTGTTTATAGTCATTTGCCATCTGGAGGGTCATTTTAGGCATGTTTATGGTGGCAAAAGGTCAAAAGACTGGAAGTTTCTTACTGTTCTGACAAAGACAACTGTTGCATTGCTCCACCTGAGTCCCTCTGTAAACAAGGAAGAAAAGTGATATCATCTCTTATGCTGGCATTTTTCATCTGCCCACACACATACATGCCTCATCATGCAATATCATCCCATCTGCTATCCTGTCTTTGTTTGGACATTTTTAATCATTCTTTTGGCACACCTACACTTTGGTGTCACAGCTTGCGAGGATACGTTCGAAAATGACTTGCAAACATTTTTCCCTCACTTTTATAAATTCTTCACTGTTTTTATGGCTGATATAAAAGTGGAAGAAAATTGCAAGTATTTAAAGTTAACCACAGAAATTTGCTCAGTGGAAACTGAAAACAGCGTTTACACAATAAAGTGAAACCAGGACATTTTCTCCCACAACTGCTGCTTCTGCAACTTGAATTAAAACACACATTAATACCAATCAGCAGTGGTGAAGGAAGCATTTCAAATGTTAAATTTTTTTTCCAAACATTCAGCCCCTTGACGAGCACTCTGCAGTGTTTAAGACTGTTAGTGTTAAAGGTTTACAGTAAAAGTAGGACTACAACAATGAAAATGTGCTCTTTCCGAGTGCATTTTGAATATTGTCCTATAATGAATCTAATAATGCCGTATTGATCTGTTGTTGAAAGAGCATTTTGTCAGGATGCAGAGAGCCTCTCCTGCACTTTTCCAACAACAGCATCTAAAAACTGGCATTGTGATGAGTCACAGCTTTGTGTATCAGTCATTTTGAGGACAAATTCTCTAAATTTTCTTGACTATTCATGACTATTTTTTACATAGTATTGTTCTCATGTAACATATCACAGTGCTGACACTCAAGGACTTACACTGCTGTAAGTACATTTAGAAGGCCTTGGTCTGAAAAAACTTCATATGAAAATTCCAACAAAGCTTTATTTTGACTGCTCCCAAAAGTTGAAAATATGACCAAACAGATAGATTTGTCCTTGTTCTTTGTCCATTAATATAATAAAGATAAATAGATTCATAGATTCATAATAGATTAATTTACCATTATTGATGAGAACTGAGAGCTTTAACTGACTTGATTTTTCAGAGCCTTTTCACAGCTGTAGTAGACAGCTGCTTTCAGCAAAAAGGGATTATTAGCATGAAAAATGTAACCAAAACAGCAAAGATGTGGACCTGGTGCAAAAAAAACAACTTTCTAATCCTTTGAATGTTTAATTTATAGACAGTCCTCCTCAGTATTGCTTTTACTGTCATTTTTAGCTGCTCCTTGACAGGATAGATCTACTTTTCTTTTTCCAAATACCCCATACGTGCTCTTGGCCAAGTCATATCTTCACTTTTTTCCTCTTTAGACGCTCTTGATTGATTTTTGGCAGTGGGCTTTGGGTCATTATCATACTCGTATATTCCTCTAACTATCACATTTTTCAGCTCTCCTGGTAATTATTTTTGCATGTGGATCCATGATGCAGGCCTGCAGAGAGAGACAGGGCCTAAAGGTAAAAAACTGTACAAGTTCTGGTGTTCACAGGTCATTAAAAGGCAATCTTTGTGCGATTAGTTCAACTGGATGAACCGGTGTTCTCCATTTTCTTTCATTGACCACAGATGTGTTCACTTTTGTTGCACAGAGGTTCTATTTTGGGGCCCTATATTTCAATATAGCCCATCAAAAATGTTTATTATAAGAGGAATTTCTCTTCTTGCCAACCGAGAAAAAAATTAATTATTGAGGGCTGATGTTTAAATGTTATTGTTATTTACCCTTTGATGCAAGTGTCAGTATCTTTAGCTTTGTTACAAATATATTTTAGAATTTAGTAGACATGAGGGGGACTAAGCTTCTAAAATACAATCAAATAAACATCCAGTCTTCACTGGGTGTCAGGACACACACATGAACACACACACACACACGCACACACACACAGCTGTCCCAACAGTTTCACTGGAATAACCACCCCTCTAACTTAAACATGCCAGACGTGCTTACTTCAGCAAACCGAAAACCACAGTGGGGAGGTGGGATTCAGCCACCAGGACAGGTGCAACTGCAATGACATCACATCCTGTTTGGGGCAATCGAAAGGCTCTCACATGTCCAGGACCAAGAAGTGATGACGGATAAAACCGAGGTTATGAAGATGTAATATAAAATATCTATTTGTTTCAGAGCGACTTTGCTGCAGTGGAGATGAACTGTAACAGAGATCTGAGAATGAGAGGTGTTCATGGATGTTCACAAAGAAAAGAAGTGACATCAACTAAAATCTATTTTGGTTTAATTTTCAGAATGAGCCTTGAATGTGCAGCCAAAGAGCACCCTGAGACGCTCTGTGGTTTCTTGTGGGTAGCTTTTACTGGTTGACATTTTATGTGAGCACAGCAAAAGTAAATCACACGTTGTGTGAGCATAAATAAATAGTTTAATGTGTCAGAATCTTGGCAAAGCTGACAGCTCTCTGTTTGCTTTCAGAGCAAGTTGTGTGACTCAGGCATTTTACCAACTGTGATCAACAGTAAAGCATGAAAGCTGCGCACTGTGTTTCCAGTCACCTGTTACTAATTGCCACAGGCAGGGAGGAGGGGAACGGAAACTAAAAATGTTTATCTTACTGTTGATCTTTAAACTCGCCTACCGCAGCTTTAACATCTGAGGCACCTTTTAAGGCAAGTTCATACTTAGCCAGAGCAATTTTCGATTCAGACAGATCCAGTTGAGAGTGAGGGACTGAGTTTTCACAAACTTTCAGGACACTCTGGTGGAAATGTTTGCTGGCAGCACAAGGTGGATTGGAAATGCCGGTGTTGTGCTGGGGCAGAGAACAAAGCTCTGAGTGTATCAGATGAGCTACAGCTCGATTCTTAACCAGTACAAAGTTACAGTGCTTAGTTTATTTGCAGGATGTCTGCATAAAAAGGGATCTAAGGCCCTTGGAGAGAGTTCTCAGAACATACTGGGGGCATTTTCCATCTGACCTGAGAATGCAGCGTTATCCTTCAAGAGGAGCTGAGACATGGCAGTTAAATCGAGGATGGATCGGTGACCAAGAGGCAGAATGTTTGGGGACCTAAAATAGAACTCTGCAGGAAAAAAAAAAGAAATGTGAAATGAAATGTCTGGAGAGATAAATGAATCTCTGCGGTACATTTAGAAGAGGACTTTGCAGCAGTGACTCCGGAACTGGAACCGCGATCCACTCCCTTTCTATCTTTATTGATACTTTTTGTCTATTTTAGTGTATATTCTATTTCCTACGTTGCATTTTTTTGTACACAACTCCCTCTGGTTGTTTTAAATGTGCTTCACAAATAAAGTTAATTTGAACTGACTTTAGTAAACTGCAATATCATGTCATTTTAAGAGTAAACAGAAATGCTCCAACATTATATTTCACATTTTCACAAACATTTTTAAATATGCATTGTATTAATTCATTTGCCCCTATTTTCATTTAACTTTTTCATGTTTAGGTCTTTTGCGGAAGCATAGATGATGTGTAAATGTATTAATTAGTCATTGTTGGTGAACCTGGTAAATGGGAAACCTCTCAACCTTTTCTACAGTTTTAAATAATAATGATAAAAAACACAAGATTTTCATACAAGTACAAAGCATAAAGAGAACCTTGTTAAACACAAAGTTAAAAGAAAACAGCTCAGTCATTTATCTAAGAAAAATAATATGCATAATTGTATGTCAGTGTGAGAAGAAAAGGTACATGAACCTTTATCAGTGGTTTATCTTGAGGAAATTAGAGTTAGCTGTTTTCAACCAATAAGATAACAATCAGGTTCGAGTGAGGACCCCTCAAATAATAAATATCTATCAATATCTTATCTTCACAACATGTGTTATAAAGTGTAACATGGTGTAGAACAGAGGCGATTTCTAAGGACCTCAGAAAAATTGTCGATTGGGCTGGATTAGGTTGCAAAACATATTCAGTGCACATGACACACACATAAAAGAAATACAAGACCATTGTTAAAAACTTTAGGACTGTTTGGCTAATAAATCATTCTAAAAACAAGTTTGTAATAGTCCTCGTGGTCACAAAGGAACAAAGCAACTAAAAGCCTTTCTAACAATGGCTAATGTTAATGTTTATAAGTCCAGCATAAGGGGGACACTAAACAGTGATGTGCATGGCCCGGCAGCATCACCGCTGCAGCTGTTCAAAAAGGACGCTGCCGTCCTTCTGCACTTTGTTAGAGAGAGGGAGGATCCAGATGGCTGCTGGAAAAGTGCTTTGTTGACCTATAAGATCAAAAGAGAATTTTTAAGCATTGATTTATAAAAAGGAACATCATTTTTTAAAAAGAAAAGAATATACTGCTTTCCAGCAAAAGATTCAACTTCCATCTGTGTAACTTTGGTGGTGGTATCATAGTTTGGGCCAGCACTGTTTGCCATCACAGATGGAACAATTGATTCTGATTTATACCAAGCAATTGTAAAGGAAAATATCAGGATATCTGTAAATAAGTCCACTCTCTGAATGAAACAACAACCCAAAACATACAAAGAATGATTAAAGAAATGCTCTTTCTCCCAACGGAAATATCATGGAAGGACCTGAAGAGAAGTTCATGTAAGGAAATACACCAACATCCCAGAATTTAAGCTGTTGAGTTTAAATTGTTGAGTTTAAGTTTTTCTTTTAAGATTTTGTGGGTTTAGTAGGCCTTTGTTTACAGTGGAGAGAAGACAAGAAGCAGATAGAAAGAGGGGGTTGACATGCAGCAAAGGGGCCACAGACTGGGACTTAAACCTGGGCTCATTCTTTACATGGGGTGCCTGCACAACCAGTTAATCTACCCAGTGTCCACAAGCTGTTTTATATGGAAAAATTTGATCAAATTTCTCCAAGATGATGTGCAAGACTGATCAACAGTTACTGGAAAAAAGTTATTGCTGCACACGCAGGGGTACAACGTATGCTGAGAGGAACATACTTTTGCCTCTCACAGATATGTTGTATGCAATCATTTTGCTCAAATAAATGGTCAAGTATATGTTTTTAACATGTATTACTTGTGTAAGACACATATTCAAGAGCTGTTATCTTATCCCCCCTTTTTTTCCCCACTAGTCGTTTAAAAAAAAGGACCTGAACTTTAACATGTGCATGATAAGTGTTCCTATTTTCAGTTACTTCTGCATGTTCCTCTGTGTTTCCTCCACTCTCCATCCCATCTTATTTCAGCGAGCCCAGTGGGGTCATCTGGAACTGACTCAACAGGTGGCTTTCAAAGGAGGCTCCCAGCGGCCTAGGGGCCCCTTGTCAGAGCCTGAAGGATGCACCCCCCTCCCCCACAGGAATCCCTCTTCTAATCACTGTCTTCTATGCTCTTCCCTCTGCGCTTCCTTAAATGTCCACAGAGGACTTAAAGGTTGCCAGTCACTCGATATGAAAGGAGAAGAGGAAGGAGGAGAGGAAGGAGGTGCCGTAAGGAGCAGGTCATTCTACTTGGGTGAGCAAATGGGAACATCTGCCACTCCACTCTGACCCATGTCTCCAATAAAAAAACACTGGAGGCGTCGTCTGAGAATATGAGCACGTTCCAGCTCAGGGCATCGGAATGCTGAGATAATGTTGTGATAAGGAATTGAATGAATGGTACCGTGTAACTATTCTGCCTTTTTCCCCACAGGCTCAATCAGTGCTTTCCAAGGACAGTGGTGAGGATGAGGGGAAAGGAAGGAAGAGGAGGATGAGAAGGTTTTGCAAAACAGTTGTTAGATTAGGTCATGACTTGATTCAATGGTTGGATAAGTTTCTAAATCAGGGAGATGTTTTTGTTAATAAGGAAGTTTTTAGTCTTGATTAAGTGGTCAGTGGGAGGGCTTGTGTAAATGATGCTTTTATAAAGCATATGTTAAAAATCTGACAACTGCCCTCAGTGATAACTGCTAATGTAAACTAATTAATCTGTGGGTGGCAGCATTATAGTTTTATATATATAACAGGTCCAAAGTTGTATCATAAACGTATTATCATAAAGCATTATCAAGCAGGTGATAATAGGCTTCATTTACACTTTTATTGTAAGTTTTATTTGTAGCTTTTTACTGGATAAATTCAGCTTTTAAATTGTTGTTTTTAAAGTTTGCATAAATTTCTACCTGACAAGGTGTATTGCATATTGACAAGTCCATGAAAAAATTATTTTTGTTTAACCTTAACCCTGTTTAAAATTTTCCGTAAGTTAATTTTTTTCATAGCATAGTAAGCATTACATGACTCCTTTACCAATAAATAACACATATATTGTCCACATCAGTAGCATTGTCGAGCTCCTGTCCATGTGCTGTAATTTGAAGGTTTTCTCTTGGACCTTCAATTATTTCTCTTCCCGTTTCTCTCAGAATGTGTTTTGGATTCTGAGATTTCCCAAACGCATTTTTTTCAGCACTAACACTACCATCTTCAGCTTTTTACTATTCTAAATGTGAACGGGCCCCATATTTCATAATGATAAAAGATCAAGAAGCTTTTCTGAAACTTTTGGACTTTCCCCGTCTGTCTTGTCTCCTGACGACACCATTACATTTTTATGAAAATTAAAACTTTACTTCTTTCTTGTGAAGACTTTATCAAACTGCCTTTGATATCACTTAGGAAAATTTACTTTCTTGCACTGAATAATGACCATACGCCTTTTTTCTTTGGTTTTCTCTGCTATTTCAACTGCCTTGACTCTCACAAATAGACACACATACAAAAACACCCATTATATACACTGACGGCAGAAGCAATACTTTTAATTGGAAGTAAAAGCCAACAGATTTGGTTTGATTTTCCAGATGGAGCAGATCTCTGTCTTTCTTGTGTGTAAAAACCCAGAATGCTTTTAAACCAACCAGAAACGTATCCATAATATGGACTAAAAGTTTGTTGTTATTATTTTTCTGTAATGGATTATGTCTTTATTGTGCAATGTATAAACAAAATAACTGAATGGCAGCCACCTAATGAGCAGTAAGAAAAAAGAACATGCTTAAAACCTGGCTTTTGTGGGAAGATTGATATGGAGAATGTGAAGATATTTCACACCGTTTTGCATGCTGGGAGGGGAATGCCATCTTATAAGGAATGCTCTCCCATGACCTCCCTTTAAGACCATTGTTGCCTGCTTAGATTTTGTTTTGTTTGGCTAAAAAAGGTCAAATCGAGTGGAGAAGAGAAGAGAAGAAAAAGGAGAAAGTAGATGGACTTTGTGAGGAGTAATTGAATCACACCTCTGAATGCAAGACCTGCTGACTAACAAGCCAGCATTGTGCCGAAATCTGATCCCTCACTAAATCCAACCCGTTTTTTTGGCTTATTTATTTAAAAAAAATAAACTGATTACAATACTTCCAAACACAATCAATTATGTCTTAATTTTATGGTGACCTGTGTAGTGGATTATATGAGCCACTGTATTGATAAAAAAGATATTAAGAGTAATTGAAATTGTGTTTTTTTTATTCTTTTTATTAGAAAATGACTGAGCTTCTGATTTTAGAGCCAATAAAACCGCATATTCCTGTTTGACATATCCAAAACACACTAAATATAAAAATGGTCTGCACTCAGGAATTTATTAGTTTCTAATTTTGGGAAAAACTGTAAAATTCCCCCAGAGCAAACGTTTCCGAGCTCATCAACTACATTCTTACTTTTTACATCTAATGCAATGTTCCATTCTTTTCCTCTTCTGAAAACTTCTGGTCTGTACGATTTGATGTGAACTCACTATGGTGAAAGATGTTGGATGCTTGGTGGGATTGTTTGTCCCATTGTTATGGAGTTGCACTTGTGACCAGGATCAGCACACCTTGGTCTCCGCTTTGATTTTAATTGTTTATTTTTGAAGCAATTTCCTATAAGATGGCCAACTTCGTAGAAACATAATTCTCCCTTTCACAAGTTGGTAATTTCCCGATAACCATTAGAATGCCCAGTTGGCTATAGCGTAAAAACAATTAAATGTTTCTCGTATTAAAGTTACTGACCAAATATATACAACTCTGAAAAGAATAACAAGACGGAGATTAAGGTCACCATCAGCTGCCTGTGAATGTTTCCCCTCAGAGCTGGCCTCTTTAGCTGTTTGAAATACAGATGACCACACTGGAGCCAACCACACATGGATGGTTTACATTACCTCTCAACACATAGCTCCACACATGCCCCCGAGCTTCCCGACTTCTCACCTCAATACACACACACATACCAGGGCCACATTACCGCAAAGATTTGCTCATTACCACATACACGAATCTGTATGCATAATGTATACAACTTACACATGTCTGCCTTGTATGTTGATTTGTGAAAATCCAGCTGCCTGGTGCTCAACTTCTAAAATGACTGAAACTGTTTGTGCTGTGTGGTTGCTGTCTGTTAAGATTGAGAGTAGCTCAAGTTTAATTCAAAGTGATTGTTATCTTTCGTTAAACTGTGAACAGCCTCCACTGAGCGGAGCTTCCAGGTAATTTGCAATTCATCTGCACAAACAGCTTCATGTACCTTGACCCTGCTTCTTAATTCCACCCTCACCATCTCCCTTATCAGGTGGCAGTAAATCTTTGGCAAGGCACATGGAGCTACTTTCTCATGCCAGACCCTAAACTAAGTGGGATCAAAAGGATCAGGTGCTGGTTGTGAGGGTGGAAATGAGGGAGGCTATTTTCTTGCAGGAGATGGAAGAGCTAGGATATATAACTAATCAGACAAACAGATGAACCAATGTTCTGCTCTCACATATGCTGGCCTGGGCCACACTTGTTGCTATGTGTGTGTGTGTGTGAGAGTGGAAACAATGGCCCTGCTGTTTGCCTATTCGCCACTGCTGCTGTAGTTGCTTTACACCTGTGCTTGGCAACTCTCCCGGCACCCCCACCCCCACAAGACACACATTACCTCAATATACCCCCCCCCCCTGCAACCACACACTCCAGTCCACTTTAGTTCTCAGTTTACATCCTGCATTAGCTTTTAGTTCTGCATTACAAAGAACTATGCATATTCAACAGCCGTACCAGGGCAGATTATGCTCATGTGGCCCCTCAGGCACGTCTTATCGTTTCATATCAACATGGAAATCAGATGATTGAGGTTTCTTCTTTCCCTCGCTCCTCTTGAACACTTCTAACTCATGAAACTGAAGCCAGAACTGGTGGGAACTCCCCTCACAGTCCTGAACACAACTTGAGGACGAGATGCAAGAAGTGCGAGGGAGCATGAAGGCAGCTGCAGAGTCTTTGGTTGGATTTTAGGGGTTCAAAAGCCCACAGAGAGTTACAATATTCTTCTGTGGTTTTAGGGGGGCTTTGTGAAACTGGAGCCCCCTGAAGGAGCAGGGGAGGGTAAGGGTTGTGGCAGAAGTAGTAGGGGGCTGGGACACAGGCCCAGATCCAAACAGAAGCCCACCTCTTTCCTCGCCATGTCAGCGTCACAGGTGTGTGGACAACAATGCGTGTGTGTGTTTGAGACAGGGTGACCCATGTCCAATCAATGACACACTGTACTGTAATCATCTATTGTGGGAACGAGACTGGTACTCAAAAGTAAAGACAACTGGGAATAAATTGGGAGTCAGCAGGTAAATCCCTCCGGCTGGAGTTCTGTATTCACTGATGGGAGGATTTAGAGGCGAGATGTAAAACACAGCATCTTCTTATCGTTTCTGTAGCCATTGCTCAACGTTTTGCCATAGTAACACCAGGCAACAAACAATGAAAGCAAATCAGATAAAGCTTGACAGTGAATTCCTCTCTTCGGCAGTTGCTAGGTAAAGGGCTTTTTTTATTTCCCCAAATTCACACAGGACTCCCCCACTTCCACTCCCACATGCCCTTCTGAGATTGAACTTTTTTTTTTACTACTGTTCATCAACAGAGCTGGCAGGTTGTTGCATTTTTGGGATATTTCCCATGAATTATGATGGGCTATCAGTAGGCCAGCTGTACTGTTGAATTCTTGCATTCAGAGTTGCTATTATGCTTATATGAATACATCTCTCTCCGCTTGTCACAACGATTTAACCTCTGTATGTGTGGATGCTCAGAACAAAGGACATCATGTAAAGCGGATCCCGCTCTTTTTCACTCCACAGCCCCTTCAATGCAACAGAATATTCTAAATAAACATGCAAATGATTCTGTTTCCCTGCAGACTGTTTGATATCCAGGTAGTTAGGACTCTAACCGGGCTTATGTCGCATTCAAGTTCTCCCTGTAAACTATAATGTTCTGCACGTAAGAAGGGTGGCAATTTCACTTATTTCTTTAAAACAAAGAATCGATAGTTGAGTTTATAAGACATGATGAAAAAAAATCACTTCACACTTTCCCCAAATTCTGATGTAAAGTTATCAAACTGCATGGCTTAATGTCTTAATGACAGAAAAGCACCAAATCTTCACATCTTTGAAACTGAGACCTATACATATTTGATATTGTAGGCATTAAATAATTACAAAACTGATGATCAAATTTGTTCATTTGTTTAAATGATTTTCTGCCTGATATTCAAGAAGGATGTATGTTTTTAGTATGCTTTGTTTATATATCTGTCTGCAAGTTTGTTTCTCTGTCAGCAAGCTACTTGATCAAATTTCATTAAATTTAGAGTGTGGATAAAGGAGGAAATGTTTCTCCAAAATTTCCACTCTCACTGAAATGTCTGTCTAGATCATTTATGTAACAAACTATACTCGACTGCAGTGTATCACCTTGATGAAATATTCTAAGATCTCAGGGCTTCTCTGGATATATTATAAAGACACATTCAGAAAGTACAGATACTGTGTTACAAGTAAATATTACACTCTAAACCTTTCCATTGTAGCTAGCTAATATTATGTTTTATTACCAAACAATAAAGTATAAAATGTCAGCTTAATAGGTTCTGTAAATGTCACTATGTTGTTTTCTCATTATGCTGTCATTATCATTACAGATTTATTAACATGTAACAGCACTTAGATATTATGGCTG
The DNA here is from genome assembly GCF_027942865.1 of Odontesthes bonariensis. Classification (NCBI taxonomy): domain Eukaryota; kingdom Metazoa; phylum Chordata; class Actinopteri; order Atheriniformes; family Atherinopsidae; genus Odontesthes; species Odontesthes bonariensis. The sequence goes on along the minus strand of NC_134515.1, from coordinate 11,834,048 downwards.
CCTGAGTTAGAGCTGATTTTCCTTTTTATATCTACAGTTAGGTTGTTTAACTTCCTGTAAAAGCATATCAATTCACTTTGTTTTATAGATTTTATGACCTACCTACACACATGATTTCATAATTGGTTTTTAAAGTCTTATCAATGTCCTATCAAATAGCTGTCAGGTAAATGCAGTGGAGTGTAGAGTAAATGCCACCCCCCTCTGAGATGTTGTGTGCTCCAAATGGAGAGTAGCATAAAACTGTTATACATTTAAGTGAACTACAAGTACTTTGAAATAGATTCACTTTACATTTTCTTTGAATTCAAAATAACAGCCAGAATATATTTCTTAAAAAGTAAAACAAAGTAAAATATCCTAGTCTGGCAGTTGTTATTTCGCTTTGTCCCTTGGAGGAAAGCAGCATTTTTGAAAGTGGATAACATAAACAAAGTGATTTCTAATTGTTTTTCTCAATTTGCCTGCACTAAACAGTGGTCTGCATGGAGTTTTGTGCTTTTTAAACATGTACATGTTGTGATATGCGAAATATCCAACAGTCCTCTTGAAGGTCCCAAAAGTTTCTCATGCGGCACGGTCGCCCCCTTCCACCTCCGCCCCTGAAAACACAAAACGCACCATGCCTACACAAGCACACGCATACAAACGCACACGCGCATTCCAGCGGGCGGAGTCCGTGACGTGCCGAGCCGTTTGTGAATGAGCTGCCGAGCGGAGTGCTCACCTCTCAGAGCGAAGTCCCAGCCAAACCGAGGAGCGGAGAAAAGAAGGAAAAGTTTTCCAAATGGATTCCTTTTGCGGAATCAGACATTTATTGTTTTCATATGTACTCATTAATGGCATTTTCATTACTTTACAAACCAAAGAAGGTAAGTTTTCCTTTTTTTTTTTAAGTTAATTCCATAAAAGCTTTTTATATTAATATTTCTGTTTAACTGAGGGGAAGCACGCGTGCCATGCGGAGAAGCTCCTTTAAACAACTTTAATAGCAGGAAACTTTCTCATTTCCTTTTGTAACAGCCATACACTACCTCAGACTCTTGAGCTATTTAAAGAAAACGTTTTATTTGAGTGAGAATGTCTGTTTTGAATGTCTAGCCTACATTTGCATAGTGAGTAGAGAGTTTGCTGGCTGCGCGCTCCCCTAAACTTCTTAACACCAGCAGGTGAACACTTGAAATAGTTTGTCGCACTGCAATCTTTTTCCTTCAGAATGAGCCGTTTTATTTTTATATACAATGTTTATTTTATATTCCTAGTTCAGCATCCTGATACTCAAGCATATCAAAGTTCGCTAACCTCATTAACAACTTAGCATTTCGGACCTTTTGTAAATTAAACGAAAAACAATTTCGTTAATCTTGCGAAATTAACCTTGGCATTGTAGATACAGCGTATATTTTTTCTTTTCAAATAGTTTGGAGATTTTCTTCTATTCCAAATGAAAATGGTTTCTGTTCTGATTATTTTTAAAGGGGCATTCTGGCTTACTGACATTATTCCCTTTTCTCCACAGAGGTGCTTTTGGACATGAGGGCAACAGGAGGAGAACTTGGCTGGTTGACATGGCCCTTAGAACAGGGAGACAAACCTGGGGTGAGTATCCCTCAGGCTTCTCCTCCAGCTCCCACGTTTCTAGTTGGAATTTGCCTTCGGATAAACCAGCATGGAGAAAACGTGCATGAAGTGCTCGGCTGTGCTGAGAGCCTCCAGCACAAAGCACATGGCCATCTGACTTGAGCAAATGCTGAGTGGACCCTGTTTGCGCACATGTCAGTTTTCGATAAAATCTGGCAGTGAGAGCCTTCTTGAGTATGGACATGAGAAGGAGTGGAGGGATCCTATACAGAGTTGCCTTCAGAGCATGTCGGGGCTGCACCAAAGCTTAGGCAGATAGAATAGCTTCTAGCTCTGAACTGGGAATACTTGTGGCTTCTTGCGGTTTCAAGGCTTCAGCTCCAGAATTCTATGTTAGAGAGCAATTAACTTTTAAAGTTTGCAGCATGTGGTACCTCTTTTTGGAGAGGAGGGGTTTCAGAAGGAGCCAATCAGTCAGAGCTTCCTTTTCCTTACACCACGGGAAAATGTCTACATTTAGTGATGCATCCCAAATGCTGTGGTTATGTCTTTAGCAGTTTACCAGAGACATGTGTGCCTTCCACCATCATGCGGTTACAAAGTAATTGACCAGTCAGGCCCATGCAGATTCACTGTAAATAGCCTAATTTCATGTGCTGATGACTCAAAGGCATGTGCAGGCATGCTATTCAGTAGCTCACTCAACTCGCTCAAAGAGGTTTGACTACTTTGAAGTTATCTCTGACACTTTACTTTCTCCTTTTTCACCAATACATTTAAGGTGTCTCCATATTTTTTGCAAGAATGCTTTTTTTTTTTTCTCATGTAACTACCATCTCTTATATTGTTCTCAGCGTCGTGGGTTGCTTATAAAAAATGTCCACCAGCTGTTTAATAGAGGTGTAGGGTCTGCTGTTGTTCGTCAGGTTTATATGAAGAACAACAGACTCCGCCAGCAAAGCACATTCCTTTAATTAATAGCACAGTGGCTACATGCAGAGCGTAAACCACAGCTTCTGCGTCTGTTTGGGCCAGTTGTTCTTCATGAGCCAATTTTATGTTAGAAGTTGCTGTCACTGTTCTCAAACATATTTGCGGCAGCATTTAGTATGCATCCAGCAATCTTATCTGGGGCTGAAGCCAGCGAATGCAAAAAAACTGAAGGGAAATAATTTGGTATCTTTGCAATGTCAGAAATGCTCTGTCAGTCAGCATCCTTGAGGTTTGCTGTATTGATATCCTGCAAAAGCTCATAAAGTGGAATTCTGTGTGTAGTAAAAAAAATGCATTATTGCTGTCAAGAAAAAAAAAAGAAGTAAAATATTTAGGGGAAGTAATTACTAATATATGGAGTCATAGGCACCTGCGCACAAACACTGTTTTTGTTTCTAGGTTCAGATTACAGTGGCCGAACTCCTCCGTTGTTTTGACATCCTTGTAGTTTTGGTTCAGCCCAGCATGGTCAGAAAAACTTACCGCTGGGGAGCTTCTATGTCTAACCTTTTTGGGTTGTGTGGCTTTTCTTCCAGTGGGAGGTCGTCCAGAGAACTCTGAATGGCTCTCAGTTTTACACCTACTCCGTCTGCAATGTTGGGGAACGTGAACAGGACAACTGGTTGCGCACCACCTTCATCCAGCGGCGTCCTTCAGCCTCGCGGGTTTTTGTGGAGCTTCAGTTTATCGTGCGTGACTGCAACTCATTTGATGGAGTCTCATTGACCTGCAAGGAAACCTTCAACTTCTTCACGTCTGAGTCTGACGCAGATGTGGGCACAACCTTCCGCAAGGGCCAGTTTAAGAAGGTGGCCACCATAGCTCCGGATGAGATCACCAGCAAAAGTGAAATGCGCATCAACACAGAGACGCGAGTGGTGGAGAACCTGTCTCGAAAAGGTTTCTACTTGGCCTTTCAAGACATTGGAGCCTGCGTGGCTCTCCTCTCTGTTAGAGTGTATTACAAAACTTGCCCTGCCACGGTAAAGAGCCTCGCATCTTTCCCTGAGACTGTTGCCGGAGGTGAGAACCAGGCGCTCAGGGAGGTGAATGGGGTCTGTGTGGAAAACGCCGTCAGTGAGGAGGTGCCTCGCATCTACTGCACTGTAGATGGGGAGTGGGTGGTACCAGTTGGACTGTGCCAGTGCCAAGCCGGCTATGAGGAGGATGAAGACTCATGTCAAAGTAAGGATGTGCTTTAAAATCCTCAGTGCACCTCTACCCTGAGGCACTTTTTCTTGTTCAGGCATAAACCAGGATACATTCTCTTTAGATGATGTTTTCAAAGCACCTTGTACCTTTATTTTAATTACCATAGGTTATAAAACAGATTATATGACAAATATTTATCATCGGTGCTATTATCATTGTTCAGAGGAATTCTCCCCTTGGCTAATACCACTGCTCTATGGAAGGAATGCTGGGGCCTTCTTGTACATGTCCTGACATCATCCCTGACCTTGAAGTGAGAAATGTAGGAAACGTTTGGGATGCAGCTTTGCTTCTAAGAGCTGCAAATCTTTGGAATAGTTTTTACAAACACAGTTTACTTCTGCTATAGATCACATCATGGGAACTGGATAGTGTAAGATGGTGGTAAGATTGCCACCTTTTGTGTAGGTGACCTGGGTTCAAATCCCCTGCATGAAAGGTACTACCTCCAGCAGGGGTCCTTAGGCAAGACCCCCTTACCCTACCTGCCTACCTAAGTTGCTTTGGATAAAAGCGTCTGCCAAATGCATAAACATTAACATTAACATCAACATGTATCACAAAGACTGAGGTTAGCTCGCTGGCCCAGAAGAGCAAAACCCAACAATAGGGGTCATAAGCACAAAGGGTTCTTACAGAGGATGCAACAACATAAAACATGACATTTCACAAAACTACATGCCAAAGAGAAAAAGATATAAGAAAACAACTTTTCAAAATCTTGTGGGTACCAAGAGCTATCAGATAGCAGAAATGCTGTAATGTTCATAACAGAACATGAACATAACAGCATTTTAGACATTTACAGCATGTCCCTTTTTTAAGAAAAATATAGTTTCGCATTTTACCTGTTGGGTTTTACATTGATCCTTTTTAGGTTTTCCATCCTAGAGCATCAAGTTATGATAACAGTTTCAGTCTAAATAATTTCATTTAAGTTACAAAAAAACAATTAAGAAAAAATAAGATGTTTTCTTTGTATGTGTGTTTTTTGTAAAGTTGATGAGTTTTAAACTTCTGAACAATTTTTAGTTGGGCACTGGAGAAGTTTCTGTTCAGAGCTGTCATTCGGGTTGAAGTTATTGTTTTTAAAAGCAAACAACCTAATTGATCCTTTCTGTTGTGAAAGATGCTGACGTGTTCTTAGAAACTCACTTTTAGTAGCATAAAATGCCCGCTTGTCTTCTTCTTTTATAGCGTTTTATTTTGGCCACAGTGATGACCAGATTATAAATCCTGGACAGTATTCTGAACGCTGTATAATGAATGTCTTGCTCAAACACTTTTCACAACACCTCTCCTTGCTCATAACTAATGGCCTGTTGCATCAGGTGATTTCCTGTTCTGTTGTTATCACCCGCTCTCTTATCTTGGTATGAGTGTGCTCTGTAGTCCGGCCATAACTCAAGCCTTTGACTTTGTAGTTATGGCGCAGTTGTGTTTTAAGTCCAAGTAAAGAAAGCGTTTATTGTTGTGGGATGGGCTGCCAGAGTGACTGAGAGTGATCAAAGAAGCCAGGGGGCTACTGTACTGTGATAGAGTGGCATCTTTAAGGCTCATGGGAGGAAAGAGGAGGAGGCAGGATGAAGCTCTTGAGCTTCACTGACTTAGTCCATATTATGCATCACAGAAAACAGAGCCTCCCATTCCCCTCGACTGCATGTTCCTCTGTCTCTCTATACATCCATCGCTTTTTTCTTCCCCCTTTGTTTTCGCAAATTTGCTGAGTCTCGTCTCTGGTGTGTGTGTCTTTATGTGAACATACAACACAGGCTGGCATGTCAGGGCCTGTTCAGATCTGTTCCATAACTGAACACTTAAAGACTCCCATCAGCCCCGAGTGACATTCCATCTTCGCTGCTTTTGTTTGTACCAATGCATGATCCGAATAACTCTCATATAGACACCTCTAATTGTAATCTGGGGCATAAACCTTGAGCTGCAGTAAGAAATTCACATGCCATTTGCTTATTATAGATTTGACTTGCCACTTTGTTTTCCTTCGCACTGGCAACAGACCGATAAAAGTGCTGAAGATTTCTGTCAGTACATAATTTCTTGCTGCGGAATAGTGCCAGGTAAGAGGATTGTGGAGGAGGTGGGAAGTTGGAGAGACAGGAAGGAATGAAGGAGAAGTCATCCAAAAGTTAGAGGTTGTGTTTAGAAGAGGGGTGTGATTTTAAAAACGGAGAGAGGTGAGGAGCGGAATGCAAAGGTAGGAGAACAATGAAGTTCTGTGTTTCCATACAAGGGCGGCGGATCCCACATCCACCTCCTCTCCCCCTTGGTTGGTACATTCCTGATCAGTTTGCTGAGAAGGAGACTCCCAACATTACTCCAGACCTGTGGAATTCCCAGGAGGTGGGAAGAACAGCTCCGGGTCAAGCCCTCACATTAAAATGGCTAAACAAAGAAACCCCCCCAAAACTACTAGGATGAAGTCAAATGACAGGTCTGGGATGCATGAGGGCAGTTGCAGATGAAGGTGGAAATGAATCACAGGGACGCAGAGCAGGGCCTAGATGAATGGCTTAAGGGCTTTAAGAGAAGTATCCCACAGACACACAGTTAATCATTCTCCTGCTTCGTTCCTGTATGGATTGGTGCTTGGAAAGAAACCACGAAACTTCAACTGTGGTGTTTTTTTCTTATTTAGGTTGAAAGTTTCCATGTTCTGCCGTGTGTTCACTCTGTTTTATTACTCTTCGACCCCATGGGACCTGTTAAAACAGAGATCTGTGACTTCATCTGGTTTTTGTCTCCATCTCTTCATCAGCTCTCACCGCGGTGGTATTTTTGGCCAAGAGATCACTGGTCCATCAAACCTTATTTTTTTGGATATTTTTTTCCCATAAACTCTGTTGAGGTTTCTGTATGTGGCGTGTGGCGCTCGCCTCTTGGTGGCCGTCAGCGCTCAGACTAACTGCTGAATTGGACAAACAAACTTAAAAGATAAAACACTTCTTTTTCTGCAGAGTAGTTATAGAATAGAAAAGCATTTCAGGTTGCAAATCGTATCAGGAGGCAGTAGCAAGCTTTTTTTTGTTATGGAAATATTACAGATTCCTTTAAAGAATTAACTCTAAAACACTGCATTAATCATAGGAATTGATCAGAAATAAAGTCAGCATTGTAAGAGCTGCTCCTGGGTTTAATACACAACCACAATCACTGTATGAGTGATGAGAGATTAACTGAGTTCAGTTTTTATGCAGTTAAATAACTAAATTGGGTAATGTTTTTTGTTGTGTTTCCAACTATTTTTTAAATTTTTTTATTGCTATAGCAATCCACAATTTATATTGTTAACCTTAATCTAAAAAGCAAATACAACAAAGCTTTCATTGATTAATTGTTTTTTTTGTTTTGTATCCACATCGGATCAGGATGTCCTGTCAAAACATCAATTTCTTTCCTTTGGTTTAACAAAAACTTAACTGCAAATTAATCAGCAAGTTGGCTTTTAACCTTGAATAGTTTTTGATTTACTGACAATCCCTTCCTTACCCATAATCCACCCTGACTCAGTGTAATGACTGTGCGTCACCCTTCAGAAGATCCCGGGCTTCCCCAACTGGTCCTTGTGTTAGTGCCTAAATTGTCCCGGTCCACACCTCCTCGCCTTCTGTACAACCTCAACAAATAGGGTTTAATCCAACATTATGGTTACACAAGGCTCTTTATTTAAAGGGAGACACAGTATGGAATATTTGGTCTGTTGGTGGCTGGTTTGGTGTCTTTTAGAAAATGGCATCTTGGTGGAACAACCGTCCACTGAGTTCCAGTAAAGTTATTATTCCTCTCGCCAAGGAGGTTCCAGTAAACTATTTTCTCTTGCCCACTCCTTTCCTCTGTGCTCGTGTCTCCAAACTCATCTCAGCTGATGTACCAAACAGTGGGTTACTAAGTTGTAGTGTGACTGCACGTTGTGGTGAGTTATTTGTATGGGTAGTAATTGACTTGGGTGTGTTTGAGCTTTTTAAGTGAAGTAACTACTGGTTCTGCTTGCCTTCTTGCTTTTGTGTAGTCTCTTTTGCTCTCTTCTACCCCTCACCCCACATCCTCCCAGTCTCTGGAGACTCTGTCTATTTTAGCCTCAATTTTCTGCCTCTCATCTTGTATTTATTTGATAGTTTCTTATCTCAACACATTATTCCCAGGATTATTTTGCAGCACTCCCAGCGAACTTCTCAAGAGACACAAACTGTTGCACAATCTGTCCCAAACACAACAAACTCAGAGACAAACAAAAAGTTTTCTTTCTCTGTATGTTGTGTTCATGTTGCCCAATAAATCACAGACTGGCTGTTATTTTTGGCTGGTTTGCAGGTCATGAATATGACACCAATAGAGTTTAAACATCCCGTTTCACACGACCCTGATGGGACTATTTAGACTGTGTACACTTCTCGTCTTGCTCCCTGATAAATACTTTTCTCCCTGACTGACTCGTAAAGATAAATAGAGGCTAAATTAGAACAATGCTGCCAATCAGAGAGTTTTTAGTGGAGAGGAGGAGAAAACAGTTTGTTCCAGTCACATAGTGGTTAAGGCATAAACATTAGGTAGAGGTAAAATGTCAGTCTTAGCTGTCTGTTTTAGTTTTTGTTTATAAGAGATGGTACGATTTCCATTGTTGATTGTTCACTTAAAAATTCACCCTCCACAAATGCTAGAAATCAAGTGTTTTATGGCTATAAAGTATTCTTTAAATCTTCTTGTACCTTGAACCAGCTGACTTTTTCATAATATCCTCAAACTTTTACGACCAAGGTCTTTTGCAATTTCAGTTTATCTGATGTTGGGTGTACAAAGGCACACGGCACCACTCCTCAAGATCTCTGAGATTTCATTTAGTTGGCTCAAGGTGGATTTCACATAATGGAATCATCTCACTCCTGCAGGATAATCCCTGCAGTGTAATTTTCTGCTCCACCAATTTCCCCTGACTCTCGATCCCCTTAGCTGGTCTTAGTAAAACTGTAAGTCACAGTCTTATCGAACAACGCTGCTCATTTAGATGCACAGGCTGGATATTGCCTCTTTTTCTTCGTTGGCTCTTGAAAGCCACTGTGATTACTTTGAGTTTGTGGATTTCTCAGATGTTGTGCCAAGATAACGTTTGCCTTGCAGGCTGAACTTGAGGGAGTTGGTTAGATGAAGAGGGGGTGGGTTTGAGGGCACTTTTAAGTGGTGTCATGCACCATCTTGTTTCACCATCCTTTGTTGCGAATAGTACACTGGCAATTTCTGCAAACAATGATGGAAAATATCCCACAGAGGATAATGGAGTCGTGGTTTAAAAAGTGTTACCACTGAAGGTTGTGTTGCATCAGAACAACAGCAAATGGTCTCTAGCACGTTAGGTGTTATCCTCTGAGGATGTTGCAGGAAAGCAAACCAGTGAGTGAAAAGAAGCTAAAAAAGTTTAAAGAGCAGCACACATCTCCACAAATACATCTTCACTTAAAACATTGTCATTTTATCTGTTGTAAATATAAATAATATCTGTTGTTGGAGCTTTTACCTGCTTTTTGTTTCTGTTTTATCAACTCACTTCTATGTTTCACCCATCAGTTGAATAGCTGAACTTTAACAATTCTTAGCTTGTGAGTGTGTGTGCATGGGTTGTGCTGTGGAGTTGGGACATATTTCCTCTTGGTGACATTCCTGTGCCTGCAGGCTGTGTGTATGTATGTATGTATGTGTGTGTTGTGATGGGGGGAGTCCACAGCAATGTGAAGCGCTTTGTATTGTACTGCTGGTTTGTGAGGTCAGCACTTTCCTTCCCCCCAATCAGTCAGTTACCCCCCCTTGTCCCCCCCAGCACAACACAACACCCACCCACCCACCCTTCGCTGCTAACAGGACGAGCCCACAGCGGAAACCGGAGGTCACCTAATCCCTCGGTGACTCCCCAACTCGTTGGCTCAGGGCTTTTCATTGTCGGTCTGCCCTCAGCGGACTTGCTCAGCCGCTTTCTATTTTGTTGTCCTGCCTGATAAGTCATTTTGTTTATTGGCGCATTTGGTCCCGTTTTGGCCACTTCCCCTGGCCAGGAAGCAGACGTCTGTCAGCTTCCAGTGTGCAACCTGTTGACTTGCAGAGGTGTTGTAAAATTGTGTTGCATTTGTCACCTGGGTGCGTGGAACTGATGAGCAACATGGCGAAACCTGGAAAAAGAACAACTCTGTGTGGAAGCTGTGTGATCATGTAAGCCGAGATTAGCAGAGTAGCTGCATCTTTACACTTTTTGAGCAGCATGTGCTCCTCCTCGACTCCACATTTCACTCCCTGTATCTCTCCTCCTGTCAGTGAGTGGGAGGGAGACAGAGGAGAAAGGGGATCAGAGAATTTATTGTGTTTGTTAACAACCCCAGATGAAAGCCTGAGTGCAATTGTAAAACAGATGTAATGCCATTACAGCTGCTCCATTGGTCAGCTAATCCTTTTGACTAATGCCCTCAACCCCCTTCCACACACTTCCATCAGCCCCTACACCTTTATTGCCCCCTCCTCCCCTCCTCTACCTCAGTGACCTCTGGATCATGTTTCCAAGTCCACCTCCCCCATCAGAGACCCCCTCTGCTCCCCCCTCTGCAATCAGGTACCCAGAAATACTAATGGCATGTTGTCACCCTGCATATAAACAAAATGACATGACATATTGCAATTACAACCAGGGTTGTCCAACTCGGGGATGAAAACAGGGGAAGTGTACAGAAAGAGGGTACAGATAAAGCAAGACTAGCTTGCCTCCAGAAACGACTGGGGAACTGCTCTGATATAGATCTAGACATTGTGTTTACTTCTTGGTTGGTTTTATTTTTCCAAGATCTTTTTTTGCTCGCTGTCTGTACCTCTGAATTTAACCTTTCTCCCTCTTCCTCCTCATCAGCGCGAGCATGTGTTTGTTTTACTTGGCCAATGACTCTGTGTAATGCCATGCACAGTTTAACTCACGACTACCCTAAGGCAGACATGACCTTTCTGCCTCTTAAAAGCCCCGCACCGGACTCGATTGTGGGGGCCCCCCTACCACTTACTCCTCATGTCCTGAAGGCGACTTCTGTTGTCAAGCCGCCATGTTACCCATTCATCCATCTATCCGACCAGGCATTCATCACTGTCACTATCTCATCCATCTTAACTTCTTCAGACAAACCGGGGAACCCTTCGAGGCTCCTATTCCAGAGCCACTTGGGCTCCCTGAACGTAACAGGCCCCTGCACTCATTCTCAATAAACAAACACAGAGCCACTCGAGGTGCACCGGGCCTCTCAATGACAAACAGCTCTTTGCTTTGTAACAAGTGGGAGGGGAAAAAAATGGTCGGCCTAACTTTGTCAAATGTTTCAACTAAGGAGAAGTTGAGAGACATTTGTTTATGAGATCATTCATCTCAGGAACCCCCTTATGGGTTTAGTGCCTGTGTTCATATTGGGTCAACACATTTTTGCTTCCTTTTTGGTTATTATTCTGTCTCACAGGGCTCTTAGCCTCAGCGCTGGTTCTTCTGTTCGTCATGCTCTCCTGTGCTTCAGTGCTTTGATTGGCTGCTTTAGGAAGGAAGGCTGCGTCAGCCGCATACTTCCTGCTTCCTGTTGTGTCCTGCAACAAAGCCAGAGTCCCCCCCCCTTTCCACCTTCTCCATGGAACAAGGAAGTTTGCTTTTACTGGACTTTTCTTTTTTGTCGAGGAATCATTCTAGTTAAATACCTCAGCAGAGAGTCACCTAGTTCCATTTACTGTCACTGTGACTCATATTCAAGACACACAAACTTGTTCACTTTTATAACAGAGGTCTGGACAGAAATTGAGGCAGAACTGAAGGCGCTGTGCTCCGGGCCTCCTGTTGGGTGGTGTGCACTGGAATGCATCTTGATTATAGAGGCGACACACAGTGTAGGCCATCATCTCCACAGCCCTGACCACGATGCATTGCAGCCGGCACTGTAGCACCAAAAAGAGGCTAGTCCTCCTCTATTCAGTTGCCATGTGGCATTTCAGCTATTCCCATCTGCAATGCTTGTGTGTGTGTGTGTATGTGTTTTCTTTTAGCACTTGAATGGCATGGCATTCTCCTTGCCTGCTGGTCAGTGGTGAATAGCAATGTTAATGGGTTAGCTGGGAGCCCTTTTAGTGACGACTGGGAGGAGAGAAAGCAGTAGAGGGAGGAATTTGGGGATTACGAGGTGGAGAGGTAGGGGAATGAATCGGGGTTTGAGGCAGCAGCTGTTCCCCTTCTCAATGCAAGAGTTTGCCCCGGCCTGTCTCTTTTCTTTCTTCAGTCCTCAGCAGGATACAGTACTCCTCTCTTCCTTTCTTAAACCTTCTGTTGCTTCATCCCACCTCTCCTCTGCCTCATTTGCGTTAATGAGTAGCAGTAACTGAAACAGCTGGCCAAGACAGAAAAGAGACGTCGTCAAGAGGGAGGATTGAGCGCCACGTAATCCTATTGGACAAACGTATAAACTCTTATAGTGCTGGGTGTTTTTCTCTCCACCATCGTGTCATGCTCTTCAGATAATACACACCTCCTCACAACAGCTCTGCCCCTGCTCTGTGAACCAGTTATATGAAAAGCCAAGCAAAGTTGAAGTGAGACGCATGGTCAGTTGAGTAAATCCCCTTGATATGACTTAAATGGAGCTGATACTAAGTGCTTTCCGTCTTGTGTGTGGTCACTTGTGGCTTCCAAATGAGCTTCATTCACGTGAAACCGTAGACTATATCTCTAAGTGAATCTGATATTGTCTTTGCCCTTGGCTCTGCTTTTCAGTTCGCCCCTTTTGGAATCTGGGCTGCACTCTGTGTTTGCCTTCGACTTACTGTTTCATTGCTTCTCCCAGTCAGTGGCTCTACTGTAACTTCAGTCTCTAAATGCCTCATTTCACTTGGCTTGCATGTCCCGTTTAGTCAATGCCTAATTACTGTTTTGCCAAAACTTTACTCGTTTCAAATGTTTGCCTCTTTGTTTAAATGTTCCTCTGTCTGCTGTTGTCCTTTGGCCCAGATATTAGCCCTCATTTGCATTGTCAACATCTTCCAACATCTGTCAAGAGCTATTTAAACCCTCTAGGCAACCGACAAGGAAGGAAGGAAATGTGTGTGTATAATGTTTATGTGTGCAGCTGAATTGACCAAGCAGACAGACATGAACAGGTGACAGCCAATGGACATAATCCCTCTCTTGATGCCAGAATATCCATGTGTCCAAGAGTATACTTTGCATACATGTATGTGTATTTTGTGCATGCATTTGGATGTGGGTGTCTGTCTGCAGTGCACACATAAACGCGTGTGCTTGTGGATGAATGTGCAATGATGTGAGGACATGAGCAGCAGCCATCGGAATGCTCTGATGGAGTTAAAGGGGAGCCGTCTCATTTTCACTCTCCTTTATGGCACACTCTCTCCAAAATTTCACACCATATTAAGTTCAGATTTCACCATGGCTATGCACAGCTGGACCTTGTACCTGCATTACTTTATTCTGAGTTAGAAGTGTGAAATTAGGTGTCATCTTATCTTGGCGATACAGTTTCAGAGGTCTTGACGTTGGTCTCTGAAAGAAAAAATATAATAGACCTGAGAGTGCCAACGGATGCTTCTCTGGCACTTTGCTGATTTCTGTTCCTTGTATTTCCTTTCTGCTGCAGCATTGAAAACCGACTTGCTGTTGTGGAATGTAGGAATACTGGTCGTGTTTGTTGAGACAGAGACGGTAAGAAAGCAACAGCAGCAGAGGGGGGTTGGTGGTTTAATAAAGTGAAGAGTAGGAGTGCCAGTAATGCAGCGAGTTTGCATTTTTGTTTCAGGGCTGGGCTCATGTGAGCAGCTTTTTATTTGGAATGGACAGAGTTTTAATGAGTAGAGTCAACACTGTGCAGAGTCTTGCCCATGTTTTCTTCCCACATCTTCATCCCTTGTCTAAACGTGGCCTTTAGCCTTGACATAATAACGTGTCCGCTCAACCTCTCCGTGCTGCACTCAGAGGTGAAAAGTTCATAGCATTACTGATCTTTCAAAGAAGCTTGAATGATCTGGAGGAACTGGCTTTGCTCCGTGTCATTTGGGATGCTGCTTGGTGTCACTTTTGTCTTTGGTTGGTTGCTCAGTGGCTGCAAATGTCATTTTGTGTTTGCAGAATGTCAGCAAGGCTTCTTCAAAGATAAAGCATCCAGTGGCAAGTGTGAGCCATGTCCTGCCAACACACAGGGGCTGGACTCCGGGGCTTTGTCTTGTCCCTGCATGGATGGCTTCTATCGCGCTCCTACAGACCCTATCACTGGACCCTGCTCAGGTGAGAAATATATATCAAGAGAATTTTACATCTTAGCTATAAGTGAAATGCTGTGTAAGGCCACTTCCATTCATGACTTTCCCAGTTTGAACTAAACACAGAGACATTTTGAAAGTGACTTTTTTAATCTTACAGGATGTGCAGCAACTTTTAAACAGATGTAGAACAGCAGCTATGGTTTCTGACCTCATATGTTTCATGCCTAATATGCTCTTTTAGGATCAGAAACTAGACGTTTAGAACCTCATTTATAATAGTATTCTTATTTCTGTCATGTCAGAGGAAAATACTGCACAGTTGGCGTCCTGTGGTTCTCCACTTCCTTCTTTCTAATGTTTTATTTTCCTTTCCTAATCTCTCCTTATCAGGCCTCCCCTCCGCTCCTCAAGATCTTGTGGCCACCACAACCCAGCTCTCTGCAGGAAAACTCCTCCTCTCCTGGAAGGCCCCTGAAGACACCGGAGGCCGAAACGACATCACTTACAGCGTTGAATGCCAGCGTTGCGAGAGTATCGTGTGCCAGCCTTGTGGAGAGAAAATCCGCTATGACCCATCCAGCACAGGCCTGACTGACACCAAGGTGTCTGTGAGCGAGCTGGATGCTCACCTCAACTACACCTTCACCGTGGAGGCGCATAGTGGTGTGTCGCTCTTTGGCAGCCAGGCAACGCCACGGGCTCACGGGCTGCCTTCCTCTATCACTCTGACTACATCCCTGCACTACACAGGTGAGCACTGCTGATATGAGACAGTAGGGTGATGCCATCTGTGCTGCTGTAATAACAGATGATATCTACAAGGTAGTGACGTGCTGTAAGTCAAATCTTGCTGCAGGTGGAAGATGAATTGTGGCTGCAGTGTCGTCTTTTTTTTAACATGTTTTTTTTTCAAGGTTTTTACATCACAAAAATACTCAAGTGTTTTCTTCCCTTTGTCTTCAGATCCACCCAAAATTACCACCATGCGACTGGTTGAACGGGCTCCCACCAGCTTGTCCCTTTCGTGGGACGTGTCCCCTCGATCACGGGTCCAATCCCGGCCCATCCGCTTTGAACTCACCTACCGCAAGAAGGTGCGCCACTCTCATTTGATCAATTGCAGTGCCTTGAAATTAAAGAGTTGATTTTATGTGGTTGTTGCCACAGTACATGTTTAAACCTGCACTGAGTTATGCACTATATCAGTATGTAATTTGGTATGATAGGCATGAAAATTCAGTGGCACATAAAACTATTTTAAGTTCTGAGCTCTTGATCTGATTATCATCCAGAAACAGAGACACTATAGCCTGGCTTTGTTACACTAAAGACCAACTTGACCCACTAATTTAAAAGTGGAAATTAACCATGACCTCTGACCTGCCTTCTTCTCCCTCCCAGGACGATAACTTGGATGTGACTACCTACACCGTGCTCATACTGGAGAAGAACTCTGTAAAGATCAGCGATCTGGACCCAGGCACAGCCTACCTCTTCAGGGTTCAGGCCCTCAGCAGTGATGGCAGCCCTGGAGGCTCCAGCATGGAGGAACAGTTTGAGACCTTGTCTGATGGTACAAAAAGGACTAACAGAAGAAAACGATACTAGCTGTGATCAGGAATGGCATCTCTCCTAAGTGTTGCTTGCTTTTTTTTTCAGGACATCACCCTCCTAACAGGACCGCAGTTATCCTCGCTGCAGCAGTTGGAGGAGCGATCATGTTGTTCATAGTGGTCATAATTCTGCTCCTGCGCAGACGGTGAGTAACGGCCCACTCTGCTGCTGTCCTTGTCTTTCTGTTAATCTGTCACAATGCACTGTTCTCCACAGCTTTTCCCTATCATTCTTCTGGCCTTCCTTTGTGGATCCTCCAAGTGGCCTTTGCATTCACTCTCACCTCACCTCTCGCTTTCTCTCTTCCTTTAGCCAACTGTCTCTTTCTCTTTATCTGGATCTGTGTCCCAGTACTCACCAGGGAGGAATTTGTGTTGAATGTGTCTTGTCATTGCTCAGTGGTTACATTCTAGTGAGTGTTGGGGCCTTTGAAAGGAAATTAGCCCAGAGTGGCACATTGTTGATGATAAGAGGCGCTTGGTTCTTTCTATACCAGGCCACAGGCACTTTGTAGAGGTGACCTGGGTCTGTACTGTAGCAGATTGTAGTCAGCCTGTCCAACCCCCTCCTGCCTGCTTTCAGTCTTTAAACTGTCTTAGCAAACAGCCTTTATCAAAGGGCCGCTTCTGTCTGAATGGATGCATTGCATCAGTGTCTGAATGCTTTTGAAAGCTTAAAACATCCAGAGAAATGGTTACAAAGGTTGCTATTTGCTATTGATATTAGTGGTTGGATATGGTTGGATAATTTAAAGACAAGTCCACTTGTTTTTTCATAGTGGGGCATTAATTGGCAGCTGCATTATCTTTTTATTCAGGAGAAGAAACTCGCACACCAGGCAGGGACCAGAGGACACTTACTTCTCAAGCCCAGGTAAAAAAAAAAATACAAATGAATAAAAGAATCCTCTAATCCTGCAGTCTCACTTTATTTGATTTGTTTTTTATTCACTTGTTAACACCCAATTATCTTTCTTTGGCCCACAGAGCAATTAAAGCCACTGAAGACCTACGTGGATCCACATACATATGAGGACCCCAACATAGCTGTTCTGAAGTTTGCCACTGAAGTTCACCCAAGCCACATAACCAAACAGAAAGTCATTGGAGCTGGTGAGTGACAACCCTGCTGAGACAATCTGCTGTGGGGCTTAACTCAGAGATGTTGAAGGATCTTTCCAATCCCCAAATTCGCTGTTTATATTGTGCATTTTCCACTGCTTGGCAGACTGACTGACAGTGGTTACTTTAGTGAGATTAACATCAATCTGGCTGTGTTCTCACACAACAAGCTGAGACATTTTTTTGTTGTGGGGCAACTCCTGGCTGCGGGATCGGTGTGTTTTGGCTGAAGTTGACAGAAACATTACACAAAAGAAATTGCTGCAGAAGCAGTGTTTTGGAAGGATATCAGAGCACCTTCCCGTGCCTTGCCCAAGCTTTTCACTGAGGATACGTTTATTCAAGTGCGACCACCTTTACCCTTTGAACCGGCAGCCTGTTTCAACCCCCAGCTCCCATGACCATATGCCCCCCTTTCTTCTCACGTGACAGCTGATTCCCATGCTCCCACACCACAGGCCATCTACCAATTACACAATGTAGCCTCTTTTTCTCTCAACACCACTCCAAAACACACCTTTGTTAGAGCGCCTCAGGCTAAACAGCCACAGATACTTCCTCATTTTCTTTCTGTTGCACAACCAAGCCCTGCAGCTAGAAACTTAAGATGACATATCATATACACATCCATTTGATATCTATTTTCTAAAACAATCGTTCCAATAAAAATGTTTTCCTGCAGGGGAGTTTGGTGAGGTGTACCGGGGTATTCTTAAGGTGCCAGGGAGGAAAGAGGTGGCAGTAGCTATAAAGACCCTAAAGCCTGGCTACACAGAGAAACAGAGGCAGGATTTTCTGAGTGAGGCCTCCATCATGGGCCAGTTCTCACACCAGAACATCATTCGCCTGGAGGGGGTGGTCACCAAATGTAAGGATTTCTGTGAGTTTTGTAGTTTTAAAACCTTTTCACAAATTTCATTCCCTTGCTTGTTTTGGAACAGATGAGACTCATAATTTGTTCTCTTTTTGTGCAGTTAAACATGCTATGATTGTGACTGAATACATGGAAAATGGAGCACTGGATAGGTACCTGAGGGTAAGTCGACCGCATTTGTCACGATGCAAACCTTGATTATTTTTTACTATCCTGTCCAAGCCTGTGAAGTCAATGTTTTTTTGTTGTTATTCTGTATTTTGTTTAATCATAGCTCAATGTAACAGATGTCTTCTTATTTCCTCCCATCAGGACCATGATGGAGAATTCCTGTCCTTACAGCTGGTGGGAATGCTGCGCGGCATTGCTGCAGGCATGAAGTACCTCTCTGACATGAGCTACGTGCACCGTGACCTGGCTGCCCGCAATATCCTGGTCAACAACACCCTGGAGTGTAAAGTGTCTGACTTTGGCCTGTCCCGAGTGCTGGAAGACGATCCTGAGGGGACATACACCACAAGCGTATGTACACATGTCTTTCCTGATAACTTCAGCCAGTAAGATTCACCTCAGTCACACGAGGAGTGAGATGTTGTGGGGTGTTTGAAGCCTTTTATGTGGATCTTTCATTTTATTAGTTTCTTTAACTCAATGGTTTTCTTGAACAGGGAGGGAAGATCCCTATTCGCTGGACGGCTCCGGAGGCAATAGCTTATAGGAAGTTCACCTCAGCAAGTGATGTGTGGAGTTTTGGCATTGTCATGTGGGAGGTCATGGCATTTGGTGAAAGACCTTACTGGGACATGAGTAACCATGAGGTAAGTTTTTAGATTTATTTATTTTTTAATATCACTTTAAATACTTTTTAAGAAAGCTACAAGTGAGAACAAGTGATAATATGTCATCTGATAAACTACTTGCAGGTGATGAAGGCTATCAATGAGGCTTTCAGGCTGCCTGCACCTATGGACTGCCCCTCAGCTGTCTACCAGCTAATGCTGCAGTGCTGGCTTCAGGATCGCTCCAAGAGGCCACGCTTCGGGGACATCGTCAGCTTGCTGGACAAGCTGCTACACAGCCCAGAATCCCTGAAGGCCATCGCAGACTTTGACCCACGGTAAGATTTATTTACGAATCAGACAAATAATGCACATTTTCCTAGTGCTGAGCTGCCACTGTCAACACCCAGTTCTTGGAAACTAACCTGTAATCAAAACCCGTTCAAACAGCTAATATAGATTCAGTTTTTAGTCTCTCTTTGATATATTTCCCAATCCTCTCTTTTATCACTTTATGTGGCATCAAATCCTGACAGTAAGCATCGGACAGGGGGAATTTAAAAAGAGAAATGAGGCCGCATTGATTTTTAATGATCACACTCTGCTATGCAGCAGCCAATGTTGAAGATTTAAGTCACACACATGAAAAGAAAAGAAAAGAAAAGAAAAGAAAAGAAAAGAAAAGAAAAGAAAAGAAAAGAAAAGAAAAGAAAAGAAAAGAAAAATGATGACTTCACTAATGTGAAATGTACTTGGTACTATCTAAAAACTTGACATCAGACTTCACAGGTTTTACATTTAAGTCTTTGCAAACAAAAACCCTGCAAAGAAAAACAAAATACAGCTGCAAGTGCACTTAACTCTAAACCTTTTCTTTGAGACTGTGTGCACGAATGCATATTTTCTCTTTTGAGAGAGTATTAACGGCAGAAACAGTGAGAAAGGACAAAAGATTGTCATGCTCCTATCTTAATTAGGTCTCACTCTGACTCCCCTAACCGGTTTTTATCACCAACTGGTTTCCTGCTTAGTAATTACTGGGGTTTGTCATCTGCTTTTGCTGTGGGAAAGCCTGTTGATTGTTATCATTTGATCTACATTTTTTCGATAGCGTGTCCATCCGCCTTCCCAGCACCAGCGGCTCAGATGGTTCTCCCTTCAGGTCAGTGTCAGAGTGGCTTGAGTCCATCAAGATGAACCAGTACAGTGAGAACTTCAGCCATGCTGGGATCGTCACCATGGACCAGGTCCTGCAGATGAAGAATGAGTACGTCTGACATTTGACATTCAGTTTTGGGGGAAGAGCATTATAGGAAAACTGACTTTATGTGCTTGCATGTTCTTGGCAAAGAGGAAGAAATTTAGTTTGTTAACCAATATGTTGCACAAAGAGATAAAGCCTGTCATGGCCTTCTGTGGCAGTTTATACTTTGTTTTCCTATAAATGTTAATTTTTAACAGCCAACTGAATAGTTTGCGCACAATATAATCTCTAACCTCGGTTACAACTTGAGAAATGTTTGAGACGGAAAATGTAATGAAGGGAAGGAGCTGGAGTGGGCTCATTTGTGGTAGGCTGGTGGTGGTGGCTTGTGGTTGCTGCAGCTCTTATTCTGCTTTGCTCTCCCCATTCTTTCTCCCATCCCTCCCTGCACCCACACAGACTAGCTGCCCTGGGCAGCACTTTTGCTTGAGCCCCCAAAACCAACGGCTTTGCCTTTTTAGGTCAAAGGCCTTTTGTGGCTTCTTCAGTGTTAAAGGGGAAGGAGAGAATAGCCTGTGGAGAAAAAGCATCTCGAGGACATTAAGGACCTGAAATAAATGGACATGATTTGAACTTCTAGAAAGACTGAAGAGGTGTGCTCAGAAAGTACCCCCTGAAGCTGTCCTTAAGGCAATTAGATCTTCCAAGATGTATAGTAGTGCTCCAAGAGGTAATTTAACAAATCTAACTCAACCTTTTGGGAAAAAAAAAAAAAAAAAAAACTCAGTGAAGCGCATAATATAAGGTTGCTTTGTTACAAAAACGAAGGCCTGGGCATTTTCTAACCACATGACCAGCCAAAAAAGAAGCCCCACCCACTTCTGCCTTTGTACATATATGTCACTCGCTCTTGATCTTGGGAAGATGGGCAGACTCTAAAGCCTGGACAAACTCTTTTGAAGTGTTTGTCATACAGTATGGTGTGATTTCATGGCCCCATGTTTCCATCTCAGGGCATCTGGTAGCACTCAGAAAACCACCAGATATTTACGATCCACCCTCTGCTTGCCAGACAAGTGATTCATGATCAACAGGGAGAATCCTCGTTAAGTAATTAAGGCTGTAATTAAAGCTTTAGGACTGGTGTGTATGCCGGGCCTTTGCAGGTTTGCATGACATGCTGGTGAAGAGTGAAACCCCCGGTAAAATCCTTTCTGGTCAAAGACGAATTAAAACTTTGGCAGATTAAAAACTTGCAGAGCACCCCACTTAGCTGATCTGGTTCAAGCCAGACTTGAATGCCTTTAGCTCCAGGCTGGCATCATCACGTTGAATGAGGCAGTGATTGCTTCAAGGCTCGAGAGGCAGGAAGGATGTATGTAGAAAGTGTTGGAACAAGGTCAAAATGAGAATCAATGCAGCTCCTCTTAAACACTGTTCTGTCTCTCTTACACAGGGATATCAAGAACATCGGGGTGAGGCTGCCAGGCCATTTGAAAAGAATAGCTTACAGCATCTTGGGTTTAAAGGACCAGACCAGCACCCTGAGTGTATTTGCAGTGTGATCCTTACGACGGAGGGAGTTAAAATCAGGCACTGCAGCAGGCAGCCCTTTGAACTCTATGCTGAGCTGGAGCAATACTGCAGGGACGGCTTTGGATCAACAGAACCGAGAGAACTGTGCCATCCTTTGGGCCGGATTAATCAGACTGACTTACTATACATTTGTAATTTCTTCATCTTTCACACAGGATATGGAGCAAATACACCACAATAAATGTATCAAGTAGACTCTGTATATCAAAATATCTATTTTTCTATTATACATGTCTTCTTTACAGATACAATTTATTGTTCGTGCATTATTTTTTTTTCCATTCCTGCTTCATAAAAATCAACAATCAACCGGCTTTAGCTTTACAAAATTGTACCCTGAGTTTGACAGTGTCAAACACATGGGAAGCAGAGGATGTGGTAGCAGCAAAGTCCAGCTGTGGTTCAGATTGTGGTTTGATATCACACAATCCCCCTTTAACTGGCATTTTGCTCCATTTCCTGTCAGACCAATGAGGACTGAGCATCAAGAGGTCTGAAATGAGCTAGAGCTGGTCCAGAGTCCAGAGTCGGGACCTGGTATTGTTACATGCCTCCTGCTGGCTCTGTGCAAAAATTAAGCTATGCTCTTATGAGTGTTCATGTGGAAAAAGAGACATGTATACGAACATGTATAAGGTACTCTGTGTAAAGTTTTCTATTTTTATTCCTTGTTTGTGTTTTGGCAGTTACCAAAAGCCTTTTGATTAAGAACCTATGACATTGTAGCACTTGGATCAAGTATAATATGACTTCTTATGTCTCAGAATTGCAAAAAAAAAAAAAAAGGGCAATTACACTAAAAAATACTGAACTGAATGAAATTGTGAAAATGGAATACGTTTTAATAAGAAGCTATGCTCAGCAATGAAGTGATGGTAGAGAAATGGTAAAAATGCACAAACCCCACAAAAAATGGTCACTGATATGATCTCTTAACATCTGTTTGGTTTGGTTTGGAATTTCAAAGTCTCTTTTATTTTTTAAAAAGCTTTCCAAATGTTCAGTCATAATGCTGTAGGTCTGAGTAACATGTTTATACATTTATATACATTTTAAAGTGCCTCTTTGGGGAAGATTAGCAACCTCTGTCTCTTGTGTAGTGTGTTGTGTACAGCAGACCCCCGGTGCTCTTAAATGACGACTGCAAATATTTGTGTTACTGATGTACACCTCCCTTTACTTGAATTTTCACTGTATTGTTAATTGTATGATTCTGTTGTAGCTGATAGACCCATCTTTGGAAAAGGGATCTTTTTTTTTTTTTTTGGTATTACTCTGGTTTATCGGTTGCAGTTACATTTTGTACATTTTGTATGATTTCCAATATTAATCATTTTGCCAGACTGGTTATTTTTCCAAGTTCACTCAACTTCCCAAAGCGATGTCTACTACTTTTGCTGCCTTTCCAAATTTGTTGTGTTCCTACATCAAAGAGCAAACTCCTTTGCAAATTCTTTCCTTTTTGCCTTTTGTTTTATATTGTATTTAATAGCCTATTTATTTTTTAACTTTTATTTATTCATCCTGATAAACACTGAGCTGGGTTTATAATTTGAGGTTGCTCGGAAATTCTCAATAAAAAAAAATGCTCTCTATTCGGCTTTGATTCCTGAACTGTTCATACCTGAGACTGCATTTGCAAAATAAAGTCTTAAATTGAGTTTGGCAAAGTTTGTTTAATATTTGTCACACAATAAAACAAAGGAAAGCTTTATTTATCATTTATAGGGTGCCAGGATGTTTATACTTCCCACAAGGATGTGCTTGTATGTTTCTGGGTGGTTTTAATTCCAGAAAGGGAACCTGTAATAAACACTTGAGTCTTTACCTCCTGGAAGCTGACGTCCGAGCAAGCAAACACACACACATATGATTTTACAAAATACAAACTTGCTCAGTCAGCGAATATTGACATTTTTTTTCAGAGATTTAGACGCGCTAATCAAATCAACCATGAAATACTAGTATCTAAGAAGATATTAGATGTAGCCCTGATGTTTGAATGAATCAAAAACAGATCAGACTCTGATTTGCTAGTTGAGAATGGGAAGTAACCACCACACTAGGACTTTTCTGTTGCATCTGAGGTCAGAGAAGTACAGTGCAACAGCCCCATACATTGGAATATGAAGACAAGAAGGAAACTATTGCTTTCTTAATGGCCCTGTCACACTGTTGCGTATGAGAGAAGCGTATGAGTTGCGTATGAAAATTAATAATATAATTTTCTGTTTTCATACGCACGAAAAGTCCTTGAAAATAAAGAATTGTGCGTATACTTACCGTATTGAACCTATGAGTAGCGTATGAGTAGCTTATGGTCAGCGTATTGACAGCGTATGGCCAGCGTATGTCAGTTTATGAACAACGTATAACCAGCGTACTCTGCGTATGACTAGCGTATGAGTAGCATATGAACTGCGCATGCCCAGCGTACGTTTCAACGCGCCTATATCAGCAGCCTTTCCACATTGCTCCATTATTATTATTGCAGTAGACGACGCGCTATCAACATCTCTCGAGGCATTCATCTCGATCATGCCTCCCAAGAAGCAATCGTAGTTTGCCCGGGCCCTGGGCCGAGGCCGAGGTCGAGGAAAAGGCAAAAAAGCACAAGAATCATTCTCACCCAAACCTGCTGAAATGCCTGATGCACCTGCGGCTGATGAGTTACATGCTTCTGAGCGATCAAGATCCCCAACTCCTCCTCCTGACCGCTCCCGTGAATCGTCGGTTGCCTCAGATATGTCAGTTGCCGGAGATGGAGGCGGCAGACGGGCGGAGGCTATAAATACGCTAGCTGTACGGTACACCTTCATGCCAATGTATGGCAACTTATGTCCAGCGTTCTCGACCTATCAGTAACGTACCTATATCGTACCTCTAGCGTATGCCAAGCGTATGCTTAGCGTATTAACCATACTCACAAAAGTTTTGAGCATGTTCAAAAATGTATTTCTGCCTCAGCGTATGCCAACGTATGCCAGCGTGCTTGAAACGTATACAACCTATGCCTAACGTTCCCCTAGCGTATGTCAGCGTATACCAGCGTATGAGTGATAATTTTCATACGCTGGCATACGCTAGTGCCATACGCAACAGTGTGACAGGGCCATAAGGTGTGACACAAAACTCGTTCTTTTCACATGCCCATACATGCTCCAGAAATGCTTGAAACGAGGTAAACATTAGATTTTAGGGAAAATAAGTGCATGATTTTGCACTCATTCCCCTTCTTGTGTGCAGTAAGAGATAATTCCAGCTAATTTTATAATCTCAGCCATTTTTAACTACTAAAAGTTATTATGATGATGATGGCTCCAAGTAGTGTGTCCCAGTAAGTCATGACAGTTAGACACTAGATTTTCTTACACTTGTATTTGTTTCAATACATTCAACATGTCTGTAAACACCCTTTACATGCACGCTTAACATGCCTGCCTTGTGTAAAAAGTTCTCTTGTGCAGCTTTTTTTTTGCTTCTCTGACTTTCTGACTCCTCCTGTTTCTTGTCCTATATGCATTCATCACTATCATATCCAACCGAATGATGGGCAAAACTTACTGAAACGCAGCAGAATCTAAATGGAATAATTTAATTGTTGGCCCTGCTTCCACACACGAAAGGGGAGTGTTACCGCTGAGTCATGAAATATGAACCAGAAGAAGGTTCAGCTGTGAGTAATGCATCTATTCATTTGAGGGTTTATTTCATGCCAGGACACAGCACAACTATTTATTAAACCATAAGACAGGTTTTACAAATCTGTCATCTGCATGGAAATTATGTGAGCTCTCAAAGCAACCATCAGAAAAAATAAAAACGGTCATTTTTAAAGTAATTCACCAGGAATGTATCCCTGTGTTTATATGATTGACCGAGTTGGGTTCAGCTTTATACTGGACAGCCTCTGCTGGCACTCCTACACTTTTGGATCGGGCCCTGTCAAATAAATTAGAGGGTGATGTTATTTTCTACACAGTCAGTCTGAACATGGCTGTGGAGTTAGTGTGTCAGTCTACATCCTGACGGCAAAAGATTATCCTGATCCCTAAACTCAGCCACAACAAACTAAATAAAATCAATGGAATTCACTTCTCCCATTACCGGTGTTTGAACATTTTTTCCTCTCATCAGTAAAGCACTTAAACGCACAGAGGGCAGAGGTCACAAATTATATTTGGAACCCTTTAATGCATGACCTTCATGGGAATGCAGCGTGGCAGCAGGCAGGACAGCAAGTACATGTTAGTGTCAAGTGTTGCAGCGGTGGTATGTTACATCAGTTTCATTTTTCATATTTTGAGACTGGCAGTGAAAATATAACCATACAAGAATCCAACAAGTCCATACATGTAATATGTTCACTCTTCTTTTTACCTCATCTGAGTCAGCTTGTCTTATCTCTCTGTTATAACTTATCTGTGACAAGGAAGTCTCCAGCGCCTTGCATTCTGAAAAATGTATCAGCTTTCGCTGATTGATGCAAGTTACAGAGTCATAAATGCACAAGATAAGAGCCACCCACCAAAAAGAGGAATGACAATTGATAAATATTGAAATAATCTGATAAGAAGCAACAAAAAGACCAACACAGACAGAGCATGGGAACTTGGATCTGCCATTAAGTCCCTCATGACTCTTTGTCCTTGACTTCCAGCTGGCTGTATGTTCTTGCCACTGTTAAACCAATAGGATGCCCAGAAATAGTCCTGGCTTTATGTGGCGACTGTAAACTGAGAGACTCTTCCACTATTTTCCATCTCCATCCATCCATTCCCTCTGTGTTTCACAGCGTGGTGGACTTTTTTTCTCTCTCTTCTGTCCAAGATGGAAAAAGAAGAACAGAGCTGTACAGTTGAGCTGGTGATTGTACTGTTAGGATTTATGCAAATCCTCTTTTGAGTGCATCCAAGTTGAGTTTGGTTTACGTTCCTGTCGTCGGCTGTAATGTGATTATCCTTGCTCAGTGGGGGTTGTATGTGTGGAAGTTTGTGTCTTGTCATTAGTACTGTAAATGACAGAGAGACAGAGAAAGTGCACGGGGGTGGGGAGTAAGCCCTGGTGATGATGGTGGGAGTGGAGGGGGTTAGCTGGAGATTTGAGCCATACCAGAGCTTTACTGCAGGCCACAATAGCATGTGTGGTGATTGTGTTGAAGGCTTGGCGTCCAGGGCCTGAGCCTCCCCTCTGTGGACTGTTGTGTGTGGGGGCAGCAGCTTTCCCTCCTTCTTGTGGCCTGTTAGATGTCTTTGTTCCCCAGGCGAAGGCCAATTAAAAAAGAAATAAGGAAGAGGGAAAACATTACCACTTCACTGTTCATGCATTGAACTCTGGCTACGACACTGCCCTAGTATTTTTTCACAAGTTTAATTTATTCATTGATTTTTTTTTTGTCTGTTTTATGTTCTGCTGGCAACTCTTACTGTCATGAAGTTGCCTACAAAAACGGCAACTCTGTGGAATTTACATCCTTGCTAATTTTAGCAATGGGTTCCTGACCAGAAAACACATCCTCCAATTTCTGTCTATATTGGTCGTCCTGCGTCTTTCCGTTGCTGCTTCTCTCACCAGCACTGCATGGCTTTCGCAGATTATTCTCCGAACTCCAAGCCCCTTCACTTTCCTATTTTCATTGCATTCTCAACAAGAATATCTGATGTGTCCTAGTCGAAAATTACAAACCAAGTCCTGCCAAAGCTCCTCTCCAGGTTTAATCCATGCAAAAACAAACTAAGCTGCTACAACTAAGAGCTGCAAAGAACATGTTTAATAAGATAATGAGGGAGAAATAATCGTTGCAAGCATCAGTCACTTCCCGAACTGTGCTGTTCAGAGCTGTTTGATGTCAGTGCAGACGACATGTGGGGAGTGGAGAGCAGTAATACAAGCTGCTGTTGATATTAGCCGTGTCTTTCTGCAGACTCTTTGTATATTTTGAAACGTCTGCCTAATTCACTCCACATTTCTCTTAGTCACACAGCTGATGTCACTCGACGCTTTGAATTCTCACAGATCCACCTCACAGAAGTCTGTTCACATTGTGGTTTTAAAGAAGCTTTGGTCAGGAAATAATCATGGATGTGTGCTGTAATTATATCGATTCCAAAGGCTGAATAAAAAGAAAGATCCTGAGGGAAGCTTGCAGCACAAGGGCACCTTACAGTACTTTAAAGTAGAAAAATAGTGTACAAGAATCAATTCAGTGCACAAACCCATTTTAGATCCACTGGGATGCTGTGTGAGATGTAAATTTGATCAATTTGCAATAATTTACAAGTAATTTAAACCCCTTATCACACTGAAAATTGAACAAAGACAACATTTGGAAACAGAGAAGACACTTGAAGTGGTTTTGAATGCGACCTCTTTTCCCATTTTTGCTTTTTTTTAAGCTGCTCAACACTGTGGCTCCTCTTTTGTGGTATTACATGTTTCATAATGCAACAAATATTTTCAGTGGGTGACAAATATGGACTGTGGACAAATCCTATAATATGTACAAAATGTAGTTTGGCTCCGTCTTTCTGAAACAAACAAGGCTTTCCCTGAAAAAGAGGGCCCCCTGTTTCTCAAACTCTTTAACGATATCATGTCATGTTGTCAAAATAAATCCAAATGGTAATTTTACACTGATAGAGACTGTTTTTAAGTTGTCTCCACAGTTATCCACAGAAAAGGGAGCTCCTCCACATTTCAGAGTTTCCTTTAATACCAAATCAGGTTATGAATCCATTGCAAAATGACTCAATTTAGTTGTGAGATGTTCCACTCAGTGTTTTCATCTTTGTTTTGTTCTCAGCGTACAACACCAAGTTGTACGCTGAGCCTTTTTTAGGCTTGTGAACAAACTTCTTTTAAAATATATTGCTGATATCAAATTCTAAATACACATACATTTTCTAACATTTTCCAATGCAGCAGCAACTGACTTTCTCAGTTTTAACATTTTTTTTATGTTGTTTCAGAATGATTTGAAATCAAACATTTAATTCAATTCATTCTAAATAACTGCTTTGTGGTTTTAATTGCCCAACGTGTCCACGTCCAACGTTTTTGGGAAATTGGAATATATATGGTAGTGTGTGTATGTTTGTGTTTTCTATTCTCTTTTAGCAGAGAGCACATTTTACAAAGTCATGTGTGAAAAGTGATCTGTGGATTCCTGAAGGGATGTTTTCAGGGCTGGATTAGAATTTGAACCTGTGATTCCTTTAACCTACTGGAGCCAGAAAAATCCACATTTGATTAAAGTGGAGAATATGTGAGGTCAGTGGACCATTCTAGAGGGTTGAGTAACAACCACTCTTATAGGCTGAGGCATGTACGATTTAAGATATTCACTGATATATGACCAAGATATATGTGCTGTCCGACTATTGTACTCCATTCTATAATGGGAGAATAATTCCAAACAAAAAAAAAACACTGAGGCAATTAGTTAATTAGTTAATTGTAAATTGATATCAAATTTAAATATTTGTTGATTTGCTCCGACTGTTAGAGCTTCACTTTCTCAGCTATCAGAATTTGTCTCTTTTGTCACATCTCTACACTTAGTTTTTTCATTCGTACAGGTAGGAGCACATATGTCTATGTAAGATGGATTAGACTTTTTGTAGACTTTACTTGGCCAGTTTCTAGTCTCGAGTCCAGAAAGTTTGCACCTGGTTTGCCCCTGTGTCAATAAAGCAGGTAGTTCTCTGGAAAGTTTGTATCCGGCAGGCAGTGCATACTACTAAAGGTAACTGGGCTCTATCTACTCTTTGCCGCTTGCCTCTATTCTCCTTTCCACCATTTTTTTTTTTCAAGGAGGCTTATATATATATATAGTTTAGATATAAAGACAAAAACATTCATCATTACAAATGAGTAGGGAGCCTCATCCTCCAGCCTAGATGAGCTGTAAGCAAACAACTGATCTGCACAGTGTGGAGATTTTCCGCTCATCTGACACAGAAAGTCTCTTACTGTCTAGTGAACAGGCAACTGCAGACTGTCTGTTCCTAATTCTCGTATGGTGATGTGTGAAAATGGCTTAATAAATCTTTTAAAGCAGTGCTTACAGGATATTAGTGGCGTGCAGCTTAAGCAATCACTTCAGCAATAAGCTTTCAGACAGTTAGGTAGCTCTTTGCATCCAGATGGTTTCTTGAATCTCATTAAAGTGGCAAAAAGTTCACTTTTACCTTTTAACTACATGGGTGGTATTCCTGTATAGCTCCATATGTGCCTCATATTATCTCTCATTAAATGTTTTTTTTTTTTTTAAACCAAAGAGGAGTCAAGCCCAAGAATTTAGTAAAACATTTTAAACATCCCCTGCCTCTTCCGAAGCCAACACACACACAAACAAAATGTAAAACCCTGTTTCATTGTTTTATCTCTCTTCCCCAGCAGGACGTGGCTCTCTCTGCAACTTTATGACTCTTTTCTTCTGCATAGCTATTCTTTGTCTCTGAGCTCCCCTCTCTTAATTTCCTCCTGTCTGCATATGTTTTGGAGGCCATTAATCGTCCCCTGCACAAAATGCACCCCGGCAGATAATTACAGTCATTAAACCAATTAGGGAGCACATGGAGGGGAGGCCCTGAGGCCTCCCACTCCAGTTCTTTTCTAACAGGACAGCTGAGGTGGTCCGCTAAAACTCTGGCAAAGCCTTCAAAAAAAAGAGGGAGTGAGTTACTTCAGCCCAGCTTTGGATTAATGCAATTTCCTGTTGGTGTAGCCTTGAGAGACCTTGCCAACTTAGCTGCAGGTCAAGTAACCAGAGCTGTTAGGCAGCAGAAATCCTCCTCATTTTCAGATCTTTTTTTTTTTTTTCCCGGGGCGTAGCCATTGAGGTTGGTGTCATCAAAATATGCTCTGCCCAAAGCTGAGAAGGATATTTTGGTGCTTCTGCGTCAAAACAGAAAAAAAAAGAACTGAAGTGGCAGGAAAGGGAGGGAAAAGTGGTCAATCTGCAGACGGTGGTTTTCAGCATGCTCAGTCTATCATGTGATTCTAGAGCTAATATTATGGTTTCACTGTGCCTGACACAGTGGGAGTTCTTGCAGAACGAGACCGTAACACACTTGACTTGCAACTGTGATAATTTCATTATTCAGAAAAATGGAAGTGAGACTTCCAGTCACCGTCCACATGTGCAGTCAAGCCACAGAAAGTCTATCTCACCTCCTCCGAAAGTCGTGTTGGAAGACAAACTGTCTTCTGTTGTCTCAGCGTGGTATTTGCCAGCATTCTTCATGTTGTGCTTGGCACATGTGTTCTGTGACCTTTGCAAAAGAAAGAAACAGTGAAAGCCAGCATGGAACAAAGAGCGCCATACAAGTGTTCTCTGCTGACTTATGAATGACATGTAAAAATGAAATGTAGATCTTGTAATGACTCCAGAATACACAAAAAAAGAACATATAAAATCCTTCAAGCTGATGATAAGATTGTGACGAATGGGCCAAATGGGGCCGGGCCTGCACTTTTTACCATATATCAATATAGATCATAGAAACTAAATCTGAAATGAGACACGTGGAAAGCAGGGATTCAAGAGGTCACAGCACAGCAGGGACATGGGGAGGTATCTTGACTGTCACCATAACTGAAAAATGCCATAAACACCTCACAACTGACATGTTGTGACTTTTTCACCTGATCCACAGACACTAGACATGTGAACATAACATTCAGAAGGTTTAGTGTATGTTTATTGGTTGCTCATCAGGAGATGCTTTCCCGGTATTTAAACAAAGCAAGGCTTACTACCACCCTATACAGAAATGTAGATACCATGTTTGCTATGGAGACGTGAACCTACATGTTTGCCATATTGGCACAGCGAACATCCGTTGGACAGTGGGTCCATTTGAATAGTCTTATTTGCTTAGGAAGTTTCCGAACTGAGGGAAATGACCTGGAAGCATCCGAGCTACAGCCATGAGAGCTCTCTTTGAATTCTTTTGCTACATTGATAGTGCAAATTCAATGCTATGGAAAGGAGCTTCAGTGCTTCCTTTATTATCTCCTTTAGCCTTAAAAACACCAGTCCATTTATTAAAATTTGAATAGATAACTATCTCACAATCTTCTTTTTTGAATAAGCAACCATGATAATTAACAAAAAAACTTATCATGCTATGACATATTTGGTATAGCTTCCATGAAATAATCACAGCATCACAGCTTAGTGCCAGTGCCTTGAACATTGTTTTCTTTTCTTAAGTTCTTATGAACATTCAGACCATCTTTATTTACCCCATGCCGTATTGCAACAAGGTCAAAGTGCTTCAATAGACACCCCAGGAGGTGATTATCTTTGACGATTTGCCTGTTGTATTCAGATCAACTGCGACTCCTAAAAATTTGCAGTGGATTTTCTTTAAATTTGAAAATGTAAATTTAATGTTGTAAAGGTGAGAATAAGATGAGAAATACTGCTCATTTACTGGAGTTAAGTTTATCTTTTTGTGGAAGGTCGGACTGGCACTACACCAAAAGTTTTATGACCTTCTGAACCCATCTTCCACACCGGTTTTGATCATTGAATACGACAGACCACATATAGTACAAATATATTTAAAATTTCGGTTCCTGTGAGCCTTAGAGAATTCTGTATATTATTTTGTTTTGAAGCCATATAGTTGCTGTAATTAATGAACTACATAAGCAATTTTTTCTTCACCAGACTCTATTAATAGAAAAAAGATCCAGTGAGTTCTTCCATTTTATGTTGAGGCATGACTGCCTCTGGTCTCACAAATCTTCGCCCATATATCCCACATGTAGTTGAGACTGTTCAAAAACCAAAAAAATGATCCATTCTGAATTTAATTCCATTAAATATACAGTATTATGCTCAAATCTTCCCTTTTATAATATATAAAAATTAGCTCCTGTCTGTTTACTCCAACTGGTTTCCTTGTGTCCTTTTTGGGCCACAGTATGCAGCAGTTTTTAGCAAAAAAAACTATTCAGCACCAAACACCAGACAGACTCAGCAACATAATGGAGCATTTAGGAACCAAAGAGCCGGCAATTTCCCTTAGGATTTGGCAGAAACATAAAAAGAGCTGAATGAGGGTGAATATTGGCCTCACATTCCCTGGACACCCAGAGACATGACTCCACACAAATGATAGGATGATATTGCTCTAACTGCTGGATGTGTGAATCAAATAAGGATTCATTTGCTATCAAAATGCCTTACAGGTGATTGGAGGCTTTTAAAATAATGCTGGATGACTTGGAGGCAGATACATCTGTTTGTAGCTGTTCTGCCTGATTTTCAGGTTTTAATTTTGTATGTGGTTTGTAGGTGTGTTGATCTGTCTGTTTGTATATTTGTACCTGCGTGCTGCTGTTTTGGCCAGGACACAAAGAGATTTTTATCTCAATGAGGCTTTTCTTGGTTAAATGAAGGTTAAAAAAATGATAATACTCACCGCTTTTGTTTCCGTTGCTTCCAGTGTGGCTAAAACAATGACAAGATAAAATTGGATCATTTTATGGTGGCTCAGTTCCATAAAACACCTAATAATCCATTACAGAGAGCACGCAAGCACAACAATGAGTCCCTGGAGGATATTCACCTGAGTGGAATTCAGCTATATATGTGATGTTCCAGATATGTGGAAAAATACTATAAACAAAACTTATATCCATTTATATTGTAGAAAATATATTAATAAATACAATATATATTAATTTCTAAATAGATCCAAAAAATATTTGGATTTTCCATATATTTTAGTTAAATATCATCAGTTAATTCTAAATCCACTTCTATCCATTCATTTCTATTTCTTTTTTGACCAATCATTTTACTGTTTTGATTCTTTATGGTACAAAATGATTTTCTGTTTTGGGATCATTAAGTTTTATTCAATTCAATTCAGTTTCAATGAATCATAGTTCCCAAACAGAGAACAGTAATCAATCAATTATATCTAAACAAATAAATTAAAAGAATGAATGAAAATTCAATTTCAAGCAATATATAGAAATTTTTTTATGTGATCAGGTAACTATTATTTATATATAAATATGCACTGAAATAAAAGAAAATCTTAATGGTTATTTAAAATGTTTTCATTTGTCTTAATATTTCCATGCTTATTTTATTTATTTCTGTTTATGATAATTTTCTTAATTTATTTGGTTATTTTATGACATATTTACTCTTTATAACTCTGTATTGTTGCACTCCTTTACAGAATTATGCCTCCCTGATATCTGTTGTGATAAGGTTGTTAAATTTTGAAGGAAATCCGTCTGTTTCCTGTCATGTTGCATTCTTCGGGTCACATGATCTGAGGATTGTTCCTCAGATCATGTGACCCAAATAATCCCTTAAATACAGAAGAAACTTAGTTATCTGGATGTTTCAGTTTTGTTTTCTAACAGCTGATGCCTGAATTTAATCAAACATCTAAAAAACATGGCTTCAGGCATGGCTGGCCTTTTACATCAAGGTTTCACCAACTGAACTTAATCATCTTGAATATGATAAGATTTCACCTCCTATTATTCTTATTGGAAAGTTTTAATTTTGTTAGCTCTCAAATTTAGGTGGTTAAATGCACCAAACAGACGGCGAGTTGGTTCAAAATCTTCTTTTCTTGAGCCTCATCCAGTTTTTTTTTTGGCCAAACAAACTTTTATCCAAGAATAATCAGCCCTGATGGATTGTAAACAACCTGAAACTTCAGTGTAGCCAAATCCTGTCAAGTTTCCATCTAGAGCATCGTGTTTTCCTTAAGGAGACTGAAATTTCAAACATGAAATATGAAGCAGGATGGACTATTAAAAGCCTGGTCTGTCAGCTTGACCTTCTGAAAGATTTAAAGATCCTACCTCCAAGGTAGTTATTATCTATGTATTTTTTCAGTGTGGGAAATTCCCACATCCACAGAGACTGCAATAAAAAATTAAAGTTAAATTAAAGTTTCCCAGAAGCTGGATCTTTACTTGTTTTATAATGAGAGAAATAATGTAATCACACTTGTTTTCCATTTTAACAGCACATTGTAAAATAGAAACCACTTTTTCATAAATATTGTGCAACATTTCAGAATTATTCAGTTTTGAAAGGCATCCAACTCTCTTTTCGCCTCAGGGGACCACAGAAATACGGAGGAGCATCACAAGCTCGTGTGGGGATGATAAACATTCCTCCTCCCACCCCTACGGTCCTAAACTACAGGGCAAAAACCCACATTCTCATCTAATCAAACTCAAGATTCACTCTGTTTGATGTAGCCCAAAACAGAGTGGAGATTCAGTCACACAAAAGGAGCAAAAGGAGGCCACTTTTACAGGCAGCTTCTGAAAAGTGCAACCAGTGATAAAAGGGTTTATACATCGGTCAAGACTGAGACATGTTGAGGCATTGCAAAGCGAGGATGAGATTGTCTAACAGTTTGAGAATTGACTTTTCTGCAACATGCCTAGTTAGACGAGGGAATTGACCCACAAGCGAACACTTTCTCTTGCTGGACTGAATTATTGATGGAGCACTTTCCAAAACCCCCTGTAATCTCATGCTTTAACCACGTGCCATGTTTGGTTCACCACAGTATATTTTCTGGGAGCTAATAAAAAGTCCTCTAAAGGAAAACACACGTGGAAGGGATCATTCAATGGTTTTAAAGACCTACTGCAGAAGTTAAATGACTAAGGAGTTAATGCACTGTTGTCTTTTTACCACCAGAGGTCAGACTCCTCCTAAGCCTGGCCGCTCCTTTGTCCTTAACAGTTCTATCACGAGTCTGAAAGAGTCTCATCGTAGCACAGAGATTTTTAAGAATGTTGACGAGCAGATTCAAAATTCTTTTGGGGTAGTGACAACGTCCTTTAATTTCATGGTCCACAAACTATTTCAAGGGTGGCTGAGCATCTTTAAGATGTCCCTGAGAATATAATATGTTCAATAAGAGGTTCCAGAGTCCCTTGAGGGTTTTCCAGGGTTAAGACTCCCATAGGTTCAAGTACTGGGTTCTTCCTTTTGGCTTCTTTTCAAAAGGTTTCCTTAGAAGAGCACAATGGTTCTCCGAGGGGGCCTGTTTTTCTTGAAGGTATATTAAGGTTACATCAGTGTATTTGTGCCTTGAGGAGATTTCTGAAACACACAAGCGATTATCAGCAGTCCTTAATACAGGCTTTGGGTTTATTTGTTGTTTGTCAGAATGTCTTCAAAGGGTCCCAGTGGACTGCGGATTTCTTGAGAGATTTCCACAACTTCTTGATGAGGTTGTAGGGTTCATTAAATTTTCCGGGAACACAAATTGCCTCAAAATCCAGAGCTATGTATGCCTGCCCAAAAGGGACCCATGAAACCCAGGGGACCCCAAGAAAACCAAAAAGGCATTCCAGTGGTCTTTACTGTGGTTCCAGGGAATTTAGATTAATCCATGTAAATTGATAAAATTCTCCTCAAGCAGGTTTCCACATGATAAAAAGAATTAATTATAAAGAGTTGAAACCCATGTAATTCATTGTACTGTACACTGTACTATTACTCTACTGTAGATCAGTTCTTCCCACTGTGATTAGAGTAGGGAATAACTAAATTAGGGCTTATTATGCTGTAGTTACCATTACTTTTAGTTTTTTCCAAGCCCTTTACTCACCATAACATTCTGTTAAAGTATCGTTTACAAGTGGCATCATATTCTGTCACATTGTATCATATGATTGCATTTACAGCAGGATAAAACATTGGGCTGAAAGAAAATCTGATATTTGTTAAATTGTTTGTAATGGTTCAGAAGTACATGAACGAGTAGTGATTTTTTTAATGCATGACATTTTGTGCCTTGGTTAAGTGTGAATTATCTCCATTCACTGCAAAAAAAGAAGAGGACTCTGGACTCGAATAAACACTTCATTCAGCTCCTTCTAACCGATTTCTTTAAATGTTGAGGTTAACGTCTCATGTCTTGCTAACTTTATCAGCACCGACCTTCTTTCTGTTACGAAATTATGCCCCCCCCCCTCCCCCTCTGTGGCCAATTATCGATGAAACAAGCTTCAAAAGCATGGAATGACGTGGTTGCCATGGCAACATGATTTTCCCCACCAAGGAGGCAAGGGCACTGTTGCTGCGGGTGATGTCAGCAAACCCCAGTTAGACTATTGGGGTTATACCAGAAGGAATCTGAGACAAACAGGGAAAAAGAAAGGAAAGAATACAGATTAATTCATTTCAGGTGTGTGTGTGTGTGTGTGTGTGTGTGTGCGCATGCATGCGTGTGTGTGTTTGGCACATATATGAGTCATGCTGTGTGGATTTGAATCTTCAGTCACACGTCACCATATTATGTGGACTTATATATTCTTATGAGGTTCCCTTAACATAAATCCTTAAACATTAAGGGTTGGTAGATGTGACCACATGTTTGACGTTTAGGGTAATGTTCAGCTCATAGGGTAAGGGTTATGGTTAGACCAATAGTAGCCATGGTTAAGGGTGTGTCTGAGGGACAGTACCGGGTGTAAAGCTGCTTAAATGTCCTAAAAGACTTTCATTCTTTCCTACACTCAGGCATTTGATTCTTTCTCTGACTGTGATTGTTGCCATGATCACAATCACAAACTAAAATGTACAGCAGATAGGTGCACTTGTTTTCACCATGACTTACTCACCGTTTTCCTGGTATAGTTCTGACATTGTCCTTTTTGTCTACCTCGCAGTCTCCGTTTAATCTGAAAAATTTGTCCTGATGTTCAGGTTCCCATAATTTACATTTCTTAATAACATTTCAGATGGCGCATCCTGGGAGCACCTGATAACTTTTTAATATTCTTCACCTGCTCTGTACACATCCATTAGCCTCACTTTCAGGTCCTCACTCAGCTGCTTAGCAGAACCCATTGTTGCTGAAATTGTCAACACAAGCGGTGAAGAGACAATGAATCTATCAGCTTTGAGCTCTAATCAGCTGACTCATGATGACAGGACAAGTCAATTAAGGTTAACAAGTTAATGAAGGTCTGATAATCTGTACTCTTTACTAATGCTCTAATACTAATTTCAGCATCTGATTGGATAAAATTCTGCATACAACTGTAAATATACAAATACAACTGAATATATATATATAAATATATATATACTGAAGAAAGTATACATTGATGTATCCTTTGCTGTATGTTACTTTGCAAAGTGATGCAAAATTAAACACATCTTTTTCTCAAAGTTAAAATCTCTAAAATGTCTTGTTCATTAAAGCCATTGTCACATGTTTGGAAGATGTGTGCAAAATAATGAATATATATTGTGATGTCTGCTTGATTGATTGCCAAATGACCTGCCAGGTGACATTAATGATCTAAGAATAACAATCAACCAAACAGGTTTGGAAGCACATGTGCAGCGCATAATCCTTCCATGTTTGAATAGGAGGGAACAGCAGCTACGCGCTCTTTGAAGAGGAAAAAGAGTAATGGGGGTGCACAATGTTGATAGTGGAGGGCAAAACAGAGGAAGAGGCACAGATGAATGTGAACAGGTGTTTCCAGTAGTCCTTTACCTACTGTTGAAACCAGAGTTGTAATTAGACAATACTATCTGTCTAATACACACTATGGTAATCCCCGGCATACAACCCCATGACCCTCTGCTCCTCGGTGAGATGGAGAGGGAGAATGGAGTGGGAGGAGAGTTGAATATACAGAAGGGGAGGGCATCTACAACCGTCAGCAAACAGGCATTCATGCCTTCTCCCCATTCACCCCCCTACTTTGTCAGTGTCGCTCTCTCACCTCTCTTATTCTGTACAAAAAAAAGTCAGCCAGTGCATCAGCCTTCAGCTCATCTGGCATTCGCTCTTATTCCCCCCCTGCCTCAGTTTCTCACCTCTCTCTGCTCCTCTCAGCTAAGTGATACTTCTGCTCCAGCAGCCTTTTTTTTCTTCCCTTTCTTCCCTCGCTCCTCACCCTCCTCAACTTCAGTCCACCATGGTGAACAGATAACCGCCTGGGCGTGCTGAGACCATGGGTGCCTGCCTCTGCAAAGGTCACAAAGGTCAGTGTCTGAGTCCACCTGTTTGTGTTTCGTGTCTGAGTGTGTGTGCAAGGGTTGGCTCAACCTGCGGGACCAGTTGACAGCAGAAATGAATGATCATGGAGCAAACTTTTGAGCGATAGCTGTTTGTGTTGAAACATTAGAATAAGTGCTTGACAGTTTTGTCCCGTAGTTGATTGCAGGCACGGTTTACTAATGATCCTGAGGTGCTCACAGCAGAGATGGAGAGTAAAACCATCTCAGTGGCATTTTTGGCCCGACAGGCGTGCTTACAATGTGAATCCAGCATCAGAATAATAACTGTGAAACGGGAAAATTCTTCCATGAAAACATCAATCTATAAACTTATTTTCATCTATTCCCCTGCAGCCATTCTCGAATGCATCTGCAGAGGTTGCTTTAGAAACAAGACTCGAGGACGGGAGGTTTATGATGGGGATTGTGCGGATCAGTGGAGGACAAAAGTGGCATTAGGATGCGACAGCTTCATTTCACTCTCATCCCCAACTTGTCGTGACTGTCGTTAAGATGTGACTTGAGTTGCAATATTCTCTCGAATTTGCTGCTTCAGTAAGAAATAAGTGTTTGATGCATCTCAGAAGCGGTCAGTACAAACTCCCTCAGCTGGATGCATGGCCTCTTTTAGGAAGAACAAAAGTCATTTGTGTCGCCAAAATAAAAGATACAGTGACATCAAAAATTGATTGGACTGTACAGGCTTCTGTGATATCGCCAAACAATGTTGTTATTTAGTCATTAATTGACATTCAACAACATAGTGCTGCATCATCTGTTATTTTCAGCATGAGTTTGTGATGTAGAAAGGAAATATTTTGTGATACAGAGTCTGCATTATTCAGAAAGACCCCTTTAACAAGGTGGAGGGTATTGAGTGCAGCGCTTTCAAACTGCAGGGAGAGAATGCAACTGTGAGGCGCCAGACAAACAGATAAGAGAACAGCAGGACCGCGTGTGTGTGTGTGAGAGAGAGAATGAGTGAGTCAGGGTGGGATTTAGACCTACATGAACAGTGGCTTGGTTGAGTGATCATGATGGGGTTTCTTGACCATCTTGATGGGGCCAGAGATCACATACAGCCTCGTCCACCAATATGCGACCCTATCTGTGTGTGAATATGAGTGTGTGCTGTAGACCGTGATATAAGTAAATGAATGGGTATCACTTGCCTTCTGTGGCTTTGGGGTTTCCATGGCGACAGCCAATTGTCTCGACGACACCTCCCCTGGGAAACCCCAAACGTGCATTTGTATTCTTATTTTTGTGTGTTTCTGAGTGCGTGCGTGTGTGTGTTTCTGTTTATGTGTATGTCTGCTGACCTTTCCAATGATGTTAAATCTCCATCGCAGTGGCTTGCGCTTCATTTCCTCTTTTCATTCATAAGAGCCTCATCACCATCAATTATGAAGCAAATAGGCAGACGAGCTTTGGTTAAATGACTCGAACGGGATTCAAAGCGCTGTCTCTCCCACCCTCTCATCCATAATATATGAGCCTCGCTTGACCCTTGGCCGCACATATATAAATCTAACACAGGTGTTTGTGTGTGATTCCCGACAGAGCTTCATCTTCCCCTGTCCTCGCTGCACCAAACTGAGGAAGGCCAGTCGTCTTCTGGCAAGGTATGCAGAAGCCCCCATGGTCACTCTGCGGGTTTCGGTCTTTTCAGGGTGTTTTCAGGGTCTTTGCCTCTCATGTTGACAAAGAACTATAACACCTCTTGGCTTTTAGATTTTGACTTCACCTGACAAATGACTTGATCTAACTCTCATTAAAAAAATAGAAAGGTCCTTATAGAAGGAGGTGATTTGTAAATTCCAAGAAAAAAGAAAAGAAAAAAAAAAGTGAGATATTCACTGTGCATCAGAGTAAAATTACAATTTTAACATTAGCCACAGTTCAACAACAACAAAAAAAAAAAATCATGACCGTACAAAACTGTAGAATTCTGTAAAGTGACGTGCACATTAGCATGCTACAAAATAAATCGATTTGTGTGGTTAGGCATTTTACAGTCAGTACAGGTTTTACATATCATACCATAATAGAAAATGATTTGCGCTTTATTATTTGGTCTTAAAATAGTACATACAACCTCAGACGAACAACAACACTTGAAATATTGCACAATGTCATTACTCAACTTAAAAAAAATAAAGCCAAAATGCTAAAACAGTATGTGAAAAACTACAAAATTAAGTACTTTAACCTTACTGCATCTATAGGAAATAAAAAGGGTAAATAGAAGTCAGCTATGAACTGGAATACACTTCATTTATAAATCCTTCGCAAGTGTGAGTATCTCTATAACAGCAGAAGATTAGTCAGTTTGCCGGTCTGGAGCATTCAGGTGTGTGTCAACACAATGTCAAGGAGGAAAGACATCAGGAATGATCTTAGAGAAACAATTATTCCTGCCTACCAATCTGGGAAGGTTTATAATACCATTTCCAAACTATTTGGAGTCCATCGTTCTACAGTCAAGAAGATTATTCACAAGTGGGAAACATTCTAGACAGTTGTCAATGCTCAGAGAAACTGCAAAAACCCCACAGCTACATCCCAGACAGAAAAAAACCCTGTTAATTTCATACAGAAAAATGATCGCTTCAAACCAAAGATGCCTCCAAAAAGTTATTGAATTGCAGGTTTTTGTTTAAGAAATAATGACAGTGTAATAAATCATGTATTGCTCTTCATCTGAGGTTGTATTTACCTCATTTTAAGACCTGCTAAGGAGCAGATGATTTTTTTCATGACATAAGATTAGATTTTTGTACATCTATTACACCTCTATGCATCAGTATTCATCCCCAAATTGAGAAGGACAATCTACACATTTTTATTTAGTGTTCTTTAGAAATGCTGACGCTTGTCCTACATTTGTAAGCATATACAAACTTTGTGTCCAATAAAATGCTTTCTTGAATTTTGGCAGACCTGATGTGCACTGGTCCCCAATCATGCCACTGGAACCTTCCTAAAAGAGAAGAATGGAGTTTTTGGAGAAGGGGCCAAACTCCTTAAATTTAGTTTTAAAAGGAAACATAACAGCACTCCACAAGCCTTTTCATTGGCACTTTAACATTATTTGGGGTATATTTTTTATAGTGCCTAGAGAAGAATTTTAATACTTCTATATTACTGATAAATTTAATTAAAATTTTTATTTTTATTTTGGATAGGCAGCTTCTTATACTTGTTAAACTCCATCAAACAATGCCTCTCAATAGTCTTTATCTAAATACTGTTTGAACTCTGAACATAAATGCATAACTATAAGACGATTTAGTGAAATGAAAGTTTTCTTTTAATGAGGAAATATCTTAGGTGAATGAAGTAACAAAATGAAAAAGGTGGCCACAAGAGCATCATGACTTCCTGCAGCAAGAGTGATGACGACCCAAGAGAAACCCCTGAGAGATTTTCACTTTTCAGGCTGACAGAAAAAAGTTCATTTACATTCATGAGAAAAATACCACCTGAATTAGGCATAAGGAGTGAGACTGATTAGTCTTGAGTTTCCATCCCACCTTCGTTTTGACGGGGGATGAAGGGTGCACCATCCAAATCACCATAAATGACGACCAATCAGAGGCAGAGTAGTCCGAGCTTTGCCATTGTGACTCGGCACATAGGAACATTTTCTCAAATTATCTTGAAACCATACACCAGTCTCTGACCATTTTATTTGCACTATATTGAAGACTTTGCTCCCACCTCAAGAATACTAAACCATGGGACATCTATTTGAAAAGTAGCTGCTCTTTTCATATAGATTGCACCTACTTGGGTGTAAACACAGAACAGATTTAGAATATCTTCTGTTATTTGCACCTCATTCAGACTGAGTGAGAAAAACTCCCAGATTTTTGTCTGTTTTTGTCATTATCACCATGTTAGCTGAAAGGGAATAAAGCAGAAAATGTGTGGGTAGACTCATCACACATAGGATGTGATTGTTAGCGGAGGGTACATGTGAATGTTCTTCTGCTTGTATGTGTTTGTATTTACAGTGCTGCACATTTCTGCAGAAACCTCATAACTGATGTTTGGCTTGAACTGACCAAAAGGTGGAGGAAGCACACATGGAGCCAGGCATAAACTTCACAGTGCACAATTCATTTACAGGGTTTTCATGGACTAAACTAAGCTGTTATGGCTGGGTTTGGCTGAAGATAAACTTCAGTATGAAAACCCACCCTCAGTTACCATGTAACTCATGTATGATCGCATGCCCTGGGTGGAAAAAGACAGCTAGCTCAATGACTACAGACTGTTTGAAAATACAGAAAACACATTTGAAAATGGGAGGATCTGTTGTGCAATCGATGGTACAAACAGATTTAACAAAAAGACCAGATTTTCTTTTTTCAAACTCCTTAAAAAGCAAAGATTACAAACTCCTTGAAAAGCAAAGATTAAAAACCAAAATGGATTGCTGCAATTCATTGAAACAACTGGAGTCCAGGCTGGGAGTCTTTGGATTTACCATGAACACTTAGTGTCTAGTAAGATAGAATTAGAAGCAGGAGTAAAAATCATTATTGTAGAATATTGTGACAAACTTAGTTATTTAGTATTCCCCACAAATAGCGAGTGAAACTGCAATGTTGTCAATGTCTGATAGAGAAACATTTGAAAAACTAATTTTGGTCTCTATTGCACCGTACAGCTAGGCAGCCTTACTGAGCTAGACTTTGGAAACAGATGTTAATAGACAGATCAAGACAGATTCATTTGTGCAAATGATTGTATTAGCACAGTTTGCCCGCATAAATATTTTTAACTCCTGCGCCCATCCATCTGTAAACTCCATTTGCGGGTAAACAGATCTGTATCTCCTGATTTAATCGGCTGCATAGACACCAGCACCACACACAAGATAAAAAATGCACTCAGCTTGTTTAGCAGGAGTAGCATGTGGGATCACAGATCCGATCTTTGTCAGGTGTCTTGTGTGGATCTAACGATTTCATATTCTCCATGTAAGGGCATGGGTTGGTCCCATGATCATGGTGATTTCTATAGTTGGAGCAAAGATAAATGTAATGAATGACAATTTTTTTTTCTTGTGCATCATATCTTGCAGGATGGCCAGAATCCTTCAAATGACAGCGTGGCAGAGAAAACCAGCCGCTATGACATTGCTGAGCTGGCTACATCCTCTCTGATAGGTGAGACGCACAAACACACAAACATGTTTAGTTCATTTTGGAGAGGAGGGCGGCCTCCTTGAATTGTTTTCTCTGGAAACATAACAGCAGTCATCACACTGTCTCATGGAGACTTGGAACTATTTTATTCTAGCACTTTTACTTTTAACAATGTAGTTTTTAGTGCCATATTAGTACATTTCTTAAGCAAAGCATCTAAATATATCCTCCTTTGCTGGTGGATTACATCTACACCCAGAAATTTGACATTCTTTTTTTCCCAGAAGGCAACTTTCTGAATTAGAACTAAACTGTATTAAAAATACATACTTTAAAGGCTTTTTTGATTTTATTGATGAAATAACTGTTATCAAAAGGACCATAAATGACCACCAATTAGAGGCAGAGTAGTGCGAGCTGTGTCACTGGAAATTGTCCAGTGTGTGTTGGAAGCATACACTGTGCTCTGATGTCCGACCATTTTATTTTCACTCTAATGAAGACCTTGAAGACTTTGCTCTCAGCTGAAGAATACT
This sequence comes from Odontesthes bonariensis, assembly GCF_027942865.1. NCBI lineage: Eukaryota > Metazoa > Chordata > Actinopteri > Atheriniformes > Atherinopsidae > Odontesthes > Odontesthes bonariensis. Next base: position 11,790,060 of record NC_134515.1, on the reverse strand, counting down.
AAATCATGGGCAATCTATTTGAAAAGTAGCTCCTCTTTTCCTACTGATTGCAGCTACTTGGCTGTAAACACCGAACACATTTAGAATGCCTTCTGTTCGTGTTGTGTGTAATTCACAGAGTGTTTCAATATGAATCGAGCATTTCAGGCTGGGAAAATTGTGTTTGTAACCATGACGGGTTGTCTGTGTAATTTCCCTTGCTCGCTCTCTCTCTTAAATATACTCCAACACACACACATTTCCTTCTTCCATTTTCTTTTCTTCTCCACCTTTTGTCTGGTTTCCTGCTCTCCTTATGTTGGTGCCTCATCCTCATTTTTCACATCCTTTGTCTGTCTGCGTCATCTTTCGAGCTTCTCTCACTCTGCAGGTTCATTACTTCACCTAAAGTGTTATGCCTTGCTGAAGTGAAGGTTCCTTTATTAGGCTGAGAGTGTAATTATGAATAGCATGAAAACCCACATAATTAAGTTAGACAAATACAGGCATTCAGCACACAGCTGAAAGGCTGACACCTGCTCCTTGAGTGACAGATTCAATCCAATGAAATTTAAAAAACATATTTTTAACATTTACTCAGACCAAATCAGATGTCACTCATCATTTAATTTGGCGAAGCATGGTCTACAGGCTTGGTGCTGACAACAGAGCAGCTCAAATTAGATCACACAGCACTAACTCAAATATTATCACACAAATGTGATTAGATTGTATCATGCATACATTGCTGCTTTTATTCCTCTTGTAAATGTCTGTTTTATAGATGCCTCAGGCTCAAGAGATTGTATTAACAGCAGGACTCTGAATCTGAAATGTTCATTAGATTGAAAAATGGTTATTTGTGATGTAATTAAAAAAACAAACAAGGTTTTGTTATTTTTATAGCCTAATGGGGCTTTAACATGCATACATGAATGCCATTTACCAGGTTATGTTGTGTCTTTTGGGTTTTTAATCTTACTCTCTTTATGTTATATAGATTAATTTGCATGTAAATCAGTAGACTTACAAATTAACTTTTTTGACACAGATAGCAGAGCTCTCTATCTGAAATGCTGCTTTTTAAGTGCAGGTTTTTCATAAGTTTCTTATCTGGGTAACAGATTTGGGCAAATTATTTTGGCTAATACCTGTTCAATGGCCAGTTTGGCATACCTGAAAGAAAGAATGATTTGTTGCTCGCTATCATCTTTGAGTGATCAGAGCAAACCAGGCTACTTAGAAACACTACTCATTGAAACTCAAAAGAAAAGGGGGACCTTCCCTCTGCAAAATGGAGAAACAGGGACAAGGGGAGAACGCTTTTAAATGTTTTTTTTTCTTGTAGACTTAAAAATAAAATTATTAGCCTGACATTGAGCAGACCTTTGAAAAATTAAACGAGGTTATCCTTGTGAAGGTCTTCAACAAACTTTCTATAAAGTCCCTTATGTTGTTAAATTCATTTATGTGATAAAGTAAAAATATTTCATTGAGATGCTTCCTTAAATGTGTCAAAAAACAACAAATGATCCATTTTCTTTAAAAAAATGTGTAAAGTGTACCCAAATAAATATGAACATTTGCCTTTCTCAAAAGTGTACTCAACAAAAATATCAGTAGATGAAATGCTCCGCTGTGGAATAAAGAAAGGGCATCTTTGTAGAAATACTTTCATGTGACTGTTTTTGTAAAATTCCAAAAGAAACAAAGGAGGACAGGGAAAAGACATCAATCGACTGGCAAGGAGCAAATGAAAACCAGGAGGATATAAACTGAGGGAGTTAACGAGTAACACGAGGTAGGTGGCGATAATCAGCTAACTGAATCCAGGTGTGCAAGGGGAACATTGAACAAACTGAGGAAATAAAACAAGAATACAGGACATGGAACAAAGATTAAACATAAGCTAAAGCACCCAACACAGAAAACAACCCCAATCAAAAACATAAGTTTTATCCACAGACCATGACAGGCCTGTTTTTTAGCTGAATGTTCATTAACAAACTTTAGTTGCACTGTATTCAGGCTTTTTTTCTGGCGTTTCTCACATGCAGGCTCTCTAACTGTAGATATCTTTGACACCCACAGCTGTACGAGTTACCTGCAGATCTTTAGATGAAAATGTGGGTTTTGAGGATATATTTTTGCATCAAACAGTTTAATCTTTTGCTGGAGCAGCAAGAGCTGGAAAAACTGACAGCCATGTGATATTTACATGACAGTAGATCATAATCTTCACTGAAAAAAGGCTGACTGAGAATAAATTGGAAATCTTTTTAAGCTAATTGTTAAAGTATGGATTCAAGATTTCATAAATCTAGGGTATACTTTATCCATGTAATTCAATTTAGTTTTTGTTTATGCGAAGGATTCCTTTGAGACAGCCACTTTTTTAAAAGTTGTTTTCCCCCTTGTTCAAGTATAATAAAAAGACAACAATTTCCAGACATTTACTTACATTTTATGACCGTATCTTTCAGATCACTTCCAAACTTTATTCTTTTAAAATCACAAGGCTTTCAAGTTTGAATTAAAAGTAGCTGGTGTGTTGCAGTAATCTGTCTCGTCATATAGATGGCATATGACAACAACACACACATAAATTATTTAAATTCTAATTGCTTTCAGGTAATCACCAATACAGTTTTACTTGCTTATTTTGTCATAAGTTTGGTTTATCATTGCTTAAAACAAATACTCTGTTTGGCAAATCACATTCCTTTGAATTTAACCGCCCTCTAGGTCTTTTTTTTAAGAGTATTGTTGATAAATAACAAAGTCGTGCAGCCTCAGGTTTCATAACCTGCTTTGTTTGTGAGTCTGTGCTTCCCCTTGTGCCAACAGAGCAGGAAGTGATGGTCAACATAATGCAGTTTATATCTATTTTTACAAGCTGACGTAACTGTGAATGAAACTTATCCCTGCATTGAATTTGTAACCCCTTGTGTTTAACAAATGTCAAAATCAATTTCTTATAGCACTCAAGAAAGCTCAGATGATTGTGTTGACAAGCCTTAAGAATATGAGTCATGACTCATCTTATTTGTGATGGACTGGCGACCTGCCATGGCTGTACCCTGCCTCTCGCCCAATAACAGCCTAAATTGGATTAAGCGGGTATAGAAAATGGATGGATGGACTCATCTTGTCTTATGTGGTTTCTGTTTAAAGGCACCAAAGTTTAGCCTGGCACCCAGTGAGCAGAGATTGCACCACAGCCATTTGTCTGTTACGCAGTTTCTGAGGATTTTATTGGTGTGACAGTTTGGTGTGGTTGGTTTGACTCATTACACACATCTACCAAAATTAGATCTGTCTTACTGTAACATCCACACTGACTTTTTTTATTTAAAAAGTGTAATAAAATCAGCACCTGTTTGCTCAGATTACTTGTTATAATGGATCAATTGATGTTAAAAACCATGACCTTTGCAATACAAGCCTGATTATTTGATTACTTTGAGTCAAGCTGAACTTAAATAGCCTCTGTCTCTGTAGTGCTGGGAGGACATTTGAAAGCACACACTGATATGTCACTGTTCTTCCACTGTTTAGGCTACTAGGCCACAAGGCCTATTTATTTGTTCAGGTTTTTGCTTAATTGTCTTAGGGCTGCTATGATTGTCACTCAGTTGCCTTGGCCTTTTAAACTTATACTTGTATGTACTTCCTAACTGTGTGTTTCTGTTGTAACTGTAAAGCGCTTTGTGACCCTGGTCTGTGAAAGGCGCTGTACAAATAAAACTTACTTACTTACTATTTAGTCAAAATGAACAAGCAAAGGCACCATTTTCTTTGTGGCTTTATGTCATGACCATTGTGTGACTTGAGTTGGAGGAACCAGTCACAATAAATGCAAATAACAGCTGCTGACTTTTTAGCTATGAAGCACGCAATCACCAGCAATTTTATTGTTAACACTAGACAATCTAACTTTAACTTCCCCGTTGTGGCTGTTTTGGCTATGCTGAGCATTTTCTTAAAACATGGGACAAAACTTTTGTCCCATTGTTTTCATCACCTTCATTGTAATTTTATCGTAGAAGGTTTTTTTTCCCTTTCAATCCTGATTCCAAATCCTTTCCAACATCGATTTTAAACCCTCTCCAATAATTTTTTATTGGCCTCAGAAGGATAAGAGATCCTTCAGCTCCAGCCCACATTTTGAGCCTACAAAAAAACAGGACTTTAAGATTATTAAAGTCCTGTTGATGAGTGCTCCACTCACTACAGATTCAACTTCGTTCTTTAAGTACACAGAAGCTGTTAACATTTTTGTCAACCACTCTGTTATCACCGCTTTGGCAATTTCAGAGCAAGGAAGCTGAGATAGAAATAAACTTCTGTAAGACATAATGAAATAAAAAATAAGCTGAAGAAAAATTTAGGTAAAAAAGACGGAATTTGAGAAACGACGCCCACATTTGATGCAAGTTGAAATTGTATACCATCATCAAATGTTTGGACTGAAGTTGTTTATGCTGAAATGTAATGATAGTCCTACAGCAGCTCATGTAAACGACTCCCACCAGCACAGAGTACAGCAGCCTCCTGACGAGCCAGAATACTGTTTAACCGCACTGTACCTACAAATTAACCAAGAAATTATGTCTGGCCTGCTGCTGTCTACATCACCCAGGGAGCACGTTTAACACATCAGTATAGGGTGAACTATGTCAGCCGATCTTAATTTGATCATTTTCACAATGCATTATGGACATAAAAGTGCTCAGAAGTTCAAACAAGTGAAATGAATGTGCCTTTTTAGATTTTGCCTAAAAGAAACCCTTTATGGAATTAATGGAATGGAATTACCAAAACTATGATTGATGCTTGCACATGTTACAACTGATAAAACCTCAAATGTAGCAGCACAAATAGAACACAGGCCGTTTCTCAATACAAAGTATGCTAAGTATGTACTTGTGTACTTACAAATATGGACGTGTCGGAAGTAAGGATTTCTGAGTACAGAAGTACGCTCATTGTGCAATTGGATCGGAAGCGTGCTTGATTACGACGTTGACGTTGCCACAAAAAATTTAAAAAACGTAAACGATTGTTTTTTATTTTTCTGTTCATTGCTGCCTGTGTGGGATTTCAACAGCAAAGAAAAATCAAGAAAAGATTCTAGAAAAGATGGAATGCTTCATTTTAAAGCTGAAGAGAAAGCGGTGAGGCTGAGGAGGGAGAAACGGGAGCGACGAGCCAGGATGTGGAGGAGGAGCAGGCTAATGGCATACCTGTCAACTTTTGTCAACTCCTCTGCCATCTTCGCTTGACCTGCACTGCTCTCTGGGATAGCGAGCTGTCTGAAGTCTACACAAGTCACCACAGAAGCATACTCGTTAAAATGGGCGGAGCAAGTACACATCCGGGAATGTGGAGCGTACTTGTCTGGATGCATACTTTGAATTGGAACAGTACTTGGTCCTTTAGTAATGACGTTTCAGAAGTACAAGAGAACACAAGTACAGACAAGTACGCATATTGAGAAACGGCCACAGAGTTCCACCATTTAATGGATTCATGTTTGTTATAAACACCTGAACAAGGAGCCAATCAGCTCACAGGCGTCCAGTGTTGAATACAAACACGTGATGACAATATGCAACAAAAGAACATCAAGCACAGAACATAGAAAAAGGCTAAAGTCGGTTTCTTTATTTGGGTCTGGATAACCTCTTTCCTGCATATAAACAGTTTCTCAGCAATAATTTTCGCCTCAAATCTCCTTTTTGATGCCTTACAGGCCTTCAGCCATAAGCGTGTCTGGACTGCTGCTGTGCAAATTGAAGAAATATCTAGCCACAGGGTAATCCAGAGTTGTTTTTCTGATTGCATATTTATTCTCCCGTGTAAACTGTGTAAATACAAACACAAAAACAAGATAAATATTACACATGGTATTATATTTTAATGGTTTATAATACATTCTATGGGTCTTAATGGTCTAAGTCCCACTATTTTTGTGCAACTGCCAAAGCTATGTTTACAGCAATGATCAATTAAGTATTTCTGTAATCACTGGAAAGGAGATAACACTAACCCATCATGTGACAATAGGGTCACTTTTATTGAGATTACAGTTTGAATATATTCTCACTTCTATGGAATTTGCAATAGAGTGATATTCTGTGACAAATTTGTTGTGCTTTTGTCTTCTTGTAACACCAGAATGCAGCACCAGTGTTCTTGAAAACTGTTTCTTATTTCAGTCCATTTTCTCCTTTTTGCATATTGTTATCAAGTGTTCCTGTTCTACACTTGCCTCCTGAGAGTTGATAAAGTTATTGCTCTGGTGTTTGCAATCGTCCTCCATCTGCTAAATTTGGAACACCGTGTGTTGTTTGTGCTGCTCTTTGTGAGCTGTAGCCCAGTTCCTGTTTTAACATGCAAAAACAGAAGTTAAAGAGAACACAAGCTAACTATCTGAATAAATGGTATTTGATCTTTTTGCAAGGAGGCTGTATTGGACTATTTTTCTTTAAAACAAGCAAAAAAAAAAACCAACAAAAACAAACAGGATCTTTCTTGCTGTTTGCACATCAACAGCCAGGCAGAACACAACCTTCTGACGGAGTCGGCACTGTGCGAATGCAGTTTGAGACAGCAGTTGGTATCAGTGTGCGATAAAACAGCACATGCAGGAGTCAAAAAAAAAATTAAATGACTGGCATGTTTGTTTATCTTGGATTCGCAGGACCCATCACTTCCTCAGACTAAAATATTCTCCTACATCTATTGGTTGTTTTTTTTCTGTTGTCTTGTCTGGTCTCCCCTCCTGGTTCTGACATTTTTCTCCTCTCTCGTATTGATTCTTACTTTTAACATTTTTTCCTTGGTCTCTTTTTGGACCTTTACCTTTTCAACCTTTCCGTGCTTTTATAACAGCTCAAATTTCTGCTCTGCAATACTACCAAGGTATGCTGTCAATTTCACTTCCGCTCCTCGCTTTCTCAGACCTTACTGCCCTCGTCCTCTGTGATTAAATGAAACAATGGCTTCTTTGTTGTTTCGCCCGGTGCTTCGACAGGTTATGAATTAAACATTAATGTGGAGATACAGGAACACTGTGACTCTCAGATAGTGCTTGACAGTGGAGTCAATTTAGGGAGACCCCAGTGATGTGCCTTTACTTTCCCCTCAAAGATAGAAACATCAAGCTACATTTTTTAATCCTGCTGTCATAACTATAAACAATGGTTTCCTGGCTGCAGTGCTGTGAAAACACTGAGTTATTAAACAATCACCATGGATGTTAAAAAGGCATTGATTTTTGAATCAGTACCTTTTTCTTTGTCTCTTCAAAGGTAACAGCAGAAATCTCTCCTCTTTACTTAACGTCCTCATTAAATTATCCCCCTTTATCCTCTTTTTCCACTTGTACATCCCTTCTTTTCTGCCCACCTGCCCTTCATCCAGTCTGTTTAATGAAGATGTATCTCTTCTTCTCCTCCTTCCTTTGTTCAGGTCTGGTGGCCACAATAAAGGACCATATCACCAAGCCGACGGCAATGGCCCAGGGGCGGGTTGCCCACCTGATAGAGTGGAAGGGTTGGGGGGGTTGTGGTGAGGGTGGGGGAGGTGGGGCAGGTTGGAACGGAGCCTGGGGTAAAGGAGGCGGTGGCTGGGGGGGCATAGGGGCTGAGCTGCAGAAGGACGAACAGTTCTACTCCCAAATGACGGACGAGATCAAGGAAGCTCGCTTTGCTGCAGGTGAGACAGACGGATAAGTTTAATTCAAGAAAAACAAGAAAGGTGCTCAGCAGAGAGGAGGTGACGCTGTGATCCCTCTGACACTGTTTTTGTTTGATTAGCTTGGGCTTCTAAAATCAATAGCCCTAAGGGCTTCCTATGACAGTGACTCAAATCTAGAGCACTTATTGAATTTCTACAAATTTGTGACGTTGGCAGACCTTTTGAGAAGCACCAGCTTTTGAAAAAAGCAACATAAATTGTGTTTGTTCATCTTTGTTTCTCAGGCGTAGCAGAGCAGTTTGCCCTGGCTGAGGCAGCCATGAATATGTGGCCCATGAGCGACAACTTAGAGCTGCCATCCACCAGCTTACAAGGTTGGAGCTTAGAGTCTTGAATTTCCATTATATTTCACACACCCTGCAAACTCCGCTGAACACAATTGAAAAAGAAGATTAAAACAACAATACAGGCGTCTTCTGTAATAGTTTGTGTCTGGCTTTGGCTGATTATAATCTCAAAGTCATTATCTGAAGTCTTTTCTTTGTTGATAATAGTTTTTCTTTTGGCCAAAAGGGACATAACATAAAAAGAGTCAAGATAAAAGATATCAATTCTTTTTTTTTTTTTTAAACGTAGCTGCTTTTACAACTTAAACAATACTGATGGAAATAATCCAATTGACTCTGGTAATTTCCCAGTTTATATCTTATGTCTCAGAAATGTACTCAGCATTCTCACTCCTCGTTAGAGATTAATGCTAATGTGATGCTTTGCACCCTACAGCAACATGTTAACACGCTGTTATTCTGGTCAATGTATCGGATTTTCCAAATAAGAAATAGGTGGTGTTTTGAAAAAAAGTGGGACATGCATATGTTGTATTTCCACAATACTATCTCTGCCTATCATGCAGCTATAATCCGTGTAAAAAATTAAGTTTGTAAATCATAAACGCAGCAAACACTTCTGGGATATCTTTGCGTTCAATGGTTTACCTTCAATCTCACAGACAGTACTATGCAGTGCACTGTGTGAAAAACAAGCTGACTTTGACATCCTTATATGACTTCTGCAGAAAATAACTCTCCTTCACCCAATTATGACATGCAATCTCCTTGTTTTTTTTTTGCTGCAATTGTGTTAAAGATCACAGAACAGCAGTCTAATTAGGTTATGGTTTTCGGTGATAATATAACATTAAAATGCTGGGTACCACACATTTTTTAAATTTCTCTTTTTATGCACACATTTCTTAAAATGGCACAACTTATATCTTTATCGTCATGAGTTACCATACTTCACTTCAGCTGATAAAATATTTGCATTGAAATAGATTAAAATATCAGTTTTATATGATAAAAAGTCTTAAATATTAGAGTTTTTTGGTTCTATCATGTATTATGGCTCAACATCTCAGCTTTCCACTTGTAAATAATCTTACTGATTGTAGAAATAAACTAAATTGTTTGAGAATGGTATTATAACCCTTCCCAGGTTGATGGACAGGAAAAATAGTTTCTTGAAGATTATTACTGATATCTTTCCTCCTTGGCATTATGTTAACACAAAGTTATGCTCCAGACCAGCAAACTGCCAAAACGTCAGCTTTTATTGAGCTGCATGCTTGCTGATGGACAGCTAATTAGGTGCATTTGGTTAGCAGCACCTGGCTGCTCCTTACCCTTTAAATTTCTATGAAAGCAGTAAAGATGCACTTCGATAATGACTTCATGTAACATGTCATGTGTTGCTGTTCATCTGTTTATCTAATTACACAACCTGGTAAGGGCAAGATGATTTTTTATTATGTTCTGATATGTAAAAACTTTAAAGAATTGTGAGAGGGTGAACTTTCTCTTGAAGAATGTGCAGTATTTATGTAAAAAAAAAAATTACTACAACTTAGGAGGAGTCATGGTTGCACACAACAGTTGCATATTTTATTACTCTTCATTTAAAAAAAAAAAAAAAACATGGTCCCGCTGACATTAACACTATTTACTGTATTTATGACTGGATCATGTTTTCCCATTTTCATGTATATGTTGTTATTTAATTCCAAGCTGTGAGGTGAAATTCAGTGGATATCATAAAAAAAAAATCCTCAGTTTGTATTTATTCTTATACTTTGGATTCACTCTACTGTTTTATCCAAGATAACAGTTGTTATCAGTTTCAGAGCGGTGGAACCTTACTTACGGTTTGATTTAATATATTTGTGCATCTCTTGTAATGCCTTTACTTCCATCAATCTGAGAAAACCAGCTGTCATGGTTCATAATACTGATGCTGTTATTCATCCACAGCAGCGCAGAGCCACTTCTTGTCTCAGTTCCTGCTTGATGGTGGAAGTGTCGGTGTTCCACAACACCTGTACAGCATTCACCACCAGACTTATGGCAACAGCAGTGCAGTCAGCTTGGTCCATCCACCACCAGTCAACTCAATTTCCCCTACATCTCATCCTCAGCAGGATGGCGTTCATCCCCTTGAGGACAGAAACACGGTGACTTCAGAAGCTGCAGTCCGACACGTGGACAGCAGCTCGCTGTCGGAGGATGATGTTTTTTACAACTAGGCTTGGGAAAAAAACAACCAGCAATTTTGATGGCATTCTATGAAAGAAGACTCTGTGAGGGGACTTGAGTTTCAACCACCAGCAGCGAAAAATGAAGCTAAAACATAAACGCAGATATTTGGGAGACAATTTGAAGAAGAATTCTTCATAAATACTTTTCTGGAAAGGTTTAAAAAAATCCGGCTTTAAGATACAAACTCTAAAAAGAATATTTTTTCTTTGGTTTAGGCATATACTTTTGTAAATGTAAAGAGTTTAACTGTAACATTTTAGTTTTTTCTTAGTTGTACTTCGAACACTGAACTGAGCTGTGAAGAGTTGAATGTTGCAGGTGTAAATATCTTGTTATTATAAAACAAGTTTTTATTTATTTATTTATTTATTTTTTAAATTTTTGGGCTGTATAAGGTTGCCTACTTATGTTTTGAACCTCCTTTTCTCCCACGCTGATGGACTGAGGATATGGATATGGTTTAGCAATGATAACATATGGGAACTGAAAATGAGTCTCCTTTTAGATTTCTCAACTAAATCTAGGGAAAAAAAGTATATCCAGTCTTCTGTCTGAGTCTGAGCTGTGATCAGCTGCAGTTCATACCTTTTTGTCTGAGAACCACAGGTGCAGGGGAGAAAAAAAGTGATGGAAATACAGACAGGGAGAGGTGCCCTGCTTGCATGTAGTTGGTGTGCATTTCTGTATGTCATTAAGTCTGTGTGTTTGAGTGTGAGAGATGGATGCTGAATGGAGGTGTTAGTGCTACCTGTTGTGGTATTCTTGTACAAGAGGTTTACACAAAGTGACATTGCAGTGTGTGTTGTGGCTAACAACCCTTTTGTTACTTGGGTGCAACTCTGAATGGCGTTCAGACAGTGGATGCACCAGAACAAAAGGCTGTGTGTGGTTAACAAAATCACAGCAGTCATCAAAAGCCTCCAGATGAATAGAGAACTGAAATGACGGTCTATTTTTTGCTCCACTATAAAAACATCTATGGTAACATACTGTTTAGAAGAATTGTTTCGGGTTACTGTTTAAGATTACAGATTTAGAGAATCACAGCCGATGCGGGTGTGGGTGTACCCCACCTTTCACAGCTGGGATAGGCGCTAGCTCCCATGAAGTAGAGAAAGAGGGTCAAGGAAATCTATGGATGGATGGATTTGGATGCCATGGGTATGATATGATTAACTTATGCCTATGAGGCTCAATTTACCACTTTTTTTTTTAATAGTGTGGAAACTAATGACTATTAGAAAGGAAATCTCAAAGATAAAGGTTTTCAAACTGTGAGTTTGGAGAGGAGGAAATCCTAACACTGTAAGTAAGTGTATTTTAAATCAAACCAAGGCCATTTCTCAACCTTAAATAATTGTATTTATGTGTCTAAACCTAACTAAACTGCAAAACAAAAGTGAACAGTGAAAAGCAAACTGAGAACAAAAAAGCTGAACAAAATAACTTGACCTGATCTCAATTCATTGTGTTAACTGGTGTATGAACTGTTCAACGCGCTTTGTGTTCATGCCCACTGAATATTATTTTGGGTAGCTATATTTATCATAATCCCATATCAAAACAAATAGATCAGTGAATGAGACTGTGGGATCTACTCAATGGATGGTATGCTGCTAATTTCAAGAAAAGGCAAGACAATAAGCTCTGATGAATCTTTATCACTTGAGCCACCCGTTAATAACAGTTTTGTTTATGTGCTAACACTGTTACACTTTGCGAGCGAAGAAGCAAAATCATTATCAGACACATTTGTTACATTCTAATCAGACAGAGATGCACTCTTGTAGGCTTTAAAAATGGTCACAGGAAGTGCTTGTTTCCTTTGTGATGTTTCTTAGATTTCTTCAGCCAAGCTCTCTATTATGCGCTTCATCTGAAACAAAGAAAAGAAGGGGGAGGAAAGAAAAGATAAAGATGCTGCACTGATTTTATAAGCAGCCATTTTCTCCTTGTGCATCCAGAAAAAAAAAATCTAAATAAGATTGTTTGTGTATATCAACAAACACCCACAGACATCAGACTCAGAATAATCAGACTCATGCACAGAAAGCTCTGAGAAACTACTGAAGATATTTGTAAGAGTGGGTAAGTGTGAACACAAACATAATAAGCAAACACTCATTACCTCTGTCCATGTAACGTGCCCAACTAGTCTTCCTTTGTCTGCCACAAACAAGGTCTGAGCTCCAACTAAAGACAGTATACTGTGAGCCTGGAACAGCAGAAGTAAAACAATCTGAAGCAACACATTTTTAAACATTTAATGGGGCTTATCAGTTTCAGAAATGTGCCCACTGATTTTCTTCAATAAGAAAGTGCAAAAGCTACTAACATGATGTCATTAATGACTGCTTTTCTTTTGTCTTTTACTTTTTGACCACTTGAGGTCAGCGTAAAAAAAAAGTCAACCCAATAGTGTGTCACGTGGGTTTTTATTGCTGAGACCAGCTGCCTGCTGTGGTTGACATGATGCAGCTGGAGTGAACAGTAAATTTATGGGCCATACAGCTGAGAAAATGAACAGATGCTTACTATGAAGCCATATAAAACTCTGCTGTGCTGCAGATATATGCAATAATTCTCTGTACACTCATCACTGTGACTGACGTCTTCCACACTCTCACTGTTTTCGTGTAAATATCAATCGACGCTGCTTTAAGTACAGCTGACAGCATGGTACAGGAACATAAACTCGGAGGATACCTCCAAGATATAACATCTGAATGCACGGGGACTCCCAAGCTGATTAGGTAACAGTTGCTGGATACATCGCCATGACAAAGCGGAAAAAAAAACATTTGGAAAGCATTATGTGCCTCAGCATGTTTTCCTTACCTTAATCAAGTACTTTTAATGTGTAAGAAGTGGAACAGTAGTGGAGTGAAGGAAAATGCGACCACTACACCGCAGTAAGGGAACCGGGAGAGGTTATACTGGAAGTACACCATGCATACACAAATTCATCCATAAAGTTTCAACTTCTCTGCTTCCCTAATGTTGCGGTATTGCTAGTGGTATTTCATGTTATGTTAGTAGTATAGTTAGTGGTAATAGTTGTATCTTCTCGGGTCTCTACAGATGCCTATAGAGATGGACCTGCTTGCTGCTCATCCTGCAAGCAAACGGCATGCTAGAAATTTGGATGTACCACAATTATAACCCAGCACTGTAGAACAACTTCTTCCTGTCACCACATTGGAGCAGCCGGAGCATCACTTTGAGATGCAGAAGGAAAACTGGCACTATGCGGCCGTAGAACAGCTCCCTGTGTGTCAGCAATGGTATCTCATACAATGAAACGCAATGAGTGAATGCTCATTGAGCAAGTGTCAGAATGCGACAAATGTTGGGAACGTGAATGTGTTGTCCTGACGTTGCATCAGGTAGTTTTCATGGAGCTTTCCTGACACACAAACAGGAAAACAAATGCAGAGAAAAGATACCTCCGCCTCAGCAGATGTCGTAAACTTAAGAGAAGTCCCTCTTCACCAAAAGCCACACTGCTCTGTTGAAAGTTTTTTCTTTGCACTTTCTTATATATGGTTTTCTGCTCACAAAGCAGAACTTTTGAGAAGTACTGAGTTCTGCCCTTTACAGGCTTCTGCAATTGGCCCAATGAGAAGACAAATGGAGTTATGGGGGGACAGGTCTTAAAGAGACAGGAGCTAAATGATCTCATATAAGTGAGTAGGTGAAATATAGGGCTGCATTAGTGGCTCTTGGAACATATATGATGATTTTTTTTCATGCAAAAATCAGAGATCATTGTCAGTAAGTGAACATCATGTTTGGAAGATAACTGTCAAACTTTGCCTGCCAAAAGTATTCCAGTGTTCACGCTAAGTTTGGCTAATTTTCTCAAGTGACAGCCTTGTAATCAACAAAGGTAACAGTCTCATATCTATGCTTATTATATTTTCCACTATAGTGTTTTGCATCTCCATACCTCCTCAACTGTATTGTGAGGTGATAGCAGGACTGAGGTTGGGTGAATGCTGCAGACCTCATCTAGACTTTCCTCCAGACCCTGAAAAGAACAGTACAAACGTCACAGGCATTCATATCACAGAGTAGTATTACGATTATATGTTGCTATCAACTTGAAAATTTGTTCTTTTTCTCCTATGCATTTATTCTAGGCCATAGCTGCCATCCCGTGAATCCGTTGTGGAAAGCCATTTCTTGATAAGGTGCTCTTTTTCCCTCAAGTATTTTCCTCTGACTTGATGATCCTTTCAAATGGATGTGAGCTGTCATGAGTTGAGCTTTTATATCAGGTAGGTAGATGTCTGTCTGTGCATTTTTCTCCCATCATCTTTTTTTTTTTTTGTCAAAAAGGTTTTTGAAGACATGACCTGCTTTTCAAATAGCTGCTTTTTAAACGGTGTTTCTCTCAACTCTGCAGGTAGTTGTTCATTTCTATGCAACCTTTTACCTGAGTCGAACAGTGACGCAGGAACATCTGCAGCTCTGATCGCACAACAAAGCCCAGTAAAATCTGTGACTCTGCAACAGAAAAGAAAATAGGAAGTCAGGTTTTTATTTGCCACAGTTGGTGCTACAGTTTAAGACGTGCGTGCAGCTGGCTAGTGGTTGTTGTTCCTGTTGTGTGTTCCAAACATGTTGAACATTCATCCATGTGATTGCTATTGAAAGGCTAAGCCAATTGACCATTTTCTCAAAATTGCTGCTTCCTCAGTGAGGCACTTTCACTCTGCTGAACGGCTCCAACCTTTAAAACAGTTTATCATAATGTCTCCTCATCTTTTCTCTTTAGTGGCGCTATGCTAGGCCATAACAATGACCATAATGCTGATGACATTTTATTCAAAATTTCAATGATTTGTCAGCACTAGTGTATCCATAAGTGTATTTGCTTTTTTTTACGAGAAGATTAAGTTGAAATACTGATGACATTCCAGGCCGAAGGATCAAGGTCTATATATTTGTTAGCGCACCGTGCGAGTCCACCACAGGGATTTGTCCATCAGTGCAGGTGTTGACAGCAAGCTGAACCTCTGCTGGCCCAGCTGCTTTCTGAAGCCACACTGACTTCACTCCCAAAACCTGCCCAATTAGTGTGGAGGGAAGCCTGAAGAAGAGACAAATTGTGTCACAAAAGACATATAAACAAGCTGGGATGGTTATAACAGTGACACCACAGTCTTAAGCTTTATGTTGTATAATGCAAGTTTGAGGCTCAGACACCAAAGACCCTGAAATTAGGGTAATCACACCTTGAAATGAGATTTTTGTGAATAATTCAGAGAGCAGATAACAAGTTGATCCATGACATTTCTAAATTTCCACCGTTATGAGTGCTGTTGATAAGAGGCTGAGTATGATTATCTGTTTTCTATCTAAATGCACAATTAAGTTCTGAAACCTCTTTGGGCCAAAAAAAAACTGATTAATTGTTCATGTAATTTCAAACCATGTAACCTTTAGCCACAACATCCATGAATTACCTGTTATTCATATTTTCTTTTAGTGATTTCACTGAATAAGCTTTTATAAGAAATGGTGAGGAAAATAGCTCATCTCAATTAAAAATGCTAATATTCCCTTTTAATGCATAGTCTGTACCTCGAGATTAGTTGATTAGGCGATTGTATATAGGGACAGCAAGAAAGGTTTTCTTTATAGGTGGTAGCAGCTTAAAGTTCACATTTGGATCAAGTAATAGAAAGAAAATGAAAATTCTAGTGAGTGTATGGCAGCACCATCCTGTGCCGCCACAGCACGAACAGACACACAAACACGCGGGAATGTCAGGTTAACCAGGCTGCGGGTTGGTATAATTGATAGGATTCTTGATTAGTTCCACTGCATCAGTCATAATTTAAGTGGCTGCTCGAAATGCATCGTCCCACCTGTTCTGTTACCGTGACTGAAAAGTTTAAAGGTGACAATATTTTGGACATTAGTCTTTGAGTTATATAGTCATGAATGGAAATGCTGAAGAAAACTTTAAGTCACCCACATTACTGGAGTTGATGACCCATCAAACTAATTTGATGGCATCCATCTATCAGCTGTTCTATTGCTTAACAATTTTCATAGTTGACTCAAATCTGCCTGACCTGGAGTCAAGTTTTTAAGATTTATAGTTTTAGATTTTAAAGAGCAGCTTAATTTAGAATACACAGTGTTCATAAAACCATTCAGTTTTTGCTATGGAGCACACTCTACATGGCCACACAACAGTGAGCGTTTTATCAAATTTGGCACATTCCATGTAGCACTTTTCTTCTACGAACCTCGGACATGCCTTCACCAAAGAGGGCAGGTGTGGGAGCCTCTTGCTGATAGAGAGGGCATCATAGAAAGATGAGCGGTTCCCAGAGCGTGTCAGGGCATTGGCCAGCAGAGTGCACAGGAGGATGGGGACAGCATGACTGAACTGGCCAGTTAACTCAACCGCCAGGAGAACCGGGGACAGTGTGTGAGTTACAGCACCGGAAAAGGCGGCTGCGCCTACAAAATAGCCAACATGCTTAAGGTGAATAATGATGATGGAAACTATATTATTTTGATAAGTTTCTGTTCTTAAGTGTTAGATTACACTTCATCACCTTATGCATTTGTGTTGCAATTTTTCTTTTGGATACCATGCAGTTTGATTGATAGCATTATTGATATCCTGATATGAAACTCAATAGTTTTCTGTAATAAGATTATTAAAGGATCACATTCAGAGATCAAATGTTACTTGAAAGAAAAATATATTTCTTCTGAGCAGATTATGTACACAATTTGAAAATAGTTACCCAGATTTATACTGGTTGATACAACATTCACAACACACTGAGATACATGAAAGAGAGAAATGAATACCCCAGGTGCACAGCACAGATTAGACTACATGTCAGCCTTTTGTATCAGCACAAACGAGATATTGATCAGATGTTTCTACCAGCAAGTGCATATCCTCCAGGATTTACAGATTTCCATTGCTGGCCTAAAATCCCTTCAGTGGAGGACAGATAAACCACTCCTTCACCAAGCAAACGGCCAATAGCTGCCCCTAGAGAAAAAGAACCAAGACAAATGAGAAGGGTTTCTATAGCAATGCATGTATTTCATTCTCACATATCAGAAAAAAAATCTGCAGTTTTTACATTCTAGGAGGATGATGCAGTGACTCATGCTTGTAATGCTTGAACTGTTCACATATTCTTTTACAAAAAGCTTATTTAAGTTCTGTCTTGTCACTCACCATAGACAAATACTGGCATGAAGTATCCAGCTGGCAGAGGCAGAGTGCAGGCAAGGACCAACATCCACATCTCAGAAACAACAACAAATAGACAGACTGTCAAATCTCTGCAGCTTTACTGGCGAATGCATCATTGCAGATGAGTCACCGTCAGAGTGCGTGTGCAGGGAACCACCTGCACTGCTCAAAGTAAATGTTGATTCACTTCTTTTTACGTTTTTCATTTACATGTGATAACAGGAGGAAACATCATAAAGTGATCCTGAAAAATATGTACCCTGCAATTTACGCCTTTGAGGTGCCTTACTTTACCAGATATGGCTCAAATGGCTGATGATATTTTTGTTAAATGTCAAGTCATTTCCAGGCAGGCTGCTGAGATTTCAAAAGTCACAAAATTGTTCCTTCTAATTGCAGCATTGCTGAGTGAGCATCAGGCAAAACAAAACAGCCTCGAAAGGTCAACTGCCTTTTGTTTGCTGAATCTATTGTGAAAATGTCAATTACCAATGGTCAATTTTGAGTCATTGTAACAAAGAAGGTCGGCAGAAGATAAGACTCAATTATTGACATTTCTAATATATGTACCTTCATGAGCAGAAAGAAAGCCAAAGAGTGGAAGATGGAAATCCCTGATGAGCTCCACTCCAACAAAGGCTCCACTTGCACAGATGCATTGTGGGATTGAGAGCTCCACTGCCTGCTATCCAGTAGGGAACCGAGGAGCTGCTTCATAGTGTACTGTGTAACAGATAAATGATATTTGGATTAACGTAAAGCTGGTATGAAACAAATAAAACCAAAAAGGTGGGATGCTGTTGTGTGTTATTTTGTGTTTCTTTCTGTGGACAAATGTAATGAAAAGACCAAAATTAACCGTCACTTTTAAAAATATGCAGATTGTCATACTCAGTCATAAGTTAATCTGTTCCTATTGAAATGATAAATCTTCAAAACACACTCCACATTTTAAATTCAGTGAGGGTTTGATGGAGGCTGGAAAATGTTTTTAGCTCATTTGGCAACACAATTTAGCAAATCAAAGCTGTAAAAAAGGATTGAATATGAGAACACCTGTTCATGCCACATAGTGGAAGGATCAATTGGTTGCACAGAGAGGACTAGAATTGAAGATAGTAAATAAAGAACTATCTACTAACAAAAAGATGTCGTGCAACAGATGGTATAGCCCAACGTAACCCAAATAAAGAAAATGATTCCATCTGGAATTAAATTAAGAGGCAAATAGTATAACTATTGGGAACTATTTGACAGATGTGGATTCAAAGACATCTTCATGCAGTATTTACAACAAAGCAGTAGATCAGTATACACAGGGCTGATCAAAAATAATATTTATTGTAAGGAAGAAGCATTGAGCTGGTGCAATATTTGTTTTCACTGATGAATTTTAATCGTCTCTTAGACAACAGTGGAGGTCTGTTGTCCAGTTGACGAGGCATTAAACTTGATCTCTTCATGAAGCGAATCAAATTTAGTTCCAAAGTTTTCCATAGACACATAAAGGTGAGATACAAGACTGTTCTCCCAGTAAAACAAATAATAAAACTGATTTAGATATGAATAAGATAAGCTTTTAAATGCTGCTGATGCCCACCTTAGAAGCCATGTAATGACCAGCAGAGTAGGGGAACGTCAGCGATGCCAGAAAGAAGACCACCAGGCCAGAGTAAAGACCCTTCCTGCAGAGAGGTTTCCAGAAGCACACACATTTGGAAAATTCTAGCTGAAATTTTGATGGGTTTTAATTGAATAGCTTCTCTGTACATTTGAAGGGGTTTCAAATAAGAAACAGGTTTACTAATACGGGATAAGCACAATCACTAAGGACCAGTCCTTAGTGATTGTGCTTAGACCATTCAAATGTTGCTAGGGGAGGCTCTGTAGATGACTCATCAATGCACCATAATCTGGCTTTCACATTATAAAGAGCTCTCACTCTGTCGTCAGCATCTTAATGAAGACTGGGCTTGTTTTGGTAAAGTGCAGGATCCACCGATGGCAGAAAAGGTAGAGGCAGCTCACAGCCCCACACAGCAGCCTGTTTCCACACAGTGACACCATCCAGAATGAAAAAACAGAGGCTCATGTTAATCCGAGCAGTAACAAATGATGGGGAAGTCATAAGACTTGAGAAAGCAGGGGAGAAGTGACCAGGAAATGATTAGAGTGAGAAAAAAAAATCAGAATGTCAATTAGAACAGAAGGAAACACAGCAGACCTGCTTTTCATTGTGACAGACATTAATATAAAGACCAAATGGCATTTTTTTTTTAGGAAGACTTGTTTAACCACACAGACGATGACAAAATAAACTCACCCAAGAAAAGCAAACAGCAGAATCTCCATTGGGTAGAAAGGCAAAGCGGTGGGGAAATTAGTTTTGAACAAAGCCTGAAGAGTCTCTGTGGACACAAAACAAATTGGAGTCATCACTCTGGTTTCTACGAGCCTTTCATGATCTAATATTCCTGCACGTTATTGCATTGGGACTTAGATTCAATTTGCACTCAACTTAAATGCCTCTCATAATTTTCCAAAAGCAGATTTTTCCATTCATTTCAATGGCAGGTAATTGGATCACTATAAACGTTGCTGACAAATGAAATAATCAAAGCACTAAATTTGCCTGAAAGTAAGTATTTACCTTGAAGCGTGACAGTTTTAAATGAGCAAAGGAATAAGACATATTAGAATTAAAATAAGAATTTGCTGGTTTTGTCGATTGACTTAAGTGAAAACACTAAGGATTTTCCAGCTGTTTGGATGATTCTATCGTGAGATGCAACATTTTTTTGGTTGTTTAATATCACATTTATGGCAGTTAACAAAATGTAAGCATGTTACAATTTGCAAAGAAAAACAACGGCATGTAATGTTATTACGGTCTTGAAAATGTACTTATTTTACCATTTTTGAGCTGTGTGACAGTGTCACGCAATGCAACGTGTATGTATGCATTTAACAATTTTCAAAGACAGACAGATATATTATGATACTATATGCTACATTCATGTGCTACATTAGGTGTGGTGGAACCAACAAAGCTATATGAGACTGTAATGCATGTTATTAATATTCTTGAAAACCTCATTTGAAAAAAAGAATTGAATCTTACAAATTCTTTATTTTTTTATGTTTGGATCTCATAGCTAAAGTTTTTTAACAAAGCTTTTAAGACCAGAGGCACTAACATATTGCAAATACATCTTCCAACTTTGGGATTTGATTGCACTCCAAAACTAATTAATCTGGCTTGATTACCCTGTCATACTGAAACATTTCTCCAAACTTTTGGAAGTTAGCACAAAACCTGAAAGCACACGCATGTCTAAAATGCCATGTTATGCTGCAGCATTAAGCTTTCCGATTATATAAATGAAATAGTTCTCAAAAACTAGAGGTAAGGGTTGTTTATTACTTTACCCATATACTGTAGATCACATGCAAATGTGAGATTATTGTGTTTGTTGTCCTTTTATTTAAGGTTCAAGGTATCAGTAACTCTATAGTGAACTGTTTCCTTGTTGACCATTAGGGGGCGAGTGCTGATCAGTGCAACCATTACCTCCATCTCCACTCCACACCGAGAACAGACGGAAGGTCAGCGCCCCGAGGGCTGCTGAGAAGAAACACGGGCAGTAATGCTTCAGGGCGAAATGAGAGCACGTCACCTCCACACTGAACAACACACCTACACCACCAGAAGACAAATAAGTAACAGCTGAACTCTTGAAACAGCTGCAATAAACTGTTTCACTTCCTGGGATGAGCCACCGAAAAAAAATCAAAGATAAAGCCATAAACATGTACGGTATTTTAGGTATCAATAGGCGGTCGGAGATTTTATGTTAATTGTGACATTTTGAGTTTTTTCAGCAAATGGGATTTGAGAGATGCAGAGGTTAAGAAAAACAGAGGTGAGGAAATCAGTATATTAGGTTTGGAGGTGATCAAAAGAGGAAGGCGTGCAAGATGTTTGAACAGGGGGAGCAGAGGTGTGGGGAAGGATAAAAGAGAGAGCAACTTTGTGAAGCGTGCAGAAGGGAAATCAAAGATAAGAATACATTAACCAGCAGACAAGAATGAAATAAACAGACACAGCATGATCCCATTTTTTAAAAAGGCATTAAAGGCTGTTTAATCCATGTACATGGTCATGCCACCTCTTTCCTTTACTGGCTCTCACCACTGATGGGAGCTCCGAAGCAGCTGGCTACCCCGACAGCAGCAGCTACAACCAACATTTCTGCATCTGCTGTCTCCTAGAAGACACTCTTGTTGTAGTGTACAGTCTCTTTACTGGCATTTACATCAGACAGACAGTAACAGGGGCATTTTTTACGATTTTCATACTTTTAGTTATTTTATGAAACAGTCAAGTAACTGTACCTACTTCTTTGTGTAAAGGGTTAGCAGGGGCTGGAATGCGGATTCTTTCATTTTCACATTTTGTGTTTCAGTACCCGGAGACAAATTTTTGAATGTCTATGAATCTCTTCTACACAATAATCTGGATTCATACTTCCTGAATTTCCAGCCACATCTATTCAATTCAGTTCAGTTTAATTAGCTCCAAATCACAACAACTGTCATCCCAAGGCACTTCAGAGATTCAGTGCAAATCAAGCCAATTATAATCCAATTCATTATAATCCAGTTGTAATCCAATGAAACAATATCAGGGTTTTCATCACAAAATGTTATCTTGACTCAAAGTCAAGATAATTTGGACACTTCAGTTTCCAAGTTTAGAAATAAACTTTATCGTTCATTTAGCACTGATCTGAGGTGTCGTTTTGCAGCAACATGTCTAGTCATGTGAGTCCAGTGTTCACATTCACACAGAGCCGCTAAATGTTTCACAGCCTTCAACTTTGTCTGCCTGCAATTTAGCTCTGCATGTGTGAAAAGCATGAAAATGGAATATATGATGTGATAACACTGATGTGTATGGCTTATGTAATGATAGATAAGACAGATTTAAAATAACTATAAAATTACAAATGTAGGCAAAGTGTCCCTCACTGTTGTTTACCTTCTTATTGCCTTTTATAAGAGTGCAGAGGTTGCCCAGATAGGCTCCTAACATGGTGGAAAGATGTACAAATGGACCCTGATTTTGAGACAGATGTTAAACTCATGATAAATCTAAAACACACAATAAACTGCATTACACATACACACTTCCACACACATACATATATATATATATATATCATAAAGTATATGGCTGCATCATTTGAAAATCAAGTATTCTGAGTCGTTTCTCACCACTTTGCCGAGGAAAACAGTGCTGCCGGCTGCCAGTGTACAGATAAGGCCCAGGAACTTGGTAAACATATTAGTGAGAGACAAGTAATGAGGCATTTCAATGCCATCCAACATGGTTCTTACCTCTGGTATCCCTGAGCCTGAGAAGAAATAAAACAACATGACCCAGAGATGAAGAGGATATGCAAGAACAATATCTCAATAATTAAACCATCAATTAAGGCAAAGCAAGTTCCTCTGTGGGATTTTGAAATAGATGAGTTACAAATGAAGTCTCATTCAGATTTTGTTTGGTAAACTGTGATAACTGCACGGTATGTTTCGAAGACTGAGGACGCTTTACCCAGGAACCTGGTTAGGTGAACTGATTTCTCAGTTTAGATTGAACTAAAACTATATATATTTTAGGCCTGAACACCTGTAACATTTGAACAACTCATAGATTCCCCTTTATTGAAAACATGTGAGACTTCATGGTCTGTGATACTGATAACATCACAGTTTACTCTCTCCCTATGCATCTCCCTTTACAACTGCCTGAAATTTTAAGATTATATCACACTTGACTTTTTCTCAATGTCATTCATTTCAGATAGGAAGGAAAGATGTTTCAAGAGGAAATGGACGGATGGTAAAAATATATTTCTAAGTTGCTGATCTTTTCCAAGATAGTACTGACAACGAAAACCTGGAAATGTGACCTTACAAAGTCATACTGGATAGACAGCTGTGTTCAGGTTGTGGCATATGTTTACAGTTTAGCCTCAAAATATTAATATATTTTTTAGTTATCAGTTTCAAACACCTTCTTAAAATTGCTAGTAAGCTTTCTGAATGTATCAAGTGGGATTTGGACCACAGCCTTGATAGGACGGTGAGGTTTGAAGGCTTCTTGAAAAGGGTCTTTTGAGTTTCCTCAACAGAATCAGGATGGGGCTCAACTCTGGGTTGTTGCTGGGTTCCTCCAAAATGTTAATAAATCTCTCTGATAAGGAATTTGACTTGATCACTTTGGCTTCAGATCATTCTTTTTTCGAAGGGGTTCAATTCTGCCCAAGGCTAATTTTCTTTTTTATTTCCCTCATGATACCATTTACTTTGACAATGTTACTTAGCCTTTGACTGGGTGGGGAAAAAAAAAAAAAAGCACAAACCATCATGTTCCCGTCAGTATACTTAGCAGGAGGAATGGTGGTAAATGCCTTTCCTTTCTGTTTCCATTCATTGTCAAAGTAAGCTTTTGAAAAGGTTAGGTGAGCTTTTGTGTTCATTTCTTGGAGAGTGCCGGTGTCCATGGAGACCAGACTCATGCAACGTCTGCTGGATGTCTTAAATTTCTGGTACCAGAATGGTTAGGATTTATCTCTGGTGGTGATCCTTTGAAAGCACGGAGACTGATTATATATATAATTGCTTCATTAGTTTTCTGTTTAAGGTTGAAATTTGATACAATTAGGTAGTCTACAGCAGAAATATGTGGCCTTGTTGAATATTTACCTTTCAACAAGACAATGATCTGAAACTTGGTCATGAAATGTTTATCAGAGAGGAATTACAGACCTCCCAAAGTGATGGTGTAAAATCCTTCAAACCTAAAAGTTCTAAAATCTTTGCCGCTGAATGCAGAGGAAAAGCATGAATAATTCAAGATATGGTATTACTGGTTTGAAGAAAAGTTTAAAAACTTTTCATGAACATTCCTAACATAATGTTTTATATTACGTTTATGCCTTTTCCATCCAGAAGAAAGAAAAAAAACCCGACTGCAAATCAAAATTATAAATGGATACATTAATAAGTGTAATATTAATTGGATTGTGGACAGTTTTTCCTTTTTTAACTTTTGTGATGTTCTTTTAAAATCGTGTAATTAAATACTGTTAATTATAATATTATATTAATATTTCCACTGCAGATTCAGGGAGAAATGCTGTCGGCAGAAAGAAAATAATGGATATGATATGGATATCGGCAGCTAACTATTGCTCTGGAAAAAAACAAAAAAGGGAAATATTTTGAGTAATTGATTCAGAAAAATCAAGTCTTCATCTTGAGTGACTGTTTCATTTAAACAATGAACTAAAAATCTACTGTTCTCTGTGTGACTGTGAACAGACCTGTAGAGAAAGGACAAATGTTGTGGGAGAAGGATGATGCAAAAGCACAGAGGCATGCTGGGTAGAGAGTCCAGCAGAGGAACTGCAGAAGAGTATTACCCTCCAGGTTCATATACAACCACTGGTGAGCTGCAAGCGATATGAGAAAAAAAATGAATCACCAATTTTTTCTTTTACTTACTCAAGTGTGTATTCTTGATATATTGGAGTGTGCTTTGTGTGTGTCTACCTCTCAGCAACTTTGTTACACTGAGATCCATGAGGAAACTTAGGATGGCTGTCAGAATCCCCAGAGTTGCGTAGCCATACCACTCAATCCCACACATTGCTCCAAAGCAAAGCCTCAGCTTTAACAGCCATTCTATGAAAACAGAAACCTGCCAGTAAAATCTGTATCTGAGGCCTATGTGAGGGCAGAAAATACCATTGATGCAGATTGTCAGACGACATAAAGATTTCTCCCACATACACAGAAATTTTCTAAGTAATTCAAAGTTATGACTAAAATCCAAGCAGTCTTTGGACTCTTTATGGCCCCTCCCTAAAAGCTGCTGGTTCATCTGATTGCTTTTGATTGGATATAGCTACTTCTCAAATCCATGTACGATCATTTATCTTCGAACCCGAATCTGATCTAGAACAATCTGGACAGTACAAACATTCAAAGAAACAACACTCATACTTGTTACTTGTTACTTGCTTAATAATAATAACACAAAGATGCCAGCTGAGGCATCGGCGGATCCACCAAACATGGAGAAGGGTATGGAACTTTTACTCGGCCATTTTCATTTTAAAGTTCCTCCAGACGACGGAGTCGACAGAACCAAAGTCATCTGTAAACACTGCCAAGTTGATTTGTCTTCTCAGCGTAGTAGTTCCAGTCTAAAATATCACTTAAAGGCAAAACACACAACTGATAGCAGCAAGTCATTCAAGGAAACAGACAGTGGAGCGAGGCTTCTACATAAAAACTACAGAAAGATGCTGATGTTAAAAATGTGTTTGCACAACAAATGTTATGGCACTTTCATTCATATGGCAGCACATTTAAAATAAAACTAAATGCTAAAAGCTATACACAACTTTTGAATTCATTTTGGGATTTTGCGGACAAATGCGATTAATCGTGATTAATCAGGGAAATAATGTGATTAATTAGATTAAACATTTTAATCGTTGCACAGCCCTAGATAGCTAATTCATCAGCATAAAACAGAATTTTCTGGAAAACAGACCCCACCCACTGTCGCCATGAGTGTAGAGGTTATCTTATTTGACATTACACAGTACATTCAAATCTGTGGTCTGTTGGTTGGTTTTCTACTTTTTTATTTGTGTGACCAAACAAAAGTCATGTATAAAGATTTAATTCTGTTAGATCTAGATTAAAATTCATTATTTATCATTATTCTAAATAGCAATATATTGGTGCAGCTGGTAACAGTCTTTTATTGTTATTTAATAACAGTCTCTTTTTTTTTTGTTTTACTACATTTTCTTGTATTTCATCTTCAGATATTCATGTCTATCTACAATAAGAGATCAGGTAAGATGGAACATGTAAGCATGAAAAAGTGTATATATTAATATTCAAAGTTTTTCTGGCCATGTTAAACATGACAGTCCCCCGTGATATTTGACAGTATCTCTTTAGGTTCCTGAAGTGAAAAGGCTTTCAGGATATCTGTTTCCGATGTGGTCAGATCCAAATAGCAGATCATTATTTCTTATTTTCTTAAAGGTAATTAAAAAAGAAAAAAAAAAAGCCTGACCAACTGGAAAGCTGCAAAATAATAGACTGAAATTACAGAGCATGAAAAAACATCAGAAGGTCACATGGGCATTTAAATCAAATTATTACAAGTATACATTTAAAATAAGTAAGTATGATTTATTATGGAGACAAGGCTGTCTGTTCTCTAACTCCTAATGCAGAAAATACATAGACATAGCATTACAGATTATCTTTTATCACCAAAATCTTAAAGCAAATGGATTGTGATGCCCTTGAATGTGTAAATGATTTATGACGTCTCAGCTTAAGGTAAAAGAAAACTCAAATTATTGTGCACGATCATATTGAAGCTTGGCTTTCAAATAGGTGCTCTCAGGTG
Organism: Odontesthes bonariensis; assembly: GCF_027942865.1. Taxonomy (NCBI): domain Eukaryota; kingdom Metazoa; phylum Chordata; class Actinopteri; order Atheriniformes; family Atherinopsidae; genus Odontesthes; species Odontesthes bonariensis. The sequence continues at coordinate 11,763,035 of NC_134515.1, read as the reverse complement.
AAATGATTGTGTTTCTATTGATCATATTCTTCTAATTTTTCAAGTCACTCTGACCTTTGACAGTTGCGTGGGGCCCTCTGCATGGTTTCCATGGATCCAAAAGGAGCAGGTTCTTATTATGGGATGTTTCCGAATGATTATATTGCTCCTGGATGTTGATCTCCATGTCTATTTCCTTCCGAGGAGATTTATCTGAGCTATTCAGTTTGCAATGAAATGTGTCATAATGCCATGAATTAAATCTCAAATAAGATGCCTTGGTGAAAATGAAATACAAGCATTTCAGTCAGATGGACTTACCTTTTAGTCGTACTTGAAGAGTTATATCTGTTAGTATGTAAGTGTAGTGTGGATCAGTTGGTAGGTGGCTGGTAACTGACCTCTGTTGAGGTATTTGCATAGAGATGATGGAGCAGTCACGGTTGAAAGCGTAGCTAATATTAACTCTTAGAAGGAACATTTGTAGATGCCCTTCATCTGCCTCGACTGCAGACATGCAGAGTTAGAGAAAAAAACATTTTCATGAAGCACAGCTGTTGATACATTTTTGTTGATACCATCAGAAGCAATACTAATGTAGACATTAGGGATTAATTAAGTATAACCATAGCACTGATCATATACTTAGAAAGCTATTATTATATGAAGTCAAGTCCAGATATTGTGGCCTATACGGCTAGTATTCACCATTTTCTTGTTCTCAAAAAATCTCTTGATAGAAATGTCTTCAGGTATCTTAAAATCTCTTTTTGTTAAAAAGGACCTCTCGTCTCCACCATCGCCCCCCAGTCTTTGCTTGCTCATGATTGGGGATTGAATTGATTTTTTAGCTTCTTGAGCAACAAACTGTCATTAGGTGCATTATACTACAATAGATTTGGCAAATTTGGATTTAATTTGATCTTAATGAATTGAATTGAATCAGATTATATTCTGATTAAAGTGATTTGGATTGTAATTGGATTTAATTTGATTTGTTTTAACTGCTCCCGCCTGCTTGAGCGTTTGCATTTGGACGGTGCTGTCCTTTGTACCCACCCGTGATGAAAGTTGTAGGCAATAGAGAGCAAAGAATGAGCCTAAACCTCATTTTTCACATGTTTATTCTGTAGACACATGTTTTTTTTTTCTAGCTAGCCTTATTTTCTTGGTTTGGTAAGCATTTTGCTGCAAATCTTTGGTACTGCTGATTGGTAGAGTAATTTGATATGACTCAAAATACTGGTCTACAGTGTTATTAGTGGTCAAGTCCTGCAGGTTACCTTGAACAGCTTCAGAAAGAAAAGGCTAGTCGAAAGATAACTGCAAAGTTGTAATATTATTAAACAAGCTTCAGAGACAAGGTAGGGAATTACAGGTTTTATCATGATTATCTGTCCTCTGCTATTGCTATAAGTGTGATTCTCTTTTACAGATCAGATTGTGACGAATGGAGGACGTTGCTCTGACCTTCCTGCCAGTGTTTGACTTCAAAGATCCTCTTTTTAAAAAGTCCCTCGGAGGCAGAAATGACATTTAAATAGAGCAAAGTGTCAGAGAACCTGTAGATCTTTGACACTTTGCAGGAAATCAAGGTTTAGCTCTGGTAACCTGTGGAAGGTTAGGGAAATAATTGTTCATATCCTGAATCAAACACACAGATGCATACACACACATGTGTACACGCACAGACTTTATATAAGCCATTAGTTAATGTTTATATTCCTCAGCTATTTCTCCGATTTGTGCTTTCAATTAGCACCTGTGTTATTTTTAGAGATTTAAAGTCTGCATGCTGTGAGTATCAAGCACACCATCTCTCACACATGCTTATATACACATACACAAACACACCAAATGCTTTTGTGAGTGGCAAACTTGTTTCCATGGGAACAGCACACAGAGACAACTGGAGAGTCAGATGACAATTATTTTTGAGGACCTGAGAAGTTTCCCCTCTGGCAAATAAGATAACAAGTTCATGAAATGATGTAACACACGTTCCAAATCCCAAAGTAGACGTTTGAAAATAAAGATTAACCTGTACTTAAGAGCAAAAAGTCCCAAATTTGATGTCCCAGAAACTTTATAAAAGTCCACATGCAACACAAATTTGATCTGTAATAGTTCTTCAGAAATATTTCAATGAACCAAAATGGAAGCAAATTCTAAAAATCACAATTTGCTGCATATTTGCTGTAATATGAGTAACTATTAAAATATAGTATGAACACCGTAAATACATATACATGTACAGTATATGTCAAATAATAGATTTTTTAAGAGAGTGACTTTTTATAGAGTAGTGTTAATACCATAAAGGTTTTAATGATACACTATTTATTGCCACATAAGCTGTCATCTGTGCCATCTCAGTCTATCTGTTGGTAATCTTATGCTGAATCACATCTGCAACTGCAATCACAAATAATCTGCACACATTGACATTATGGGGACATGTCTTCACTATGGGAACAAATAGCAAGTCTGTACAAACAAGGAATGTATACCCAGATTCCCACCAAAAAAGGGGAGCAGGTGGTGGGCCAAGCAATGAGTAAACAATATGATGAGGTGCAGCAGAGCTTGAAACAACACTTATTTGGTGCAATAGATGAGGTTAGATTGGAGCCCTGCAGTGTCTGAGCTGTTCGTTTTCTTCTCTGACAAAAAGAAAGTCTCTGTAACGTGAGTTATTACACTTTAAAGGGAAAATAAATCACATGTCAGTATTTGTAATCATTGGGAGGGAACATTGGTGTTCAAGCAAGCTGGAGAGTGAAATGAAAATTAGAGCAAAGGATCACAGTACACAAGTACAAAGCTGTGAATATGAAAAAAAAGCAGTAAATCCAAAAAATGAAGCCATTTGCCAATTGTTCCACCGTGGTGAAGTTCTACAGCACAAATTAATATGTCAATACCTCCTAACAACTGTTTAAGAAGGTGTGCATTGCAGATTTTATGCTAAAATGCAACTGCCCACCTCTTTTCTTTGCCAGTGTAAATGTAACTGAGCTCTACCTGTTCAAACAGCAGGCAGACCAACAGCCTTTTGACTCAGGCAGACAACAGAGGGGAGAGAAGATTAGAGAAGCCGTCCAGAATCCCACCAGAATCTGGTCCACAGCACAAAACTTTGCAGTTTAATGATAAAGGTGCAAAAGTTTTACTTTAAAAAAAAAAAAAAAATTGTTTTACTCTCTGTTTTTGTACTTCTGACAATGATTATAACTCCATAAAGTAACTTTATGAAATAGTAGTTGGCTGTTGCATCACACTAAATAGGCATAAACATTGCACATTTGGAGGTCAGAGGGGTTGTAGGCATTACAGTCAGGCATTACACACCTGACTGCCCAGTGGCAGAGCCTAAATTGATTCCTATCTTTTCTACTGTTGCCTTCAAATACCTTTACTTTTAAATGTCATTTTTGTATTCAGTCATTTAATTTCCTTGCCCTTTTCACTTAATGTTTTTTCCCTTCTCTCATTACAAACTACTTCATTAAGTTTAGGTATTAAAAACAAGATGGTTGAGGTTAGGTATTAAAAGTACTTGGTTAACTGGATGAAGCCTCGCACAAACAAGGACGTTTGATATGTTGCCATCTCAGAATTTCTAACCACGGACTGTGACACTGCTTCGTTTTGGGGTTGTGGACAAACGTTCCTGTTCCATATTTTTGCGGTAAGACAGGCAGTTTTATGGAAGATGGAAAAATAAGAGGGAGAGAGGGGAGAGGCAGGGTCTCTGCAGAAAAATGCCCCACCACTCACTTTTATCACGACTGTGGATTGCGAGAGACCCTTTTTGAAAGATGTATTTGTTGTTTTTGAAGTAAAATATGTCACATTCTATGGTGAAGAAATGTTTCCTATTTACTTTTGGAAATGTGCTGGCAACACAAGCAGCCATACACTGAACCAAGGTCATAATGGTAACCATTTTGTTTCATTTGCTTAAGTTTAAAAAGTTATATGCGCAAACAGTTTAATTTATCAGACACCTAGATCAGACACTTTTCCATATTTCCACGTATCTTTGGTCACTTTTGCCAGTCAAATAATTTGTTAGCATGAAGTTAATATATTTTTTCTTTAGTTACCTCTTCCTGGGATGTTGCCTGGCTTGCCAGTGAAAGAAGTGCAGATGCTTTAAATCTGTTTGAGTAGGATACCTAATTGGACTGTACCAAGTTCTTCAAGCAGAACAGGGAAGGTTTGGGTTTTTCCAGTGCGTTTTTGATTTTTTTCTTTTCTTTTTACCTTTGACTAAGGTAGTCCTGTTTGTTTTGGGTTTTTTTTTTGGGGGGGGGGGGGGGGGGGGTTGTCATAAATTACTACTTAACAAGGTACTGATCAGTTTTGGTGTTAGTTTAGTTTATTTAAGTGGTTCATTTATTTTCCCGCCCTGTGATGGACTGGCGACCTGTCCAGGATGTACCCCGTCTCTCGCCGATGACCGCTGTTGGATTAAGCGGGTACAGAAAATGAACGGATGGATAGAGTTTATTTTCCAATTATGTGTTTGAATGGCTTGATCAGCCAGTACATATGCTCCCCTCATGTCTCAGTTTGGTTGATCAATTAGTGCTTGAGTTTGCTTTGTTGGTGCCTGAGTTGAAGTTTGTATTGTTGATTTCTTCTATAGGTCCAAATATGATTGTCATAGAACTTCATTTTCTTTTGGTTTGTCAAAAAAATTAGAAATGTATTCTATAATCGCCGTGTCTCTCTGTCTCCACAGTCCCTGACAAAACACTGTTTAGGTTAAGTTTAGCACATAAGATGGAGAAAAATCATTTCTAAAACGAAGAATCAAAAGAAGAAGCCGAACTGGATCAGTGAATCTGATCCAGTAGGAATCCATGTCGTCTCACCCCTGAGTCAACTCTATTCCTGTGTGTTTGTGTTTGCATTCCATTTGTGCCCACACACAGTAATACACACAGTCATATGTCATAAACGTCAGAGGAACGGAAACTTACTCTAACCCTAGTTACAGTAAGTACCAACCTAACCACAGGAAAAGCATGTATCCTGGTTTTAACCTCATGCAGTAGGTATGTGTTCATTTCCATTCACTTGACCTACATGTAGAAATGCCTTAAGGTGGAAGTCATGCTAGATTTCTGATTGAAGATGTGAAGCTATGATCTGTTGAGCTTCCTAACATAAGCCTCTGAGATTTGGAGCTTCTTTAAATCTCATGTTAATATGCTTACTTACATTACTCCCAATTGCTCTTTTCTTAATAAAATTAACCTAGAAAGAGCAAGAAAAAGAGCAAAGAACTAACATATCTGTTTAGATTAAATTCAACCCAATTTATGTTCTTACTAATTTCAAATTTGTATAACTTAAAAACATTCAGTATCATTTGAGCAAGACAAATTGTAAATATTATTTTTAAGTTTCTTTGTCTGAACTGGTATCCCACCTTTAAAAAAAACTTTTAAATGACAGCTTAATTTAAGGCTGCAACAATGCTGCCTGTCTCTGTTGCCTCTGCAGTGCTTTCCAGCCCCCCACCTCCCTTCCTCTTTCATTTTTCCGCTTTGCGTGATTATCTCCTGCCATCGCCCCATCTGACAAGCTGTCATCTTTCCCAAGCTTTTGACATTTCTCCATAGGTGCTCATCTGATTCCTCCTAGTGGAGCTACATGCCCTGGAAGTAGCCTGGTCTTAAGCTTTATATATTGTTAATACTACATGGTTGATTGATTTTGAGGATCTCATCATTTGCATTATCCCAGAAAATGGTCTTGATGGCAGCTCCATTAGATGTGCACAACACTATAGCCAACGTGAACCAACAATATTACTGTTACCAGGGAGCTGAGGAGGTTCTGTGTACTTCCTAACTGGGAGGTGCTGAGTTGCTGGGCTGGATTTAGACCTTAAGTAGGGGACTATGTGCTCTGAAGTGATAAGACTGGAATCAAATAATACTCTGTGGTGTAATTTGTAACATACAGTGATCTTTTGAACATCAAAATAAAATAGGCTTACCATTGACTGCAAACTGCTGTCACTTTTGGGATGATTATAATGGCAGTTATTTAATTAGGCTCTGGTGAAAATAGCTAATAAATCAATAGGTATTTTGTCCATATCTAAATTAAAAAGCACCTACTGTTGACTGAAATGAAAAAGCAGAAGTGAAATACACAACATTATGGAGCCCACAAATGGATTTAAATGGATTAGCTATCAGCGGCTTTAATTAGAGAGAAGAGCAGTGAGTGTTTTCTTATCACGATGGGCTGTGCTGTCCGTGCAGTTATTAATAGCCACAAAGCAATGTCACCACTAAGTCCCCTGTCCCTCCTCATGGCTTTGTTTTCATGCACATTCTTTCCATCTTTGTTTTGCTCTTAACTTATCCTCAGAGATATGAGGTAAGGTTCCTTTTTCACTTTCCAGTTCGTTTTCTCACTTCATCCAACCCAGCAGGAGGAAAGAGAATTTGATCCTTTCAGATCATTTGGTCCTAATGTTCTGTGCTTAATATATAAGGGATTGAATTAATAAACTAACGAGGGGAACAAAAATCCTCTCCAATGAGATCAGACCATGTTGTGAAAACAGTGGGCTTGATGTCTTTTAATGGTCGAACCATGTGAGGATCCAGTTTCAGGTCAAAGACATACTGAATATTAAGAAAGCTGAAGAAACACACTGATGGAGTGATGGAGCACTGTGGGAATTAAAGGGGGGACAGGAAAGCTATTTAAGGGATGGTGTGTTTGAAACGACAACTGCTGTGCCCCCCACCCCCCTGTTCTTTTTCTACCACTCTCTGTCAAATCCTACTCTCCCTCCCTCTCTTAACCTAAGGCCCTTCATTGCGCAGAACTTTTCCAACCACAGACTCTCCTCTACATCCCTCTGTAGGTCTTATGATAAAAATAGAACACTATTCCCCTTTTCCAATGAGCTGTGACACACGTGCCACCTCCCAAACATGCATGAGGCTGTACAGAATATAAAGGCCATGTGGGAGCGGCTGCAGGAGAGAGGGCCAATAAGCGGGGTTCTCATAAAACAATAAAAAAAGAAATAGAAAAGGAGAGATTTTTTTAAAAACAGCTGTGTGAATGATTCAAGCCTTTGGAAGACTCCCAGGGCCACAAAAAGAATCATCTCTCTCCGCCTGCCTCTTCTCTTCCTTTACTCCTCCTCTGCCTTACTCAGCACTTGCAACCATCCATGAGTGTGACCAACTCCTCAGCTTATCGATCGGAGCGTAGTTTCCACCAGACTTCATCCTCTACTTCGTCCTCTGGTAACCCATACATGGAGAAGAGCCGGGGACTGTTTGCCGAGGACTTTGGCTCCTTCATGAGGCCCGGGAGCGACACTTTGGGTTTTTCCAGTAAGTTGAAAGCTTTGGAACTCATTTTGTAAACAAGAGGGTATGAATTGATGACAGAAGCATTTTTAAAGAGACAGCTTTATACATCTAGTTGGAAGCAGTTTGAGTACTGTGTGCTTTTTTTCTTCTTCTTCCATAAAGTGGTGATAAAATATTTCAGAAGGGACATTTTAGAAGAAGAAGACAACAAGCAGGACTGAGTCTATGAGGCAGACGGATTCTGGTGGGGTTGATTTGTTAAGATAAATGTTCTCAAAAACAAGACCGTAACCATGGTGCAGTAGATGAACAGAAAACTGTACAGTATACACAAGAGAACACGCTTACTTACAGATTACTGAACCACCTTTGCGTTTAAAGTACATAGTGAGATCATGAGACATTTCACTTTACAGTGCCTGATTCATCCTCTGGCTCCGTAATATGTCCAGTTGGTGTGAACTGCTCTGTATCACTTCACCTTTGGTGCACACAGAAGTGTCAATGTCTAACATGTGACCTTTAAATAGACTCACAGGCTGTGTTGGGGGCAGAGCAGAATTGTTTTAGACCCATGACTGGTATACCTTCAGGAAGAGTGCTGCTAAAGCGAAATCAACACACATACACATGCCGGCAAGCCGGGAATGTTGGCCTTACTGCCAGCAGTCTGACTTCACACACTGAGTATCTGTGATGACACCTGCATTAGGAATGATCAAATGGTTGCCCGGTGACCAGTGCACACACACAGAGTAGGAATGATGTCACTAATGAAACTGACTAGCATATGTGAAGTCGGAGCACACACACTCACAACGCCACACTGGAAATGTTTGTCAGGTACTGCCACAAAGTCTAGTCAGAGAATCCACTGCGACATCTCGAACAGCAAAGAAATCAGACAAGTCTGAGTTTTGTTGTGATAATGTATATAGTTTAATATTCACAAGTAATGTAATGCCTCTAAGCAACCTCATTTCCACATGTGGCAGGCAGCTGCTTCCAGGGGCAAAACTCTGAACAACCGAGGTAGACATAGAAGGGGGAGGAGGGAGACAAAAGCTCTTTTCATTCTGCCCGTTCAAGGCGGGATGAATGTGTCTTTGTTGTAAAACGCCGCCCTGTTTTTAAGGTACAGGGGCAGAATCAGGGATTGGAACTGATGTGACTGTGAGTTGGCAGTTACAGAAGTACATAGATGAATTGCAGTATTCTTGAGAGACAGCAGGAATAGTGGAACATGCCTGTCCAACCAACACTGTTGTCACTCAGTTGATTGGTGCTGACTTGCCCCTAGAAGCCTACGCTATACGGCTTTAAGCTGCTGCTGTTTGGTCTTTTGCGCACCTACATAGTGTGAAAAGGGCTAAAATTAGCACCTGACTGTAGTAATGAATGGCTATGAATTGAATTGAATTGAAATTAAAGAGGACATACATTTTCTAAGCAGTTGGGGACCAAAACGGAGCTAAAAGGAAAGTAAGTGTCATAGTTACATCAATGTATAAAAACAATGTCCAATAAATGACCATCCCACTGGCTTTTTTAACTGTTGAAATTGTAGTGTCACTTTAATATTTTGATCTTTCTACTGTCCCAAGTGTCCAATAAATCGTCATAACCTCAAAGGATTAGGTCTAACACAGGTGTTAAATAGTAAAAGTTCACTTGGATCCGCGTGATGTAAAATATGTCGTCAAAGGGTGTTTGAGAGTGTACGTTCCAGTTTGTTATGACTATACGCTTTATCAATAGTGCACATGCACAGCTCACCTCTTTCCGTCAATGATGATCTACTCTGCTTGTATAAAACAGGGTTTTTCAATTTGACTATAAGCTGATGTTAAAACAACAACAATTACACGTGGTGTAGCAAATAGGCTATAATAGGCCCTCACCAGTCATATCTTTCCCTGATTCATCCCTCCATTACTACATGTCAGTCATGATGGAGCAACCAACCAGCTGGTCCCCTTATACAACAACACATGCATGTGCAGAATACGTGAATGATTACATGTAAACATGTTCATGTGCATGCTCGTATAGAAAGACACTATTTATTAAAGCACCAAAATGCTGATATGGATAACAGTTGTTTGATAAGCAAAGTGTGAACTTTCTTTAATGTTGTATATAGTTAGTTGGGGAGCTGTCTCTTAACTATAGCCACAAACTTATGAAATAATTCAGAAGTGTAATAGCAATTCAATGACAATTCATGTTCATATTCCAAAATATGTAGCCATTAATACTTGCAGCATGCAAATGTGTTTCATCCATTTTACTCTTTTTTTAGGATAAAAAGTTGGTTGTTTGAAAACAAGGAAGTGAGGATCACATTTCTCCCTATTTTTATATTAAAAATAATCTCTCTTGAAAAGGCACTCGGTGCTCAACAGATCATTTTTCACAGTGTAGCAATGACTCTGCACATGACTGTGACTGGAGTCAAACTACTTCAGAGCTATCGATATATTATTTACTCTTTCAATCTGAAGGTATAACAGCATGTTTAGATGTAGATTATTTTGCTGATCTTTACAAACTCCAAAACACTGACGATGGAAGATTAATTCAAAATGTTTTAAGTCTTTTTACACCAGAATCTGTGATGTGTCAGTTGCTTTTCATGACATGATTTAATGAAATCAACATAATTGTAAATCTTCCTGTGACATGATGCATCCTTTTAAAATCAGCGAGCACGTATGGGTAAGTTGAAACCAATTCAAAATGAAACATCAAATGCAACTATTTCAATATTGCTTTGACAAATGTGCAATTTCACACTGAAGTACAAGAAAAAAATACTCAGCAGCAAGAAGTGTAAATAAAAATTCAAGGAAAATGAACTGGCTAAGATATTTAGATATACTGAACTGTACTTTCCTTTTTTGTCTTGTGGTGGTTTCAGGCGGAGCTGGAAATATCAAAACTCTTGACGATTCCTACCAGTTCACAGTCGATGTGAGGGACTTCTCTCCTGAGGATGTGATCGTCACCACATCCAACAACCAGATAGAAGTTCATGCAGAGAAGGTGGGCAGTGTTCCTCTTAATCAGAAATATGAACACATTGTAGATTCTTTAATGTGAGCAGAAGGACCTCGAATCAGTCCTCCTCAGTAACAAATCATCCAGTAATCTATGATAGTCTCTCTGTTGCAGTTAGCCCAGGATGGTTCGGTGATGAACACTTTCACCCACAAGTGCCAACTACCTGAGGATGTGGACCCCACCTCAGTGACATCCTCACTGGGTGCAGAGGGGACCCTAACAGTCCGGGCACGGAGACACCCAGCAAAACATGAGCTCGTACAGACCTTCCGCACGGAGATCAAAATCTAGAGAGGGACCAGCTCTCTCACAAACCCCACACTTCTTGTGTTTTTCATGTTACTCAATGTATTTCTTGTCTTCGCTGTAATCATCGTGTCAGCCTCTGCTCTATAAAACACGTCCACATCCACCTTCACTGACAGCAACATGGCCTGTTGCTGCTCATTTATGTTTTGAGTTGGTTCATTTATTCTCTATCTCTAACACACACATTGAATAATCAGTTTCCTATTTCACTCCTGTCCTCAACACATTTCCAAAACTGATAAATCGCTTTGATAAAAATTGGTTCTCATTAATCATAATTTATTACATATTGTTACTTGTGTGAATGAACTGACATTTTATGACATTAAACACGATTGACAGTAAATATCCTGTTCTGTCAAACTCTTTTGAAGAATAAATCACCAAATTAATTGTACTCATTGTGGGCTTGGAGTTTGAGGGGAGAGCTTTTCTGATAAATCAGAGTGTGAAAATATTAACAATAGGATGAGGATTAATTTTGGTTTGGATTGATTTTTATGTTAATTTTAGGTCTTTAACCAGAACACATTTATGTGTTTTATAATCCAGTGCTGTATCTCTAGCCATTTTGACTTTCATGAGGATGGTGACGGCTGCATTAGGGTGACTGTGACCCCAATACCAAAATTGTTATCTATACATTATGATTTATTGATACATCCATTTTTTTTCTTTATACCTGCTTTATACAGTTCACAGTCCTTCACAGGAAGAAGGAAAACATGCAAACTCCCCACAGAAAGCCCCCTGCTGACCAAAACTGTCTTCATTTTACATGCTCGTCAATTATATATGAAGATTGTTTTTCAACACATATTTGGATAAAATCCCAGATGTGACCATCACAAGGCACACTACTGTCGACATAAATAAGAAACAAGGTTAGCATTCAGTTTGAGGACACAAAGTGCATTTATTCAATCTTGGAACCATGTCCTCCTTACATTGAAAATAATTTCAAAGAAACAACTTAAGTAACATTTTTAAAGTCAGTGTATTTGTGCCACGCTGTGATGTGACTTCAGCTCAGCAGGAAGTGCAGTCATCTGCCAAGAAGAGGATTGGTGGGTCGATTTCCTGCTTCCCCACACCACGTGTAAAAGTGACTTTGGGCAAGACACTGAATCCCATGTTGCCTCTGATGCATTCACTGGTATGTGAATGAGTGTGATAAGAAAAAAAGCCCAGCATAACCTCTAACAGTGAATACAATAAGTGCTGAATGAGTGTGTGTGAATGGGTGACTGTGACGAAGGTGTTTTGAGTGTTCGACTAGACCAGAAAAACCCTCTATAAATACAGTCAGTTTACCAGTCATGCTGTAGCCTTTTATGAGTTTCAAAAGACACTGGTCTTGTGTAATTTGTTTAAATCCCTTCTTATGTTGCGTAACACTCACATTCACATATTTATATGCAAAGATCAAAATCTAGGATTTGGTATAAAAAAAAAAGAAGAAAAAAATAGAAAAAATAAAGATTATTGCAGTTAATTCATTGAATAAATAGCCATATGTACAATATTTTTGAAGAACGTATTTTTTTTTATTTGTTTTTTTATTAAATCATGTACAAAATACATGGCTTACGTCATCTTACATTTTAAAGGAGCAGGTGCATATGAAGAATGCAGAACAGAAAACGTGAAAATAAAATCTTCATAAAATAAATAAAGACAAAATAATGTTTCCTAGGGGTTTTGTCGCAAATCGTATTTTTCAAACAAACTAAACAGTTTCATAGCATTTTTACTTTTTATAATATTAAGGGCTTTGGTAAAGGAAAGAAAATCTTCATGAAATACTGAAGAACATGAAATATAGGTTCCTGGTCGTGTGTTTTATTAACTCGGGCTGCTGGCGCCACCTTGCGGCCATCTTCGGCTCCAACATGTGTTCATACTGCGCATGCTCCGTTGATACATCCGGCTGGTCCCTATCAATCGATCAGAGAGAGGAAGATGGCGGCGGATGGAGTCAGCGGGGCAGGATCGATCACCGAAAAACTCGATTGGGTTGGTTTCTCGTAAGTGAGTCAGAAACTACGTAACACCGCGTTATCAAGCTTTGTTAACCCGGTGCAAGGAAGCGACAACGAGCAGGTAATTATGGAGGTGGTTTGTGTAAAAATGGCGCTTCCTTTGGAGCTATTGAGCGAGCTAGTTGTGAAAACAACAAGAGATGAAGACAGGCCCGAGTCGCCTGTCCGCCATCTTGTCCCCCCACTTCATGCATGTAGGCACGCTAAATTAATCCCTGATAACAAAGCTACAAGGATGGAGGAATTGTAATCGATGCATTGCACTGTCAAACCTCGGTGCCAAAACTTGTATAAAACTTTAAGTTTCATTAACTAAAGATGTGCATGACCACCAGGACATACGTGAAGCGTAATATATTGTTACTGTTGTTGAATCTGACAGCTCGAGGAGTCGTTAGCCAACATTACATTTCTTTATATCATGTTGCATCGCATTTCGCTGGCAGAGTTTCCGAATTAATGTAGTTTTTATTTTGTTGTTAAAGTGACACTTTGGCTGAAAATCTTTTCGTGTTGTGGGTGTTTATTGATGCATTGTTTACCTAAAGAATAGAGGCCTACTATCCAGCTACATGGTCAGACTGCTGTCATAAACAAACCTAAAAAGAAAAGAAAAAGAAAACACGTACTGTTAATTAAGCACTGGTTACACAACCCAAGCTTTTACCCACGAAGTATTGCTACTTGTAGATTATCCTGGTTATAGAATAATTTATAAACAGTTGGCACATACTCACTGGTGGTAATATCAATTGCTGAATGAAGTAACTTTATCTTTCATAAACTTTTTACAGTGCTGAATTAAAACAAGGACAAATGTGTGTTTCTTTTTTTAGCTTGTTAAGTGCCAATTTGATCAAATCTTTGGAAAAAGATGATGGTTTGTTGCATATAAATGGGAGACACTCCAACTAAAATTTAATGATGAAATAGATGTTAGTTATGATTATTTGTAGATTTGTAGATTTTTTAATGAGACAAATCATTATTTTTGTTTTTTTTGCATTTTCTGGCTGAAAAGCCGATATTTTGGGTCGCATAATGCCAAATAGCAGTGGGCTCTTCAACAGTGCGGACACTTTTGTGTCTTTTCCACAGTTTATGCCTGGATACCACCCACTCTCAGGGATCTGTGGACAGTTTTGTCGACTTCATTGTTAGGTTTTAACTAACACTCGTCATTTAACTGCGAGTCTTCGAAATAGGTGCCCTGTGAGTAAAGTAAAGCACAGGTGGACACCAGTAATGCTGTGAAAGTGTAATAGACTATGTATGATGCACTAAACCCCTGTTGTGCTACAGCGTAGGGTTTGAACACCTATATAAATTGAATATTTCAGTCTCTTTATTGAATTAACAAATGCAAAAAAATAAGTTTTATTTTGCACTGACATTGTGCAGAAGAGTGTGCAGATTGTAGAGGGGAAATTAATAGATTCATAGATACTGTTTCTTAGTTAGAAACGCAGTTTGCAGGAAAAGAAAAACTTGAAAGGATCAGAAAGTTTGGCTGGTGGTGTAATTATATTAAGGTTAAACGATATGGACTTTACTGGAAACTCACATTATATATGAAAAACCTTGCATGGTTTACTGGCTTAGAAAACCATATAAATTCAAGATTTTCTGACTTTTGGTTGAAGTAGCCTAAGCAATACCAAACAGGGACAATATGTAAGTAAGTAAGTAAGTAAATGTTTATTTTTTATAGCACATTTACAAGTGGCAGAGCCGCACCAAAGTGCTTTACAGTAAAAAAAAAAAAAGAGCTAAAAATAAAAATATGAATCAATCACAGTATGCACAGATGAGGGTTTAATTAGTTGAATTCATGTGGTGAGATCACCTTGAAATTTAAGTAGTTTGAACTGACTGAACAATATACTTTTTAGACCCCCCCCCCCACCCCCCTTTCAATTTGGGCTGCTGAAAAAGCTAAAATAAGGAATCCTTTCTTGTACTTTAACTCACAGAGCCCGTGCCTGCTAGCTTTGCACACCGTCTTGTAACCCTTCAGGACGATGGAGTTCCCATGGCACAGCGCAGAGGTTCTGGAGCAACTTAACCGGCAGCGCAGGCAGGGCCTGCTGTGTGACTGCACTTTTGTTGTGGATGGTGTGGACTTCAAGGCCCACAAAGCCGTGCTGGCAGCCTGCAGCGTTTACTTCCGCACTTTATTTCTGGATCAGAAGGATGTAGTGCATCTGGACATCAGTAATGCAGCAGGTGGGATCTGGTTGAGCTGCAATAATTTTCCTGTTCCAGTGCTCTCTTTTTTTGCTTTTTTTGCTTTCTAACCAAATCTGATGTCTTGCTGGTTACTGTTACAGGTTTGGGTCAAGTCCTGGATTTCATGTACACTGCCAAGCTGAGTCTGAATTCACAGAATATTGAAGACGTGTTGTCTGTTGCCCACTTTCTTCAGATGCAAGAAGTCATAAATGCATGCTCTGCATACCAGTCAATGTCAAATTCGGCCCTCGCACTGGATTTTGCAGTTGGTAAGTCAGCTCTACAAATATGTTTATGGCCTTTTTTTCCGCGTAGTGCTGCAGTGAATACTCAGACTAATTAGCTTTTGCAATCAATGCATCATCTCTGACTTAAAAAATAATTTTTGGGGAAAATGTCTTGAATGTTTATTTTCTTTTTTTTTAGTTCATTGTGATATTGAACCTTTTTTATATTGGTGAAGTTATTAATAAATTGTACATTTCTGCAGAATTGTTTTACTTTGGTTGTTTATTAATTATATATAAATGGCAAAAATGTGATTATATTCTGTGTTGTAATCAAAGTGTGAAATATTAAATACAGAAACTGTCCACCATGTTCTTTTGTTTTAAATTCAGCTGTCTTTCTTTGACAAAGCAGATGAAAAAACAAGTGAAAAAGAGCAGAAAGAGGACATTGAAAATCACCTGTCAGAAGTTGCAGCACAAGCAGAAGAGCGTCCTCCCACCACTTCCGTGGAAGAGTCCAAACCAAGTCAGGACATCTCTGCGGACACACAACAAACTGTTTCTCAGCCCAACTTCTCCAGAACGCACCCGGGTCGCGGACGACCCCCCAAAACCACTCTGCTTTCTGCTCAAAAGAAAATATCAGTGAAGAAGGATACTGAAACTGCTGCACCCAGATTTAAGGATGACCCATCTGATGCAGACTACGCTCCCAGTAAATATAGATTTATAGAAAGTCTTCTGAAATATATAAAGCAGCGATGTCCAAAGTTGGTCCTCGAGGGCCGCTGTCCTGCAGGTTTTAGATGTTTCCCTGCTTCAACACACCTGATTTAGATGAAATGGATCTCTTCAAAAGATTGTTAAGTTCTGCACAAGCCTGCTAATGATGCCTTGATCTGAATCAGGTGTGTGGAAGCAGGGAAACTTCTAAAACCTGCAGGACAGCGGCCCTCGAGGACCAACTTTGGACATCCCTAATATAAAGTTTTGAAGGCCAACATGTTGCCAAGAGTGTTTATATCAAGTGCTGCATCGTTATTTGATGATTAACGATTTTATCTACAGAGTCACAGCTGAAATCTTCAGGCAGCTCAACCTACATAAGCTCAAGAGGGAGAAGAATCAGAAAACCTCCTCGACGAAACTTCCCACATGGTGAGCAAGACAAAAGCCCCTTTCTTTCAAAAACTTTTGCTAGAAAGGGAAAGCCAAGGAATTATAAAAGAAGCACCTTCAAGATTTATCAACCGAGTTTGATAAGATGTTCCTTTAGTTTTTCATAGTCTACATCTGACAAAAAATGTTTCTCTATGACCTGCTGTGACCTTTGCTGTTATTACTGTTTCCAGATAAGGTCTGTTGTTATCATTGTCTTTATAGAAAATGACTCGGAAGATGAAGATTCATCAAAGGCAAAAACTGAAAAGAAGGTGGCAGAGACGGACGAAGTGTCTGAAGGACTGGAAGATGACTCCGGGGAGACCTGCGATTTAGAGGCTGGGGAAGAAGAAGATGATGATGATATTGATGATGATGATGATGATGATGATGATATTGATGATATTGATGATGAAGATGATGAGATCAACCACCAAGAGGAAGATTTGAGCGAGACAGATGGAAGACAAACCCTGTCATCGTCTATGAGCGGCCGGTCTGAATCAAAGCCTTACAGCTCTGTGACCCACAAATGTGAGGTGAGACGGAGGAATGTTGTGGCAGGATAATACTCAAACAAGCAAATGTTGCTGATGCAGGAAATTCAGTGCAAGTGTCAGTTATGTCAAGATTTCGTGAGCTGCCTGCACGACACTATTTATTATATTCAATCTCTTTCTAGGACTGTGGGAAGAAATTTACCCACACGGGTAATTTCAAGAGACACATGCGTATTCACACGGGGGAGAAGCCGTTCAGCTGCCGAGACTGCAACAAGGCTTTCTCTGACCCCGCAGCCTGTAAAGCCCACGAGAAAACACACAGGTGAATGCATTACATATTTATTAAATTACTTCTACTCATTTTTACTCACAGCTGCCCACTGAGCCATATCAATTCTGACTTAAACCGAGCTGTTGTTGCCCTCTAGTCCTCTGAAGCCGTACTGCTGCTCTACTTGTGGAAAGAGCTACCGCCAGATCAGCCTGCTCAATCTGCACCGCAAACGCCACACAGGTGAAGCGCGGTACAGCTGTGATGTGTGTGGCAAGCTTTTTACAACATCAGGGAACCTGAAACGCCACCAGCTGGTGCACAGCGGTGAGAAGCCGTACCACTGCGACTTCTGTGAGAAGTCTTTCTCCGACCCGACAGCCAAGATGCGACATCTGGAGACGCATGACACAGAGAAGGGCAACAAGTGCCCACACTGCGACAAACGCTTCAACCAGGTAACGGCATGTAACTGGATCACTTTGTGATGCTAATAGTTGCATCTGCAGCTGTACTATGAAATTTTATTGAATATTTTTGTTTTGTGTTCTTTCTAGATAGGAAACCTGAAGGCACACTTAAAAATTCATATCACAGATGGGCCTCTCAAGTGCAAAGAATGTGGCAAACAGTTTACCACCTCAGGTAAAACAAGGGTTTAAAATTCTGCTTTCATCTCTTATATATTGAGCATAACTATGAAGAAACATTCAGGTGTGGAGGTTTATAGGCTTCAGTCTCTGAATGAATAGAAATGATACCTGTCAAGATATCTTGTTGGCACGTGGAGAAAAAAACGGACCTACAAAAACTTGTTAAATCAAGAGGGATAGATCAGTTTAGTGCTTTAGCTACCCACTATTTGGCTTCTACTTCTACTCCTCCTTATTTAGTTGGTATGTACAGAGGTCTCAGTTAAAAAAAAAAAAAAAAAGCGATTTGGACAGAGGAAAAATAATGCATCAAAGTAAATACAAATATCTGGGATGTAGTTTTCTGTCCATCCACCCAACTGGTCGCATTGCTGTAGCTCAGCTGGTAGAGTGGTTGCTTTCCAATCAAGAGATCGTCAGTTCGATTCTTAGTGTGTTCAAGTGTCTTCAGACAAGACACTTTTTCTCTAAAGTGACACCCATGTAGAGCATGGTGAGTGGACCGTTTATCATTTAACGCGTTTCCACTGTTTTCTGTATAAGCAAACTTTTTTCATATGGCTGCTGTTATAAAGAGTGGGTGTTTCTTTACTTTGAGTCATTTGATTCAACCTTTGTGTGATGGCGCCTCCTTTTTAGGAAATCTGAAGAGACACCTGCGGGTCCACAGTGGGGAGAAACCGTACGTCTGTGCACACTGCCAGAGAGCTTTTAGCGACCCCGGAGCTCTGCAGCGGCACGAACGCATCCACACAGGTTCTCCCATCACATTGAGACTGACTTTTCAGTCACATCTTCAAAATTTCCAGTGTGAAAACACAGATGATTTTTATCCACTTCTTATGTAGTTGTTACACTTATTCATGTTACAGGAGAGAAGCCCTGTGTCTGTCTCATCTGTGGCAAGGCTTTCACCCAGGCCAGCTCCCTCATCGCACATGTACGCCAGCACACCGGAGAGAAGCCCTACGTCTGTGATCGCTGTGGCAAAAGGTCAGTTTGACAAGACAGAGTGGATACATCTAAACTGCAATAATAGGCCATGATTCAAACCTACCAGATTCTGTTAATGAGGAACAGAATCAGACATTATTCAATGATTATTCAAATATACGAAGAGAGAGCAGAGAATGTTGGTTAAAGGTTTGGGCTTGCTTAACGAATAATGGGAATCACAGACCATGTGTATTGACTGCTCGATCATGACTTCATGTTTGTGATTGTGAATGACCCTGAATGACTACCTTTAGGTGGTTTGTGCTTCAAGAATCCCACATAGGAGTAAACTTTTTCCTTTATATTTCTCTGTGGGCAGATTTGTGCAGTCCAGTCAACTGGCCAATCACATTCGCCATCACGACAACGTGCGCCCACACAAGTGTCAGATGTGCAACAAGGCATTTGTCAATGTGGGAGACCTGTCGAAGCATATCATCATTCACACAGGTAATGGGCAAAATTAGTGTCTAATAATCAGGCTAGTGGGACTTTCTTTTACTACCACAATCCACGTCCAACAGAGCTCATAATATTCTCCCAGAAGTCTTTGGTTAATTACTTTTCTGTCTTGTTTTAGGGGAGAAACCTTTCCTGTGTGATAAATGCGGTCGAGGGTTCAATCGTGTGGACAACCTGCGCTCCCACGTCAAGACCGTCCACCAGGGCAAGGCCGGCATGAAGCGGCTGGTCGTTGCTGGTGGAACTGTAGTCGAGGGGGGTGACGAGTGCGCAGGGACATCAAACTCCGACAACGAGATCAAAATAGTCACAGTCACCACAGAGGACATCGTCACCCTGGCAACAGAGGCCCTGGCAGCCAGTGCTGTAGCTCAGCTGACAGGTCAGACAGCTTCTTTAAGGCAAAGTTTTTAGGGGGGGAAATGACAATACACTGGGCCTGACTTATCACAACCAGCATCCTTTGGCTAGAATAAAAGAGATTAGACTGTTTAACGGTTGTTTGTCATGTGTTGGTTAACAGTTGTTCCAGTGGCTGCCTCTGTGTCTTCAGATGAGACAGAGGCCTTGAAAGCTGAAATCACCAAAGCAGTAGAGAAAGTGCAAGAAGCAGGTAAGAATTCATAGAATTAGAAATTTGTACAAACGGCGAGACTTGAAATGGTGCTTGTAAACCAAAAAAATATATATATTCCATTCCGAATTGACCAGGATTTGGGTTGATGCGGTGTGGGAGAGGGAGAGGGAGGTGTGAAGTGAGAAATAGGACTGCAAATGACTTACTTAGTCAACTCTTCTTCTGTTCACAGACCCCAACACCCAGATTTTGTACGCTTGTGATTCATGCGGTGATAAGTTCTTGGACGCCAGCTCCCTGGCTCAGCATGTGCGCATCCACACGGCTCAAGCCTTGGTCATGTTTCAGGCGGATTCTGACTTCTACCAATACACTGCAGCGCCCACCACCGAGGGGGATGCTGCTGCAACATGGCAACCCACGGCCGAACAGGTCATCCAGGAAGGAGAGCTTATCTTCCGGACTGAGGATGGAGAGACAAAATCAGAAGAAGGGATAGTTGGAGAAACACAAGAACCGCAAGGATCAGTGAGGACGATTTGTGTAGGGGAGGCAATGGAAGAAGGACAGGGAGAAACTCACACTGAGCACCAAACAGATGGGAAAGAGGAGGAAAAAGAAGAAGGCATAGATTGTGAGAGTCAGGCATAGTGGGGCAGATTTAATGATGAATGTATAAAATGTTATGAACTTGTGCAGAAAGAGGAAATACAAGATAATAAGTGTCCTATTGAGGCTTCAGTTTAGTCACACCTTGATGTTAAAAATAAATCTAAACTGGATTCATAACATACATTTTTTGAATAAAAATAGATTTATTATTCGTAAATCATGTATTTGCTGACTTAATTACAGCACAACAAGATCCAGTGATGATGATGATACAAATGTGTAAAGTTTGTTTATTTTTAGAGTGAAATGTAGGAGTCCTTTATCCTTCATGTAAAACATTTAGATCACAAACCTTTCCTAAATCTTGTCTAATATAACTTAGAAAAAAAACTCCTATTTTTCAGTGGTCAAATATGTACATTTTCCCATAACAATCAAAATATTTTATTGTACTTTGTTAAAGATATTTCATGCAAATTAGCTACAGGAGCATATAGATGTACTAAAAATGTAGGTGAAAGACAATTAACACATTTCTATAAAGGTTAATTGTATATATTTTTGTGTTTTTTGGCAAATATCGCAGATCCTGTGCTTGTACAATATTTGTATATATGTGTCCTCTAAGAAAAGTCTGAACACATCTTATGAAAGATAAATATATGTGGCGAAACAATTCTGATTAGCATATTGATTTAAGATTTCTGTCTCCGATGTGTTTTTGTTTATTTTTTTCCTATTTATATTACGACCTGCAAAAAGCTGCATTAAGGATCTGTAACCTTGCTTAGAGTCCCCCTGTTTTCCTCAAAAACTCATTAAAGAATATTCCCGGTCAGATAAGCTTTGTCCCGTGCTGTTATTAATATAGCGTAATAAAAGAGTTAGGAAGGGTGCAATGCTGAAATGTAAAGCGATAACATGTTGATGAAACCTGGGAAATCAAGGACCAAAGACATGTATTGCTTTGGTTAAAATTATTCTTTTAGCCAAATTAATAGCTCCTATATCTTATTGTTATGGATTATCATGAAAAAAAAAGATTTTGATTATCACCATTCATAAAAAAAGATCTGTATATAGGCCTGTATTTAATTTCCTTGTCTATCGCGGATGTCAATATAGCCTTGCTCCTATTGGTGGAATGGCAGTCAAGGGGACGCGTTCCTCTTTGTGATTGGATGGAACTTGGGGTCAGAGTTAAGTCGAGAGTTGCTAACGCTGACGTCGACTTGTGCAGCAAAATGGCGGCGTTGACAGCGGTCGTGCAGACGAGCTGGTCCGTTTCTTTATTATCATCCCAAAAACGATCCGCAATGAAGACGCCAAGGCGGTTAAGACTTTTGGACAGCAGTATTATCTTACTCCTGTCGTTTGCCTCTTTGCTGCACTGTGCTCAGGGTGACGGTAGGACTTTGGTGCTGCTAGACAACCTCAACATAAGAGACACCCATTCAATCTTCTTCCGCAGTCTGGCAGGTCAGTAAAAAAAATCATATGGTTTCCATATTTATTTTTACCCTCATAAATATAATTATTAAGTCTACTTTACCAGGTGTATAAGGTTTCTGTCAGGCTATATAGAGTTACATGGACAGCAGGTGGACTTCATGCAGCACAGCAGGCTGCTAACATTAGCTTAGCTGAAATATGTTTTCTGTGTCTCACCAAACCTCAAAAAATTTTTGATGGTTTGGTGTATTGTCAATATATATTGTCTACGTGTTTAGCGGCTTTGGATATCAATTCAAAGCAGTTAATCGAAATAAGTAAAGAGAAATTCGGCTTCACTGTTTTTACTGTGACTCACTTAATAACACAATGTCCCAAAGTAATAGACTATTAATTTACCTATGCATCTTAATCTGTTTTGTTTGCAAACAGGTGAAATAATCGAGCACTGTTTCTTTCTTACAATTCAAATCAGCATCACTGAAATTATATTGCTGTTTTGCAGATCGTGGCTTTGACCTCACAATCAAGACAGCTGATGATCCATCCCTATCTTTGATCAAATATGGCCAGTTCCTTTACGACCATTTGATCATCTTCTCCCCATCAGTTGAGGGTAAGTTCCAGATTGTTAATTCAAAATTAAAGTAAAGTTTTTATGGCTTGTGTTTTGCTTGATGAAACACAGTCTGTAGAAATAATTATTTTTGGTCATCTGCAGATTTTGGTGGGAATATAAATGTGGAGACCATTACATCCTTCATCGATGGTGGAGGCAATGTCCTGGTTGCTGCCAGCTCAGATATTGGTCAGTTGATTTATAGGAGATTTTTTTTTTTTACAATTGTCGCATGATTTATAAAGTATTTATAGAGTATTGTCATTTACATATATTTTCCATGTTACACAGGTGACCCATTGAGGGAGTTGGGCAGTGAATGTGGCATTGAGTTTGATGAGGAAAAAACTGGTGTCATTGACCATCACAACTATGATGTGTCTGATCCTGGAGAGGTACAGTGTTTTGTCTTTATTCAGAAGACATATTAACTTTGAGGCTGTTCACGTTTGGTGCTAATATCCATCTTGTGTAATCTGATCCCAAGTTGATAGCAGTAAGTACATGTGTTCACACCTGGCTTTACAATCTAACTGCACATGTCCTGGTTGACCACTTGTGGTCAGATAGTTACCCGTGGCCTTCGTCACAGTCACAAAAAAACCAAATATGTGATATATGACATTGCACAGATCATCTGTGCATCTCTCACGCATGGAGCCTTAGCCCTAGCTGCCCTAGCGTTTAACCCTCTGAAATCTGAACTGCTCAGCAGCTGACCTTCCGCAATTTTCTACACAACTTTGCTCGGCACACAAAACCTGCGAATAAGTGAATGCACCTGCATTTTACGATAAGGTGACCACAGAGGGTACAGTCGAGGCAAATTAATAAATTACAGGTCACTCTCCTTGGTATGAATCTCCTGGTAATGAATTGATTGATATTTTCCCAGTTCAGTGAAACTTTTAGTGTAACCTTTGCATCAACTCCGATGTGCCAGCAGTTGTGCCTAATCTTTCACCTATTCTCTCGTTAGTCAAGTTTGCATGTTGACATTCTTTTAAACATCGATTTCAAAATATAGCCAGTGTCGTTAGCTTTTGACTGACACCTCACTTGAGACTATAGGTGCTACCATGTTGTCTTCACATGCAACAATAGCCAACTGTCCATCAAGAAAATGCACAGCCCCTAATCTGCCATGTAGCAAGCTTGTTTGGGTTGAGGCCCGTTAAGAAGTGACTCCCAGGATTGACAGCACACATCTGGAGCTTTGAAGCTGGGCTCACATCCGTTTTGTTCACTTTTTATCCTCTGAATTTGACATCAAAGATGAGCAGGAGGTTTTCAGTCTATAATTCATTCTGTAAGTTTTGACGCTGCTTTTTGCAAAATGTAATTTTTCCAAAAACTAGCATCCTGGTTATAACTCAGCTTGTTGTGTGGAGTCAGGTCAGTTCAGTAGGTGGTCCCAGGATGTGTTGCCAATATGGACTGTATTCAGATTATCAGAAGAATGCTGTCCACTTATGATCCGATCACCAAGAACAGATGTTAGCATCATTGTGAACAGCCCATTTGCTTCACAAATCCAAATTTGAGACCTGACACTCTATGTTGATATTTACCCATTCTATTTTTTGTCTCCAGCACACCCTGATTGTCGCTGACCCAGAGAACCTGCTTAAAGCTCCAACTATTGTTGGCAAACCCACCAATATGCCTGTTTTATTCAAGGGTGTTGGGTAAGCAGAAATTGTAACAGAAAACCCAAGATTGTGACGGTATATCCCTAAATATTTGCTAAATATGCAAGGATGCTGGCATAAACAAATGTCCCTCACCTGGTTGATTTTATGAATCTTATCAAAGTTTTTCATTGAACAGCTCCTTATTTTGTTTGTGTGGTTAGCTGTACCAAGGAGTTGTCCTGGAAGAAGCAACAGTCTATATTGTACCTGTTTGGAAATGGTCCAAATTAAATGTAAAACCCAATGCAAACTATATCAAAATTCTTCTTCTAGCATGGTGGCTGACCCAGACAATCCTCTCGTCCTGGACATCCTAACTGGCTCTTCCACATCCTACTCATTTTTCCCTGACAGGCCCATCTCTCAGGTAGCATCAATAACTTACCCTCATACTGTTTGCTCAGATATTTTTCTTAAATTAGATCTTCAGGACAGTGTGTCCACACTGGTTTTTACAAATGACCCGATATGTCACATATAAATTACAACATAAATGTCTGTAACTATGCAGCTATGCCAATGACATTCCAGCTTTACTTCACCCCTGTGTGCCAGCAAATATAATTTTAGTATATTATTTATACAGCAAAATATTTCTCCTTTTTTAGGATTGATAAAGTATTATTCAGTTCAGTTCAATTCAGTTTGTTTAATTTATATAGTGCCAAATCACAGTAAATGTCATCTCAAGGCACTTCAAAAATAAAGTCTAGTTCAAACCAACTACAATGCAATTAAATGTAAAAAAAAAATTTAATTTAAAAGAAGGTTACCTAGCTCAGGAAACCAACAGATCGCATCAAACGGAGAACAAAACCAGGACATTAAGATAAAAAAAATACTTGCTCAATGTGTGCATTTGTTGATGAAATCGTGTTCTTTTGTTACTTATTGTAATTAGCCATATGGAGCTAAAAGCATGCTAGTCTAGAGAAAGCTAATTGTTTTTTCCTTTTGTCAGAGTGATGTATAACTTTGTTGGTATAACTTTAAATAAGACACAAATCTTTGCTAAAAAAAAAACCCAAAACAATCAATTCTAAACTAAACCAAAGCTTTTGAGAACCCTTCATAAAAAAACACTTTGTTTGCAAAAATCAGACTGTGGCCTTTTTCATGTTCAGACTTTCTCAAGTTAATCTGGATACACAGAATACATGATTTGGACGGGTGGTCTAAAAAGTCCTAAACTTCCTGTGTGTTTCCATTTCACACAATATAGGCTAAATATTTCATAGAATGACGCAGATGAGAACATTTTTACTTTCAAATATAAAACTGAAACATTAACTTTTCTCCATTTTTCTATGAGAATTTGCTTTGGTGAAACCATTCTGGGTTAAAGTTGGCATCCTGAGGTTGCTGATGTAGCAATTCATTTGACTTGTGATCCATGTCTATTAGGGAACAAAAACTTAACACCAAATGAATCAAACAATATATTTTCTGTTCTGGGTTGATCAAGGATACAAGGGATATTTTTATAAACTGGAAGGTAGCTAAATCTCCAGACAAATAAGGCTGGTTTAATGCAATGTTTGAGTACTTGCTTGGTTGATTTATATTAAAAATTTTTTTTAAAAAAAGCAGTAAAAGAAGAAGTGACCACACTTTTTGATTGTGTGGTCATTGATAACATTGATAGTTTTTTACCCACTTACATACGAGTAGAATGATTTTCTTTTTAAGTTTCACTTACTCTTGTTCATAGATTTGCGCTGAGAGCCCTGCTTAGTTTTTTTTTTATTTTACTTCGTTAAAAATTCCCTAAAAAAAGCATTTTTTTGCAGTAGAAAATAACTACAGAGGTAGTAACAAGTGTTTCCAAACACTCTAGTACCCCCATGCCGTTGGCAAGAACACCCTGCTGATTGCTGGACTCCAGGCCAGAAACAATGCTAGAGTGGTTTTCAGCGGCTCCCTGGACTTCTTCAGTGATGCCTTCTTCAACTCGGCCGTGCAGAAGGCCAGGCCTGGTTCACAGAGGTACCGCACAGTATTTCTCTGTCAATTTCCCCACATGTAAAAAAAAAAAATTACTACTAATAATCAAAACTGTCATTTGGTAACATGCTGGTTACTTGTCTTTTTTTTTTTTTTTTTTTTTTGCTTAGTGTGTTGCCTTTAGCCTGCAGCTGACACAATGTACTATTAGACTTATAATTCTAATGTCTAACTTTCAAGATTGAAACAAAAATATTTGTTCTTCTCTACTGACCAGTTCTGAAATTTCTGGGGTGACAGTTGATGGCTCATATTTTTATTTTATTTTGGTTGCTCTGTAACATTTACACATATAGGTCAAGAGTAATTGTTCTCACCAGGTGGAAGACTTTGGCTTGGCTGCTTCAGATTGTTATTAGGAACACAGACATGAATGCTGTCTGAAATCTTCTCCTGCTGCTTGTTGGCTTTGTCAGGTATGAGCAGACGGGGAACATGGAACTTGCTGTTGCTCTGTCTCGCTGGGTGTTCAAGGAGGCTGGTGTGCTCAGAGTGGGAGCTGTTGCCCATCATCCTGTAGGAGAGACCACCCCACCTGCAGCATACACCGTGACTGACCTTGTGGTGAGTTTGTCATCAACGCTTTAAATGTGATTTTTATATATATATATATGTATATATATATATACATACACACACACATTCTGAATGATGAACCGTTTATCTCAATCAATAAAACTTTTCCTTGCAGGAGTACAACATTGTCATTGAAATGTTGTATGAAGGCCGCTGGGTTCCCTTTGATGGAGAAGATATTCAGCTTGAGTTTGTGAGGATTGATCCCTTCGTGAGAACTTATCTCAAGAGAAATGGTAGGATGTTTCGCTAGTTATCATTTGCATTATTTTAATATAGTTGCTTTTCAGTCTAAATGTATTGTTTGTTTTTTCTTTTACTAGGAGGAAAATATCGTGTCCAGTTCAAGTTGCCTGATGTGTATGGAGTCTTCCAGTTCAAGGTGGACTACAACCGTCTGGGATACACACATCTCTACTCCTCCACACAGGCAAGTTATACCAGTTCACTTCACCTGGGTATGCCCAAATCAAGGCACTAGTATTTTTTTTTTTTTTTACTATATGTTTTAGCAGATTGAAACATTAGGTTTTATTTACTAGGTGTTAAAATGAACAGAAATGGAAAATATATTGTCTTAGCTTAACATTCATAATTCATTTCACCTCAATAATTTACTGTTTGGCTTTTTGACTTCTACAACTGTGTTACTTCTCCACAGGTATCCGTGCGGCCGCTGCAGCACACTCAGTATGAGCGCTTTATCCCATCAGCCTTCCCATACTACGCGAGTGCCTTCTCCATGATGACAGGACTCTTTGTCTTCAGTGTCGTCTTTCTGCATATGAAAGAGAAGGAGAAGTCAGATTAATGCAGAAAAACATTGGGAAATGGGAAACAAGAACATGGAATTAAATTATGGCACGAAGAGTTGAAATTCAGTTATGATGGCTTGTGTTCACCCGGGGACTTGGACTGTTTCTGTTGGACTGTCAGGGGTTGTTAATCAATTGGGTCTGGGGGTCAAAAGGGGTACTTACTGCAATTCAATGCAGTTTATTTTTTTTATTATTTTTTTTAATGTACTCTGAAATCACCTAAAGGCCCATATGTTCTAAAGTCTGTCAGAAGTTTTATAAAGTTGCTTTAGAATTGATTAAATTGTCTCTGGGGAAAACCCTAGAGCAGGAAAATGATAAACCTACATTTTTTTTTCAATTAGAAAATGTTAATGTGGTAACAACATGCACTGAATATGCTAACTGTTCTTTGTTTTTTTATAAGACTTTGATGTTTCCAAAAGAGCTGGAGTCCTTAATAAAACACTGACATTCCACACATTGGGAGTCTTTGTGGTTTCTGTCGCAAGATTAATAGTGCTGCTTTTCTACTGCAGATTGAAAAGTGTGTCCTACTATGCTGTGCCAGTTACCGATGGCATTCATGGTTGTAAACACCGAAGTAAAGCAGTAAAATACTTACTTTCATCAACAGCTGCTTGGAAAACGGGGGAAAGAACGGCACATTTCACGTTTGCGTTCTATAAACACCTCTGCTTAACTCTGGGAGGACGATGTGAATCAAACGAAAACAAACAAAAATATGAATGATTAAGGGGAAACAGAGTTTCGCACCTGACGCCGAATTTATCAGTTAAAAATGACTTATGGAAAATGCTTAATTGGAGTTGTTGTATTCGGTATTTGTTCAATGCTAAGTTGAACCCCCCCCCCAGATTTAAGACTTTTCAGTGGCAATCAGTTGCAGCCGTGTTGAGGTTAGTCCGGTGACGTAACCCGTTGTGTTGGTTGATATCCTGAGCAGATGTAGCAACTCAGCAGCCGTTGATCAATTAACCTCAAATACGCAAAAAAAGGTAACCTAAAGTAGTCGACGATTGTCAGCCAGTTTAATGAAAGTATGGTAAACAAAACTGCTGTGAATGTAATCTTAGTTTGGGCACGAAAACTTTATCGCTAACCTCAGTCTAGCGTTTATTGTACAGTGGCTTAAGCTAATGTAAAAACATTATTTGGCTAACAGGAGGTTTAAGTAACATGCAGCTTGCTGCGTATTAAAAACGTGGTCGCGAACTAGCGGTGCAGTCAAATCCAGTTTTAACAACAGACATCCAAGGTTGTATCATTAGTTTGAAAGCCAATTGTAGTGTAGCTAGCTAATGCGGGCGGAGTTAGCGTTAGCAAAAAAAAAAAGAGCATTGCTTTGGGAGAGTCAGCTGACAGGCTGCTGTAAACTGCCCACAGACCAGTGATGGATCAACTGAAAGTGAAGGATCGGATATTGGAAAACATCTCCCTGTCCGTAAAGAAGGTAAGGTCTTCTGGGTTGGTCAAGCCTGTTTTAATATTGTCAAACAATTTACCTAGGGATTTTTCACATGCTCGACTCATTGCAGATTGACGTTAGGTCATCTTCTGTCTGCTAAAGAGGGCAACTTTGAAGTCGGGAGGACATAACCCGCTCGCAGTCATGGAAGGGCCTTGCCCTTTGCTGATATAAGAAATTAGCGTATCAGCGCCTCCTTATGACTTCTCAGTCATCTTAGGTTTTATAGCTTAAGTTTTCAATTGATAGTTATTTGTTTTTTTCTTTTATTTGTTGCCCACAGTGAACAATAACGCTAACCTGTGTGTCGTACACACACCTGCAATCATACCTCTGCAGCACAAGTTAGCCGATCGATCTATCCCCCTACTTTTTGTTTAGGCAATTATATTTAAGAGTATGTGTCCACTTATGGTCGGTGTTGTGTGAAAGTACCTTTACAACAACTTAACAGGCAGCATTGTATCTTCCTCCTCCTTTCCCTGCAAGTTTTTACATACACTTTTCACACCATGTGCATTAGTTTTCATTTAGCAAGACCGCTTCTGTTGGTTGTTTCCCACTCCAACCCACTTGTCCCATAATTGGGGGATTGCATTGGAAAGCTCTTGGTGTGCATTTAATGCAGTCAGCCAATTCCTGTGTTTTACCACCTTTATCTACACGTTTCTTGACCAGTTACCCTAATTATTTCTCCTCATGTGATGACCGCCTGAAGACTGTTGAAGTGTTTGAACTTTTGTGCCTCGAGTCACAAACTAAGTGTACAGTGTTTACCTCAGGCAAACATCACTTGATCATGTGGAAATGCTCATAGGACATACACGCCTTGGGAGTTTCAGTGTTGTCTATGGTTATGTTCAAAGGGGCTCTAAGGATCAGTTTGGGACAAATGGCAACAATGGCACACTTAAGCTGACATTAACACTTTGTGTGTATGTCAGTAAAAATATGTGGAATTTTTTTTAAGATGCAGAATTTGGCTTCCTGTGCCAGCACATTGGCTTTGTCATAAAATGATAACTACACCAATGACAATTTCTATTACAAAAACAAAACATGTAGAAATTGTTGCCCTTATAGCACTCATCGTCCCCCACTTGTGAGGACCAGAAATACTCGCATATCAACTACTTTGTGGGTTTCCTGGTCACTGACGTTCTGTCAAGTCTGTGCCACTGACAGTTTCAGTTAGTGCTTGTTTCATGCGCTTTGCCTTCAGTTTCATTTTAAATCATGAAATGCATACCTTGCAGGATTTAGCGCAGGCCATTGGCTTTACTGCTGATTGAGAGCATTCATTTAAATTAATTCCTTGGTTGTTTTCTACTATTTTTGTCCTGCTGCTAGAACTTGTTTTCGCAGTATTGATATTACCATCTGCAAAGACTTGTAAGGCCAGCAAGCAGTTTTTCAAGCTTATCTTCACTTTTATCTAATTTAAATTGAATTTTCTGTTGTATAGAGTCTTGTTCGAAGGATTACTGCAAGTGAGCCTTTCTAAAATGTATTGCACAGCCTTCCTGAATGGCAACTGAAAGGCTTTAATTTACTCTGTGAGCGATTGTACTGCAAAACAAACTGAGCAACTGTGTCTCTGTAGTTGCAGAGTTACTTTGCAGCTTGTGAGGATGAAACTCCAGCTATCCGAAATCATGACCGGGTCCTTCAGCGTCTCTGTGAACATCTTGACCATGCTCTGCTGTATGGGTAAGGGATTTATCGTAAGAGAATTGCACACTGAACAAGGGAAGTTACACAGTTCAAACTGCATGCAGTTTGTTTTGTTTGGATTTGTCATGCATAAGTTGTTTGTATTATTCATGTAAACTTGCATGTGCAAGGTTCATCTTACTGCGTACGTTCACAGCACGAGCTTTCTTTTTATTGCATTTATTTACTCAATCTATAAAATACGATATACTCTCTATATATATGTATATACTTTATAGCAGTTATTGTCAATCTTTTCTTTTTAAATGTGTACCACTCAGGGTTTGAAATAGCTCATTCTTTTGTTAGATCTGCATATTAATAAAATTTCACCTGCTGCAATGTAAGTGTTCAAACCGCTGAAGGCACGAGACAGACAGACAGAGGCAGGGAAAGCAGAGGGAAGTTTTGATTTGAGTGATTGATGGGGTATAAATTGTATGGACAGAGAGAGAAACTGTGATGCATAATATCACAAGTGATTACGCACTTGAGAAAAATGTGTAACAACTATCCCTTTGTAATATAAGAAATCAATACCAGTGGATGGTTAAGGTCTCTCTCTTTTTTATTTTTATTTTTTTTTATATTTACTTTCAGTTTTATTGAGTCCAGTGTTTCAGTTGAAGACAGCCGAGTAAGGCTTTGTGGATTTAGTCAGTCAGGAAGGATATTAAGGTTGTCGTTGCTTTGCCAGGAGGTTGCAGCAGAGCTTTAGAGGAAGTGAATGAATGACCAAAAAGGTTCTTTTTAGATCACACATTGACAGTTGTGCTTTATTGTTAATATTGACTTTGGGTACACATTTGGTTTCATGTAATCTCTCACACTATGACACCCCCTTGACCTGTTTGGGCTTCATCCACGTGATTATTTTAGTCTACAGGACATCTCTTCAGGCTACTGGGTCCTGGTCCTTCACTTCACCAGGAAAGAAGCTGTTCGACAGATAGATGAGCTTCAGCACATAGCAACAAACCTCGGTCGAAGTGAGACATCTTTTCTTGCAAAGTCAAATACACTTTACACAAAGTAAAGCATCATTCGTTACTTGGTGGGCTATATGCAAGAAAGAGCTCCTCTCTGTTCTTTGTAGGCCGTGCATGGTTATACCTGGCATTAAGTGAGAGCTCATTAGAGAGCTATCTGCGCCTCTTTCACGAGAACCAAGGACTGTTGCAGAAGTATTATTTCAAGTAAGTCCACTTTTTGTTATTATTCTTGGGATTTTAATAGTATATTCTTATATGTTGCTTTGGCAGTTATCAAACACTGTTCACATATTTTTGTGGTAAGCTACGGTCACTGGCACTCACTTAACTGATATCCTTCACTGGTAGGAACGCATTGGTGTGCAGTCATGACCACCTCACGCTCTTTCTCACGCTGGTGTCTGGCCTGGAGTTCATTCGCTTTGATCTGGAGCTGGTAAAACTTTCTTATAAGATTAATAGAAATCAGCTCCTAAATGTTTGCAGCATGTCTAAAACATTTCATGTTGGGTCCTGCTCGTTCAGGATGTGCCCTATCTAGATGTGGCCCCTTACATGCCCGAATACTACAAACCACAGAACCTGCTGGACTTTGAGGAGAGACTGCCCAGTTCAGACAGCCTGTCCCTGCATTCGTTCACCTCCCTCAACTCCACCAACTTGGAGTGGGATGACAGTGCCATAGCTCCCTCCAGTGAAGGTAAGACACACTGGTTGTTCTCTTAAGCTTTTACTCCATAACTCAATCCATGAGTTCCAGTCTCCATTTTATAATAATGCAATTTAGAAATGAGGCACAGACTCACTGGTTTTACGGTCATCTATAACTTAAGTGATGTTTTATTCTTAGTTATTATTGCCCAGTCTCTGCTTTTCTCATTAAAGTAGCCCCATCAAATTTTTGAGTTTCAATTTTATGTGGTCCTGTGTCTTGAAATGGCTGTAATCTGGCACTTTTCATTCGGGGAACGACAGTTGGGGAATGATAGTTGTTATTTTTGGGTTCACAATGTGACCAGGGCTCGCTGGAATGTAACATTACATATGTTTTGACAGAAATTCATACATTGATGTCAAGCTAATGGCATGGTGAAGTAGTTGGTATGATTCTTGTAAAGTCTTGTGACTCACACATGCTAAAAGGCATTTTTATCAAATGGGTCAGTTGGCACGCAGAGCCAGATGATTGCAGAGTGCAGTCACTGGAGTGATTGCAGCACTCAGGCAGTGCTTTCCCCATCACTCCCCACAGATTATTGAGCCAGTTCCCCTGTTTTAGTTCCCACTTTTCTATTCCCCCTCATTGATTTCTCTCATTGTTAATACGTATTCCATATATCATGTTTTTTTTTTTACTGTTTCTGTGCCATTGACTCAATCTCCTCTCTCCTGTTTCCACTCCACCTCTCTCTAATGTTGAATGTTGTCCCTCCTTTTTTTAGATTATGATTTTGGTGACATCTTCCCCGTGTTGCAGTCATTGCCAAGTGCAGACTGGGAAGGTGGGACATTGGTCAACCCCCCCCCCCCTCCTGCCTTTCCATGTTCTCTCCCTCCCTCCCTCTTGTCAAGCATGACCACAGTTTGTGCTTAATGCATGCTGGGTACTTTAGACTGTGAAACAGCTAACTGATGCAAACTACTGTATCTGAAGATACAACTACAAGCTTGATCCAAGGGACATGGATAAAAGGGGCTTGATGTTTGGGAATGAATTCAGTTTGGAAGATTTGTGTTTGGTTCTAAGTATAGTTGCTTATGACTATGATTTTTTTTTTTAGTAAAAAAAATGGATGTGCTTTGTTAACATCAACAGTAATATAGAATAACTTAAGTTGCATTTGACTGATTTCTCTGTCATTCTATTAGATGAACATCCTCAAGGAATCCATTAGATTAATTTATAATGAAACCAAGTTTATGTGAAGCAACCCTCCTTTGAGATCAACTATGACACATGAGGACTAATTGGAAGAGAAATGGTTGTTAATCCCGAACTTTGGTGTTTTAGTTGCCAAATTTGTTAGTGTACTTAAATTATATTGTTTATTTATCAAATATACGAAAAAAAAAAGTAATTATAAAAAGATATACACATTAAGGTGAGTGGAGAGTTTGGGTCATTGGGGAATTCTTCATTGGGTGGGTTGTCTGTTATATTCTGCATGTGTTACTTATCTGGGGAACGATCCGTATACTCACTCTGCCTTATTATTTACCACAGCCATATGAATGCCTGAAGCAGCTGGTACTCACCTCGTCAACTCTTGCCTTCATTGTACTGTGTATCTGTCTGCATAGCAGTGTTGTGTAGTCTTTTCTTCCTCTGCGATGTGTTGCACTGGCCTAGGTTCAGCTTAACTGTAGTATGAGAAAACAATCAACAATATTTGCTAATTATCATGAAATGTGGATTCCCTTTAAGCTTAATTTAATTAAAGTGTTCATAATAATCTTGTGCATACAAAATCATTATTGTCCAAATCAGTTTTGACATAGTTTCCAACTGATTTCATGGTCTAAACAGGGAAAATTGTCATGGATCGCAACATTCAATTCTAGTGGTTGTAGTTTAATGAAAACAACTGGAAAGAGCTTTGGTCTGTTACTCTTGAGGAATATGAGTAAATATAGATTTTCATTATTTAAATACTTGTTGGTTCATTAGCTCTGGCGGCCATGGTAGTAATGCTTGACCTAGGCCTGTGTCTCTGCGATGAAAACAAAATGCTGCCTGTGTACCTATCTGATGTCTTACTCTTTGTCTTTTGTGCCTTATTGACACTGCCGAAGAACTTCAAACCATACTGCAATCCCTAACCTTGACTGTGCTATGCCAATGAAAGAATACAGTGTTTTTTGTGCGCTTGTTTGGTTTGGCAATATTGTAACAATAATAATAATAATAATAATACTATATATAATTTATGATTAGAAGCAACTCTCCTTGAAATGTTTCTTGAAATTGAAAGCCAACCTAACA
The DNA here is from genome assembly GCF_027942865.1 of Odontesthes bonariensis. Lineage (NCBI taxonomy): Eukaryota > Metazoa > Chordata > Actinopteri > Atheriniformes > Atherinopsidae > Odontesthes > Odontesthes bonariensis. The sequence goes on along the minus strand of NC_134515.1, from coordinate 11,728,265 downwards.
AAAAGCGTGCAGAAGAATTCTGTGTATTTTTTTTTATTTATTTTTTTTATTATTATTTCTATAGAAGTAAATTTGGTTAAGTGCTGTTTTTGCCTTAACTATGTCTTTGTGTGGCTTTTCATGGTAGAGGGTGACTTGACTGATCAGGCCAGCTGCCCACGATCCAGTGGCTCTGATCCCCAGACGGTCATCAGTGACACGGCCGTACAATGTGGCACAGTGAAAGGAATGGTAGCCGCTCACCTTCCTCCACACAGCCCAACATTCAGGCACAACCCCTTCAACGAGGACTCGGACACAAATACCTCAGCAGACGTCACACCAGTTCATACGGCCAGCCGCCACAGTTCCACCACCATTGGAGATGAGACGGAGCTCTACAGCAATGAGCTTGAGGTCATCAGGTACAGTAGCTGAAGCTTCAGGGTTGAAGTATTACATTCTGTCAGAGCTTAGAAGCCAAACTAACCTCTCTGTTATTCCAGGATGGCCAAACGAAGAAAACCAGCCAAGAAGAGACGTGGGAAGGGATCCACAGATTCCAGCAGCAGCATCCATAACTCTCTCTCCTCAGAGCACATGGAGAGTGACTACAGTACCCTCACTTCAGATGATGTAGATTCAATGAACTGCACTGTAGTGCAGATGGATAGTGAAAGAGGGCTTGGAAGAAGCAAGGCCGGATCAGAGGTTGGGGAGGAAGGGGTCGAGGAAGGGGTAGAAGGCCTCTTACGACTCCCAGAGATGACGGACACCTCCATGGATAGTGTTGGCCAACCCCTTCGTGACGTCATGGACCGGCTCAATGGGACTTGGGAGCACCCAGAGGTGGATGAAGACAAAAACAATGAAGGCTGTAACCAGACCTCTAAGCCTCCCACGCAGCAGCCCTTTCGAGCGGACTCAGGGGGCAAGCCACCTGACCCAGCTCCAGGAGAGTTGTCTGGCTTTACTCTGGCCAAAAGCTCCAACCTCCTGCAGGCCTCTCCTGTTTCCGCAGACTTGTGCTGCTTTACCCCCAGCAGTCCAGGCTCTGCTGACTCGAGTGGTGGCCACAATGACTCTACAGAGCAGAGCCAGTCACAGACTATTTCAGGTAGCCTTGAAGATGAAGGAGAGACAGAAGCACCAGCAGGACAGAAGCCCAACATGAAGGAAGTTGGGGAAACGCACAAACTCACATTTATAGCCGAAGAAGCTCAACAACAAGACGAGAAGCATAGTCCCTCTGAAAGTTCTCATCCTGCAGAGTTTAAGTGAGGAGTTGAAAGTTGACAAAATTAGTTGTTGTGTTTTTCAATGTGTGTCTAATGTTCTTCATTCATATTTCAGGGTGGACAACAATCACTTGCTTCTTCTAATGATTCATGTATTCAGAGAGAACGAGGAGCAGCTCTTTAAGGTGAAAACGGATAAATTTATATTTATTTTGAAATGTTTAGAGAAAGTTTAGAAGTATTTTTTTTATTTGATGGATGAAGTATCACATCTAAAATTAAATAACATAAAGAAATGAAGCACTACCAAATTGTGACCTTTTAACGTGGGGGTGGCGGTTTTGGTATTGTCAAACTCGTACTTGTTTTGACATCGGAGAAGTGGTTTACAGCCGGTTGCTCTGGAAATGTTGCAAGGCTCAGTTTGTCAATGGCCTTTTATTCTTTTTACTGATTTTTCACAAGTTGTATAATTATATCTGTTAATGTCTTCACACCCAGATGTTAAGATTAGCTTTTAAATTGTTCTTTAAAACAATCACAAAGCATGAACAAGAAGCAGCTCCTTGTGGAGCGTATCTTCACAAAATAAATCTTTGTATTTCACTGTCTGTTATATCTTAACACTATGTTACAGTGTGCTGTCTAATTACCAAACTCACAACAAATTAAGATTTTATCACCTGCAGAAAGGTTTTTGGAGACTTGACCCAATTTATCTGTGTTTTCAGATGGTGAGGATGAGTACAGGACACATGGAGGGGGACCTGCAGCCACTTTATCTGCTGCTCACTGACTGTTACATATACTTACTAAGAAAAGGTAAGAGGCCAAAATTGTCTTTGTCTGGTAATAACGAATGCACAGTACACTCCTAATTACTATCATTAATTTGGGACATGATAATATTAGTTTTAGTTGTCGCATTAGATTTTTGCAAAGATCAAAACAGGGGCTTCCTGTTTTGTAAACCTGAGTTTGTATGTTGAAAGATTCCTGCACATACTTGTTTCTGTCATCAGAATTTTGTTATGTCAGTCATATAAGATCTGTGTAGAGGAAGATAGATGAACATGCACTAATTGCTTGTCTTTGTTATGCTTCTGTATTCGTCCATAGGTGCAGCAGAAAAGCCATACACTGTAGAAGACGCTGTTTCTTATAATGAGCTGGACTATCTTTCTGTAAGTCTTCTGAACCACAACAGTTTGGCTCTTTTTTTGTTTGTGTTTGTTTCAAGTGCATTTGTTAAAGATTCTTGAAGTTGAAAAACTCTCTGAGCTTTTGAGTATATGTTTTTGTCCATCTACACAGTCCACAGTGTGATTCATGTACCATTACTTACATTATGGGTCACGGTCATGTGGTATTTACTTGGATGTGATAGCAGGGATGATGCGGTGCTGTGTCTCTATTAAAGTAGTGATAAAATTGTTTCCCAACAGGTTGGACTTGACCAGCAAACAGTGACGCTGGTTTGCACGAACAGACGAAGGAAATTCCTGTTGGACACAGCTGATACTTCTCTGACTTTGTGAGTGTAACTTAGACTTAGACCTAGATTGATTTCCATCTGCAATTATTGTGTCGTTGTGTCCCTGTCCTTAGACACAGAGTGCTCATAGTTTAATCTACTTAAGTTTGTATTGAATGTTAGAAATCAAATGGTATGCATTGATCTGAGGAGTGCTAAATGGATGATTGTCTCTCCCCTGACCTCCATTTTCTCCCTTATTTTTAGATGGTTCCTGTCTGTCCTCAAGTCAGCCATGGTTCAAGGTTGTCGTGAGCCTCCCTATCCCTCTGTTCTGACAGATGCCACAATGGAAAAGCTGGCTCTCACTAAGTTTGTCTCCCAGGAGTCTCAGTGTGAGGTACAGTAATGTTGAAAATCAATTGCACTAGGTCATAGGTCTGGTCTATTAATGACATGGACACATGAATAACAAGATGAACTCAGTCAGAGCTCTATGTTTTCATCTGTTCATGCTATACCAGCCCTTGATAGTACTTACTATCCTAAATATATTATTTTGCCTTAAATCTTTAACACAGTTAATTTGGCAACCCAATAAATGTGTGTACTCCTGTAACACCACTGCACAGCATTTGATTTTTGTGTATTTAAGATTTAACTTGAGTAACACTGCCACTTGAAAATGTAATCTGCATGGCAATGCAGTGCCAATTTTATGGCCTCCATAGACTCTATCAATAAAGATGCATAAAAAATTGTATTATTTTAATGTCTAAACCTTCCAAATTATAATATTGTATGATAAGAACATGGAAAATGTGCATGGGTAGGTAGAACACGGTGTGGAAATCTGTAAGCATCTGTGTTTTGTTTTGTTTTTTCTCTCTACCAAAAAGTTGCTTGGGTAGTGAAAAGCTCTGCCTTTACTCTAGTGTTCACTCCGAGCCTGCTGTTTGCTTCCCCTTCAAAATCAAATGTCAAATTATTGCTTCCCTGTTTGTACAGGTATCTGAGGTGTGCATTCAACTCTATTCACTGATTCACTGGGAGGATCCTATGGACATTGCTTTGTCTCCCCAAGGTGGCACACCAACCCCTGGGGCACCTTTCAGCACAAAAGAAGGGATTCTGCAGTTTATGTCTGGAACCACATACCTGGGTAAAGAGCAGTGGAAGAGCTGCTACCTCGTTCTCAGGTATGTGCAGGTCATACACAATAAGTACTCCTCTCAGCTCTAATAGTATGTTCCTCCTTACTTAAGGTTTGAAACGTCTCTTTCCTTCACAAACACACTGATACGCATTCATGTCACTGTCATTATGATACTATATTGCATTTAAGCATTGAGTGCCCTAAGTGTAGATCACATTAACCATATACCCAACATTCTCTTTCCTCCTTACTAAATGTGGTGTTAGTAGAACGTGTCAAACATACTGGAAGTGATATTTTCTTGGCTTTTCAGTCCTTTAACCCTGTTATTACAGGACATGCTGAAAGCTTGGGTTTTGTTTTGTGGACAGAGAAAATGCTGCTTTATATATAATGTAAAGCACATGGTCACCATGCAGACAAATAATAATCGCGTCATACAGATATTGTGCCTTCTCTATGATATGATATGTATTCTTGAAATTTTCAGCCTACATAATGTGTGTATGTGATGTGTTCTGATTCCATGAACTGAAATGTTTGTTCTCTTTTCATACAGTAATGGGATTCTGTACCTGTATGCAGAAAGAACAGATGTGACACCTCTGCTGTCCGTCACCATGGGGTAAGCCTCAGTCAGCTGAAAGCTGAAACTGGAGATGACTGGAACATTTTGAGGCATTAACAGCTTGAAAAGCACGTGGAAAAAAACACTTATGTTCACTGTAATTATTTTGAACCTTAACAGAGGAGAGCACTGTGGAGGCTGCCGTCGCTCAAACGGCACAGAGCGTCCTCATGCCTTCCAAGTCATCCTGATGGAGCGCCCCCCACTGGTGCTCAGTGCCAACAATGAGCAGGACATGGCTGACTGGATGCAGCTGCTTTGCCAGTCTGTCTCCAAAGGGGTAAGGAGAGAGACTAGGCAAAGTACACGCCATATCATTTTAATTTTGCATTTAATTTTAGACTATAGATTGTCATAGAAACAGGGGAATAATAATAAGTATTATACATCTTGTTCAGTAATGCAAATAAGGTTTTCTAATGTTAAATATAATGCAAGTGTGAACAAGAAGCTCCTCAAATGGGATCATCTTCCCTTTTAAGCTTACATTCAGAAATTTCTTTTACAGAAATTCTGTGGGCATACCTTGTGAATGTTTCCCTCCTGAAAAAGTGCATTAGTTGCTTCTCATTGTGTACAAGACAAATCAGGGTTTGGCTTCTTAAGTAATGTGGACTATCAAAATGGATTGATGAAAGCCCTGTTTATTAAGGCAAAGTGTAATGAAACTATAACCACCTTACCTCCAGGTCATTCCTCAGGGTGTCACCCCCACCCCGTGTATCCCATGTTGTCTGGTGGTGACAGACAACAAGCTGCTAACATGCCATCAGGACTGTCAGACGAGCTTTTTCCGTTCACTGGGAGGCGCTGACATCTGTGATGTCACAACCGTCAGCGTGGAGCCTGACAGAGAGTACTGTGTTATTGTGAGTGATCACCTGTTCTGCTCCTCCTTGTTCAGAATAAACAGAACAAAAGTTAAGGTCTACATGGGATCAGGAAACGTGAAGAATTTAGAAACTTCTATAGTTTAGTTGTTAACTGCTGCCTTCTACTGACCTTAAAGATTCTGTGTTAATGTTTGCATGACGTTAAGTTCCTCAAATAATTAAAGTTAATCAGTGACGGCTGATATAATCTGCAGCCAGCAACATCCATCATTCTAAAAGGAAAACTGACAGTAAGTGTTAGCTAAAGATTATTGACTAAAGGAATGTTTGTGCATATGTGTTTAATATGAGCTGAGACTTAGCAAAGTGTAAAAGAAAAGGTAACAGAGCTAAGCTCCATGGAATTTAAATTTGAATTCTGCATTTCCAGTCAGACATGTTCCCTTGCATTCTTTTACAACACTTGCATGCAGCACACTACAGTTTGGTGTAAAACAAACAAACTGTAAACTTGCTTTGCTAAGAGTATCATTCAACATGAGGATTTGAATGTGTTTTGTACTTGCACTAGAATAATTTGTGTGTTCTGATCTTTCTTTAAACATCTGTTTGTGTTGGTAGGAGTTTACAGCAGATCGGACCCAGTTTCTCCCTCCCTGGGTCTTGTACTTCAGTGGGTGTAAAGAGAGAGATCGACTTCTGCAGGCGTTGGACGGTGCATGGAAAGCCATTTTCCAGGTCGGAGGATAATCTAAACTGGCATTTACAATGGACAATTGCAATATTTACTGCACCAGAATAACGGCATAGAAGATCTGAAGTCCAACAACTACTGGTTAAACCCTAATGTATGTCATCTCTTCATGCAGGTTGACCTTCCCCACAGAGAAGTGTGTGATCCATTGGTGCAGAAGCGCTGTGGTGAGGCCCTCGAGCTGATGAAGAGTGCCTGGCAGAGAGCAGACAGTCTGGCTCGAGGCAGAGCTCAGCGGGAACCATGGTGCTGACAGACGCACGCCTATACAGCCATGTGTGTGTTGCCACTGGGAAAACAGTTATGGCTAAACAGCCTGACATGGTTCCAGTATAAAGCGTCGGGAAGAATTTTGGGTTTCCGGTTAGTTAAATAACGAATCAGATGTGTGATGTAATGAACCGGAGATTCAGAAATACTTATATCAGAGAAATCTGCTGAAGTTACAATACATGTGGAAAACAAAACATTGTCCTCCAGCAGAGTGAGAGTTTATTTAATCAGGACATGGTTCAATAGAGATTCTTCTGAAATTTAAGCATGTTGAACAAATATGCTAAACCATTGAGGTTGTCAAATGACTAACCACTGACTATAAATGAGTTATAGATACGACTGAAAATGTTGGAACTACATCATTTAGTACACTGAAGAAGCTGAGTAGTGGGGAGCAAGACAAGAATGATGAATTCCAATCAATTCTAATGCTTCTTATTGTGTAAATGGGGATAAGTTCACACTCCTTACCTTGACCACAAAGAAAAATCACTTAATTTGCTGCTGGTACAACACACACACACAGCTGTGTGAAGATGCAAGTCACTTTTTGCTGACTAATGGTGGTATGGTATAAGTGGTGTAAGTGTATTGGAAAAGTACAGTACGCTGTACAGTATCTGTGTATGATCACTGACAGTTGTGTATGTGTCTGACGTTCAGATTAGTTTTTTCGAAGGGCGCATACCTCTACACTGAATTATTCTCACATACACATTGTACGGTCGCTTGTGAGAATGAGGATTTGAAGTTTGTCTGGATGTTTTACACAAGCACTCCAGATAACATGCTTACACCTGTAATGTCAGTCTGAAATCTTGCTTTCGCAATTTTAATGTCACGGAGATGGAAAGAATATATCAGGAAGTGACACAGACCTGCCTTTTCTCCACTTTGTAGAATCAAATGGAGGTTTCCATGCAGACTTGCACATTTTTATTTATTTTATTTTTTTGCTGTTAATTGTCTTTTTTTTTCTTTTTTTAATTGGTACTAGTTGTGGCTTTACAACTTTTAATTTTCTTCTCGGAGTAGTGGGAACAGTTTATTTGGTGTTATTATTGACTTGGTGTAGACTTGTGTGTCTACAAAAGCAGATGTTTGCTTCCCCTAAAGCTTGGGAAATTGTCAGAGTAAATATTGAGGAATTTGTGAAGAATTCTTTTACACGTTGACCTGCATGTTGTCTTGGCTTCTCATTTTTCTGTTCCGTCAGTGGTTGTTGGCATTGTTAATCACAGAAGTGTAACACCCCTTTCTGCACTAGTAATCAGTGAGCTGTGTTGGACCATCTCAAGTTTATAAATTCACTACTTCTTCAGCCTAAGGCCAAAAGCTTGTTGTATCATCCAGTATTAAAGCTTCGAATGGAATGAGAATTGCAATATCCTAAATTTAAGCCTTTTTTAGTCCCCTTAGTGATTGGCAGACAGTAATGCATGTGCAACAGTCTGTTAATGATATTAACCTTGAACAGAGTACAGCTGCCTGTTGTGGCAGTGTGTGTCGGTGGTCAATAAAAGTAAGTAGATTCTTTTGCAATGAAAATGTGGCCTTTTTCAGCTGAAATGGATGAATTAGCCAGCTTGTTTCAACTAAATGAAACCTTGTATTTAATTTTTAGTTGATGCCTTACACTAAAATTTGGCTGACTGCATTTCAACGCTTAAACAATCATAAGTCTTTGTTGTGGCTCTGGATCAGTTTGAATGAAATGCCAGTGCATGTACTGTATGAAGGGCTGCATATGAAAATGTAGTATTTCCAGCATAGACTTTCCACCAGATGCTGCTTTTTAGGCCAAAAATGGTATATATAAGTGATTTTTTTTTTTATTTTTTTTTATTTTTTGTTCTGTTGTTTTATTTTTTGTTTGTTTGTTTAACCAAAAACTCAGTTGTTGATTATGCACTGTATCAAAATGCCACCCAGCCATATACATACGTATGTCTGTGCAAATAATGACACCGTTGTTCTTATTTTAGCATCGGTGCTTTAAGCCTTTCAAAGTGCCACTTGGTCTAACACTTCCGTTGCTCTTTTACAAAAAACTCTAATCTCAGGTGAAAAAGGTTCCAAAACCTTAAGACTCACCGTGTGTGTGTGTGTGTGTGTGTTTGCATTTGTTTTGTTACAGCAATTTTGCTCAGTACAGTATTTTTTAAGGCCCTTTGTTATTTTTTGGTTGTTGCAAAGCTCATTGCAGAATTCTGACATTATTTTGCACACTCAGAGAGAGCGGCAGAGTGATGGAGACGGTTGGAAAAGGTTTTATGTAAAATGTCCTTCAATAATTCACTGGGTTCTAAAGTAGGTTGTGTAGATGAAATCCTCTCACCCACTGAGTTCCCGAAGGACTTGTTGACTTGGGACAGTATGGACTTACTTGAACTGTTTGTTGGATTATCAGTTAAAGTGTGCCGTGCTCAGAATCGTGGCCTATGAATTGCACATAAAGAGGAAGTCAGTTGGTCTTTATGAGTAGTGGTTTAAATGTGGGACATTGCTGGCCAATGATGGATGCCATCTTTTTGGTGTTGAAAAATATGCTCTCTGATTTTGTTCATACATGTGTTCTGCATGTAATATTTGTAACATGTTTAGTAGTTTTATTAAAATGTAAATAAAGCACTAATCAACCTTAACGGTCTTTAAATTCCCACATGAAGACGTGCATGTCCAGAAGGTTTTCTACTGTTCGTAATGGAAGGAATGTACAAATGAACCTTTGTAAAATGGACTGCGTAACCAAATAAATCTAAATGAAACTTTGGCTCCTGTGGTAGCAGATCATACCTGTGTATTTGTGCTTTTAAAAACTGCTTTTCTCTTCTTTTTCAAAGTAGTGAAAATTAGGATTAGTCATGTTTCATTAAGGACTAGGGGTTCGCAGGTCAGAGTGGAGACGGTAAAATGTTTTTCCACAGTGCAACAAAACAATGAACTCTCATTGTGGAACTGTAAAATAGGTCATGTAGAGCATGTCAAACTGTTTTTTATTTTATTTTTTTTAGTTGTTAATGTGACTGAGTTATCCCCTACTTGAAACCCCTGAAATTTAATATCAAACTTTCACCACTATATTTAAAACGAAAAGGTGAATGCACAGTAAATTTATGATGACAGGGAAATCTTCCAGTCAAATGACACATTGGATTGTTACTTCAATATATTTAGCTTTTTCTAGTAATCGCAGAGATTTTTCAATGTTGCAATTCCCCTGATATATAAACTTTATTACAGGCTCAAGGCCCACAGTGGAAACATTATACATCATTAATACAATACATTACACATTCATATATACATATACTAAAAAAGGGGAGCTAATGAAGGCACTCATACCAGTGTTCCCAGATCATAGACATGTACCTTACAGCTACGACTAGGATCAACTGTGCAATAAGCTCATTTGTTGCATGGTCAAGCCTGCTCATGAACTTAAAAGTAAGATTTCTCAGCAGTGCCATGAAAGTAGTAAGACCTAGATTGCAGAATAAACCACTTGCTCTAGTACTCCTTGGTTTCTTTAGGAGAATCCTGAGACAGTCATTATAAGCTACCTTCAGTTTCAGCAGACTCTCCTTCTTGTATCTAACCCAGAGTGGAGCTGTATAAAGAGGGGAGCAGTAAGTTCGAAACAGGTTAACTTTAACATCTGTAGTGCAGTGATGGAATTTTCTAACCAGCATGTTAGCTTGGACATATAGCACTCTCCTCTGTCTGCTCATGTCAGATACACCAGTAGAGGTTATGTTTGTCCTGTAAATACAGATATAGTCCACTACTTTTAATGAAAATGTTGGAGATCTGCACTATTGTACCTCAGAATCTTATAAAAGTATAATATTTTTTCAGTTTTTTATATATATATATGTATATATCAATATGAATTCATAATACAAAGCAGTCAGACAATACAACATCTAACACAAAGCCATCTTCACAGCCTCTGCTATAACAGAAATTTTATGGAGTTGCTAGGGCAACAAGTTTCCACTGTTCTTGTTCAGATAGATTTTTATTCATTTAGAAGTATGCCATCCTATGTGTACCCATGCTGTTGCCATGGTTGCAACAAACCATTTACCCTTCTTGTTATCAGTTTTGTTTTTACTGCACACAACAATTCAAACTGGATCAAGAAAGGAAAATGCAGCAAGAGGCATAAGAAGTCAAAACAGTTTGAAGTTCATGTCTAACATGTAGAATGTGACCGAGTTGAAAGTCTCATCAACAAAACAAAATAACACTCAGAAAAGTGCTCGATTTTAAGGGCGTGAAAGGAAAATTGTACTCAGTTGAGTAAGGTGGAATCACTTGAGCAAGAAATTTAAAAACGAAGATGAAGATCCTCCCAGCTGTGGTCCTAAAGCAAGAAGAACTGTGTGAGGCTCGAATCAAAATCACTGTTCATTCAAACCTGCAAAGAGACTGTTGATATTAACAGTAAATGGATGGCTCAAATAGAAAGTCATTGCCAGAAAATTAAGGAGAAAACTGAATTCTAGTAGTACAGAGCACTTAGAGTATAGACCTTAGTCCTTAGCTTGGATCAAGTCTCAAACACTGTGTCCTCCTTTTCCCATGACGCCACCTGATGAAGTATTCAACAGACCTTCCCTGCCTACATTTCTCAGACTCTTTGCTCTTCATTAAAAAGTCTGAGATAACCCTGATGGCATCATATATGAAATTGGTTTATTGTTCCTGCAGCTTTGGCGATTTTTGCTTGTTCCTTTACCTCCATCCCATCGTACTCTTATCCAGCTCTGTTTGGACTGCAGCACTGCAGTCAACTGAGAGCCAGGTGGGGTGTCATCTATGAAAAGGATGCTTGTGGAGGCTGTTAGATCAGTAAGTCTTCTGATTATAAGCCGACAGAATTTTAAGGCTTGCACAGTTTGAGTCTTGTGACGGTGAGAAAATACAGTTGAGTGTGGTGGAGCTTTTCTGCTGATGCTGTTAATTTATGTCAATTTTTCTGTTGAAAATTGACTGTGGCGAACAAAGCATGTCTGGATAAGGAAATACTCAGTAGCATCAACCCCCTTCCTCCCACATGTAATAAGTCCGACACAATTATTCTTTCCTTTATAACCCCTGACTGATGATTGCATTATTTATGATGTGGGAATGTGCAATGTGTATTTCCCCTGCTGAGGTGCAGCAAAGTGCTGTACAAGCCACTGCCCACGTTCTAGATCCATTACGGTATTTCGCAGCTAATGCAGTGGAGCCAAGGAGCTTGAGGGATACAGAGATAAAGAAGAGGAAGAAGACAAGGGGAGCACAGACTGCTGCAAATCTCCACTTCAGCAGCAGCCTAATATTCACAACAGCAAAGGCACAGTACTCTATCAGCATCTATTTAAATTTTTTTTGTCTTTCTTACAGTCACTCCCATTCATGACATAATTTCAAAGACAAGTGCAGATTTTTTTTATGCAGAACAATTTCATGTGAATTATCAGTATGCTGTATGTGTCCATCCACAGGATCTTTTGCCATCATGTTGAGGAAGAGCTCGGAGGTGCCCCGGGGGGACAGAGAGGTCCTCCTGGAAATGGACAATGGGTGTGAAACACAAACCATACACGGCTATGGCAGTCTGCAGAATGGGGTCTTTATCCCACCACGATATGTAAGTACTATTTTGCTTTATTTTTCTACATTGCTGCTTTGTGTTATCTTCTCAGATCACATGAATTTTGAAAATAGCTGCACATGGACTGTGTCGCCATCAATTACTCTGCCCCCTCTGCCTTATCCTTTCACACCCGACTGATTTCAGACACATGGTAGTGAATCTGGAAGCTTTTATGCTACATGTGATATCCACCCGAGTACAAAATGATATGAGGTCCAACACATGAATAATAGCTTGTGATGAGACTAACTTTACTGTAATAAGAGCTTGTTTTCTGTTGTACTGTAGAAATCTCAGTGTGATCATTTTCTGTCTCATATTTCTGGGCTCATTACTGTAAAGTGGAGGCTTTTATCATGATGTGTGCTGCACAAAGGTTCATGGTCAAACCCCATCAAAAGACAATTAACTGTTCACATTCAGAGCAAAAAGTTTTCATGCATAACAGAGGGTAGTTTTTTTTTTTATGCCTTAAGAGAAAAACAACTACGTTTTCTTTCTGAAATGACAGATTTTGATAATAAACTAACTGTGCTGATGTTTTCAGTTCTCAGCCGCTGCTGCCAATGAAGATGTGGATGGCTATGATCCCATTTATGTTCACTGTAATACAAGAAGTGACCAAACAGTTCCACTGCTGGGAAACTACTTCAGAGATGGAAGGACTAAAATTGGTAGGAAGCCTCAGCACTTCACATGGTCTCAGCTGTCACAATCGAACTGATGGATGGAAAAGTCAGTCCTTCATTTAACTGTTTAGGTTTTTGCTCTGGGTTTAGACTTTGTGCTGGTATGGGAGGTTCGCTCAAGGAGGAAGCGGCGAGGGAAGGTGAAAAGTGAGGTGATCAGTAGGGAGGGAGAACCTGCTCCCACTGACGAGAGCAGCAGGTCTGAACGCAGGAAAGCACAGCTGGCACAGTGGAGGGAGAAGTTTGTCCAGAATCTGCAAAGTTCTGGATTAGTCATGGAAAAAGTACTGAGGTTTATTTCATTAAGTTATAAAAGTACAAATGATTTTTCCTGATTTATAAATCAACACTTTGTCTCTCTTCTGGTTCGTCATCAGGAGGAAACAGCAAATGAGAAGAAAACAATCTATTTTCTTAAACTTAGTGTTCCCTGGGATGTGTTGGTGTATTATGCTGAGGAACTGTGCCTTAGAGCTCCACTGCAGGTCAGCATTGATAATTATAATGCTTTAAATGTTCACTAAACTTTATTTTGATACCAGCTATGAATGGACCTCACTGATAAGCATTTTTAACTTTCACTAGATATGACTTTAGCTATTCCATCATCTACAGAACATAATATGATCTAAAGACTGAGAGAATCTGGAAACATCCCAGTGTGCAAGGGACACAGCTGTAAACCAGTCCTGAATGCTCATGATCTTCAGGTCCTTAGGTGGAACCATCTTTAAAATGATGTGATTCAGTCATGGAAATCACTGCATGGGCTCAGGAACACTTCCAGAGGTCTGTTTCACAAAGCAGGTTTAGTGAAAACTCTGAGTAGCCCTCCTCTTCCCCTCTGCCACGCTGACTCGTCGAATCGGGGCTCCATTTATGCTGGCTTTTTACAGTTGTGGTGCACGCGCTTGGAGTGCTCAGAGTTCATGATTAGACTCAGACTTTGTTGAACCTGCTTTGTGAAACGGACCCCAGAAATCACTGTCTGTGTACACAAGTCAGTGTGCCATCCGCAAAATTAGGTTAAAGCTGCAAATCAGGCAAAGAAGAAGCCACATGTGAAAATAATTCAGAAACTCTGCTACCTTCTCTGGGCCAAAGCTCCTTTAATTTATGGACATGAATTTAAACTCTTTTTGTGGATCTTGGACCCCGTGTCTTCCAGACCATATAGGAGAGGACCTATCCAGCTTGTCATTAGCACCTGGTTCAAAAGCTTGCAAATCTGATGATGTGAAGTGCATTCGTTCCTAATGAACAGGCAACTTGCATATCTAACCGGCACCATAAATGTAAAAAAAAAGAGTTATGCATTGAAACTGTATTCCCTGCCACAAGTAACCATGGGTGTTGCCAAATTACATTCGTATTTTGAAATGGGGTTAATGAAAATTATAATTATACTGAACAAGTGTGTGTTTGGCTCCCAGGCACAGCCACATCTGGACTTAAACACATCTGCTCTGGTCCTGAAAAGACTATGCATACCTAATGTATTGATGGAGTCAGTGCCCAACAGGCCGCTGGACTATTACACATGTGCCTTTCGCAAGTCAAAGATGAACAGGTGAGCTCTGGTTAACTTTAGTGAATAGCAGATTCTGATTGCTTTGAATGACAGTGTTTTTTTTTTCTAAATTAAAATACTTTCTTTAGATTCCTTGGATGTGAAGACCGTGAGAAATTCTTCACAAACACACAGAGGCACCGTGTTGTAAGTAACACACGTAGAGCAACACAATACAGTAAATTTGATGTATTAACTGTTTGTTTTTTAATTGAGGTGCATGAGATTCTTGCCCGGACAGTGTACGGCAAAAGGAAGAGGGGTGAAGTTGGTGTGGACAGACTGGTACATGAGGGTGCCTACACAGCAGCTTTCCCCCTGCACGAGGTGAGATATTATAACGTGTTCTGAAACCTGCATTATTTCTGTTTTCCCTCTCTATTTACAGTGTGTTTGTTTTCCTTCAGGGCCCTTTTCAGCTGCAAAGTTATGAGATCCGTCCCGATGAGCTGAACCAGAGGCAAGTTCTTTACTTCTACTGGGCACGTTGGTGTAAATGGTACAAGTATCAACCACTGGACCACATCAGGGAGTACTTTGGAGAGAAGATTGCTCTCTACTTTGCATGGCTGGGTAAATATTCATATTTATTTACACTTATTATCTGATCAGCACACTTCCACATGTGGAGGTGATTTTGTTAATTTGATTTGTTTAATTGAAAATAATAAAACATAAACTAAAGCAAACTAAATTTACTTTTTTTCTACCAATAACTCAGTTCAAGGGCTACATACTTCCTTTTTTGGGAAATTTCAACAGCATCTCATTATCTTCATCAGAAAATTGTCTTCTCACTGGTAATGTAAATAAGTAATATATTATTATAATAATAATATAATAATCAATAAAAATAAATGTTTGGGAATGGTTCACAAAATTTCCACACAAGAAACAAACAGTTTAACACTGCATTTGAGGCTAAGGCCGACTGGTTCAGTTATTGTTTTGGTACATTTCTGTGGGAATCCACATAAACCACAGAGGCAGATGTAATCATTTTGCATAGGAAGTGGTATCTATAAATCATAAACAAAGAGACTTGTGTGGCACACACAGCATCAGCAGAAAATGGAAAGACTTGCTTCAGACAATACATTTATTAACCTCAGCTTTAAGTGTACATTGAGCATCAGTACAGCTGTGTAATGGCACTTCCCCTCTTTGTATCAGCTGACAGCTGCAGTCTAATGGAGCTGTGTGTCTCTGCAGGTTTCTACACAGCCTGGCTTCTGCCAGCGGCTGTGGTTGGAACCCTTGTCTTTGTGTCTGGAGTCATGTCCATGGGTACCAACACGCCAGCGTGAGTCTGCACTCGCTTCACAAAATATGTGCTGAAGTACAAAGCCAGAGTTGACATGGAGCAGAGTAGCATTTCATAAGGAAAAACGCATTTAAAACATTTTTAATTGTATGTGACTGTAACATTTCGCAGAGGTTTTATGATATATATTGATCAAATATTTCAAAGTTCCCCCACCAGTACTACATGCAGAGCAGTTTACAGGACACCCTGTTGGCCTTTGGATTCAGAAAGCTCATTCAGAATGTTGCCAGTTCAGCAAGGGATTTTTGTTGCGTGCCATTTCTACACGGTAGCCCGCTTTGTGATTAAAAGCATAAAATGGACCTCTGATGCATGGGAATTTGTGACATGATGTTGCTCTCAGCCAAATTCATGTGCAGACATTAGCTCATAAATTGATGCTTTTATTTCTTGGGAATACGATGCAATTGCTTCTGACTATGTTAGGATTTGTATGAGTTTGCATTGATATATATGTAAGAGGTCTGTTTCAATCACTTGTTTTTAAGGGTTTTGTTGTCACAGTCAGACTGATAGACTTTGGTCATCATGCCTGTTCAGAAGCACACCTTAACCTGTTCTTGCACCGCCCATAGTGCAGCACTTAATGTGCAGACATGAGATTATTATCGATCTACTTTTCTTACACACAGAAAGAGTCATATGTCATAACTTTTCCTCTAAGGGATGCCATGATTTCTGGAGAAAATAAACTCTTTAAACTAGCCCTATACTATACTAAGTGTATATATAAATCAAAGCACTGTTTATTCTAGATATAAAAGCCCCATATATTCATGGGGTAAGTCTGTGCCAGGCTCAATATAAATATTTTATCAAGACAGGGCCAACACAGCACAGTTTATTTTGGAGTGAGTGAGTGAATGCTAGAGTGTGTGCAACCGTATATTGACTTTAGACTTGTTTACCAATAATTTTTCTTGGTATTATTAAAAGAAATATCATCTCACAATAATGTAACAGGTGGGGCTGAAAGAAATGGAAGAGATGCCAACATCACAGGAAGGGAAGCAACCAAATGTCTCAAATTCAGCCTCATTAAATCAAACTGTAGATTAAAGCCACTGATTAGAGTCAGTAGTTATGATGACGATGACTAACATTTGGAAATAAGGACCTGCAGAAGTCTTATGTGATTATGAACAATTAGTCCAGAATAATGATTAATTTACAAAAAATAAGGAGGATTGATGTCTCCCATTCAGTCCATGTTGTCAAGAAAAAGAAGGGGGGGGGGTTACACCTGTGATCTGCTCTACTAAACAAATACTGCAAAGGAAACTGAACCCTTTCCATATTCTAAATCCAGGTCACAGGTAAGCCACAGGGCTAAATATGATCAGCTTATCTGAGCCATGGTCTATATGTTGTATTAGGGATTGATTCTTAATGGAAGTATAGAAAGGAGGATCAGTTTTCAATAGTGGTGGTGGTTGAAAATCGAAAAATGCAGCCGGGGCACCTATAAACACTTCGATCAGTGTATTCTTATCTGATACTACCTGCCCATCAATCATCTGTTTTATTGCAAAAAAGGCTTGGAAAGATAAATGTATTCTGCTAATTATGGATTTCGGTTCAGAGAATTGATTTCCTGTTAGATCATTTTCAGAAGCAGAACACTGTTTGATAACAAATTTTGAGATATCAGAGAGGAAGTGAGCAGGCTGGACTTATCAGACAGCTGAGAGACGTGGGGTAGATGATAATAGCTGTGCCTCATTTTCCCCTTTAATATGATATGATAGAATATGCACGTCACATATTATGTTTTAGGTGAATTAGTATGATTTTGTACTGACTATTGTTGTGATCCAAATTGCCCCTCGACAACATTAAAATGTATGCAATCCAATTCCAGGCTCTGCCCTGCTAGATGTAGATGGGGAATGCGTGCATATTCTCATCGTCAAAAAATAAGGAGGATTGATGTCTCCCATTCAGCCCAGAGTTTCTTTAGATCTGATGTGTTTCTGTAATTCAGTGTGTGATTCAAACAAAAGAAAGGGCAGTAGCCCTGTTTCGTGGTAGCAAGCTGGGAGACTGATTTCAGCACCGTTCATGTCTTATATAAGTATCAGTGTATTTTGAGTTTTTGTGAAGGAAAAAGAAATAATTTTTAAACCACGTAGTCCCTTAATAACTAAGAGTACAGTGTGTGATTGTAAACCCCTGTATTTGTTTTTCAATCACTGGAGGAATAAAGACCTGCAACTCATGTTTTCTCAGCTGTTACTCATCTATGTGTCTGTCAGCAGGAAGGAAATCTGTAACAGTGGAGCAAATTATCTGATGTGTCCACTCTGTAAAACGTGTGAGGCCTGGAACATGTCTGATATCTGCACCATGGCTAAGGTGAAGAACAGTCAGCACTTTAAATGATAAACAACCCAGTTTAGAATTGCAATGCAAATGGACTGAGAGCTGATGTTTGTTCTGTGTCTGTGCATTGCAGCTGGGCTACCTGTTTGACCACCCGGGTACAGTGTTCTTCAGTGTATTCATGTCATTCTGGGCTGTAACCTTTCTGGAGTACTGGAAGCGAAAGATGGCTACTCTGGCTCATCACTGGGATTGCATGGACTTCCACGAGGAAGAGGTCTCATAATTACTTGTAGCTTCAGTAGGATTATAGCCATATTGGTTTACAGTCTCATGGCTGTATGGTTCTTTCTGTGACATGATTAAAGAAACTCAAATCTTCAAAGGAACATAATAAGTTTGTGTAATTTTTAACTTTTTCCATTTTTACACAAAAATTAACACTGTTAACAACTATCAAGAGTACACAACAGTAAACAGCACAGAAGCTAACCACATAACCTCTTGGTAACTTACTGTCTACCCACTGATTGTTCACTGTGTCATCGCTGTGTCCTCTCAGGAGCGTCCTCGGCCAGAGTTTGCAGCCATGGCACCGAGTGTGGAGGAAAATCCGGTGACCGGGGTTAAAGAGCCTTACTTTCCGGAAAAGGCCAGGTTGTCTCGTATGTTCACTGGCTCCATGGTCATCATATTAATGGTGAGTCACATTTGCTGTTTCTGAATTGCAGGTGTACATATATACATATATATAAGTTCTGGGGCAACAGAAAGTTCCCTTCCTGTGTCCAATTTGATGTCACCATAAACTCAAATCTATCTATATATATATCTTTCTATGTCACACTTCTTGCAGTTTACATCACCATACATTGTAGGCAAAGTGTTATTCTATGTTATTGTAATGTTATGTTATTTTAAAGATCGTCATTTACAGGAAAATTAATCTAAAAGCGATTCTGTGCCTATTGTCTTCAATGTTTGCCCAAAACTATAAATTCATACATGAACACCAAAAGAGCAGAATGGTGCTACAACAACAGTAACAGAAGGATGCAAAGAATGAGAGAATCCCAGAAAATAACATTGTTGTATACATTGTCAGATTGGTGATAACCACTATTGTGCCAATATCTGAAAGACGAATCAAGATATGATTTTTGAGCAATGGTGTCAATGTTGAAGGAGAACGTAAACCAAAGTCTTTCCTGAGTTGACTCCATCTTTTTAGCAAGAAAAGGCTATCATCCATTATTGTCTTCCAAGCAAACGACAGTGATCTCTAAGCTGTATAATGGGTATTTAATCCTATATATTTGGTTCCTGTGAAGGGTCTCAACCTCTTTTGAGCTTTTATCATTCTGAAAAGAAAAAGAAGGGTGGGTTTACACCTGTGATCTGCTCTACTAAACAAATACTGCAAAGGTAACTGAACCCTTTCCATATTCTAAATCCAGGTCACAGGTAAGCCACAGGGCTAAATATAATCAGCTTATCTGAGCCATGGTCTATATGTTGTATTAGGGATTGATTCTTCATGGAAGTATAGAAAGGAGGATCAGTTTTCAATAGTGGTGGTGGTTGAAAATCGAAAAATGCAGCCGGGGCACCTATAAACACTACGATCAGTGTATTCTTATCTGATACCCACTGCCCATCAGTCATCTGTTTTATTGCAAAACAGGCTTGGAAAGATAAATGTATTCTGCTAATTATGGATTTCGGTTCAGAGAATTGATTTCCTGTTAGATCATTTTCAGAAGCAGAACACTGTTTGATAACAAATTTTGAGATATCAGAGAGGAAGTGAGCAGGCTGGACTTATCAGACAGCTGAGAGACGTGGGGTAGATGATAATAGCTGCGCCTCATTTTCTCCTTTAATATGATATGATAGAATATGCACGTCACATATTATGTTTTAGGTGAATTAGTATGATTTTGTACTGACTTTTGTTGTGATCCAAATTGCCCCTCGACAACATTAAAATGTATCCAATCCAATTCCAGGCTCTGCACTGCTAGATGTAGCGGGGAATGCGTGCATATTCTCATCGTCATAAACAGCAATTCAGTTACGGTGTTATTTCTTTGCTTTTTCCATAGATACAACTAACCACATTCTTTTCTTGCTGTTCCAATTTCTTTCTTCTCAGTTGTGTGTGGTGATAATCTTCCTGGTGACTGTGGTCATGTGCCGCGGTATCATCAGTGTGATGATGTATCACACTGGGAGCCCTGTGCTGCGGACAGAGGTATATATATATATATATATATTAGAGCTAAACAGCGTGCATATTTAATTTGTTTCGTTTTTAATATTTTATGATTTGCTTGCACAATTGAATACTATGTTTAATAAAATATTCTGAAAATGATATAAAATAGTAAAACATATATGTTTGCCTGCAGTTAGCATTCATGCATGTGTGCCATCCTCCCCAGGCAGGGACCATAGCCAACATCTCCGGCAGTATTGTAAATCTGGGCCTCATCCTGTTGATGGGACAGGTCTACACCGCATTAGCTGAGCAGCTCACTAAATGGGGTAAGAATCAGTTATGCTCTGTAATACTTCAAACCTCAGTTTGTCAGCCTCTCACTTGATGTCCACTCAATAAAAGCTTACACTTCTTAAAGAGCAGATGTCCCAATGTCTGGCTGTAGCAATTTTAGACCCTATTCAGTTTTGCTCAAGCTCCCCCTAAATTTCATCTCAGCACCTCTATAAGAGAAGGAATTGGCCAATTATTATTTTATTCATGTTTCTCACACAATGGTATTATTTGGACAGGTTGCCCGGGTATATTAACAGCCCCACATATATATTTGGTGACCCATTCACACATTAATTTTTAAATTGTTTACTATATAAAATAGTAAGGTCTTCTTTTACTGTGGAGCTGCGTGCAGCACAGCGAGTCACACACTGTCACACACACGAACGGTAAATCATCCCCTCGCCTCTCAATGTGCCGGGAGGAAGGCGTGTTGTGTTGGTGGCCAAGTGAGCATTTTTGCAGCAACATTTAACTTTTTCTCAGGAAAGCAATGAGTGAGAAATTGAGCTCATTCTGCATGGCTTCATGCTCATGTATTCTTGTAATGGTGAAGATAGGGGCGCGCTAGAATTTTAAGGGCAGCTAATTTTACAAATTTACAACTGATTTGAAGCACGGCAGCTGAAAAGCATGTGGATGTGACAGGAAACATGACGTATTCTGTTGCTTCTTATGCAATGTGTACTGAAAGTATAACTGTAAATATACATATGAAATAGCCAAAATCATACACATCTTCTGTCAAGTTACATTTATTTCACTTTTCTGAGTCTCAGCATGGACTCATTTCATTCAAAGCATGGCTTAAAGTGGATAACTACCACTTCAAGATGACAATGACAGACTATAAACTTATTCACTGTGGGGACTCGAGTTTGTGTGCTCAGTGTGAACCATTTTCCATTCAAATTTTTGATCAGGTCTGAAGTGACTAAAGCTACATTATATTATACTTGTTTCAATGATTTATGACAGGTGGACTTTTCCATGTGATTCAGAGACTGAAATCATGTTTTTTACATTTCTCCTCATTTCTGCTTTACTGCAACTTGATCCTTTTAACTCCGACTTGTGTTTCATTGGTATTATTTTTTAATATATTGATTAGTAATTTAAAAACAATATTATTATTATTATTATTATTATTATTAATAATAATAATAATAATAAATACAATAGACTGACTTTTTTAGCTACTTCCAAAGTTAACATATTCAACATGTTTATTTTCCAGGTTTAACAAAATCAAAGGGGTTGAATAGAAGCTAAAGGGAAAACAGTTTCTACCTTACCAGTAGGTAGTAAATAGCAGTTTTAGTTTAAATTGAACCATAACAGCTTGTTAAATCCAGCTGTCATGCCCTTATGATGACAGCAGCAACAAATGATAACCAGTAAAACTCTACTTCTACTTTGAGGACATAGTAATAAGAATCTTGCTTGTCAATTAATGCAGAAAACTTTCCAGAAAACTCTGTTAACTTCTACAAACTGCAGATTTTAGGCTCCAAAGTGGTTACAAATAGCTTGCAAGGTCACAAACACTGTTTTCCTTAACAGTCACATTGATTCTTTTAAAGTCAGAGAGTTAAGTCACTTATTTACAAGATCATTGAGTCTTTGTCTTGTTTTTGAAATGTATTTATTCAAGTTATATTTGCATCTAATTCACTAAGTTAATTTCAGTGAATGAGGCAATATTGGTATGAAAAATCAGTTTGAGTTGAGCCAAAGCAATCTGGACGAGAAAATGAAGGCATCAGGTACAGTTATTGCCAACACTTTATGTCTTTTATGTTGTGTCTTTGTATTCACATTGCAGAGATGCACAGAACACAAACCCAGTATGACAATGCGTTCATCTTCAAAGTCTTCATCTTCCAGTTTGTCAACTTTTACTCATCTCCTTTCTACGTGGCTTTCTTTAAGGGGAGGTGAGGCATGAGCTTGTCACAGAAAACACATCACAAATTGATGATGACATCGCAACAAAGAGGGGCTAACTATCATTCTTATTTGTGTGACTAGGTTTGTGGGTTACCCTTCCAACTATGGAACCTTGTTTGGGATGAGAAATGAAGATGTAAGTCATGTTATTTCTTTTATTCTTTGGATATTTTTATATAAATTCCTCATGGAAAATTTTTGACGGGTCCCTCCTGTTGCATAATAATCTCAGAATGATAAAAATGATGCTCCTTGACTCTCATCTCCATGCTTTCATATTACAGTGTGGTCCTGGTGGTTGCCTCGTTGAACTAGCTGAACAACTCTTCATCATAATGGTTGGGAAGCAGCTCATCAACAACATCCAGGAGTTCATTATACCGTATGTTTTCACCTATACAACTCATAAACCAGTGTGCTTTTTGTGTTGTTGTTTTTCAAAGCAGCTTTGGATTTGATGGTTCTCTCTTCTTTACATTGGAACTTACTTTACTAAACCGTGTTAGATGGGTCAGAACGACCAAGTCTGTCAGACTCTGTATGATGAAAAGATAGAAACATTTATATGAGAATGAAAGAAGGTAAATTAGTAGATGTGTAGTGTCGAACTAATATGAAAAATATACACATGAAATTAGATTGAAATAAAACAGCAGAATCTCTACCAGCTCCACAGCAGTTCTTCTTTCTCTGCTCTGACAGCAAAGTGAAGGCCTGGCGTCAGAAGAGAACTTTGGCCAGTGTGCTGGGGGGTAAAGCATCCCATGAGCCTCAGCGCTGGGAGGAAGACTACCAGCTGGTGGAGTGTGGGGGTCTGTTTGAAGAATATCTGGAAATGGGTGATTATCCACATCTGTATCTGCTTTGGATACTTTCAGCAGTTCAGATGTCAGTGATACATACTGCTATGTTTGTTGCTTTGTTGGGCAGTGCTGCAGTTTGGGTTCATTACCATTTTCGTGGCGGCGTTCCCCCTCGCTCCGCTCTTTGCACTCCTCAACAACTGGGTGGAGATCCGCCTGGACGCCCACAAGTTTGCGTGCGAGTACCGCCGGCCTGTAGCTGAACGTGCGCAAAACATCGGAGTCTGGTTCAACATACTGGAGGGCTTGTCACATCTGTCTGTTATTGCAAATGTGGGTGGATCTCTAGTTATTTTCATTAGAGTTTATACTGATACTACAGAGAAGAACAAATATTTCCAAAAACATTATCGTTTTTTCTCTCCTCAGGCTTTCCTAATAGCCTTCACATCAGATTTTTTACCTCGCCTGCTCTACCAGCTCAAGTTTGATAATGATCTCCACGGATATGTCAACTTCACCTTGGCCTACGCTCCACTAAATTACACAGAGCCCCCCATGTGCAGGTACGGTGTCTGTTTGTGTAACATTAATGAAGCTGCCTCTTTTAAAAAAAGTCCATATGGAAAGATCTCACACTTCTTTTTTAAAGTTTTCCGTATTTTTTGTATGCTTTTACGATGTCTTCAGTTATTCTGTTTTCTGATAAATCCACTCACAGTTCTTCACAATAGCAAAGTAAGATACGTTCTTTTAGTAATTTGCAAACTTATTAGGGAATAAAAGACAAATATCTTATTTACTCATGTGCTAAAGCACCCTAGCATTCATAGTAATGTCAAGTTATTTTGGGAATCTGGAAGTTTCTCCTTTTTATAGGAAGAAACATTGAAGCTCAACAAGGCTGGATGGGGAGTATTTTCAGGCCTCTCAGCATCAAAATCTCAGAGTGTAATTCTTCACCTCTGTCTGAGATCCTGAACACACAGAAAAACTTTCTCCAACAGGATTTCTCTATATTTTCATGCATCCATCTCTCCATCTGTCTTTACTTGTCTCCCAGGCCGTGTTGCTGAAACCACAGAATGACACTGCCGTCACCCTGTGTAACTGTAGGGATGACATTAGGGATGTGATGCTCAGTGTCTCGTCTCCTCCACACACATAGTTTGGAGTTGTAGCCAAATAGTTCAGTTCATCAAACCAGAAGATTTAGCTTTCAATAGACTGTGTGTTATTGAGGAGCATTTTGAAAGATTCCCAACAGCCTGTCATGTTCTTTATTCATGGGGGGGCGGCTTACGTCTGACCAGTGTGCCATAATGACCTGGTTGGTGGACTGACACATCCATGGTTGTCTGTAAGGTTGTATTTTTGTTGATTAAATGATACTCCAATCAAGTTACTGAAGCATCTAAGTGACCGAGAGAAGAGATGTTTTCTTTGTCATTGTACAGTGTCATTGTACTGTGTTGGATTTATGAGAAAATAAATCAAAATGAGTAGTAAAAGAACCAAATGTGGACAATTCTGCCTGTAAATTTTATTTCAGCACCGAATCTTTTTCAGCAAAATCCTAAAATGTCCAAGAATATCAAGGTTTCATTTTGCTGACTTCAGATCAGCAACTTGACCAACAGAGGGTAGTGTTACTGATGTTTTAACATTCTTCAGGTTGATCATGTTATGCTGGTCCTGCAAACCACGCATCCAAATATTACTCAGAATGATCTGCAGTAACTGTGTTTTATCCATTTTTAGATATAAAGCATTCAGAGACAACAATGGAAACTACACTCTCTTCTACTGGGAACTTCTTGCTGTCCGACTTGGTTTTATCATTGCATTTGAGGTATAAAGGGAGCTGCTTTGTCTCTTGATCTACTTTCCTTTTGCCTTGTTTCATTGATTTAATTCACACTTTTTATTTATTACCATGTTTCTCTCTCACCTTTATTCTCTGTTATGTATGTTGCCTACTGTGTATTTCAATACTGGTCATTTGGATACTTTCATTGCGTTTTATTGTGTTTGAAAGATACATTTCTAGAAGTTGTATCAGTGCTTTTATTTAAATTCATCTGTTCTAATTTTAATGTATGCAAATGGTTTCCCATTTATTTGAATTAGATGGGAGCAGAGAGAGGTAGATTATGCTGTATTATAAAATTCAAATTTGAGACTCAGTCTATTGTGTGCTTAAAATCAAGTTCAACTTCACATTTTTTAAAATAGTTTCTTCAGTTTGATGACAACCTTCTTGAGTACCTTCTTCTCCATGTTTCCTTTCCTCCAGCATTTTGTCTTCTTTGTACTGCGAGCCATTGACTGGATCGTACCTGATGTCCCGGGGTCCTTGGAGCTGAAGATCAAGAGGGAGCGATACCTGGCAAAGCAAGCTCTGGCTGAAAATCAGGAGGCTCTGCTGGTGAGTCGAGGCCGAGGGGCCACCTGTGCCACTCCAGGCACCTTCAGCCCAGGTCAGTAAGAACATGGGACACACACACCCACATAATACCATGCAACACACACTTGTGCATAAAATCTGACAATCACATAGTTGAATGTTTTCTGCAAGAGCAAATTTTGACTGCAGAGGACTCAATAATTACGGTGGCTGAGAAGGGCAAAACAAAATTACAAACTCTGAAACACTTTTACATTTTGGAAAACAAAATAACATTTCCCAAAACAAATTAACATTTCAGAAAACAAATTAACATTTCAGAAAACAAAGTAACATTTCAGAAAACAAAATTACAAACTCTGAAACACTTTTACATTTTGGAAAACAAAATAACATTTCCCAAAACAAATTAACATTTCAGAAAACAAATTAACATTTCAGAAAACAAATTTACATTTCGCGAAACACTTTTACAAGTTTCGAAACTAATTTACATTTCGCGAAACACTATATCGCTGTTCATCTTGGATCACTATGAATTCAAATCGAAGGCTTCCGTTATAACTTCCGGGTCAACCTCGGAGCTTGGAGGTTTGGAACCTCCCTTTCCGTAATATTGTCGACTTTGTAAAAGTGTTTTGTGAAATGTTAATTTGTTTCGGAACTTGTAAAAGTGTTTCGCGAAATGTAAATTTGTTTTCTGAAATGTTAATTTGTTTTCTGAAATGTTAATTTGTTTTGGGAAATGTTATTTTGTTTTCCAAAATGTAAAAGTGTTTCAGAGTTTGTAATTTTGTTTTCTGAAATGTTAATTTCTTTTCTGAAATGTTAATTTGTTTTGGGAAATGTTATTTTGTTTTCCAAAATGTAAAAGTGTTTCAGAGTTTGTAATTTTGTTTTGCCCTTCTCGGCCACCGTAAATAATTAACTCAAAGCACCCTTAATTTATAAACATGTCAAAACTACATGTTAGTTACCATATTAGTAAAGTAATAAAGAGATCTTTGAAAACCTCAGCATGTGAATATATCTTCACAGAAAAGCCTTTCTGTTTGCAGTTTCCTATGAAAGATAACGTGTTCCCATGTTAACATCATGAGACCTGAACCAAATCAAAGAAAAACACAACAATTTGCTGCAGTATGTTGTTATCACACTGTATTATTGCGTACAGGGGATCCATGAAACAATGCACTAGCACTGTTCACAGGTTATGTGTTAAACCTGTCACTGAACCACTTTATCCCCTGAAATGAAATTAATAAATTTGAATGCTTTTAAAAGCTCAGTCTGCACACTTCCACAGAGAATTTGAAAAGCACCTGCAGCTTGACTAGCTGTTGGAAACTCATTAGCCTACACACAACGTGATCATAAAAAGTCATTTGTGTGGGATCTGTGCCAAATATATCTATGCTGATTACATGCACAAACTATGCGTGTTGATCACGGTTGGCCTAATTTGTTATTGTCTCTGTCAACACCTCAGTTGATGTTCAACTTGGTGGAAATGATCGAGAACAATAAACAGTAGAGCAGTTCAAATACAACTTCTGTCAGAAACTATGTTATGCTCACAAAGATAGCAGTTTATACATTCACAGCTCATGGAGAATGCAGCCCAAAGTGTGCAGATACATCCTCACCTGTGTGTGTGTCCCTGTCCTCTGACCCATGCTGTTGTCTTGTGTCATGTGTCGTTAATGTTGCCAGATGAAAGCACGTAGAGTAGAGTAAGTAAACGCCATTTTCAAGAAGAACATCTTGACCTCAGTCAGAAACAGCATTTAGCACAGCAAGCATACAGCACAGTAATTACTTCCACTTGTAATTTGTAGGGAACAGAAACCACCTGTTTTTATCAATTGAAGGGTGATGATTTAGCACATGCACGTCAACATAATGCGTAAAACACTCAGAGTATTAAATTCCCGCTGGAACTGCCTGTCCCTTTTTTTGGAGCTGGTTGTTATGAATATTGTGGCTGCAGTTACAGTTTATAATAACAAAAAAATATTAATTTGGACAGTTTGATTGAGTAAAGCAATAGCATAGTATGGTAATAGTAACAATATATCTCTGTAAGCTATTAGTAAAGATTTGAGGCTGCCAGCCTTGCTCTGTTCAAAGTAAAAAGAATAAATATAAAATAAATCAGAGAGGGAAGAAATTTTAAAGAAAAACATGGGATGCTCTGCCCGGCTGTTGATTATCAAAAATAATAAATTCTAGTAAACTTTACGGTGAGACAACTAGGAAGTAGCTCTTGTTTCCAACTATTGAGCCTCAACCAGAATTAATGAGCTTTATTAGTGTATTTGTGAACTTTGGCCAGAGCCAGGTTATTTGTTTCTGTTTCCAGCCTTCGTGTTATGTGAGGCTGAACGAAGGCCAACTCTAGTTTTGATCCTAACACACGTGGACTTGGCTCATTCTCGCAAAGAAGCATATCCTCCAAGGACTCAAACTAATTGGCTTCACTAGTTGAAATCTTTTGTTTGTATTGTCAGCGTCTCTTCCTGAGCAGTTTAAGAAAACAGAATTGTAGCAGCTAGCTTTAATTCGCTGGCATGTTCCAGCAAAGATTGTCTGTGTCAGCCTTTTTCTTCCACCATACCGCTCACAGTAGTCAGCCTGACACAACTAACACTCTCTACTGTCTATCTGCTCTTTCCTCATTCAATGTCCAAACCCAACTGCCCTGCCACTTCTGAAGCAAGCGACGTGTCCTTTGGACTCATGAGTTAGGACTCCTCTGCAGGAAAAGGAAAGGTGGGAGGGAATATCGGAGGAATAGGAGACTCTGCTTTGCATCTGGGACAACATGTGTGAACTTTTTCCCCACGTGGAATACTGTCTTTGCACTATCATTGTTTTTCATTTTGTAAATGCATATGCTGATGCACAGATGAAATGGTAAGCAGACGTGTAATGTAAACCAAACTCACCTCAGTTTACTCAGCTGTATGGATAATACATCTTGGGTTGTTTTAGATTATTTCACCAAATGGGTTCAAATGTCTCCCTGTTGGATCAAGGCCATGTTATGATAACGCATAGATATATATGTAATGAATGTTTAAGCCACGTCTGTGTCAGAAAGTTATCATTTTAACGGCTACCTAAAGTTACAGCATGTATTTGTCAGTGCTGTCAGACTGCTGCCAGTCCCTGTTGGGTCCAATTAGATTTCACGCTGGCCTGAGATCAAGCCTCCAGTTTGTATGTTTTTTTTTTTTCATGTCATAGGTGTTTATTGACATTAATAACAAGTCGTGGGGTATAACAAGTTTTGTGGAGTTCCTTTGGAGGATCCTTGAGGTGAAAATCTGATTCCACTTCATTTTGAAAACTCTGTCAATCATTTGTAGTCTTTAACCTCAAGCACAGATAACCCTGATTTTCTCACACTTGACAATGCTCCTCCAAAGCTTTGGAAGATAACAAACATCTGATATAATGGGCTCAGTAGAGTTCCTTGCGGGTAGAAAACTGACTTTGATGTGTAAAATCGGTGGTGTTAATAGTGACCAACTTGAGGTCAAAGTTGTTCCTTTTATCAGGGGCTGATACTGTAAGATGGGGAAAAAAAGCACACAATGTTTCTTTTGTTTTTCTGTTTAAAAGGCTGATTGTATTGTTGTTACAGAGATTTCCTGTTATCTTTTCACTCAGCAATGCTTAGCATGCCAGTCTTTTTTTTCTACCTGAATGCTCTGTACAGTATTTATATGAACTATTTCAGAGTATTGATGTACAATACTAAAAACAGGAGTGGAGAAAAAGTACCTCAATAGGTCGTATTTCATGCGTGAGTGGTTTTGCATTTTTTGACATTTCAGACCAAAATCAGTTTACTTTGATGAACGCAAAGTGCTCCTCAACGTTGGGTTGTGAAATAATTCTCAGCTGGGAGATACTGTACCAACTACAGTGCAGGGATGAACATTAACATTAATCATTCCACTCCATCAACCATCTCGACTTTCTTCTTCAACTCTCCATATCATAATCTTCTCCAAGAGACAGACAAGAAGACCCTGATTTATTACGAGTCAGAAACAGACAGGTGTTCGTTAATGATTTCTCTCTTCCTCTCCCTCCTCCTCTCACACGATCTACCAATGGCTACAGCCCCGGGCAACTTTTGACTTTTATTTGATCTCATCTCCTCCCCCTCTTCCTCCTCACCCCTTTTCACCCCTTCTTCTGTACTCTCTCCTCCCTTTTTTCTGTCCTATTTCATTCCTGCCAGCCTAACTTTTTCTAATACACCCTCCTCCCTCCCTTCTTCTCTTTTGGCCATGTTCATCTTTGAATTGTTATGATTGCTGTGCGTTCCTCTGCCATGGCCTGCAGGAAGAGTGAGTTAGTACATGTCAGCGAGCACAGGTATGCACTGTGGACACTGGCTGGTTCCTTCGCCAACTGCTGGAGTGAGAGGGGAGACGCTTGCATGCATTCAGAGGAAGGCTCCACTCCAGCCTGAAGGTAACGAAGTAGCAAAGCAGACACGGCGACATGGCACGTGATGGGGGTGCACGTGATGGGGGTTCACCTGAAAGACACAGCTGGATGTTTAAAGCATTTCTGTGTGGTTCACCTTATATACACACTGGCTAAGATATAGGCAATGCAACTTTGTTTTTAGGGGTACAAAATGATTTGCCATTCAAACCTATGACTACTTTGAAATCATAATTTTAACACACCTAATGCCTTTAATCTGGAAGTAGTTTTTACGTTAAGTTTTTTTCACAGGAAAGAAAATCTCAGGCAACTCTGAACCTTTATCAACCCATTTTCCATCAGCAAAAATGCGAAACAGTTAGACGTTGACCACTGCTGGTAAAACTGCTGTCCTGAGTTAACCTACCACCATTTCTTTATGTTTGTTTGGAGAACATGGCTGATACGGGAGCAAGCAGGCAACAAAAGAGATGAGAGTCAAAGCAAGCCATGGCAGCTTCTTTCTTTCAACACCTCACAGTCTGACATTTGGTAAAGGCTGCAAGCAGGCGCACACACACAGCCAGGGGCATTGATTGCAGTCGATCTTCTTGCATGGTGTTGCAGATGCACACATGCACAAAGACTGACTTGCAAATGTGCACTTTTGCAATGCAAGGATTTGGACTTGTTTTGAAATCTGTGTGTGTAAATGCACGTCTCTCACACTCAAATAGCTCACAACCCATGAACATGCGCAGAAGACACACTTTTGCCAAAAAGGTATATTACTAACACATTGTTTCTCTTCTACGCACTTCCATAGAGGACCAACATTTACTGTTTCCAAGTCTGTCCGACTTTTGTCCCTTTCCATGTAAAGGCAGGTGCTGAAATGAGATACTAAATAACTATTAGAGGAAGGGCAAGAGAAGGGGAGGAGAATAAGAGAAAATAAGAGAGCACTTCCCCAACAGTAGCAGAGAGACAGAGGGAGGGAGGGAAAAGAGGCGAGAGGGAAGGGAGAGCAGAGGAGCTTAGAGAGGGGATCTGCATTGTAAGTAGCTCTGAGAGCAGCAAGTGGTGGCAGTTTTTTTCAACCTGTTTTTGTTTTCGTGAGAAAAGGAGCAAGAAGAACAAAGAGGAGAAGAGCCAATCAGAAGACACACTTTTGAAAAGCCTGTGCTTTGTTTTGTTTTTTTATAAAAAAAGAAACGCCAAAGGAGGAGAAGGGAGGAGAGAAGCCGGGAGGAACACAAGGCAGCAATGGATAGCATAGTGGCTCAGCCTGACCCTGGGATGGCCTGGATTCACACACTGCTGCTGGCCTTCATCCAGCACAGACACTAGGCTGCGAACGCCAGTGAGGTACAGTACTTAATAACCAGAAACAATAACTCTCAAATGACAAATTAAGCAATCAAATCTACCTTAACTTTCTACCGTCCTTCCAGCAAATGTTATTGGGGAATTGTGTAGCGGTGAGTGAGAGTTGAGCTGTGCTGTCTGGCTGAGAGTTTAGGCTGTACTTTGTGTGGTGCACTTGCTGAAAGAGTAACTGGAGCTTGTCAGGTGCGCTGCCTTTATCTAACAACATAAACATTTGTATAAATTGTTTTTATATAGGATGGTGTATTTTCTCTACCATCATGAATAAAGACTTTCATATGCAGGTATTGAAGGGCTGAAATATTAAATTTGACAGTTGTATATTTGACAAAGGCTGCATATTGCCAACTACTCTGCTCAAGTATATACACGTATCGTGCCCATGAGATTATTAGCTTCTCTATTCATTTATTCCCTTTGAAGAAGTTGCTTCTTGCATCAGTAATGTTTCCAGCAGCTCCCTGGGCATTGAGCCTTAAATGTGATGGTTACAGTGAAGCAGTGAGTTGTTGCAGAGCAGGGCAGGTAAGTGCATGTCTGGAATATGTTAGATGAGGGGTTGTTAAAAACTGTACATGGCTGAAACTTGGCGCCGCAGCTCACACACTCTGCTTGCTTCTCTTCTGTTGGATATTTTAGCATAAGACTCAAACACATTTTTTGCCTGTGGCACCAGGCAGAGAGATAGCCTCTGATTTGCCTTTGTCTATGTGAGTGTGCTTTGATGCTTGTATTAGCCACTGCCTTTAAATGTGTAATTGTTCACGATATGTGATACTTTGGAAGCTTCTTCTCATTGTGTCTCATGTCTGAAGCAGCTTGCACACCTACTCTTAACATCTTCCAAACACCACCAGCAAGTGGGTGAGCTGAGGTGAGGACTGCCTTTCTGTCTGTCTGCCTGATGACTAAGTGTATTGTCATGTGAGATGACTGCTGCTGCTGTGTGTGTATGGATAGTCTGGTGATACATATTTTGACTGGAGCACAATAAAGTAGCTGTGAATGTCTATATTATCAGATTTACTATGGTGGGACTATATATATGGGACTAACGCACTATCTGCATGTTGGGTAAATGTGTACCAGAACAAACTATAAATCAGGACTTTGAACTTTTTTATTGCCATTTATGACAAGCGGGGGATCCCCTGTGTGATAGCAGACATCTGATAAGATTTTTCTGAAGAGTCATCACATTGGGAAGAAGAGATTTAAGACGACTGGTGTCCTTTAGCTGTGATTGAATTTCCTCGCCTCCAGATTTAAATTCACTCTGCATGCCTGCTCACATCACATTCAAATTCATAAATCATCTTGCCACAGGAACCCTCCCTCTTCCCACTTCCTCCTTCCCTCACAACAACTATACACCTAGAGAGCACCTGCCCCATCACCTGCCACTCAGACAGCAGCTGTGTGAGCAAATGAGTGTGTGTATGTGCCTGTATGTGTGGGAAAGATAACCAGGATGCTTCACATCCCCCTCATCCCATCTCATACCACTCCGAATTTGTCTCGCATGCAAATTCTTGCAGTGCTCGTTATTAGTTTTACATCCATGTGCACACACATGCGCAGCAGCTACCCTTACCCTGACTGTTTTTTCTCTTTTCTCTGCTCTGGCCTGTTTTCCTGTAAACTGGGCTAATATCATGAGGCATCACTGACTTGAAACAACCTGCCATTTAAGCATGAGTGAGACTGCTATTTTAAAGAGACTCAGTCACTTTCCTACCCTTTTTGTTTGTGGCCTAGATAGCAGCAGCTTTAAGAGTCTTTAATAGCAGCCCTTGCTCCTGCACGTGTATCGCTGAGTTTCTGTGTTTGTCTCCTGCCTCAGCTTAGCAATTTCAGAGGAATGAACATGCCAAGTCATCCAGGGAATGTGGAAA
This sequence comes from Odontesthes bonariensis, assembly GCF_027942865.1. Taxonomy (NCBI): domain Eukaryota; kingdom Metazoa; phylum Chordata; class Actinopteri; order Atheriniformes; family Atherinopsidae; genus Odontesthes; species Odontesthes bonariensis. The sequence continues at coordinate 11,694,919 of NC_134515.1, read as the reverse complement.
AGTGTCTCTGTGTATCAGAGGGTCTCATCTATAATGGTAGCTGGACATGAACTTGTCTTGAAACCTAAACTTTAAAACAGACCACCTACTGATTTAAAAGCCTGTGCATTTTGTTAATATCAATAAAGTTTGATTTTTAGATAAAGAAGTTTGATTTGTTAGGCAAGCTCTTATTCAGCTCTAACTCCTATAAAAGCATACCTTTTCAGACAGCAGTGCACAGGTTCAGTCATTTATTAGTTAATCTGCTTGTCAGGGAATATTTGGCTCATGCATGAAGGTTAAAACGGACAGAATTTAGAAATTTGAGCCTGCGGTCATGTATGCTGAGCATCGCCTTGCACACCTGTCTAGCGCTGGAGCCCTCAGGCTATTTCATATCATGACTTGGCCAATATAACACAGTATGTGTTTCACATTTTTACGCAAGATAATAAGTTTCTGGTTTTGGGGGCTGAAGAATGCTTCTTCACTAGAATATTTTTTTTGTGCCTCATTGCTCCTCTGAAGGAGAGAAAAAAAAGCTGAAACCAGGTGTTGCTCTCACATTAAGCAGCAGAAACTCCTTTTTTTTCTCCTTTTCACAGTCATTTAGCTCACTATCAAATCATCACTCTAATCCCGATGAGGCTGCTGGTATTCGTTTTGAATAGTTTATAGCTTTAGGCCCTGGCTAAAAAGGAATCATCTGTGGATGGTCATTCTTGGTTAGGTGTGTTCCACTTTTACTCGATCACATTTCAAAACAACATATGACTTGTCCATACCTGTCCAGATAATAAAGGAGAGAAGTGGAGTAGGGAGGTGCTCGTGCTTCAAAGGGAAAAAGTAGAGCAGAGACTTAGAAAAGAGTAACAAAGAGCGTGTGAATGAAGACACGAGTAGATGAATGTAAGAGATGCATCAGCAATTTGATATAAAGTAGGTCAGGCTTTTGAGGGCATCAGTAGCAAAGAATCAGATTGGAATCAAAGCGCTTGGACTGACAGTTTGAGTACAACAAACCCAGCTTCCTACTTTTTAACGGATCAAGACCAGAAATGAGGAAAAAATCTAAATAAACCACAGCAGGGCCTTCTTTTAATGTCACTTTACTTTCCAACTAAAGCACTTTAGCAACTTAGGTGCTGAAGAAAATGAATAACTTGAAATGAAATATTTAAAGGAAATAGTTGATGAAATTCTCTTCTTGTTGTCAAAAAAAAAAGCCATTACGTCTGTTCTTTTTTTTTTACTCAAATTCTTTTGGTTCCCATAAAAAAAAAAAAGGCCTACAAAAAAAGCCTTTAAAAAATGAATCACAAATAACAGTTAAATATTTTTCTAAAACAGTTAGGCGCTCTCTGGTTTAGCAAACACTAATTAGAAAACAAAACAGCATTTATTGGAGACTATTTTCAGAGGTGGGGTAATACTGTGTTTAGTGTTCTGGTGTTTACAGCATCAGGATGGTGTATGCAGTCAAACTACATGTTTATGGTAATGAAGGAACATGGCAGCCAGCACAACAGTGGTAGCACTCATGAGCTTTTAACATAGACGGTGCAAAGGATCACAAAGTCACTGCTAAAAGTGAAGCCGATGAGGAGGTGTCTTGAAGTGCTCTGACATGTTATTGCCATTGACATGAGTGTGATTCACTTTCAAACCCTAGTTTTTCATGATGGCATTACATTGGCCTCCAGTTCTACTGTGAGGAACCTAACTCACATGTTAAATGTGTCATTAGTGACTTTCTTTCATTTGAGCAATAATACCAAGATCAGAGGCAACCTGTGATTTAAGTGATGCTGGTCTATACATTTATCTTATTCAGGCTGGAGTACTGCAATGCCATCTTAGCTGGGTGTCCAAATGGTTTCCTGAACATGTTTCAGCTGATCTCAGACATTGAGTCTGGAGTACAGACTGGTACCTTCAGGAGAGATCACATATCTCCCGTTTTGGCCCTTTCTACATCGGCTCCCCTTGAAGGTTAGAATGCTATTTGGAATCTTCCTTACTACATGTAAAGCTCTAAATGGCTCCATTTCATATTAAATATCTAATAGTTCCCCTCAACCCCATAAGATCTCTTCATTCCCTAAATACAGACTTACTTGTGGTTTCCAAAATTTTTAGGTCCAAAATGGGAGGCAGAGATTTCACTTTTCAGGCCCCTCTCCTGTGGAACCAGCTGCCAGTTTGGATCTAAAACTTCAGTGCTGGAACAAAGCTTAAAACTTACCTTTTGTGCACTCCTTGTTGTATATTTTTTCTTTTGGCTTTTCTTTATTGTTTTATTGCTGTTTTCATTAATTAGTTAATTGATTCAATAAGTATGATCATTCTTTTACATTTTCATATTTTGTTTTTATTCCTTGTTTTTTTTATTTGCTTTACATGAACAGTGCTATTTAGATAAAGATTGACTGATTTATTGATTGATCTCTGGCTCTAGAAAGATTAAGATAATAACTGAATCATAGTCAGTGGAAAGCTATAGAGCTGTGTGATGCAGAGGGACACAGTTTAACATGTTTTGCATACATTGAAAATGTTGTTATGTTGTCATGGGACAATTTAGTAAAATAACAGTACATATCGTGTTGTTTTTTTGTGTGTCATGCAGAATCTCTAAAACATTTAGCCCCCAGTTTTTTATATGTGAATATTGGCTGCTCACTGTCTGCTTCATATCTATGTCAATTAAATATATCTAAGTTTTGGACTGTTGGTTAGACAAAAGAAAACTTTTCAAGATATCCCTCTTGGCTCTGGGATGTACATGATGGGTATCCCTTCAACATTCAAACTGTATCATTCATGCTTTTCTATGTTTAAATAAGGGGAATATTTAATCTCTTGGTTTTAACTTTTCAAATGTTCATATAACTTGCCAAAACATCCTAAATCAACTCTTCTCTTTTAAGAATCTCATTGTATACGGATAGCTATTGTCTGTCAGAAAGTACTGATTATGAGATTTTCTGGATTTACTACCCTTTGGATCCTCAGTTCTCCATCAACTTGGCAGCTTTTGCTACTTACGACAAAGCACCATAATTAGATCAGGTTATTTCCATAAGTTTTGTCAATAGGTCCTTTGTGCCTTCGTCGACCTGACTGTGTCTCTCCAGTGTATGAGCTTATCTGACTGCAGCTGTCATGGTGGAAGAATGAGGTGAAGGAAGGGGGAGGTTAAAGGTCCAAAAGTTTTGGTGTTTACGTGTGAGATGGTCACCATTTTTTCAGCCTTTTAAATGAGTGATTGCTGTTTGTCCGTTTCTGTTAGCAAGAATGCTGCCGGGCTAGACAAGGTCAGGAAAGCCCTCAGTGCTCCTTGTCGCTTTCAATCAGAGACGGATAGATACTCATGCACAAACTCTCATCCAGGTGGACCTTGTGTGGCAAAGCTTTGTGCAATTGTAAGCCAAGTTGTCAGCATGCACCCTCATGATGTCCCAGAAGGTCGTGGGCAAGTTGCCTGAGGCTTTAGAGTAGGATTAGGAGGACCCACACCATGTGTAAACATTTGGGTAACCCTCCCACCAGCCTCCTCTGTAGCCTCTGGGGTGCTCACCTGTCTCTGTATGTGGAAGATAAACGAATACCAAGGAACTCCAAGACCTGACACAACTGAGACATGTGATCGCACAAAAAAAAAAAAAGTACTTCACCTCGGCACCTGGTGTGATTTCTCTGATTGGAATTATTTATTATTTATTTTGGCTTTGAAAGCTATTACAGTACCACATATATACTGCCTTATTTCAGTGAATGTATTTGCAATGTAAATTTAAAATGGTGAACAGAATTAAATTCAATGTATCCTAAATATCCATTAGCTCCGTCAGGGCAAATCTTAACTGGAGTGCATTTCAAGTGATACCAGTAATATCAAAAGTACAACTAGCTAGAAGAAAAACCTGCTTACACATAAAATAATGAAAATCTTTGAGTTTTATCAAAATGTTCCTAGTTGCTTATAATTGTTATAATGTAAATATATCATAGTATGTCAAAAAATTATTAGACTGATGACATAAAGAACATAAAAGATACGGTTTGGAATTGAAAGTTAAAAACCATCTTTTTTTGGCACTTTAAGAGAATCTCATCACTTTTCTTGTGCTGACAGAAAATGTTACACTGACTACTTTCACAAAAAACAGAGAGCTCAGGGAGAGTGGTTTTCCCAGAAGTGACGCTGAATGATGTCATGTCTTGTTTCTGCAGACAATGCTGGGCTCTTTAGTCTACTCTTGGCAATTAGTGGTCTGATGTGACTGAGTTAAACTACGATCTCGCACATACACATGAGCTGGTCACACCACACTGTTAGGACACTCCAGTCTGTCTGACCAAACACACTAGACTTGTGCTCATGGAGAGAAGTGTGTATGTGGTAGGCAAAAGAGCAAACTGCATGACATTCTAAAGGGTTTACTTTTCTTGTGGTAAGACTGACAGATGTCCACTGAAAACAACTAAAAATTACAAGTAAATAAAGTTAGGTTTCACATTCATAAGAAAATTAGCAGTGCTCTGCTCTGAGACGCTGGGGACTATGTACACTGAGGACCCTGATTGACCTCAGATCTCAGACAAGCTTAAATGAACCACACTAATTAGACAAACACATTTTTATTTTGATTGAACCCACTGCTTAGATGCTAAATCTAAAGGGTATTTTTTTTTAATCAAAGCAGACAGATAGACACGCAGTCTTCCAAAAACTTAACAGTGAATGGGTGACGGGGACGATGCTACAAGTTGGTTGAATGCTGATTGGCTGAAAGTAAACTTGAGCTGACAGGGGCCGAGAATAAATTTCAAAACAAAGAGAAAGAAGTGCCAGAAATGATCAATAGCAAAGAAGCAGAGATGATAAGCTCAGACAAGAGCTGTACTGGACAATGTAAAAACACTGTTTAACTCCTTGTTAAAGCAGATCTTTGTCTTTTGACATCTGCATCTTCCAAATCATGGCGAATCACAGGAGAGGTTCATACCTCAGACTGTTCCACATATTTATGAGACTGTCCCCAGTTGGTGGCAAAATGCTATAACATGTAGACAAAGATTTGCAAAGCCCCAGTGCAGAGAACTTTATTTATCTTTATTTTGACCTCTCTGTCTGTTACTCAGAGAAAGCAAACAGAGTGGGAGGGTTTGTCACAAGGGTTTAACAAAGTATTTCTTTAATCTCAATGCTGTGATTGACTTATTGTCAGAGAGTACAACACCTGATCTATCCATCTAAAAACACGTTTTTCAATTATTTTTGTCAGCTCTAGGCTTCAGAGCTGCATGTTTCTGAGCTGTGGTTACTGGACTGACCAATCTGTCAAGTGTCTGTTGGTTGTCGTTGCCCCTTTCCTCTCTGTTTCCATACTTTCAAGGCTGATGTCTGCCCTCCATGAGTCTAGTTCTCCTGGATATTTCTTCCTATTCAAAGAGTTGTTTTTTCTTCCAACTGTGACCTAATGCTGCTCAAAGAGAATAGTTGAGTCTGTGTTTTGTGCCCTGAGAATACCTTTTGTTGTTAATTAAAACTATTAAACTGAAATCAATTGACCTTGATTTAATTAAACTGAGGGGTAGTCTGGTGGTTTGGTGATTATCTGTCGTCTAACAGTGAGAAGGTTCTCAGTTGAAATCTTTGCAGGAGTCTTTCTGGGTGGTTTTTGCCTTGGGTTGTTGAGTTGTGCCTATGGGTTCTCTCCATTTACTCCAGCTACTTTCTACACTCCAAAACAGGCATCCTAGGCTATTTTGTAATTCTGAATTGGTGAGTGTGAATGGTTGTTTGTCTTGTTTGTCTCAGTGTTGGCCCTGTGATGGGCTTGCAACATTTCCAGGGTTTACCCGGCCTCTCTTTTGATTGTAGCTGGGATCAGCTCCAATACTCCTGCAACCCTAACTAGGATAAGGCAGGTTTTGAAAATAAACAAATTAAATTAACAGATTTTTTTAAATGGCATTTTTGTTTTGGTCGACATCTGAATAAAGCTTTTTATAAGAGGGATCTCTCTTTAAAAGCTTTTTTCCCTGGAAATCATCCATTTAAAATCATTGCTCAGATCAACATACCCTAAGCAGCTTGTTCCGCAGAGCAAGACCAGAGAAACTTAGTCTTTGATTAGCTTTTCTGGGGACTTTTTCTTATTTGCAGATTAATAAACTTTTAGTTCATAAAAAAAACACAATCTGATCACCTGAGCAGTGTATTTTAAATATTAGAAATTTCAGTGTTTTGTCAGGATTAGTAGAATTTTAAAGTAAACTGCAATTCAGGAGAGAGTTGTGATATGTAGTGGAGCTGCCATGTTTTGTGAGATTAAGAATCAGAGGAAACACTTAATCTCAGCCAGACTTCTGGAGAATTTGTCTGGGAGATGTTCATCTTTTTGTTAATGAGGTATGTTAATGTCTGATCAATTGAACCAAGCAAATATCTACTACCATCTTTACAACAGTGGTTGCCACGACACTCCCAAACATTATTGTAAACAGTGCAGAAATGTATGTCTTCATAAACCACAATCAGCTTCTGCAATGAATCTATTTGTTTTAACATCCCTTTCCCCCCCGGCAAACACTAAACAAACTTTAATTATGTGATTACACAACATTTGGTTCTGTTGAGGAGCTGAATCAGCAGTGGGTTTATGCTCATATTCATGTGATATACTCCATTGAAGGATTATTCTGAGACCTTTAAAATGAAAAATACCACAATTGAAAAGATGTTCCTCATATGGCTGCTGGCATTAAAGTCATGCCAGAGTGCCATTCATTAACTTCTATACGCAGACACAGCGTCTTAGAGCAGCCTACTGAAATTACAGGGGAAACTCTGGCAGCAAAGTCCATAACAATCACAAATAACACCCTGCTATGACAAGGGAAATTACACGTCTTAGGAATTGAAATTTTAATAGCGTGATATAATTGTATCAGTGTGAGGAATGTGCAGTACAGTTGGATGCTTTCATGTTTTGGTAAATATGATAGTGAGGCTTGTTGTCAGTTCTTAGGCTCTTTGAGGTTCTTGATCAAATAAGAAGATAACTAATTTTTTACTAAGCGTGTTGATTTATGATGACTTGGCTGTTGGTGGAGGATTATGCAAACATCGATTATTAAGATTGTGATGTAATTATGGCAGTATTGACTCTTTTTTTGTCTTGAAAATGCACTGTAAATAATTAATATTTGATCTCACGTGACAGGCTATACATAAAGGTAAGTCCAGTTTAAGCAATGCTGCATATACAGCAAGATTATACCATAAGCAGAAAGTAATCACATGCAGACACCAATAAGCTTGAGTCATTATACGGCAGTGGTCTGGATGTATTTATATGGCTCACTGGCTGCACTATATGAGTGGATCAGTATAAGCAGTTCCCACACCCTCTCAGGTGTCCTGTGCTCAGGGCAGCCTGGCCCAGGTACACAGATAAAGACTGTCTTTGTTTGCAGCAGGGAACAGGTAACCATTTGTGCCTGCCTGTGTGTGTGTCTGTGTGTGGTGTGCGTGTGTTTGCGTGTGCATGCATGCATGCAGACGTGTGTGTGTGTGTGTGTGTGTGTAAGAGAAACAGAGAGATAGGATTGACTGGCTTGCTTACCTTTGCCGCGAGAGCAGGTGTGGCTTTTCAACTCACATTCACAGCGTACGGCACATGTGCAACCGATAAAAAGAAAGGTAAACTGTGATTTCCAGTTTGTGATTCCTCAGGCAAACAAGGAACGTTGTCTGTAAAGACGTATTTTCATTTTTAGAAATAATTATGTATTTTGAATTGAAGTGTGCTCTCAGATGTCAGTATGCAGACAAAAAGCAGTTTTAAATGTAGTTTTGACAGATATCACCATCTCACAATACTACTTTAACAAGGCCCATCGTCCAGAAATGTTTGTGTCACGTAATCAGCAGCTAATGCAAATAAAGAATGAAAAAAATAAATAGAATGTGAGACAACTGGTTAACCTAAAGTATTATTGAGTATGTATTTGTTTTTTTTGTTTTTTTAGCACCTTCTGAAATTAAAAAAAGGCACCCCAGGAGGAAAATAACACTGAAAGTGGTTTATTGTGGCCAATTTTGAGATGCTAATGGATAAGCTCAGTCCTACATAACCCAGTGCTTTAGCTGGTAACAAAAATGCCAAAAAAGTTAACAACACATGAAATACAGAATTAGTATTTGAAGTCTTGTAAACCAAAATTTAATTTACAATAGATCCCAAAAAGCATAGCAAAAGGGAAAGTGAGACATTTTACTGTTTCAGGAAAAACAAAAATATTTGCTCATCTTAAATCTGATGGCAACCACACGTCTCAAAAAAGACTTGGATGGGGCAAGAAAAGGCTGGAAAAATAAGTAGTGCTAAAAAGAAACGTGTTGCAACTAATTGGGTTAGTTGCCAACGGGTCAATAACATTTCTAGTTATTAAAAAAAAAAAAAACTCAATGAGGCAGAGTCTCTCAGAAGTAAAGATGGAGAGAGGTTCAGCAGTTTGAAAAAAAATGCTTCTAACAATTGTAGAACAATTTCAGAATAACTCAACTTAAAATTACAAAGATTTTGAATATTTCATCATCTACAGTCCAGAATTCCATCAAAAGATTTGAAGAATCTGCAGATTTGTGTGCAAGGGACCCGGCCGTAAATCAGTACTGAATGCCTGTGATCTTAAGGGCCTCAGGCAGCTCTGCATTAAAAACAGACGTGATTCTGTCATGGAAATCACTGCATGGGTTCAGGAACACTTCCAGAAATCACTGTCTGTGAACACAGTTCACTGTGCCATCCACCAATGCAGGATAAAGCTCCATCCAGCAAAGCAGAAGCCCCTCTCCTCTTTAGTTAAAAAAATCCTGCATCTCTGATGTTATGGGGTTACATTAGTGCTGATAGCAACTTGCACATCTGGTGAGGAACCATCAATGCTGAAAGGTATATACAGGTTTTACAGCAACATATGTTCTCATCCACATATTGTTGTCAGGGAAAGCCTTGCATATTTCTGCAACACAATACTAAACCATACACTACATCTATCACAACAGCATGGCTTTGTAGTAGAAGAGTCCAGGTGCTGGACTGACCTGCCTGCAGTCGAGATCTTTCACCAGCTGAAAACATTTAGAGCATCGTGAAACGCAAAATACAACAGAGAAGACCCAGGAATGTTGAGCAGCTAGAATCCTATATCAGACAAGAATGGACAACATTCCTCCCCCAAAGGTCCAGCAACTGGTCTCCGCATTTCCCAGACTGTTGTTAAAAGATGCTATACTATATGCTATATTTTTTAGATGTACCGTTGCCATCAAATTGAAGATGAGCTCATATTTCTAATGATAGAGTAAAATACCTTACTTTCAGCAACTGTTATGTCCTACTGTTAATTTAAAAAAAAATCTTTTTTGAGATTTGCAAATCATTGCATTCTGTTTTATTTACATGCTCGAGTTTCACAGCTTGTTTGGAGTTGGGATTGTATAACAGAACCACCTGAGGGCTGCCTGTGAGGAAGTGACAAAATGGAGAAAAAAAAAGATGAAAGCCTCACTCTGTATCCTGCTCCTTGCATATCATGCTATATGTGTTGTATGTCAGTGTACCTTTACCAGGTGTTCAAGCCAGAAGTTGAGGATTAGCTGTTCAGGAAGCTGGAGGGTAAAAAGAGACGGAGCTCCACTGGTGTGTGTTTAAACAGCCTTCAAGGACATCTAACTTTACGACCACTGCTGGGTTTTAACAGGCGCACACTGTAAACATTCAAACAGAAAAGGTGCCTGCTATGTAACGTGGATTCAGGAAGGTAAACTAAAAAGCTGAACGATAGCTCAGTATGGATCTCAGGTAAAAGGTGAGAGTGCTGAGGATGAGCTCTCTTCCTCTGTCTGTCCTTCTGTTGTGGTGTTCTGTCTGGAGTTGATGTGTTGCTGTGTGTGCCGAGATGTTAAATACAGGGGCTGAATGCTATGTGGAGAGAAGTCTTTAATTAGTGCAGGAAGACACAGCTCAGGAGACACATAAGGCTTCAGTGTGTGCGAAGACTGGTCTTGACTGTTAAACATCCTGCATGTGTTCATAGTTTCTTGGTTTAGTCCAGAGGTGTCTGCTTAGTGAGTATGCCTTTGTGTGAGGTTTCATCTTTAAATGAAGCCTCGTGAAGCCACTTCCATGAGCGAAACATCCCCAGTCTGCATGAATAGTTTATTAAACTTTGTTAGAAACTCACTGCTTTTCATTCTAACAGAGAATACTGTGAAAGTATGTGGTGTAAGCAACAAGCTGACCGTGCTTGATTACAAAATATAGTGGTTTGTTGCTGTTTTGGTTTCTTCAGTTATGAACTGAAGAAACCTTTCCGATGAGAGAATCAAGAATTCGAAGCCCTGTTGCCCTTGTTTATGCTCCTATAATTACCATGACTTGGATGACTTAGAATCTACACCCACATCTAATGCACAAGTCTGTTTCTTGAGGAAGAACATGTGTACTCCTCTGTTGTATTTATATGGAAATACACACATTTTTCTAAATAGTTTTAAAGTGCATGTTGGTCCACATTTGTAATCACAAAACTTTTTTTGGTAGTACACTTATTTGGCAGCATTACCCAGTCCTAATATCCTTATTTTAAAGGTCACAAAACAAGACCAGGACCCACATATTATTCATAGATTAGCAGTCACACTTCAAACATAACAAGTGATATAAAAACCTGTTCTTCCAGTTTGATCCACTCAGATACTACCCTGTTTTCTCAAAAAAAGCTGAGATGTTATGTACAATGTAAATAGAAAAAGAATATGTCACATATATGTTTAAACGTCTCAGAAGAATTAGGTTAACTGGCAACAGGTCGGTAGCATTTTTGGATTAAAGAGCATCCAAAAGGCTTTCAGAAGGAACGTTGGGCAAAGGCTCACAACCTTGTGACAGAGTGTGAAGAAAAAGAATTTAGAGTTTTGAGAATCATATTTCACAACATAAGATCATATATTGTAGATATTATTAGTAATCTCTAAGACCCACGTTTTGAATTTGTTTGCATTTTTAATTTCTCTTGGTTACTTGAGATGAATGGGACATATTAAGTTTAAAATCTAAGCGCTGTCTTTCAACTAGAAAAATGATGTCCTCATATGGTCACCATGAGTTCCCATAAAAGTAATATTTAGAGAATCTGTACGCAAGGGACAAGGCTGAAAACCTGGACTGGATTCTGTGGTCTGGAACACAATGAAAATCATTACCGGTGAACACAGTTTGTCACTGCATCCACAAAGTCAAGTCAGAACTTTACAACATAAAATAAATGTTTGTAAGCAAGATTCACCAACGGCACCACTTTCTCTGGGCCTGAGCTCATTTTAGATAAAACCGACACAAACAAGAAGATTTCTAACTTTCAGCATTTTGAGTGTTGTCTGTTCTGTTAAATTAGAAATAGGGTACTTTTTATCTGCAAGTCGTTACATTCTGTTTTTTATTGGATTTTACACAACATCCCAACGTCTTCAGAACAGAGGTTCCACATGTCTCTGCAAGTAAATCCAGCCCACAACAATAAATAGTTTTCCATGTGGATTTTCTCAGTTTTGTTTTATAGTATTTACTTCAGAACAGTATGACATTATGGTCTTTTGTAAAAAATAATTTTAAAAAAGACATTGAGGGAAAATACTAAGATCAAGGTTCAGGTTTATTGTCTTAAAATATTCTTGTTTTTTGCTTTGCAATATCTATTAAAGGCACCAGTACACTTTAATATATCATTATCCTGTAAAACATTTTTTATGTCAATTAAGTGTTAATAATCATTTTTTTCCCTGTCTGTGGTTCCAGCTCCCATGTGCCTGTTGAGCCATGCTCCCTGGGTATGGATTCTCACATTTTCTTAATTTCCAACCCCACCTTCACGCTTTTCACTGCCAAAGAGAAAGGCCCAGCATGTGGATCCCAGGCTCAGCAGAGTCCCAGGCTGCTAGTGAGACCCAGGAGGGCAGGCCTCTCCTGCACCCATGTCATCACAAACACGTCGCTGTTTGCCAACAGGAAACGTTGGCTTTTATTGAACTACAACCATCAACGTCTCCAAAATTAAACGGCTTTGGCTCTCGGAGACCAAGCATTACTTCAGACGCACAACGAACAGCACGCTCTCTACCACTGAATGGTTTCAGACAGACGCTAAATGACCTGAATGACATGCAGAGGGGCTGCCACAGAGCAGGCAATGACCAAGAAATAAATTTGAACTCTCCTACACATACCGAGGATGACGTTGAATGTCAAAATGGCGTCAGGACTTCTTTGCAGGAGCAAACTGAGAAGCCACGGACGGTCACGACCGTTTGTCGTCCTCTCCACGCAGCTCTCAGCCTCCCTCTGTCCCTCCCCCTGTCCTCTCTATACACAAACAGAGACTCCTGGGAATCTCAATTACCTTGTTCCCCGTCCTCACCTGAATATCTGGGTTTTCAGGGCCTAGACTCCTCCCTGCCACAGAGGAGAACTTCACAAGGATCACTGAAAGAGAAGTCTATCCGTGAGTTCATTGAAAAAAATCAGGCTTTACAAAATCTCAACATGTTTTCTCTCTAATCTAATAAAGTTTTTTTTCTTGTCCTCAGGGCGAAAGATGCAGGTTTATTCTCCTGACAGTCCGAGCGATGAATCAGTCAGTAGCCCAATTCTCGAGGCGGACTACATCTTTCCTGGACCGTTTGCAACTTTCCTGGAGGAGGACCTCAGTGGATTATCCTCCCTGGAGGCCATTTCAACTCCTTCATCCACGGACGGAGCTGCAGATCTCCCAAGCCTCAGTCAGGAAGATATTTTCAATGTACCTGCAGAACCACTGCAGATAATAGAGGACTCAGAACCAGGAGTGGGGGAGGAGAGTGGGAGCATAGAAACATCACTTCCCTCAGGAGGGACCTTTTTGTCCCGCAGCCGTCAAGGTGACCAAGAACGGCGTCGCTTCTCAGCTTCAGAGCTAATATCAAGACTGCAGCTGTCTCAGAGGAAGAACTCGTTCACCTTGAAGCTTGGGAAGTCACTGTCTGCTCGGGTGGCCTCAAGGGACAGACAGGGCTCCAACAGCCTCAGCCCGCACCCTGACTGTGAGTGGACTATCATTAACTGAGATGTAGTCCAGGTGGATCCTAAGATAAGGTCAATCAGACAAGGACTTATTAAGGCAACAACCACAAAACAGCTTCAGTGTTGCAGAAAATGGTTGTCAGTTGTCAGTATTCTAGATAGTGACAATTTCTTTAGTGAATACAGAGTTTCCAATTTCATGGAATACACCAAAAAGAACATGTTTGTGTAAAACAGCTAACAAAATCAACCTTGTCTTAGTCAGTGAGCACGTGGTAAACACTGCAAGTCATAAGATAAACTCAAGTTCAGTTTCCAGAAAAAGTGCTGAGGATCCTGCACTAGCAATTATGTGATGAGCTGGCTCATGAGTACAGTGAGCTGCAGATGCAAGGGTGGCAATCTAATGCAACTCTCAGCAGGTTTGCCTTTTCTCCACACCGTCGCAGGAGCTGCCAGTGTGAAAGTGTTGGTCAGATTCCAAACATCAGCAGACCTGATTTGAAGTAGTGGCTTGTGCTTTTAGAGGAAAAAAAAATAACATGTAGAGGCAAATGACACTCTACCAGTCATCTCAAGATCTCAAGTCATCTTGTTTTTATTATCCATAGATAAGTCAAACTGCAGGCACCGCAGCTCAGGAGGCTCTAGTGATAGTGACCCCCACAGTCCTGTCGGACTGCCACCTTCACTGCCCAGCAGTGACAATGGGATGGCTTTACATCGTTGGAGCACAAAACTTGGGTAAGAAGTAGCTAAGTTTTCTACACAAAATCTGTCAAGATATAACATCATATGCTCATGTAATTTCACTTTTCTTCATAGAATGCGAAAGAAATCCATAGAGGAGGACGTGAGCACACTTCCATCTGTTCACTGCTCAAACCGACTGTCACGTTTTTTACCGAGTTGTACGTTTGCCCAAATGGGTTTCTTCTTTGCCATAAATCATTGAGACAAAGTCTTGCTAGCTTTTTCCTTGGAACAACTTTTGTGTGTCAACTTTTTGATTTTGCAGCGATCCTCTACCAGGAATACAGCGACGTTGCCATCAATAGAGAGATCCAGAGGCAGCAAGGGAAGGAGCCCGGCACGGAGGAAGAGGGGCTCAGGGATGAAGGCTCAGATGGGACGCCGTCTCCATCCAATCTGTCACCATCCAGCTCCTTTCGTTCCTCACGAGGCTCTGCTTTTGCACTGTGGCAAGACATACCAGATGTTCGAAGCAGTGGTCGACTTGACAACTTCAGCAACGAGGAGAGAAAACTACAGGAGGTGAATAAGAGTCTTTTCATTTACAGGGACGGAGCCATGGGGTTGCCAGGGTTGGCTATGGTTTTCATGGCCATCGAATGTAGCACAATTCACTTTTTTGAGTAAGCTAAACACAGTAGAAACAGTAAAAAGAAGCATAAAAAACAATACTAACCAATCATCCACCCCACCCTACCAGATCCCAACTCAAACCCACATCCAAGCCCAAAGCACATAATAGATTTATGTAATTAAAAACAAACAAATCAATACAGAGGACAATAGAAATGAGAATATGAGTTAAACAGTATAATATCTAGATCTATGAGGAAATGCCAAGGGCAGATAAAAGTACAGTAAAATTGTTCAAAATGGAAATAGTAAAGAAAAACTGACCATAAACATACATAGAATTAAATATAAGAAAAGATAAATGTGCACTTCATTAGAGATTAGATAAAAAGATAAACAAATAAATGAAAATAAATGAATAGATCAAGTAAATAGAATTCACTCAGACACCAGACAAGGAATTTGTTAAAAATAAACCCTACCAACAAGTAAATCCAGCTAAGACAAATAATGAAAATTTGAGCTAAGCAATGCTTATGTTTAGTCGTCGTATGCAGTTTGAATGTAACATGAATGTTACCTTTACACCATGCAAACACAAAGTAATAACCAATGGGATGATATTGTTTCTATCTTTATCAGCAGTTTAGAAAACTTAACATTAGAAACTGCTCCTGATTTAATTTTGCTCAGTTGATGGTTACATAAACGTGGTCTAATTAAGGTTTCTATAGATTCTCATTTTGACTGCTCCAGCTCTCCAGGAACTTGAAACACTGTGTGTTTTTCTCACCCAAGGCAAAGTTTGAGCTGGTAACGTCTGAGGCGTCATACATTCGCAGTTTGACAATTGCGGTGGACCACTTCATGTTGTCCCAGGAGCTCGCTGAGTGTCTTGGAACTCAGGATAAGCAGTGGCTCTTCTCAAAGCTGCCTGAAGTCAAAGATGTCAGTGAGAGGTGAAGTGACGTGCAGCTGATTGCCTTTGTGTCTGTGTTTAACCCCTCAGATACCAGCTCTCTTTCTCTAAGCGTACTTTCTCCACACACATTGTCTGTAGGTTCCTTCAGGATCTGGAACACAGGCTGGAGGAAGACATTCTCCATTTTGACGTGTGCGACATTGTCTTTGATCACTGTCCGGCTCTGAGAAGAGTTTATTTACCTTATGTAACCAACCAGGCTTATCAGGAACAGACATACCAGCGAATGTTGTGAGTAATAGTTTTTACTGTGTTTTAAATGTATCATCTATTGGAGATCTGAGCACACATCGTGCATAAAGTTCAATTGTCGTGTGCTGGAAGTCCAGCATTTCCTGTGAGGGTGTTCAAAGGTTACGTTACACCTGCATGACTTAACTTGCAGATGGTTCATCTTGAGTAAGCTGAACATTTTTTTTCTCAGGGTAAAAAGTACGCTGGAATTTTGATTCACTTTCATTAAAAGTCATTGAGAGGTTGCTCTAAATGTCCTCGCCTTGTCCTCTCAGGCACGAAAACCCTCGTTTCCCAGGCATCCTGGCCCGCTTGGAGGAGGATCCCATCTGCCAAAGACTTCCTCTGACCTCTTTTCTAATCCTCCCGTTTCAGAGGATCACACGGCTTAAAATGCTGGTGGAGGTACATGATTAAACACTCAATGCATAATTCATGGTCACACTTAAAGCCATGTCGAACGAAGCTGCAAAAAGAGAAATACTGGGACTAACTAAGCAATTTGCAGCAGCATTTTTTTCTTTTTTTCCTTTTTTTCCCACAACAACATGTGACAAAAGTATTGTTTACTCTTTACACATCTTCAAAACCATCTTTATTTTTCAGAATATCTTAAAGAGGACAACACCAGGCTCTCGAGATGAGGACACTGCTACGAAAGCTTTCAATGAGCTAAAAAAGGTGGTGATTATCATCTCTAATAGCCAGTTGGATGAGTACAAGTATAACAGTAATACAGTAATAACCATGTTGGTGTGCGTCCTCTTAGATCATCAAAGAATGTAATTCCAGTGTGCAGTCAATGAAGAGGATGGAGGAACTCATCCACTTAAACAAGAAAATCCACTTTGAGGGCAAGGTGACTGAATTTTGACTGTTCTTATCTTTTTGAACTTTTGTCAGTGTTCATGTATCTGATGTGATTTATTACAATACTCTGTAACTCTGTCTTTTTGCAGATCTTTCCTCTGATCTCTCAGTCCCGCTGGCTGGTGAAACATGGTGAACTGTTGGAAGTGGACACTCAGACGATGAGTATTTCTGGATCAAAGCTCAAACTGCCCACGAAGCCTGTGTACCTCCACTTGTTCAATGACTGCCTGCTGCTGTCCAGGAGGAAGGAGTGAGTGATACAAACACAACAAGCTGAAATAGTGCTCTATATAAAGACATGAAAAAAAAAGATTGAATGCCTGTTTTGCTTGTCATGTGAGCATGTGAGAGTTGGTCAAGTTCCTGGATCACTGCGATGATTTCTGAGCTTTGATAAGACAACCACAGTCTGAGTCTGAGCCACAGACAATAAAAATATGTTACACATATTAAAAAATGTTTGTTACAATTATATTTTAAACACGAGATATAATTCCTTTGCTTATTTGAATGATTTTCTTTGCACATTTTTATCTCGTTCATTTATTTTTTTCGTTTGCAGTCCTTTAAAAAACAAGAGGTAATAAACAGAGTGAGAACAGCAAATCAGCTTTTTACAGTGATTTGACCCCTCCTTGGCCTCGAAGGGACTCTGTTGTTTCCAAAAATGTTTCAACTATGACTGAAAGTTTAGACTGAAAACTCTTTGTATCTCCAGAGACTTATGACTTATGACAAGATGAGGAAATGACGTCTGTAAAACTCAATTTAGGAGCCTTTGAAGAGTAACAAAAATGGTTAAAAAAAAAATTATAATATCAAAATTTGGGAATTAAAATCTTTATGTTGGTTTCACTTGAATTGGGAAATATTTTGTAAGTTTGATTTTCAATCAAAAAGTAAGTTCTGTGCCCACAGTACAAAATACTTTTAAAATACTATCTGTCACTGCAGATTTGTCATTTAACATATTTGAAAACCATTCAAAACATGTGATACTTTCTGTCCAAGGGATGTGTCTGTAAGTCTTAATGGGGTCAAGACTTGTGGACATATATTACATATATTGAAATGTATATATACAGAGAAGTGGAAACTGGATTGTGTAGGTTGACACATTTGTTTTCATTCAAATCCATGCAGCCAAATATGATTTATGAAGTTTTAGCCTGTGTACACATCAGCATCAACTTGAATGAGATGTATCTGGTCAAGATATCCCTGAAGTATTAGCACTACCTGAGTAATGTATGCTCAATAAATTCCTTAAATGATCCTGAGTCAGGCTTTGGATGATGGATTTGACAAAATGTTGAAAATAGGTTTTCGAGAAAAAGAAAAAAACAGTAACAAAGAGACCAGGAGCAACGATGCAGATACAAACGCTAATACAAAAGCGTTTTAAAAAATGACAAGATATGGCTTCAGAGGTTCAATGTCATAAATGTGAAATACCTAGCAATGTAATTGCTAAAATGTGTAAAATGACATCTCTTTCCTTTCCAGTACTTGGAAGTTCATGGTGTTTGTACATGCCAAGATTGGAGAGTTGAAAGTGAAGGATCTCAGTCAGAAGCTGCAGGGTATCTCAGGCTTCATCTTCCACCTGCAGCTGTGTGAAGGGCAGCACCTGAAACATCAGATCCTGCTCAAATCACACACTGAGTGAGTAACTCTGTCAAATCACTTGTCAACAGTGATTCTTCAGGTCACTCTAACTGCCCTTGTTGGTTCTGTGTCCATCAAGGAGCAGCAAGCAGAGGTGGATCACTGCAATGTTCCCATCTGACCCACTTGAAGACATTGAGCAAGCCAGTGAAAATGAGGGTCAGTAGAGATCACAGGTGCACAATTAATCAGTGTAAACCTCTCAACCCTCTCATCCAAGCTTCTTCTAATCTCTTCTTCTTGCAGATATATCCCAGGTTCAGTGCATCAAAAGCTACCAGGCCCAAGAGCACGATGAGTTAACGCTGGAAAAAGCCGACATTCTTCATGCTAAAACCATCACAAGTGATGGTAAGAGTTTGGAAAAATTTTACTTTTCAGATAAACTACATTCCAAACTTAATCAAAGCAGCTTATGTTTATAAGATGTGTAGTTGTGGGTTTGATATCTAAGGGCTAATGTGTTTCACCAGGCTGGGTGGAGGGCATCAGACTGTCGGACGGGGAGCGGGGCTGGTTCCCCAAATCCTACGTGGAGGAAATCACAAGTCGCAGTGCGCGCCTCCGCAACCTCCGAGAAAATATCCGCATAAAATGTGTCACACAGAAACTGAAAGGGGAGGATTAACATTTTTTTACTGCAAAGACTCCACGTGGCAAATGTGCATTTCAGCGTTTTTAAGCTTCGGGATTTTTGTTTTAATTTTAGATGGATGTGGGGCTGGTGTGTAGCGTGCAGGTGCTAAAACAAGCCAACAGGTTTCATCATTCTTTGCATGGTTTCTAAACTCAGCAGTTTCCTTTAGCAAGCTAGAGAGTGCAAGGCTTTTAATGCTAATATCACATTTTAGTTTAAAGAGGTTTTTAACCAGTAAGAGTCTGTAGACAAAAGTCCACATCCAGAACATTTTTAACAGTTTTGCTACACTGAAGTTTTAAGTTGAACAGGCTTTCAATTTCATTTGAAAGTCTGACAACAAGTTAAAGAAAACAATAGAAGGATGCCATTTCCAAAATAGGCGAGAATCTCCTTAAAACTGTCTGCAGTGGTGTGAGAGGAAATTAAAATCTGATTACATTTTTTTTCCATGATTGAATCCATCCAGTGGTGCATTACTTATTTCTGGTCATTTGACAAAATCCTGACATAATTTATCCCTCTCTGTTATTATGTGTTCAAAAACTGTTATTAAAATCTATAATTTATGATTGACTTCCAGAGTGACATGTTTCTCTATTATCAGCAGTATGAGTAGTTCCTCTGAGTTAGTCTCACTCACATCATCCAACTTCGTAAATATTAACCAGAGCTCCAAACATCTATCAGTTTGCTTAAAATAGTCCTCAACCCATGCACTATTTTGTTTCAGTATAATTTGATGGGGAACTACAAAACTACAGTGCACACCTGCTTAGAACATTTGTGAGTCTGTCAGACTTTTGAGCTTGCCTGTTTTTAAAAGATTTACATCCACATTATAGGTCACAACAGTTGGTTGACGGTAACCACAGAAAGCGGAAACATATTTCACTTTTCAGGACATTTTCTGATTGTGAACAGAAGAAAATAAATCACACTCTGTGCCCTTTAAAGCAGAGAGCATGACAAACATACCTTTTTTGGCAAATTTACATTAACCACCTGTGTGGGAAATATGCATATTCTACTTCACACAAACTAATTTCTAAACTTTTGTCCCAGTTTAGCACCAGTTGAAAAATGTTTTGTTATACTAATAACAGAATGAAACAGTGCCCTCACATGCTAAGCACTAATCACTTTTAGGTCATCGTCATTCGCCTAGTTTCACTTGGTCAGTGTGAAAATCCCCAAATGATTGAAAGCGCAGTGTAACTGAGCTGAGACCCGCTGTTAATGGACCACTATAATCATCATTAAAGTGTAAACTCTTCCAGTGGCACATGACATGTTTATGACCCTACAGTTTTTTTATAGATAAGTTGTTAGTTGTAATTTAAATGGTTGCTGCTGCAGCGTGTATATTTATATTCCTCTAGATTCTGATGTAAATGTATTTTACTGTAGATGGCTTCATGTATAAAGAGTAGAAAGTGGTTCATTTAAGAGTGTAATTTATATGAACAAAGATTTTACAGATACTATTACATTTCATAGGCGTAAACTTTGCAGTCGGTTTTAATTCTGATGCCACAATGAATATAAATGCTGTCATACACTGGATGTTCACTGGGCTTCTGCACCCTTCTGTAAATGTTTAACCACTGAAATAAATACAGATACTTACATCATGTTGTATGTGATTTGTAAAAAACACAAAAGTTTATTGGTGAAGCGCTACATACAGTTATATACAGTTTCTTCTGCCCCATTCTCTGCTCTACATTATGCACATCTAACATTTGTGCAGCTGTGTTCTGATCTTAAACGGGGTCATGGCCTCATTTCTGTCTGTGCCCACATGATAGAGAGCTATAAGTATCTTCTCAGCTCTTCCAAGTGACGAAATCACCCAAATATATCAAATATATCAGGGTGAGAACATTTCCTCTCTGCTGTATCTTCATATTGTGACACAAATCAGTGTAATACATATATTATTTACATGTTTTGCATTACAGTGAATTTTGAAGCTTTTTGTCACTCCAGTGAGTCAGCTGCGTCCGTTAATGTGACGCTGGTTGGCTGTCATGATCGGCTCTTGGGACTCCTTCCTGATCCTCTGCAGCTTTGGCATGATTGGAGGTGGAGCGCGACTCACACTAACGTGGCTGCTTTGGTCTGGCTGCAAAGAGCAGAGAAAATATGCTAAAATATTCTATAAGTTGCTTCACATTCACGGTATCACCTGAGTGCATGAATATTTCCTGTAAACACAAGCAATTCAATTAATTTCAACTCAATTTATTTTCTAGCTTGGTGAAATCTTGGCCAGTCGTCTAGCTGGTCGCACATAGCGTCTGCAGGCAACACAGGTGAACACCGACAGAAACTCAGAGCCAGTGGTCCAACATCTAATGTGCGGAGATGCTACTGTACTTTGCAGTAACATGTCCAGGACTACACCATATATTGTTAACGAGCACTGCAATCCCTCCTCTTTTACTGTTACCTCTCTGTCTGCAGTCTATCTGCTTAGAGCCTAAAACCTTTGTGGAGAGATGTTAGAGTCGTTCTAGCAGCCATATCTTGATGAAAAAAAAGACACTGCCTTCCCAAAATTCACAATTCACTGCATCCTTGGCAGGGCTCCAAACTCCTTCATTGTATCTGACCGTGATCTCACATTTCCCAGGTGGTGTTTTGTTTTCTATCCAAATTAGATAACAAAATAAAATATAAATCAACTGAAAAACAAGTAAGAACTTGAGGTGTAGCAGAGATGAAGGTGTGGTAGAAAATCTTCAGAGGCCACCATCATGGGTGGGGGTGTTGTTTTTGTTGCTTGGCAATACTTAGCTGATGATGTCACACCAGCAGTTTCAGCAGGTAATACAGGTGAACTCTTTCAGTAGACAACATGGACAGGAACTCACAACCAACAGTTCAACATCTGGGGTGCAGAGACGCTCTCAGTGACATTTCCAGGATTACATCTGTTGTTAACAAGCTCTGCAATCCTCCTCTTTCACTGTTACCTCTCTGTCTGCAGTGTCTGCCTGCCTGCATAGTCTTGAAGCCGAGTGGAGAGGTGTTAAGTTGTTCTTGCAGCCATGTCTCAATGAAAAAAAACAAAAAAGTCTTTCCTGATATTCCTGCTTTGTCCTCATCGGGGGTCCGAGCTTGTCCATTTTAGCTCCCTATGATCTCACACTTCCCTTGATGATTAAGAGAAGAAATGTTTAAACTTCCTCCTATTTCTCTGTTTTGATCCTGCTCTGCATCCTAGATAATTTGGGGTCCCATTCCAAGCATTACTATGGCTTTTGGAAAGCTGAAACAACTGCTCTCACTTGCAAACAAACTTCCCTTTTGCCATGGTTATGCATAATAACAGATTTCTTTTTTTAAAAATGCCAGCGGTACCAGCAGAAATCATTCCAGCAGCAAAACAGCTCAATAGAAAATTTCAAGAAGATGCAAAGAAAAACACAGTAGGTCCAACAACTGCAGCAGGCTGCTGATAGTTGTTCTTGTATGTTGCCAAACTATGAGCACAGTCACTAAAGAATAAGAAGTGTCCAAATGAGCATAACAATGTATCTGCAGCAGAATTGCAAGAACCCTCAAGATCTTTGCTTTTAACTACTTTTCCATGCAGCAACCACAACACACAAGCAAGAATAAAATTGAACCATATTGTGTTTTTAGTCCCAAACATCTTTGTTTTTAATCACAAAGCAAAACAGCTGGGGGACAATAAATTAGGAAAATTACATGGGGCTGAAAAATACTGCAAAGCTTTGGTTAGTCAACTCTTACAATAACTTAAATACACAACCCACATGAAACAGAAAATACCCCCAGCAGGGAAACATAATGCCCAATAGTATACCGATACTATATGTCTGTGCTCAATGCTCATAGGCAAAGCACCGGAGCTAGAACATGCAAATCAATAGTTTGGTGAGGACACAATCCAGTCATTCCACTCAGCCTATTCAAGCTCATTTTGTTTCTGCCCATTTATTCCACAGATCCATGAAGGCATATAAGGTTTTATAAACACGACACTGTCTAACCTGTTGTAGCTGAAAAATCCAGTTCTGATAATCCTCCAGGCAGATGCAGGAGACCTGCAGGGGCTCCACCAGCTCACCTACAACAAAAACAGTGATTATATGAAGTGAGTCACTACGCTCAGTTTTGCCAATTCAGGTTAAATGCTACAAAACTATGACATTCAGCTAAAATGCACTGATGTCATCCGTGTACAGTTTACCTATCAGCTCAAACTCCAGTCGTCCAGGTTGGGCACAGCGCTCCACTGCTTTTATGCTCTGTCGCGCCAACCTGCCCTGTTAGAGATGATACAGAAGAAAAACTGATTTTCAGGAAATTGTGTAGGTTCATCTACTTTAATGTAATCAATCATACATTAACTGTATGGTAAATGATTAAATTAAGTTGCTCAGTGAAAAACACTCTGATTACTGATTACTGGGACACAGAGTTGTGCCACAGTGGAGGTGGAGGTGTTATTATGGATATTTCCTTATAGAGTCATTTTACATTACCTCATATTTTACATTCAGCCGCTGACTGTCAACAGAAAGCAGCAGAAGGTCGTGAGGAAAGAGAACCATCAGTCTCTCTTGGAGTCCCTACGAGAACAAAGCCAACAATGTCTGTATTAGTTCAAACACTACAGTCTAAATACACCAGAAAACTAAAGTGATATTCTCCATCAAACCCTATAGTCACTTCACTGCATTTAAGTTGCATTTTAAAGGATAACCGCAGGAGATTTCAACTTGTGCCTGGTTCTTGTGGTTTTGGTCATCACAGTCTCAGTTTCACACCATAGTCTTTAAGTTCAATGCCTAGATATGCTAATGAAGAAGCCAGAGATGGCTACAAAGAAAACAAAAAACAGTCTGAACAGTCGTAAAAGCATCCTTCAAGTCAATTCAAATTTTTATCCTCAGATTAAATAGTTTAGGAAGCCTGATAAAACATAGTGCTTGATCTAACTAAATTTTTATCTTAACATCGGTTAAAACCACTAATGTTGCACTTAAGTGGTGCAGTGTGTTAAATGAAAACAGAAATTAAATTATGTCAATGTCATCGCCCGCAGGGTAAAAGAAAAAAAACCTTTCAAACAAGTTTCTTAGCAACAGAAGAGAGAATGTGGGAAATGTGGATGTGGTTTTCAGACACTCTCACATCTTGTCATATGTAGCACTTATGTGGAAGAATATGGGTAAAAAGGTAGATTTATCATCTAAACATTTCTGTAAAATGAATTAAGTTTTGGAGGTGACAAATTATTTCTTTAATTTGTATAAGTGAAGTTACTCAGAGCAGTCGCAGTTTTCGTGGCAGGTTTGCGGCCATGTTTGCTGTTGATTTCTTCACACTATGTTTCTCTCACCACAACTGTCCCTTTCCAGTGACAGAAATCGCAACAAAACAAGAAATGGCTTTTCAGAAATTACAATGTACAAAACAAAAAACCACAGCCCAATGAGATAAACAAACATGTATGTGTTGTCTGCACTTTGTTGCTTTTGGTTTGCATCTAAAGCCCACCACATTGTCCCTTTCATAAATTTGCCATACATCTATGAATACAGTGAACATCAGTTTTCTAGGACAATTTGCATTGTACGTCCTATCTAGTTTGTTTAACCCTGTTTAGTTAAAGCAGTAACTAATTACTTTAAGCACATGTATAATTCTTTTAAGAACATGAATGACTCATTTGCGCACCCATTATTTTTTGCCTTTGGGGCACTTCCATTTCGGCCTTGTGCAAAGAAATTAAAAAAGGATTCCAACAAAACCGGCATTTTTTTTCATGATCATTAGATACTAGTTAAGTATCCTATTCAGTGATCTCAACATGAATCATCAAGATATTCCTTCTTTGTTTTAGTCAAACATTCAAACTAATACAAGTTACATCTGGTCCCATGTGGCTCACGACAACTGACATGTCAGTATGTCAAAGTTCAGAAAACTAACATAATAAATTCAAACTGCAGATAGTGTCAGAGAGTACTTACTACCTGTCTCTGTGTGTTGATGATATGAACAATAGATATGTATCCTGGCTGACCCATGTGCTGTATGGGCGAGCCCTCCCACTGCCATATTGGAGCTTGCAGTAAGTATTTTTTCAGCTCCTCTCTTTTCCAGAGCTCATCACACGGCAACTAGTAGAGAAAGACATGGACAGAGAATTAACTGCGAATGAACCTAACTTCATTTTATGCACAGTTGTACGCTGATGTGCAACAGTAAATCGTTACAAGGTAGGAGAGAGCGCAGTGGGGGGGACTCATAGGTTGCATCACGGATTTGTATCTTCTGTCTTCTATATGTTGCATCCATTTCTGTAACTCTGCAGCGCTGGAACATATGAACACCTTGGAGTCCACTACTGGACCTGGATAAAAGAGGGAACAGCATAAATCCTGCTCAGTACTTCACACTCTGCAGCCACAGCTTAGCTGAACTTGGTAGTTTCCACTGACTCACTGCTGATCTCAAACATGTGTGGTGAATGTGATGCATCAGGGCCCAGGGAGACGGCCTGGAAGGAGAGTCCAGAAAGGGGAAGAATGCCCTGCAAGATAAGAGAAGACAAACCTTAAGAAATTAATGTCATTTTTCATAATGCTTCAGCTTCAAACAAAAAAAACCTCAACATAGATGATTTTGTAACTTTTTTGTAACATTAGTCGTGCTCATTTGCAGAAAAAATATGCTCATGATGTCCTGACATGTTTGCAAACAACACATTTTTGCAAAAAGCCTGCTTTGCAAACTGGAATGTGGAGTTTAAAAGGTATGGACAGTTGTCAGCAGAGGGGATCAAAACAGTTGCATTGAAGAGCACTTTTGGAGCTTAACCTAAACCAGGAACTAAATTTAGATATTTCAGCCTTTGTAGCACCCATTTCAACTAATTCATTTGTGTCTTCTGCAACTCAGTGGAGCAATACTAAATCACAGGATGCTTCCTTTGAAGCCGCTCATCCTGATTAACTTTTGTGTCAGAAGTTAAGCTATGCAGTCTCATTCTGACAACAGGGTGACCACTATGTCCTCTTTTATATTAGGTCTATAGTCACTTTCACAGAGTTTCCCAGAGGTCACTATTTTGTTACCTTGATGGTATGCTTTGGATCATCTAGTTGAAATGTACACTTTCATCCAAACCTAGGATACTTGGCACTATGTAAAGGGCTTTCACTTAGTACTGCTCTACATTTCCATCTTTTTCTCCTTCCTGACTCGTCTCTCGGTCTCTGTCATAGCCTGATGCAGTGTTCTTTGGTTCTTTAAATGCTAATTTCTTGTTTCCTTCATCAGATCTCAGAACTGTGCGTCATCACAGTCCTACAGTCAAGATGCAAAAACACCATTTAATGGATTCTGTACAATTGGATGAGAAAAAAAACTTTACGGATTTACTTTTAAGATGAGTTTGAAACAACAAAATGTGGAAAACATTTTCTAAAGTCTGAAAGCCGTCTGTCTGTGTACCTGATAAATGTGAGTCCAACATTCTGTTTACGTTTGGTTTTTGGTCTTTATCAACTATGTGTATAAATCCCTTCTCTTGAAGCTCTTGTTTATTCACAAACTTACCCGATAACAGACACGTGGGCCAAATCTGGGCTACTTTTGGCACATATGGCTGAGTTATGGCACTGGCAAGCCTTATGTTGGTCAGACGTGGCCCAGACGTCATGAACTCTGGTTATGTCATGTGTTGTATGAGCCAGATGTGGTCCAAATGTCTTAAACCAGCTTTGGAGCTTTGCTTGGTTTGTGTTGTGAGGGACAGGTGTGACCCAAAAGCCAAGAAAATTACGATTTGGGCCATGTCTTGTAGATTCATGTCCGAGTGTAGTCAGCCACACTCATCCTCACTCAACCTCGTCATTGGAGGCCAAATGTGAACCAAAGAAAACTGCAGATGTAAGTCATGTTTGGGCCAAACATTCCTTGCTATCTGGGTGTCTGCTGCTTTTACTGTTGGCAGTTCTTTATTTCATTTCCAGCAGCCTGCTGCTTTAATATGCAGTATCAGCTTTGTCTGTTCCAAAACATCCAACAAAAACGTATCATATCGGTGTGAGAACAAAGACGTTTCTTAGTTTTCCAAGTACAGGAGCAGGATTTCTTTTAGCCCGGCTGGCATGGACCCTCTCATAACTACATATTTAAGCAAAGGTGTTGCCGAAGTGGAAAGAGTACCTCATATATAAAGTCCTGGCGGGAGTGGTCCAGAGAGAGGATCAGCAGGTGAAAGTAGAACAGCACCAGGAAGTGTTCACTTGTCTCCTGTGGACACAAACATAACAGAATTACAATCTAATGGTTTAGCAGTGTTTATCTGTTTTCTGTCTGATAAATTTTGAGGATCTCCATGAATCGAATAAGGTCACTTTTACACCCAACAAATTCTTAATTTCTTTCTGGTTTTTAGGATGTATGTGCAGTGAACTGATACTTAATCTTCCAGATGAATCCTTAGTATGTTGTCACATTACCTTTGTGTAGCTGTTGTAGAAAGAGACCAGGGAAGAGTGTAGGATTTCTCCATAGATATGGGCAGGTTGGCCCTCCCAGCCTCTGATTGGCTGCTGGGAATAAATCCTGTGATATAGCTCATCTCTGCTCTGGCCCCACAGCACCACCTACAGACACAAAAAGCATGAGCCCATGTCTGCTGACTATCATAAACAGTTTGTATATTTAATCTTTAATGAATTTACTCTTAAAAATGTTTTCCTTTTATACTTTTCCAGTTGCTAGTAGCTTCCCCTTTTCACCCTCTCATGCAGTGTGAGTCATGTATTGCACAGCAAATTTAATTTTGTTGTTTTGTTGCCTATGAGCAAAATGTTGCACAACTAGAACAGTCTCTCATGAAAACTCAATAAGATTTGTGTATAATACATGAAGTCGGATGTAAATTACTAAATTCTCCTTTAATCCATGTTTCGAAAAAGTGTGGAAACTCGTATTTTTATGGCAATGTCTCCTCCTAATTTAATTTCCTGTAAAGTTTGAATCACACAGAACAGGGTATGCAGAATATCTCACTCCTATCATGGAAATTCCCACAGTGTACACACAGTGTGTCTGGCCTCAGCACAAATAACAGCGGAAACTGTTGACATACACCAGATAACACCTCATCTCAGTCTGCCTGAGCATCAAAAAGTGTTAAACTTGTTACTTGGAGTAAGCCACGTGCTGTGTTCAGGCTGTGAAGAGTGCTGTTTCGGACTTTGTTGCTATCTTACACAACACAACACACATACACATATACAGCACAGGCTTACAGCAACCTCTTGTTCCAGGTGTCGTATAGGAGGTTTTCGTGCTGGTGGTGGTGGTGGTGGTGGTGGCAGCTGCTGCTCATCACTGCTGTTCCTCACTGGCAGCTGAAGTCTCATTTCTCCCAGACTCCACATCCTGAAAACACACACACACATGCATTAAAGCATGCTATCAGAAAAAGAGTGTCACGTAGCAGTTTCTGTACTGAGTGCACAGCAGCTCAGTGCTTTTCTTTATGGTCTCTTTAATGCACAGACATGGGTTCAGATGCGGGGCTTCCTTTGCTGTGTAAATGTTAAAGTGACTCTTTGGTGGCTCTTAATGTTCAGAACTACAATTGTAAATATTTGCAAAACAGGCACATGCGTTGGCAGGCTACAGCCCTCGTTATGTGAACAGGAAGATAGATTAAGAAGGAACAAAGTTGGAGCTCAGTATGAATGACATGTCTGCCTCCCCCTGCCAACCAGCGGCAGCCAGACATAATCAGATTATAATAGTCAGAGGGATGTCAGACCCAAATACTCACCCCTTACTGCCAGACTTTGTAGTATTTGCTCAATAAAGATAGAAATGTTGCACCAGGTCAACACTGCATGTTATAGTAAGTTAGTATAAGACTGTCAAAAGCAGTGAGAAACAGCTCCCCACCAAGGTCAAACTGAACAACCTTGGGGGTCTATGGGTAAGAGAGTCTTTGGAGGCTGCTGAAACAAAGCAAGTCTCCTTATCTTATCACCAGGCGAGAGTCAGATCTGAATATATCCTGAAAAAAACAACTTTTACGAACACAGCATCAAAATGGTAAGTTAGTTATACTGACTAAAGTTATTTATAAACCAGTTCTAAATATTCTTAAATGCAGGACTGACAAATTTGTTGCAGCAGAAAATAAGCACAACAAAGGCTTTGAATGTGCCGTGCAGCGTAGACGAGGTTAACTGAGTTAGTGGTACTTCTCAGGGTTTCTGGTTCAGATCAGTATGTGTTACTTTTAATACATTAACCTTTTTTAAATTGGTGGCCTGTCACTGACTTTTTAAACTTTTGTTTGTTTTGCGCACTCCTGGAGACATTTTGTTATTAATTTGTTTGGATAATGTGACAGATGCATGAGACGTTATCCCTTTGAAATGAAATTTCACTTGATAGTTTCTTTCCAAGTCTTCCACTAAGAATGATGTTGGTCAAAATCAGCTCACCACGGCAGTCAGTCTATAATCTAAACACTGAACAGCTGTGACCAAGGCTATGGATTTGTCTGTTCATTTGGATCACAGACGCATACAACGCACATCTATATATATATGCAAATTTGACGGTGCATCTTAAAAAGACATGTATTTGTCTGTGTTACAGATTCCAATTAGAAGCCACCTGCTGCTATTAGTTGTACCAATTAAACCGTCACAAATAAGATTTTGCTCTTGTTTGTGATTAACCTCCTGCTAATCCCCATGCCCTAAAGTAAGCAAGGATTTGTCCCGCCTTTACTCTGTGTTAAACCACTCCATGCTCCTGCCATTGTCTTATAGTAATCTGTTAATCACATCAGTGCAGCCTCACTAACTTGCCAAGTTCATATTGAGTAAATAGGAGCCAATTAGTTCTCCCCTGTTGTTTAGATTCTGGTGGGTAGGAATCCCACAGATGTCATCTGTTGTTGCGCATGTGCTTTTCATCACTCAGAAACTCAAAGTTTTCTGTCTGAAAATACAATGTGTTGCAATTGGAATGACTGAATATTCTGAATAAAGAGGCACTTGTGCTTTACATTTTCAACCTCAAAACATGACACGCGAAATTCCACAGAAAACCACAAAAGTCCTCTTTTTCACTTCAGAGAGTGTCACCGCTTCCTCCTCCAGAACTCACAAAACCACATTTTAACATTTACACTAACTTAAAAGACACAATCTCTATGAATATATGATTAAAATTCACATTTTCAGATGAGACAATCTTGTGTCCACGTAGCTCAACTTATTTCAATTCCAAGGTGTTTTGCCAGGCTCAAAATACAGTGTCAGATGTGTGAATTCCCCTCCGTTGTGTCTTTATATTTTTGAGCAACTATCTAAGTTAGACATACAACTTGTATTTGTGTCTTACCCTAAATTGTCCCCTGAGAGTTCCAGGAGTTCAATCTCGTCAGGGCCCACTTCATCCACTCCAGTATGCCTCTGGGTCACACTGCAGCATCCCATGACCGACAAGCAGTCTGTCCCTCTCAGACTCTAGTCCACACACTGAGCACCATCTGCCGAGGCAGTGATCCAAACAGTTTGTGTGTGTGCCACATTAAAACCAAAGAGATAACATTAAAACGGGGGGTGGATGGGTTTAAAAGAGGATATTGAAAAGAGGAGGAGGCATGGCGACAAAGCTCGAGTTCCTCCTTTCTGCCTGCATGTATATTTCCGTAGAGTCCTGTGAATAACAAAAAAAACAAAAAACAAAATGTAAAAGCCCTTCAATAGAAATTTAAGATAAAAGTGGCAAGTTTTTGTTGAGGCGCAGCGTAGTAGTTGTTCCTTCCTTCCTGTCAGTCGGCTGTCTGCAGAGGGCTGAGCAGCTTCCTCCGTTTGGTTATTTTACTCTTTGAACTCATGCAGGGAACCTTCTGATGCGTCAGCATGACAAATAAAAAGTGGTTGGGTTGTTGCTGAGAGACAAGCTGACCGAACGAGGGCAGAAAAAATATTGCACCTCTTAATGTTGATAACACAAGCTCCCTGATGTCCTCAGCCTCCTTACTGAGAAGCATGTGGTTAAAGCAAGCATCCTGTTGGGAAAGATGTGGCCATGCCTGCCTGTGTGTGCATGCACCCAGACTGAATATGGACAGTAAAGGGAGACAATTATGACTTGTGACACAGCGAGGTTAAGTGCTGCAGTCAAAACAAGCTGCAACAGCTGTGGAATCCAGTGGTATGTTGATCTTCCTGGTTGGAAAAGGGTGCAAAGGTTTGCATATCATCTGCCTTCCCTGTGAAGTGATGCAGCTTGACGTAAGATGACCGATAAATGTATTTCCACTTTGACACTTACTGTTGATTTGACGATGATGGTTGTTTGAATGAAAGGCGTTCTGCCCAAACAACAAGAGCAAAACATTTCAATGAACCCAGGTAACATTGTTGAAGATAAATACATTCTTTATTGTCGCATTAACTTTTCCAAATACTTCTCAAGCAGAGATTTTTGGACCACATATATTTCAGTGCATCATAGTTTCTCTTTTCTTGTGCACTCTCATTTTGTCTCATTTTTGTGTCCTTTTTTATCCCTTTTATGTGTTTGTCTGTAGTCCTAGAAGGTCCAGGAGGGAATTTTGTCCTAGGACAGCTACAGACTGAGATCACTCAGGGTTGGTGATGAAAGAGACACGATGATCCGTGTCCTCTGGATTATTCATCTCATGTGCAGCCTTTAAATGATGATTCAGAGTACATTTGCTCAGGTTGAGTACAACTTGAGGTCTGGTGTTCTTCCTCCTGACAGTGCCTGAGTTTTTGCTGCTGCTGTGTAAATACGAGGGTCGCCCTAAAGATACAGTATTTTGATGGAGAGGTAAGGTCACAGTGGAGGTGGTGGGACAATGGCCAGACTTTGAATGATTCCTTTCTTCAACAGTCACAGAATTATCAGGAGATAAGGACACACGTTTGCCCTCTGCCTCAGACTTATGCCCTCTGTGTTCAGTCTTTTGGCCCTTGGTGGTTTTTTGGAAGCACGCACTGTTTGCATTCCTGTTGCTGATGGCATGCGAAGAACCAGGAGATGAACCACCATCATACAGCAGCACAAACTCCCTCTGACTCCCCAAAGGAACGATTCTCTGCCTGAGACGACACTTGTTGAAGATCTCCAGTGTTAAATCTAAGCAGTAATAGAAGAAGTATTCATATCCTTTAATTTAGTAACTGTGTCAATAAAGCAACATCAAAACATTCTGATAAAAATAAAAGTCATGCAAACATTTCTTATATAAAAGAATAAGTATTAGCAGTAAAATATATATATATATAAATCGTTAAAGTTAAAGGCCCCATTTTGGTTCTTATGACTACCGATATCAGTAGTAGTTACATCAGTGTCTAAGCAACTCTTGTAGCTCCTTAAGTAGGAGTTAATTTGAACAATATGATATACAGGTTTATAAACAGAGATAAATCTAATGTGTTGTCAGATGATCATCAAGCAATGAAGAAAGATTTTAAAGTTCTGGATCAGAAACTTTTCTAATCTTTGATTTGCCGCCATAATGGATCAGCTGAGTGTTTATTGAAATTATACAAAAAGTTTAGAGGGAAAAACAGTATTTGGTGTTGCCTTTATCAGCTCAGAAACATCTGAAATGTCACCCTGACAATGCACTGCTTGTTATTGTGTGTTTGTGAAGACAGAAAGGATACAAAGCACTGGTTTTATCCGCTTAACTCACTGCATAAAACATTGATTTTGAAATTAATTAATGACAAAAGCTGTCAAGTAAATGTATTCAATTATTTTCTACCACCGGAGAGGATAATGAAACAGAACATAAAATAAGTTTAGGGTGGTATCACACTTCAACTTTTCAAGCAAGTAAATTAATAAGCTAACACTTTTAAAAGAAGGAACTATGACTGTTAAAACAGTAATAAAAAAAAAAAGATCACAAGCTAACTTGGGTTTCTGTTCTGTAGAACGTGTTAAAATTATGGTGATGAGAGGTCTGAACTAACCCAGTGACTCGATAACAGTGCTGGGTATCACCTTCTTCAGCACCTCACAGTTTGTGTGGAGAGCTGGATTACAGTTCATTTCCAACAGCCACACCTATAATGACCACATGAAGACACAATTAAAACACATGCAAAACATAAACCACAGTTCAGATAGTTTGAAACCCACCTTGAAGTCCTCATCGATCATGAAGTCACAGCCAATCAAATCAAAGAATCCTAGACGGCAGTCCAACTTGGACTTGACTGCAAAGAAGCACTGGGTCATGATCTGCTGCATGCGCTTCTGGTGCATGAAAAGGAAAAGTTGTATCTGTCATACAATAAAATAATTCACCAGGGTTCAGAGTGACATACTATGCTGACCAGCCATAGCATCAAAAAGCACATTTTTACCTTGTATACAGGTTCATAAAGTTAACTTGTGGGTCTACTGAAATAGATTTAGATGATTCAATGTTCATAAAATGTTAACTGTACATTACTGCAGCTCGTGATATCACCTTCTATCTGAAACACTCTGGTGGGTGCCCCAGCAGAATAATGCCAGCCAGCACACCATGGAAACAGCCAGTGCGTAGTTCAGTGACCACAAGCAAGTGAAGATGTTAACCCCTGCATGCCCTGCACAGGGGCCCCACTCACGCAACCCTCGAAAGTATCTGCTACCACTGTCCATGCCAGACAACACAGACTAAGGCAGCACAAGGGAGAACTACACAGTTTCAGGCATGTGGGTTTTTAAATCTTAGAGCAGACGTGCGTACACAGCTCAATCTGTGGCAGCCATGTAAAAGGTCTCACTCTGTATGACTACAACAAAATAAGTAATTGTATTATATCAAGAAACGTTTGAATTAATTGATGATTTCTTTACTCATGACCTCACTTATTTATTTGTTATGAAAGTCATGTAACAAAGGATTTCTATATGAATATAATGTATTTCAAATAAAAAACACAAACCCAATAATCCGTTTGATTTGCATCTAGATTTGTACAGTATTCATCTTTTTTTTTTTAAAGAAAAAAAGTGAGCAAAGGATGAGCACTGTGGTTAACTTTTAGTATGTCAGGTGATATGGTTTCACTTTGACGGGTGAAGCCACAAAAGTAATGTGCACTCTATTTGTTGAACTGCACTGCACTATGAAGACAAACAGCATGTGTATCATTTGATCTTGAATTATAAGATGATGCATCCTTGGACAAGAATGAGCTCATGCAAAACTAACCACAATCTTTATTAGCTACAAGTGCCAGCAACCATCCTTATAATAGTAATTGGTCCCTGAGAGCTACAACAAACAACAGCACTCACTGCAAAGACTCCAAGCACCCAGTCCCTGGGCAGACCCTTGGCAACCTGAAACATGTCGTTGACGTAATTGTTGAAGCTCTCCATGGACCACACAGTATCCTCCTTCAGCAAGTGGTAAAGAGGATTCTTCTTCTGCATGTACTGGAGATGGACAGTAGGGGGACCAGAGACACGTGAAACAAAGGAGACATAGGGGAAGATAGATGTCAGTACTTCAACCAGCACCAGATATTTGTTATCACTTTGAAAATAAGGGGGAGAAATATTGTAAGGAGTATATCTAACACTGACTAATCAAAACAACGACTTTCCAGTAGCTGTCTGTTCAGCAGATTGGATATGTAACAGAACTAAAGAAGCTAAATTTTGTATCACGGTAAATTGAAAATAATCGGAACTCTTCATCAGAAACATGACGTCAGCTCTGTTTTACAGTAAAATGTACTTCAGTCAGTCATGTTGAAGCTCATTACATGTTTCTGAAATACTGCACAGGATACTAAGCACAAGACTTGATATCAACACACTTTTTAGTCTTAACCCTCATTCAGCCATGGATATCTCCGGCTATCGAGACTTCTTTTACCCCAAGCATTTTAGTCATTTGGTTGAAAAGACATGAAAGACATCTACATGGTCTATACATCTCTAAACCGGGCTAAATAAAATTCTAAAGTCAAACTATATTAGATATTTAGGCCTATTTGAAAATGTTATTTGTGTAAAAAATAACCTAGGTTATAAGGACTAATTTGCTAGTGCTAAAAATAGTCTACCTTTAGCCTGAGGTATCCATGGCTAAATGAGGGTTATCACTATATGTAACCTTGAAATCATGTCTAGTGCTCACTGGGTTGTACAGTTTCAAACAGAAAACCAACCAAATGTCCATATACTGCCTTCTTATTTGAGATTCTTCTCTTTATTTTGTGTAGACAAACTGAAAAAACTGATAACTCGATTACTGTAATGCTCTTTTAACTGGACTTCCCAAAAAGAGCATTAAACATCTGCAGCTCATCCAGAACGCTGCTGCTGGAGTTTTAACCCGGACTAAGAGATCTGAACACATCACAGCAGCTTTAAAATCTTTACTCTGGCTACCAGTCAGTCAAAGAATAAGCATAGAATAAGCGAGAAAGTAAGCATCTGTCTTTTAAACTCAATTGCAGTTCAAAATTACTGTATAGAATTTATGATTATCTGAAATCAAAGCCACATTAGATCTTGTTTAGTACCACTATTGGAGTTTTCTAATTTGATCACATGATTCAAGAAAGAGTTTTTGATAACTGTTTCATTTCCAAATAGCAGGTAATCGGAAATCCGTTCAAGCATTCTTGCTTTAAACTTCAACCTGTCAGTTAAACCTTAATATTTTGGACGAAGTTTGTTGACTGCTAGAGTCTACCTGATTGGTGAGATGGGCAGAGAGGTTTTTGGAGCTGGGGTTGTAGACGTCACAGGTCAGTCGCACGTATCCATGGCAAAAAAAGACCATGTAAGGTGCAGTGCAGGCGAAGAGAAGGTATGAGCGCACGTCAAACTTTCTCCCTTTCAGTAGCAGAGGGTTTTGGATGTAACTGCGGGGAAAATGGGAATCTGCCTTTAAAATGTCAAACAACTTCACATCTGTGAAACCTAAATAAAGCTGTGAATTTTTGCAAAGGCAAACTCACTGCAAGCAGTCCCTGTAAGCGGGTCTCTTCTCTGAAGGCTGCCTAGACATGTTCTAGACATTACCCTTTTTTTTTTGCTGTTTTTGAGCCTCTTCATAATTTGCATCTCTTACTTATCTTAGTCTCCTACTTACTGTTATTACCCAACAATACGGCAAAATGAGGCAAAACCCCCAAAAATGCTGCTGAGAGCTCCATTTGGTGGGTAAAATGATTATTTTAGTATGTCTGTATTTAAATAAGTGCATCAAACCTTTCTGAAAACAAAACAAAGCAAATAGAAATATGACATTTTTAAAGTTGCATTTGTGGAGACAGAAAATACTCTGCAAAGATGTTCACCCACTGTTGGACAATGTAAGCCTGCGCCTGGCGTTGATGCGGCCTCCTGTTGGCCTGACTGTCCTCCATGCGCTGCAGCTTCAGCCTAAAAGCAGCCACATCCTCCTGACTCTTGAGAAGGGAGATCCCTTTGCCCTGGTTCATACTCGTCGGCTTACAGATCCACATACGAGTCTCACTGTTGCTCACACCTAGCACCAGTAACAAAGTTACATATAAATGTTACTCTGCTACTTTAATTGCTCTCCATTGTGCTATACTATTTTTCAAAACGTGTTGTTTTTAATCCAATGTTGAGGTATTTGTTCATATTATTCGTCATTTTTCTCTCTTTAATGCCTTGTACAGGGTGAAATCACTCCATTTCTGCAGCTAAATTCCTTATATTTTCTTTTTACCGCTTTAAGGTTTCAAATCTGAAAGGTGTTTAGTATTACACAAAATCAAATATAATAATTCTGGGAATCTACTTAAACACTGGACTTCACTTTTCGGAAATTGTACTGATACATTTTTATTTATCACTGCTATTGAAACAATGACCTTATACATCACACCATTTCACAGATTATTATGAGGATATACAGGATGTACTTAAAAGGATAGATTAAAGACAAAAATATGGCAATATCTAATTTATTAAGCTACCAAACTGTATATGAAATTGCTTATTTTAGATTTTGAATAGAAATTAGATTGTAACTACTTACATGTTGATGTATGAGTAATGATGTTGCTCTTATATAAAATTTCCTGGGGGGAATTGACTCTCTGCTGCAGCCCAAACATCTAACATCTTCTGAAGGCGAATTATGAAAACTAGATTGGATCTCATTTACCTATTTTCTCTCTTCTGTCTTTCACTATGATGGAACAACATTTCAGTCTGTAAAGCTGATTATTTCAGTGAATGAATGAATAAATGACAGATTTCAGATTTGATTATTTTGTATTGAATATTTCTGCTCCAGTCTGCAAGGTTTGGATCTGTTTCAGCTTATTTTCTCCTCTCTTGTCTTTTCTTCCATGAATTCATCCATCACCCAGAGATCTAAACCAGCTGTCTGCGTCTTTCTCCTGTTTACTTAGTGATAACCATGTTTGTCAAAACCAATACAGAACTTTTTTATAGGGCTGTATCTGTATTTAAACCAATGAATATAGAAATCAGTAGTTACTTTGATCTCCAGTCTATCCTTTATTTTAAAATTATTCTGAAGTTTGAAATTAACTTTATTTAATTTGGCTCAGCTGCAGCAGCACTACATCCAGATCCTGCTGAGTGTTTCGCCTTGTTTGTGTCTGCCCTCTGCTGACTCATCTCCATGGCAACACCATGCACCCCAGGTGATTTTATCAGAACCTTATGGGAGGTGAAGTGCATTATTTTCCAACGTTCTCAACATCTTGATTAAACACTCACCAGGGCAACTGTCGTCTTAACACTACCTAGAACAAACTTATTATCTTTATTGCGTGATGCATGACCTGTTGAGTTTGATTCATTGTTTTAGAATAAAGTCCACAAACGAACGACAAATCCAGTCGGACCAGCGTTGTGTTGCATCATGATACTAATGTGTAACAGGTTTGTGAAGGTGAAATGTGTTTGGCTGTTTTACCCTCCTGCTGGGCAAAGAATGCTTCTCTCTCTTGCCTCACATCCATGCGAAAGGTGATGGGGATAAACTCTTCCATTTTCATTGTCCTGTAAAGAATGATTGACAGTTTTATAACAGAAAGAAGCAAACATGAATGTCTGTTTGTCCTAAGCTGCCTGAAAACACTTTTTGTTTCCTTTGAATCATGAAAGGTTTTATGTTTGCTAAAACTGATTTTCATCTCAGCAAGTTGATTTTTTTTTTGGAAGGTAAGAGGTTTACCTGGAAGGTGAGTGGAATAAACTATTCCTGTTCTACAACACTAAATACACACTGAGATTGCAGCTCACAGGCAAGAAAAATTATTTCTTTGCTTTTGTTCCAGTATAAATTTAACATAGGAGATAAAAAAATTCATTGATTGATTGAAATTGATTGATATGCTTTTTAAAGTTGGCTAATTATTTCTTTTACCATGTGTTTTCCACTGTTTCCAGATGCTAAGATAAACTATTGGACTGCATGTAGAGACATGGGGGTGGCATCCATCGACATCTAACTGCTGACAACATATTTCCAAAACTGTGAAACAATCCCTGATAACATAACAAATACCTCATTTCTTGCTCTTGCACATACTAAACTAAACTTTGGGTTTATTGCAAACCAGCACATACACACAAACAGATATATGCACACACGCACATATATATATATATATGTATATATATATATACATATATATATATATATATATATACATAAATAAATAAAATAAAATAAACTTAGAAACGTGTGGCTGAATACAGAGGAACCAGGTCAGGAAACACCATCACAGGAGGCCATCTGCGCTGGGTGCTGATCACAACCCACAACCAGGACGCCTACACCCAGGTGAACACCAGGCTATAGGCCAGCGAGGGGCCCACAGCAGTGGAGCACTGCCGCAGACCCCCCACCTGGCCAAGCCAATGCTCACCGCGAGTCAGAGACATCCCAGCCAGAGTCGATCACAGCCCCAGGCACAGACGGCCCCCACCAAGGAAACACTGGGAATATGGAATAATAACATAAAACTACAAAGGCTAAGAAAATTAAATAAATAAATAGATAAACTAAAATAATAATAGGAAATAGCTAAAATAAACTCTGTTGTAAAAAATAAAAAGAATAAAATAATAAAAGGGCTAAAAATATAAATTGACTAAAATAACTTTTAGCTGGAAAAGGCCATATGCAAAAGACAATGTGTGTTTAGCTTGGATCAATTTCTATTGTTTCCTGTCGACTGTGCCAAACTTAAAAACGATAACTGCAATACTGTGTTTATTTAAATAACACACACCAATATCTGTTGCATTGCTCATGTGATTTAAAGAGAAAGATTGACTTCTCATGATACAATTTGACCTTGCCTACGAGATAGTATCACAGGCTGAACTGTCTTTCAATCAGTATTCACAGAACCGAGCCTCTCCTGAGCCACCATGATGGCACCATGGGGATACGATTTGTAACACAATATCAGAATCTGTGCTGTATTTGTCTGCATGTAAACTGCTCTGGAGAAGATGTCCAGTTTACCTGCGTGCATGACCATGTTTGACTTTGCTGCTCACTCGCTCGTACTCCCGCAAACTGCTGAGGAGGCCAATCTTAGTGGTGAGCACTTTGTTGTTGGGAATCTGGTATACCAACTGTTCCCCTGGAAACAAAATGTGGATTTCTGTTTTTACAATTTCATCAAAGTTCATGATTTTTAGAAAAGTTTTACTGTTGGGGTTGTAAATGTAATGGAACCCAGTGTTCAGGTTACATCCTGTGCATACGGTGTACCTTCTCTGAAGTTGCTGTAGGTAGCTGGTGATTTGGTCTCACTCCACTTGAGTTTGAAATCCTTCCTTTGCTTGTTGTAAATCCTCCTCCATCCTCTACTTTTGCAGTAATTGCTCACTCTAAAGTAAAACAATCACATTTTTTCTTCAATCACACCCCAAACTAGAGGTCACGTGTAAAACTAGATTTAGAGTGGGGAACAAGCCGAAAATAATATGAATCCAGCAAGTCATGTCTCCTGGTAGCAATAAATCAAACCCTCTCTGTAGTTGTTACCTTTTTAAAGGATCTATTTTTTGTTATTGGGTAAGTTTACATTTTTATCTTAAATTTTTAACTTACATTTCAGCTCCATTGGCTCCTCCAACGAAGAAGAAAGGCCCGGACCCCTGAGGTTCCTCTACCTCACTCTGCCTCACTCTTTCTCCATCCAAGCCCCTCAATTTGGACCTCTGAGGGTGATACTCCACTATTCACGCACACGATGCATTTATGTATACAAACACAAGGAAATCAAGCACAAACAAGGTATAAAATATCACTGGGTTACAGCTGTTGCATTTGGGGAAATAGTTTATTTTTTTCATTTAAAATGTTGAAATGTCCAGATTAATAATTTACTATAGTGTAATAAAGGACAACTATGTGAACAGAATGATACATGAATTGCCTCTTAAGATCTCTTTCTTCCCCACACACACCTTTCCCTCCACGCTGTCTCTTCTGGTCGGAATATCTCATTCCCTCCCCCTGAGTCTGTGTCTCCTCCCCCTGGAGCTGCTTTGGTCTACCTTCCGATGTCACTTCCTGTTTGTCATTGCAGTCAGGTGACAAAGGTTGTTCTGTTCCTGGCTCCTCCTGCTTTTGGCTTTCTGCAGGCTGGTTATTTCCACAGACAACCTCCGTCCCCTCCTTTTCTTTTTCCTTCTCATTTTGCCTCTCCTTTCCGGTTCCCTCTGTCTGGCCGTCTCTGCAGGGCTCCCTCCAGCACTCAGATGACATGACTTTGCCCTAGTGCAGATCACTGGGGACAGTTATAATTGATCTTGCATGGGTGTGTGGACCTCTTTTGATTTGCTGTGACTGTGATGATAGAATGGAAAAAGGAATTTGATGTTTTTTGGCAAGAATCAGAGTAAACTGATGATTTGAAGAAGTAGTACAAGAAGAGGAAATCCCCAGACTAACTTTTTATTAATAGTTCTGTCCAAGCTTAGTATATGTAATGTCCCCTGAAATCATTCCGACACACAGGCCAATCTAAACTAACCACAATATCAGTGTTAGCTGATATTGGTTGTTATGTGATCCTCAGATATTTCGATTAATAACATCAGTTAAATGTTCTAATGCGCATTATTTAACACTCATTTGTCTTGTTTCTGTCTTCAGAGTTTAAATGTGAAACAACCCTAACACAGATATTTAACCGTGGGATTCAGAGTGTAAAACATTTGCGTCGTTTCAAACTAATGTCGGTGTAGTGCTTTGTAATGCATCAGCTGAGCTACAGCACTTTCTTAAAGAGATGTACCTGCAACTCCAGCGTAACAAATACTGCAGACAGTCAGACTCCATGAAAAACTCGCTCAATCTATTCTTCTTCAGCCATGTGCACCCAACCTTGTAGCCCAACTGCAAGACAAAAAGTAAACTCACAGACTTTAAAGGGCTGAAATCACATGAGCTTCCTGAAGTTTCGTCCTCTAAAGTTGGCCGTACTCTATCACTATGAGCCTGAACAAACCCACTAGACCAATGTCAACAATCACCAGTTACTAGGGTAATGGGACCCTTGGCAACAGTTGCCAGTTGTAGAATGAATCTTACAACAACAGCAGCTCAGGACAAACTAACAGCTCCAGATTATGTATCTCTCACCCAGCCCACTTCTATGTTTAGCTTCATTCAATATTAAATGCCTGAAAGCCTCTGTTGTGTGAACTCATAGTAATATGAGAGGAGGGTGTCAATCAGAATGGATCTGCCAGTTTCTTAGGGTGTTATATGCTGGCAGACAAGACAAAATAATATTTTCAACTAGCGCTCTCGTACATTTTGCAAAGAGTCATTAAGAATGTGAAAATCTGCATATTGGGGAGGTGTAATTATAGATACTGTGAAACTGGTATCCATCTTAAACTTGTTTACTGGCCCATTTCTACACTGGAGCTCCATTATACCCAATCCATGACCGAAGGACTTTTTATCTAATGATATCAACCTTTTATGACCAGGAGCGACATATGAGTCGTTTTACCTTTCAAGCCTGGAGTAATTTTAAAGTCTCACTGTTCTAATTTTCAAAGAATACTGATAAACATAAGGACAAAGTCAGAATTTTACAATAAAAGCTGAAGGTTTAACCTATGTAAGTGTGTTTTTTTTCATTCTTCTTTTATTTTTTTCATTTCATGTTTCCAGTTTCTGTAGAGACTTAGAAATAAAAGACTTTGTTTGAAAAGGCTGTTTCAAGTTTTCCAGAAAACCATCAGGTTGTTAGAAGGCTGTTATAAACTAAGCCTTTTGTCTGAATGGGTTGAATACTTATTTATCCAAATGACTCATTCTTGATTCATGCAGACATTATCATTAATCAATGTATTTTCCCAAATCCAGTGACAGGTATGCAGTTGAGCAAC
This sequence comes from Odontesthes bonariensis, assembly GCF_027942865.1. NCBI lineage: Eukaryota > Metazoa > Chordata > Actinopteri > Atheriniformes > Atherinopsidae > Odontesthes > Odontesthes bonariensis. The sequence goes on along the minus strand of NC_134515.1, from coordinate 11,652,621 downwards.
ATAGCATTTGTCTGCTCGCATAGTAAATCCATTAATCACCAACTGTCTCGGTGATTTTGACTCAGGAGGAAACACCCAGGCCCAGCTACAGTCGGCAATTATGCACAATCTTGTCTCTTCCTCTAAACAGCCTGATAATTGACAGGGGTTGGTGCCTCTTAGACCCTGCACCCTCGCAACCATGTAATTATACATCCAGTATGAGCAACACTTACAACTAGTAGGTGGTTTAAACATACATTCATACAAAAGAATAGTGCACTTATTACATATTTGGAGAATGATAACAATAAGAAAGGAACTGAATCTCTGACTAATTGGACTGTCATTTTTCATATATAAGTACAGAAAGCTGTGCTAAAACGCTAGACTTTATAGATGTAAAGTCTCTTGTAATGTGATAATGTAATGTAAAAATGTAATGGTAACAAGAATAAAATCTAAACTTCAGCTTATTGAATGCAAAATTCAAGTCAGATTTAGTTCAACTGCCCATTATCATTTTTACTTTTTTTTCTCAAGGAGCTTGTGAGCTTTAGTGTCATTTAGCACTTCCTTTAATGTGTTTTATTCTTCACCAGTCAGTTAAGTCATTGTACACACACAGCTGTAAATGTCTGAGTGCAAAATGGCAGCAATAAGAGCGAGCTGCTTGGCAGTGATGCGGGTCCAGCCACAGCTCCCCAGTTATTAAAAGCAAGCCTACCATATTCCTGTTTAACAGAGCTTTGTGTGGAGCCAGTGTCAGCCACACCTTGATAAAGAGCCGCCATCTGATAGACACACTGTGCAAAGTGCTGCGTAGGTGGACAAAGAGAACAGGCTTGTTTTACAGCCCCATCGACCTCATGGTTCACCATCTGCCAAGAGGTTATAGAAATTTGTCTGTTATATGGGAATATATGAGAATACATACACACTTGTGTAAATATACAGCAGGTTCCTTTTTTGTTTTACATATTTCACACTTTAAAACTTATTTAACAACTTCCTGATTTGGATTTGATCTCCATCTGTTGGTGAAATGAGGGAGACTTTCTTTGCTTTTTCTTCATCTTAATAAAGTTTACTTCTCTACAGACGATCCTCTTCACCTACTCATCCACAGCAGCCACCACTATTCATACTAGTTCTTCTTTTATTTAATCTGTGCAAATCAAGCACATCAAACAGAATACATCAAAACTAACATCCTGAGAAACTATATGAACTTCTAAAGGAAAAGACTGTGGGGGAAATTGTGAAACAGGATAATGTGCTCTCTCTATATTCAGTTATGTATATATCATTATATGTAGAAGTAGGTGTGTGTGCCTTTCTGTTTGTCTCTGGGCTCTTACACAGTAAGTTGTGTGTGTTTTTAGAGACGCGCCCATTCTCATGTCATCTCAACTGCCTGTAACCAGGAAGTGCTTAGCAATTACAGGGATGCAGCCTGCAGCAATGGTGTCCCAACACAACCCATTATTTGGAAGGATTCTCCTTGTCAAGGTGTCATATTGGAAGAAATGGAGTTAAGTTACCTTGTAAAGAAAAGCCTGTGTCAGTGGAGCTTCTCTTTCTACTCCTATTCATGATTTTCATACAGAATTACACCAGTTAAAGCACAGTGGGGGTTGTTGTAGTGGGTGGGTGACATGGTGTTCCCAGGGTCTGTATCCACTCACTCACACTGGTGACAAATCCATGATGAAAACACAAAGACCTTGAATATCACTGATACCTGTACTGACAGTGCTATGTTCAATTTTCATCTCTAGCTTCACACTGATCTGGTGATCTTTCAAATATGTTCACAAGCTCCCTTCCATCTTCAAAGATCTATTGCTTATTTTCTGGGCAGAATTTGTACAAATAGTAAACTCCTGGATTAACGTCAGTCAGTATGTTGGTTACACCCTAGAGCTATGAAAATATGGAAAATGACTCATTGATTACAACAAACGACTTTGGCAAGAGCATGATTGAATGGGCACTTGGTGTTACAGAGACAGGGAGATGCTCCAGTTTTAGCAGAGCCTTCAAAAAAGCACCAACAAAAAACAGAAAAACAAACTACTCACAGCGGGCCTTGACATTTCTGTGCTTTTGTTTTGGATTGTATTCAGTAAATAAGGTGAGCCCATTCAGCTACTATGGAAAATGACAAAGAATAGAAAAACACCCAACTCTGCATAAAGGCCTGTTAAAGAGGATCAAAAAGAGAAGTACAGCCAAGCATTGTTAGTTCCATTATTGTTCCCAGACTGGCTTGTGTACATAAGCTATACTACATTGTCTATCTGTCGGTCTTCATGTCTATTAACAACACAAATTCAACACACCTCATGTACCAGAAATATGGTCAAATTTACAGAACAAGAAAGGTCAGGTGGTTGCTTTAAACAGTCACATTATGGCTCTTCAAGCAAAGTGGCTATAACCGTACTAGCTTGCATTAGCAACAGTAGAAACCACATTTATTTTGAATGCTTATAAGATATACATTTATGTAATCATTTTAAATAGTATGTAACTTATTTCACTATGATTCGATTCGATTCAATTCGATTCAATTCAATTCAATTCAATTCAATTCAATTCAATTCAATTCAATTCAATTCAATTCAATTCAATTTATTTATTTTCAATTCAATTCAAATCAATTTAATTTATAAGATAAGATCAGATTTATTGTCATGCATACACACGAAATTTGTCCTCCGCTTTTAACCCATCCAGGTTGGCACCTGTTTACACACTCATGCACAGGGTCACACTCATGTAACAACAAGTGTTATCTCAAAGCACTTCAAAGACTCAATACAATTTCAATACAATTAATTTTTTCAAATTGGTCCAATTCATACATACAAAGCCATTTTTTTTTTTTAAATAAGTAGCCTAGCTAAGAAAACCAACAGATTGCACCGATCCAATTCCCTTCGATCCAATTCCCGTCCTGAGCGTGCATGAGGCAGGCGACTGTGGAAATAAAAAATTCCCCTTTAACAAGAAGAAACCTCTGGCCGAACCAAACTCGGGAAGGATGGCCATCTGCCTCAACCGGCTGGGGGTTTGGAGGACAGAAAAGAGGAAGCAAAAATGTGTTCTGTGTCAGTAAAAAGTAAAAGCTGTTCTGTTTTATTTGGTTATCATTTGGTTTCAGGTCTGCCAACTCCACACCGGCACGTGTCAGCATTGTCAGTTTGTCATATCTTTATCTGAGTTTGTTTAAATGCTGACATACGAGGGCAGTCTCATTCTGTTGCAACTAAATTATGGCTGAGTCATTGTAACAATTTCCATTATGCAGTCCAGGCGTCCGTATAAACGCACCATGCACTTCAGGTGTCTGTATCTACAGTTTGATGGTGAAGTGTACCTTGTGTTTTCTCTTCCTCAGGTCTAATGTGAATAAAAGTAATGTTAGGTAACTTTCAGTGCATCTCTAAAGTCTATCTGTCCTTAGGTTAATATAGCAGGTCTTGGTCTGTCTGTCTGTTACTTACTTGTTAGCCTCTTATAGAGTTACACTCTGGGACTTTTTGTCCAACATAACTGAAAGTGAATGACAACTATTTTGAATTTGATAAACTCTTGTCGTTTATAAACTGCAGGTCAGAGAAGTGTGATCAAGTGTTCTTATGCTTGTTCACAAAATGAAACCCTCACTTTCCTGCAGCATCTTCTGTTGAACTCTGCCCAAACAAGAAATTGACTTTATTTCATGTGCAAATTGTCAAGTCCGAGGGACATCTTGATAGAATTTTTATTTGGCCATCGGGGTCTGTGCTGATGCTGCCTTTAATGTCTTTCAAAATTATCAGAGCAGAGCATTATCACCCTATAAAACTAAACATGTTAATATGTTTTAGTTGTGGATCGTAGTTGAAATCTAAATATTAAAACCAGTTCAGATTGAATAAATAAGAATTTTTAAATAATATATCTTCAGTTTACATATACTAACCACACAACACCACATCTGAATACGTTTGTGCACAACTTAGTTTGTTTTTGCACATGGACATTAAGTCTGGTTAGGGAGCCCTATTTCTGCAATATAGGACAAACACAACAGCAGCTCTTCAAAATACCTCTTCAGTGTCCTTGACGCTGGCCTACTTCCTACGTTCCATATGTGGTTATGACAGTGCTATAACCATTTTTTCTTAAGCGGATAAATGAAATCTAACTGACTCGAGAGTGTGTCAGCTCCTCATTTTTACTGTGCGTCAGCACACCCAAAGGTATGGCACAGCCGTTTAGTCTCTGTTGTGTTCCTGTTCCACTTCAGTGGCAAACCCAGCTAAGCCAATCTGACCTCCTCATCCACAGCTGGCAGAAACGCAGGAATCTAGTCTGACTGCACGAAGCATGCACAGACCAGTGCAGGAATCCTCTACAGGCTCTCTGCCAGCAAGGAATGTGGTTCAGTGGTGTGATGTCACTAAAGGAGAAAGTAACTAACAACATTTTGTGCTGCTTTGAGGATGTTACATTTCATTTTACTGACTCAGTTCAACTTGCAGTATAAATCATAAACTAAGAAGCAACAAGTGGTTGAAAGATCCATTTTAGAGAGATATGTAATAATTTATGTAAACTAAAAATATATGAACGCATTCTGTTTTCAAAAGCTATATATCTTACCTTTGAAGTTTTTCAAAATAGGTTTGCCCTGTTATCTATCACAGATTACATAGTTTCGATAAATAGTACCGCTGATGTTAAGTAAAGAAAAGTCAGAATATATTCTCTTTTTTTTCTTAAAAAAGGTCAAAGAACGTGCAGAAGTTTGTTTTATTTACATTAAAACAACAGCTTTCTTACAATCAGTCGAAACGTAGTTTTTACTATTAGGATAAATGATGATCCATCTGAGACAAATTCAAATTTGAAAATTATTGTTCAATAACTATCACTGGGGCATTTCCCAGTAACATCTGAGAGTAATGTATAAAATAATACTTGTTACATACTGAAGTAATTTATCATTTACACTGTTTTATCATTCGGCAGCATTTTACAAAGGATTCTGCAAAAAAAGGACTTGGTAAAATTATATTTCTGCTTTGTTGTTCTCCCTAAATAGTTTTAATAGATACTGAGTTTATTTTAACCCAGTGAAAGGTGATTCTGCTGTAAATGCTACACAGTGATCAATTAATTAATTGACTATGTTGTCATGATTATATTATTATATGTTATTAAACAATAACAGGAAATCATTTTAAACAGAGGTCATGAGGATGTACCAGAATCAGTATCAGGAATGCTTTACTTGATAAATGACTTCAATAAAGAAACATTCAGCCAAATTAAACATAAAAAAAGAAGATGCACATATTTCCTTAAAAAAGCTAGCAAATTAACACACTTAGCTTCCTAAAGTGTGAGATAGTACTATGAGGGTTGGGATGTATCTGGGAAAAGCTAACTCTTTCTCCAGCAGGGGTGATCAATAAGGCCTGGGGGCTGTTATTTCAAATGCTTAAATGGTTTTTGTGTTTGTGTCCTGATAAAATCAGAGCTGCGTTTAACCAGTCAGTTGAAACCCTGAGCTAACAGACCTAATTAAACACTTGATCTATACTTTAGGTTCTGTGTGTTTGTTGCTTTAAGAGGACAAGAGCTGTGCTCCAAAAAAAAGAAGAAAAAAGGCAACTTTCCTGATAGTTTTACAAATGTAACCACGGCCTATACAGAGTAAAGGTAAGGATTTCTCTTAACATGGTCGCCTGGGATCTGGCAGAGAAAACGTGCCTTGTACTGCTCGGTTTATCAAACTAGTCTACTGTGTGCCACCATAGAGTTCAACACAATGAGGGCTTAGCTGATGGAGGGACCTCATGGGTAAATTGAGGCATTTAAAAAGAAGCTCTGTTCAGTGGTAACCTGATCCACACCTGACTGGGGCTCAGCATTCCGGTGTGGCCGAGGGAAGAGTTCACAATTACCAGAAAAACTGCTACAAAGGGCTCGCGCTCTGGAGACAATCCTCAAAATGTGTTTAGAAAGAGAAGACGAACAAGAGGAACATTTTTAGTTTCATCCCACTTTATTGAGTATAAATTCTTGCATTACAAAACATCACAGTAAATACAGTTAACACTACAGAGTATACAGCGTGTCGTAGGTTTTTCAAACTATGCACATTGTTCATCTGTTGGTGGAGAATCGTCAAGCTCCTAGAAAGAATTCAGTTGTTTAAAGTGAGAGGAAAAAATGTCTTTTAACAGATAAAAGTTACAGAATTTTCTTCAATAATTTGTAAACATGATGTTTACATTTTCAGGCCTGCCTGAAAAGAATTTACAGAAAAGCCAACTCTCAGTAGACCAATCTTATACTGGACTGCTGCTCAATAAAGAAACTCTGACTCGTGTCACATGGAAGAAACAACAAGATATCAATCCATCTTCCAGTGCAAGGATCATAGTTCCATGGTTATCATAATCACTCGACCCTATCTGCCACTACTATTAATATGTTGACGTGCTTCCCTGGACTGCCTTTTGTCAATACAATGCATGTCAGATGCATAAGAGCAAGAGGAGGGGAAGTAAGAGAGCAGAAGGTAATGCCATTTAATGGACGGCATTACCAGACAGTATTAGACACCAATAATTACATCTAACCATGTCTGGTAAGACGCCTATCAACAGGCTGGAAGGATGACCTCTGACTTTTCACCTGTGCAAAGAGGAAGACGACAGTTGGGAGAAACAGAACAGCGTAGAAACAGGTTGAAAATTTGCAGTTCCTCAATTGTTGATCATAGATTCTGCACACACTAAAATATACTTTCTGTCTTTCATACATTCAAACTGGCCAAGCATGCAGAGAGTAAGCAAAAGCATGAGTAAACAGACGAGGGAAAAAAGAAAAAGTAAGCCTGATTAGCATAAATATTTCTGCTGCAATCTTTCCACGTCATTACATTAATACAAAATATGGGACAACAACACAAGGAAAAAGGATGACTGGAGAGATAAAAAAAGCAATTTCGTGTTTCTGGGGCTTGGATAATGGAGCAGCGCAGGCAAATAAAGGAGTGGCTCGATATTTGTGGGGTATATCTCCCTCCTTTAACAAACACAATGTTCTGTTTGACTATCATTTGCTTTTTCTGACGTCTCTTTTGTGGCATTTTCCATTAATTTTACATCTCTGTCCAGATTACGACATTTGTCAAGGGTATCATTGTGTAAAAACGTATTTCCATTGTTCTCAGTTAATGTATTAGATAACACTTTAATACACCATTTAAATTCAGTTTGTTGTAGAAGCAAGGAGAAAGGCAGAGTTTCTGTAGGTCTTCTTTCCCCTCTTTCTTTCTTTCATTCTTTGTTTTTTGGGCAGCAAACCACACTCAGGTGAGCTCATATGTCAGTTTCAGGATGTGCCACGCAGGTAACGTTAGGTGGACCAATCACTGCCGCACAACACAAAGACCAATGCTGTTCAAGGGAGGGAACAAGGAAATAAGGCCCTGCTGAACCGGTGGAACCATCAACCGACTGCTATTCTTTAACTTGGGTGGAGTGGGGTTGCCATAGAGGTTTTTTTTTTCCTTTAAAAAAAAAGGAAGGGAGTTATGTACCTTTTCTTTCTAACAGCACTATATCTCTCGTGAAATTACTCAGGGTGGGAAAAAAAATATTCTTTTTAACAACACTTACTGCCTCATCTGTCAGTACAGTTGACAGTTTGATTAATTAACCGTACAGTGCACCACAGCCTGGGGCAAACTTAAGCGTAGTTTAAACAAAAGATACACCTCTCTTGGAATTAGCTAACCAGTAAATTGCACTCAACCTCACATATTTGAACTGTCATTAACATTTTGAAGTTTAAAGAGGGTACTTTGATGTTCAACTATCCCGCAGTCAAGCCGGAGACACGGAGCCGCCCAGAAAACATCGTTACCAGACAGTGTTAGAACAACAGTTGTACAATCCAGCACTGTCAGGTAAGATGGATCCTAGGAGCCATATCTGTCACTGCTCGACTATTTGACCAGATCCAGGGCCCAGTCCAGGAGCTCATTGCTCCTTGCATTGCTAAAGAGGTTTGTCTGGTTGCAGTATGCAGATGACTATCATCATCATTACCAGGCAGTATTAGAGAGAGTGATGATATCCAATGCTGCCTCGTAAGATGGAGATAATCACCCAAAAACATCTCAAATCTACACTCATAATGGCAGAACTTACGTATACAAAGGCTGTCATACATTTGCACGTAGACTTTAAAGTAATATCAATGCCGTTTAATGAAGGTTAATTAAAGGATTAGTGTCATATCTACTGTGATATCTAGCTTTAAAGACCTTGTCAAAGAGTAAAATAATAGAATAAATGTACAACAAGAAATAAAGAGCCAATTTTTCATATAACTCTAGTTAGATTATAGTTTTCTGCTGGTAAAGTTGAAGGCAAAACTGAATAATTGTTACATTCCAGCATCATAAAAGGCATCACAGTTGGGAATGGGAAAGTCCATATGTGGAGACCACGTCTCCGTTGTAAAACTGCTGAACCCTTGTTGTGGTTGGGGTTTTCAGCTTAAACTTGCTGTCACAGAAGACTGGGCCACAGTGGTTGTTAATGATTGCCAAAACCTGTTCTGACTAGTCTAAATCTATGGCATGGCAAGGTTGGGAGGGCCGCTTTTTACACAATACACGGCTGTAAGTCATTTCAAAAGTGCCACCGCGTTTAAAGCACGTCACCCCTTGAAGACACGTTCTGCCATGTATCACACTGAATCCCAGCAGATGGATTTTTCAACATTTAAATGGCAAATTAGTATTCTAATAATGATAAAGCAGCTTTGTCAGGTGTGTCATATCGGATGTCTAATGGAATCAAAGAATAGAAAACGCCGTTTTTTTTTTTTGTTTCCGTTGGTGGACCTCTCAGGCCGTTGTCTTTGTGTTTGCTGTGTGATGAAAGGCTGATGGAATGCTGCTCAGCTCGACCTGAGCCAGTGCCGTGTGTGCAGAAGGTCACTGAAACAGCCCTAGTTTATTGAATAACATGGATCATTCACAGGTACAACCCGTGAAATCCTCACACCCGTCTCTGGCATTTCGAAGTTCATTCAAATTTAACATTCAAGTGTTTTAGCTATTACAGAGACGTGGAAATGTCCCCTTTTAATCCAACAGAGATCTGATTAAAAGTAGGTTTTTGTCCTTGTACAAATTTACTAAAATCTGATAACCCTTTTCAATTTAAATAAAAAAATTACAGGCATTAGTGTGTTGAGGAAGAACAGGTTTCTAGTCATCCTGTGTAAGCAATGCAAAAGTAAAGTACAGAGGAGGGGGGGAGGGAGAGAGAAAAGAGTATAAAGGAGGGAAAACTTTGAGGGTAAGAAGGTAGAGAAGGAAAATAAAGAATGCACCTGTAACCTTACCGTCATGAAAGGTACCCCAAGGAAAGAATGTAACAAAACCAAAGTAAAGTGAGCATGTTTAGAGGGAAGGGGTCGAAAAAGAAAGAAAAAAGATCTTGAATTTCCAGCCCGCTGCCTGAGAACGTTCCGTCTTCCTCCCGATCAGGCAGGCCCCATGAAATGAGAAAGTTAAGCAGACCAGCTCTCCTAGACTCTTATTTAGTTAATCATCAGCATTATAAACCAGTGCTGCAGGGCCTCTGAGGAAGAAAAGAGGAAGAGAAAAAGAGAAAGAGTGAAAAAAGATTAGCCCAGAAAATTCAAGCTCAAAGAGACAAGCTGTGAAAACTGTACCTGATCCAAGAAGAGCAAGTTGTGCGTCTAGTCAACTACTGCGTCCTCTCATTTTGACCTCAGTTTGTCCAAATACTTCCTCTTTTGCTCATAGCTACTTTTAAATACTGCAGACTTTTTCCCATTGTTGCAAATAGTGCTCTGAGCAGTGGGAGTCTCAACCGCTCATGGCTACCCACGCTTCTTGCTGGTTGGAAGTGAGGCGTGATCAGGTAACTCTGCCCTCTCTGCTGGAATGTGACTCTGCTGTGAAGTGAACAACCCAATAGGTAAACTGGCCAGGCCCTTAATCAATAGTTGCTGTCTTTGTGAGAAAACAATGGCGGAGAAACCCAAAACTTTATTTAACTCCAGGGCCTTATCTCACCACCACCTATCTGGCCCTTCAGAATAGTGAGGAGCAGTGTTATTTAGGCCATGGTGCTGCTTATCACCCATGTGCTACTAAAACCTATTTGGCTGTGCTTTTAAATGTATATTTAGTGATGGAGTATACTGATATTTGTCATTTGGTTCCTTTTCCCCATACCCCACCCCTGACTGAGTGTCATTTCATCTCAGTACTTTGAATATGTCAAATGAAGGAACATGGTATTCAACTAATTTGCCTTTTTAAACTCCTCCTTTCTATTTTTGCATACTACGTATCCATCTGCCCTCCCAACTGTCCACTTTCTTTTTCCCTTTATCCTCTAATTTTTAAAAGGAAAGCAGATTAAAAAAGGGAAGTTTGTAAGAAACTTTAAGTAAACATAGATTATATACATATATATATATATATATATATAATATTTGTACTATTGTTAATAATTCAATCAGCGCATTGTCATCTCCCTGGAGGCACAAAAAGTAACATTACATTCTTTGAATGAAAGCAAAAAGTTTTTTTTTTTTTTTTTTTAATTAATTTCAGTTTGCTGTTTTCAGTATTATTGCCATATCATTGCTCCTCAATAAACAAAGTGAAGTGTATTCTTTGGCAAAGCTTTAATTTAATTTATTGGCCCTGGAACATAATGCTTTGTCATTCACCCTGAATCATCCTGCAGCTTTAAGTTAACCTCTCACCCTCTGAGGTGAAAAGAGCTACACTTCCCTTTCAGTTTAAACCTGTGACTCAAACTCGAACAAATACTGTAAAATAAATCCACTTCTTCTGGCTTCCTAATGATTAAATGGAACCCTGTTGAAATTCTACTCTGTGCTTCCCGCTCTGTTGCATAAACTACCAGTAGCACTCATGTGACCAGCAGCTATTCAGGTGAATGAAAGAAATGAACTAATGTTTCTCTTTCCACCAATCACAACCCTCCACCTCGCTCTGCTGTCGCCGCTGTACAGTACGCGGTCGACATTTTCCCTCCATTTTCCCTTCTCTTTCCCTGGCTTCCACAGTCGTTAGCTGCTTTAAAACATCTTTAATAGCAGCCTAGAAAATGTAATAATATACACCTTCTACCTCGTGGAAATTCTCTGCCCTGTTAAGCCCAGCTCTGCCTCAACTTGCAACCAAACCTCGGAGGCAAGAAAAATGGATGAGCAGACATTTTACGTCCGATTCACATCCGCTCCACAACTGAAAATGCATGAAGCAAGCATCAAATCTCTTTGCTGAAAAGCCAAAACCAACAACAGGTCAAAATTAGTAACAAACACTAAATACTAAGTGAACAGATAGAAGCTTTACAGCTTAACGAGTAGAAGAAAAAAAAGTTTAAAAATAAGTTCTAAAACCATATGAGTGATAACTTATTTAGTACTTATGATGTTTGTTAAACTAATCAGCTATCTTTGTCAGGAAATTAACTTGTAAAGCTGTTTCATACCGTAATGCCGTGGATTTCACCTTGCAAAGCATATTCTAATGGTCTTAAAAAAAAAGTCAGCCTCTGTCCTCATATCCTTTGACAACTCTGGCAGTTTGCCTTTACCTGCCCCAACTGGTCTATCCAGTTTAGGAATGAGCGTTGGCTTCTATTGTTTCCACTTCTTTCTCTTTGGTTAAATGGAGTTGGAATTTGATACACATTATTTTCGCTTCCCATCGAAACTACCTAAACCCTCCTATACCGGTACACAATGGCAGAGGGCTCCATACAATGACCTAATTTGTCTGCCGTACATTTCCTGCTTTTAGCAGAATGTCCTTAAAGTTTTAACTGTGGTGGCGCCGAGCAACAGGCTACGACGAAAGATCAAGACTTAAAGATGGAGAATGAAGACAAAGAAGGGATCACATTTGTGAATTTACCCAGTCTTTCCCAGGTGCGGTCACCGAGCCAGAAACCCAAGACAAGAGGCATCATTGTATGAGGGCTCTTGACGCCCTGTTGGCTAGTCTTCCTCTTTCCTGCTCCTGCTGAAGGACAATCGACCTCTGGGGTGCCGATTAGGGTGAAAAAAAAAGCTGTCCCTCTCAGGTAGATGAAGCCGTAGAGTGGGAAGAAGAGCCAAGCCCCGAAACAAAACCAACCAGTTTGAAGCGCGTCACTTATCTTCCTTCAGCCGGAGAAAAACTTGTTTTTTTCCATGTGCTTTTCTTGGCGGTGTGAAGCGGTTAAGCTCCTCAAGAAGACAGACGCTGAATTTGTAAAGGGCTTGGTTTACATGTAGCCTGACCCCCACCCCCCCACCTCCGCCTCTTTTCCCCACAGGTGTAATTTTCAGGTCGCAGCCAATCTCCTTAGCCTCTGGCGCTTACAGGTGTGTCCCCCGCACTGTCTTCAGCCAATGAAGAAAGAGACGAAACCTCACCACAGCCCCTCCCTCCCTCCAACTCCCACCTCACCGGTTCGCTCATCTCCACCCTCCCCAACGGCCCCCAGGTACCTTGTTGTGTGTTTTTTATGATGTCAGCTCAAGCTTCTGTGGGAACGACCTCCTCTGTTCCTATTACAATATAGACAACAACTAAACTCCATCACCCTCAACTGCCAAACACACCCATCCTGTCCAAGCATAAAAATTAAATCGTGAGACACGACACAATACACAGGTAAGCATTCAAAAACATATATCTTTAAGGTATTATTGCATGCATAACCCTCTACCCACTTCTCAGCTCCATGTGGCCTCTATAACCTGAAACACCTGCCCTTTGCGCTCATGACTTCCCTCTGCCTCTCTTTGTGTCCACACCATAACCTGATTGAGTTATAACAAGTGCGACAGGTGAACAAAGTGCAGGTGAGTAAAACCTGGTAAAGACACACCACCAGTTTTAGGTCAATTTTAAGAGAAGGAGGTGGGGGAGCAGTGAAAAGGGGCCTTGTGGGGCTTTTTGGCCCCTAAGGCCCAACGGGGGCCTAATCCAAAAACCGGCCTTAGCTTGGCTCGATGTTGGGCAAGGCAGTCACTTTCAGTCTTGAGGTGTAATTGTCGGGATTAGTCCCTCAACAATGAGCACAATGCCAGAGACATATCCTGTTTCAGCAGGGGCGTGGCACAGGGTGCTGGAGAACTACACTGGCAAAGATGGAAGAGGGTGATTGTTTGAATCTGTAAGCCATAAAACAAACAGGTGTCCCTGAAGCGCAGATACAAACTAAAAATAAAATCGTTCAGTTACTCATTTAGGCTTGAAATGATGACAATAAAGCTCTACGTTGAACCTCCGTTCAAACTGTAGCATAATTATTGAGTTTGTTTGGGCTGAGCAGGTCTCTTTCTTTGACAGATATCCTAATAATGACTGTTATACTTCTTTTACTGATGTTTTTTCAAAATGAAATGAATTGAATGAAATGTGAAGCATCAGGGTGGCTTCATTTAAAGTCAAGCTGAAGATGAAAATCCTTAACTGCTTTGTATGGTAATGACAGAAACATGTTCTAAGTGTCTCTGAGTTTGACCAAGCAGCTTTAAATGAATGAAACAATAAAAAATCAAAGAAATGTCCTGAAATGATTAAATCATGTTAAAACTACCGATAAAATAATCAATAAAACTATCCTTACAAAACAATTACACTTAAGTTTGCTGTCATTTACTATTTTATCAGACCAACTCTGACTTGTTAATAGTAATAAAGTCCAAGCTTAATAAAGATCCTTTATCAGCTTTTTTTTTCCTTATTTCAAACTTTGTTGAAGCTTGATCTCTTCAAAGGGAGCAGTTAGTGAATCGCTCTGCTCTGAAAGGTTTGCTTTGTTTAGACTTTTCATTTGCATACCAAATGAGCTTTGGAATGAAGCACGGAGGCCTGACCTGAACTAATTTGGGTACTGATGGCTATCTGGCCAGCCAGTCACGCAAGACAGGATGTAAGGACATCCATCAGCAGGACTGAGCCAGCTGCTCCAGATCCACAACAAACACAGACACACAGAGGCAAATATGTCTGCTTGTATACACATGCTCACGCTCCAAAGTGCAAACACATTGCTGATCCAAGGCCTTTATTTTTTCAGTCATTTGTATGTAGCCATATTTTACTTTTTTCAGCTCTTTCTGACCCCTTGGGTGTATCTCACGGAATAAACCTGTCTCATGAAACGTCTTCAACAGAGTTCATAACTTGAGCTCATTGACTTCTTGTTAAAACGCTCACTTTATTGAATTTGATGCATCTATAGCTTGCTGCAAAATATATGATGTGATATTAGAGGTTTTAAGTGCAACTTTCAGTAAAGTTATTTATTACAGTGACACCCTATAGACATGAACAAAAATTTTGGTTATTGGGCTAAACAATGATGTGATCTAACTGAGGCTAAACGTAATTAATTGGTATCATAGTGATAGGTGAGGTATTTAAAATGACAGCTTTTATACTTGACTTTAAGACTATAGACATCTGACATGGTTAACTCCCAAAAGAAAGGTCCCTCCATGGATCAAATACACTGCTGATGCTGCCCTTAGTTTCCCTGGATGTCATTCAAATGCCCATTTGGCCACACAGACCTCACTATATGAAGCAATTTTTGTTTGCTACACAATTTTTGTTGGAGACTGTAGCCATTTTCTCACATGCCCACAGGAGCAAGTCTTGAATATGTTTCGAGAATTAGATCTGGACTTATTCCACAGTTGTTCCACTTTTAAGAGATTCTCTGTTGAAGAGCCAACAAAAACAAATAGCACCAGGCCAGAGAGTACAGAAGTAAAGTAATGATGTAAAAATCAAACAATGGCAATCATAGCCTCCATAGAATGGAGGATAAATCCACATATGGGCCAACAGAAAAAAGGATCAAGCAGCTTGCTGAAAAAAAACGTTTGCTTATCAAGTCCAAATTTTTCCTTTGATAGTTTTTCACATTCAAAAATGAATGAGTCACATTATGTCAATCATAATAACATATCCATTACGAAGTGTTCCTGTGCCATTCGATTTTCTTCTTTTCTCATTGCATCAATTAAATGCCTTCGGAAGCCAGTATCTGACTGCTCAGAAACACTGTACACTCACAAACATCATTATCCAAAATGACATCTGACGAACAATTCACTTTGTTTCCCAGCCCCAACAATGTTTATGACAAACAATGTACTAAATACTGGTTTGGGGACTGGAAAATGATGGTCTTCTTGTTAACGTGTGTACACCTAGTATTGCTGGCAAAGTATGAAACTGGACCACTGTCATCCTGAAATACACCTGGAAATGTTCAGTTTATTAATCAGTAGATTAAACTTTCCTTGATCTTTGTGCCATATTGTATGGACCCAGCATGTACTTTAACTACTGCAAAGAAAGGAGAGGGGTACAAAATTGTCCCTACTGCTTGCTTTTTCTGTGTAACCATTTTTGTCCGATGACGGATTTAAAAAAAAATGTAAAGAAAAATATCAACTTTAAGTGGAAAAACCTCAACTCTTTTTAAGTGCTTCAGAAGATTACCTGCTCTCCCACATGGGCTTGTCACGCCACTTCCTTCTTGAAAAGTAGTTGGCTCGATAATCTTCACAAGAAATACGGAGCAAATGTTGCTCACGTCTACACTCTCACGTGCAGCCCCTCTGAAAACAGATTCAGAACATTTAAGGGCTGTAAGGCATATGTAAAAAGAGTTTGTAATGCTTAGCATTAGGAGACATCTTTTAGTTTAAGATAAAGTTACAGGAATAGGGGCTCTGACACAAGTACACAAATGCCACATTTTCCCGGAAGATTTGTTCCCGGTCCTCTACACAGAAATCAATCCATTAACAGCAATCAGTGCAACACGTTATTGCTGTCAGGTTACTGAACACCTGTGTTTTGATCATGACGAGGCCTTTGTGTGAGTATGCCTGTATGTAGGTGCAGCCAGTGTAGCAGGTTTGTCAGTTTAGACACGTAGACGCAAGCACGCAAGTGTTTGGTGTACATCTGATAGAGGCGCATACACTTTTTGATGCTAAAATTTAGCAGGAGCTTATTTACAAGCTTCAATTTATAAGTTGCTGGTCCCAAAAATCTTTATGTCATTGACTTTGAATCAAAGGCCAAATGTGTGTAAAACAGTGTTTTTTGTGTCATTTAGGAGCTCTTCAGTGTATGTGTGAATTTGACTCTTCCTATTTATGTGCTTTTTAGGACTAAGCTTAAGATCATTTTTCATTTATCAATTCATATTTTTTGGGTTGTTCAAACTTAAGTATGAAACATTTACTCAAACTTTGTTCATAAAACTGACATTATGCATACTATATATGACTTAATAAAGTAAATCTAGGTAAAGTGGCAAACTAGTTAATCTTTGTTTATGACAGAAATTTATCCTGAAAAATATATTGAAGTTATGCTGGTTATGAAGTGATTTAGGACTACTTTAGTAGTAAATAAAGAAGATACTTTTATGGTAAAACAAGCTGTCCTTAGACCTCAAACCGGGGCCAAAAGGGGTGACTGGCCCAGTATTTCCTCCCAACCTGTCATTTCGACCTCAAAACACAATGCAGAGCGACGCTCATATGAAGACATGGAAGTTAGCTACACAGTTATTCCACAAGCTACTGGAAAGAAGAGATTATATCTTGCTTCTGTCTTTAAAAGAATATGCCATAGCTAGCTAAAACAATGACTCATGTTTGTTTTCTCTTTCACCGTGTCCTATTTCAGAACATTTCCATGAAGCCGCTCACTAATCTGCATTCAGTATCCAAGGTGACTCATCAGGCTGGCCAACATGACTTTGACATTCCTTTTTTTCTTTTTTCTTTTTTAAAATAACGATTATTGTCAGTACTTATATTTCAGGACAGCCTAATGCAGGATGATGAAGAGTCCTTTGTCTTGCAGGTATTTCATTCGTAACAGCAGATCAACTGTCACAGGGTTACCAAAGTTGTTGGATTTATCCTCATGGGTAGTTGGAACGTTTTCATCAAATTTCACAGCGATCCATCCAAAAACTGAATAATGTTGGTGAGCTTAAGGATTGTCATGACTATGACTTTACAAACACATCTAAAGACCAAGACTGAATTGGACAGACCATCAGGTACCACTGGGTATGTTTAACATGTATCACTGTTGTAACACCACCTCTTATGTTATAAGGAATACTTCTGTGATCAAAAACACATTATGCGACTGTCTTAAAAAAATAACTCAACCAGCATTACTCCTATAGTCATTGTTTACACATAACCCCAGATGAACAACAATTATTAAACAAGTCACGGTAATGAATAACTAACACCACATCAATAAAGTTGTATGCTGGTCCTTTGCATTGTTTGCTTTGTTGCAGACACATTGTACTGTAAACTAGTCAGGCTGTCAAACCGATCTTCAACAACATGGTATGTTGTGTCTTAGCATATTCATCAGTGCTGAATAATATGGAACAATCTTCCCGTGGTCTCCTAAGCCACGGGCACAATGCAAAGCAGTCAGTAGCTGCTGTTCCAGCAAGGTTTCCCAAATTAGAGGCCTTATCACTCAATATGCAGCATCTGTCTGTTCACTCTTTTATGTCGTTTTATCCACCTGTCTCCTGGTGCTGCCCTTCTGCTCAGGTGACTGCGGGATAATTACAGAGATTTACATTGTCTTCAAGGAAATTGGAGGAGTTAGCCCAGGTGTGATGTTTATAGGCCCCTCATTACACTGATCAGCACTCAACCACTGACTTCTACCAAGTCTCTCGCCAATTAGCATCCTGTCTACCGGGGCAACGGAGCCTCCTCACAAACTTATGATATAAAAAGAAAGCATAGAATACATTATTGGTTAAGGTATACAACTTTTTCTGACATTGCAATATTCATTTATAACACTTTATACTGAACTTTAGTCTTTGTCCTGGTTGTGAGGGGAAGTGAGCCTCACTACTTTTCTCAAAGCCAAAGAATCACCAAGGGAGCAGCGTGCATACAAGCGGTCTAGCAGCCACAGCCGTGCTCTGACTTGCCGCCTGCCACTAGCAGCGGGTAATTGGCCCCAAAGGATTTAGAGTGGGGTGGTGTGTGTGGATGGCGTGGTCATATCCCATAATCTCTAGTGGGGCAAGTTACTATAGGGAGGCAAAGTGAGGAACACCAATTATTACCACATCTTATTCCACAACACACCTGTTTGCCTCATCTGCTGGTTTAGTGCTGCTCTGATCACTCTGACATCCGAGATGAATGGAGTTATATGCAGATGCTGTACATAATCAAAAATCTAAATAAATGAGCCTGTGTTTATGCACTTTGGCGTAAATCTTTTCCTCAGTCGTAATTTGCTATCAATGTCTCCCGTTTAAATGCAGTTACAATCAAATATGCTTGACGTGCTTAAAAAACAGTTAAGTTAAGAGTCTGGTGAAATACATAAAATTGTGAGCATGGAAAATTAGGCTTAAATGACCACTTATCCACAATCCTTACTTCCACACAGGGCAGGGTCTTTCATTTTCAGGTTGTAGGTTTTCTGAAGACCAGCAGTAACTTGGCAAAAGTAAAATGATTTGGAGCAAAGTGTCTCTTTTGCGCCACAGTTCAGCTGACCTTTTGCCCCAGATTGTGAAGCACTGCTGCCTCATTAAGATTCAGTCATAGGCATGCTTGCACTTTCATATTGCATTGAGTGGCAGGGTTTCAGTTCAGTCATGCTGCTTCAAGCTTTCTCAGGTGCCCTTAGCTTTGAAGTTACACAAACATGTTCCTCTCCATCAATTGAGAGAAAAAACAGCAATAAAAGGAAAGATTTTAGTGATGTCCTCTCTATCAGTAAATGTTAATCAGTAGGTTCATTGCATCATCACATTGTCTGAACTGTAAGGAAAACTTTTTTTTTTTTAACAGTGGGAGCAAAGTCCATATATTATACAGCGTCTGGTAACAAACTGGATCAGAGAGGACACAGATATCTCTACAGAGGCAGTCAGTCATGTCAAATTTTAAAAATCTGAATTTGTCAGTGGTGGAAAAAACATTCAGTCACCAAAAAAAAAGTCTGCTAACTTTTACTACAGCAAAGCAAAACAACACTGTAAAAACATTCATTCGCCTGTTATGCAATGAAATTGGTTGCTTAGGGATCTTACACTATTACATTTATATCATTGCATTATAGATACAATGATGTATGTAACAAAAATGTGTGATAGACCCTTTTGCAGTGTTTCCTTTACTCAAACAAAAGTAATGAAACTGAAATGATGAAAGAACTGATAACAAATTCAAATATTTTTTACGTAAAATATAACAATGATAATCAAAGAGAGTTTCTAATTATGCGAAATAAAAGTATTTAAGCTGTACTTCGATTAAAAAATTCATCTTTATCAAGTTGCAAAATATTCAATAACTAAGGCTGTCAGATAAATGAAGTAAAGTAAAGAATATGATAAACCAGACTTAGAGTGTCGAAGACGCATCTGTTCAGAAAAACTAAATACCCAACTAGGAGGACAAGCAGACGAATGACATGGATCCCTGTTTGAAGAGAGACTTTGCAGAGAATGGCTGTTATCCACACCTACACAAAGTGCTGTAGACTGATCACATGCCCTTGCATGAGAAGCTTCAGCACAATGGACACAAAAACCACATCTCCCAGTCATAGTCTTTGCATGGTATTGAAAATGCGAACACAATTACATTTTTTGGGACAATTTTTAAACGTAACTGTGACAGATATTCAGAAAAACGTTTAATAGAGGAACCTATGGTGACTTGCCCAATAACTTCAATAAGAAAGGTTGTCATTCATGTCAAATTGTCCATAATTCAGTGCAATGTGCAAGGTTTCAGATGTTACTAAGAACAAAAGAAACAGTTTGAAGTGTGCAATAGAACAAGATGGTGTTTTCTATAGTTAATGATTTTAAAGGACAGCCATAAAATTCAGCAGTGAAATGCATGACAGCACCGAGGGGGCTTTACCTAAGATGCATTGTCACTTAAGCAGTACCTATTCGTGAGAGGGAGAAGTTCAATGTCACTGAATGGATTCCTACTTCCTGAACCAACAGTCACACACAAATACACACACACACACACCCTAAAGTTTTCCCCTTGTTGTCTGTCAAACACACCTGCAGCGCTGCTGGCTGGGTCAAGTTTCAGTCATTCACGGTCGAGACGTTGCAGTTTGTTTAGGAAATGAGCCTAAATGCTGACCTCAAGGTCGACATTCATTGTGCCCGTCTTTAAACAGCGTGTCAGCCGCGCCTTCCTCACGGCCAAATTTGGTATTGTCAGGCTTTAAAGGGTCTGCCTGTGTTCTGTTTGAGGGCATTATGAGGAGCTATGATAGCATAACATCTCCAAACACACCTGTCTGTTTCTTCCAACAGACCTTCTATTTGGTCTCATGTAATTAGTTCGCTTTCATGTGTTTACTGAGGCATTAGCATAATGGCAGAGACAATGATTTTGAGAGGAAAAGCTATTTGCTTTGGTATATGTGTACTTCAATTCAATCAGGCATGACAATCTATGAATGGCGCTAACAGAAAAGGAGTGCCCATTCCACGAGCCTTTTGAGTCTTTGGGGAACAGATTATTGTGAGAAGAAAGTTATACTCAGAGGCGGCGCATACAGCTCATTATCATTTGTCTCAGTAGTCAGTTGAGTTGTCACCTGTAAATGTACCATTTAGAAATGTTTAATGGTTGTATAGGTACATTTAAGAATATCTAAAAACATAAAATGTCAGTTTTTATGCCGTAGCCTTTTTTTGTAAGCCCCATTGATAGTTTAAAGTTATTATAAGAGAAAATTGCATTGCTCTTGTGTCTAGACTGTTACACAACTCAAGTTTTAAATGTGATAAAAAGTTATATTAAACATCCTTCTTTTGTTTGAATACAGCCAAATTTTCAGGGTTATATGGTGTATCAATATTAAATTTAACTTGTATACCAACTAAGACTTCCTCTTTTGTGAGCTGGTTGGTGTGTGGATGCAGATGGATTTGAGAGAGTTAGTTAATAAAAAGCCAAATTTTGTCACACAGTTGCTGATGGCTTCAAGCTTGTATTTTCTCAAATTCTTATTGCCTCTTTTCTCCACAATGTTAACATGAATGCGAGTAAAACCGTCTTCGTTATGACTTGTAACCTATACATTGCCCCTATACAGAAGCCAGAAAGCATTCAGTGCCAAATAACATGACCTATGGCTACAGATTATTCATATTTTCTTTTTTATTCTTCCTGTTAAAAGGAAGTTTTCCTCTCCACTGTTGGCTCGTGCATGTTAGGACAGGGGCTTGAATCGAAGAGAAGTTTAGAAGCAATTTATTAGCTTCTTTAACAAGGCAAGTTGTTTTAATTGGCATTCTATGAATTGGAATAATACTTTTTTTTTATTTAACTAACTTGATTCTATTGGATTGCCATTGGATTATAATAAACTGGATAATAGTTAATTGGAATTGGACTGCATCTCTAAATTCAGAGCCAGGATTCCTTTAAGAATAATTCCTGAGAAAGTCTATGTACTGTAGTTAGCTTTGTGACACTATTTTAAAGAGACACAAACATTAATCCAACAGACAACTTTCACTCAACTCCAATACCTCTGACTCTTTTTAGAATATCTTTAAAACAGTCCTCGACTGTAGCACTTCATCTCAACACTATGAGCTGCAGATCTGATTTTTTTATTTTTTTTTGCCAGCTTGTCAGAGTGAGTGCATAAGCAGCCAATGAGGGGTCCAAGTACACAGTGCTTTAATAATAATCAATTACATTTGTAAAGCACTTTTCATTTCATACAGAATCTCAAAGTGCTATGCTGATGGTGGCAGACTACTGGATTGTAGCCACAGCTGCCCTGGGGCACACTGACGGAGGCGAGGCTGCCAAGCACCGGCCCCTCTGACCACCACCAGCAGGTGGTCAACCTAACATGCATGATTTTTTGGACAGTGGGAGGAAGCTGGAGTACCACGCATACACGGGGAGAACATGCAAACTCCACACAGAAAGGCCCCAGCTGGGTGTTGAACCTGGAACCTTCTTGCTGTGAGGCAACAGTGCTAACCACCACACCACCGTGCAGCACTTTACTTGAAGTCATCATACCCCAAGATCTCCTGTATATGTAATGTGGGAATATGTAAGCTTTATGTTTTGTACAACATTAAGCCTTAATACTGTACATCAAACGAGTAAGTTTAATCTTTAACGTTGCTCATTTAAATCAACTCAGTACTGAAGTATTCAACGATTTGAATATTTCATTCATGACTGAGGTCATAAAGCTCTCCCCAGGTGGCTGTGGCAAACACATGCTCTTTATAAAGGGGCACGATAAGCCCAACAGGCCGACAAATATGGACTGAATTGATTTCTTAAAGTTTATTTGACTAGTTTTTTACCACTTATTATACTTTAAGTTGTTCTTTACTATCCAAACACAGCAATAAGTTAAAAGATGGAAGTTAGTAACTGTGACGTCAGGCAAATTGAGTCATTATTGTTTCTGATATTATTCTTCACTGTACCCTTTGTTAAGCTATATGTTTTCATTTGACTGATTTCAAGTCTTCACATATACTGTAATTCACCATGTTGTGTTGAGTAATGAGTGATCTCTCCCACAGAGTGTATCATGGGGTCAGGCTGCAGGATGGCAGCAGGTCATGCTAATGATGCAAGACGTGTTTGTGATGTGGAGGATCTCTGGGGAGAAAGGGTTCAGGTGAAGACTCCATCAGGAGGCTGTCCACCGGGACCAGTTACCAAGAAACACAGCCCTCCTCCACCAGACATCCTCACATGTACCTGTACACGTCTTCTGTATGTGTGAGGGCTAAGACATCAGACTGTTGCAGATATCCTGAAGTGACCAAAGATGTGGTAATGTGCTAACAAAAAAATAGATAAATAAACTCAAACCTTTGTGCAATGACACCCACTTTTGCTTGGTTTTTAAAGCATCGCAGAACATGTCACCACACATCCAGAAATGTAAAAGCTTAAAGAAAAATATCTAGAAGCTATCAAACTTGTCTGTGATGATATAAGGATATTGAAATTTCCATTAAGAGATATAAAGAAGAAAACTTATTCTCACAAACTAGGCTAAAGGAGAACACTGTACTGCTTAATGTGCTGCATCAAGCTGAACATTGCACATGCAAGCACACAAAACACAGCAGAAGACACCCACTCTATTCAAAGAAATCTTTTTTTTTTCATTTTTGCTGCTTTGCCCACTTAACAAATCTGTAAAATGCACCTCTGTCGTTAATGATTTCTTCTTCTTCTCCATTCCGTAAAACCATTATAGAGGCATCGTTTCTCATCATTGTCGGATACCAGTAAATTACTCCACTGAAATGCAAAGAAATAACATAAGGAAGCAATTAAGTAAGATTTACAGCTGGGGCCAAAATATACATCTGACCTAAGAAGCGAGGGAGGCAAAGAGATAAAAAGATACTCAAGCATCCCACTCAAAAAGTAAAAGGGAGGAAAACAGTCAGCCTACTTCAACTGATCTCTAGCAGTGAGGGTAGGTTTCAAAGGACGTTATTCTTTAGATATTACTGACAACTGTGACTGGCCTATAGCACTTTACTGTAAGTGAGCTGGCAGTCTTATCTATGTGGGTAAACTGAAAGACATGTGTGGCTTTTGTTCCTCATGCACATACACAATGTTCAGGTTCCTCAACTCTCAATGGTGAAAGTTTTTGTTAAGAAGAGGGAACTAATTAGACCTTACTGTGTATTTGTGTCACCATTGAAGAAACACAACAGCTCAACGTGTAACAAGAATTAGCAAAAAATGAACCTGTTTGATAAACAACATGGAACAGAGAATGTTTTTGAAGTCGAATTGCACTGAATGAAGACAGGACTTGGATTTTGTGATATTCCTCTTCAACAGTGTAATACTGTACATTCTACTTGCTGTAGCTGTAAACTACAGATAGAACATTAGACTTGTGTGAAAACGGAATCAACTTTGATCCAAGGTGACTCAAACTCTGTCCACAGAATTAATTCAGACAGCTCACTGTGTAAGTAAATGATCAGCACATTTCACTCTTTTGTATGAATCAGAAAGAAACGGCTGTCAAAGTCCACCAGCCTAAACATTATCTCAGCCTCTTTGCCACATGAATGTGTCACAGTAAGAGGGCTACACATTAACACGTTCAGCTTTCTCAGTCAGACTTTTACAACACTCCAAACACACCCTTTGGATTTGGGCGCCGCTCAGTAAACATTGCAGTTTCCAGACGCCTGGCCAGAAGGTTCATATAGTCCTTACAGCCAATCAGATACAAGCCGCGGGGTGCGATACGCTTCTTTGAGAGCCTATGGAAGAGCAGGTGTCATGGAGACCAGCTGCTCATCGGGTGATGGGTGAGGAAGTGTGGAGAGTGCAGGTAAAGGTTGTGTTTTGGCAAGCAGACACTGTATACACTGGTCTTGTATGATGCTGGTGGTTTATGGCGGTCACACTGCGCAAAGCAGTGTCTTTATAGAGTCTAATCTCTGATTAGTTAGGAAGATGCTGGTATTAAAGAAGCTCATAATCCAAACTCTGACATTTAGCCAAACTGTAGACTGAATTTAGCAAAAGTACCAATTGGTTTTACCTACACAGAAGCATTTTAAGGATTTAATATTAAAAAAATGTGTACGTGCATTTCTTAGGAGACAAACCTTCCTTGTACATTTCTTCAGTGTGTTTCTCATCAGGTTTGAATGTAAAGACTCTCAATAGATATGGAAACACCTGCAGCTTTGACCCCAGCTGACCTACCTCCTGATGAATGCAACCTCTGGCCTGGAAGATCACCCAATCTCTTCATCTCATCAAAACAAAGAAGGCAGAGAGGGAATCCTCAAAAAAGTCGACTTAAGTCTTATATCCTCTTGAACAGTTCACTGTGGGACCCTAACACTCTGCAGCTCATTCAGTACTGTGAGACAGACTGTATTTTAATGTGAGCTGGGAAAAACCAAGGAAAAGATGCTGGCAGCTGTGATGTGTGTTGAGAGGAATGCACCAGTGTTATCACTCTCTGAGTTATGCAACAATGATTTGGTGGAAACCTTTGCCTGGTACAGTATTGGGCCTCTTCCTCCTCGTGCACAGGCTAAACACACACTCAGTGGCATGCTGGCACACACACACACACACACACACACACACAAATACACACAAGGCCAAGCAGCTCCAGCCCTGAGGATTTTTCTAATTACCCTCAGTGAATGGGAGGAAGTCGGACACACCAAGTACCAACTGCCTGGGTTATCATTCACACCACAAAGACTCCCGTCTCTTCTTCCAAATATACAGAGCTATTTTTAGCTTTCATCTGTGGCTCTTTTTCCTCAGAGGGCATGAGGTGTAGGGGAGGTATCGTGAGGAGAAGAGAAAATTTGTTTGGATGTGACTTTGTAGCCCTAAAATAAAAAATTTGGTTTAAGCAGTGCCAGATGTTTCATTTCAGGTCACACATAACAAAGAGCTATGCTGAGTTTTAATTTATTTATTTTTAAAAACAAATGTTTAGAAAGTGTACCATGTGAAACTGAAATTACAGAAATAGTAAAACATTAGAAAAAAAGTCTCACTTGTTACTGATTACTTTATTTTGACACTAATGCCGTTCATAAAGCAGCACAACGAGAACTGAGGATGTTACTGTTTCTAAACTATGAAGAAGTCCCGATGAAATCAGTTTACTCATTCACTCATTACTCATTCACACATAGTTAAACTGATGGTGTAGGGCTACAGAGAGGTTGGCCATGATCTTGTAATCAAACGTGAACTCTCCGAATTATGAACACCATATAAAAAAGAATTGAAATCACAGTATTTTTAAACGTTTTGCCCAAATCAACTAAATTTGTCTGCCCATACTGGAGCCTACTGTACATACATTACATGCTTGCCTGAAGACTTAAATAAAACATCAAATGTTTAGTATGTGAGATATGCATGATATCTCCTTGTGTGCTCGCTTTCTCTATTTGTTCTTTCTCTCCTTAAACTTTTTCCCTTAAAAAAGAAAAAAAAAAACCTCAGAAAGACTCAAGGGGGAGCAAATGAATCCCTAGATTCTCAAGGTTGAAAGCAATGTGGTGACAAGCTGCAGAGCTGAATGGCGTGACAGTAAGGCGAGGAAGAGTGGTATCAGATGAACACATGAAAGAGGGAGGTCACTGGATTTAGGGCTTTTTCTTTGGGCGTTCAAAGGAGACAGCTGTCGACTGCACAAGGCCCAACTCTATTCATGTGGGGGGACCGCAGACAGAGACCACGCCAACATACACACACACACTTCAAAGGAAAGGAAGATGTGTGTGCAAGTGTGCATCTAAGTCAGCACTTCTCTCAACTGATTCACATTGTTAATAACATCTTTTTATGACTGCATATGTATTCCTGTTACCTTAATAACATCTATGCATTATCCATGCTTTGTTTTAACGTACTTTCAGAACTCAAACAAGTCCTGCATTTTAAAACAACCCGCCACCGTGTCGGGAAATTCCCTTATTGGTTATCTTTCTGTGTACAGAATATCACTTTCATCTCTTTGTGTCCACTACTATGAACATGATGGTTTGGGTTAGAATACAAACAGGAAATAGTCTAATATCTGTCTGATTTAAGCATTAGACTGGATTACAGAATATATTATTGCCATTGTGATGTCATCCATTGGCTTGTGGGTGACCGCTTTGAAGCCTCAAGTTTTTTATTTTACCACCGACATCTTTGGTTTTTGCAACCAGTTGTGACTAGTTGGCTTGATTAGCAAGCCAGGTGTATCCATAATTCATGTTAACTATTGTGATTGGGATGCTACAGTGTCTCCTCCTCTCATTTCTTACCTCAGAACGTCTGACCGTTTTCTGCACAAAGTGGTTGTTATTGTCAGTTCAGATTAGATAAATTGTTGTATAAAGCCTCCCTTGCAGCTTAGTGTCAAGACCGTCTGGGTTGGATTTGTTACTCCATTTTCGTTGTTTGTTTATGGTCTCAATTGCTAGTTTAACATCTCTCTCAATAAAGCATTATGGTAATTTTGTAAATCTTAAAATAGATTAGTCCATATTACGCTCTATACTTGATTTTGTCTGACAGCCATTTAATAGCCTTTTTTAATCAAATGCTGTACATTAAAACATTTCTGCAAGTAGGCCTACTTGTGTTAATGGTTAACTTACAAACAAGGCCAGTAGGCTATACCTTTGAAGGTGTGCTACATGCAATTTAAGCAGATGACATAAAAAAAATCCTAAAAAGATAAGTAAAGTCACGACTGATGTCAGCTCAGAATGCTTTTTTTTTCAGAGCAGTTTGAAGCCTGAGGTTTTGGCTAACAGGGAAGATTTTTACATGCAATTTCCTCGTTATTTAAAATTGGGCCACATGCAGTCTAAATGTCTAACATTTGAAATATAGTAGAAGAAGCAGTTTCATCTGAGACCAAAACTGCACTAGTTCAATTAAAACATGATGCAAACACAGTACACCACCCATAAACTGTCAAGAAAATGCATTTTTTAAAGGCTATGCCAACACAACTTGGGAAAGATGTGTACAAAGTGTGTATAATGTGATGGAGGTTAGGTTAAAGCTACGTCACACTGAACCATATGGCCTAATTGTTGGACTTAAGCAACCTGCTGGCAGTAATTAAGTGAGTGTATTAATCCTCTTTAATGGGTTCTACATTTGCCCTGCTTTTCAGTGCTGAGTTGAATGTGTTGCGCAAGAATCAGGTAAATTTCAGTCCTTACATTTATTTACGAGCAGAAAAGAATAATTTTGTTTTTTGGAAAGAGAAACTAGATTTATTTTACAAGTTTGACTCAGTACAATTACCAAACAGTATGATTAAATTCTCAATGTGGAGTAAAGAGACCTTCAGTTTGGGATTTACAGTTTTACCGTGTGCTCAAGTATTCCCCGCCTGACACCAGCAGTCAAATCTGTCTTTCCCTTGCCTGGAGGAGTCTTGTTTCCCCCCTGTCATGTGAGGTGAGTCACCTCTGTAGCTTCAGAGTCTTCAGTTGATATTTGCATTGTAAGCAAATCAGTCCGACTATGTCAGTGGGAGAGTGTGTCCAATGGCAGAGTTGTTGCTGCTCAGCAGAACATACAAGCCACCTGTTTAAAACTGTTGTAACAATTCGATTTCTTTTTTTAACCATTTTTCCACCATTTGTAGTTCATTCTGGAAGAAAAAAAAAATTCCCTTTCATTCTCTTCAATATAAAACAATTTTTTACTTCAACAAACGATCCTTTTTTTGTGCCACAAGCACAGGTAAAGACCCATATTACAGTAAAATATCAAATATAACACATACTTTCTGAAGCAATTTACAGAAAGTATATTCCTGTACATAAACCTTTGTTAAGAATGAATAATCCAGTCATAGACCACTGTCAACTCCTCTTCTCCTGAAAGCATCCCTTCTAATTTTCCTATGCAAATTACTTTGCATTCACTGAGTGGCTTCAGCACCAGCTGCATGAGACAAGGCTGTTCTGTAATGCTCATGTCACTTCCTGCCCTCTTTTGTTCACAACAAACTAAGATGCAAAACTAAATTCAGCAGCAGACACAACCAAGACAACATCTTTTGTCTTCTACAGCTTAAACAAGGAAATCCACAGAGATGATATGGCACATGAGGTGGCACTGAACTGATATTATCTGTATGCACAATGCAGCATTTTCTTTAAAGGTTGGGAAATGTTTGGGGAAAGTACTTGTTTTGCAATCTTTTTATGGTTTTCTGCAAACAATGCTTTCCAAACAATGTCTACACATTAAAATACCACAATACATCTTCATTTGGTGAGGTATTCTCCAGTGAAAAGACAACACATGTCATCTGGGTGAACCCAGGCCATAATTAACCTGCTTCCCATCAAGTTTACCCATCTGCTGTGGCGAGTCCCTTCACATATGGGCTGTTTTCTCCTATAGGAAATGTAATGATCACCTTCTTAACAAATCTGCAGCAACGGGGGAACAGTGGGCCACGACAACAGCAGGCCGAATACAATGAGGGTCGGGTGGGGGTTCACAAGTTGTGGCATGGGTGGGCTATTGAAGTGTTAAGCAGGAACATTAAGGTGTGGCTGGTTTGCAGCGAGTTAAAAGAGGGCTGTGCACTTAAATATGGCTGTTCAGGTCACTTATTATCTCAGTGGAAAAGTTTAAGGTGGAAGTAAGAATTTTATGACAATTGTAGAATCACACAGGAGTAGAATCATCTGCTGTAGCTGTGAAACACAAATGAACAGACTCCTTTCACAATAAACTCATGACTAGAGGTATACAGAGAGCAAAAAAAAAACACTTCAGCTCATGTACCCAGAGAGTTGGGCCTCGCATGGAGGTTGTTGCATCAGAATCAGCCTGGGAGTGAACAGGCATACAAAGAAAAACAAGGTGTTCGCAGCTCATCTCCTGATCTGAACAGTCACATCACTGTAAATGTAAGCTGTATTCAAACCTCTTTATCCGTTAAAGCTACTGCGCAAACAGTTTCTGAAATATTATGAGTACTCGGATCGTCATACAACAATGTACAACAAAACACTCTAAACCTGATACCCCATGGCTTATGTTGATACTAAACTACAACTGTCATATCAGTGGCCCTTGAAGAGCACTTGAACAACACAAAGCCCTAATTGTTAAGCCTAGTCATGAGGAAGCTAGAATTCTAAATCTATTTATGATTATTACATTTTTAATTTTTTTATTTTCTATATTTCTACTTGTAAATATACATTTCTATATAGGCTATATTTCTGGGATCCAGATTAGGGTTAGGAGTAAAATGTGGATTTGAGGTTTGAATCTGAGGTTAGCATTAAGCACCAGGTGAGGATGTTCTCTATGATCAGAATTCTATTCAAACAAATGTTGCAGGTTGGGGGTGGTTAGTTAGAGTTTCCATTATGCTCTCAATAGTATGTTTGTGGGCAACAGTTTATGCGTTTGTAGAATTGGCCACTAGTTATCACTGGGACTGCTGCTCTTATGGTTGCTGTGTTCACGTAGCACCGTAGGTGATGTGTGGGTGGTGAAGTCCCTTAAAGGTACAATATTAAGGGTGTTTAAAAAATTCACAAAGAAACACTATCCATTTGAAGCTGTATTTTGGAGTGAAGTACATTAAATAGCCCCTCTGCTGAGTCACTTGTTGCTTTGGCATCTTCACATGCTGCAACATGTTTATGACCCGAAACTACATATTCACGTCCAACTATTAATGAAGGAAAAGCTATTGGAAAAGTACGAGATCTAATGCATTGTTGATGCTGAATTCAATACACTGTTGATGTTATTTTCAAATTTAAATTGAACTAAATGGATTTATGGACACAGGGGGCTTATAAGGTCTCAAAACGAAACCTTACACCAGTAAATCCTTGTACTCATAAAGACAAGGACAATGTTTTATCACTATTTCTTCAATGATTGCTTTTTAGCATTAAGCAAGTTGCTTCAAAGAATCTGGTTAACAAAGTTTAATTCATACACTAATTCAGACACTTAAACTAATCTAAAGTTTCTGATATAGGTAAGCTTTTCTTTCTCATTTAAATTATGAAAAAACAGAGCTGGCTTATGACATCTACTCAAGCAGGTCGTTCTAGAGTTGAGAAACAGCAGGTATAGCAGGTTCTGACTCCTAAAGCCTGGTCTCCTTTGTAAACAAACATCTCATGGCTGTAAGTATTCCACTTTTAGCTTAAAGACATCTCCCTAATCATCTCTACAATTAAATAAAGCTATTTATTCATTCATTTTTCTTCAACTGAAGAAAGATCATCTACAGTAATGGGTGTCAGACAGATGAAAAAGGACTAATAGATTAGCTTGAAGGTGTTAATTATGTCTATGGAATGTATGTGTGAAGCACTTCACGTCTTAGTCTCGTTTAATATCAAAAAGCAAATTGAATTGTGTGACCTGGAAGATCTGACTTTTTAAAATCATGCCCCCAAAATATAAAGGAACTTATAATCTTATAATAATGTCTTATAATCAGCATCTACCATTTATCTCCAGATATTTTAGACGAGCTTTGTGAAGCTTGGAGATCCCATGGGGAAAACTCTGTTTCTGCAATAGGCAACAACTCCTTTTAGCCAAACGGATCAATAATACAAACGGCATCAGCAAATCTTCTGCAACCGTTCAGCTGATGGTGATTTTTCTCTGTTTGAAGGAATGAGAAATGGCCCATGCGGTACTATTTGTTGATGGGATAACAGGTGTTTAGTGACAGTGTAAACAAAGCCGCCTTGAATTGCTGGTTTCATCCTGGGGAGATGATACACTAAAACGTAAGCGACGGAAAACTCCCTGCACCTTGTGGTATTTTCCACAAAAAGCAGCTGAACCTGATAGTAGTAAAGTTCAGAGAGCAAAGAGGCAGAAAAGCTGCTGATACATGATTTTGTTAAAAGAACAGACAGAGAGGTTAGAGTCAACTTTGAGAAAACACGTCCTTTTACAAACACAGATTCTGGTTTTGTTTGTTTTTCGGTACAGGTCATATGGATTAAATGTCGACTTCTGACTCAGGATGGCACACATTACAGCAAACAGCTGACTCTCAGGGGATGGCAGATCAGGCTACAGCTTTAAGCCGGTCAGTATTTCATATTCAGGACATTACAGGGATTAACCAAATTAGAACAAACTGCAATGTAAAGGAACACATTTGATGATAAATTCTCTGTTGGTTATTCTTTTTTTTTCTGCAAACAGAAAAACATTCTCACTCATGAACCTAATTAAGAATCACCAATCAACCTAACACCCACAGAAACCCACACAGAGGCAGCAAACTGCTGTAGTTTTTTTCAGCATACCCTCTTCCTTTAACCACAGTTCATAAACATCTGAAAAATGTGAAGACCGGTTACTGGACCTTCGAGAAAGGAATGTTGTCCCATTCTTTGTCTGATAAAGGATTCTAGCAGCTCAACAGTTCTGGGGCTTCCTCGTCAGATTTTGCTTTTCATGATATGCCAAATGTTTTCAGTTGGTGAAAGATCTGGACTACAGACAGGTCAGTCCGGCATCTGCACTCTTCTACTACGAAGCCATGCTGTTGTGATGGACGCAGCATGTGGTTTAACATTGTCTTAGTGAAATAAGAAAGGCCTCCCCTGATATAAACCTCATCTAGATGGGAGCATATGTTGCTCTGAAACCTGTATATACCTTTCAGCATTGATGGAGCCATTCCAGATGTGCAATTTGCCAGTTCCACGGGAACTAATGCAGGATTTTGAACTGAGTGCTGACTACAAGCTGGAGGGTCACTCTCCTCTTTAGAGAGGAGGATTTTGAGTCCATTATTTCCAAATAAAATGTCTAATTTTGATTAAACTGACCATGGAACAGTTTTCCAGACACCCCAGGGAAGACGGCAGTGTTTCCGGATAATATTCACATATGGCCTCAGCTTTACCTGATAGAGCTTTAACCTACATTTGTGGATGGCACGGTGAACACTGCTCACAGACAGTGATTTCTGGATGTGTTGCTGAGCCCATGGAGTGATTTCCATGACTGAATCATAAGGGCCTGAGGATCATGGGTAGGGGAGTTTTTTGCAGACTGCTTTACATCTCTCCATCTTTTTTTCTTCTGAGAAACTTGGCATCTCTAAGGTGCTATTTTTATTCACAATCAATGTTCATGACGAGTTGCCAATTAATCTAAATGGTTGCAACGTGTTCCTGCAGCCACTTACTTTTCCAGCATTTTGTTGTCCCAGTCCCAACTTTTTGGAATGAGACACTAAATTTAACATGAGCCAATATCGTTCATGAAATAATAAGAGGTCTCACTTTCAATATTTAAGGTCTTCTATGCTCTATTGTGAACAAGATATTTGGACATCAATGCATTCAGTTTTTTTTTTTTTTTTTTTTTTTAAATCGCTATGATTTCATTAAATGAAATCATTCATGAGATAAATCGTGTGAAGTCAGCCCATCTGTGACAAATTCTAACAGGAAACAATGAAAAATCATTTCAGAAGAACCTCTTCCTGAAGATACTGAATCTTGTTTGATCAGATATGATATGTTCCAGAGTTCAATAAGGGACCCTTAAACTGAAATGCGAGTCATGAAACGAGTCAGTCAACAAATCCTGCTTCAAGATACCACATGGCTGAATATCTATCACCAACATGGCTGCTGTTCAGCTCAGTGTCAGACGTCCTACACAGGTCTGTTTAAGGATGACTGCTAATCGACTTCATTAGCAACAGCATAAATAAATAATGTCACCAAAATTATTCTATAAGCATGACAACAACAAGTCTGTCGATCAATATGAGCAAAGAAAACAGAAGGCAGCAGTTTTAACACAAACCACTTCTCAGGAGCTGCTTGTATTCAGGTGTGATTGAAGGGAAAAAAAGTCTGGAATTATTGACTGATTAAAATATTCAGGACCTGCACCTGTTTCTGTCAGCGGTGCTGATAAAGTTGTTGTCTCAACGTAGGGGACGGTTGCCTGGGTGAATCTAAACAAGAGCACCAGCAGGCTCTTCCTTTTGACCACCAGAGTCAAAAGGAAGAGTCAAGCAAAGACGGATAAGAAGGCAAACATCTGACACAGATTTATTTGTTCAATGAGCTGAAACAAAACCCGGGGTTGTGTACTGTACTACTTTGCAGCAACCAGACGAAGCGACTTCCCCTTTTTAACATCTATGTTGGAGTTTTTCTCGGAACGAGAACAGGAACATCAATTAAAGGTTTCAATGCAACATATAAACTGTAATAGCCTGCGGAGAAATCAAATAATTCCTTTGACACGATCCCAGTGCCGTCTCTCATTATGCTCAGCAGTTGATAGTAAAGCAAAGAATATACTGTCAATCATTTTCATGTTTAACAAGCATAAAAGTAGTATCACAGTGAATAATCAAGCTAATTATTTCTGAACATTGAACAACCTACACTTTTGCCTTTTTAGAAATATGATTTATAATGCATGTCGGTATAATTTAACCCCCCTGGAGTTAAAAGCACAAGATTTCTGTGCCCATCATCATTATTTCTAATAAAATGCCCAAAGTGATTGAAAAAAACTTTTTAAAAAGGTTTTAACAAAGGACACATGGCCTGCATTAACCGGTGAATGGGGGTCATACCGGTGAAAAAGGATGTGATTGTTTCCATTATCTTCTTATCAATGACAAAGAGAGCTGTCAGAGGCAATCACAAATTCTTTAACAAAAAAACAATATATTGTTCCTAAGGCTTTACAACAACCACAGAAGCTTTTGAGATCCCTGTACCAGCCATTCAAAATGTTATCAAGAGTTTTCACAGTCATAGATGCTTCCAAGAAGTGGAGCTAAGAAGAAACAGAGTCAGGTTTCAGCATAAATCACACACTCACTGGCTCAAGACAGGTGAAGAGAAAGGCACATTTGGCTATACTAATGTATTGTAATGTAAAAAAAACAATTAATAATAACTTTAGTAAAAAAAAAAAAGAAGAGGTTTACAGGTTAACAGTTTTAAAGCATTGAGTCTGGGCCTAAATCTCTGACTGCCTAAACCTAAAAAGCTTGCAATTTACACCAGTTGAAGAGTGTAAAAGCCTCCAGCAGGCCTGTGTCTGGGTCATTTTTTTTTTTTTAACTGAATATGAAAGCCTGTTTGTTGTTGCTGCTGCTCCTAAATGCCTTATTATACAGAATGAGTTCATTTGTGTGTACAGAGCCAATAATTCTGTCTAAAACCGTTAGCCTCTGACTAGCAAATATATCCTAACATGAACTTCCTGGTTAGGACTTTCCCATCTTTATCATTCAGAGTCGTCTTTTTAAGATTTTTCTTTCCCCTTTTATTCTTAATATGAGAAGAAGAAAGATCTGAGGGGCTTAAAATAAGGAAGCAATCCAGCACCTTGGATATGTGAATGTGTTGTGGAGGACAGAGGTAGGTGCAGAGTTGTCAGGAGGATGCTCACATGAGCTTCAGAGATCAGCT
Source organism: Odontesthes bonariensis (assembly GCF_027942865.1). NCBI lineage: Eukaryota > Metazoa > Chordata > Actinopteri > Atheriniformes > Atherinopsidae > Odontesthes > Odontesthes bonariensis. The sequence continues at coordinate 11,617,471 of NC_134515.1, read as the reverse complement.
CTGTAAACAAGGTCACCCCCTGTAGGACACCGGAAAATCAGTCTGTGATGTCCAACTCCTCAGATGTTCAGCTCCAAATACAATAAACAAGAGAAAAAAAAATGTATGAATGAAGTTAAAGCTATGAGACAAACAGCATGATTATTTGTGCATTTTGACCGAATGTGACTTGTTGGTTTGATAATCGGAGAAGTTACACAACAGGAGGCATTGCCTATCACTAATTTTACTTGTACCACTAGATGGCGGTCTTAAACCTTTCAATAGACACAAGTTTTACTGCTCTGACACACCAGAATGCACAAAACAATAGGAACACAAATACAAACACCACTTTTATTAAGCTTAGAAGGTGGTGGGTTTTCTGAGTAGGACACAGAACATTATGACACCCACATGCTGTCAACAAATGTAATCGAAAGGAGATTTAAAGAAAAATACAAGCATGAGAAACGTGCGGGAACTACTTTACAATGTGGATTTAGAAAAACACATGACAGAGGACTGTATACATGAAATTGGAAAGCCTGAACAATCAAGGCACTTTAACACAAACAGAAAAAGACAGGAAATTAGATATTTTCAAATTCAAAGTATAAAGCACGAACAAAACTGGATGTGAAAATATCCAACTAAAAAGAATTAGTGTTTTAACAAACACATTTTTATCATCGGCTTATTTGAAATAATTAAAAATAAACAGAAGTTTTATGACTGATGAAGAACAATCTGCTCTCAAAAGGTCCCAATTTTTGTTTCAAACTGAATTTTATTTGGATAAATTGGATAAGTTAAAAATCTATCCCCATAAAACGACACTGTTTAACTCTTAGCAACAAATCAGTTTTATAAAACCATCAAATATTCAAATGTGCAACACTATCGAGTTTTTAGCAGCTAAAGAGGTGAACTCCAGCTCACTCCATGACAACCGAATATGATGTTGGCTTTCTCTCTTTGAAAAGCTTGCCTTTTTATAAGCTTTAAAAACAAGAAGTTTGAACATCATGGCTTCGTTGCTGTTACCAGTGTTCGAAGCCGTCATCCTGTCTCCAAGGTGGACGTCACTTCTAAAGTGCTGAGTCATACACCAAAGCCATCTGAGCTGTAAGACAATTAGGACTAAGAGGTAGCGCACAGCAGTGTTTTAACTGGAGACGCTGCTCAGACAGCAGGCAGTCTGAACTGGTTACAGCGAAACGCAAACGTGTCACCTGCTGTTCACATCAGCCGAGGACAATCTCATGAAACAGGCCGACATGATGCAACACTGCACTTCATATGAAATAGATCTTTGAGCATTTGTTATCATTTTCGAGCTGCTGTTAGATTTCCTTGTTAATTTGGAGTTGGAAAAGGAGGACAAGCTGCTGCTTATGTTGCTCGTGGTGTGCCTGTACATACGGGGGTGGATGTGGTGGTCATGAGGTGCAAAACGCCACACAATTTAGAAAACAGGAACAAATGAAGACATCAGGTAATATCACAGCAGAAAACACACACGCACACGAAAGAAATACGACATTAAAAGTGCCTTACCTGTGTTAACAGAGCCCCATTTAATGGAGGCCTACACTGTCATTACAGCTCAGATTTTAGCTTTAATGTCTAGCACCAAAGTAGAAAACACATCGACTTTTTACAACACGGAACCAAAAATAGATATAATAGCATTTCAATTTACAAAAATATTTTGTTGACTTTTTTTGTTTTAGTTTTGATTTGAGTCTCGACAAAATGGTGTTTCTAGATGTTTCTTGTAATGCAGTTATAATCAAACTCTAATTTTTATGTCTCAAGTTCCATGTCCGAAAAGGAATAGGAAAGGGGATAAATGCATGTCATCCTGCTCCTTCCTGCATGATCTGTCTCCCATGATAACTAAAAAAAAACTGTCATACTAACAAGAAAACTGTCATGACGATAAAAAGGTGACACAAAATGAGAAGTTTGAAGGGAAAAAAAGACAATCAAAAAGTTTTGTTCGATTAAAAAACAGAGGATATTTTTCTTTTTTTTATGGTGACGGTAACATGCTCGCTGTCTACGGTTTTCCTACTACCGCCACAAGACTATCAGCGCTTGGTGGCTAATGCTATACAGCATGAACTATTTTGCTAAAATTCCCTTTAATGAGCTCACAGACTGATAAAACACTTCCAACTTTTTTAAGGCCACAACCAATAAAATAAGCTGTTGCTTGAAATATGGAAAAGTCAAAGAGACTTCAGGGGGGGTCTTTGGAAAACAAATCAACCAAAAGAGAGCTCCATCAAGTCTTTAGAAAACAGTTCCATATTTATTGCAAAATATTTTTGTACAGACTGAAAAACAAAACATCAACAGAGGAGGAATAGACAGTAAGGCCAACATCAGAACTCCAAGAGCTGAACTGTACAAACACCTACAGTAACATTTGCTGCTTTATTCGTATTTTCACACATAAACTTTTCCTGCTCTCCCAGCAAGCTCCTCAATGGAGAAAAAAGAAAAAATCTAAAACAATTTCCCCATTTTTCTAAAACATTATTGCCTTTGCCTGTAAACCAATCAACTTAGAACACCAACGGACAATCCTTAAATGCTGAAACCTCTGTAAGAAACTTGTCCTTTGATCGATAATGTCTCACAAAATATAAATATATATATTATATATAAGTATATAGTTGTAAAAAGCTCCAAACCGTATAGGACTGATAATATTTTGTGACTGAGAGCAGCATGACCTTTCATGGAGGTTCGGAGCGCTACTGCTGAAGCGGGAAGGCTGACACCACTGGCTCACCTGCGAACACCAGAAACTGTGCTGAGATAATTCTTCTGATTCTGAATGAAACACAATGTTAGTGTTTAGTTTACTTCACACTGCTGGAATAATTGAGCCCTCACTTGAGCTAGGAGGGGCTTAGCATAGTACGTCTAGGTAATTCAGGACGTGCATGCCCATGCACATCCTCATGCGATTTGGCACTGATGTAAAAGTTCTTTCCTCAACGTAAACCTTGTGGTACACTTCGTTTCCTCTAGCTCCGTCTTTTACATCTTTTTTTCTTTACACATAAAAAAGGCAGAGTGAGACAGGATACATTTCCCCCTCCCAACATTCAAATGTACATCTTTAACATTGGCTCTCCCAAAATTTGGGATCTAATGAAGAAAAGAGAACCCCCGTCACTGGAAGTTTAATGTAGAAAATCAAAATTAAATTAAGATTGAAGTAGACACAACTTTTTTTTTTCTCATATGCATAAGCCCTTCAAGAAAACACATCAACACACAAGAGAGGATGAAGATGATGTACAATCCAAAACCCCAGAGGAGAACGGGTGGGATTTCTCCAGAAAAGACTCTACTGGGAAGGTAGATGTTGAACTACAGAAGGCAGCACAACTAAGTCGTGCTTTTTTGCCCTTCTGAGTCGGTCTCTTAAAGTACATCTGGTGGAATTACAAAAAGATTATCCTCCTTTAAATAGTGAGCCCAGCAACAGACACAAACAAGCAGACAAACATGATTTTTTTTTTTTCAGCCCACACTTAAACAGAAATACAGCTGACTGGGAGGCTCTGAGAACATTTTTACCCTCAGATGAAGTTATGTGGTCGGGTCAGTTTCTTTGCTTATCTATCCGTCAGTGTTTTAGCATAAATACTTGAGGTTATTGATGGATTTCCGTGAAGTTTCCTACATGTGGGGCACGAACCAACTTAGAAAATATAAAATTTCAACATTAATCCATATATGGATATATTTTTTTTTCTAATTCTGCCTTGGCCAAGGTATGCGGTCTCTGACTGCTTTTATTTGTGTATTTTGGATGAAAATATGTTGTTGCAGAATCTCCTCTGCAAACAATCGTCTCATGACGAAGAATTCTTTTTTTCATCAAAATGGATAAATCTATTGCTGGTTATTACCCTCCGCTAATATCATCAGATACACTTTTCTGTAAAGGTATGTGAGTGTGTGTCTGGGAGGGGGCTCTTAAAACGTTTATGTATATTCCAAGTGCTTTCAATGATTCGTTACCCTGAGTAGAGGACATAGGCTTGGGGTGAACTTCAGCAGAAACAAACATTTTTGCCAAGCAAACACCAACTGAAAAAGGACGTCACATAGGTAAAACCACCTTTCACACATAAATAAAAATCTGCACCTGTAGATACATTAAAAACCACAAATGTAACCAGAGAGAAAAAAAAAACAACAACCACATATCAGCCATGACAACACAGTCATTTTCAGCTTTACAATATGCATATACCCATGCATATATAATGTGTATTTCCCCTTGCATACAGACAAGTGGTTGGGGACTATATAGAGAGCTTTTAGTTATACCAACTCTCTCTGCAGAGACTAACACTGTTTATTAAGAGATTGATAAAAATGAGAGCAAATGTAATTCACAAGCTGAGGAGCAAAAAGACGAGAACTGATCTCTGTGCAGCCTTGTAAACAGAACAGGCAAGAATGCCACAGAGGATGATGGGTAACAGACATCCAATTAAAGCAGCTAAGATCAGACCAATTACAAGATAAACTGAGGCTGGCTGGGAGTTAGGAAAACAAGAGGTGGAGGCCTTTTTTTTTTTTTTTTTTCTCCCATCTTACCAATCAGAGGATTCAAAGTGGCAGCATCACCTCACAACTTTGCCTCGTCTGGTTCCTTTCAGGCTCAGCTAAGCATCAGTTCTGCCACTGGAAATAAAATCAAAGTGATCAACGTGTTTCTGCCTGCGCTGCTCGAGAGGGAACTTACCAAAACGTAACACACAGTGAGCTCTCAGCGATGTAACACAGCATCTTACAGAGAAGCAACCTATGGGCTGGGCGAATGTTTGATCACGGGGAGGGCGGGTGCAGGAGGGTGTGACGGGCAGGTATGGAGCAGTTTAAGGTAACAGCTGCCCCACCTTCACCTCTCTGCAGCCCCTTCCTACATCATCTTTGGGTTTTTAAAGAGCAGCGAGGCTCAGACAAACAGCTGGATCCGCTCACGGATGGTCTGCCGGCAGATGGGGCAGGTCTTGAGCGCGGCGCTGCAGTCGATGCAGGAAGCGTGTCCGCACTGGAAGACCAGCTTGATGTGGTTGTCGATGCAGATGGGGCAGGTGATCCGCTCCTCCATCTGGCGATAGCGAGACTGCAGCTGCTCCAACAGGTTGTGTTGCTCCGAGTTCTCAGTGCCGGGGCTGCAGTCCACCTCCGTTTGGTCTGTGGAGGGAGGCCATCAGCAAGAGTCAATTTCAGTCAAGTCGAGAGAATTTCATGCAAGCCATGCAGTCTTGTGTAAGATGAGAATGGGCTGCTGCTTAACTGTGCTTCAGGGTCAAAGATAACAAAAGGTAAACTGAAGCAACTGACCGTGGATGCTGCACGGCTCACAATTTCTTATTGTTTCATTGGTTCATTGCCATCCCTACACAGCTTCTTTCATTTACAATGAAGCAGTGATCACTGATCATTTAGCCCCAGTTCACTGTGAAAAACCGTGTGAATTCGAAATAAACTCTTTCACCACCTTAACTGCAACAGTCAATCCCAAAACTGATAGCAAAATAAAAATAGATCAACTGATCGCTTCACATTGTAGAAGTGCAAAACCAAAAAGCAGAAAAAGGCTGTTAAGTCAGTTTTAATGAAAGTTATAGACTCAGATATGAATGTATATAGGGTGCCTGTATTGTTTTGTACAAACATCATTGTATCCTTACACCATCACCAGATCCCAGAAAACAAAAATTCAAAGATTCTTCTTACCTTGTCTAATTTTCTTGGTGATCGTGACCTGACATTTGATGCATTTCTTCATGCGATGAGCACATTCTGTTCAGAAAATAATCATTTCGGTCAAAAGTTCAAAGACAAAACAAATATATAGTACTGTGTGGAAGTCTTGATCCAACCCTCATTTCTTTATGTTCCAAGGAGCCAGAATTTCTTGTAATATTTTAAAGTGGCCCTGAGCAATATTTCTGCAGGATTTCCAAAAGTCTTTCAAGGTTTTTCTTTGGACATTGGCTCCTTTTTCACTCATTTTAAGTCCAGTCCTTGTAGCTTACCATTTTAAGAGGCATACATTTTTAGCAACTTTAAACTGACCTATAAATCGTTCAAGCATTAAAAGGCACCCAAATCAAGACATGAAACGCTGTTCTGGCTACACATACCAGGAGAACTTGTCAAACTTTAACTTATCAACTTATTTGTACTGCTTCACAGTGCTGTTAAGCATCCCCACCACCACCCACCTTCACAGGCCACACTGTGCTGGCAGGGGCAGAAAAGAACCAGCAGAGCCAGCTCGGAGCAGATGAGGCATTCACTGGGCCCGGGTGGCGTGGGAAGAACCAGGTTGGTCATGGTGTTGGGTGTGGTGTGGACCCGCCGCAGACTGGCACTGCTCAGGCCCTGCCCACATGTGATGGCCTGCAGACGCTGCAACCTGACAGAAGACACACAGCTGTAACACATCTTAAGCGACGCCCGCACGCCAACCCATGTTTTAACAACTGATTAGATGTACTCCAAGTTCATATGAATGTGAAAAGAAACATTTTAGAGCTGTATGAATATGGCCTTAAAAGCTTTTGCTTTGTTTTTTTATCAGTGTGACATATTCAAAAACATTATCCAACAGAACACCCACCTGTGCTTCTCAGAAAAGTTCTTGATGAGCTGCAGCATGGTGCTGTCTGCCACGAGGTCCAGAGGACTCTTGCCCTTGTGGTTGGCGTAGCTGATGTCAGCACCTTCCTGCGCTAGAAAACAAGCGATAGCCGTGCCGACGCTCAGCTCTGTACTCCCCAGAAGACCCGAAGAGTTGAGCTGCGGGCAGGCACACATGATAATTGGGAGAGAAGATGCAGAGAAAAGGCGAGGAGAGAAAAAGTCCAAGTAAGTTAAAACAGACACGATGGTTTAGCAGAACAGTCGTACAAACATACTCTGAAAAGGCAGAAGTTGAGAATCCTTTAAAAACAAAGCCAAGGACAAGGTGGAATCCGAGCATCACAAAAGTAATTGAAGTTAAATCAGTGCAATCCAGCTACGGGTGGTACATAAAGCTACATCTAATCAGCATGAAAGAACTCCTCCAACAACTCATCTGCTGACAGTGGCCAAAACAGCCCTGAGCACTTAACTCCAGCCACCTTCAAGGCTGTTTATTTGTGTGTGTGTTGGCAGGTGCCCAGGACGCTGAGCGGGGCTGCAGTGTTTTCGGTCGTTTAGAGTGGAAAGGACATTTTTTATAACGGAAAATCTACACTGTCTGATGGGACAGCCTTTTAGGTGCCTGTATAAAAAGCTATGCATGAAATGATGCTTTTAATGAAGGAAATGTGAGTTAATGCCTCTTTGAAAAGCATGAAGGCGATTAAAAGGCATGCTGGGATTTTATTAGCTTGAACCTAATCACAAGGTGGGTACACAGCAGGGACATCTCGTGAACAAATCTTTAAAGCTGCTCTTGTCAATATATTGATCAGACATTTTAAGGACAAAAACTTTGAAGTCAAACACATATGATGGATATGTAATTATTGGACTTGCATTCAACATGTCGCTTGAAACTCAAAATGAAAGTATCTATTCTGCTGCAGCTTCTCCAACTAATGACTTTATATTGTGATGTCGTGCTTGCATCTTGCACCCCCAAATTGACAAAATAATCCTTAAATCCAGTCCAATGTTACAGAATCACTAAGTCTTATGTAGATGACATTATGAAAGGCTCAAAGAGGTTTCCTCTTCTAGAAGCTTTATGTAAGATACTACTGCGCAACTTCTTTTTGAGTTCTTAGATGGATAAGTGAGGACCTGCCCCAGTCTCTGACATCATGATTAATACTTCCTTTGGGGAGAAAGGATGTCGTGTGTTTACACCGCTCCACTAAATTTATCACAGACATCTTAACTAGAGCTCCATCTTAGCCAAATCTATATTGCTTCCCACAGTGGACCCTCTTCACCTCTCAAATAGTTCTTCCTCTCTCCCTTTATTACACCATCACTTAGAATCGATTGCCAATTCTTTCTTTCAAAGCCGAAGACAGATTAAAGCCAATCCCAACCTAATCTGTACTTCTAAGAAAATCTATCCTTAATTTTGAGGGCTACTAATACAAATGAATGTGGCAGTTAAACTGTAACATACTTAGAATAGAATAGAATAGAATAGAATAGAATAACCTGTATTATCCCACGAGTGAGAAAATTACACGTTACAGAGCGCCGTGATGAAGGAATATACACAAGATAAATAAACAAATGCAAAAAGGTATGTACGAGATGTAAAATGGCATATACGAGACGTGAAATAGCATGTACAACATAGGAACATGGCAGGATGCAGGTGAAATAGTAAGTAGCAGTGATGATGAGTGATGAGTGCAGTCATGTGGTGTTATGGAGTCTGACAGCTGCCGGTAAGAATGACCTGCGGCTGCGTTTCTTCCTACACTGCGGGAGTAAAAGCCTGAAGCTGAACGAGCTGCTCAAAGCCTGTACCGTCACATGCAGGGGGTGGGAGGTGTTTTTCCTTATCTAAGCTAACATCCTCTCCTCACCCACCTGCTCGATGGGGTCCAGAGGGCAGTCCAGGACAGAGCTGGCTCTCTTAATCAGCTTATTGAGTTTCCTCCTGTCCCTTTCTGCCATTCCACTGCTGCAGCAGACCACACCAGAAAAGATTGCAGACGCTACCACAGTGTCGTAAAAAAGTCCTTAAGAGAGTCACTTCTTTAATTCAGCATTACCCAAAATGTAAAGTCATATACTATTGATGTAATGCCTGCTTTAATTCATACTTGCACTACCACTTCACTGCTCTCCTATCTCATTTCTTTCTTCTCTGTTAATCCTGCTCTGTTGCCCTGTTTGCATAATAAACTAAAGTACCTTCTCCCCAGGTAACATTCTCTTTAAAGCCCTGTGACCTGACTTGCACCTATTTCCCTCCCTTACGTTTGATCCTGTTGTTTACCTGGTAAAGCCAACAAACTCCACACTGTAACATAACCTAGAAGACTAAGTAAATACTCTAACAAGGCTTTATATACCTCCTTAAGACCACATTAACCCATCTCCTCAACTTTGGTGTAGATTTACAGTGTCTGGGTATTCATTTGTATCCTATTTCCGTTGATCTTTACTTTTCTTGGAATTCTTTTTTGCATTCTTTGTTTAGCAATAACCCCTTTGCCAGTTTTTTTTTATGTCAGGCTAAGACTACAGGGTTTTAAAAGCAACCTCAGAGGAAAAATCAGGTCTGAAACCTCAGTCGGTACCAATATTTGGCCCAAATTATTTGGTAATTTGAGACATTTGCAGATCCATGTCTGAAACCTTCCAAACTGCTTGCAAACTCTTCAGAGCTGCAACAATAATGTCAAACGTACTTGACATTTAAGAGTTAAGATCTGGAGGGTTATGACCCCAGAGTGGAGTGAAGCAGTTGCAGGTGACTATAAACAACAAAACAAGCCTTCATTGAGAAATATTAGAACTGAGAGGATTGGACAGATCATGACGACCACGTCTCCCCAACAGTTTTCTCATCGCACTCGTTTTACCTTCTGCTTTTTGTTTTTTTCCTCACTTCAAAGCATCGCTCACAATACAGCGAAGATGTTCCTTAACAGTGTCCATTCTGATTAAATCCTCTCTCCGATGAGATCATGTGAGATCATGAGGAGGATTGTTTTCTGATTTTTCTTTCTTGTGTGATCCTCTATATTCGTTTGTGTTATATTTGTCAATTTTAAAGCTTCTATAGTCAGAAGATATATATAGAATTTAGATGTATTCCATATACAGAAGCGTTTATTCAACTAGTCTTTGCATTTTATAATCCAAATTGTCTCTCTTTAAATCAACCAACTCCAAACCAGCTCCAAACTTCTCATTCAGTATGGATTTTAACAGACAAATGTGCATACAATGTGGCAACAGCTCCAAAGGATTCAGCAGTAAAGCATCAGTTAAAAACCAGAGTCTATTTGCAAAATAATGTCAGTGTTAAAAGTCAAATCTTTTGCAAGTCTGGTATAAAATATTACTGATGCTCCACATCTTGTTGTTCTATACACTCCCATTGGAATACCTTTTTTTTTTTTTTTTTTTTTTTAAACTAGTTTTTCCACCTCCCCTTTAGACTCCCCGTCATGTCTCACCCTGCAGTAGAGCGATGTGGACGAACACCCCTCAGTGCTCTGCTCGGTGCTACTGGTTCCTACTGGGGGGCTGAGTGCAACGTTGGCCAGCTGCGGGCGAAGGAGGGCCACGTGCATGGCAGTGTCACCATCCTCATCCTCCATGTTGACGTCGGCGCCCTCGTCCACCAGCAGCTGAATCAAGTCTATGTGGCCCTGCGTCACAGCCAGCTGCAGCGGCGTCTGATTCCGATTGTTGCGGATGTTGACATCACAACGTCCCTGCGGAATATGAGGCAGGGTTAAACGAATATATTTTTTTCCACAACTAAAGGCATAACAAATAAATCTAACCTTTTTATTCAGTGTGGATTTAAAAATGCAAAAGTTACATACAACATAAAAAACTCAGATTTGCTTCTATTCTGCACTCAGATTTGCTTCTACTACCTCCTTGATGAGGACCTCAGCGACATCTCTGTGGTTGTTGAGGGCAGCCAGATGAAGTGCAGAGAAGCCGTCCTCCTTTTTGACGTCCACCAGCTGTCGTGCTCGGGCCAGGATCCTTTCTGTGGCCCTGCAGCCAAGACAAACAACACAAGACTCAATTAGCACAAAACTTGTCTTGGCTTCACTTAAAGACCTCACGTTTTGCTAATTTACAAGCTGGATCTGTGAGAAAATGTTTGCATGCTTTAATATATTAAAAAAAATATACCGGTATATATTTTTTATCAGATTGCACTTTAATGATGCACCCCTTAAACCTTTTGTCTGAAAGGCTTCACTTTAGCTACAGACCAAATATAAAACCTTAATGTGGCGTCACTTTGTGGTTGGTGGTATACTGTTGCTTCGAGTTCAGTGTTTAACTGTCAACAGCTTTAAGTGAAATGGATCTGAGCAACTTTGAGAACACTACACACATCCTTAGCCAAAATCAACCTAGTTTTCATGCTCACCACCTGTCCAAATTTGAGCAAGATATAGCAAATTTCATAACTATTTCTTGATCTAAAAGCTACAATTATCATTATAATCCTGACCACACAGTGACAGTTTGTCCACAGCAACACGAGTGCAAACAATATATCATGTACAAAGCACCAACTTGTCAGAACAGGAAGCTAACATCATCTTGTGTCTCCTGTACTTGACTTGACACGGCAGTCTGATAAGAAAATGTGTGACCCAATAAGTGAAAACACTGATCCTTAGTTCCTTTTTCCTCATAATTCATAAACTTCAACCCTCCTCTTCTAGTATTGTGTGTCTACAGAATGTTATCTTGAATGTCAGGCATAACTGAAGAGCTGGAGTTCAATCGCAGTGCATTATGAGGCTAGATTTGGCGTAGTAAGAACAAACATAAGGTTTTTTGTATCTGCTGCACTGTTGAGTAGTTTACAGCTCTGTGGCTGAGTCTACTTTATGACATGTTAAATTGAAGCCGACAGCCTGAGTGAGCGCCCAGGAAGCTGGTAAATCACCATGGAGGGATAAGTGTGACATTACTCAAACTTTCTGTAGATGTTTGGCTAATTTACTGTCGGCTCTGTAGGATTTTCCTGAATGGAAAACGCGTTTGTCATGTGTGCTAATAGATGATGCTGGGGTCTGTTATTTCAAAAGAAAACCTGCGAAATAAAGCAGCCTGATGGAAAGCACTTTCTTTTTTTAAGATTTCAGCATACAACTAGATTGGCTAATTCATAACTGATCCAGTGATAAAAACCTCGATGTTAATTAGCATAACGAAACACAAACAACCAATAACAACCAGCAAAGAACGATAGATGACTGAAGGAAATTTTTCAATCTAACGAATAATTACTTAATTATTCAATTCATTCATTCAAATTGCCCTCATTTTAGTACCCCCATGGCACTAATGTCTTTCTGTATTTAGGAAGAGTATGTATTGCTATTTATTGCTTTTATTGCAACTACATTTTATGCCATAATGACTGCATGTATGAGTGTCTGCCTGTACGACTCCCCTTGCCAACATCTGAGCAAACGATTTGCTATTAAGACATACTGCTGAGGATACATGATCCAGATAACCATCGTCCCCTTCCTTCAAATAAAAACCTCCCTCACTAAATTCAAAATCTGGCTTTTAATGGATGCTTTTAGCTAAATTGCTTCAATTACTTTTGATGAAGGTATCATATTCAGTTATAAGCAGCTTTTATTAATGTGAATAATCTATTACAAATTTTACAGCTTTGTGAGCTGTACATTGCATACAATAAAATGCCTTATCGAGGTCTGGCTTTAACGCACAGCCTGTTTTATTACATGTATGGTGAGGTATGAGTGGGATGGCCTCTGTGATTTAAAGGCTGTTAAGGGAGACAATGCTAGAGGTCACTGGTACCTGCAATGCAGGTCTGCGTGTGCGCCTGCATGTGTGTGTCTGAGGTATTGAGGGAGGGTCCCATTTAGCAGGTTTCGCGATATAGGACTATATGGCAGTAACTGCTATATAGGGTCCTATACAATATTGTTAAGCAGTTCACTCCTGCAGCTGAAGCAGCCTGTAAGATTGTAAAACTGCTGCGCCGTTACCTTTATATCACTATGCCCCGAGTTCTCTGCTTTATTTTCACTATCATTAAGCCTGTATGTTCATGAATATTCAGAATTAAGATGGTGTGTTGATGCACTTTTGCAAAACTATGGCCTCACACAACAGCCACAGGGCATCTCAGGTGAAGATTTGCTTTTGGACTTTTTGGTATTTGCATCTTTTTTGTTTGTAACTTGCTTTTTGAAACCACAGCTTCATTACAACAAAATTAATGTGTGGTGTCACAGTAAAAGTATTGACTCTTACTTAATTGAAATAAAACATCTTATTTCAGTGAGTGATTTGGGAACTCTAGTTTCATGGGACTTTACTGTCAAAGGATACAGCATTAAAAGAAAGAGGAAGAAGAAAAGGAACAAAAGAAATGTGGTGGAAGGGAGGATTAAAAAAAAATTAAGCTATAAGGACGGGAAGTGACAAAAACCAGAAGGAAATCCAGCCAAGTAGTCTCTCATTTCCAGTAAATACAGTTAACACATTAAACATCCTGTACATCCAACAGTCTCCTCTGTCAAGCTGATAACTTAGGAAAAAAATCTGGCAGCGTGCCTTCTCTCTTCATTTTCCCAGGAACATTTGTGAACTTGGCCTCTAGCTGTCTTTTTCCATTTCCTCATAATAAATAAATAAATAAGTACTCTAATAAACAAACCATTCTTGTTTTGGGTCACAACAGATGGTCACAGCTGCTCTCAGATACTCTTTATGGATGATCTTTACTTCGGAAGCTGAGGACAACAAATTGACCTCTATTTAACGTAAAAAAAAGAAACATCCAAAACAAAAGAACAAATAGTTTGAGCTTGTGATGATTGTAAATAAAAAGTTGGGCTAACTACTAATGACAGAAACCATACCAAAAATAATAAACATACTTAAAAAAAAAAAAAACAACCTTCAAGATCTACATTTGTCTTTAATTAAAATGTATCTAATGCCTGGGTACCTTCAAATCGTATGTTACAATTTGCATGTAGGTGATAACAAACTAGGTTAACGCACATAAAATGAAAGGTACCTGGAAAGTATCAGTGTGGTGAAGGCCTGCTGATGATATATGAACAAACTGATGAACCGAGTTGATCCTGAAAACTGTAAATCCTGTGTCTGTTCTTATGGTGCTGAAACAGATGTCAGGCTAAATGAATAACTCCCAGAACCGCACATATGACACTTGCCAGAACAGATCAAACATTTATTAAATGACTGTGTACTGCGGCCTCCATTCCTGTTCCTTTCCCTCATCACTGCTGCTTGCCAAATGTCTTTTTTCCTGATGCTCTGATATAAGTCCACATATTGCACCCATGTACGGGAATATCCAGAGATTTTACATTAAGTTTGTTTATAACGGTCCTGTTGGACATGTGGTAAGGATATGTGGGTCAGAATATGGCACTTCAAAGCTTTACTTTGAGGAGGGTTGACATTGCAATTGACTTCTTTTGAACAAACAGGTAAACAGATGGTGGATAATATGCAGAGAAATAGCCAGATAAAGAATAAGCTATGGAAATGTACTCAGTCTGAAAGTCTGCAGATGACAATAACAAGGCTTCCAAGGTTTGTAATATAAATTTCCAGGATGCTATCCATCAGATTACATAAGACACACTTTCAAAGTCTAACTGAAACCTTTAATTAAGTGGCGTTGCATCTGGGAGAAATGTTATGGTGATACTTTGGTTTTTTTGTTCTTACTTCCTTTCTTTCATGGGACCTACTTTTCCAATTTCCCATTGTGTGGTTTTGTTATATTTGGAAAGGAAAGTTCATATTAGGTAGTAAAAGCCCCGAGGCAAAGACCCAGGATCCTCTCCGCATTCAGGCACTGAACAAAACATCAGCTGTCGGGAAGTTTATAACATACAGAGAGTCTTCCTAACGTTTTACTCCTATTTTCTTTATCTTACAAATTATCTTGCTTTAATTGATGACCTTACTCAAAGCAATTGTTTAAAGACCCTGAGACTACTGGAAAAAAACAGCAGCTTATGTTAGGGGAAAATGCACCGCTGCACATCTGATGGTTATGATCTCCACATTCCAAATATCTTCTATTTATGGACGCCAAAAAAATATAAACAATCATTTTCATCCTTTTAGATTCTGCAGGAATCTAATAGATTTTAGTCTTTATGCGGGAAAAATGTTGAGTTCTCCATTAAATAGGGCAGACCGAGAATAAGAATTAGCAACATATTTTTTTCTAGAATCCTCTAAGATTCATACAAGAAGGCTAGAGTTACGCCAGCAAAATCCATAGCTGATGGCGTTACGTAGAGCTGATAAATGCTAAATACTTGAAAGTTATCCAGTTATGCCAGAGTTCCAACATCGATATCAAGATTTTCAAGATAAATCTTTGTTGACTTCAGAAAACTGTGTACTTTTTTAAGATTTCTGTCACAGTCACCATCCTGTGGACATTATTTAGTTGATGTCATTTATCAGGGATTAATCATCTTTTCAATGAGTTAATTTCACTGCTGAAAATAATAGAGAAACGGATATTACAGATAACATCAGAACTACCAAGTTGCAATAATGCAGGCATGCATTTAATGTATGACAGTGACTGAACAAAATGTCTGACTGAACAATAAGAAATGTCACTGGACAGCCTTTTTCTTTCGCAGAGGTGGGTTTACGGAAGTGAATAACCGAGTCATGATACAAAAAGGATAAAGTAGAAGCCTGGCCATTCAATATTGGTGCAATCTTTACCCTTCCAGGCAGTTCAAGGTGCTTCTGAGCTGATTTGATTAAACATGGACAGAGGAGGATACTGGCGCAATAAAAAAGGAACCAGACATAACAACTTCTGTGTGTTACGCCTGGATGAAACCTTATCATTGTGAGAACAGTTAGATATCTACTGCGCTTCTGCCTGCCTGGTAAGTTCCATGTCAAAGCTCAGATTGTGATTAACAACCTTGAGCCTGAAACCAAACAGAGAGGGGAGACTTTGTGACAGATGTCAGGGAGCTAGCTTTCACGGTCGTCCTGAGGCAGAAAATAAAATGTCTGAGTTAATCTTTCTCCAGCTTCCTATTGACATCACTAAGAAGAACTTGTTTTAGTAGAAACACAATAAATTCAAGTAAAAATCTCTATTTTCTTAGAAATAATGTTATTTGACTTCAATCTCTCTGTAAGCACCATTATCCATCACTGACGCAATCTATTGATAGTTCCTAAAAGCTGCATTAAGCAAGTCTTTCCTGGGAAAAAATGCCTGGCATACTGATAAGAGTGTGTTAGGATTCCTGGAATTTTCTGTCCTCTTATGAATCCCATATTTGTATTGCTTAAAAAAGGAAAAAAGACTATACTGAAAGTAGCTTTGGAACAATTCTGAGGAATGATGTGTGTATAGAGAGACACAATAAAAAGTAAACATTGCTGCATTTTTGCCTCATATTGACTGCTGGCCTGCTGACAGCAGCAGAAGCGTGTGGGAGATGAGCTCTATATCCGTAACAGATAGTGTTTAGAAGTGACCTTTGAATCCTTATTTGAACTCAGAGGAGCGATTGTCACACAAAAACATTACCATCACTTCCAAAGCTCACATGCATTTAAAGTACCGAGACATTGTGAGAGGATAGAGTTGGATTACAAAAAAAATATCCAACATTTTGACATTCCCAGAGGGCACCATTAAACCCATCATCACATAAGAGAATATGGCACCACAACAAATCTGTGTAGGGAGGGGGGGGTCCATCAAATCTCACAGACATGCCGAGGAGGGCATTGATCAAAGACGCAAAAAAAAGAGATCAAAGATAATCCTAAATTTGCTGGAAAATTCCACATGGAACAACAACTATAAGCTTAACACTCCACAGAGCTGGGGTTTATGAAAGAGTGGCCAGATTTTGGCCAGAGATGAAAACGCTATGGTGCAAACCCAACATTTCTCATCACCCCAAGAACACCATCCCCTTGGTGAAAGTTGTCAATTCTGGTATTCACCAGCAGGGACTGGGAAAACATCTCAGAATTGAGGGAAAGATGGATGGTGCTAAATACAAGAACGTTCTCGAGGAAAACCTGTTTCGGTGTTTCAGAGGGTTCACCTTCCAGCAGGACAATGACCCGAAGCAAAAGCAGCTCTTGAGCAATTTATGGGTAAACATTTAAATAACATTTAAATAGTTATGTACGCTCAAGGTTTCGGTTTTCGGATGTGAACTCTGAGAAACTTTTAATTGTACTTAAACCTGAGAAAAACATGAATAAATTATAAAAACAACAACAACCCTCAAGTGAATCATTTTTATCATCAACTTTCTGGGGTCAGAAATGATTTCTCCCCATTTGGCACAGGAGCAACTGTTCAAGCTCTGGACACGTTTCTGTCATTCCCACTCACAATTTGTTCCCTTTGAGGGCGGCATGATGCAGAAGGTTGAAGCCTCTGTGGTTCTGCTGGGTGAAGTCAATGTTGGGCACCACGACAAGGATCTCGATGATACTGCGAAAATCTTTAGCGATGGCGTCATGGAGCGGTGTGTCTCCATATGAATCCTAAACGAAGGAGAGGGAAAAACTCACGGTTAGCAAAGTAAATGAAGAATGAATGCATGAATTGACTACTTTAGCAGATTTTTCTTAACGGTGGGTTTTCTGGAGGTTATTCGGAATTTTTTTGAGGCAGTCAAATGTAAAATAATAACAGAAAATTGTAGTAGCTTGCTAAAAAGGGGACGGGAATCACAGCTTTGTCTTCAAAACAGCCTCGTTAACCACTAATTAAATGTCTGAGAATATCGCCTCTATATGATGTTCTGATGACATGTGACATGAATGTAACATCACTTTGTTCACGAGAATGTTTTATTTTCTTTCAGAACAAAAACAGATGCACAAAATAGACCATAAGCACATTTTCCACACACAAACAAACTCCAGGCGGGCATGTTTTTAGCTGAGTAGCTTCACTAGTCAAGCAGAATAAAAGGAGTTAGTGAGTGGATTCTGGGCCTGGTTGCAGGCATGTTAGACCATCTGAATAATCTCACTAAGAGAAATAAGATATGGTCTTAATGAGATAGTTGATGTGAAGCTGGGCCAAATACAACATCAGTGTTTGAATTTGCCTTTGTCCACTACTACTGCATTTAAGGGCAATGGGTGCTTTGGTTATGACAGGTAAACAGCAACTGACTCACAGCCAGAAGTTAACTTACTGGCTACTCTGACATTCACTCAGCAGTCAACCATTTTGCATTGGCTAGCTGCTACTAAGAGAACAACATTGAGCTGGAGAGGCACGTTTAGAACTAAACAGTAAATAGATGTCTAATACATGGAAGCTGTTGCACAAGCAGTTCAATAAATGGTTTTCATTTTTTCTTTCCTTATGGTGAATTATCAATTAGTCCATTTGATACGGTTAAAATGACCTTTAAGGAGGGAAAAGGGACAGTAAAAAAACTGAAGAATAACACAAATGAAAAAAATTAGTCTTGAATTTGAACAGCAGAAAAAGCCAATGGAGTGCAGGATTAAGCAAACTACATCCTCTCACCTGGAGATTGACGTCAGCCGAATGTTCAGTCAGCACTCGCACAACGTCATTGAAGCCCTTGTTGACAGCGATGTGGAGTGCAGTGCACATGGAGTTGTTCAGGAGGTTGACATTTGCACCTTTGTTTAACAGCAGCCGTGCAATCTCAGCCTGATTGCTGAACCACAAAAGAAAAAGAGAAAAAAACACTCATTCAGCCTCACTGTTATTCACTGTTTACACTGAATTACAACAAAGTGATGCAATTCATATCACTTCACACGGGTATATACTGCGAGGGACTGAAAACCAAGCAGCAACATAAAAACACGTGTTGCTTTCCAATTTCCACTAATATCCTTTTGAAATGTTTTCGTTTTGTTTGAACAACTGCCACGAGTAAAATTTATTTTAAACAACCTTTAGTCTTTATCAAATGCTGACTCGCTGAGCACATGTTAACATGGTGAGAGAAGAAGATAAGGCTTGATTATTTGCCAACAGTTAAATGCAGTCACTTCTGTGAACAGATCATCACATTATCAGAAGGGAACCAAACGAGAGCTTAACAATACATCTGTCAGTCACAAGGTTCTTCCAACAAGTAAACAGCTGTTCCTGTTGTGTACTCGTGCACAGCGTGTTACATTTTTCTCCTTTGCATATACTAAAACGTCTTCACGTCTGCGGGAAAACTGCGCGTGCTTCCTCACCCAAAGGCAGTGTAGTGCAATGCTGTGTCTCCGTCTTCATCCTTGACCTCGACCGAGCTGTTGGCCTGCAGCAGGGCTTTCACCACCTCCATGTGGCCTTGGTGAGCAGCAACCTGCAGTGCAGTCTTGCCCTGGTTCTTGATATCCACCTGCCAGGAATACAGAAATCTTTGAATATTCATCAGAGTAAAAAGTTGCCTGGACACTCACAGAGCTCAACACAGACTGGCAGGAAATAATCTGCACATGAACAACAACCACGTTCATCACACACGTGATTGACATAATCCCAATAAGCAGTATCGTCATTGCAGAGTGGTTGACGACAGATGGCCAATAGCAAACAGTAAATGTGAATGACATGCTTGTTCCTAAACTAGAGCTCAAATCTCTTTCACCCACACATGTTCTACGTTACAGGCAGCCTCGCAAGTCATTCCAGTGTTGATGTATGAGACAATAATTCATGTAACAAACTGGTCTCTTTCGGAATGATCTTTTTCCCGTACAGAGACATTTTCAGAAGCAGTCCTTGATTCCAGGCCTTTCCCTTAAAACTAACTGATATAAAGTTAGATTTGAAGTCTCAAAATTTAAGGAAACAAAATGCTCTGAAGTCTCACGTTGAGGCAGCATAATTCTGAACTGCTTGCCTGATGGAAGCACGATGAAGAAGCTGTGGATGCCTTATTGTCTGAAAGTTTATTTTATGCACTTCAAGCCCTGTTTAAGCGTTTATCAAATAAATAACGAAATTGGTTAATCTTATCTAAGAACCTTCTCTGCTTTTTGTGCTTTGATTAGGTATAATTGTACTAAGTTAATAATTTGATCACTATTGAATGTCAACACACAGTATTGCCCTATTTGGCGAAACAAGTCAATCTGAACCCCAAAATCCCCACCCCCACTTTTGATCCCCTGGTGGAAAGAGTTTTTGGAACAGACGGTATACTGCAGCAAAAAGAAGGTGTTCTGCACTAACCTTGTCAGGATACTTCTGCACCAGCTCTCGCACTTTGTTGGCACTGCCGTGTGCAGCCTCTATGACCAGCCGGCTGGGATTGTCCTGCTCTGTAGACTGAGAGAGCAGCTTCTCCAAAACTGAGATGACAGTACCTGAACAGAGACATGGATAGGGAGGAGTGGGGGGTAGGTTGGGGAAAGGGGGCAAACAAGGAAGATAAAAGAATTAGCTTTTTTTGGTCAGGTGGTAACCACAAAAGCCTTGTAAAGGACAGAATGTCAAAGTGGCTAATAGATTTGTCAAAGCTGAACTGAACAGAAACACAGGAATGAGTCAAAATGTCCCTCCATGCAGCAGAATCTGATCACACACATGCACACACATAACTCCGTTGTCACCCTTCCATCCACTGAAGTGAACACATAACAGAGTATGTCATGATTAAGAGACTGCTGAGAAGGTCTGACATGATGACAAATATCTGCTGAGCTGCCAAAGCCTCTCGCTGTCAGCATGCTGGATCATGACATGCTACAGAGAAGAGCACTTCCTAGAAATGGACACAACGTCCACACACTGACGAAGAAAAGAAGGGTCATTAATGCATGTAGCAGCCTGTATGAGAAAGCATGCATAGCAGAGAAGGAACTGGAATGAGGGGAGGGAAGGAAGAAAAAACGCATGAAGGAGTTAAAGCTGGTGCTGCAGCGTTAGAGATGAGCCCCCAGGTCCCGGCAGAGGCCTTACTTCCAGATTCGTTGGGGTTCTCGGCTGTCATGAGGTTGGCATCCACCTCTGCAGGCTGGGCTGAGAGGCAGGCTGGATTGAACGTCCACGTCTGGCCTCCAAATGCCACCCGTAGGTCACCATCCGCATATACTTTCAACACCTTCCCGACCTGGCCAAGCACCTACAGAAAAAGGAGTAAGTCAAGTAGATTTGGCAAGGATAGATGAGTAAAGGATGACAAGGGGAAAATAAACAAATCAACCAGGATTTATTCCATGCCTTTAAAATAACCAGTTTTTGTCCCTCTTTTAGATAATCAGAGGCAACATTTGACAAAGTCACTAAACTTAATTAGGTCCCGGTGTAAAACCAATTATTGCATTGAAAGTAAATCTTAATTCAGAGGACTGCCGGCCAAATTAAAGATTTAATTTACCGTAGTGAGGGACATTGTTAACATCTCGCACACAGACAAGGTGTAGTCTGATGATGGAAAGAGGTGGGATAAATCTCAAGTTCAAGTCATGAAACCCTGAGTCAAGTTGCAGATTCAGATATATAACTACCGAGTCAAGACAAAAAAGATCTAAAGTTTGAACATAATCAATAACTTCTTTTCAAATATTGAAAGTTAGCATCATCATGTTAAAAACAAGCATACGGGAGTCATGCTGTCTGTCCACTCTCCATGGCCAGCTTGCAGTCTCTTCACAGTCTCCATCTCATCCAATACTCTTACAAGTTCGCCAACTCCAAAAGTGTTCACCTTGCAGAAACAAAGGCAGACAATTATTAACAAATTCGTAAAAATTCAATTCAGCTGAAAACATACTAAAGATAAGAACAATGTAAGATCTTCTGCAAAGCAGTACCTTTGTCAGTGCCCCCGGATGGAAAGTCCAGCGGATATTGTTGCTGTACTGGACTCTGACATCTCCTCGGTCAGTGATTCTATGAACTGTCCCGATCCTGCAAATGTACTGCAAACACAAATAGCCTGTTTCACCCGGGGTCCCCTCTCAGCATGGCTGTGACCTTAATGTTCCTTTCATTAGCTGTGACTTAAAAGTCGGATGCTCCGTATCGTTTCACTCTGC
Organism: Odontesthes bonariensis; assembly: GCF_027942865.1. Classification (NCBI taxonomy): domain Eukaryota; kingdom Metazoa; phylum Chordata; class Actinopteri; order Atheriniformes; family Atherinopsidae; genus Odontesthes; species Odontesthes bonariensis. The sequence continues at coordinate 11,595,694 of NC_134515.1, read as the reverse complement.
TGAAACATCCATGCAAGAACCTTATATAAATATTCTAAATGTCAAGTTCTAGAGGCGCGTTTTGCAATTGTTTCGAAATCATGTTCTTCAACATTCTTTACAAAGTCAGCAGAGTTAAGTAAAGCTGCCTATTGCTATGAGCTTTTGTGTTATTCATCGTTCTTACAGTGGGGAAGGTTTTCATACCTCGGCCATTTTGGGGTTCCACCCTCCATGTCCCTCCTGCATCTGTCGAAGGATGTCCACCTCCAAGAGACATTTGACCTTATCGCCCTGCTGGAAGGAGTGGCCATCGGCACTCTCCTGCCGCTGCAGCTCTGCATGCTCTCCTGGATGGATGGGCACCAGCATCAAGAAAGAGGATCCAAATTTAGCTGGTTGTCCACGTTAGTATTGAAAACAATTAAATTTGTTCATATTTTCTAGAGTCAACTATATCTACAACACTGTAAGAACAAGAAATGTTACAGAAGTACGCCCTTACCGAGCTTAGGTAGGTGATCTTTGTAATAGAAGCCTCCTTGGCCATCTGACACATACTTGAGGTCTACTTTTCCCTTGTGGCCCATTCGGTAGACATTGGTTGTGCCATTAGACCACGTGACGCTAGCCACACTGCGTCCAGACTCTGTGTCCCAGCCACGAATATCCACTACCTTCCCAACCTTACCCTCCCCACCTACACACATAAATGTACAGAAACAAACACAGACAAAATATGCAAGAAACGACAATGCATAAGTCTATGGGAGAAGAGGGGAAAAACGCAGTAAAAAGAAAATCAACCCATTAAAGACAGAAAAATTATTCGATAAAAAAAGGGCTGTGGTTTATTTGATGAACAGATGAACATGTAAAAAAAAAAAAAGTATAGAGACAGACATGAGTGTAACAGACACATTTTCCCTTTTTAGACTTAAGCTGCCAAGTGTCAAAGTCATTCACTTCCAATTTCTACAGTCAGGGTTTCTCTATAAATCTGACACCAAAAAAGACCACAACTGTCATTTGTTGATAAAGTTATAAGAAAGAGCAAAGTAAGAATTACCGAGAAGCAATAAACATTTCCAAAGCACAGCATTAGTGCACACCCTGTCTGATGCCTGAAAAATCTTGTTAATCCATTAAAGCTGCTTTAATGCCAAACAACCCCAACCAAACCAGTGATCTGTACAGCCTCATGGCGGACTAAGGGAATCGGAGCGTGGTCAGAATATCCCAAGTGCACTTATCGCATTACCCATTTAAACCTTATGAACGAGTGAAGTAAACCCCAGTGCGGTGATTTCAAAGACCCCAAAAAGGACATTTTGACTCATTCATTCTTGACGAGAAAGGGAAACGTTGCTGCTCTAACAAAAGTCAACTCAGACCAGCAAACAAAAACACATTACCATTGAGTTTTTCCAGAAAGGCAACATTCATGGGCATTATTTTAGCGCACTGAGGTGGAAGATTGTTTTCAATTAAGATTTTAGCTGTCAGAATCTGAAACAAAAATACATTTTCCAAAACAGTGAAAACTCATTTTGTCACATAAATATAAAACCGCAGACATACATGGAAGCAATTAACACACAATTCTCAGAGTTTAAGTGAAGAAGCATTTCAGTTTATGCCATAATGGGGATGGTAAAGGAGATGCAGAGAACATACTTGTTATAAATCAACAGCACAATAAAGACACTGACACAAACAGGCGGGAACATCTGTGGGACAGACTCAGATGACTCACTGGCAATGTAAGTGCACACAGACACACAACGGCAACATTATTCAGGTTAATGAGTCGGGAGGTTACAATGTTATTATGGCTTTACGATGGAGAGACATACAGTACCATGTTCATAAAAGAAGAGGGCTTGCTGAGTTAGTTGTGCGATGTTAGTGGTATGAACAATCCCCCCACCACATACACAAATACACACCACTCACCGTCTTGATTGCCCCAGTCCCAGTCTGGTCCACGAACGACTTTAACCCCCTGAAATATTCCTTTAAGGATGATCCGCGGGAGGTTCTGCCTCGGTGTCAAGCTCACTCTGTGATAAAAATATGGAGAAGCAGCTGAACAAACTGCCCGACGGACCATTTATGCTATGCAGCCCTGAACACACGACGTCCTTATTAACAAAAAAGGTCTTATAACAGCTTTGAATCTATGGCAAGCTAAAAACTGGAAAATGCCCCGAAAACACACACATACATGAAAGAAAATTGTTTTCTTTGTCCTCTTTTTGGGGCCTTCTGGTTATATCGCCCATATCAATAATGCCTATGATGAACATGTGGATCACTGGGTTTGTATGGAGAACGTCACAGCCATACAAGAGTAGCCCAGCGAGATTGATCTACCGATCCTGGTCATTCACAGCATAACAGTATGACCTTTAAAGTCCCAATGTTCAGTTTAAAAACCAAAGTATTTGCACACATCCACAATCATATCAAACCATCAATGAGTAACAATGTCTGCTGTGTTGTAGTTACTGACAAAGTGGCTGAGAAATTATTAAAATATCCTAGATAATACAACTTTTATGTCAAAGGGATTCAGGTACAATTCACTGACTGTTAACACAGATTTAGAGACAGGTCATATCCTCAAAATCAGACATACCTTATTGTGAAGATTTGATCAGATCTCGGTGCAAAGGAGCTACCTATTCCCATACTTCTTGACAAAATCAAGCCCCGGTTTCCATTTCAGCCAAATGGCTTTTGGACAGATTTAAGAATCATTGAAAATCCAAAGTTATGAAAAGGAAAAGAGCCTCGTGAGAGCTCTCCGTCTTAAAGAGCCTCATAGAGACTCTGTTGCTCCATTGTGTCTCTCTAAAGCTTCGGTTTTGCCAGTCATACTTTCAAGTTCCTCTGAGCTACAGCAGGAAGAAGCCGTGCATTTGACTTGTAAAGCCAACTAACAGTAAATCTCAGTGTGGGACTGAACGTGAACAGGTCTGCACTGAGAATGGTGTGTGTTTGAGCTTCGAGCCTAATCCTACACGGCAGAGCAATCAGAAAGTAAGCCATCTAAGGACAAGTCGAAGAGCTTGCACGTGATGTTGGTGTGTTATGATTTGTGTTTCTAAAAATTTGACAATATTTGGCAACAGTTGTGGCAAGACAGTATTGTTTAGGTAGAAATTAAGGTATTAATTCATCATTTTAAGGAAATGTAACAAGCCGTCTATGTTCCACTGGTACAAATCAGATTTTGTTTACAAGACTGAACTGACTGAAACATTAATGAGGATTTCCCCGTATTTGACGGTGAAGCTAGCTAATTAAGTGAGAAAGCATTTCCTAAAACTTGATCCAAGGTTATTTAAAGCCAAGAGAGGATGTAAAGTGACAGACATCCCACTTCTGTAACAGAGAAACATGACCTCAGAGTTTGACGTTTGTTTCTCTTTGCAGCATCTTTCCAAGGGATCAAGATTTCTAATCCTGCTGGGTCAAATGTCAGCCCTGCTCGCAGACAGGATCAAGACAAAAGACCTTCACCTTCTGATAAACAGGCAGGATCAACAGTCACGCACAATTAGCCTTACTCTTCAAAACAAAAGCAGTGCAATACAAAAAAAACTGAAATTCAAAACACAAGCAATATTTAACAGAACAGTGACGCTATGCAAGTCAGAATAACAGGTCGAGAGGTGGGAACAACACTTTCACCTCAAAGTCAGAAGGCACCAGTTTAAAATGTCAGTCGTCTTTGTGTTTACAGTACATCATGTGTTTGTGGCAACGTGAAACAAATTCAGACTAAAATGCATCAAGTTGAACCCAATTTTCCTGCAGAGGAAAAAAATAGTTTTGTGATGGGGGTGGAAAACATAAAGAAGTAAGCAAACCAATACAGATTCACAGCAGACAAAAAAATTTGCAGAAGAATCCCAACTCGGCCCAAGGTTCATATTTAGGTGTAAACTTTAACAAATTCTGCATGGGGGCAGGTTTGATGCACCTTCAACGTAACCACTGGGTGGAGAATGGAGGAAGTGAGGTGGGAGCTGAGTAGCTTGAAGTGCAAAGAGAGGATTATGCACCGACTTGACCCGGTACGTTCCCTGGAACTGCGGATGTTGTTTGTGTAAGGAAGAGCCGATTAACCAGCTACATACCAATCACCTTCTTGTAAACATATGGTATATACACATATGCTGCCCAGAGCATTGAGATACATCGACACAGATGTTTTAATGTACTATTTAACATATAAATCTTGATATAATACACAACTCTGAGAGGTACCCAAAGCACAAATTCCATGCCATGGTAAAAGTCATATGCTGCACATTCACAGACACACAGTGTGCTTTTGATAATTTTTTCTTATCATCACAAAAAAAATACAACAATGGATATTCTTCTAACTTGAGCTGTAAAATATCCAACAGTTATTAACTAATAAATGTCTTCTATGAAGCTGTAGTTGTTATCTGAGAATGATAGCACGCTAATCCAGTTAAATCTGATGTAATTGCAATGGAACACACTGTATATCCGGCTCAGGTCTCACAACATGTTTGTGATGGTGCTACACGAGCGTCACGCATGCAGCAACATTTTACAGTGTTGACCATGTCCCATCGTCCCCTCAGGACACAACTAAAGTTTATTTCAATAGTATGTCCATTAACTACAAACTACGCAATATGAAACCGAGATGATTTTTTGACAGTTCAGGCCAATATCAGTGAGTGCCAGATTCTAAGTTAGTCTTTTGAAATACTGTCAGGCAAATCTGGGTCAATGTGATCTGGAAATACAGAAGCACTGTGTGTTAGGCCCAAAATATCGTCAACTGCTCCTCTATTTCATCTGTTTAACAAGTAAAGAGGGGACTTTGAAACGCTGTTGTCGCAGATGCCAGTGCTGGAAAACAATCACGACTCTGTTTTCCATCAAATTATACAAAGACGTTCTTTGATGAAAGCATTTAGAGAAAAAGCAAAGACATCAATATAATGAGCATTCAACACATGAATCTTGACTATATATAGAACTCTGAGAGCTACCAAGAACACAAGTACGGTAGAAAACTTGGCACTAGCTTAACAAGATATTATGAATCATTGCAATTACATTTTTTTTTCTCCAAAAATGCAGTTTTAAAAGAAGTTGGCCCTGAAAGTGAAATCTGAATCCAACCTGACATTAGTGAAAGAACTTGGTTTGCTCATTCATGTGAAAAAGAAAATATATCTTCTTTCATTTTATGTTCAAGACTTCATCAAAGAAATCTCCTGGTCCCCTCCACATAAACACAACCTCAGATGAACAACAAAACAGGACATATTATACTGTCATTATGCATTTAACAAAGACTGAGCCTAAATTCTGAAGCAGTGTGAAAATACTAAGTATTCCCTTCTTTTTCAGACTACTGTTGTAGATTCACTGCTGTTTGTGGGAACATTTCCTGTTGATGACCCAGTTTCAATCAAGCTTTAGCTGTCAGACAGATGGCCTCACAGTTGACCTAAGAATACTTTGGTACACAGAGGAGTTCACGATCAACTCAATGACTGCAAGGAGTCCAGGTCCTACGGCTGCAAAACAAATTGAAGTAATCCTCCCTCCACCACCATGCTTGATAGTTGGTATGAGGTGTTTTTGCTGATATGCTGCATTTTGTTTTCTGCTGGTCTCGTGTGTCTTGTGGTTTGCTAAGATGAAACTTTTATAAGCTGTACTGTCTGCAACCCTTCAAAAGAAGCCCCACTTGTGCTGACACACATTATGCTGTCATGAACTTTAACATTTAACATGGGAACTGAGGCCTGTACAGTTTGAGATGATGTCAGAAGTTTTTCTGAGCATTACAAGCTGCACTACACTGAACTTGAAGTGAACTTGCTGGGACATCCACTCCGAGGAAGATTGACAACTTTCTGGAATGTAAATAATCATTCTCACTGAAGAATGATGGACACCTCATTGTCTGGAGATGGCCTTCTAAGATTAATGGGCAGCAAAGATTAATTATCTAAGATAATTGCTGTAGTAAATAATGAAATGTGTCATGTGTTGCTGTTCATCTGAGATTGTATTAACTTCATGTGATGGGAAAGCCAAGACACAACAGATACAGGTAAAGATGTAGTCAAACAGCTGATATCATATAAGTTCTTACTGAAATTCGCTGCCGTCAGGAACCAAACATGGAACACAGAGCAGCTAGTGTAAGAGTTGTAAAGGATCAACAACGCTTTGAAGAGTGATATTTTACAGATTTTATCCACATCATGACTGACTGAGTGACTTTGGCTGAGTCACAGTCTTTATGTCATTCATGGACATTAATATACTGTTCGTGTTTCAGGCAAAGAAAAAAAAAAAACTATTAATAGACAAATCAAAGTCATTCTTTTGAGAGCCTTAATTAAGAGAAACCTCAAGTGTTATCAGTGACCTCAATCCATTCAGACGTGCTGCTGACCAACGGCTTGAAAGAGCAAGTTAGAGAAAATAATAATGGGACCCCTTTATTCCCCTTTTTAGCAATTTCAGATATCCTACATTAGTCTTTAATATCTCAATGTTCACATTACTGGAGTATGAATTACTTAAAAGTGGCTTTCATGTAATTCCATTTAAGTTTGCCTGTACTCAGAAAAAAACTTGCACAGTGCTGTTGGAGCAGCTATTTCATCACTGCATTGGAAAAGTTTCACATAAAGCTTAAATCTGCAGTTAATGTGCAGCTTTTTTACCAACCTCATCATACATGGTGCACAAATTTGTAAGGATCCAACCTATGTTCAACAGAAATTGTGACACTTGATGAGAATTGCATCACTAAAAACAGAAGGTAAGAACAAAAAAGCTTAGAGTCATGACCAGGTTCACATTTGGAGCAGGTGCAAATGTGATCAAATAACTGTGTTGCTGTCTATTACAAACAGTTGAAATGACATGAAATAAATACATGAATGAATGAATAAATAAATACATATTTTGCTGCCCTAGAGGTTGTTTATTTTTTTACTAAAAACTCTGAAAAATTGTTTTATGTTTTGGCTCATCCTAGCAAAGGTCTTGGCCACAGCCGTTTCCAATCTCTGGAGGTAAAAAAAAAAAAAACATTCTAAAACTGATGATTCAACCACATTGAAAAGAATAATGAGTCATGATTCATACACCTATTTCCTGCATTCGTTGGTTAGCAGGCTCTGGAAAATAAATGGAACTGTGTTGGACCTGAACCAGGCTGAACTATAGAAGAAATCTGGGTCATGCATATCACCTCGTTAAAATGAGAACAGGCCATCCAGCTGACATTCAGACAGCGCCTGAGGCAGTTTGGAGCTTTACTGTGAACTGATGCAGAAGAGTGGATTCTGAAGGGAGAACTCACTCCAGTTAATCCGGGTACGTAAGATACTTGGAACCGGCTAACTTAACATTTATCCACATCTAGACCACATGTGGTTTGCCTAAGCTGGCTTAAGGACAGAACAATTTGATGACAACAACCACTGCAAAACATCCTGTAAAAAAATGTGCTGCCAGTTTCATATTAAACTGGGTTCACCATATACTTGTACAGCATGTACCAACAGACATAAGGTGTATCTCAATGCAACAAAGGAGGACACTGGCTACGTGCCGACATCATTGAAGTGAATGACTGTTGCAGTTTCTTAAATGTGGGAAAGTTCTGCTTTACTTTGTACAATCTTGTTAATACTTAAACCCCTACATTTCATGTTTCTTCTAAGAGTTTTTAGGTGTCTAATATTAAAAAGGAAAAACAATAAACATAATAGTTAGATGATACGAACATAAAATGTATCAAAGATACAATCATTGGCACAAGTCATTAAGATTTGTCAACAGCATCCAAACATTACTTGTGGCCACTGAAAAGCTCATCTTTAGCTTCAGCTCACCGGTTAGCTAGCAGTTTCTGCCACTTGTTTACTGCTGTTTTCAAGCTCTTCTCTGTTTGCAAGTGTCCTTTTTTGCAACAGTAGATTTCAGCCCTCTGAAGGTTTTAAATGGGATTTAGGTCATCTATTTAGGACTCATTGCTTGACAGTTTAAAACAGTCCAACTTTTAGTTTCAACTTCTTCTTTTGGTTGCTGAATGTCTCTTCTGTTCAATAGTCTGCTTTAAGACACAAGATTTATCATTCCTGAATAAATTCTACACCGAGAGTGCCAGAGGCAGCAAAGCCGTCCCACAGCATGATAGAACCGCCACCATGTTCTACTGTAGACATAATGTTGTTTTCCCTAGGAGCCTAATTATGCAATTTCAAAACTGATCAATGCGTTGTATTTCCAAAGAGCTCCATCTCCTTTGGCTTTCCAATGGTTCTGCCTTTTTGTACATTTCATTCAATAGTGGTATGCCAGTAGTCGTGTCATGTTTAGAATTCTAAATTTATTCTAAATTCAGGATTAAATTATGCCATCGTCAATCTAATATATTTGATAAAGACAAAATATGCAATTTCATTACATTCAGTAAATTCTCTGACATTTTACAAACTTAAATGTTTAACTGAGAAAATAATAATCAGATAAATCAATAACCAAAGTAAGAGGAACCTGCAGACCAAGTTGAATGGTAGGGGGAAAAATGAAGTAAAAAGGAGAAACACATCCTCTTTTTTCTGGTCCGTCTCTACTCTTACACTAGAAACAAAGCAATGGCTTAGAAAACGTATTCTTATATTATTTATTAAAAAGGGTCAATATATACTTTTGGACCTGAGTCTGTGACGCTGTTCGTGAGGTAGGCTTTAGGCTAAAAAAACATTGCTCTGCTTTAATATCGTTATATCAATAGGCAACTCTCAGCAAAGTTCGCTGTTAGCTTATCAGTATTAAAATGAACTGTGCTGGTTTATGAGCAAATGAATTCAAATGAAAAAAAGATCTACCTGACCACTGAGTTAATTGTAGGAAACAAGACTAATAAGGTCTTCCATTCTTGAGTCAAACTGGATTTAAGTAGTGCAAGGTTGTGCACACATTGTGACTGACAACAATGTAATTAGAATTTAAATTAGGATCAATTGTGCTGGGGAAGTGGCAGCATGGTACTCACGGCTGGGAATGTGCAGTTTCGTAACGTTCGAAAGCATGGCTGAGGTCGTGCTTGTTGTTCATGTAACACTGGGTGCACAGGTCGTAATCGAAACACACTTTACACTTCCATCGCATCCCCATGATACCATGCTTCTTGCAGCTGTCACAGATGATATTGGAGTGACGCACCCCTGGAGGAGAAGAAGAAGTGGTTATGTAGGTTTCTGTTTCTCTTTTTTAACCGATTGTTACAAAGAAATACTTTTTTTTTCTTTTTTTTACAACCTTCTACCTCAATAATTTATAGAGTTATAATATAATTATAAGTTTAAGTATGAAGCATAAGGTCACATAAGTCATAGAAACATTCATGGGATACATCTTTCCTGGTGTTGCTAATAAGAGTGGCTAATATCAAGAGACAGCAGAAAACTGAGGCAGAAACAGCACGACTACTGCCACCCCCCTTGGCTCCTCACCTCTCGTCTTCATTCACTCTATCAACTGAAGGGCAAGCTTCTCAGGCAGAAAAATGTTGCTCTAAGTGGAGCAAAATGCTAATGAGTCCTCCATTAATGTGTGTGTGTGTGTGTGTGTGTGTGTGTCATTCAAGTCCAAAATAGAGCTGGATGGTTGATGACAAGAGACTGTCTTAATTGTATCGTGCCTCCTCAAAATGGGCTTTAAGAGCCCTGACAGTAAGAAACGGGTACAAATATGCAAGAAGGCGAAAAAAAAGTGACAATCACAGTTAATGGAGACATGAGTGAGGAGCCTTTTCTTTTCATGCCTTTCATTTGGATTTCAAAAAAGAAAAACTAGATATGTTCAAACCAACATTCTTGTCAAAATGTATCATGTTTTGAAAATTAAACAAACTGACGACAATGAAGTAAGACTCGTTGGAGACCAAGGATGATGATGTCTAATCTAAATATGAGGCGTATAGCTCACGTTTGTGTTCTTTAACAGAAATGTTAATTTAATACATTTTTCACTAAATGTTCGTTTGGGGGCATGTCTTGAGTATAAAAACTGTGACATGTCAAAGCTTTGTCCCTCATTTTATCCTCAAAACATTATTGAACTTGTGCTCATTTGATTTAATTTGTTAAGCTGAGAAACAGTGTTGAAACTTTATCGAGAGCTTACCAATTTGAGCATTGTCGTAAAGCAGCAGGTCATAGGAACCCTGGTAGCCAGTACGGTAGTTGGTCCGTGTGCCGCTGTCCCATTGCACTACCACCGTCTTGTCCGGGGTAGTAGTGCTGCCCTGCCGCCCGATTTCCACCACAGTGCCCACATGCCCCTCACAATCATCTTGGTTCCCCCACTTCCAGTCCAGGCCACGCACCACACGCATGCCCACCTCCATGCTGCCTCTGTCGGGACCGGGCCTACAGGCTGAGGGCAGAGGCCGGAGCCTGGCAGCACTGTCTCTTCCGCTGCTGCTGCGCCTCCTGGGCTTCTGAGGTGCAGAGCCGGATCGCGGTCTCGACGGTATTGCCGGCAGAGATGGCACCAGGGTTGTTTCTGGGAACAGATCCGGGGTGACTGGAAGTAAGAGAGAATGAAAGTTCAATCAAAGCTGGGGGGAAAAGTCCAGCTGACACAGCAAGAAAAAAAAATAGGTATTAAACATTTAAAATATATTTGAAAGAGTCTTTTTAAGACAGAAATAAACAGGTGATCCGTTTTAGATCCATTCCACTACTTTTGAATAATGAAATTACACAACCTGTTGTTTCACGCAACCTGTGTGCATCTGATAGTGGCAGCTCAGGGAGATATTAAACAACAAGCCATATGTCTCATTAATTTCAGAGCAGTTTTTTTCTTGGCTAGAAGATCATTCACTGGAGGCCTTCCAGTGTGTCATGGCACACTTCTGGAGAGAGCAGCTGAACTCCACTGCTATGCCCTGCTGCGTTAATCAAGCCCTGACCTGACACAAACACACGCACAAACACTCGTACTTACATCTTTAAGAACTAGAGTTTGGCGTCACCACCCCCATTCTTACCCTAAACCCCAAAGATAAAACTTAACCAGTAACTACTGGATGCAAGATGTAAATATCAGGCAGAACAAAGACTTGCCGTTGGACATCCTTATTTTCAATCATATTTGAAATAATAGGAGCCGCCCCCCCTCAAAAAAGAAAAATAACACTAAGTAGAGTATTACACAAACATATGAGTTTTGCAACTTAATATATCAGCCTCAATATAAAAATGAGAAACAAAGTTAGTCTTATCACAAGGAAAGAGGAACCAGAACTCATATTTCAAACCTGTGAATGATTGCACCAGTGGTTTTAATGAACGCTGCTGAGAATCAGAGACAGGAACTAATACTTAAAGGAAGCAGTATGTGGAAGCTTCAGTCAGCAATATGGAAAGAATCTTCTGCTGAAGAGCATGATCATCTAATTACACTCATTAATCACATGGGACAGATCTGATATATTCTTTGATATTCTGCAGTAGTTTTGCATCTTATAGAACATATATGGACTGTATAACTAGAGCTTATAAACAGCAACCCACATTGTGACCATCCGTCTGCATTCAAGCTCATTTTCAAAAAAGGAAGTTTTGCTGGAATTAAACATATGGCATATAGGAAAACAAACAAAACACAGTAATTCAAAGAAGTTATGCATGCATCCTTATCATGCGCACTTCCCACTGTAAAGCCAGTATTCACACAGATCATCACACCAACGCAATCATTACCCAAGAAACTTTGGTAGCCGCAACAGAGAATAATTAAATAATCGTGTACAAAATGCTTTTATACAATTGAAAATTGTAAAGCCCTCAACAAATATGCTGACTGACTTCTGCTTTCCAGGAAGATGAAGAAGCAAACAGCCCAACTAGTAATGACAGCAGTAGATTAACCTGGTGCAATTAAATTAGCCATTTAATTGCACCACTGTCCTTGTCCCACATTCATGGTGGGGGAATCAAATTATTGGCTGAGGTACGTCTGACGCTGTGGATGGTTGGAAGAAAATGTTTAAGATATTCTGCTACTTCTAACTTCCTCTGTAAGACGTCATCATACATGAAAATATGGCTGAATTCACTGAGCAGATGTTGTCTTTATGTTACGTGAATGGTGTTTTTGTCAGATGACGCAGTGGTTGTAAAATCTGAATCTTATTAAAGCACAGCAAAACTCTGCAAATGCTCTAAGCGACCGTGACATGAAATGTAGTCTTAATTGGCTGATTTTTAATACAGTTACTGACACATATTGCCATCTGCCAAATGAAAGTGAAAGATGTGCGATGAGCAGCTTTACTGGGAAATCGGTTGTGTTAATACACTTACACTTTCAGTGTTTTTACAAAAGATGCAAAAAGATGTAGAGTGCCTAGGCCCATTTAAGTCTAGTTGAGAGTATACATGCAGGAGTGATTCGACTTCTAACTGTATTATCTGGGTGTGTTATTGAGAGCTTCGATTTCGTAAAATATCAGTGAGAATAATCTCTTAGCAAGCATTTTAGAAATCCAGTTTCGGTCTGACAGAAACAATGATTTCTTTGTGTTATGTACATATGGTGAGTGCGCCTGCAGTGTACCATCAGAGTAGAACTTGTTTTGGTACATCCACGGGAAAAATATTCAAGAACCACCTTGTAAGAATAACGTAAAAACATTCTTTGTTGATTTACACAACCATTCACTGGAGGAAAAAGGTAGGTCTGCCTTACAGCACTATCTTTATTGAAATAATTTTCAGCATGTTTGTTATCATCTCCACTAGTACTGAGGTACCAGAAGGTCAGGAGGATACTTCTCTGAATCAGCAGCCGTTCAACAGGGTCCCGCCAACAGTCACAATCACTACTATTGTGCGACATTTCTTTTATAATAAACCGTTCAGGAAGTCACTTAATAGTCTTTCTACTGAAATGAAGTGTCATCAGAACACCATATCTGACCTGTCAGATAATACACCATCTTCCAGTTAACAACCTTTGATTGAAATTATGATGAAGTTCATTCTGTGGACAGCGTGGACAGAGAAAATGTAGTAAAAGATCCACATATGCTAGCCTGGCAGGAAGCTGTCAACATTTGAAAGACACAAAACTCTGATTTAAAGTTTTCTCATATTTTTACAAATTTATTGGTAATCTTACAATCTTCATGGTTTTGATCTGTTTTTTCTTTGTTTTTCACCAAATATGCCTTTCAGTACCTAATCTAATAAGTGAGCCAGTAACATTGCAGAAAGCATTTAAGATTACACCTACACAGGTCATTTTGGTGTTGACGGCTTCTGCTTAAGCTTGAAAACATGTGGGATGTAGGGGATCAAAGAATAAACAGGATGCTTATCCTCAATTTTTTTTGTCCAAAATGACAGCTTTGCCTCTTTTCCACATTAAAATAATGTAACAGTCTAATATTACAGCATGTACACAGAGAAGGTGTCAAAGGCAGTGGTAGCTTACAAGAAACTCCCAGCACGTTGCACGTAGATGGATGTAGGGAAAGTGATGGGTGAAACTATTATTAAATCAGCTGCATTTTACCCACAAGTCTCCATCTTTAAATCCAGGGATAACCATTCATATCCAATCCTTTCAAGACACAGTAAAGCAGAGTGAGTAAAAAGCAGCAAACTATGAGCAGCATCATTTTGGGTTGAGAAACTGTTCTGGAGATGCCGACTGCAAAATTTAACCTACCACCTACATTTAAAACCTACACACACACATCCACCCACCCTGAACTCCACCCACTCTGCAGCTCCCTCGGTGTGTGTTCCAGCAGTGTGAACACTGATATCCTATCGTTATTAAATAGACCAGCGCTGACAAGTAGACATAACATGGGAGATTTCGTGGACGACTCTGCACACAGAAGCCTCTTTCCCACATCACCATTTCGCCCTGAGGGACATGATGTTTCTCCCTCAATAAAAACCTCAATTCACAAACTTACAATCCAGAAAGAGTGTGAATGCACAGATCATTTCAGCACTTGGAAAACATATTAAGTAAATGACAGCCTTCTTCTTGAACCCCACGTTACTTCTCAACGTTGACAAATGATCACGACCAGAAAGTCTTCCACCATTAGCAACTGTGGCGCAATTACAGTGAATATTAAAACTGCATCACTAACAGCAGTGAGTGATCAGCACAACAACTTTTTAATAAGTTTGTTTCATAAGAAAATGAGAGTAGCCTTATGTTAAAACATCCCAATATCCATAATGTCTACAATGTTCACCCGTTTTATCACATGAAACTGTAACGGTCTGAAAACCCTCAGAGTGAATGGTGCTCTCACTTTGGGAGCAAGGTTGCCATAAAAACAGCGCACACTAGAACTTTACATGTGACATTTAGTGTTCACTGTGAGTCAGCAAGAACAAAAGAGGACAAAAACAGTACTTCTTCTATTCACTTCTCATAAGATTCTGTATTTTAGCTAATGATCGAGGTGGCAAAAATATTGTTGATTTTGTCTAGACGTCTGGATAGAACAACAAGCAATCAGACAGGTCTACTGTCTGAAAAATATACAGTTTATGGTTAGCATGAAACTTGAAGTTTGGAAAAACTATAAAGACAAATTACATTATCTCACAGTTTCTATCATCACACTTCAACATGGTAGCTGTAGCCTGAGCTCTGTTGTTCCAGGGGTTCGCTCTTCAGTGTAAATTCCTTTGACATTTTTCCCCGTGTGTTTGTGGGCATGTGTGTGTGTGTGTGTGTGTGTGTGTGTGTGTGTGTGTGTAAGATGACCAGGCCACCTGTGCTGCTGAAATGTCACTGCCAATCTGCAACAGAGGGCTAAAACAGGCGGGATTACAGCTCTCTGCCTGCAATAACAGATGGGTTGGCTTCCATCATACACACTGCTGAGGGGCCAGTCTGTGAGGGCAACGTCGACCTCCTTCAAAAAAACAACTAAACAACCTTTTGGCCACAGCACAAATACACACTTAGCCGTAAACAAACACACACACTAAAAAAAAAATTCCCAGGGGTTTTAAGCAAGATTGATTTTAAAAGCTTGTTTTTAACTGTTACATGAAGTGCCTTTATGTACTTAACATCAAGATACGATGACAATTTTACTACAAATTAATTTAAAAATGGAAATTACTAAGAAAAAAAAGCATTCTGAACTAAATCCCTTGTAAAGAGGGGATTATTCTGTTGCTGGGAGGTATTTCTGTCAGTATTCACATTTGTGTCTATTGTGCCATTTTTTTACAAAGTTGTACCGTGTTAAAATATAATCTTAAAATTTGAAAAAAGTTTCAGTAATTGTTCCAGTTCAAAGATAAAAAAAAAAAAAAAAGCTGGTCCAAAAATTGCTGCATTTGCTTTTTGGGGGTTTTTTTTGTCTGTTTGTTTGGTTTTGCGCGTGCGCGTGCGCGTGCGCGTGCGCGTGCGCGTGCGCGTGCGTGCGTGAGAGAGAGACCAAGGGAAACTCAGTGTAAAAATGTAAAATCGGACTGGTGGACTAAACACTGCCATATAAAGCGCTGTGATGGGGCTGTGATCCCACCAGCCTCACGGGGACAGAACAGTCAAGAAATGTGGGGTCAAGTCCGTGGATCTGTGAGAGCAAACAGTGATGAATGCACATCCAACAGATACAGGACAGAAAGACAGTGCGTGACTATAGAATCGTTATGGCAACGACAAGTTAAACATAGGCAGAGATGAATAAGTTTCCCACGAGCAGGCTCATAAGATGACGAACTACCCTCCGACACTGACGGCCGCTGCTCATCTGTAGTTATTTACCCAAGTTGACAGTTTTACCCTCTGATGATGATCCCTTCAGAATGAAAAAAAAAAGTAATAATCAGGAGTATTGTTATGGGCAGACCCAGTGCCATTAGATATATGCTACGTGCGAAACAGTAAAGACTTAGCTGAATGCCATCTGACACGTGGTTTAAGAGGCTTACATCATCATTTCTGATAACGGGACTTTTTCTCTTGTTTCCAGCATCATTCTAAGTCAACAGAAATACTTAGCAATGTGCTATATTCCAACACAACTTCAATATATCAGCCGTAATATGAGAAAAAGCCAGCTGAAACAGGCTCATGTCAAACACATCTGGTGTCCGGAGGCAATTCGGGAAAAATCAATTAGGTCCCTGAGTAAATAATTCATGTTCATAAATTTCTTTAGCACGGGTGTCAAATTAGTACTGTATACACAAAGCAGATATATGCACTAGAGCCATTTTAAGAGTGGAATGTGAAAAATGAGTGTCATACTCGTGTCATTACATGACCGTTTGAAACAAATTCAAAGTGCACTCCACTGACAACTTCAAATATTTGTCCTGTCTCTATTGACTGTAAGCATTCTTTCAGAGCTTAATCACAGCAACAAAAGACTTAAGACTTAATACTCACAGAATAGTTAATATCAGTAAGCATAATCCCAGAGGCTTTAAAGCACACACTGACAAGCATCCACACTTCCCTCGAAACACTCAGAGCATATTTAATGGGATTATCATATTGCATCACTGTGGATTATTATACTCACTCCCCATGATCTTCAGTCCACTATTGAACATGCCAGCAGCTGTTTTCCAGTTTGCTGTCACACAACAAGCTAAGTAATGCTACTATCCCCAGTCGACCAGCAGGAACATGTGAAACCGCCAGCGCTCCGAACAGTCACACAACTAACAAGGGGAGTGGACCCTTTTTGGAACAATCTTGGTATTTGGTTAGCTGTGAACTTTGATCTTTGCTTTAGAACATACTGTTTTTCTTTCTTTCTGGTAGTTTTTTTTTTTTTTTTTGGTCTGACAGATGTTACTCAAGGACTGTACATGGCTGAGGTCTTATCTGGGGGGGGTGACACTGACTGACTGAGCAAGATAAACAATGGAACAGCGCTGATCCTTAAAAAAGAATTGTGTTTCAGGTTAATATGTTACTTTGAATAATAATGGGCATTGTCATGTCAGATTGGAGAGGCTTTGATCAGGTCTTGAGTTAAAGGTTAGTATCTTGTAAAAGGAGTATGATTCACCCAAATCTATGCGCAGACAACTCTATCAGACTCTGTCTATACAATAAGCCCGGGCTTAAGTAAAACATCATTTGGAAAAGGTGATATGGAGTCACATGTTGCTACATGTTCGTTACGCTTCAGGTTTGCAGTAACCACACTTATCTGGGCTGTACTTGGATCTTTTCATTCAATGCTTGAAAGATTAAAATAAATACAGTCATCAATCATTTTATACAGGATCTTACTTTTACGATAGAATGAAATATCAAGCACAAAATCTTGCGACAGCTTCTTACAATACCTCTAACTTGGGCACTAATACACTGTGATTTATCTACCTAAAATCAAGAATTCAAATGCTAAACTAACCTGTAGAGTTTTGGCTTCATGTACAAACACTACTTTGACTGAGTGTCTGCAGGTCAGGACATATCTTTTTGTCAGTCTGATCATCACCATTTTTTTTTTTCTACACAGAGGACTGGATACGCCTGATGCCTTATCTGATTGAAAAACAACAAAAAAAAATAATAATACATACTCGTTGGGTAAGTAACAGAAACCATTTACAAATTAACAATACTCCTCTAGTTTCAGGTAAAAACATTATGTAGCCAGTGTCCAAATGCTCAGGGCCCAACGCAGGCAAATGAATTGTGGTAGTAAAAAAAATTCTGAACTTTGATAAAATAAATTGTGATATGGGAAAGCTTTGATAATTCCTTGTGTTGCTACTTTCATGCGAATCAGCTTGATTCACTTCAAGTAAAACATGTCAAACTACAAAAGTTGCTGTACGTTATAGTCTCATTGCACTAACTTCCCTGAAACATGTCAATTTAACCTGATCTAGGCCAAGTATCTAATGCTGTGAGAGTCACCTCTTTGAATAAACTGAAATACCTCTAAACTTAGAGTTCAGCCCACTGCAATTCAGCTACCTGCAGTCAAGAATCTGCACACTCAAATGCTAAACAACAAGCACAACTTTTACAACACAAACTGACTACCTGGATGCAGTTTCTGCAGGTAGAGACAGGGAATACGTTGGGTTTTTTTTTTTTGCCTATTTTATCATCATGGGTCTGCTACACAAACAGTGACAAAAGCAGCCAAGGCAAACAGATATCTGCTTGCTTAGCATGTCTTCTAGCTTTACTACAGACTGCACTGACATGTGACACATTTGTAGTAGCTTGGTCATGGACCCATACCAGCAGCACGCTTGTTGCCTTTGCGCTTTATCGTCCTACCTTTCTGGAAAGAACAAAAATCTGCATCATCAACTCTGAAATTCTATTCTCATTTCTTTTGAAAAGATTCAAACTGACTAGAATTAAATCCATTGCCGCATATAGATATAAGAACAGCAGCATCACATATATTAAAGGCCAGCATCACCTCCAACGGACAAGGTTGAAACTGCCATCTATTCATAAATAAAGCACTTCTTGGTTTACCTGTCGGTATTGGGATGTGCAGCAGGGTGAACAGAGACCGCGAACAGGAGAGTAAGGAAGCAGCTCCGATGTCCCGCTACATAAATGTATCACATGTGGAAAAAATAAGCTACCGGCGGTCCGACCAGCATCAAGGGAGATTTTTACAAAATCGTTAAATGAAAATAAAATGTATTAAAAAAACAGACAAGCCTCTTCAGGACTGAAGCCTTGTTGTGAAGCTTTCCCTGAATGAACCGGCCATGGAGGAGGAGATACGGGGGGCGGAGGAGTGCAACAGCCAGGCCAGCATTCCAGGGATGTGATATACAGTTGCGAGTGTTCTTACAGAAACAGCATCCTGCTGCATAGACAAACAGGTTGACGGTAGAGGATCAGAGCAGGAGGAGGAAGAAGGAAGACAGCTTTGCTGCTGGAGGATGCAGCCAGCATTTAGTCCTTTGTGCGTTGTGTCAGCAAGGATTACCACCGTGACGGAGGAGGAGATGAGAGGGAGGAGAATGGCCAGAAAGAGTGGCTGCCCGACGAGCGCTGCATTCAGCTTGACGTTCCCTTGCTTTCGTATAAAAACAAGCCAGTGGGCTTTGCTCTGGGCAGGCTTCCTCTGATGCTATATTCCATCACTGGGGGCTTTGAGCATCAGTAACACGGGTGTGAAGTAGACACTCTGTCTTTACAGAGCAATATGTACAAACACATGCGCATCAAGCCCTGCATGAGGATGTACAGCCCTCTTCCTTTCATAGCCCGTGGGGACACCATTCGCCCTACTGCCAATGAGCAGACAAGCAGAAGACAGAGGGGAGGGGGGAGGGGCATACATTTTAGGGGGCAGGGTCTGGACGTTTCTTGGTTGTTGTTTTTTTTTTTTTTGGTTGGGGAGGGAGCTCATTTGGGTGAAAAAAAAAAAGGGGTGGGGTTGGAAATGATTTTGATGAATGGACAGCTGCCACAGTCCTCATTTTCAGCTGTAAACTGGTTTGTGTCACCGCTGCTGCTTTTAGGTGAGGCAGCTCACAATCTCTTCCAGGCTCACTCAGAAAACAAAGATCAGAGAGGTTGTGTGTGTGTGTGTGTGTGTGTTTCCCAAAAGCTTTCCTAGCCTTGAACAATTCTCTTAAATGTGGCCACAGCTGTGAGAGACGTCGACAATATGGTTCCAAAACCAGCCAAAATGGCATTCTGCTGATAGTGGCGTACACACATGAATGTACAGCTGGTATTGGCGGGGCATGAATAACCAGTGAATGAATGGATGCTTAGGAAGTGGTTGAGACACAAGCTTATAATGAAGTTGATTACGCCACTGCCATCTAGTAAACAAAGCCTCTGCTGTCCACGTAACAGACGTGTTGGTCGTGAACATACAAAAGGAGGCATTCATTTGCACAACTCCTCTTCAAATAGACATTAATGCAGCACAAAATGCACACAAATATTCAATCAAACATTAGTCATCACAGTGGGAAGATAGATAGATACTGGGATATAGCTCCAAGGTGTGTCTGATCAAAAAAAAAAAAATTCCAGCACATATAAGTAAAGCTTTATTTAGAGCCATGATGTATTACAAAAAGAAAAAAAGTGGCAGGAAACTTATTTAGCTCTGAAAACTCAAATCATTGAGTCAAAGATTCAGCAGGTGAGCCTTACTACTTGGGACAAATCCATACTATTAATGCCTTGTGAAATATCATCTATAACCGTGAAAACGCACCATTCTTTCCGTCACATACATACTATAAATATTCTTTATGCTTTACAAAATTTATGGAAAAGCAATATGGATTTTGAAATGGAAACTGCTGTCATCAGTACCAAAGTATTTCACAGAGATCAGAGATGCTCATACAGCCTGTCAAACTGCATGACTATGTAATGCTGTCTCTCTCACAAGAGCGTGACATTTTTGCAGCTCAAACTGTCCTCCTTTAAACCAGGAACACGTTGGACAACTCTTTATTCTCGGCTGGTAGGAAGAAAAATTGACAGTGTCTTTTAGAAGGTAATGGTTGTTTGTATTTTTCTGATAATGACGTGCAATAAGTTGAGAGTGAGAGTTTTTGGCAGAACTGGACACGTGACAATTCAATGCACCTCGGACTGATATAAAAAAGATAATAAATGCTGTTTTATCTGCTTTAATAAGACAGACACAACCATTAAAGTCAAAACTGTTAGCCCATTTTTAATGTCATTCATCCATCAATTTTCTGACAGATCACAGTGGCAGCAGGCAAAGCAAGGAGTTTGGATGTCCCTTTGCACACATTATCTAGTTCCTCTCCAGCCAGAGGATATAGAATCTCCAGCAGGGTCTGGGTCATCCCAGTATGTCCCACTAGTTAAAAAAACAAAATGAGATGAGATGTTCAAACATATGGCTCCTGGCAACTCTAAGGAGCAATTGCTCTACTCGTGACCTCTTCTCCTGTCTATAAACACTCAGTGAGCCCATCCACCCCTTGGAAAAAAAGTAACTATAGCCAGCTGTATTCCCAAACTCATTATTTCAGTCTACTAAAAGCTTACTAGAACTTCTTTACCTGAAGCAGCAGTTCATTCTGGTTTTACTCCCAAACCCTGAAGGATCAACAACATCTTTTGGAAAAACACAAAGGTCTCAAACTCTGAGAAGCGCCACTTTAAAGTACTGTAGAGGTTTGCTCATCCCATGTCATGCTGGCATCTGCGTTGCTGGAGGCAACCGCAGCTAGAAGGGTCTGTTAACCCATAAAGACCAGATATGTACTTGTAAGTCTTTTCAGGCTTTCAGGCACATGCTCACTTTCAAGACTTTAAATACTGATGAACATCGGGGCGTGGTCAATAATTTCAAACAAAGAAGTTAAAAGTAAAATCTTCCAAATGTTTTTACGTTTCTCAGCCAGACAAATAGCGATACAGATGTCCCGATGAGGGCGGTGTACATGCTCAAATTGAGCTGAGCAGAGCAGAGTTGGGTGCAATGCAACCTGAAGAGGAATTATATTTCTTTTGTCAGTAATTCTGCTTTAAGCTAAATAAATCCAACAATGTGGTTTGTGAAAACTGTGCTAACAGCAGCTATTATCCACCTTTACGTGTCAATATCACACCAGTCTGAAAGCCACAAATGTCTGCTTCTTTTAAAGTTTTG
Organism: Odontesthes bonariensis; assembly: GCF_027942865.1. Lineage (NCBI taxonomy): Eukaryota > Metazoa > Chordata > Actinopteri > Atheriniformes > Atherinopsidae > Odontesthes > Odontesthes bonariensis. Next base: position 11,574,015 of record NC_134515.1, on the reverse strand, counting down.
TTAGTTTAAGCCGTTTTTTTTTTAACCAGCAACAACAAACACTGCCCCACCCCATTTAAAAATGTGGAGTAATTCCATTTACCTTTTTTTTCCCCCCCTTTTCTTATCAAAGGGGAACCAATTGATCAAGTAGCCTATATGTCACTACTCTACCAGCTTTTTACATGGTGGAAACCAACAAGAGCAGCTTCACAATATAGGACACAGCAGATGATTGAAACTTGAAACAAAGTAGGTGTGGCTGAGGACAATTCCAACTATGACCATTTGCAGCTCCTGTATGTGGCAGCTGCATCTCCGCTTCATCACCACCACCAACCAGAAAACTACAGCTGTACATTATAATGTTGTAATACTTGCACATGTCGGTTAATCTAAAACAGTCACAGTAAATCCTGTCAAGTCGAGGCACTTCTTTCTCAGCCATCGCTCCAATCAATAATGAAAACGACTTACCTCGTTTATGAATCTGTTTTTACGACTTTAAGTGGCATGAGAGTGCATGTTCCAATAATACAACACAATGAAAAGCACGCACATACAAGCTGGACGAGGTTGACCTGTTACAGCCCGTTTTTACCAGGAAAGACAATGTGACACCTTTGCCATTATTCTAAATACAGTGACAGTTGCAAGACGTGAAATCCTCTTTAACGACTGTTGGACTGACTAAAACACAACAGTTCAAAATGCATTTCTATTTAAAGCGTTAATGTCAGTTTCTAAAATTAACAACTGACGTTAGCTGTCAGTACAAGCAGCTTCCTATCAACCTCTAATATATATATCGCTATTTTTGATTATGAGGTATTGAGAATACAATTAACTGAAAGCCTTTCTTGATTTTTTTTTTTTTTACAGCTGCTGCTTGGTACACTTCATGTCAAGAGATATTTGATCAGCCATATGCTGTAACATCTATTCCTTTTGGTAAACTGTGTACAGTACACTGCGTGGCTTTATATGGATGGCAGGACTGTACGTAGCACTAGCTTGTCTAACGTTGACGCTAGCTAGCTAACCACTGTTTGGCCAACCTGCACTGGTATTAAAACTTAATTAAAGCTACTTACCAGGTCTTTGTCAAGAATATCTACTTTGTGGTCAAATAAAAATCCATGTCGCTGTCTACTACCAACGTTGACATGGTTTGTTTTGGGACAAATAAGTATTTACTTGACTGAAAGGTTTTGCTGCACACAGCCATGACAACACGCCCATGCATTGCGTCACTACCAATGCTACCTTCACGCGCTCCTCGTAATGAACAAAACAAATCATGACACGGTCTCAAATAATCATCAACCAGGTTAACTAATAACTAATATTTTTGTGACACGTGCATTGTTCATTTTAATACATACATGGAAAGAAACCATTGGACAAAAGAAGACCATAAAAAATATTTAGTTCATAACCATATCAAAGGGGTAATCTGAGTAATGTTCAATAATAATTATTAATAATAATAATTAATAAACCATGAATAGTGGTGGGGGAGAAAAAAAAGAAGTCAAACTGGTCAATTATTAGAGTCAAGGGTGCTAAATGACTAATGCTGAATTATAAACATAACCTGAATAGATATATATGAATGGTTGAAATAGACAGAGGACAAAACAAAAAAGATTAGGACATGTCAAATAGATAAACAAAACTGCAAAAAAGGTAGAAGTATATGCAAGGCAAAGCATCTTTATTTATATAGCGCATTTCATACCACAGGCAACTCAATGTGCTTTACATAAAGACAAGGCATTTAAAAGATAAAAATTAAAACACGGTTAAGTTAATCAAAGAAGAGGGGGGAAATTAAGAATATAGGAAAATAATCATTCATTCATTCATTTAAAAGTGAAGAGTGCAGATAAAATACTTTCAGGTGTCATATGCACAGCTAAACAGAACTGTTTTCAGCCTGGATTTAAACATTGTCAGAGTTGAGGCCTGTCTCACATCTTCTGGAAGACTGTTCCAGATTTTAGGAGCATCAAACTGAAACGCAGCTTCACCTTGTTTCGTCCTGACTCTGTATGTATATATGTGACAATGTCTCCAAATATTTTAGTAGTATGCTTGGTCTTTGTGTCTTGGTGGTCATGAGACCTTCAAAAGGTCAGCAACAGTCAGCTTTTCTCTATCTTATGCTGGATAGGTGCCCTTATTTTTTCTTATTTCACGTGATCTTAATTAGATGCAGGAATTGCATTCGTTTCTGACTGCAATGACCTCACATTATCATTGGCATGGCTGTGTTTTATTTTAAAATGGGGAGGGGGGCCCTCCCTCTGTAGGGTTTGCTTACAGAAGGAGGTCAGATGCCCAATTAAAGCACTGGAGTCTAAATGTACTCAAACAGTGTCACTAATATATCAAAGATATCAGATAAGGTTCTCAAAAAAGTGAAACAAACAAATACGCCACAGATAAACAGCTGGGTACTCTACTAATAGCATCAAAAAAACACATCGAATACAAAAATACTATGATATTTTTTGATCATCTGGCTTCTGTCGGTTCCTGCTGCTTTTTAGTAAAATAAGTTTTTACTTTAAGGCTTTTAAGGAGGCACCATATGGCAATTGTTCTCATAAAAAATACATGTCACCCAAATACAGACTTTTGACCTTTGAAATCATGCTGTGTACATATGATCAAACATCACACCCAACAGCTGAACTACAAAATGTGTTCCCACAGACAGGGCATTTAATAATGACCACACAAACATGTGACAGCTGCCTGTGTGTGTTGCTCTAACAGCTGTTCAACACTGCCACCTGCTGACAAATGCGCAGATTCTTCTGTTTTTGCCAGTTGCTAAATTTGCCCTTCAACTGAAACTGAGACGATGATTTTAACTGAAAAGAGTAACCGTTTATCCTCTATGATTATGCACTTCTTCACCCATGTTGTCTTGAGTCCAAAACAGTGTTCTTCATATGAATTTAAACTGCAAGACACGTTCCTTTTAATCACACAAGGGGTTGTTCTTGATGTGTGGTGCTTTAGGTTTAGTTTATTCGAGCAGGGTTTGTTTGCAGAACATTTTGTGCTTTCAGCCGAAAAATGTTACACTGTGATAATAGGTACAAAAGGTCAGGGACACTGGCTTGAAGGCTTCCCTTGAATGTGAACATGTCCAGTCCTATGGACATGTGTCCAGTCAGTGCCAGTTTTGAATAGTATTGTGCTGAAGTCTTAAGCCACTCCTTATTCATTCACGTGTTGCTAAGGAAAATGGCAAGTAACTGGTCTGAGCACCTTTATTTTTCAACACTGTCTAAACCCTCTTAGACAAGCTTTCTTGTGATTTCTTTCAGTAGTCTTCTGGAATAGTTCTCCAGGCTTCTTGAAGGACATTTCAAATCTCTTCTTTGGCTGCCTTTTTTTTCCGTTCTCTGTCAAGATGATCCCACACTGCTTCAATGAAGTTGAGGTCCGGGCTCTGGAAAGGATTCATCCCTCCATCAGACCTGTTGTCGCTTATTTTCAGCCCACTTCTTGTGTCATTTGGCACAGCTCAGCCTTTTCTCCCTGTTTCCCTTCCTTAAGAATGGCTTCTTGACAGCCACCCTTCCATGGAGCCCATTTCTGATGAGGCTTCAGTGAACAGTCGCTTTCTTAAATACATCACTTTCAGATACTGTGTGTCAGCTGCAGAAAGTTTTTCAGGAAACACTGCACATCATGCTGAGATATGCCACAGTTCCAGCTAATAGCTCTTTGGGTGTCAATTTGTGGCAAAAATACTATTTTCATGTCTGTCAAACTGTTATCTTCAGCATTTTTTTGTGTGTGTGGCAACTGAAGAAATTACAAGTGGTTGCTGGTGACAAAGTGCTTCTTTGATATGTTGTCTATTATGTGTAAACACAACACTGGTTTGTCCCTCACATTAAGGTGCCTTCTGTTCCTCAAATGACTCATAGGTCAGTGTTACGTGGTTTCACAGAAAATAAAAAATAATGAAATAAAAAAAGGTACCTCCAAAAAGGGTCAGGTACACGGTGTTGGAAACATTCCTGAGATTTTGGTCCAGCTTGGCACGATAGCATCACGCAGTTGATGCAGATATGTCGGCTGCACATCTATGAAGCCAATCTCCCGTTCCACCACATCCCAAAGCTGCTCTATTGGATTGAGATCTGGTGACTGTGGAGGCCATTGGTGTGTTGCTGCCTTTCTTGGCCAGGTCATCCTTGTGAAAGAGGTCTTGATCTCAATGTGTCTTTTATCTGGTTAAATAAAGGTTTAATAAAAAAAATAAATAAAAAGTTTACTCATTTTCATGTTCAAGAAACCAGTTTGAGATATGAGCTTTGTGACATGGCGCATTAACCTGCTGGAAGTAGCCATCAGAATATTGGGTACACTGTTGTCATAAAGGGATGTCTATATCTATACATACATACATACAAAAGCTGTCAAATATACATATATATACACACACACATATCTATAGATATATATCCATTAATGCATTCAATTTGACATATTTATAGAACATAGAACAGAATATTTATAGAGGCATGTTAATCTTGCCTAAAAAGCTAATTTTGCATTAAAAGGTTAAATTTCATTTAACTTGTGTTCATTTTGAGAGCATGTAGGATGCAAAAACACAGGTCTTTTATAGACCAGTTAGAGAGAAATGTTTGCATAATGGAAGATGAGCTGCTGCCTGGTCGCCCACACAACTCAAGGTTGATAAAAAATAAAAAAAAACTCTACAGTTCATATTCTAACTAATGTGTAATGTGTCCAACAGCCCTTTTCTTCCCACAGTTCAAATGGATGTTAAATCTGAAAAGAAAGTGTTGATATTCTTTTATGTTATGAAACCGTTCTATTTGTATATATCAAGTTTTAACATCCCTTTTGAGTTTGTCATTAAACTAATGAACTCTATGTACTATACAGACATAAAGAAAGTTCAGTTTGGGTAATAATAGTTTATTGATACTTCTAGCTGTCAATTTAATGTATGGTGTCTTTGAGAACTACAAATATGGCAACTGCAGGGTAATCATCCTTCTTCAAAGGATGGAAATGTTGCCGGCCCCTTTAATATGACACCGACACTCCTTACATTTACACATTGTAGAAGGCTTAATACTCCAAATACACCCTCCTCATTATGCCAGAGGAGCATCTTGACTAAATGTATTTAGCTTATAAATTAAATAAATTAAAGCCAACAAAAGCCTTTAGATAGCCTTGTACAAATACAAAGAAGTAAATAAACTAGTCTGTATTAAAAGAAAATTTGAAGTATCAAATCTATTACATCACAGTAATGGCAAGCTGCTCGGAGGTGCCAGAATGATCCCAAACACATAAAAAAGTCCCATAAGGAGGTTGAGCTTGGCTGTTTTCTGGGGGATCTTGGCGTAGCATCGGCTCCTGAACTGCTTCTCCAGGGGGAAGGCCATGGGCAGCGTGAGCAGAGGTAACGCCATGCTGATGGTGTAACGGGTGGCGAGGATGCAAAAGAGCACATAAGGGGCAAAGAGCAGGAGGTTGTAGAGGACGTATGACAGCGTGGGGCCTATAAGGATGGCCAGGGTGACGATGCCCGCTTGCTTGTCAGAGTCCATGTCCCTTGTGTTGTTGCTGTGGAGGATAGCTTCTGTGTTGAGGGCCAGCGGGACGGCGTATACCAGAGGCAGCACCGAGAGGTAGCCAACCTGCACGGCGTGGGCGAACATGACTGCCAGAGGGCCGAAGGTAATGAGGATTACTACGTCTCCCAGGGCCACGTACTTGAAGCCAATGCCTGGTTAAAAGAGCAAACAGGGAGCCAAATTTAAACTGATTACAAATTGTCAACAAATCCCAAAAGTGCAGAGGTATAATATCACAGTTTGGTTCATACTTTGCAATTTTGCAATATGTGGAAAAATGTCTGAGGCTCAAAGGCTGAAATCCTTTTCATAGTAAGCTGCTATGACTAAAGAAGCCCTCCAGAAGGTAGCATGGCATTCTCTTAAGTTTGGGGTCTCAAACCTTCAGTGCTGCAGAGTGTGAAACTGTCACATTAAGTTCCATTGAATGGCTTAAACTTAACATTCACTCTGTCCTGCATTTCCCGTAACGTGACAACAAATAAAAGCTAATCTCTGTTATACATTTACCAGAGATATCACATCAGTAGCGACATCGCTGACATTAAGGGGAGACTAAAATACCTTCACGTTCCAACATAATGAACATTTTACTCACATCAACAATGAGCCGTTTCCACTTCTAGAGAATAACCATGGCTTATACTGTGCGCTATCAAACTAACCAAACAGAAACAAGTTTCTGAGGAACTAAACCCTTGTTCTTTTTCTTTTGCCTGCGACCAAGGTGACATGTTGTTTGTGCCTTCTTCCTTGAAACTGTGGCTCTGGTTCATAAGCACTACTCTGTTTATTACAAAACGCTGCCCTTTACTATCACTATCTGTTGGCACTTCGCAGCTTAGTTTAATTACTCCAAACCAATGGGACCCGATGTCTCTTTTCTATTCAGTGCCATTTCAAATATTTGTTTGGTAATTGGCCGGAATACAGCTGCAGTCAGCTTTTGTCCTTCAATAAAATATGACAAGAGTGATCATGACTATGCATGACTGTGCTATGCTCCTGCCATCATGTGCTTTTCTTTTCTTTTTTTAAGGGTCATCAACATGAAATGCTGCCGAAAGCAGCTTAAAGTAAGATGTGTGTTTTTATGTTGATTTGGCTGACTGATTAATAGTGAGACAGCAATTCAAGAAACTCGGGTTTATGTTCGACTTACCTCCTGTGTATAAAAAAGAGCTGGAGAGTCCCCCAAAATAAATAAGGGCTAGGTGCTCCAGCCTAAGTGTAGACAGGAAGTAGAGTAGAGTGGCACACAAGCACCCCAAAGAATATAACAAAGCGCCAAACATGACAACATCTTGTGGCGCCAAAATTTCATCCACTAGAGTCCTATCATCACTCTTCTTGTGGTCGATTCCTTTAGAGAAGTCATAGTAGGTGTTTACAAGGTTTCCTGCCCCATGGACGACAAGGACAGCAACGGCGCACACCAACAGGATGACCAAGTCCACAGAACCCTCCAGTTTGTACGCCAAGGCGCTGCCAAGGGCCACAGGCGTGAGCGAGGCGCTGAAGCTCCACGGTCTCAGCGCGAGCACGTAGGCCGCACACTTGTGTCTGACATCTGAGGAGACCCGGGCCATCCTCGACATAAGGTCAGTGGCAGAACGGTGATTTTGCACAGAGTTATTTACACCTGTCTGCCACTGTTGGCCATTATGACCATTAGATCCAGCCAGTACAAATGTTTCTGCCCTGCTTTGCCTCTGCTCTTTAGCCATTCCTCTGCGAGGGCTCTGCACCTTCAGCAAAACTTCCAAGTGTTTGTCCGGTGTTCCTGTAGGAATAAAAAACACACGAGTAAGGTCACAAGGAAGACAGCAGCTAAGGTTTAATTTTTCTATTAAAATGAGTTAATTAAGAGTCCAAATATATTGTTAAATATGTGTATATATCTATACACCATTTGTTTGTTTTAATTATTTTTGTTAATTTAGGGTATCCCTGAAGTCTTTTGCATGCTTTTGTCCCACTGTACTCCCATTTTGTGTCATGTTTTGGTCGTACCGTGTCTCTTTGTGAAAATTTGACCCCTTTTTATCTTACAGATCTTCTGTTTATTCAGACAAGAGGCCCACTGACTCCTCAGGCTACAGAATCTGTGCCCAACAGGTCCGATCGGTAATCTGTCCAAATCGCAAATACGGAGTTGATTACTTTCTTGAAATAACCTGATGATTACAAACTTTCAAGGGAGTATTTGGAAACATTTATTTCATATTTAAGATAACTACTTCATTGTAGGTATGCATATAAATTGCATGACAAATCCTGTTGCTGCAGTCTGAAACTAAGTGGGCAGTCAGACACTTTACGTGGGTGGTTTTGAAGCAGAGTACTGGCCACCTATCAATCTTGACAGTACACGTGGCATTTTGTCCGGTACCACAAACACTCAAATGTTAATTCAACTACGTGCAAGAGAAATCATCACACTCGCCACCAAGCACAGAGCCAAGGAAAGACTAACGGTCTGAGGCTAACTACTCAGATTATAGGATTAAAGCTAGCAGGGTAGCCGCCGAGCTAATGTTGATCACAGAGAGGAGGAAATGTCTGACATCAGCAGCTCTTACCTGCTACGTCTCCAGTATCCGACACAAACTCTGTTTTTCTACGCTTACAAACATATTTCTGAGCACACCGAGCCTGGTGCTGGTAGAGGCAGACGGAGATATTACGTGTCAACTCCGAGGGTACGTGACTGGCTGGCCGCTGGAAGCCCTACTGCACCTGACAGGCGCCATTTCCTCCGTCACGAGTGTAACGTCATTAGTGGTCGAAGAAATCGTATCTCGTACAAATGGGTTCCGCCTTCAGTTTTTTCGTCTTAACAGAAATATTTAACTAGGTTAAAAAAAAAGATAGTCCAAATTCCAATTGGGGAACACTATTCTAACCTATTTAACACAAAATTTAGGGATTTAAGGGGTATGGCTAACTGGGGGAATTGGAACTGAGAGTCAATCAAGGAGAATTGGACATCATTGATACAAGTGTGCTGCATAACCTCAATTCTGAATTTCCTCCTTTTAGTCAGGGTGTGTATGTTACCATTCACAGCACTGATCACATGCACCAAACAAGATTATTTAAAAGTCTCAGCACGGAAGCAGAGACGCTTCGTTATACTGTAGCTCCCTGGTCCTGGATGGTGCCAAGGATCCAGTGTTTACTTTTTCTGCATGCCATCTTTGGAAACAATGCTCAGATGACTTATCTACTGTAAATAATAGATAAGGTGAGAATGACACCCCCGTGTACATATTTGACCTATGATCCACTATCTAGAGCTGTGAAAGCAGAAATTCTTCTGGTGAATGTGAAAGAAATTGAAGGTTTCAGGTTGCAACTTAAAGAATCTAGAGGAAAGAATTCAACATGTTTTTTTTTTTGGCTACCTTGTGGCTAAAAGTTATCAATTCTTTCTGATAATATTCTCAAAACCTATCTATTGACTTGTCACCAGTTGCTAAAGCATAGACAGAAATAATATAATTAATGATTACATTTTTAGATTTCTGTGTTCTGTAAGCCAAGCCAGTGAGTCATAGCAACACCAGAAACCTGAAACTGACTGCAGTTGTGTTCGTTACATCTGCACTCTTCCTGAAATTTCAAGTCAGAATGCTACTTGAAGATAAAAAAGAAGAACAGCTTAGTGTTTATCGCTACCCTACAACATGCTTCAGTTGGAGTCCTGACTTGACCTTGTATAATCAGAATAAAAAGGAAGTAAGATTTTAACTAAGTACAGTAGCAGAAACAGATCACATAATCAGTCCCTTTTAGGCCACTGGCTCATTCATAATGTCACACAAATATGATGCCACGACTGGATTACAGATCTGACCTTAGGCCTCCACTTGGTATTGGTCATTTCCCAAGATTCTTAACAGAAATATAACATAATTTTTATTAGAATTATGGCCCTTGGAGTTCTATACAAGTTCTGTTTATAGCAGATATCTCAACACACCGCACCCAAAAATCACTTGACACATGCAATGTTATCAGAGTATCAACAAAGGTGGAATGTAACAAAGTAAATTTACTCAAGCATTAAGTACAAAATTGGAATAGAAATACCTTGTTTTTCCATAAATTGGCCTTTACATGTGATGATGATGTTGTGGCATTATATCTTAGTGTAAAAGTCACAGGAGCCATTATTTCTGAAATTAGTTCATTCTTTGCAGATCTTCATCTTTTCACGTGGCTGACATACACCTTTGAGGATCATTTCTGCCAGAAAGACTGTGTTGTGTGATATGCTTTATTAGATGGGAGGTCAAAAGTATTTTTCCTGTCCTTTTTATATATAAACCTGGTTACGTCTTTATACAAATAATGCAATATGTTTACATTCCTCTTCTAACTTCTGTTTACAACATCCTGCCACCTTTAAAAAAGAAAAAGAGGGAAATATCAGCCCTGAGCTCTTGCACTCCTCTATTTCTATGTTTCTATTTGATTAAATTCCTCTGTGGCTCTACTTCTACTCCCCCTGGTTCTGTTTCAGGGCCTGTGATATCTTCACCCGATTCAGTGCCCTCATGTTTTGGACTCCAAAGGGTATGAGTAAAACAAGAGTGTGTTATAATCTGGGAGCCTGCTTGATCTGTGGTTTTACATACTGTAAACACTGCCCAGCGATCTCATATCCTTTTTGATTGTGATACCTGAAATGTTGAAATTATGGATTCTGCTCTTGCATGAGCTGATATCAGATTATTTTTACTTCATAGCATCCTTATTAGCAAGCCACAAACTTGTGATCTCCTTGAACCCTGCAGTGACTAACAGCACTGTGAACTAAATCAACTTTTCCAAGTCAGTGCAAACTGTAGGTGGTTCTTGTTAATGTTCAAAACGGTATCGTGGTCATGTCAACAAGGCAGCTTTTGAACTTTGCAGAAATGAAACTCATATTAAATTGTTTTACTAGAATCTGGGTAATTCGATAGGTCACATAGTCTTTTCTGCCCTGCCTCAGTGTCTGTGCTTTTCTTTTCTTTTTTTCACAGCAGTATTACATAAACCTTGAAAATCCTGTCCTGAATAACCCATCTGATTCTGCTTTAAAGGAGCTCTGGTTGCAACAAGTGGTGAGACGGACAGTGCGCGTTTGGTTTTCATTAGATCGTCTCGACACTGACCCCCTGCCCCAGCAGCAGAAATGTGAAGCCAGCCCGCTGGCAGGCGCGCTGTGCGGAAGAGAGCCGAGCGGAGCTGATGTGCAGTCTGCGCTGCTCTCACTATCCGGTCCGCAGGCTGGACTGCAGCTCTGAGAAGCTATCCAAATAACACGCCAATGATGCGTGCCATGGCCAAGAAGTAGTATCCAAGTGCATTGATGGTAAACTAGTCTTCGTAGAGCGAAACCCTATTGTTGTTTCCTGGAGGTGTGATATCGCAACCATGGTGTGCTGTCGGACTCTCAGAAGTTTACGGAGAGGTGATGGGAGCTTCGCTCCTCTGCTGGCCGCTGCGCTGCTCAGCCTTCTGTTTGCAGGGATGCAACTAACCACAGCGTTTCCCTCCTGGAGGTTAGAGGTATGCTGTGACCACTTCATGACACGGAAGAGCTACTTGGTTCAGAGGCTATTTATCATTTCAAACAACTAGTCTCCAAATTTTTATTGCGAACTTCATTCAGAATTCTTAACTGCAGAATTTGCTCCATCTACCCATCATGCTACACATTAGGAAGGCAAAATCTATAAATGTTAGCTGATTGTCTTATCAAAGCCCATGTATTTCTAACAGTAACAAACTAGGTTCTGCACTTGGGCTGTTTAATTCCTATTCACTCTCTTCAAATTGCAGAAATTGTGGATGTAAATGTGAAAGTTTGATAGGCTATGAACTGAAATCAAGTGATTATTTTGTGGGACATTTATCCCCTGAATTTACAATAAATAGAATATGATTGATAACTTTTTTACAATAGGTTTAGTGACATTGTGTACATTTGGGGAAAAACTGGGAATATTCTACAACTCTTTGAGGAAGTTTGTACTTTAGAGGAGATATCCAGATGGTTAGATGAGAAGAAATACCTTTAAAAAATATGTTCAATCAGTATTCTCTGTCTATACACTTTCAGAGACTGTGTTTCTCTTTAAATGTATCATCAGTGAGACATCAGCAGATAGAATCACTCACTTATAGGCATCAAATCCTGTTAATGTTCAGTTAAAGCTAAACTGGATGATGAATAACCAGAATTAGCTTAGGCAGCGGAGTGGATCCCCGTACAGTAATATGCTCTTTCACATATTTTAGTCATTGCCAGCCACCCACTGCGATACAGAGCCGGAGGGATAGCTTTATGTCATTTCCTTTACCACACAACTCTCATTAAGTGTCAATCAAGAAAACAGCTGGCGGGGATTGCATAACTGCCTTAGATAAGCTGCAGGCAGGTTTAGAAAGATATGGACAAAATCTAAACTTTGTTGAATAGAGCCTTCTGTGTTTCTGAGACAGAATGAAAATCATAATCCCTTGTTTAGCAGTTTGAGGTTAAACTCTTCCAGACTCCCCTCAGGATCCTCCGAGATTTGTCCTCAAATGTTTTGCTCTGCAAATCAGCACTCACTGCTGGCTTCTAGGTTGCTTGTTCAGGTTCTTATGGTTTGTGTTTCATCTCAATTTGAGCCAGAGGGTGAGAGTAGATGTGCAGTGAATATAACACAACACAGAAAAAGCTGGTCTGGCCGTAATACATCAAACGCCTCACAAGTCACTGAACACATGACTTCAGTGTGTCAACTGAGGTCAGGGCAGCAACTGCTGTACAAAACTGTGGCCTGTGAATGTTATTCAGTAGAGAAACATATTCTTTATTTCAGAAAAGGAGTCCTTATCAAGTTTAACAACAATAGTGGAACAGTCCACCAGACTGCCTGACCCTGTTTCACTATTTTGGGAAGGAAATAAAGGAAGTACTGCATTTATTAGTCTTGACTGGGCGAAGCAGGAACAGGAACCAGAGGATAGGGTGTAGGATACAAATTGAAGGGAGCAGCTTTTATTTTTGATTTCCTTCTTCAGCATTTTACCACAGTAAAAAAAAAAAAAAATGGTGAAGTTTAAGTTGCATAATTGACATGACTGTGTACACATTTAAATCTTCAGGAAACTTGAAAAACAACAAAGTGTCTGCACTCAAAGAAGGGGGTAAGATATGTTGAACTGGGAATCTCTTCATGGAGGATTTTGTGTTGTTATTCTGACACTGATCTGCTCATCAGTCCTGAACTAAATACAGTTTACATGTTAAAGTGTACATGTTAAAGAAATTAACTGATTAAGGCTTTGTGGGCTATCTTGTTTTCATGTCTTCTATGATTTTGCATGGATTTGTATTGGCTATGTTCCACAGCTCTGTATCAGAAAAGAACTGAGAACAAAACAGCAGTTAGCAGTCTTTTTGTTTGTTTTTGCAGCCTTTAGCAATCGCAGAAATGTCTGATTGAAAGTTGCCAGTCGAGCCCAACCAACATTGGATTTTTTTATGTTGACGTTGATACATATCGTTATGGAGAAAAAGATTCAGATATCCACATATCAGTCAGTAAAAGCAATATTTGATTGCAAAATTACTGCTAAATACACACTCCTTCAATATCATTTGCTGCTGTTCTGTAAAAAAAATCTGTCACATTACTGACTTCATTGTGTGCACTCGTTTCATTTCAGCTCTTTTCTTCTGAGCCTCTGCTGTCATCTACGATCATGTCAGTTTCATTCTCCTGCTCTGCGTTGCTTTGCGTGTTTTTGTGTATATGTTAGACAGAATGCACAGCCACCACCCCAAAGCTCTCAAACTAAGGGGAAAAGTTTTTAGGCCCTTTCAAGTTTTCCAGATTTCTTTTATGTTTCAGACTCATCTTAAAATGGATGTGATTTATTTCCTTTTCCTCATCATACAAACAATTACATTTTCCATAACGTCTGAGCAAAAGCATATTTTTGAGTTTTTGATACATTTCTTTTACAAAAAAAAGTAAAACACTGATATATCCCATTTACACAACTATTCAGACCCTTCGATTACCAACTGACGAAAGCACCTTTGGCAGCCTCAAGTCCTCTTGGAAATGATCCTCCCAGCTTGGCATACCTTTCCTTTGGAAGTTTCTCCCATTCACAGTGGCAGAAGTTTTGCAGCTAAACTGGGCCTTAGTGAGTGTGAGTGCATTTTCAGTTCTCTAAAGCCCCTTCGGAGAAGAAGTAGGTGAAAGCTATTTTGCTTTTGGGCACTTGAAAGGCTTCAGAAAACATTTTTGTATCCTTCTCCAGATCTGAGCCTTGACATGATGCTGTTTAGCAGCTGTTCTGTCAGTTCTATTGACCTCACGGCTTAGTTTTCTGTGAGATCTTAAATTGACAGTTGTGTTTACTTGCAATTGTTATCAGTTAATTCAGGGGCACAGATGGACTCCAGACAAGGTGCTCAGTTGGAAATATAGGAAAATGTGGAAAACTTTTAAGTGACGGAAAACTTTCTGAATATACTGTCAATAAAATATGTTGGAGAGGGGAAGTGATGGGATCATAATGTTCTACCAATGTATTTCTCAATCTACAGTACTGTGCAACAGTCTTCTGCCACCTCTCATTTCTTTATATTTTTCTTCCAAGCAGCCAGACTTTCTTGTAATCTTTTAAAGTGCTTTCTCCAGGCACTCTGAAGGTCTTTCAAGTTTTTGGCTTTTGGCTGCTGTTTCACTTCATTTCAGTTCCGTCCTTGTACCTGGCCATTTTGAGAGGAATGTGATTTTTGCTTGAAAAGCCACATAACACTGACTTTTGACTCATTCAGTCATAAAAAAAAAAGGCACCTAACACACCTGGCAAATGACTTATTTTAAAATGTATACTTAGGCCCTTTTTAACTAGCAGCCAGTCGCAAAGACACATAATTTGTTCCAGTTTCTTTAGTTGCGTCCAATAAAAAAGCAAAGATAACTCAGTTAGCTTGACATAAAATAGTATTGCACCAACAAGATAAATATTGGGGAGTTATTAGCAGAAACTTGGTATATCTCAGCACGGTGTGCAGTGCGTCCTTAAAATTTTTGAAGAAACTGGACAAGTGGAGGACAAAATAAAAAGTGTCAACATTAAAAAAAACTATCTACAACAGATGTATGTTATCTGAAAGTGACGTCCTTAAGAAACGAAATTCCAGAAAAGACCTGACACGGTCCTGAGAGATGCATCTGGACCCTCAGTTGATCCATCTACTGTCCATCAAAGCCTCATCAGAAATGGTCTCTGTGGATGGGTGGCTGTCAAGAAGCCGTTCTTAAGGAAGGGAAACAGGGAGAAAAGGCTGAGCTGTGCCAAAGGACACAAGAAGTGGACTGAAAGACATCACAAGAAAGCTTGTCAAAGAGGGTTTAGACAGTGTTCAAGAATAAAGGTGCTTAGACCAAATATTGATATTCAAGCTTGTTGTACAAACTCTGTTTTTGCCGGTATTTCCATTTATTTTTGCAGATGTTTCAATGAATCACTAAATTCTTTTTTTCTTGGCAATTTAAAAAGAAACGAGGAGTTGCTCAAGACTTTGAGTATTGACCAGGTATTGACCAGCATAATATTTTGACATAGTAACTACTGTGAAGACACAACCTGACTGCACCATTTGTCTGCTTAGTTGTGAAGCAGTAGGAGCCGTTAGAAAAGCAATGCTAAGGATTTATTTCCCCACATTATATTCTTTGGATATCAAAGTTTGAGAACGTCATTAAAATGCACGCAAATACAATTCGTAACTCTGAAAGAGCCATTATAGCGGTCATTAGTCAACAGACAGGACAAGACACATTCTTGTTGTAAAGCACAGAACAGGCTTCTTGGGTCAGAATCATGGCCTCTCTTCAAGTGTTGAAAAGAGGATTTATTACTTAAACCCATCTCCATAAAAAGTTATAGATTTATCAACTGGTGCTATCTTGGAATATTGCATTCATGGAGAACCATATTTTAACTTCAGTCAGAGAATATTTATGAAATCGCTTAAAAGCAAAGCACCCATCGACGGCCTTTTAAAGCTGTAAAAGAGTGCAGAATCCAGATGTGATTATCTGGAGTTGATGTTCCACATCCCCAAAGAGATATCAGCCACAGTGGATCTATGAAAAGGCTCATACCTAATATTGTTAAAACATCTTTACAGCTGACCAGTGCCACTTTCCTTTAGATGGAATGCCTTTGCTTGAAAATCAAATATCCAACTTTCTTGAGCAAAACACTGAGATAGGAGCTGTGCTTGTCAAAACAACAAATACTGTCTAGCGCCTGCGGCTACAAAGGTTAGACCCAATAACCTTCACTGTGCTAACCAAATGGAATTATTTATTTCTAAATTCCTTTGAAAGCCTCAGCTGTACTGCTTTCTACATGAGAGAAGGGCCAGGCCTCAGGTCCTAACATTACCTAACACTGTGAGGTGAATCATTAAAGGTTTTTGCTTTGTCCAAGGAAGAAGCTCACACCACTGTGTTGCTCATCGGGATCCGCAAAGAGGCCCGGTCACAAGTGCTTCACCTCTCCAGGAACAAGCGCTACACCCTGACCCCAGAGCAGCTCAAATGGGACAAGTTCAAGCTAACATACAAGTATTTGCTCACAGTCTCCTTTACACTCTGCACAACAACTTTCAAGAGCTTTCATGGATGTTGGAAATATTTTCAAAAATATTTTCAAAAACAGAGAGAAAATGCATGCAGCTGGTTGTCTACCAGAGGTTGGTTTAAGTCATCATCTGACAATGACCACTATACAGAACTCTGGGCTTTCATTTGAGGAGAAGAGGAAAATTAAAAAGCACACAGGGGACCTCTGCACTCACACTGCAGTGGCTTTGCTTCAAAACAATTTGGACCGTACGACAGCAGCTTTTCACAAAGGTTCCAGCGACTGTACTCTTTCTGGAGCTGTGAAATGATCCCATAAAGTCTTCAATGGGAAGATTAGATTAAACTAAAGAGGCTCAATCACTGAGTTTTGGTTAGCCAACAACCTTAAGTGAACAGAAGATAAGCTTTTGCCAAATTTTGAATAGTTTTTGAATTAGAGAAATATAATAAGTATCAGTGTAAATCTAACCCTGGCTGAGATGCAGAAGAATATGAAGTCTCGGTAATGGAGCTGTACTTGCAGTGCTTGTGGGATTTCTTGTGTGTCTGAACAGTAGCCATTGTGTTTTGGCAGATTCTTCCACTGTGGAGGAATGTGTGCACAAACCTGAACTGACTACGCAATGCTGTTGTTTCTCAACAGGTTGCTCTCCTTCCCTACAAACTTGATAAATGCCAGCGACACACGCCGAGGCATTGCCAAGGCTTTTGGCATGTGGAGCGACGTGTCGCCGTTCACATTCAGAGAGGTGCCAGCGGACGAAGAGGCAGACATGCAGATTGGTGGGTACACTGCATGCGGCTGTATCAGTCCCCAACAGATGTTCCTTGGCTCTGAGCTCCAGACTTCTGCTTTGTCGTTACTGTTTCTCTCTCCATGCTGTCATCGCCAAAATGTCTTAGCCTCCAACTCATTAAATCACACTACTGTATATTATCAAACTCATACTCAGCATGATTCATAATTCCAAGTGAAAAAGTGAATGCTTGACAACTTCCATATGTGTCAGCCTAAGGCAAAGCAGTCAAAATCATGCTTTATCTGTCCCTCTGAGTGGACTCAAGGGTCCTCCATAAATTCTCATGACAGCGAGAAGCATAGTCATCATGCAGGGCGAAGGCTTAGCAAGGAGGTATCTGTCTTTTGTAATTAATCATCTTTCTGCACAAAGCAGAAATAACGAAATCGGGGCTTCCCTTCCCGATTATGAGATATGTGTCTCTTTGTTTTGGCAGGCTTCTACCCCGTCAACCACACAGACTGTTTGCAGTCCTATTTGCACCATTGTTTCGACGGTATCACAGGAGAATTGGCTCATGCTTTCTTCCCGCCAACAGGCGAGATTCACTTTGACGACCACGAATACTGGATTCTGGGAGACATGCGCTTCAGCTGGAAGAAAGGCATGCATCTTCATTATGTTTGTTGAAACTGCTGATATTTAAACCCCCTATGCGATGAATGCAGCTGACTCTGAACTGGACCACAACATGGGAAACTAACCGGCATTATCTCCGTTGCAGGGGTTTGGCTGACTGATCTTGTCCATGTGGCAACTCATGAAATAGGCCATGTCCTTGGACTCATGCACTCCATGAACCCAAAAGCTATAATGCACTTGAATGCAACTCTGACAGGGCGCAAGCTAATCACGCAGGATGAGGTGTGGGGTTTGCACCGTCTCTATGGTACGTCCTCATGTTTCTTACATTCTTATAAGAATGCAATGCACTTGTTTTTTGTAAAGAGCAGTGGAGGATTTGGGGCTTATCTGGTTTGAATAACACATAATTCATCCAAAAGCTCTTGAAAGAATCGAAGTTAAACAGGAAGTCCAGTTCTCTTGCTGGGAACAGACTACATGATGGCCCAACTTGACAGATCTGGGGCATTGGAAGCAAAAATAAGTCTTCAATAGTTGCACAAATCTTGGACCAGTTTTCCACCTGGTGGAACTTTTTTCAAAATATTCCATGAAATTGTTGTTTAACATGCTTACAGCAAAAGTGGATCCAAATACCCAATCAGCTGTCATGAGAGATGGCAAGCTCCTATTAGTTGCAGTCCAACGTGCAGTCTGCCATGACTGTAGGCCAAGTCAGGGCAAAACATTTAAGTCTTAAAATGATGGTCTAATCTGACACAGTGATTATCCCAAAGTGCAAACACATTTTGTAGTCTGATCCTGGCATTAGAGGAATTACGTTTCTATATACACTTGTGAAGAACCAGCAATACAAAATCTGTGATTCATTTTTGGTCAGAGCGAACAAGAATGTAGACCACAGTGTTTGTCTTTGACGACTGACAGTGAAAGCCAACGTGGCATTAATGAATACTGTATAAACTACTCGTGAGTCATCATTAGTGTGTACTAAAGTGAATCATTTTCACTGGCATGAAAAGCAGATCAGGGATCCAGTTTCTTTTGCTGCTGACTGAGAAGTGCTGTCTGGTCCTCCTCCTGCTCACTCCATCTCCCCCTCTCTTCCAGGATGTTTGGACCGGTTATTTATCTGTCCTGCCTGGGCTCGAAAAGGCTATTGCGACAGCAAACGCAAGCTGATGCAAAAGCACTGCCCCTCCAGCTGTGATTTCTGTTACGGTAAGACAGCAGAAAGCAGCAGCAGTCCAGAGGAAAAGAAAAAAAAAAAAAAAAAAAAAAAAAGGTTTTCACTCAATTGAGCAGCGCAAGGAGCTGCTGTGAACCGTTTGCCAATGGAGCAACGGGAGCCAACAGGTCCAGCCACACAGAGTTGTGATGGAGGTTTTCAAGAATCTGATTCGAGGGGAAGATTACACTGTCCACTGACAGAGTTTTATATTGTGTTTCTGGAAAACAGCAGCATTTTCTTAGAGGCTCAGTAGAGCCAGTACCTGTGGATGGCTGTATTAATGAGAGCTGCTTTACACTAAGTCTCTGACACATCAGCAATCTGAATCCCTAAGCCTCTTTAGGTTTACAGTGGGATGCTCTGGTGTTGAGGTCTCCTGTTGCACAACAGGAAATGGCTCCTCTTAACGATCACAGCCCATAGATTGTTGTGGCTTTCAGAGATTTTTGTCAGCAACAAGGGACAGTGTGGAGACACATGATGATACGATTCCTGGCTCAGAATAATCTGTTCCTCATTGTTGATTGGGAGACGTAGTACGGCTGTGGAAAATTCCTAAGTGACTCCAAACCGCTGGAATTTCAGACTGTGGCTTGAGGGTTAGAGACACACAAGGTCAATTTGGATTTTTGCGGCATTAACGAGAATGACTGTTTCTTAGGCAGACTATGAGTTGATCACAAGCTGGCCTGTTGTGTCTGTCAGCAACCAGATGGGAGAGATTATAGTGGTGTTTGCCATGGCATATGATAAGTGTCTGAGGTGATAAGGTTTGCATCAAACCTTTTAAACTTCATCATTATATTTGTACGGGAAAGGTGCCGTCTCCCGATTATAAAAGACACTGAGGTATAAGGTAATCTCAGCTCTCTGTAAGCTCCTCTGAGTAGTAGAGAACATTTTAGGTTCAATAAACCTTTACATTTATTAACGTGGTGCACCTGTTAAAAGTGTTTCCTTTCCATCCTCCTCAGAATTCCCTTTCCCCACGGTCCCTCCAACTCCGACTCCCCCGAGGACTAAACACAAACTGGTCATCGAGGGCAAGAAGCTTACTTTTCGTTGTGGGAAAAAAATTGCATCAAGGCAAGGCAAAGTACAGTGAGTGTCTCTAATTTTTTATCCGTTTTGAATCAGTCCACGTGGCTGCAGTGATGCTATAGTGTTGCATTGAATGGTTTCTGAAGTCTGACTCCTGTTGCAGCTGGTACAAAGACGGGGAGCTGCTGGAGTACTCTCGCCCAAACTACATCTCCCTGAAAGGCGACCACATCACTATAGTGGCCAACGCCATCAACGAAGGCCTGTACACGTGTATTGTGAGGAAAAAGGATAAAGTTCTCACTAACTATTCGTGGAGAGTACGTGTGCGTTTCTGAGGGCCCCGTCAGCTCGACCGCATGCTGAACAGGACACAAGGGCACATATTTCAGTTTTTGTTTTTGTTTTTAAACACCCTTCTTGTATCACCCACATAGCATTATCTACTGTTGACTGTCATTCTTAAATGCATTGTCTTATGTGCAAATAATAAACGCTCCATAACAGGTAGCATTAGCGCGGAAACATACTACCCGACTGTGAAAAGCTGTTCATGGCAGTCAATGAAGTTTGCGTTTTATTTGGTGATGAAGTCTGAGCAGATCTTAACAGCTGACAGCTTTGGGACAATTAAATCTACTCTGGATTCACCCAGCCTGGACTTCTTCGAGGCTCTTGCAGCTAAAAGAGTAATGAGGTCCGAGGCCACCCATTGGTTCAAGGGGAACTTGTGAAAAATGGGGTTCAACTAGTTGCATAGTGTTACAATCATGGACTTTTTACACATTGTCTGTTTAAGCTCATTTCATACTGTTTAAACCAATTCACTACCACTGGAAAATTGATTTAGGGGAGGGAGGGGGTCTACAAAATCAATCCCTAACCTTATCATCCAAAATAATAAAAAAAAAAAAATGTAAAAAAAAATCCATGTCTCCAATGCTCTTCGTTCAAGGACCTGAAAAAATTACAGAAGCTCTTCCTCAGCCATTTCAATATTTTACTCACTGATCAAAACTAAGCCACTAAAGCCAGAATAAGCAATGTTGTCTACAGCCTTTGGATCTATCTGGACCTTTAAACAGCACATGGAGCGCTTCAGACGTCTAGCTTACTTTACTAGCCTAACAGTGAAGCCAGCAGTCTGCCTCCAGATCCTGGGCAGCCGGTCCGACCAGCAGCTCTTTCCAAGCTTATTCAACACATCAGGTGTAATAATCTGCAGAAGGGGCTCCGGCGGGGGTAGGGGACATATAAAACTGATTAATGAATATTTCCATTTAGTGCTGGCTATAGAAGCCCCAGGACAAGAGGATTTTTCTGCGCCTAATGCAGTTTAAGTAGCGTGTGGTCTTGCAGGGAGCTGAGCTGTACTATTTATTTTTCTTTGGCTCACAATCAGAGAATTTATTGGTTTAATTCAAATGCCGTAAAGTCATTTAAAAACAAAGGCAGAGCAAAGTCGGGGCCTCTTTTCCCCTGAAAGAACAAAGTATTATGACAAAGAGTGCAGCGCTAAGAATGACATCACTTTTGGACAGAGACTACTGAGTTTAGATGAGGGCTGGACTTCTTTTAGGCTCAACTTCCCTTTTTTTTTTTTCCCCTGGCTGTTTGCATAGCATAGACAGAGTTTATAAATACTGGGGAAATCGTAGACAAAGCAAAGCTTCAAACTTTATTTCTAGCAAAAACACTGTCTCCCCGTCATCACGTGAGCTGACATTTCCAAGTAAATTTAAAACACAATGTTGAATGGAACATACAGCAAACGCTGCATCATTATACAGTAGCTCAGACAGCCAGGAAATACCAACCATCTATGAAATCTGGTCCTCTCTCATGAAGTATAAGAAGGGAAATAAAACAGAAGTCAAACATGAGAGCTAAATTCTAACAGATTTATGGTTGCCTCCTCTTGTACAGCCAGAATGGTCTCTTTGAAAATGGCTTAAAAATACAGAGAAGCAGCTAAAATTCAACATGTTTAAGCCATCAGTCTTGCTGTTAGACAGTCCTGACTATTTGGTAACAGTTGTTGTTGACCAGATACTGATCTGGCCTGTCGCTGCAAACCCGCACCAGATCTCTCCATCCTTCTCCGTTAGAAAGCCGCATGTCCGGCAGTTTTGGGCTCAAAATTTTAGGCTGAATCCTGGGCCGACTGCAGACGCTCCCTGGTTGCTGGTGGTGAGGTGGAAGCCTGTGTCTTTCAGGTCGTCATCGCCCTGGGGAGATGACGGAAACAAAATAAGCTGATGGTAAACTTCTGATGTCATCTGGCTTGATTTCTTACACTTTATCATAGACCTGATAAATATTACACTGGTTTTTCAAACCTGAGTTTTTCAAGATTAAAATTATCAACACTTTCATTATCATTTTTGGGTTTCAGTGAGTCTTTATGAACTTGTGGTACGTTTCACAGGTTTTTCTACCCTGACAAGAATAAAAAATACGATGACAACCATTAACTGCGTCATGATGGTCTAGTTTGTGAAAAAAAATTGACAAATATTTGACACTTGTGCTGAAAAATATCAGTATTAGACTGAAGGTTATGGACGAGTAGGACCACTGCTGAAAACATTAGGAACTTAAGGGGGCTCATCTTGGAAAACACAAAGAGGAAATACTCTGACACAAAGCAGAAGTCTGTAGGTCTGTAATCTGTTTAACACACACAGTGTGCAGAAAGCCTGGTAGCCGTATGTAATGGAGAAAGTGGAGTCTAATGTCCTTACCAGGTGACTGTAGGCAAGGCCTCCCTCGGGTGGACGAGGACTGGTGCCTCTCTTCACCCTCTGTTGCTCGCTCTTGGCCGGCCAGGTGGGGAACATGGAGGGCTCGATGGGGAGTGGCGTCTCTCTGAAGTACTCGTGCTTGAGAGCCTCGTCTGATATGATCCTCTTACTGGGGCAGTAGGTGAGGAATCTGACAAGCACACAACAGCAGTTCATATGGATATGCTTCATTCACTTAATTCAATTTGAATGATTTTGGTAAAGAGGCAACCTGGCGCCAGACCCCTGTAAGGCTGCCCTCACCTCAGATTCTTTCTGCAATTTAAACAGGTCTGGTGTTTAGCTCACTAAAGGCCGTTTCCCCATTTGGAAAATCAATCAGATCTTTGTAGGCAGGATTAACTACGCAGGAATCATCCTTCTGTGCCAGAGCCAAAAAAATAGCGACGATAAATGGCCAACAGATGACACGAGAGCAAATGAAAATGACTCGGCTGTATAGGTTGTTTAGTGAGCCACCAGGCAGCCGATAGATAATACTACCCGTCTCTGTGTCAACCAAAAAGTGATTTGATCAAAGTCTGATGGCTTCACCTGATGTGTATCGATCTAAAAGTGAGAGAAAAACACTTTACATCCACAGAAGGAAACTTTAATATCACCTGTATTAATACAGCTACAGATAATCCTGCCAGACACAAAGGGGTCAGAGAGTTTCAGCAAAAAGCTCTAATTATACAGGGTCACCGTGGCATAGTAGAGAACTGCTCAGTTGGGATAATTGGCTTTCAAGAGAACTGTGTCTGATTGTAATCCTCTACATGTGAGCAGGGTCGGTGTGCAAGAAAAAGTGAAAAACTGACATTTTCAATAAAATATTAATAAATATATAAATCTGCTCCACTTTAATGTGGAAGACTGATGAAAACTTTGTAACACATGAGGCCAAAGCTGGTGTTGAATTCATTAAGCATGTTGACATGTCACTAAAAAAAAAAGCAAATCACTGTGTTAGTCTGACCGAAGTCAAATTTTTACGTTTCGTGGAAACATTCGACCAAAATCATATGCAACCAATGTTCTCACAACTGGATAAGTGGCTGCACAGTGTCGCGATGAGAAATCAAAACAAATTCCATTTATAAAGCACGTCTAAACAACCACACTTGGCATACTTCATGCTTGACATACATCCAGCGCACGTCTACCGGGACAAAGACAGTGACCCGATTAAATGACCAAATCAAGCCATCTCAACTCAACAGTGAACGCAACACCGCTGAATGCTTTGGAACTGTGTGCTCCTTCTGCAAGCGTGACCTTGCTCCTCATCTGGACACTCATGACGCAGCGAAAAATTCCAGCAGCCTTATTTGCAACCATGTCACAAGGTGTTGGAACACAATTACTAAAAGGACGGAAAACCAGCAGCATTTAACAAGATTTAAACCAGAATGTCTGAGCTCGAACATTGTGAAGCACAGCAGGTTCAGAAATCACTCGTATGTTGAGATCCCTCCTCAGGTTGGATAGTAAATACCTCAATCTTCAAACCTTTTCCAACACAGGGGGGTGTGATATTCCAAACAGCTCTGTGATTTCTACCTGCCAAACTACACCTACAAATGCCTTTTGGCTGCTCCGAGGCTTTTCAAACAGAACCTCTCTCCGTGCTGACCTGCTGTGGTATGAATGTGTCCCTGGGTAAAATGCTTTTTGAGTTTTCTGACAGCTGGAAGGTTTCAGCAGCACTGGACAGGCGCCAGACTTCCACTGAACTGTGATCCCTCCAGCAGCACAGTGGACATGTTGTTACCATCCTCTGCAGCTGGAAGCTCACTGAGCAATACGATTTTGTCATTACAGGTGTACACAAAAGACTCAGTGGGTCAGTAAAGATCTGAGGTGAGAGCGGAATAGCTCACTATTGCAGCTGCTAAACTATGCTGATCTTTAGAATGCGCAAGAGAGAATTTTAAACCTGTTACTCTGTACGTGAAAATGACTCGTTTTTGTATAAGACGTGTTCTCAACTACATTTTTGTGTAGTGCGGAGCATGCAATTGAACAGGTGAATGGAACAAGACTCCTGCTGAGGCATGTTGATGAATTACCAATGTGCTACTGTGGCTGTCGTGTTTTATATCAGCTTGCCAGGAACGCACCGACTGAATGAAAAACTACGGAAAAAGCTAAAGGATCTGACAAGGTAAAAATGTGTTTTGCTCGTCATTTTCACGGCAAGAACCATGCTGATTGTTCGTCGAAATGAGTCTTCCATGAATTCATGTTTTCAATGTTTATGGTTAAGACACCTGAGTGAGGCACCACAGGCACAACACCTATGTGGATATTTTAGGTCTAATTAGACTGAGAAAATCTGCCACAAAACAGTAAATTCTTCATGTAAATTGATCATTTTCTTTTATTTTACTGATTTGCCACAGTTTGTTGATTTTGTTTTCCATTGTTAGTACCTAGTAACTTTTTTTGATAATATCTCAAAGTCGAAGTTCCAAGGGAGCCAAGCTGGTACTAAATGGTGACATGAAAACACTGCAGACCGCTGACTGGACAGACAATCATCACAGGACGTGCACCAGAACAAAATAAACGGCACCACTTTTAAAGAGTGGAGCAAAGCTACAAGCAGCAGCTATTTCTTTGCTCCAGGGACATGTCTTTCTACAACAATGGGAGCTTGAAAATCCATGTCATGGTCAGTCGAAGAGACACAAATAGTTCTCAGTTTAGAACAGACATACAAAATAACTATCCACCAATATGGAGACAACTGTTCAAAACTGTCGGAGACAACAAAAAATACTGTTCATTGGCTTAAAGGGAGCGTCTGAGAGAGCAAAAGCTGGAGCAGATCAAACTGTAGAAACTGGAAATCGTACCTCCAGATGCACAACAAATGTGGCAATAGACCAGCTGGTTCATAGAGTGAGGGTTACCTGCACTGACCTATGCATTTGTCAGAGTCCATGATGAAGAACGCTGAGGTTTTTCTTGAACCACAGAATGTATTTTGCTTGAAATTTTCTGTTTATTTGGTCAGCAATTATCAAGTCTCATCTCATACTACAAGGCTTATATGAACTTTTTACCTTTCGTGAAAGTAACAAATAAGACACAAATGGTCTTCTCATGATGTCATACCAGTAATCCGAGAACAGCATTATCCAGGCGCAGCAACTTAAAAACCAGTTGAGTCAGACTGACTGTAGTGAAGTGTTCTGATGTAATGTGGCTAATGGGTGGGATAGGACACGATATGATGCCTTTAGGACTCCTACTTGTTCATGAGGTCGAAGCCTTGGTCTGACAGCAGCGCTCCAAAGCGCTTCCGCAGGTTGTTGTAGGGATACTCTGTGAAAGTCATCTTCTTCACAGCAGGCAACTCATTGTAGCCGGGCCAGATCTTCTCGCTGGGTGAACCGAGGTCCTAAAGTCAGCACACACAAACACACACATGACATGCTTTCAGTGCAAGATAAGATATGAGATATGTAACATTAGATCAGTGTGATGTACGTCTCATTACTTTAATTGATCAAAGAGTGTGACACGGGAAGAATGAATGATATCAGTCCACATGGCTGCAGTGCTTTATATGGATTAGACACTGAAGGGTATTCAACCAACTATGCAGTTTCATAATAACTCCATCAGGTGTCTAACAACAGCTCCACCTTGAGATGAGCTGCAAAACTGCATCCTGAAGCCTTGCAGACACGACATTAGATTTACAGACAGTAAGCGTAAGAGTTTTACTTTATGGTGACAATTGAGTTTATTTCTTAAGAGCAAATGATGACATTTACCTTGAAAACCTTGTTAATTTGGTCAATTTCAGATTTTCCAGGGAAAAGAGGTTTCTGTGTGAGAAGTTCGCCAAATATGCAGCCCACAGACCACATGTCCACAGCTGTGGAGTACTCCTGTGGAGAGAAGAACAAACACAGTGGTAGTCCGCAGAAACAAGGACTAGACAGTCTGCCTGGCATGTTTCTGTTTGAGTTTGTCTCGTGTCTGAAAGTGGATGTGCTCTGACAGCTCGCTGGGCCTCTGCCATCTGGCTGCATATTTCAAACACTCTACAACTCCAAAAGCATTTTGTGGTACTTGGTATCTTACAGGCCAAATGTTTTACAGATGTTGTCTTCTATTGAAAATATATCTTTGCCTGAAACAGTCGATCAAGATGACGCAATCACCTCCATGAAAGCTCTCCACCTCAATGTTTTCAATTTCAGCTGTTGCACAGGTATTTCATCCAACTTTGGATAAGCTGTGTGAACTTGAATTCTCACCTTAGCTCCCAGCAGCAGCTCTGGCGATCGGTACCAAAGCGTCACCACAATAGGAGTGTAAGGCTTCAGGGGGGAACCGTACTCTCGTGCCAGACCAAAGTCCCCGATCTACAGTGCAGAAAAGACGGGGAAAAGAATTTAAAAGACCACAAACCTTTCTATTTGTGGCAAGAGTTATGTTTCAATAACATTCCTCTCAAGATGGTTATCATTCTGATATGAAAAACTGTGGCGTAAGCTAACTTTTTTTAATTAAAATGAACAAAAACCTGATTTATTTGGACATAAATGAGTGTCATGCACTCTTGGGAGCTCATGGTCTAAATGACCTATAGTGAAATTTAATGCTGTCTAATTCAAGAGGATTAAGAAAAGATGGATTAAAAGGATTTCTTATCCATGTGCTCACAAAAACTGTTTTTAAGAAAAGCTGAATACAGTCTTTAAGTTCCAGAATTAGGTTCTTTTCTTTAGCGTTAGGATGTGAGCCAAATTATGATTACAGGGATCGGATTAGTTTCAGATTTAAAGCATTACAACTTATTTTAAATGTTCAGATTTAACACTCTCTTATTTACAAGTCACATACTTTGGGAAACTCATGGCACTTTTAACTTTGAAAGCAAAACATGTGTTTGTAGTTGGTGTAAAGAAGAAAAGCCTCAGTGAAAACTGTGGAACTTCAACATTCGCTCTGAAGACAGACCACTAACCCCAGTTTTTTTTGTTAAATATATACTGGGCGATTTTTATCTCACAATCATAAACTATAACTACAAATGCAGGGCTGAAGAAAAGGGAAGAAAAGAAGTCCGTGCTAAGCCTATTTTATGTTCTGTGGTACTGGTTGTTCTCAAGAGGAAGAGGAGTTGTTGCCAGGGTAACAGCAAACTAATTATTGTACTTTACAGGGCCTGGCGTACCTTAAGGATACCCTTATGGCTCAGCAGCAGATTGGACGTCTTAAGATCACGATGGAGAATCCAGTTGTCGTGGAGATGTCGGACTCCTCGAAGAAGCTGAATCATCAGAGTCTTTACTTCTCCTGAAAGAAGAAATGTCACAGTTTAGCTTCTGAAAGGGGTGCAGATAGGGCCGTCGCGGGGAGGGAATTCCCACCGCGGTGACTCATAGCCGCTCAACAGCGCGGTATGCGGTGATATCGCATTTTTGTTCATTACGCTACTTTCCACGACACGCAATGTTAGATGAAAATCGAGCGCATAATCCGTCTTTTTTTCCCAGCGATTCTGACATTTCACTTTGCTTTGCCTGTCATTTACTCGCTCACAGACCAACATAGCGGAGATCAAGCAGCGCATACCCCAGTTCTGCAACATTGTTGCCAGTGCCACATGCCAAATATCAACATTGTTGCAGACATGCGCACGTTTCGTTTAGTAATGACGGAGAAAAACGAAGCAGATCAGCGCAGCAGTTGAGCTCACGTGTCTGGGATACAGTTTTTTTTAAACAGACTGCCCGCCGTCCAACCAACCCAAGCTGAACTTTAACTGTTTCCGCGAAGTTGTTAGAGCTTATTTCTGGATACTGCTACAACGAGTAGCATGCAGACGTGTGTGCGTGTGCTGTGCCTATATGCAAACATGACGACAGAAACGCGCCACCTAGCTGTGTTAATGTCTTTCTCCTGCCTTGCGGGGAATATACAATGTATCATTATTACTGTGCTGGCTTAAAAAAAGTATCAGTTCTGTCAGTCGCTTTGTATCTACTGTGCAGTCTTAAAAACTCTTTTAGTTTCTCGAGTTGTTCTGCGCGTGCAAGGGGGCGTGCGGTGGGCGGTGGGCAGTGGCCTGGACACGCACCACGGAGGTCCTCTCAGCACCGCGGTGATTGCATTTTGCGGTTATCGCGACAGCCCTAGGTGCAGACAGATCTTTTTAAACCAAAAACATCATATTTAACGTCAGAACGCATATTCTTCTACACAGATTTGGTTCACAACTCAACAATGAGTCACATTACCTGGCAGAAAGGGCTGCTTCATTGTTTCCATCAGGCTCTTCAGGTCATGTTCAACATAGTTCATCACAATGTAGATCTTGTCCATGTTGCTTCCAACAACTATTTCCTGAGAACGTGGAGGAAAGGAAAGAGAAGAGTGAGATAAAGCACTTTGAAAGGCACCAATAACAACATATTATTAATGTAAGAATCATTTTGTAGTTCTCTTACCCTCACAGTGACAATGTTTGGATGTTGAGCTTTCAGAATTGTATTGATCTCTCTTAAAGATGTGATGGGAAAGCCCTCCTTTTCCTTCTCCATCTTCAGCCTTTTCAGGGCAACAATCTCATCTGCAGACAGAATAGATGTTTATTAGCTATAAAAACAACTGAAAACCCTGAAAGCTAACGTACCGAAGTGCTCATTTTCCTTACCGGTCTTCTTGTCCTTCGCTCTGTACACCACACCATAGGTTCCCTCTTCTATTCGGTTCAAACACTGAAATTCTTCAACACTGCGGCAACCCTGAACACAAAATGGGATTCAGGACGATATCATACTAGCAGCCACGAGATACCAACATGTACAAAGCGATGATTTGCAGGTTCTGTGTATGATGTACAGAGTATTTGTGCTGTGTTGGTACTCACCTGTAAAGCTGGCATATATTTAGGCAGCTCCTTCTTCAGCTCCACGGGTGAAATTGGGGGCGAGTCTGGGATGTAGTTCTCCTCGGGGGTGGGGGAGCGTGAATGAGTTTGAGATTGAGGGGTGGGGTCACCCTCTCCTGCTTCATCTTCCTCCTCATCCTCTTCCTCCATATCCTCTCCACTCTCCTCTGAATCATGATCAAAACGCGACTCTGGCACTGTGAGAAAAAGCGCATCTGATGAGAGCTGTTGAATTCAGATACGGCCCAATTAGTTCTATGCCTCTAATGCATAGATTTGATTAAAGAGCAACGAAATGTTATCATCATCATAGCCAACACACTCATCATCTGCGACTGATCGGCGTCTACAAAATATCAGAAAAACAACAACAATAATATATATATATATATATGTATATATATCTCATCGAAAGAAAGCTCAGCACATTCAAACAGCTGTTTTTGGGTGACCCAAAGCAATCGATCACTATTGTTTGACTATTTTGCCTCAAATTCACATAACTGAGGTCAGTTATTATATTCTGTTGTCGTTATTCCCAGCAGAAAAAAATATTTGTGCAAATAATAAAAATCACGATGGCCAAATCACATTTCACTGCTTTGACTTCAAGGTCTTGATATTGTGGATGCTGGACTGATCAGATGACCAGACATCAATTTCTCTTTGAGATTTCTCTTTGGATTCTTCAACTTTGTTTTGACTTTTTGGTGGTGGAACTACCGACTTTTTATTTTTTGGATCACAAATCATGTCTTTAAGAAACCTTCAGTGAAGACTCCTGAAAAGGAACTTCACAAACAGAATAAGTCTAAATACAAATTATAGATGCTGAATAAGCTTTTAATACATGCATTTTATATGCACTCTTGCTGCTTATATTTCTAAATTGGCTCTCAAATCCTTCTACCATAATTGAAGATGGCTCTGTGTGTCTGGCTCAGTCCATATTCAAACCTACACCACACACAATTCAGAGGGCCAGCCCTTTGCATGTTTTCCTAATGACATCTTAATATCACATAGACAAAATTATTAAATTATTTTTTTACCTCCCAAGTCTTCATTCTGAAAGCCAGAGTTTCTGTCTCTTGATCTGAACTAATGGCTCCTAGAACCTTAATTTCCACTTCAGAAGAGCTAAATCTGTTAATATATCTAGAAAGAAGTAAAAATGACCGTCTTCATGAGCAACATGCACACTGACATTTTTTGTTTTCAGCATAAACATGTCATCATTATGACTCTGCTGTTGCCATCTTACATGTGAGGGCTCTCAGTCAGTGACATTCTAGAAAATGTCAGATTTCAGTGTTTCTTTTGCATGTTCTCACGAATCTCATCAGAACATTAAGGCCCAATGCCAGCTTCTCTATTCGACTGTACCTCTCAGTTTTGCATTATTATAGATAGGTTAGGGTTACGGTCATCTAACCATCCAAACGGTTCACCATAGAGTGGTGAAGGACAAAGCAGGGAACTGGGCTTGAGCCTTAATGTGAACATTTTATATCATCTGCATAGAGGTATAAACACTGGTTAATATCTTACCCGTGTATAAAACTTTTTTAGTTGGACTGAAGTAGGACTGAAAATATCAGTGGTTTACTCACCTGCAGGTATGTGGTTTCCATTTTCCCTCTCTATTTCAAAGTCTTCCTCTGACTGTTCTTCCTCGCTCACGTCCTCTGAAAGGGAGAAAACCTTTGTGGTGATTCGTTGCTGGACTCGACAGAACCACGTGAGACTCAGAAATAGAGAAGTTGTAAGTTTTACCTGCACTCTGCTCAGACCGTGCTGAACCTGAAACAGACTCCTCCTCTTCTTCTTCTTCTTCTTCTTCCTCCTCCTCCTCCTCTTCCTCCTCACCTTCACTTCGGCTACTGGACTCCTCCTCTTCATCCTCCTCTCCCTCAGAGCCTGATCCTGAGGCTACACGGGATGAAGATGAGAGCATAGAAAAAAAATGAATCAACTGAAAAACTGAAGAGAAGGAAAGTGGGTGGGGCTGCAGGCAAGCAATGGTATGTGATGCAAGGCTCATTTGCATATTCAGGAATGGGACTATTTTTAAAGAAAAAAAAAACAACTTTTTACAGGTTCAACTAATGCAATATGATTTTACTGTTGCGTGGATTTTGAACATCACTTGAAAGTGGTGTGATGGTTGCTGTAAGTGTCACCACATGACGTCTTACCCATCGAGGATTCTGCAGTGCTGGTCTTTCTTTCAGTGTCACTGATGTCCTGGAGGTCTGCAAGCAGGTCTTTGATATCTGGCTTCTCCTCCTTTAATGCTGGGGAGAAAAAAAACAAACAAAAAAAAAACACACTTAGTGTGAGCTACACTGAATGTGAGCAATTTTTACACACACATATGATGTTAAACTCACTTGCACTTTTCCGTGGTTCGCTGTGATCAGACCTGTCCAGGGGAACACGAGTGGGACTACGACTGCGGTGACTTTGTTTTGGTTTGTCGTCGTAATCGTCCGGTAGCATCCGATGGTGAGACAGCACTTTGGGTGAGAAAAATCAATTTTACTGCCATCGAGAACAGACAGTTTTGTTCTTGTGCAATCAGGGAGATTTTCTTACTTCTTCCCCCCCCCCCCCCGTTGTGCATTTGACTTAGATTCTCAGCATGAAAACTGACTTAAGCTGCTACTTGGCACTGCTCTAGGTGAAAAAATGCCAGTGTTGTCAAGTCAAGCAGTCACTTACTTTCTCGCCGAGTCCCTCTTTCTTTGCGCCGCTCTTCAGCTCTCCTCTCCCGATCCTTTATGTCCCGTTGCTCCTTTTGCTGTTCACGGAGCTTTCGGTCCCGTTCTCGCTGGCGCTCCAACTGCTCCAGCCGGTCCCTGTTTTGAATACAAAAATAGCACTGTCCAGTAAACATCTGTTCAGACATCCCAAAGCATCACAATTAATCTGCACTATTTATGTAACCTTTATTTAATTAGCTCTTAAGAGAAAACACAAGTATGCTAACTTGTGTTGGTAATAAATGACAAATGTTAGGAACCCTGCAAGCCTACCCTAGTGGTTTTTTGTAGGTTTTGAAGAGTGCATGCACACCGACAGAAAAACTGAGGGGGAAAAAAAATCTAGATTAAGTTTCATATTGCTAACAAAATGAGGGGGGGGTTAGGGTACTTTCTGAATTGTATTTCTAATACAGCAATATCGGTGTTGGTCGCATTCAAAATTATAGCCATTTTCCAAGGATGAAATCAATACTTTTCCATGCTCGGTGCTCACCTTTCTCTGCGTGAATGAGCTCTGGCCTGTTCCCTTCGTTTCTGTCTCTCCCAGTCTCGCCGCGCTTTGTCTTCTTCCCACTGACGTTTCCTGCGGTCACTCTCACGCTCTTTTTCTTTCTCTTTGGGTCGAGCATGTTTCCCTCCTGTTTTGGTAAAAACCAGGAGGGCAAGAAGATCAAAAAGAAACGGTCTCAAACACGTTATATATGAATGCAAAACATCTCTAATTCTGTACTGAAGGAGCACTCTCTCACCCCCTTCAGCAGAGTGACTGCGATGACGTCTTTTATCTTTTCTCTTCTCCTCCTTTCTGTGGTGAGATTTGTCTTTTCTCGCTACCTGCTGTGGAGGCTTGATTGCAAGGGATTCATCTTCCTCTCCTCTGCCAGAAATATATGGAAAACGCTGTGAGACTTTAGAACGCCAGTAAATATCTAAAAAATAATATAACTTTCATAGAAACAAAAATCTAAACTTCTCTGAATTAGAGGCTGAGTTATTTATAATACATAAAATTGTTTAATTCAACTTCAAGTACCTGTCCTCGGTTGAGTCTTCCCGTGTATACGGGGAATTACGAATTGTTATTTCCATCCTTTGATCACGTAGTTCTCCTTCCTCCGGAGTGTCTCGTTTGGCTTCCCGATCATCCGCCTGTGAAACAAGGCTCTGTGTGAACTGTACAAAACACGGAGAGCAGAATTTGTGGTTAAAGCCAGAAATCCTCCAAATGTTCTCAAGATAATGACTATAATAAGGCCTAAACAGATTGCCAGACATTTAAGATATTTATGCTGTTCAGTCTCAACTAGTTTCTTGCCAAAACAGAACTACATAAAAACTTAATTGTTCTCACCAGAACTATTTCTCTGCACTACTGTTGTTGCCACAGAGGGAAATATTTAGAGAACGAGATGCTCAACACTTAAGTTGGCTTAAAAAAAATTATGACATTAGAACAGCGTTATTTGACAGAAATTTTAGCAAATTACAGCATAATATTATGGCATTATCAAAAATGAAATTCACATTTTGTTTTCATGCATGTGTAATGTGGTGATGAGATTACTGTATCTTTGAAATACTTTACATTTTTCTGGCGCTTAGGATTTGTTTTCTCTTCTAATTCTCTTCTGCGTTTTTTCTCTTGTAGGATTTCATCAAGGGTTTTTACTTTCCAAGTCTCCTTTTCGTCCCCCATCAGCGTCCACTCTCCACCGCCTGCTTCACGTGATAAACACAGTCACACAGTGCAATAATTTCAGCTTACATCGTTTCAGTGATAAAGACACAGTTGTAAATACAGAGAACAGATATAGTTAGAATAGATGCTTGGCAGAAGACCTGAAAAAAAAAAACAGTTAGAACTGCATCAATTACACATACATTACAAAACAAGCTGTAAGAAACTAACAGAGCTGCCGTATTTCCATCACTGTTTGACTGGTGCTCTTTTAATTACATCATTTAGATGGACACCCACCGAAACTGTAGTTTAATGACATCAAAGGGAAAAAACTGTGTCGTCATTTGTTTATCTTAAAGGAATTATCATTTACCGGTCAATAAAAATACATTAAAAAAATTAGCATCTACAGAACTTGACTTCATGAATTTGGATGGAAAGCCCAATACGACAGCACCACTCTCCACATTTTGGTTTACACCAAATGCAAAATGAGAGTTTCATGAGTTATTATTAGTAAATTTTAAAAGTCTAAGTTGACAGGAGAGAAATAAAATATTACTAAGTAATCTTGTTTACATCAAATACCCTGTCCACAGTTATCAAGTATGTATTTAAAAGTTACGTGCTTGTACTTTAAATTGCGTTTGTTATTAATGAGATTACATAGCAAAGCAGCAGTTTATGTAGCGAAGGTAAATCCACTAAACAACCAATCTGTTTTATCATTTCAGTCAGAGCCAGCTAATAGACTGAGAGGAAGTGGTGTATCCCGGCAAAAAACAGCAAAATGGTGGAAAACTTCATCACTTTTAAACCTGCTAGGATCTATGCGTCAAGCTGTTGATGCTAACACGTTAGCTAGCAAACGTTAGCTAATTTAGCATGCGCGACTGTTGCTAAACAACTTCTACAGCTAACTACACGATACTGAAGGAAATTATTAATACAGTGAATGCATTTATAATATGGGGAGCAGAATTTGGTATCTATAATTGAAATCAAATGCCTAAATACAGAGCATTGTGTTATTATTCAACGAGCAGATTAAATAGTTAAACAAACCTGAAATCTGCGCAGTGGTACTTGTAGCTCACCGGAAGTGTCAATGCGTAAGCAACGTTCGGAAAACGTCCGGTGTGAAACAATGATTTCCTTTAATATAATATAGGCAAAGCTGCAGTTTTCAAACGTATTTTTCCGTCTGATTACCAATCATAGGCTTAATCAATAAAATATTCTTGCTATTACTGCTGCCCATAAATACCTCATAGTTTATAATTGAAACTAGATTTCCAGGACATAGTTCATGTTGGTTCCAAGAATAATTACTAATTATCACAGAAGTTAGTTTCTGCCGACTGTTAAAATAAACTGAAATTAATACGTCAATAAATGTAATTTTTTTATCATAACTTAAAAGTTTAAAATATATAATCAAACAAAGACCTAGTTGAATATCATAAATATCATTAGAGGTTACTCACAACACAGGTTGTGTTTATGTTTCCAGTAACAGAATTCCTGCAGAATTTCTTTATTCAACCAAATCAAGTTTTCATGCATGGGATGAAGTATCATAAAAGTTTTCAATATTTAATTTTTATGCTTTGCAGTTCCTTATCGGAACAGGATGTGATAAAACCAGAAAGTTTAAGCAAAGGATTGAGCTAGCTTTTATCACTGAGAGGAAGTCATATAATAAGTTAAGGCTGTATTATGAAATACATTACGTAATGAAAAGCTGCCCGCATGCACTATGGCCAAAGTCTCTGATATAAAGACTGATCAGGACGTATAGCTCTCTGTGTTAGCCGCGGGTTAAAACAAGCAGGAGAGCAGGTTGTCACGGACATAGGTAAGCAAAACATACATTTATTTGAATGTGAGGAAATGGACGGAATTTTTAACTGATTGACTTCATAATGAATTTATAATTTATTATGAGTAGGTTTTCTAAGCCTTCAGAGGTGGTTAAATTTTACAAAATTGAAAGAAAGTGAGTTAACTTTAATAATCAAAATGATTATGTGTAATGACACCAACTCAACTCGGCTCAACTAGCCATTTGTGTCTTTGATTGTTTTCAAAATACTTTTTAATATCATCCAATTTTTTTTTTTTTAAGTGAAAAATAAAAGCTCAAATTAAAAGTACAATGATGAAAAAACAAAACTCTGCAGGTAAGTGAAAATAGTACAAAGACAACATATCAATTACTGAAAGTGCAAATGTATAATTTGAGAGTAAATATCTTACTATTGATGCCAGCAACAAAATAAAGATGAAAAAAAAGTTGCCACACAGTAAAGAAGACTGGAACAATTATACAATGCAAAGAAAAAAATAAAACATCTCATGGGATATCTTACAACTAACTGGGTTAATTGGAAACATGGAAACAACTAATTGTGACGTATAGAAAGAGCATCCCAGTGAGGATGAGTTTGCTGTAAGGATGAGGAGGGAGTTCCCTCTTCTGTGAAAGAACACATGTAAATGTAAATGTACTTTATTTATACAGCCCTTTACAGACAATCCTTACAGTGTACCAAAGTGCTTTATGGCAGGTAATAAATAAAGAGAAGAAAAAGTAAAAACAAATAAAAACAATAAAAGAACAGTGAAAGCAATAAAATATAACAAAATCGATTTAGATCAAATAAGACAAAAGTGCCATCATACTGACAAACAATAAACACACATGGAAAAATAATCAATATTCAGTGTTTCACAGCATGCTATTTGCTGAGATTTTCATAATCCACCATAGATGGCATCCTCAAAAGATTCTGAGAATCAAGAGAAATGTCTACACAACAGTCATGATCAATAAGCATTCAAATTAAAACAGACCCGATTCTGTGGTTGATATCAGTGCATGGGCTCAGGAACACTACCGAAAACTACTCTGGCTCTGTAGTGAAACCGACCTGGTGCTAAACTAGCCTGTCTGTAATCCAGTTACATTAGGATTACAGTTACAGGCAGAACCCAACCCTTTAACCCACAGAAAACATTTGGGATGTCATGAAACAAATACTACAAGAAAGTAGACCCCAAACTGATAAGCAACTTGAAATATATATAAAATATTAATGTAAAAAAAAGTTAATTTGTAGTCTTTGTGCAAATTTCCATTAAATGTAGCCTTTACACAAATGTTTCCAACGCACGTGTTATTTGTTTTATATTTGTCTTCACTGCGTTGTAATCCTTTGACTACAGTTGAACAGTGAAGTGGTGGGTGAGCGCTGACTCCAGCAGATAAACCTCTGAGACAGAAAAAAGAAAGACTTCCCTCATGGAGACCAACAGTGCCGGCAGCGTGCAATATGACCGCTGGAATGATGACAATATCAACATGGACGTGGAGCCTTCACCGTCCACTGCGAGGAGGTGAGATAAACTATTTCCTGACATAAAGATAGACATCAAATATATAGTTCACACATATTAAATAACTTTACCATACCGCTGAGGATAAAACTCAAAAAGCTCTATTTGGATGGGATGAAGTCATAAGATGAAACATGTTTGAACTGAATTGATGAATGGGCTTTAATGGGATTTAGAAATATACATTTTTCTCTTATCAGTGAGAAACTGAAACTCAACATTAGTTGAATTCTAAAGTGCCCACAAGCTTACAAAACCTTTACAATCAAATTCTAGTTATCACACGGTGGAATAAGGTAATAAGTTGTCTTGTCTTTCTTTTGCATTAACAGAATCTACAACAGAGTCTGTGTGGGCAGCACTGGAATGGTCGTGAAGACAGCAGCAGCTATAGCTGCATTGGTGTCCATTTACATCATAGGATACATCACGGGATATTATGTCCATCGGTGCTGATGGTGAAACCCAGTCAGGAAAAAAAGAGATAGACATTGTGTGAAATCAAATCTTACATAAATCTAGAGATTGTATGGAAACAAGGAAGAATGTTTATACAGATGTCTAACTGCTGTATTCAAGAAATGAAAAATATATAGAAAGTTATATAAATCTCTTCCTCATTTGGAACGCCACAAAAGTACCCAAATGCTTTCTTTGGCTATTCTTTGTACCTAATTGATCTTGATATGAAGAATCTCTTATATATGTGTCATGTAGTTGTAATGCAACTCTAACAAATAATAATACCTCTGTAATGTGAGTGTAGTTCTACAACCCTGCATTATCAGACAGAAAACTGGAAATTGAAGACTGGAATCTGATTTCCCACCATGTGAAAGCACATAAGATGCACCTTTATGCCACTCTTTGTTAGAATACATCAGTAGTGGACATTGTCACTATATATTTGTCTGGTAGAGTATAAACTAGAGTGATGTTTTTGTAAGCTTTAGCAGCCTGATTTTCCCTTGACGTAGACAAGACGTAGGCATATTGATGCATGACATTCATTGTTATTCATGTATGTTTGAATGAAAATTTACTCTTAGAATCAAGACTAATTCTGTCTACAACCAATTAATCTTATTGAGACTGATTCTATCATTCTTGGTTGATGTAGAAACACAGCAGTGATATAACCAGATTTTCTCTATATGTGTATGAACCTTTTAAAAATGTCTTTAAGATGGTACTGAGCGTACAGATTTTGACTCTCAGTCCCCCTGGTGCTATGCAATGAAAACTCCAATCAGTATTTGAAATAAAAATACCAATTTATTTCACACAGTGTGCTTTCTTTATTATATTTCATTATTCTCATGATTCATGGTTGAGCTGAAGGTGGAGGAGGACCCAACGCAGGATTACAGATGAGGGAAAAGAACAAAGGCTTTATTGAAAACTAAACTAAAAGCCTTGCCAAGACAGGAAAAATAAACTGAAAACTAGACTCACACAGAACAAAGGCATAACAAAATCCCACCCTCGAAAAAACAACAAAGAAATCTAGAGAGGGACGAGCACAAAAGTGACAGAAACAAACAACATTTAACAATTTGGCACTGAACACATGAAAAGCTGGAGGGTATATTCTGTGGGAAGTGATACCAAACAAGGATCAGGTGTGGCAATCATTAACCGAAGACCAGGTATTAACAGGAAGTAAATTAACAGAATACATATGGGGGCAAACACTACCAAATAAAAAAGGACACAAGGAAAACCAAAAGACAAAATCAAACACAAAAACTCAGACCATGATCATTTTTGGTGGCAAACATGGACAAATTATCTATCTATATATCTTTACTATATTTGTGAAAAAGAGCCCCTAAATGCTAGGCAAGGCAACTTTATTTGTATAGCACAAAAGCAATGGTGCAGAACATTAACACAAGGGAAGAAAAACATTCTATGTATAGTATGAAACAATATTTCAATTACAATAAACACAACTTAAAAGAATAAGAGAAAATCAACCATACAATTAAGTGCAGACCAGTTAAATGAAAGTTTGGTCAAACTTAATAGAATTTATGAGAGAAATAAATGAGCAGTCTAAATCAATCTGATCTGTCACTGACATTTCAACCTTCACTACATCTAGACTACAAATGTTCATATTCGTTAATGACTGAGTACACTGCAAATGTAAACTAGAGGCTTCTAACTCACATTTGATTGCATGGAAATCCCTTCAATGTCCCTTGACAGAAGGTTAACTTGTCTTTCACAAGTTAACCTTCTATATCTCCTTAAGAATTAGGAAGCACTGTTTTTCCCCAATCGACTAAGTAGGAATATTAGATTTCAATTAAATCTGTGCTGGCTATTGATTGTACTCAATCAATCAGAATGTTTTGGTGATGTAACCACTAACAACACAAAATTGTTTTTAAAAATCAACCTATACAGCTGTATAACCAGCTGATCGTGCAAAAAAAAATCTAATTAAATAGCAAACATAGCAAATATTTACATAATACCATAAAACAGAAAAACCTCCGGCCATAAAAAGACAAGCTGACATGCATATCAGTTTAGATTTTTGAATGCATCTTTACTGTTGATCCGGTGCATCCGGCTCTTATGACTTGGACAGCATAATTTGACAACCTCTCTTATCTGAGAACTAAATTCAGACGATAAAGAGGTAATAAAACTAAATTCTTGCATACAGTCCCACAAAAACAGGAAGAGAAGAATGTTGACTTTATGAGCCAAACTCATTTTAGTTTTCACAACACTCTTACAAGACCAACAAACATGTTTAAGATCCCTTATACGATGTTAAAGCAGGTTGGCCTGAAGTCACCATTAATTAAAACCATGTAGAAACCTACTTTGATTGGCAGTAGTTATATCCATCATTTAAATTAGGTCTAATCAAATTATCAAAAACCATGCTGACATAAATGTATACAGATGCACTGTAATGTTTCTTTTGTTTAAGTTTGTTTTGCCATATTTTAAAGGT
Source organism: Odontesthes bonariensis (assembly GCF_027942865.1). Taxonomy (NCBI): domain Eukaryota; kingdom Metazoa; phylum Chordata; class Actinopteri; order Atheriniformes; family Atherinopsidae; genus Odontesthes; species Odontesthes bonariensis. Next base: position 11,533,537 of record NC_134515.1, on the reverse strand, counting down.
ATAATGAAATTATCCTTGACAATATCTGTAATTAATTACATATAATTTCAAATGTATTCTGGTTGATGATTGTAATATAGTGTTTAGTAATCTTACCAAGTCTGCAAGTCAACTAATGTTTTACCACCCAGCTCAATAAATATTCACATTATAATGACAGAAATCGAGCTCATATTAGATTACATTACCATCACTTTACTTGCATTTAGATGCCCAGATGGGTTCAGGGAAGAAATAACACAGGAGACCTTTTTTTAAACCAAAAATATCTATAATCTGTTACCTTCCTTGTGTCACATGTTGACTTTTTGAGTTAGGAAGAGAGGCCCACAGCAAACGAGGAAGTAGCCAGAGTGCACGTCTGTTTAACACGAGTCCTCAACAGAATATACATATATGTGCATGTGTGTTAATACTATGTTTCATGTCACTTTGACAAGTGAAATATGTCGGCCCCTTTCCCCTCGGTTCTGTGGGGTATCACGAAGTGGGGAACTCCGCCAGAGTGATGTCACAGCCTGCAGACGACGGAGGCGGATCTGGAGGAGCTCCGTAAAGTCAACTCCACAGCGTGTCTGAGCAAAATGAAACATGGATGAGGAGGTCGCTGAAAGTTGGGAGGAAGCTGCCGATAGTGGGGTAAATAATGAAAGACACATGATACTTTCAGTTTAAGACTATTATGCATTGGGGTGTCTTTAAATACGTCTCATGTAGAAGTTATCTCAACGCCGCTCCATGTTAGCGACTTCCACGGGCCAACAATGTGGCTAAAGCTAACGCTAGCTTCAAGAAACTTCGCGAGTCAAGTAGCGTTAGCTATCGAGTTAGTTAGGCTTAACACTAGTTTAACCAGCCAAGTAACTTTAGCTATGTCAACGTTTAATTTGAAATGGCGTTAATATACCAGACTTCAGCCAACACTGGCCAGCTAATGAATGTGGCTACACGAGGCTAGCTAAACTCAAGGAATGAGAGTTCAATTCAGAAACGCTATGGTTGATGCTAGCTAACGCAATGCTACGTTAGCTAGTCATTGCCAGGTCACGTTTAAATTGTATCGGTTAACTTCGGTTTTCTCATTAACAAATAAACAAACCTCGGACGAGACAGTTGAAGACGCACTCATAATCCAGTATCGTCTTGTATTCTATTCGGCACACTTTTATCAAAGAAGTAACTTATTATTTGCATGTGACATGTTAAACAGCGACTCCCTGTCTCGTAGTGGTGACAGTTCAAGCAATTCCATCGACGAGGACCAGTATTGTACATCTGTTCAAATTAAAGGGAAATTATTGTTCGTAAATTAAAAATGATTAGGATATATTTGAGAACTTGATAAGTTGCTGAAGATTTCTAAATGATGTATTACTACACAGTAGTCCGTGTTTCGTTTAGCTTGGCTTAAATTCGTGATAATGGTTCACTGAACTAAGCTGATTTCCTGTAGCTTCTAGGGCTCGCTTGTTCGGCAATAATTTAAAGTATTACCGCGGTTGCAAGCTGGTTGTGTTGCCAAACTGGTCAGTTGCAACATTCGGCTAACATTAGCTAATCGTCGTCATGGTATTTTGGCAGGCTATCGTTAGTTGACTTATGTCACGAAAGTGGCTCTGAAGGGAAGCTGATCAGGACGTCAGCAGCTCCTCAGGCTCAACTTACAGATGTTTGGACACATTTTTTTGCTGCGGTTAGACAGGACTTCACTTCGCGTTATATATTTTGCTGGTAACATATCTAATGTTATCTAACTGAACACTCTGTTATGACTTGGCAGCTGTCTTCACATGTATAAATAGATTGTAACTGAATCCTGCTTTCCATCCACTCTCTAACTTAGTACCTGCTGCTCCCCTTCTTGTCCCAAATCAGTGTTAGTTTACATAAATTTGTGTTTGCACTGCTTTTCCCACAGGAAATGGAAAAACGGTTAGAGGAGAAGCTTCGGATCAGCCATAAAGAAAAGTAAGGACCTGAAATGCTCAAGAAAAATGTCCCAAAGATATGTCTGTGTATTTTTATATGTTTGCTTCAGTTAGCATTGGAAACTACACTTTACTGTTTATTGCCATACATGTACACCTGAACACAAACAAAATTTAAACAGTTTGCAAATTAGAGAGGGGAGTGGATCCATACAATTCAGAAATTCTGGTATATACCTTCACTGATAAGAAGGAAATATCTTAATCACAAAGCTGTTCGTCATCAGTCTTTTGGCCATTGAATGATCTTAATCAGTTTTGTATTTATTCATTTTCTTCCAGGGAATCCAATAATTCTTCTCGATCTCCATTAAAGACAACCATGGTAATACAAGACAACTCTTTACCGGCAGCACCCCCAACTCAGATACGCATCTTAAAGCGGCCTGCAAGTAATGGGTCATTGGGATCACCGATGAACCAGAACAGGCCCACACCGCAGGTCAAGTCTCTGGCCCAGCGAGAAGCAGAGTATGCAGAGGCCAGGAAGAGAATACTGGGCAGCGCCTGCCCAGAGGAGACTCCTCAGGACAAACCCAACATTGACAGGTAATAATCATGTATAGACAATTTAGGAAGTTAACTAACAGTCTAATGAAGTTTAGTATTTCCTCGTGTTTATCTTTAATGAACAGTTTTTACAACCCACATCGGTATGGTTGTGAAAAGCCTCGCTTTCCTCCCATTCTGACGTTACTTTTGGTTTCCTTATACAGACTACAGCTGGCAGCGGCAGACTGTTTTAGTCCTTTGGTGTTGCAAAGTTTTGATTAACAGGAAAAGGAGACTAATAATGATTGTTGAAAGCTTTCTGAAATGTACTTTGGCATGACATGTTTACCTTCAAGTTACCTGGCTGAATAAAATTAAGTTAATTTAAACAAATGAATAGTTTCTAAAGTCAAGGGTAACACTAATGGGTCTGAATGACTAACACTAAACTCATTCAGACCGATATGTCTGATGTGAAACTTGATGGATTCAGTAATTAGAAGAGTTCAGAGGAAGGTATCTATTGCAAACAAAACCTACTGCTGAATTTAGCCAACCGGCAACAAGTTTTGGACAATTTCTGTCTAGCAGCTGGCACATGGAAAAGGCTTTTGTCTTTAATTTATTCCTGTTTTCCTCCTTTTGCCAGGGCAGGGCGCAATAATTCTACATTGCCTTCAGAGGATACCAGATCTAACAATCACACTGTCCGGGAGCCTGCCGGCCCAGACGGCACCCAGGGGTTCCGACAGCACAGATAAGTGGGCCTCGAGGGTCACGGAGCCATTGAGGGGAGAGAGAGAGAGATCAAGGGCCACCTGAGATCAAACACAGTACTGTATCTTTAAACTTCCTGGCTTCAGTTCCCCTGTATCAGACGGGCTGTGAGTACGGCTGCGTCGCTGCCCTCATCTTCCATCTCGCAGTCATGTGGAACCATCAGGCAGCGAGGAGGTCTGTGGAAATATGCTCTCCTCTTTCCCCACTCCAGTCTGTTTGGCACTGTGATTATGGACATTTTCTGAACTCACTGTGATGATCACCCTTTAAGAGACCCCCCCCCCCCCCACACCCCCTCACCTCCATCTCTCTCCTCATTCTGTCCCCACTGGCCCCATTTGAGGGAGGCCGAGGGGCAGAAACAAAGACTTGAAAAAAAGAATGGTTCAGAGATGAGGTGAAAGGACAGGCCATATCGAAACTACCTGGTTCCTGTGCAGCAGCTTCTTCCCAGCAATAATACCAGACATCACCTTTCACGGTTTTAATTTTTCAAATGATGGCTCACAAAATCTTTGTTTCTCACTTTTATTCAACAACACAAGGGATGCACTGATATCTTTTAAATTCAGATTAAAGTTCCTGTACATAAATACAAATCTCCTTATGAAAACTGCATTAAATAATTGAGATTTTAGAAATGAAACATAACTTTTTAAGTTTCTATGAAATAGTAAATCTATTTTTCCATCTTTTTATTTGGTGGTAAACTACTAAAATGCTTCATTTCGGTTTTCTAGTACAGTTAAAACAAATGGTATACAAGGCACCATCATGGCTAAAAAACAACTGAGCTGTTCAAAGTATCAGTGCATCCCTAATATGTAAATTGCCATTTGTTTTTAAAAACAGAGGTAGGGGTCGTGTGTGTCAAGTTGTATATCTGACAAGTTTTGTTTACTTTTTTTAATGCTTTTCAGCTGTCTTCCTTGGACTATGTCATAGTTTCTATTTAAAAGTAAAAGAAAAAAAATGGAAGTGGTGAAAGTGGATTTAAGTCTTTTTTGTTTTTCTTTTTTTTTTTTAGTAGCTTTCTGCCCTTTCTTGTATGAAATGGCGGCAATGTCAGAGCAGTATTTTAATTGAGATGAACCAAAAGCCCTTTTTAAAATCAACCTTCTATCACGATTAAAAGGTGGTGTATGCAGCCATTTAAAGAGGAATCAGATGGTGGAATGAATTTACTGCTGTACTTCACAAGCCTGTGTGTCTTGTCTCCACCATGTCAGCAGTGTTGCTTGTTTCTTCATGTCCTCCTCTGAAGTACAACATGTAGGAACTCAGGTCCACGTGAATGAGACTGAATGAATGAAATGAACTAAGATTGTATTTTTCCAGCGGGTTTGATTGCTCAGACAACTTATGTCCGTATTTAAACTTGAGGTGGCACTTAGAGACAGTGCTCTGTAGAGTGGAAATATAACTGAAATTATGTCTGTCTCAAGATAAATGATTGCCAGGTGTTTTTTCTTTTCTTTTTTTGTTCTTCGTTCATTGTTTGCATCATCGTCACAACGGTAACATCACTCCCTGTGGGATTGTCGAGTGAAAAACAGAAGGTTGTGAACTAGAGTCGTCAACAACGTAGCTTTCCAGGACCAGTGTGCCCAATAGATGTTTTTTTCTTTTTCTTTCCACTTTTAATTGTTCAGAGGAGATCTCAAAGCCATATTTAGTGGTGCAGCATCATCAATACAAAGGCTCTTAAGGTAATGGTTGAATTCAGCTTGTGCCTCTTGTATCACATCTTTACTTCCTGGTTGTTGATTTTATTGCTTTAGTTCAAGAAACTGAAAATATCTGAAGGAGAGTTCTCAATATTGGTAAGAGACTTTAGTTCCAGAAATCTAGTGGCAGAGCAGGAACAGATGGGCGTAGCTGAGCTAGAAAATGCAAACTGCCTGTAAATACTGATTTAATAAAATTATTTACTAAAAATGGGATTACATGTTGATGCATGTTCATTACTTTGCATAAAAAAGAAACTTCAAAGCAAACATGTCTCAGAACAGCCAGACTGTACTTAACATAAAAATAGTTTTTATTTTTTTTACAGGTAAACAAAGCATTGTTGTTCAAGTTTGGGATGTGTTTAGGAAATCCAACATCATTTGGCTTGGGTGACCAATGGAGAGCCAGGTAGATGCAAGCTGAAGGAGACACCTGTGGGGGACAGGGTTTGATTGAGGGGCGGCCATGATGTGGAGTCTGACAGAAGGACCTTTAGACGTTTGTACTGTTTCTTGGATGGTCGCCTGCCACGGAGCCACCGAAGGCAGTTCAGAATACCCAAATCTATCAGCATCTGGAGAGGGAAAAAAAAAAAATAAAAAATTAGTAAATACTTGAATAAAATAATGGAAAGGACATATACTTTGTGTTAGTAATAATAATTATTATCATTATCTTTATACGGGTGCTGGTGTTGGGTGTTTTCCACTTTTGTACATTTCTGTATATAACAGTGCTGAGCGTGAGTGAGATTTCAATTTCCCTGAGGGAACCTCCCAAAGGGATTAATAAAGTCGTCTATGTTAAAGGTGATATTTGTTAGCACTGTAACGATGAAAGCACATGCAAAACTCCAGGTTTATACTCACTGAGGCAATTTTTGTTCGCTTAAAGGGGAACTGCGGTATTTTCAACATTAAGCCTCTTTTCTGAGTCGTCTGCAATGTTTTAGAACCCCCCTCACCGCTTTTTTGATGTTTACTGCTGTCTCCGGTATTTGCCTAATTTTGATTCATCTCAACCTGCTTCAGAATGGCAAGTCATGCGCATGTCCAAAAAGGTTTGTAAAAGCACCATAAACGTCCGTTTTCAAAATCATCAACTCACCGGAGTGGTTACTGGTGTGCACTGGTAATCCATATCAAATTTCGTTGCGAAACGTTGCTTCTGTCGTGTTTTATTTGACATTTTGTACTGGATGTTCGTTGATTTTGAAAATGTTTTTGTAACTTGTGCTGCCACTTGGCCAGGACGCCCTTGTAAAAGAGATTTTTAATCTCAACGGGTCTATTTTCCTGGTAAAATAAGATATTACTCCGCCACCGCTAAGAAAATAGTGCGAGCATGAACGAGCTGCCAAATAAAACACGACAGAAGCAACTTTTCGCAACGAAATTTGATATGGATTACCAGTGCACACCAGTAACCACTCCGGTAAGTTGATGATTTTGAAAACGGACGTTTATTGTGCTTTTACGGACCTTTCTTAACATGCGCATGACTTGCCATTCTGAAGCAGGTTGAGAAGAATCAAAATTAGGCAAATACCGGAGACAGCAGTAAACATCAAAAAAGCGGTGAGGGGGGGGTTCTAAAACATTGCAGACGACTCAGAAAAGAGGCTTAATGTTGAAAATACCGCAGTTCTCCTTTAAGGTGTGTTTCAGGTGCAGGAAAAAAAAAAAGTTTTACCTGTGGGTCAAGGTTCCTGCATATTCATTAAAAAAAAATTCTCACTTTCTCGGACAAAAATAAATCTGATTAAGTATTAGTGATTTAAATAAAATTTAATATCCAGCAGTTAATGTGATACATTCTGACAATGAGAAGATTGCAGCTCTCGGTCTTGGAAGGTCACAAAAATCAATTTACACCAAACCCACAAAAGGTCGATGCACACTGTTTAACTGGAGCTGCAGCACAAAATCGGAGAGTAACAATATCTCAGCACGGAGACAAAACCAACTGGTCATACTTACAGTCATTTTTCTTTTAAATATGAAAGAAAACTACAATGTGAAAGAAGAAAAAGTCAAATAATCTGTGGTGCTTTGGTTCTTTGCCCATGGAAACAGTCATGAGTGAACAGTTTCCTAAAACTTTTTTGAGTACTATGTCACTGCATATTTCATCAATCTTATTACAAGCTTAATATTCGGATCATTCTAACGTCACAAGGCAGAACCGCTCTGGTCATAAAGGAGCTTAAAACAACAGTTGAAGTTTGTTTATTCTTGGTTACTGTTAATGGTTACTGTTGTAAAAAAGGGTATTTTTTTTATCTTTGAGTCCAATCTGAAAGAGAAAAATTACAAAACCAACAAAAAAGGCACGTGAACAACTTTTTGATCTCCTATTTGATTATATAGGTCGGACTATATAAGTCCATGGCAATAAATCTGTGATTAGGGTATGAAAATATGTTGATTTGTGAAAGCAACGTTGTTTCCAGATATATAGGTTGTTAAATGAAGCAGAGTTTTAGTTCTTGCCATGTTTTTAAGTAACAATGAAGATAGATTAGATCAACAACTACCCACAGAGATCATGCAAGAGCTCCATAATCGACACTCACCTCCACGACAAAACAAACCAGGAGGTTGAGAGCGGCTACAGCGACGAGCAGCATTTTAAAGTTCATATCAGGGATGTCGTACAGTTGAAGAATTCGGCTAAAGAAAGGCCCTGGATACAACACCAGCCAGATCATGATGCCAAAGTGGATGAACAGCATACAAAGGAAGATCACTAGAAGGATGAGAAAAGAGTCTGAGGCTTCAATCTTTGACAGTCTCACTTATAATGTGAGGTTGAACAAAAATGACAATAAAGAACAGTCAGTTGAGAAAAAAAAACAAAAAAAAAAAACGCACTGGCCCAAATGCATCACCCATTTCCTGAATCTATGACGGCTCACCGTTGTGGTAGAGAGGTTTCTTGTGAGGGTAGCTCTTGGTGACCACCACTGCCATTATAATGTACTGGAAACCTGACAAGTCAAACACACTAGTGTTCTCCATGTTGGGCAGATTGGCTGTTCCAAATTCAGTTGAATTGAGTGGAATATACCTGAAAAACACAATTGATGAGGTGTATTACATCATACAGTTTTATCCAGTGTAGATCAGATGCTGGGCCTTTTTTAAACTGGAGAGATTTTATCCGATTGCTGAATATTGGGAACAATACAAATAAATTAAATTCTAGTTAAAAATTAAGCTTTCACTCATTCAACTGACCATTCCTGAGTGGTAGTAATGAAGAACACAGCCAGCTGACCCAGGACGATCATGCATGTGTGTATGAAGAGGCTGCCGAACACGGGCAGCGCCAGCAGACTGGCAGGAGGTCTGCAGGGGTGAAGATCCTCACTGGGGCCTCCTCTGCCCATCACAATGGCCAGCAAAGTCACCAAAACAAGGTCACAAAACAGGAACTGTAGGTCAGCCATACTCGTCTTCACCTAGACACACACATGGAGAACAATCACATAGATTTATGTTTGTAACAAGCTTTCAGTGAATGTCGTTAAGGCTGTAATTATGAATTTATTGAACAGAAAGATTTACATGAAAAGTCAGCTGAGCTGCAGTTGGGTACAGATTTTTTTTTTTTCCCCATGGGTTGGATGGGGTCACAACTAAATATAAACCTTTGAGTATTTTAGAATTGCATACATTATTCAATAAATTGTTTAACAGTTTTATATATATATATATATATAAATATATAAAAAATGAAGAATTAAACTTATTAGAAAATGCTATTTCTTCTTTTTTAATTTAATTAAAAAAAATAAATATAAAATACAGATTTATGTAGGCACAGAAAAAAATGGTAATGGCCGAGAGGTGCTAAAATTCAGATCAGAAAATTGATTCGTGCCGTAGACTGCACAAGTTAGGTGCGGAAAATGTTCATTTTCTGTTCAGTATGAACGTGCAAAATTAACTATTTGCTTCAGCAGTCCGGCTAAATCGCTGGACTTGATCAAGGCAGTGAAAAGTTTTGCCCTGAAACCGTGAGAAGAAATGCATATAAGTACAGTAAATATTAATAAACTGAATAGTTTGATGTTCGATATCATAATAAATACAAATGTGCTGCAGAAACATGTCAAATATAAAGCACCAGGGATGGAGTAGAAAATGATAAGTACTATGAAAATGAGGTTGTGATAGGTTCCCTCACTGCTACTCACTGTGTTCAGGATGAGGACGGAGCAGAACTGAATGAGGCTGTACATCGCCATGTACCGGAAGAGACTGAAGGAGGTGACCAGAGAACACCGGCCCTCTCTACACAGACAGAAAAAAAAGTCTTGTTTTTTTGTCTTCCTCTGCTGATGACCTGCTACAAACACTACAGGTTTGGTTGATTTTCAAACACATCATCCTCCTATGTCCTCACCTGATAAGCAGCGGAACGCAGCTGATGTTTTCGGTCTTGGAAGTAAACGGCGAAGCGACTGAAGCTTCTGCCTCAGACAGGGAAACCCCGACATCAGCAGCTCTCAGGGCCCCGCAGTCATTGGCCCCATCCCCACACATGCCCACTCGATAACTGCAGAAAAAGATCAATTACAGACGTTTTACATAAAGTCGAGCAGCAAACAGTGTTGTCCAGCTGTGCTTAATTGCATTAGTTCTGACATTCCACACCAACTATGCATTTATCATGCCACTATGGGAGCATCTAGTCCAACATCTTATGTGAACATACACCACACAGTAGAGACAGGCAAGTTTTTGTTGTCTCCTTAACTTGAACCAACACTGTACCATTTAAAGCACCCAAGACAGCAGGGTGTTAAAGCCAGTGCAGACGTGCTTTAAGTTGCACTCCGTTTAATGGACACGAGATGCTATTTCCAGAAAGTGGCCTCAGCCTTTCATATTGCATCTAAAAATCCATTTATCCCCATCTGAAATATGGCACCATATATTAGATATGACCCCCCCTCCCCTTTAATCGCAATTTTTCTTCTTTTCTTATGAACAAAAAGAGAAAAAAAGAAGGAAAAACACTCACTTCAGTTTCTGCAGCTCTTTCACCAGCTGGGTTTTCTGGTCAGGGGCCATGCGTGCAAATATGGTGGCTTGCATCAAAACCTGCAATAACAGGGTTTCAAGTCATTTTTCCTTTGATGTAGGTCATCGAAAGGGATATTCTTGCAGGGATCATACAGTTTACGTTACCTTTGGAAGATACTCTGAGAAGTGCTCACAGAGGACAGCAAAGGACTTGCCATTAATAGCCAAGTGATGGCCAAAACCACCCTGATACAGACCCTGAGAGGAGAGAAAGAACAATAATGGCAACCGATCTTCATCCAGATAATGAAGCTCATGACTGTGCTGTTCTGCACATCACTGCGGTAACGACAGATATCACTGAATACAACAAATCCAATCAGTGAAATATTGAATGCACCAATGTGTGGACATGAGGTCATCCCATGCAATATTGATTAATTGAATAACACAATTATGGCGACAGTCAAAACTGCCTTTGTGAGTAAATGAATGCGCTGAGCTGATCCTCAAAGAATCCAAAACAGAACTATTCTCCTCATCTTGTGTTTCAGAATAGAATCCCCCCCCTCAGATTTAAACACTACTGAACACTTTGCTGTCCTTGCACTAGCAGTGTACACCAAACATTATACTGTGTAGACCAACCTGACTGATGACATCTGTGCAGCTTTGGCCAGCAATGGCCCCTCCATCCTCCAGGCTGAACCTCAGGGTGGGCATAGAGTGGGCAGTGTAGGGGGTCGCAGTGACAAAAATCACCTTCTCATCAGACGCCACCATTCCACAGCTTTTTGCTACATTAACTGCTGTAAGAATGTTGTCCCCTTTGTAAGGAAGGACAAATAAAGATATATAAATGGATGCTATTGGCAACTGAATGCCTTTAAAATAACAAACAGAGTAAACCCAAACAGCAAGCAGGCAGAGAAAATGTTCTCACCAGTGACCATAACACAGCGAATGTGCGCCAGTCTCAGGATGTCAATGACCCGGGCACTATCGGGCTTCACCAGGTTCTTCATCATCAGAAAGCCCAGGAACTGCATGTCTTTCTCTACTTCACCGCTGCAGACCGACACACAGCTGCATTAACACACATCTAAAAGTTGTAACTGAAATCAAAGAAACCAGAGAGGCAGACTGAATTCTCACCGTTCGATGGTCCTTAAGTCAGACTTTACATCTACTGGTTTACAAGCGAGTGCAAGAACCCTGAGGCCTTCACTGGAGAAGTTCCGCAGTTGGCTGGAGAACTGCGCTGGGACTGTAAACATAAAGCACCCCATGCTGCATTAATGTAGATCTAATCAAGGAAGCAACTGATCTAAATACATGGACAATCGTTTTATTCCAAATAATCAAACAAAAAATTATATTAACTATCATAAAATCTTTGAAAGAAATGAATAGTTGACCTAAATTAGCCTAATAAAACATATCTGAGGGAAGATTTCTGACTGAACCTGTTTCAGCTCGACAGAGGCTGGCCACCATCTCAGGGGAACCTTTGATGAAAGCCAGAGCAAAGCGTCCCCCGTGGGCCACCGTCACCACGCTCATCCTCTGCAGGGCCGAGGAGAATGGAAACCTCTGAACAATGGCCACTGCCTCGCTCATGGGCTGAGAGCGAAATAAAAACAAATTAATGCAGTAACTACAGGCAGATAAAAAGTCTTTTGATGCTCATAATAAAGAAGCGGGGATTACACCAACTACTGTTCTGATTTACATCTGCTGATAGTGAATTCCTGTGATGTCTTTTCAATGACATGGGCTAAAACACCATTTATCTAAATCTCACAAGGTAATGGAATTCTGTTTGTCTCTGTTTGAGAATTTTTACAACACCAAGGCTCAAGAGAAAGTAAGACTAATACACGTGTCACAGTATTGCAGTCATTGAAGGATTGTTCACTTTAAAAACTGTTCTTGTTTGAGCCACACTGAGTGATGGTAGGGGCACTCACAGTTCCCTGAGCTTGAGGCTGGTGAGTTGGAGGTCTCATAACAGCCAAAACTTTATGACCTCCAAATTCTGCATCCAACGCACTCCCATCTCCCTCTGGCTCCTGGAGAGTCTGGGAAATTGGAGACAACATTAGTTTAATATAACGTTTCACTGAATGAGTATCACAGAAGCATGAACAAGAAAGTAACTTTTAAATCAATAGTAAATTCCAAATGGAAAGCTCTCTCAGTGATAGAAAAATAAAATACTAACTGAATAATTAACAAAAAAAAGTGGGATACATTTACAAATCCTAATTTCTGAGTTTAACCATCTATTCTCAAAAATATACATCAAAATGAGTCCATGGTACGTTATGGTCTTTAGACAACAATAAAACGTCGGTCTTTGGCTTCTTAAGATGAACGACAAAAGATTTTATAAGTCAGGCAGCCATGTCTAATACCTCCAGAAATAAATAAAATAAGCCTTATAGTATCATACCCAGCTAGTAGACTCAACCATCTTCAGCTCCAAGGGGTCTCCGAGGGGCTGACCTTGCAGCAGTGTAACTGTGTGACAGCAGGCTAGGCCAGTCTGCAGGGGACCCAGGGGCAGGAGTGTGGGCCCTGGAACCAGCTCTGAGAAACCAGCAGGTCCCCCCTCCATCACTCCCCATACATCCAGACCCTCCTCTGTCAGAGTTCCTGTCTGGAAAAACAAATAAACTGTGACTACACTACGCCAACCTCAACAAAGAGTCCATTTACAGATTCCACCCACACCTTGTCAAAGCAGAAAAGGGAAATCTTGCCACAGATGTTGATGCGTGGTGGACTGATGCAGAAGATACCGCAACTCTTCAACCGTCGCTGGGCGTAGATAGTTCCTGTGGTGATGGCAGCAGGCAGGGCGGGGGGCACTGCAATCGTTACAATGTCCAAGCTTCTAATAATCACCTGCAGCCAGGTGACCTGGACACATACAGTCATAGGTCAGTGGGAACACTACATATAAGTACAGACAGGAAAGATCATTTTGCCCTGATATTGTAGCACTTACATTGGTTCTGATGAGGACCACAAAAATGTAAATGGTGCCAATGAGAGCTGAAGCAAGAAGAACAATATCAGACAGAGTAGATAATCAGAGTAACTCACTTAAACATGAAGACTACATTTGCTTCTTTATACACTCTTGAAACAAATTTGGTAGGGTTATGGCTGTTAAAGCTTACCAACAAAACCTAGAATGAGCAGGAACTTGACAGCATCTTTGTAAAATCGGAAGTTGATTGGCTGGGGGTACAAAATGGAGCTGATCAGGTCACCTTTGGCTGTGAAAAACCCTGCAGACGAGGCAGAAGCAGCACAAATGGCTTTACTTGGAGAACAAAAAGAAGACGTAAATGTTGCCCTGAGCAGTTTTCTTGGAAATGCCAAGTCTGCATCTTTGAGGCCTGAAAAAAAAAAAAAAAAAAAAGTATTTGCAACTCTAAACAACAAATAAAACAAAATGGCAGGAATGCACATCGCTTCATTTCTGCATGTGCATCCCCTGATTGTGGTCCATTTATAAAAACACTGTCCCATACAGCTAATACAAGTCAAAATGTCCAGAGGGTGCGTTAAACATGCACAGTGAATGCCAACAGATATCTGTATTAACCACCATTGCACTGAAATACAGACAAAGGTCATGACTTTCTTTACTAACCAGTGCTTGTGACCACGGCAACAGCCCCGCTGCCTCCTGGCCTTCCTCCTTTGGCCTGAATGAGCTGGGTCCCACAGAAAAGAGTGTGTCTGCGCTCAGTGTCGGAGCTGTACGTCCTGTCACCAGCCGGCAGGGGGGTTTTCAGCACGGGGACACTTTCACCTGAACACAAGAATGGGACAGGAAAGAGTTGGCAACGCATGCAGACACTTTAATCACCAGATTTAGTTCATTCTCTGAGTGATTTACAAAATCACAACGTAAAGCCCAGATTCATGATGTAAAAACATCTCTATTAAACGTCTCATTACTACAAAGGGGCAAGAAATCAATTGCTTGGAACGACTCTAATCGCCGTCCAGGTTGTGAAATATGGCCTGAGCAAAGTCATGAAAGCTTTTTGAATTAACTTTATTAAATTACTGAAAATGGCAAAAAAACTCCCATGCAAAGCAGCAAAGTTTTCTTTTCAGGCATTCTCTCCTCAAAATCTGAAGCTATTGTTAGAGTTCTGAAAGAATTTAACCATCTCATGGCATCACAAAAGAGTCAATTAACTTATATAATCACATATAATCTTTCCGGTTTGTCCTTGAAGATCTGGTAATTACCCGTGAGCATGCTCTCATTGACGAGACACTCCCCAGCCAGCAGGGCAGCATCACAGGGCAGCAGCAGACCCTCCTGAGGGATGATTAGACAGTCACCAGGGACCAGCTCCTCTGAGCTAACACGCTCCTCCACTGAGAAAAACAGAACCAGAGTGAAGAGTACTAGGTTTAATGCCGAATAACCCCCCCAAAAAGTATGATTTTATGTCGTCAAAAGCGCCAAAACATTATCATTTGCTTCTCTGAGGTGCAATTAGTTGCTAGATCTTGCAACATGAACCATTTCTTTTACGTACCACTTACTTTTTCAGCCTTTTGTTGCCCCTGTCCCAAACTTTCTTGCAATGTATTGCTGCCATCAAATTCAAGATGACCTAATATTTTTTTTCATGAAATCGTAAAAATGTCTCACTTTCAACATTTGATACGTTTCCCGTGTTCTACCGTGAATAAAGTATTGGTTTATGAGATTTGTAAACCATCACATCCTGTTTTTATTTACATTTTACACAGCTTACAAACTTTTTTTGGAGGGGGGGTTGGCTATTTTTTTGGCTTATTAGATGACAAGTATCAATCTAAAAGCTCTACCTACTGTTCTACATTTGGTCATTCTGGCCAAAATTCTGAACTTGAAGCTTCTGAACAGCAGCTCAAAAACATCAGGGTGACATCACTGTGGCTGAATCAAATGATATTGCTCCATAGAACTGCTCGAAACAAAAACTCTGCATGGCAACTTTGTAAAGGAGTCCTGAGAGAAGGTGAACTAAAAATTGCCCATATTTATGGTATCTATGAACATTTTTGTTGCCCTGACACATTCAGATCAAACTCATTATTTCAGGAGTTATTCCAGGAATCACAATGATCCCAAATATCAGTCCATTAAACATCCACACAGACTTTCTGAAACTATAAAGACATAGGACTCACCTCCCGAGTCTTTGCGTATTGTGACGTTTGTAACCAACCGGGCCATGTTGCGAAGAGTGACGCTTTGCTGAAAAGAGTGAAGTCAAATTAAGTTTAGAAAATGTTATTTACATCTATATCCAGAACTATATGCACAACCATAGAATTAGATGTTGTTACTCTCATAAGGCTCACCTTTCGAGTTTCATAAAGTGAGATGGCGATGGAAATAATGGAGATAATAAATATACATAAGGCGTAAAAATAATATGCATCAGTCATCCACAGGGTGATACTGAACACTTGAAAGACATAGAATGGGTTGAGGACCTGCAAACACAGAAAAGAAAAAAAAAAAAAAAAAATCAACTTTAATTCAATTATGACTTCATAGTGTATATATATATATATATATACACATATATGTGTATCTGCAATTTTTCACTTCACCTCCTCAAACAGCAGCCTCATGTAAGACTTCACAGGCACATCAATAAGGTTGGCCCCAAATATCTGCCTCCTGAAAAATACATGTTATGAATTACTCAGCAGCCCCCTCTGGGATGAAAAGAAGCCTAGATTCATAAATCCTCTCCTACCTCAAGCTCTGTTCCAGGGAACTCAACCCCTTCTGGAAGCCATACAGGTCTTTACATGTCCAGTCCTCATTGAGGACACTGAGGACAGAGATGTTTTACACTGTTAGAAATGTCATCAGAGCATTCCTTCCTGAGGCAACAGGCATGTTCACATTTTTCAAAGGGATATGTCTCGAGGTATTTTCCTCTTTCTGCTCTGTTTGCATATGGTTGTGCCACTTTTGTTGTTGGTACCTAACACGACAGAAAGCCCCCTTCCTGTCCAGCCAGATGTAACGCAGCCCTTCAAATAGGTAGAAGCGCAGCAGCGTTTTCTGTAACACGGGGAAAAAACTGTTTCAGGTCTGGAGGGGAAAAAAAATAAATCACTAAACACATTCTATGGATAAAATTTCAGCAGTCCTTACCTCCTCCTTGTACAGCTGAACTGTATCTCTCCATTCAGCCTCCTCCAGCTGTCCCAACACCTCCAAACTGGAGGGAAACAATGAAGTAAGCAGAGAATATGTTACGTTTTCCCTTTGGTCTTTTTAACAGTTGTCTCAGAAAGTTGCAAGATTATACTGTTGGAGAACAAAAAACATGGCGCTCACCTGCCCTCCTCCATCTCCTCTGTAAGCACCTCCACAACATGCTGCTGGCCAAAACTGTCCTGAGGGAAAATATCAAACAAGTACATGAGCCGTTGTTGGCTACATGACTGACCAAAATAAGACTCAACTAACAGAATATCATATTAAATACTGGCCTAGTTCACAATCTTTATAAGGTCTCACGCTGGGAATAACATAATTTTGATGAAAAGAAGTAAGTAAGAAATAAAGGTTTGAATAAGAACAGTCCCAAACAGTTAGCATATCATAAAAAGTGGCCAGAAATCTTATTTATAACATTTCTACTTTAAATTAAGGGTTGTAGATGTAATTCTTAATTATGTAGTGCTTTTTTTTAAATATTTTTTTTGATAATAGAGCAAAACTTTCGGTGAATATATAACCCTAGCCTGGCGACGCCATCCTATGTACTTCCGCCCAAAGATTTTGGCTCCGCACATAGTCTGGCCAAATCCCCCTACCTCGGTTCGCTCAGTGTTAATCAGCCAATCAGCAAACAGTTGCGAGTGGTGACGCAGAACTCACGCGCGGAGTCCATTGTAGTCCATATAATTGTAGTTCAACCGCAGCGGAAATAAATATGGCGATGGAAGAACGCTAGAAGCTATCCATGAAGTTGTCTCAACTCTGGAGATCATTACACAATTAAAACGAGAGCAAGAGGAATGCCTCGTCAATTTTGTTAGTGGCAAGGATGTCGTAGCTCTCCTTCCAACTGGCTTTGGGAAAAGTTTGATTTATCAAATGGTATCGGTATAATGAAAGCGGATGTGGGAAGCGTGATTCGCGAGCTAGAGCCTCGCGAGAGTAAGCATGAACCTCGGCGCATAACCAACGTCATTTCTAAACATTATGATTGGTTAAAGGCACAATGTGCGATTTCTGGCCAGGAGGTGGCGATATAGAGTAAAATCAACCTCCGTTCAACCCCAGGCAGTAGAAGAAATCGCTGGTCTGGCGCTGGCGCTGGCGCTGGCCCTGGCCCCGTCCCACCCCGCCCCCACCCCACTCACTCCTCCTCAGAGCAGGTGCTAGTGGCTTCTTCTACTGCCTGGAGTTGAACGGAGGTTGATTTTACTCTATATCGCCACCTCCTGGCCAGAAAAACTGCCGGTCCGGCGCTATCAGTTTAGCATGCTAAACTGATGTAAAACTCAGCTATGCTGCGTATAAACTTTGGTTAGGACATGCCAGTAGGATTATTTCTGCACACTCTTATGGTATGTATAGGTGTTTTTTGTATGCAATACACTTAAAAATGACATAAAAATCGCACATTGTGCCTTTAAGGGAACTCCGTTACTCCAATGAATTTAAGTTGCTGGGTAAGGTCCCGCCCTCCATGGAAACGGATTCCTCTTGGGTTTTCCCAGACTGTTTGACAGAGTCAACAGTCAGCTTTCGCCCAGGCTAATATAACCCACCCATAACTTAACATTCAAGTAATATATTGACTGCACTAAGACACTTTGTATTAGCTTTGACAGCTCATCTAATATTTAACATGCAAGTTTCATACACCTTTAAAAGGACAATATGGAGGATAGTCGTAGGCATCAAACTGCAGCTGTCAAACTGGGTTTTAATTCTGCACATGGATTTATTTTCTCACTCTGAGCAGCAGAATATCTGCCAAAGCCAGAGGGCAGGAGCAGCAGCGGGCAAGGACAGCGAGCCTCGGGCGCCAGTGAAACACAATCAGGAGGAGACCCAAGGACAGCAAGGCAGCGACACGACACAACCACACCCGCCAGCGCACCCACTTATACCCCTGTACATCCTGGAGGAGCAAAAAGTCAAGACACTTCTTTCAGATTCAAACACAGGCTCAGTTTCATTTTCAAACAGAGGTTCATTTCAATAAATCTCATCAGATTATCAAAACACACACGATAACTAGAAAGGCATGCAGGGAGTGCGGCCCTCCATCAAGGTCAAACTGTTCAGTTTTAAAGACAGCAATCTGAATCTGAGCGTTAATGTGCTCTTCTCTTGCCTATAATTTACTTCTCTAATAAGTTGAATGAAATTTGGTTGTAATTTTTCACCTACTTTTGCTGACTAACAATGAAACATGGCTCCACGTCCATTCTTTTCTAAGTAGAGGAAATGGCCACTGTAGAAAAACACTGATCTGACAGCACCTTGTTTAGCTGGTGATACTGCCACCAAATGTGACTGAAAGTATTTTGCACCGCTTGTTCCTCTATGTCAGACGTGCAGTAGCATGTGCACATCTGCATGTGGCAGGTGTTAGGCACCACATCAGGTAAACAAATCACACAACCATTACCACTTCAGTCTGCCCATCTGTCACCAAAGACTCTGGACCTTTTCTTATGTTGGTTGCAGATTTCCAAATGTGTCCTCTTTCTTTTTCTCGGCTACATTTTGTTGCTACGTTAAACATTTCTTACTACATTGGCAGTCACTGTCAGTTTAGCAGAAACACTAAGGGGGATCTTACCATGTGCGAGTCGGGACTGAGCAGGGGGTCACGTGGACTGGGTGACGGGAGTCCGCTCAGCGGCTCCACCGCACTTCCTACAGAACAGGACATGCACGTTTAAAGGTTCCTCTGCCATCACATTTATAGTCGGGAGCAGAACACACACCTTCAAAGTCAATATAATAAAAAACACAAACCACAACACTGCACCCATTGTCTCATACGCAAATTTATACATCCTCAATTCTTCTCCTCAACTCCTCTCCTTGCTTCTTAGTCCCTTGCACCAGAGATGTGACAAACAGGGACATCCTCGCTTCTGAGCCGTAATCTTTAAATAGACCATCAGTTAAACTTGAGGTGTGGCACAGCTGCAATCATATTTCCAGTATTCTGTTAAAACCTAACTTTGTATTTAAGTATTTTTGTCCAATTATTATCAATGTGGTCAGAGCAAATCAAATATTTGCCAAATACTCGTCGGCACAGGATACGTCTGAGCAGCTACATGAAGCGAGGCAGTGGCCTAATATCATTATCTATTCTACTCTAGCTCGGTCTGTGATGCCATGGAAATGTCCAGCTGTACCGCTACATAGGCCTGCTGTGTCGAGTGTACAACAACACACTGCTGGAGTCTAGGAAAGCAGTAAGATGAACACCACAGCTAGCACAAAGATCGACAGTTGATGAAAACATAACCAAGATCTTTGAAGTTTAATTTGCAGTCTTAGACAGAATGATGACCTGCTCTCCATCTTTGACTGAGATGTTCTAAAGATTTTGCCACAACTATGGCCCCTGTCCCAACATTTTGGAAACAAATATAACTGCTTGTAGGTCAGGATATAGAGACTTTATCTTCCATTTTGAAGATCGGTGGTTTGAGCCCCAACTTCTCTGGTCTACCCGTTGAAGTATTCTTATCTATCTCGCCCCTCGATGTTTTCCTCACTTGGAAATCATTTTGGAATTAGCATCCAAATATGATGTAAAAAGAAATGAATTAATTAAAAAAGGGATAACATTTTTGAGCTTCAGTAACTGTTTTGAATTATTTATTTATTTATTTATTTATTTTTTTTAAAATCACTGCATCTTGTTTGCCTGCAACCCTGAATTTTATCAGATGAGTTTTGGCCACAGATGGATGTATTCTGTTTGCATTTTACACGCACTCCCTACTCACAGCAGAGCATTTCAACATGAGTCTGGGACATACCACAAACAAAGATATAGCTTATTTGTGCAAACATCATTTTGTGTGTGTTAACTTGGTAATGAAAGATAAGCAGGTCAGGTTTTGACAAAGCAATACAACTTAACCTTGACTGAGGCACAAAGCTTAATCTGTGTTCAATTAGGGCACAAGACTCCAGTATTAGTTTGGTTTAAAATGGTTAAAATAGCGTTTCAGGATAGCAAATTCGTTTTCTTAATTCACGATCAAGCAATGCAGTGAAACAAATCCATCTACAAAAATAAAATAAAAAAAAATCTCAGTGTTTCTAGTTTTAATAACACTGTGAGAACACAATGCAAACACTTACAAACTTTAGGAAAACAAACAAGAGAATACAGTCGCCATAAACTTCAATAAAGTCGGTAACACACCTCAGTGCGACCGAAACACTTGCAGCTCCGAGACAAACATTAACTTTAAAAGTCCCATAACGTACGTAAGGGAAAGTCAGTGTTTGAATAATATGCGATAACTGAGGGGATAAAAGACGCCATCAATTGTAGCAAAGTTATTTGTTTGTTCGGAGGCGCACTTCCGCCTCCAATTACAAGAAAAAAAACGTCAACAAAACAATACCGTAACCCTTGAAAAAGAAACTGAGCTTACCGTCAACTCCTGACCGTGTGTCTAAAGCAAACGACTTCCCGAAATGACAAAAGGATCACATATATATGAGTTCTGCTGCTGATCAATCCTACCTTGTGCTGCTGCTTCGGAGCGTGCGCGTAGGCACGAGCGCCTGATAGCTGACAACACACTAGTTTAACCGGTTTTTAAGGTGGTATTGGACGCAGCCCAAAGGCTATATTTTTTTCTTCTGACAGCAAATAAATTTTAAAAAAGCTCATCTTGTAAACTCAAAAAATGAGTCGAAAATAAATACATTAAACATATTTTAAGCCTGTTGCTACATTGTAATCTTCACGCACCTCGAAATGGACAGATTAGATAGGAAATGCATGGAAACCCAAATAACGAATGGGAAACAACAGGTATCAATGTTTTTGTAGATTGGCAAAGACAGGCATACTTCTCTACAGATTATGTAGAGATTATGTTATTTTTGTCCATTTGGTACCAACATCTCTTACCACAAATAAACATTTAAACTACTGGTTAAACATCAAGTTAGCATTAAGGTAATGTAAATAGTTTTGTTTGCTCACTAATGACTCCTATTAACCCAGAGGTACAGTACTTGTATCCTGTTCTGAAAGTCATTTTGTTGCTCTGTCTACACACCGAGCACAAACTACAGAAACAAAAAGCAAGGGGTCCTCTGCCTTATGCAAATACTTGTGGTATAATCATGTGAAAGTTTATCAGGAGTTAGCAAATCACATGTTGGGCATGGTCTAACTAGGCCAATCACAACCAAAAGCAACAGATATGTAATCAAACCCTGCTAAACTCCAAATATGAGTAATTCACATCAGTTTACAGAGTGTCGATAACCTGTTAAAAAGAAAAATCTCACAATACAGCAATATCAACACTGGTATTGCGATGATGTATGCAATTTCAGCAAGTTTCATGTGACCATTTCAGTGGCAAATACCTCAGCCATAGGAATTCAAGACAACTGCAAGCGATCATTACACGGCTTCTAACCCACTCCTGTCCCGGACATAAATGAATACTGTAACTCTGTTCAAAGAGCCAGATACATTTTGAGAAGATCTCCTACACAGAACAAACTTTCCATAATGTCACAAACAGGGAACTGTAGTGACCGTACTGATGACGAGACAGACACAAGACAGTCAACTGTGCTGAGGCTGCAAAAAAGCAATCTGCAACCTCAAGTAGCACAAAAACCAGGGTTTACTGGAAGTGCATGCCAAGGCCCACAGCCACTGGATGGACCGTCAAATTATATCTTGATTTCTTTATTGAATCACTGTAGATGGACCTGGGATTTGTTTTAATGCAGTTAATAGTATGTTAGGGTATTTGGGATTTATGAGCAGCACAGATGAACAGTCAGCATCAATCATGGTCACACCTAAAACACAAAAGGGCTGCGGTGATGAAGGCCAAGAATTTAGTAGAATCAGCAGTTGTAGAAGTAGGAGTAACATTAACGTTAGTTACAGTTGTGCTTTATTTAGCACCTGTATTAAAGGCACTGATGTAAGAAGTAAGATCTGTGGAGTAAGCTGTTTGAAACTGAATTGAACTGCCTGTGTTCTGATAAGGTGGAGGTACATTTGGATATACAGGGCTAGGTTAATTGTGCAGTTACAAAATATTAGTATGATTAAATAAAAATGTCACTAGGTATTTTTTTTTTTTTTAGTTCTGGTGAAATCCAATTAAACTGTTTTAAATGGCACAATAAATAATCAACACAAGTAAACGTCTTACCTGGTTCTCTGATCATGATAATTAACCTATAATTAAGGTCATAACCAGATAGTTAACTAGCCTTGTCTTTAAGCTCTGTTACTGCAGTGTGCATTGACTGACTATTGCAGACTTTTACTGACGAAAAGAAGATTTTCATCATTTTCAAGAAAGATGTTTGTCAAAGGAATTGAATCGATTAGATGACTGTGACACTTCTGAGAGATGGACGGCGGGATATCAACCCCAGCTGTCTGGCTGTAGCTAACGGTTAGCAAACACATTGTGCAGCCTTCTCTGTGGAAGAAACGTCAACTAAAAAGCATTGAAAAACACTTACTACGCCTGTCCATCCTCTCGTCACGATGACACCATTCACATACTTCCTCTCAATGACGGTCTGTCTTTTTATCACGCATGAAACCTTCTTTCAAAACGTGCAGCTACAGCTGCTTCACCTTTCTACGGCAAGTCTAATCGTCCAAAATTGTCACATGCTTGACCAACGAGCGCCACAGACTGTGACGTTAGATTTTGAAGTGCCAGCAGTGCTCTTTTTCTTGATCATGGGATTGAAATGTCTAATGTCTATTATGGTCACCTCCTTAAAACAGCAAGTGATACATGGTTTGATTTCATGTGCACTGATTAAGATAAATCATTCATTTAAAAAACGTGGTAAAATAAACACCTAAAATTGTATTTTGGATGTTTTCTCTTCACTGATCTGACTGAATGTCTTTTTAAGTCTATGCATCTTACAACTTTTTCATAGGACTGTGGAAATTTACAGAAAAATCTTATGCTGCCTATTTTCAGTTCAAAATTGTCATGCCCTAAAGAATTACCTATATTTATGTCATTGCCATCATCAACATTTGTTGCAGACACAGATGTTCATTTTGGTAAAGAACGACAAACAGTAAACTCACAAAAAACATAATTTCATATTCCGTAGTTATACATTGGTGTAGGTGATACAAGCACTTGTTCCAGTGCCTCGGAAGCAAGAAAAATACCAGGTGTCACCAAATTTGTACTTGAAGTTCCTCAATGCAGCCTGAGGAGTAGATACATATTTTGAAACAAACATGGGGCTCACACATATTCTCAGTAAGACACTAAATGCATTGTACAAATGCCACTTGTTTTAGTTTTTTCTAATTTTTGCTGTACTATAACTGCATCACAAAGCAGTATAAAAAGTAAACCAGAACGCTTTAAAAATTAGTGTTGTTTTTTATAAAAGAATCTCTTTAGTTTCCGGTCTACGAGGGGTTATTGATGATGTGATGTGGCTTTGGTTTAAACCTAGTTACTTTCTGGTATTGTGGGGCACGCATTAAGCATCTTCATGACCAAAAACTGTAGTATCACAGGCATAGGTAATGGATGTCATAATATGGTGCACTTTTATACATTCATTTATACCATCTTGTGAACTAATCAGGTCGGTAACATTTAATAAGAAAAAAGAACGAGAAGAAAAGGCCCCTGAGGCAACAACACCTGTGTCATGGTTTATATTTTCTGATTGGGCATTCAAATGCAGTAAAGTTCCTGTTCCTGTTCCATGTCTACAACATTTCCTGTTTCAATTTGTTAGCGCTTCATTCGTTGTGTAATTTGTTTGGTTTTGCTTCCTGTTCTTGTTCTGCACCTGTTTTTTTTTTTGTCCAAGCTTAAAAACGATCTACTCGTTAAGCTACTGCTCTTGCCTTTGGGTAATTTACAAAGACCCCAGTCTACTCAGTGTCTTAATCATTATGTGCTTTTCAAACAAAAGCTGGTGTTGTGGAATTATCCGAATGTCAATAGTGTTTGCTGGTTAGAGCGGTGTGTTCTGTTTGGCTGCCACAACCTCTTTTCAGCTTAGAGGCTTATCAGCATTGCATCAGTTTACACTGCTATTTTGCTTCTGAACTGTGTGAAAAGGGCTACCAACTCACCACTTTGCGTTATTCATCACTTCCCTCAGTGTACACACTAACTACCAAGTCTCCCTTGCTCATTGCCAAAATTGATTTTTTTCTCTTGTCAGTCCAGTTCTGTTTCCTGATTTGTCCGGCTTTGTATTTTCTTTTATATTCTGGATTCTCTGCCACATCACCACTTTTGGTTTTGTTACATTAGTTTATTTCACTTCTATTTTACTTCACGGACTCGTGGATTTTCCATGACTACCAGCTGGGACAAAATGTTTTCAACTTTGGTCTTCCTTATGGGACAACTCCAAATGAGCTATAAAAAGATGTTATGCGGTAGGATTTCACTGGATCTCGTTCTCATTGCGACAGCAGAACATACAATTATCTAATTCCAACAAAAAAATTCTTTTGATGATTTCTTATTTGATTCTTCCATATATTTATTGTGATATAAGCTGGAACAGCAGTCAACAAAAGCAGATCGTGTTCATTTCTAATCAATGTGTGTAATCTCCATACAAAACTCCACACATCTTCAGTGAACACATAATTAAATATTACCAGACTGAATACAGGGTCATGCGAGCCTACCGTTATTACTGTGGAGACAAGAAGCAAAACTGTGGTCCATTATGTTGCAGCACACAATATATTTAGCTTAACAGTTCCTTACAGAAGACCTTTCTCACAATTTCCAGTTCTTTTATACAACCACACTCACGCACATCCACACACACAGACAACCTCAGGCACTCCTCAAAATCATAAAAGGTGCTAATGTAGCAAAGTTTTGTGTCGGCTCATCTCTTCTTCCAAATGCAGTTTGAGGTATTAGAAAGTGGATCTTGAGCCAGTCTTATTTACAGATGTTCATGAGGCTGCTGCTTTCTTCTCTTTGTAAGTCGCCATCATTTTCTTGATCTCTGCGATGGCCTTTCCGGGGTTGAGACCCTGTAGAAAAGTGTGACGAGCAAACAGTGAGACACTGAAACTCCTCATTCAGTGAGAAAATGTGCGTGCAAATGGCTTTCAAGTACCTTGGGGCAAGTCTTAGTGCAGTTCATGATAGTGTGGCAGCGGTAAAGTGAGAAGGGGTCCTGAAGTTTAGACAAACGTTCCTCTGTGAATTCATCACGGGAGTCAATCATCCACCTGTATGCCTGTGGGATAACAACAGTGTTCAATTTTACTTTTTTTTTTATAATAAGGAAAGACACTCATTACTTTTGGAGGCTCTCCACCTTCAAATTTTCATTTAGAGTGGAGTTTGATAATCTACTGTACAAATATGTATAATGGATATTGCACTGACTTGATACCTCATACATTGAAATATACAGACACAGATGGAAAAATTCAGAATGTCATCATCATTTAGAAGTTGATGATATCATACCAAGTCAAACAAAAGTGCACGTGTGGCTGACAAAGCAAACCGGAGTCCGAAATGTACAGAACCGACTAAAATTAATCTTAAGTCTGTATTTTTTTTGTTCATTTTCCCCATTTGTCTTTTTTTCTAAATAATTGAGACTCTCATAACTAAACATGAATAAATGTTGAGTAGGTCTTCACCCACCTGCATGAGGACAGCAGGTCCCAGGTATTTGTCTCCATTCCACCAGTAGCTTGGACAGCTGGTGCTGCAGCAGGCACACAGGATGCACTCATATAGGCCGTCCTGTTGAGTTAAACAGTGAGATACAAGCTCATTCGTCACTGTGGCTTCGCTGTGACTCTCTACACAATGTGATCATATTAAAAAGAAATGTTAGAAACTTTAGGACCCCTGTTTGGACTGCTTGGGGTGCTTGGGAGTTCTCTGAAGTTACGGAAGAAAGTCTGTGCATTTACCAGTTTTTGCCTGTCCTCCACTGACTGGTAATACTGCTCCTTCCCTTCCTCAGTCCCCTCCTTCTTCTTCAGGTATGGCTCGATGGATTTGTACTGTGCGTAGAAGTTGCTCATATCCTGGTGGAATCGATGACAAGAGTACAGCGATTCACTTAAGGCACCACATACACCTTGTGCTGTATATTTCCTTATATGCCGTTTTCGCTCCAATCAGTCATTGACGTGTTCTTGCATTAATAAAATGTATTGAGAAACATTTTCCACTCTTGCAGTACTTACAGGCACCAGATCTTTAACGACATACATGTGTGGCAGTGGGTAGATTTTGGCGGGTTTGCTAGTGTTTGTATCGATCTTGTTCAGGCATGCCAGTGTGTTGCCTCCGTTTATGTTCATCGCACACGAGCCGCAGATACCTGAAGAAATGCACAAATGTCAGGTCAGTGAAATAGGGCAAAAAAAAAAATGTAACTTGAAACAATCTGCTGTGATGGAGTTTTCAGCAGTATGTGCAAGTTGAGGATCAGATGGCCCTTCTTTCTTACCCTCACGGCAGGAACGTCTGAATGTGAGCGTGGGGTCAATTTCATTCTTGATCTTGATGAGGGCGTCCAGAACCATCGGACCGCAACTGTGTTAACGAGAATATGTGTTGGTTGATCACAACAGTGGCATTTATTTGCAAGGAGGTCAAATACTGCTCAGAAGTGTTCTGTTAAAGGACTTACGTATTGAGATCAACATCATACGTCTGCATTCGTGGTTTGTCTCCGGAGGTGTCGGGGTCCCAGCGGTAAATCTGGAACTTCTTGATCCTGGGTTCAGGAGCCGGAGCAGCTGCAGTCTGAGCATACCGCACCATCTGTATGACAGGTAATAAGAGATGAAATGTGTTTTTAATAAATTAGTATTTCATAAAAATCACTTGAAAGGCATATCCTTATCTGATCATTCCAAATAAAACACATTCTTTTCAATTAGTGAGGTACGGAGGAGCACATGATTTGACCTTGTTGTTGGTTACGTCAACTTAAGTTACAGCGGAAAGCGTTTGGTAATTTTATCCCCGTGGCTCAAGACGACAGAAATGGTGTTCGTGTATTTTAAGTTTTTTTATAAAAGTACATTATAAATGAACTGACAAGATAACACATAACTGAGGTCCCAAATCAAGTAAATTAACTAACTGTAAGACTGTGACATGTTTTTGACAGTCCTATACTTTATCACACTACTTCCATTATGAAAGTATTGAGGCTCCCCCTAGTGGCAGATCAGGTGAACTGACAGGGAACAGTTACATCACATCAGTCCTATGATTATCTAACTGACTTTCTAAGGACAATGAAAGATGATCTTAACAACAATAATTTAAGTTATTTGGCCTTCTTTAAGGCTCAGATAGATGATTATGTACCCTATCTGCCATGCTAAACAAATTCCAGATGACATTATAAGTTTAAAAGAGGAGGAAAACTCCCCCAAAAAAGCTGTCTATTCTCTATAGGTATTTATGCTAGGAATATTTTTTTAGTATAAATATGAAGATAGGTGGACTGTTTTTGTTTAATTGTTGTTTTTTTTAATTGTCATTCACATATGACAGTGAGGCAGATAATAGACTAGATTCTGTGACATTTACACAAACCAACTAGCCTGAGAGCATGGTGCTATGTCACAGCTATATCAATATTCATAGTACTCGGTTTATGTAGTGCTACTGTAGCCTAGCAATAGATAAACTGTGAAAAAAAACAAAAAAAACCACAAAAACTCACATGTGAACACTAATATATCTCAGAAAAGCCCATGAAGCTGAACAGCCCTAATAACTGAATAAAAATTAATGATTTTTCTACTTACCACCATCATCCCAGAATTCCTAAAAGCCAGAACATTTCGGCTGAGACAAACTACGGACATCTTGCCGGTTAGATAGGTTTAGGACAGCAATAACTCCTCAGTCACTGTGAAGGCTGGTCGGCTCACTTTTGTCTGAACTATGAGCAGAAGCCGCGCCCGCTATGCGCGCTCACGTTGGGTCTGCGTCATTGATGTTGCCTTCACGCTCACACTCACAGCTCGGACATTTAGCCATCAGACTACAAACAGGCTTATTTTGATTATATTTTGGGCTGCAGTTGGAATAGAATGACTAATAAATGAACACCAGACCTTCATATTTCACCAGTTTTGTTTCCTTATAGAAAATATATTTTTTAATAGAGATCTTTTTACACTAAACTTGACGCATAATCTATTAATGGTATATATCCGAAATTAAATGAAGGCAGCATACGTATGAGGCTCTTTCACAACTCTCATTGCTGAACAGGAGGGTCAGTTACGTATATGAATACAATGTTATGCCGGTGGTTTATGTAATTCATTTTAATGTATTTGCCCTTATCTTGTAATCACCTGTTTGAAAGAACTTTAGCTTTGTTCAAATGTATTGATTTCTTCAGTCATTTATTTTTCATACCCTCATAGTAGTGTCTCATTTTACAGTGTTAGATTTGTCTGATTGCGTTGATCTCTGTATGTATAACTCCATGCCATATTAAAAGCACATTTTGTGTTGTACTTCGGACACAGTTACTTAACGTGTCCTTGGCTCATAGAAAACAAGCCCCTTGCATCTGAGAAGGAGCCCAGACACAAACCTATCTGCACATATATAAACATGCAGGGCAGTGTCTTCATTTCGGAGAAAGCATTGTAATCTAAATGTACCTGGTCTGAGATTAAAGAAGACAGTTTCAGTTTCCCTTCGATTTCCTGGAGACTAATCTTGTCTGACAACTCTCAGTTGAACAAGGAAGTTGCTAATACTATGTTTATACAAGAAAATAAGTTCAAATATACCAAGATAATATAGAAGCCTAATACGTTTTAATGGAGAGGGATCTGTCCCCTCTTGTACAAAATTAGGAAATATCCCAGACAGTGTAGAGCATGCAGGTGGTTTATATTTTTTCTAGCAACGAGACAACATTTGCTCGACTGCACATGTTTACACATCACAAGTGTAAATATGGATGAATTCAAATCAAAGAGAATTGTGAACAGAAGCAGCACCACTTCTTATAGAAAAAGGAGAATGAAATCATGTACGAACTTGGGAAAAAAGTCTAGAGGATAAGGAACCAGATGAGGGTAGAGCAGGATCATGTGAGAGCTGCAATGCTTTTATTTTATGTGAAGCACTTTGAATTGTTTGTACATGAAATGTGCTATATAAATACATTTGATTGGATTTGATTTGATTTGAAAGCTATGCAGCAGGAAAGTGGATGAGCCACATGATCCCGGAAAGAGAGCTGAAAGGATGGCACACGTAGACTGAAAGTAGTGTGAAGAACTTGCCCATGAGGGAACTCATGGAAACAGGAATGCACATCTATCTATCTATCTATCTATCTATCTATCTATCTATCTATCTATCTATCTATCTATCTATCTATCTATCTATCTATCTATCTATCTATCTATCTATCTATCTATCTATCTATCTATCTATCTATCTATCTATCTATCTATCTATCTATCTATCTATCGTCTACCTTTTCCTCCTCTTCTCTCCTCTGGATGTAAGTTTTCACGTTTTCCTCAAAATATGAAATAATCTATCTTTATGTAACCATTGTGTGGATGTTAATATGGATACTACGCAAACACACCTGCTGTCAAGAGAATTTGATAACAAAGCTTTCAGAATTTTTAATCATCTTTGACTTTTTCGTTCATGTTCCCCAGAACATAGATAAGAAATATCACAGAGTCTGTATGTTTTGCTGCTGTAGATAACAGGTTAGTAACTGGAAAGTAAAGCTGTCAGAAGGGAGCAGATCCATCTGAAAGCTGTGAAACATATACAAACTGTCCTTAGATTTTTAAAGTGAGGTTAAACTGACTTTTCACTTTCCTTAATCCAAGGGGTAACTGGCTTGTTATCGTATCGCTCTTGGCTGTGAGTAGCTGTTAAACAAAAATACCAGAGGCCAACAGTGGTAGTAACTGCCACAGCAGAGGCAGTCGGTGTGATAATTGAATTTTGTTCCTGGCAGGACAGCAGGAGCAGAGCTGAAGGAGGGATCCAGGGCCTTCCTCCTTGGGTGGGATAAACTCACTGCCACATTAGATCATGTCAGACCTGTCATGCTTTGTGTCACGTTCACCACAGGAGGACTGCAGAGGTTTTATAGTGATCTTTATATATGATGCATTCTTCAGTATGCTTGAAAATATGGTTGCTGGAGTGACCTTGTTGGCAGCAGGAGTGTGTTCTATCAGGAACGCCAGAAATGCCCGATTAACACCAATCAAAGTTTTGATTGGTAATCACATGTTTTTCTCTGTTTTATTTCATTTTTCTTCTGGTTGGTGCCCAGTTGATGAAATCCAATTACGGTAACGTCATCTGCACAAGGTTGGAATACATCAGAGATAGTTTTACATCTATGCATCAGTTTTACATGTTTAAATAATATTAATTAGAACCACAAACTACAGGCAACAAAAAATAATTAGTATCATTCAACTTCAGGTTATTGACATCAGCCTGGAGATGAAATCATTAAAACGTATTTTCATGTTTATGATATGTGAGGTGCTTCCTTTGAATCCTGCCAAATAAACTGAATCTGGAAGATTTGACAACATAACGTGTCACATGATTGTATCAGTGAAGCGAGGCGTGGCAACATGCTGGAATCCGGATTTGTTTTTTTATTCTATTGTCATTACATTCTTGGAACCCAATTTATACTCACAGTTCAAATATGTATTGCATGAGCAGCTTTTAACTGTCAAAAATGATTTTTGTTACTAAAACAATTCACCATGCTGCTTCCCTTTGTTTTCCTTGTTGTCTGACAAGCAAGCACCAGACAAGCAGACTCCACGGTGCTTCAGGGGGTGTGGTGCTCAGTGTAAGTGATTTACTTTACACAGTTTTATCATATAGATTCAATGAGCATTCCATATCCACGTGCTCTGGGTATGAAAATGCTGATCGCTACCATTGTACACCAACAGGAACATCTAAGAGTCATCGCCAGGCAGAACAGTGGTGTTTGGACCCTCTGGGACTAGAAAAAAAAACCCTCTATTTGTTGAGGTGTGGCCTTATATAACACATTTTGATCTTTTTATGTATTTTGACATGTTTAAATTCTAAAGATAGTTGAACTTGTAAACTGACTTTTCCAAGAAATGTGAATTTAATGTTACTGTATCATATATATATCATCATAACAATATTTTCGACGAGTGCTTATAAAGCTGCATATTTGGCTTGGATAGGCAATGTTTTTCCTTTTTGCGATCGCCTCTCAGGACCTGTCCTTCCATTTTGGTACCAACCACACCGTCATGACAGGTGGAACCCACAGGGCACCATGGAGTCACAAGGTGTTTGCCTGGGCCAACACCAGCAGAGCAGGGAAAGGCACTTTAATTTGTTCCAATAACAATCACTGGATTAACTGTTAAATATTGACCCTGAAAGGTCAACAGGTTAGGCTAAATGAAGTTGAAGGCTACATACAGGGCTGCTGTTACTTCACTGGCTAATCCCATTAAAGGAAATGTGGGATTGTAAACTCATTCTCTTTGATGTTTCTCTCACTGCCCGCAGCCCCCTGCTTTTCAAGCTGCTGCACTCCAAGATAAGCGAGCCATAGTGAGTTCAGTTTCAGTGCCATGTGCATGTTGATGATGCTCTGCTTTTTGATCAGATATTCATGAATCATGATTTTTGCATCATAAGAAAAACATTGTGAGGACATCAGTGCCACCCTCAGTCCAAGCTGGTATTGTACTTCTTTCATTGTGCTTGGCCAAGCATGACAAGGCCATCTCCATGAATGACAAAGTCACTGGCTGGCTCAAAGTAGCCTCTTTTTTTCTTCCCCTCAGGTAACCAATCAGGGCAGTGAGACTGGGTGATTAACAACAATATTAATGAGATGGGAAATGTAGCATTGTTGTGTTTGGTGGAGAAGAAAAGACTTATGCGCCTATATTTCAACAAATTAGAGTTGGATCTGCTTCTGCAGGGAGTTGGTAAGTATCCTTAAGGTGTTTCATTAAGATGCAGGCGCTGCTGCTCTGTCCCTGAATTGATTTACCACCACAAAGAAAAGCATCCATCTCTAGAGATGGCTTTGCTAGCTCAAGTTGCATAATGTTGTGCATAATGTTTCCAATACGGGAACCACAGAGGTGTCTCAGTCTTACTCATTGTTTTTATAAAATTACATTTAAGTGCCTGGGATGTACTGCACAAGCAGAAACGTATGCATCGATTATAGGAAATATGTCAAAGCTCAAAGCCCACTTACTGTAGACCTGTTGTGCTTTAATTCAATGGGAGACTCAAACTGGCTCAGGCTGACTGTGGCTACAAGTGTGCAGACGACACTTCCAGGTGAGAAATCTTCAAACAGGCTTTGGCCTGGCAGATAAGTAAAAGAAAAGCATGTCGACGCAAAATATAAATCAAATTATAATCAAATCCAAAATCAACCTTTCAATAAAACTGGAAAAGCGGCCACCTACTCATCTAAAGATGTAGCAAGGATAGACACAAGAGTAGATGATGCAAAAGAGAAAATGGACAGATTATTGATGGAAGCAGAGGGGCCCTTGATTACACTAACGTGCTTCCTCCTGGGACCCAGAAATTTTACCCCCTTACACTATTCTTGAGGATTGCCCAACCCCTAAATACACATTGGGAAGACGGGGAGATAAGAGAGAGGAGGCTTCTAGAATAGCTCAGAGCTAAGAAAGAATGGTGCATCACGTCTTTTATTTAAAAATCCATCTTCAAAACGTGATGCACAAATATTGGCATCGCTTTAGACACCCACAAAGGAATTAAAGAATTCGAATTTGGCATTTTTTTGGCCTTTTCGTTCGACCCTTTCTAGCATTTCTTGTTCTCATATCCTCGCGGGGAGGAGCTCAGATGCAAGGAGGCGAGGAAATGTGTTAGCATAATAAAAAGCACCCCAGGTGTGGGGGTTGGCAAGGTTGGCATCTTCCTCCCAGCGGAAATAGCTGTAGGCATCACAGTTGCACAAAGGTGTTTCATTTGCACAAGGTGAAGATACAACCATCTAGGCACAGTCTGGAGGATGTGTGAACTACTTCCCTGGCAGGAGCAAACATTCCATTTTCAGAGATTCAAGCAGATATCATCCTCCAAGAGGCAGCCTCTTTGGTTAACCCTTTAATGCCCTGCTCTACCGTTTGATAGATTACATTTTTCTATTTTCTGACTTTACGGCAATTTATCAGAAATCTTTGGATGTCAGCCTACATGAGTGAGTGTAGGACTTTTTGAAAGTCTTTCTAGGAAGTGATTTCACAACCATTTACTATGTATTCTTATTATTCTTGGCCAAAGGAAATGAAAAAAGAGTGGAAAGAAACATTTTTTACATGCATAAATTGAGTCATTTAGAGTAAAACATGAAATATCTTGGGCCCATGTAAATGTGAAAAAAATGTGCTTTGTTTTTTTTATTCTCATTTTCCTTTGCATCCCAGCCTTTTCTGATTTGGGGTTGTATTTGTGCTACACAGCACAGTGCTGCACCACCTTAGTGTGATCAATATTCTTGAAGTTCTTTGGCTGTCAAACAGGGGTTAGTGTTGTCTTTTTAGCAATCGTACATGCAGTTCACTCTGAAAGTCTGTTGTTCTTCCAGATCCCTGCTTAACCTTTCTGTTACTACAATTTGTCATTACATTATGAACCGTGGAAACAGCTCTGTGATAACATTTTGCTGTCTTCTGTTAGCCTCTTCTGGCCTTGTGGGTTGTGTTGTGTGATTTTGTGCTTGTAGGCTGCTTATAGAAACTCGTGACCTGAGTATCTATAAAGCTGGGAATTTTGCATTTGTTAGGGTTTGTGATTTGGGTTTTCTGACTTTGGATTTGATTTCCTTGTCTTGGTTTTTCTGGGTTTTTTTTCTTGTCTGTGGTCTTAGTATCTTGAGCTATTGGTTTGCATTTGGATTTATTGTCTGCTTGTATTAGTTTATTCTTGATTTTCCTATTTGTTCATTGCCTTCGTTGTTATTCTTGCTCTTGTCTGTACTCTTGGTTTTGTCTTGCCTTAGTTATGTACTTGTGTCCTGGTCTCAGTTTAGTTTCTTGTTTACTCTGTTCCATATCCTCACCAGTAGTTGTCCTCAGCTCCACACTCACCTGTTGTCAGTCTGTCACAGGGGCAGTCACCTAGTTCCCCACAGTATTTATGCTCCTTGGTTTGTCTCAGTCATTGTCAGATCCTCGCCATTACCATCTTCTTGGTTGCCCTCTGTTCATCACTTGTATGTTTTCACCATCTGGTTTGTAATGTAATTTAGTTCATGTTTTCACTGTTTAGCTCGTTGTTTTCCGGCTCTGCCGCGCTGTTTCCATGAGCCTCGTTTTTGGGTTCTCTTCAAAAACTGCCACAAAAAATCGTTACGGCATTATCAGACTTTTCCCAATTATGGTTTTGAATAAACAATAGCCCTGAGAAGCTTTCCTTTCTTTTACTCCAGAAATTTACAAAACTGGAGGAACAGAACAGTCATCTAGCTTATAAAAAGTTTAATTTTCCCTTTTTTTTTTTAAATCTATTCTATAACAGAAAGTTTGACTCAGGGTGATGCCTGAGAAACATGTATTTCCCACAGAATTTCCAACTCAAGGTAAAACTATTCTTTTAGATGCTTGCGCTGCCCCTGGAGGCTGTCATTATGTACTACTGGATAACATTAGAGGGCTTTTCTCAGCTCCGTGAACATTGTCAGTCACTTCAGAGGTGTTGTTAGTCAGTGCTCTCGAAATTTTTTGTTTGAATTTTAATAAACCAAATTGAGGCCGTCAGCAGGACCTCGCTCTATGATCAGCACTCTGAAATAACCTCTCGCTATGAGAACGTGTTCTCATCACTGCTCATACGACTGGAGAGACACAATCAAACATCAGAGGTCACTGTTGTGCTTCAATGGCACTTTTAATAAAACAGACATTTCATCCTCACAACAGCAATGTCTGGACAGAGAGGGTGAGGAGGGGGGCTGGGTGAGGGTTCCCTCTGCTGATAGGCTGGTTGCTCCTGATAAGTGAGAGGGAATTGGATACAGAAAATTAAACTGTGCTGTTGAGCACAATATGTGGAACATGAACGGATGTGTGTGTGTGTGTTAACTGACTCATCTTGGCTGGCATTTATTTCTCTCTGCTTGTCTACTAAACAATGATAGTTTAGCAAGGAGAACCCCAACCAAAACCACACCTGCTCCCCTCCCCCTCACATATTTACAGGAAAAATTAATACATTCAGTTAATTCACTAAGTAACAAAGCTAATTAATCTGTGTTTTTAGCAGAAATCACATGGTTTCACATCCAGTTTTCAAACAGACTCATCTCTCTGTTCTTTTCCTATAATCTTTACCCACACAGTCCATTATTCGGTTTTCTATTGATAAACGACTCGCACAAAAATGCCCCCCGCACGCACCCCCCTTTTAAAGACTGGTAAATCCCACTTTCCCATATTTATAACTATTTACAGAAGCAGCAGTCTAACATCACAAAAACCCACCCACCCTACGGTCTCATTCACCCCACCCTACGCCATCAAAGTTCCTCCGTCCCACCCGATAACGAAAGGAAAAAAAAGACACCCGTCAGGCCTCCCCATTCCACACACTGCCCACATCTTACCCTGTTCTAAAAGAGCATGCCAAGTTAAACAATGAACACAGAAAATGTCTCTATACAGAAAAACACCCTTAAAAATGTATTTTTTTTCTCTTCCTCCAACAATGGTGGACATGGACTTAAGACAAGATTTCAGTGGCAACAAATAATCGTCATCTCGCTCCATTCTGGGATTTTTTTTTAAGTGCTGACAGGGACAGGGTTTAATCATAAGAAAGTCCTGTCGGAGGGGATTATGGGAGCCATGTTATCAACAGTGGGAGGGCAGTTTTCCAGGGTCTCTGAGGCAACATTTGGCCATGGGGCAGTTTGGAACAAAGGGGGTGCATTGGTTTGGAGGACTGGGGGAGAAGAATTTTTAGGGGAAGAGGGAGATCTAAGTTTTTTTTATCTATTCATTTTTTGTTCTTTTCCTTTCTTTCTTTTTTCAGAGTCAGAGGTGTCGGGGACTGGGGTGGCCGTTGTGGTACAGCTTCTGCTTGATATGGACCATGTTGCCGCTGGAGTCCTCCAGCTGTCTGAGCTGAGCTCGGCGACGGAGGTCTCGAAGATTGCAGAACTGTGGCAGCCATGACCAGGATGGAGTATCTGCATGATGAAGATGAAAGGCAACAGAGAGGGCAAAAAAAAAATCATGCATCAGTAAGGCGTTGTAGCATGGAATAACAAGGTAACTATACTGCTGAGAAAATGATTCAAGAAAATGCCCCCCTGATGTTTATTACAAACTGGAGTGTTAAAGGCATCAAACCCAGATTTGGTCATTTCATCTGCAAATCAGGGCCTCTAATGAAAGAACTGCTTTGATTAAATTATCACAAACTGTAACAAAGAGTGAACAAAATGTACACAGTGAACCTCCTAAATGTCTGGCAGAGCTGGCCACTTTGTCCAGTTGGCACTGGTGGGGCGTAAACGTGTACATTTACTCAATGACTGTAATTAAGTACAATTTAGAGATACTTAAATGTTTTTTAAGTTATACTTCCACTCCACATTTCAGAGGAAAATATTGTACTTTCTACTTCACCACACTTATTTGACAGCTTTAGTTACTAATAACTTTCATTATAATGGATTTATACACGGATTTATATCGGGAATGAGATCCTTCCCCAAGTGGAGGAGTTCAAGTATCTCGGGGTCTTGTTCACGAGTGAGGGACGAATGGAGCAGGAGATTGACAGGCGGATCGGTGCGGCGTCTGCAGTGATGCGGGCTCTGCACCGGCCCGTCGTGGTGAAGAAGGAGCTGAGCCAGAAGGCGAAGCTCTCGATTCACCGGTCAGTCTGTGTTCCTACCCTCACCTATGGTCACGAGCTGTGGGTAGTGACCGAAAGAACGAGATCGCGAATACAAGCGGCCGAAATGAGTTTCCTCCGCAGGGTGTCTGGGCTCTCCCTTAGAGATGGGGTGAGAAGCTCGGAGGGGCTCGGAGTAGAACCGCTGCTCCTCCGCATCCAGAGGAGTCAGATGAGGTGGCTCCGGCATCTGGTTAGGATGCCTCCTGGACGCCTCCCCGGTGAGGTGTTCCGGGCCGGTCCCACTGGGAGGAGGCCCCGGGGAAGACCCAGGACACGTTGGAGAGACTATGTCTCTCGGCTGGCCTGGGAACGCCTCGGGGTCCCCCCAGAAGAGCTGGAGGAAGTGGCCGGGGACAGGGACGTCTGGGCTTCTCTGCTTAGGCTGCTGCCCCCGCGACCTGATCCCCGGACAAGCGGCAGATAATGGATGGAT
Source organism: Odontesthes bonariensis (assembly GCF_027942865.1). Lineage (NCBI taxonomy): Eukaryota > Metazoa > Chordata > Actinopteri > Atheriniformes > Atherinopsidae > Odontesthes > Odontesthes bonariensis. Next base: position 11,495,816 of record NC_134515.1, on the reverse strand, counting down.
GGATGGATTTCTACAATGGATAATGTAAAAATCTTAAAAAATAAAACACATTGCTAAAAGATTAAACCGATTGTGTGCAACATTTTTAGCTTCAGATGTTTTACAAAGAGCAGAGATGTATGTGTCTTATGTTCTTTTACTTTTACTCATTTTCCTGCAAAAGGAATATTTTCACACTGCTACTTTACAGCTAATTTGTAATCCAGCCTCTGGTAGCATGCAATTGGATTAAATCAAAGTTTTTTTTTGTTTTTTTTTCAGAAATTAAGAAGGAACCTGCTTTGCTTCTTTGTTTACTGCATGATAAATGTTTCAGCGCGTAATTTAAGACAAAAGGGTGGCAGGGCTGTTTATTTTTAAAAGGTTTCATAAGAAAAAAAGAACAGCTAAGAGCTTTCTATTTTCACGGTTACATTTTACATGCTCGTCATACAGTTTAAAAGACACCCCCTAATCTAATCTAATATAACACATAAATATGGCATTTTTGATTAACATCACAACTCAGGTCTACAGGGTTAAGCATGATATGGCCCTGTTCATTGTGAGTTCAGATATTTTTTAAGCTTATTTTTTGCCTTTAGAGATACTGATGGGAAACATTAGCCAGACTGTGTATCCTTCTACAACAATGTCAAGGTAGAACCCAGAGTCTGGGCATTTTAAACAGACAATAATAAGAATATTTTCCAATATTAAACCAAAAAAAACAGCAGTGCAAATGCTGGAAAAAATATGGGAATTGTGTCATAATCACAATGAGTCACAGCACTGATGATGCTCTGTGCTTCCTTACTTAACTCCTACTCCAAAGTATCCATGATAAAGTTTGTTTTGGCAGCAGAAGCAATACTGTCTCTCTTGTGCTGTGCCGACAGAAGCAACAATAATGAAATACAGGCTTATAAAGACCAAAGCCGACTAGCTAGATGACACACTCATGGGATAGAGACACACAACAGTGTGAAATTATTTGTCTGAAAATCCAGTTAGAGGCAGACGAGATTTAACAACATCCAGCAACACAGAGGACTAGTTTCTATCTTTTTCTATGCAAATGAATCCAAGCCCTTCAATGTCACTTCCTTTGTCCTGCAGTACATATGAATTTAGAGCCAGGCTGGCACTAATTTTACAACAAAACTGAAGACTGGTTCCTGATTTGCTTTTCTATGATCTCTTTTCTTATTTCATGTCATGCTTTGTTGAAGAGATCATGATTCCCCTACATGCCAACCCTGTTTCATGGCAGTAATGTGAACATTCATCACTGTATTCACAGAGATAAACACAAATTGTACATTTTTCATCATGGCACCCAGAACAACCTTTAAAGCAATGCAATTCAGTTTTGTGTTTGAATCACGATTAACTCTAACCTTGAACCAGAAGAAAGAAGTTGTATGCAAAATATATCAATATTTGAGCTAAATGTTGAAATATCTGATTTCTCCTACATTGTTTATAACTTTTTGTGCATGTAAAAGGTCTGCAAAGTTACATTATATTACAATTATTAAGCAGGTGCTTTTATCCAAAGTGACTTACAAGTTAGGAAAGCCTCGTGGGGTTCAGTGTCTTGTCTTGCCCATACACAAATAATTTTCTCCCAAATTATTTGCAGCTCCTAAAGTGACTAACACACCTCAGACAGTCTGTAGAAAATTGAAGGAACCAATCTTGACTACTTGCAGGATGGGGCTTTAAAGCTATTTTTGCATGTGAGAATAAACATACAGCAAGATATGAGTTGAAGTTAGCGGATGCTTGGCCCGATTGAACGAGCAGGCTCTAAGGGAACCATCAGCAACGAGAGGCCCCCTGCTGGATCTGCTCACGTTGCCAACATTTGAGAAAAACAAAATAGCACTTGAACACTCCACAAAGATGAGTTACAACTGCTGGCCAGGATGTACAGTCTACAACTGTGCACAAGACATAGATCACCAGTACAGAAGGAGTTAGTACTAGGCATGTTATACAATAAGGGAAAGCAGATGACTGTGTAGATTCTTTTAAAAAAGGTAAACATAGTGTGTTTTGTGATTTTCAATGACTCCAAACAAAGCTGGTCTCTCTTGAGTTATTCAACGTGGACATGTTGTTGTCCAAGTGTTGCTTGTCTGGGATAAATTAATTTATCTTTCTGTTGTTACTGCAGCCTCTCTTCTTGTGCTCTCATTTGCTACTGAACAGCCAATCAGAATGAACAATTTCACTACATACCGACATACCAAAAATACATAAGATACAGATATTCATAGATGCTCCAGACATGCCCGATGGCAGATTGTTGGCTCAGTGTGGAAGACCTGCTCGGAAACTTTCAAATTTACTTAAAAAAAATGAATATGTGCAATTCTCAGAAATGTTAAATGTTAGGGGTTTAATGTGTTCGAGAAGGGTTTTCTGTGCTGCAAAAATATACAGTATGAGAGACCTTACGTGCTTTTAAATATCTAAACCTCCCTCCATCCATTTTCTATAACCGCTGAATCCATCAGTCGGGTCGCGGGGGGGCTGGAGTCTATCCCAGTGTTCTTTGGGCAAGAGGCAGGGTACACCCTGGACAGGTCGCCAGTCCATCACAGGGCCACACAGAGACAAACAACCACAAACACAGTCACTCCTTTAGAGACACCAATTAACCTAACAAGCATACTTTTGAACAGTGGGAGGAAGCTGGAGTACCTGGAGAGAACCCACGCATAACATGCAAACTCCACACAGAAAGGCCCCAGCCAGGAGTTTAACCTGGAACCCTCGCTGTGAGGTGATGGTGCTAACCACCGTGCAGCCCATATCCAAACCTCTATTAGTTAATATAACCGGATATTTTTAAAGAAATGCAAACTGGGTGTAAAGAAAATATTTACAGATTGTCCGGTTTAAAAAAAAAAAAGAACAAAAAAAAAAGCGTTACGGTTTTTGTAGTCTATGGTATGCTGTGTAAATTGAGTTATGAGACAACAGAGAGGAAAAGCTAATGCTTAGTATGTCCTGCCACCACCAGCTTCATCACAGCTGTAACTTCTAATTCTGGTAAGTAGGGGTTATTTTACAGAGAGGGCAGTGTGACAGAGGAGGCATAAAAGATTGGAACATTGAAATATTGGATGAGGATGGCATCAAGTGCACCGTGGCATTGGCCTTGACTCTTTACTTTTGTGTTTGGGCAGCTGCCTGTGTCTGCTTGTTTCCTGACATTATTTTACCAAGAGAACTAAGGTGTCTTTCAGTCTTTAGCTAGTTCTGTCCAAAGAGAATGCACATGCTTTATAATATCAAAGTCTGCCAGGAAATGGAGTGCAAGTTCATGAGTTTGAGGGACATAATGTGAAGAGGGAGCATAGATTCGGGCTTGTCAGGTTATAAACTGCGAGGCAGATTGAGGTCCACGGAGACAGCTGGGGGAGAAGGAGGGGAGAGCCCCAGACAGCAAGACCGGTAGCAAATGGCCGTGCTTGAGGATGAGCAAGAGGGAGTGGTGGTGGAGCTGGGAGCAGTGGGGGTGAGGTGGTGGGTGGAGGGGGGGTGTGAGAGGAAGTGAGTTATTTATAGCTGTGAATGGGTATGCTGTCCACAAGGACTGCTCTGAAGGGTATCCAAAGGAAAAGGGGCAACGAAGACAGGTTTATCTCATTTGAATAAAAGGATGGAGATGGAGATAGAGTCAGGAGGAATGATAATGCAAGGCAGAAAATGGAAGGCAAAGACACAATTGTTATGCTATTTTAGAGCAGAGGGAAGCCAGAGGGTGAGTTAATACTGAACGCCAAGTCATCATTTTCTCAATTTTTGAGGCAGTCCTTGTGTTTTTCTTTGCCCAGTGTCTTAGCAAAAGAGTCTCTGGCATCAGATATAAACTGCAAATTGGCGATAAGAGAAAAAATGTTGCTGCAGCAGGAATCTTTCGTAAAGGAAATGGCCAGGAGAAGATTCAATAACTGAGGAGGGGGAGGAGTTAGAGATGGAATTAGGAGAGGAAAAAAAGGAATGGGAATCACTGTGCATCTCGATGCCCGGTGTGTGTGTTTCTCACTTGCCATTCCAGCTGCTCTCTTGTTCTATTTATAGCTGCAGAGGAGAGAGTGTGTATATGTGTGTATGTGGGGGTAGAGATGTGACAGCATCTCTATCCTGCTCCCACACACACTCATGGTGCCCGGCTGTGTCAGCCTCACCTTCACTCCTCATCTCAGGGAGGCTAAACGAGTCTGACCTAGCTCCAACGTCACAGTGACACACACACACACACACACACACACACACACACACACACACACACACACACACACACAGAAGCAAGGGGCATTCCCTCCCAGTGCAAAAAAGAAACCTATATATCCCATCCTATAAGTATTGCTAATTAATACAGATGTTCTCTTCACTTTGAGTGTTTTTTTATCCGTATGATGAAGTATTTACGCTGTTGTAACACACTGCAGAAAACACCATTGTCTCCTTGCTGCTAAACCTTCTGCACTCTCAAATATCAAACCCTGAACCATTTAAGCGCCTTATTCATCAGATCAGACTGAAAAACAACATGTTGTATTCGATCTTTAAAAGTTGTATTTGGACATTTTAAAATGACAAGTCAAGTATTAACTGTCATTCTTTGGCTTCATACTTTCCCCATTCTGCCTGAGGAGGTTTTCCATGGCAGTCCCGGTATTCAGGTCACATATCACCTACTTTATTCTTAAAAATGAAGATCCAGGCCACCTCCACATCGCAGGCATGTACAGATACTCTGAGCCGTACAGCAGAAAGCCAGTTTGTTTTACCAGTTTTGTTTTGATTTTCAGCTTCTTTAAATTATACTGAAGTCTGACAAAAAAATTGTTAAAGGTCTGTCAGGGTTTCCCCACCCTTGAGTGGGAGATTCCTGAGAAACCACCACAACCAACTAAGAAAATGAAATTTGTTAGAGGTCGATGTGTCAGAAAGCTCCATAAGGGCACAATGAGGGCAAGGTTTCACATTCGTGACTGATGGCTGTTCAGCCTTTTATTTTCTTGCTCGTGTCTACACAATAATCACATAAGCCCAATGATGTTGGTGAACTATACACCACATGTTCTGACTCATTAAATCCACCGCATTCCTTCTCCTTTGCTTTAACAACATGCATCCTTCATCTGTCAGGAGGAGATGGGAAGAGAAATGGAACATATTTCTGAAAGCGTGTGCTGACAGAAGACAGGAAATTACGGAGCAACTATCGGGCTCAGTTGAATCTAAACACACAGTTGTTGGGTTTGTAACATTCACTGCAGCACATCGGATGGTGACAATGAAATATGTCAATCTCTGTGATATAAACCTGGTTTGAGACGGCAATCACTGATTTTGTCTTAAGATATTTCTTTATGCTAAATATGCACGAGAAGCATGTTCTTTTGTCAATCTAACAACTTTCTCTAACATTTCCTCTTGCACCCGTCTGCTGATGATATCTGCCACTCTTGCATTGCTGTACAATGAAGATCAAACCATCTAAACAAAGAAGATGGTTTATCCTGATGAAACAGATCAGGTATGGAAGAGCTTCTTTTGAGAGACTTGGTGCTTTCAGAGTGGTGTTACAGTACTGAACGTTTCTGATTAGTTGATTCACCCAACATGACATTTCTGCTTCTCTGTCTCATTGTTACTCATAAAAGTTTCATCCAAGGTCTACCGCAGGAATAATTGGAACTGCGACCTTCAAACTTGGCCATTCAGACAGCTCATAGAGAAAGATGCAGAAGCTGAGAAGGAATGAGGACAGAGAGTGTTGATAGTAGGAATAAAACAGTAAATCTGGGAATGTTATTTTACCATATATGTTCTGGTGATTACTTTGTGCGTGTGTGTGCGTGCGTGTGTGTGTGTGTGTGTGTGAGAGAGAGTATAGGTGAAGAGGACATCTTCCTTGCCACTGTGGCTTCACTGCACTCTGTTTGAACTGTAACTCAGCCCCATAGCCCTGAAACAGAGCTTTTTTCTTTAGTCACAGGTCAGCAGAGTAACTTGAGTTAGCTTTACGAGACGTTAAACCCAAATGGAAATGCATACAACACCAGTTTTAATGTACATTTGAGTTCCTTCAGAAAAGCCTGTGAGTAAAGCCGGTGAGTAAAATTAAATGCATCCCCGAACAAAAACCTTTTGTTAACAAAAATAACACCTGATTTTGTGCCTCTAACTCATGCAATAGTTCTCAAGCAGGTTAAAAACAAAATAAATTTAGATGTGGATTTATTTCTGACCATTTTGAAACAGTTAATCATTCAGTTTTCAATCATTCTTTTGTCCCGTTTGACTTTTGATTGCTACATGTAATTTCAGTTAAAGGAGAGTAATTTAGAAGTTTGGTCAGCGTTAGCCAGTAGATGAGTGAGGAATAAACTTTGATATATATGCAACCCAAGTGTTTGATAAAAGCTCCATTCAAGGTTTCAACTATGTCTCCTCGTATCCTGTGAAGAGAGTTTGATTTTAAAGAATCGTCTTTTCAACAGGCTTCACTTTGATGCTCATAAACGTATGCACTGCATTTCCCAAAGAGTCCTACTTCATCTACTCTACATTATTATCGAGGTTAGAGTTTTATGGGTTCATGCTGACACCACCACACCAGATTGCTCCATATCTACCTGAGGTTCTATAGATGTTTTCCGTCCTGTTTTTTCCACAATGCTGCAGACTTCTCTTATGTTTCTTCTTAACAATATGTCTTGAATGTGCCTCGGCAGTTTTATGACAGTGAAGCATGATAGCATCATTAACTGTTCATGAACAGATTTCAAGAACATTGACAATTGTGTTTTTGACTGTCAGACAGGTCTTCACCATTGAGTAAAAGAAACTGGAAACAATACGTCCCTTTTTAAGCAGTAAAACTATCATTCATTGGATAATTACTGTCATGTGAGCACTTAGAATTAAGCACAGGTGAGTCTTATTATTGTCTACAATAAAAACAAATTTAATCTAATTAAAAGGTTGGCGATGATTGTGTCCTCCACACATTTTATGCCTGAAACAAGACAATGGTCCTTTTTTTTGTTGTTGAATAATATAGGGACATTTTACTGAAATAATCTAATCCTACTCTTTTTTATAAGAATGTATTCACATAGACTTCTAAGGATATTCTGAATCCTGAAGTTAAAATTTAGGGATGCCAAACATTCTGACTGCAGCTCTATATCACTGGGCCTGCTACGCTGTGTGGGCTGCCATATTTCTGGTTTGTGAGAGTAAGGTGTGGTTTCCATTCCACAGAACTGACAGTGGTGTAACCAGGAAAGATATTACATGAACTAATAGCTGTGTAAATAATACAGACATATTTCAGATGGCTTGTCTTGGCTGAAATTATGTGGAAAAGGTTCTGCCTATTGATGGATTAACCTAATTGACTGATATTGATTCAACATCATGCCAGCCACCTTGTAGGTTGCCTGCCCTCCCTTTAAAAAGATTTCCCGACCTTGTTAGAGCATGATAAGCATCCCGACAAAAGGAAACGCCGCCTTTCTTTTTAGTTCTTTGAGTCTGGTGAGCTCACTTGAATCCCTGGGGCTCCATCCGCCTTCAACATGAGGACAGGTCTAATGTGGAGGAATAACTGGAACCAGATGTACTGGCACACAGAGCAGGAAAAGTATGGGTGTAAATAAAGAAAATAAGGACAGATTAATCAGTGTTAGGCGCTTCAGTTTCACGTTTCTGAATCTGACAGCTAAAAAAGCAGACTGTGAAAACGGCAAATGTAGCACCATACAAATTTTTACCAGAGCAAGGGCCCGTATTGTATATGGATCAGCACGATGTCAGGGCTGAAAAGCTTATTTCCAAAGGATGTTTCTACATCTCACAGGTAATGGATTACTGAAAATGGGGGTGCATATATTTTCTAAATTCTATGCTGATACAGATGTTAAAAAAATACAAATTTGGCAGATGGCTGATACCAATTTTTGTAATTTATTGTTCTTTTAATGCCAGGGAAACAATTACATATGTATTGTAGAAATAACTGAACAGTTACAGTAAGTTATTTGTATTTTAGCCCTTCATGCTTCATCATTTTTTTAAAAGCACAAATCTATCGCAGGAAAATATCCTTTTTTTTCTTGAAAAAAAATCACACTAAAGAATTGTCATTCCAATGATTTTTAAATGCTCTTATGGCCTGATAATCTTTTTCTTCTCGACAAAATTGTGAACGTGAATGAAATGTGAATAAATCTTGTCAGTTTCAGGGCAAAGTCAATGCAACACAACAGGGAACACCATGAAAATATCCACCACTGCCATCGGTTGATGTTATCCTATCTGTCCATGGGCTACTTGTAGTCAACAAGCTGAATATCAGCTAACACTGATATTAGGCAGATAAATCGGCACGTTCCTGAGTTTAGGATGTCACTTTTCGGTCATTTGTCTGTTTTTTTTTTAAATCCTTTATTCAACTCCTGCTCCTTTTATAAACCACTATAGAGCACAAACCATAGACTTGTGTTTAGATCTTACATCAGTGGAGCTGAATGAGTTTAAACTGATTTTAATTACTGTGTCTTGAACTAAGGAAAGACTTGTAGAAGTAAACAACTGTTTTAATTGTACATTTACCTTCATTCGAGTTATGTCGAAATAACGGACATTCACTTACTTGTGGCATTATTGAAGAATATGACATCTGCCAGGCTTTACATGTCAGCATTTTTACCATTGCTATGCATTCCTGAGTAAGATGTGGTGACTTAACAATGGGAACTGTGCTAGCATGACCCCATCCAAATAAAGCACTACCAAGCTCCATTTTGATGAAACATAGTATGGCTTGATATTTAATATATCTTTTACTGAATTTCCTCCCAAATGAGCTGTTAATCTTAGATGATCATTTTTAGAAAACTGCCAAAGTAAAGGTTTAAAGAAATATGCTTGCGTGCACAAAGCTGATACGCAATTATCAAGGCATAAATTGTCAGAAAAAAGGCAGTAGCTGGCACTATTTCTCCAACCAGAACGGAGAAGCCGAGAGCCCATCCAGATGTTGGTGGCTAAATAAATAGGGGCCAGTCAAGCTTCAAACTAAGGACAACAAACTCTGGATTCATTTTCACAGCAGGAAATTAAAATTTTGATTTTTTTTTTAACAACTAACATTACAACTGCAATTTTGATAGAGGAGGTCTGGCATCTAACAGCTTTATTTTATATATACTGTATATATTTTGATTTTATAAAACATTTAAAATCTGATCTTATCACATAATGTGAAATACCAATGTTATTCAATGATTCAAAGTTTCCAGTTTCATTATAAAGACTAAAAGAAGTTTTGACCCACAGACATCCCTCAGTACATGGTCGTCCATACCTGTTACAACCATAGGATCTCCACTTTCTGTGCTCTGCTAATGTTAATTTGGCCACAAACACTTATCAGGAGGAAGAATAGGATGTCGCTAGGCCTCTCATGAAAGAAATCACAAGTCAAGTCCTGCACAATGTTCAAAAGTCATAGTACTTTTAACTTCCCTCCCACTCACATTTCCATACTTTTCTCCAGTGCTCTCTCAATATGAAGCCTTAAAATTGCAAACGGTATTTAGGGTTAGAATTAAACTGAAAACTACTATGTTTTGGGAAAGTGGACAATTGTTTGTGTTACATATATTCTGGTGAGACTGGGCTAAAATTCTAAATACTTCAATCAGCTAAAAACAGCTGGTTATATTCAGTTACATTCAGACTGTAGCAGTTGTAGGGGGGTTCATTTCTGAAGCTTTTTCCAGGCCAACTGCTACTGGTTGCCAGGCAACAAGCAGAGACTCTTTGAGGATATGACACCAAAAATGATCATTTTAATTCTTCCTGATTGTAGCTTGGTCTTTGACTGAGTGATCTCAGTATTTGAATCAATTTCCCGACAAGCTTTGTTGTTGTGATGTACTGAAAGATACAAGTTTCCTTCAAACTTGATAAAAGTGTCTTAATTAGAGTCAATCTTTGGTCTGTGACTGGCTATTCGTTATTTACAGGTTGTCCTTGAGAAAGAATTATTGAAAGATTACACTGTTTTTAATCTTAGCTTCAATTAAGCCTTATTTTATAGATGCCTTCTGCACAATTCCATGTTTCTCTCATAATACCCGTTCAAAGTCATCTGAAAGAAATACATGTAAGCTAGCTGTTTAGCAAACAATGTCAGCATTGCCTTAATTGCTGTGATGCTTTTGCAGGAGAGAAATCAACATGCTATGGTGAATTCAGAAAAGTGTTTCTTGACTAATCATACTCTCCAACAGGATTGATGATGTTACTGAAATCCCTGCCTCCCTTCTCTGCCTGCGTGTCAATTGTAGAACAGATTTTAAGATCTTGAGTAAGCTTATTTGCATAACTGGTTAACCCCCACATGAGCCTGATTGCTATGAGATATTCTTTCTCAGAGCAACCAAGTGAATCCCAAGACTTTCACATCACAATGGAGACGGCATAGGCACCTCAGTTGTAATAGTTATGCGTCATAGCTTTGCCGAGCTAGTATCCTCTAAAAAATTCAAAACTTCTTTTATCTTGAGCATTATTCTATTTTTCATTCACTGGTTTCCTGTCATCAAAATTGCCATTTTGCCCATTTGCACCCTGCAAAGCTGTTCATTAGTCTTCCCAATTAGGTTTAACTTAATGGAAATAATTGGAGGTTGCAGATCTCAATTATTCTTAATCCGTTTGATATTTTTGTTTCACTCTCCTACATTGCTTTCCTATTTTGCTGCTGCAGCATCCCAAATGAGATTGCTGAATATTTTAGCATTATTACATTATGTTTAGCATTAAGCAGAGGTACTCTGTTTGACCAGGTTAAAAGGCCAAACTAAATGTTTGATATTTAATCAAAACTACTGCAGAAATGTTGTTAAAAAATAAATGGATAAAGGTGCTGAGGAATGATTTTGTTTGGCATTAGCTGTCACAAGGACATCAGCTTTTCTGTTTGGTTCAATGCTAACTAAACATTTTGGCTAAGGGGCGATTGCTAAATGACCTACCAAGGTACAGCAATATAGTTCAGCGATTACACTAATGTATGCCAATTAGTTTATTGTAAGAATGGAGCATAGAGGTATACATCTGTGCGGAATTCAGTGTTAGTCAGCGGTTCGAGCAAGACTAAAATAATTCTCATATTTTCTCCTCTAAAACAAGCACTTACATTTAATCACTTCCTTTTGATATCACTTGCCATATTCAAAAGAAAGGAGTTGAATTTACTTTTAATGATGGTGCCATTACATTAGCTGCTTCTCAAAAACAAATGAGTTAAATAATTCTAACTATTTAGGCAGTCCTAAAGCGAAGACAGACGTTTAAATGTTTGCCTTGCTTTAGCTGGTGCTTCTGATGTGCCTGCATCTGATTCATCACACAGTTGGAAGGTTTCCAAGAGGTCGCAGTAAACTGAGAAAAAAAATGGTGTGAAGAGCCAAAAATGGGCCAAGCAATGGGGGGGAGGTCATTTTCCAGAGCTCCACCAACTGCTGTGTTAAACTGGCAAGCCCGGAAAGATGCAGATACATGGTGGATAACCACACATGCAAATACTTCTGCAGTCAGGCATTTTGTGAATGTTATTAACCACAAAGTAGATGTTCTTTATTTCCTCTGTCAAAGATTCTTAGTTTATTTTGTCTCATTTGGTGGTACATTCACACCTTACAACTGAACTGAATGTCAGAGGATTTCTGTGCTTTTTAGTGATTGCGGTTGACTTAATGTGAATCTGCAGCAGTTAAAAAGCAGATGGTGTCCTTACCGTAGTACCGGCTCGCCCTCCAGGCCCTGACGGCACAGTGTAGGACTCCGTCCAGCCACAACAGCAGCCAGCTGATGCAGAAGCCCAACAGCAGCCCCAGCATCAAGTCCATCTCCTGCTTGGTCACACTGTCACTCACAAAGTAGTTCTCTGAAGAGTCCACCAAGGAATGGTCCCCATCATATGGGATTACATAGTGGACATGATGCCTGAGGTAAGGACAGACAAGGGAAGATGATGGAAGCAGCAGATATACAGCATGTATGTATTTTTTACAAACCCTCTACAAATTTGCAGCTTTCTCTTGAGATTTCTGAATTTTAATAAGATTGCACTAATCTGCACTTTACAGGAAGCCCCCGAGGCCTTCTTAAGGACCTTTGGCTGTCTGTGGGCTGCACATTAGGCAGAAAAGTTTATGGTTGAGTTGTAATTTTACAAAAGTTACAAAAGCATCTTGTGGCATGAAAAGAAATTGACTATTACTATTTTTATTTTTTTAGTTCCCACCGAGCAACGTCTTTACACTCATATCCTTGCTGGTTCACAAAAAAAAACACCATGACCTAAAATATTCCCAATCTGCAAGCTCTTACACTCATACCACAATCACTTATTTTGTGAAAGTTTGTTTCTCACAGATCAGTGAATATGTCACTCTACCGAATTAGGATCTCATGGATGATACACTCACATCAAGCTCTGCGCAGCAATAATTACGATTTAGTGGTCAGCGATCATCCAGATATGCTCACATTGCAACATTGTCCCGTTCTACTTTAAATCTGATACTTCCACTTGATATAGAAATCTATACTCATAGTACCAGCCCTTCTGGGAAGGGATGAGGACTTTTTTCAAACTAAAAAACATGACAGGTGTCTGATAAACACTGTAAGGGAACACAGCAGGAGCTGAGAGATCTGACTGCTGGGAGTGAATACAGGTGCACTCACACACTTGAGAACATTACGATGATAGCAGTATTGGACCGATAGAGGGATTTTGAAGTTATTTTACTGCAGCAATGTAGAATAGCACTTCTGTGAGTCTGAGGGACTTGTGAGAAATGGACCGAATCAACAAAACTGAAGTAGTAGGTACTGAGATTTCTTGACTTTTCTAAGCTCCATAAAGGGCAGAATCTATTTATTTTTTTTATTTTTATATCCTTCATGTTTACAGGGTGAGTTTTGCATTTGACCATGAATCAGTGAAAAGCCCCTTTTTTAAAATTGTTAAACTAATCATTTATATTAACATATTTTATCTGTCTCTTACAGACACCTTAGAAAAAATTTCAGAGTGTCTGAGCTTTGCTGGTAAAATGTATGAGTCACTGGAAGTTAAGTGGAAGTTATAAAGATGCTTTCTGTTTGTTTGGCATTTACAGAAATAATTTCCACCCCATAGAATTTCAACCATCAATAGAAAATCCACCCACACTGAGTGATTGACAGATATCCTGGGAATGGAGTGCGGAAACACTGGCGCACTGAACAGGTTGAAAAAAAGGAGGGAGAGAAAAAAACAGATCTTACAGATAAGCACCTTAAGTGTCTTACTCAAGTAGCATGGCATCGTGAGGGATCAACCCCCAAAGTTGGACTTCCCTGAACTGGGCGATGCAGCCACTAAAGTCCATTAATGCGGAAACGTTCTCTCAAAGAAGAACTATGTGTGACATAAAATAAGGCTTTTCCCCAAATGCCTGTAAACAAAATCAAGGATGATTTTATGCTACAATTATGTAATTAAACTTTCTCAACTTTTCTTTACCCTGCAAGTTCTTGTGCCCGCTTACTTTTTTACTATAAAATTGAGAACATTCAGCAATAATTTTAAGGTGGAAAAGCTTCAGTAGCAGCATTATATTCTTAAAGAAAACAGAAGCTACTATCGTGGGTCAGGCTTTAGTCTGTTCAAAAGGGTGCAGCTATAACCAGTGGCCTCCAAATCAGAGCATGAACACTGCCAAATAAAAATGACACTGGCTGTGTCCTCATATTGTATAAGTTGAGTGCTGTGAGCGTCCCAACACCTCCGTGCTTCATGGATGGAAGGGCACGCAGGCAAAGCACAAGCTTTTCTCTCTCCATCCACGTATATCTGCTGTTTACGTGAGAACAGATGACTGACTCTCATTCAGGAGTGTTTCCAGGTCAGTGAAAGACACTGTGTGGTTAAAGTAACCTGCGCACTAACAGGAGGAGCAAAGGTTTGACTGTGCACATTTCTTTGATAAATGGCTTGGTATCAATTAAATAAAAGACAAATTTGTACTGCTGTATCTTTTTTTTTAACATTTTCAGAATTGTGTCAGCAGGAAGGATGGCATGACGATCTAAATACAAAATGAGACCAGATCAGTTATGCATCATTTGATTAGTTTATATGATGTCAGTGTGTCCAAGAGGCCTTTCCCAAACTTTGACTCAGATTATCCCTCTCTGACAAGGATAATCTAATATGACTGATGATGACCCATTTCTGGATTTACAGGCTAAAAAAGAAAAGAAGTTGAACTGACTTCTTAATGCTGCTAATGAACTGCTAACACATCAGCCCCCTTCACTGCAGTATGCACACTGTAGAATGCTGTTTATTTTTAATGTGCATCTGTTCAGCATGCACCAACATGAACTGGTTGCCTGCCTTATTGCCATGGGTCAATCAAGCTCTGATATCTGAGGACAGTTTAGCCTAAATCCATTTGATTTAAAGGATTCTCACTTTAAATTTTGCTCTAACACTGTTGCCATTGGATCTATGGAGACCTAAGTCCAGCAAAAGAAAAATAAAGGCCCACCTCTGGCTCTGCTCACCCAGAGCCCTGTCTGCTCCGTAAACTGCTTTATACAGAAAGAAAATGCACAATAACTCTAATCAAACCCCAACTCATATATTACTGATGAGTGTCTTGCTGCTGTTTTTCCACACTTCAAACACGCTCTCACTGTGAGAGCAAGCAGCAGGTAGGCTGATGAGCAGCCAATACCTCGAGCCCCCTTCTTAAGCCATAACCCCTTCACTTCAGCTCTCGTTCGTTCATAATTGGCCCAGCTGGTTTTATATTCTCTCCGACACCGTGTAGGCCTGTGTGAGGCGCACAGCGCACTTGATGCTCAGATTGTTTTTGAACGGCCTTACATCGCCCATAGTTCATTACCTATTTATGCCTCCGACACACACACACCTTCGTATATGCAGCAAAGCCTTGCAGATAATACACGAATAAAGCACCCAACGATTAAGCGTGAGAGCGGACTGTCTATCAGAGGGAATGACAAAAAAATAAATAAAAAAAATAACCTCTATGGAAACATCCGTTGCTATGTGAGAGCGCAGACAGGATGAATACAGGTTGGCTTTGCGGGGCTTCACTGCCTGTAATCTTCCAGGCCTCTTTAGCAATTAAGAATTGACGGGCAATGGAAAAAAAAAAAAAAAGAGAACACACACACACACACACACACACACACACACACAAACCACCGTGTTTATCCAAGATATTGTGGAGGATGATGGCATTTACCTTCCACAGTTGCAGTGACAGACGCGGTCCTCCCCTCGTAGATGCGGTAAGATGTAGTTGTGAAAGCGATCCAGTAGTGCGTTCATGTCCATTAAGCAGGCTATCGCCTGCAAAGAACCATACCAGTCAGCTGGGACATGACAGTAGGCTAGGCTATTACTAAAAACAGCGAATCATTTTCATTAGGCTACTCTTACGATGAATAATGATAAAATTCACAAAGAAAAGGGCAGAAATTTATCATTGCACATCCTTCCGACTCTAAGAGGTGGGACACTTGCCTGAAAACGGACTTAGATTATTTATTTATGACAGCAGGTAATTATAGGTAGGCTAACCTACTTCCACATGTCATTGATAGGCCTGTCTCTCAAAAAATCTGGCATATTTATAAGACATTTCCAATTATCTGATTGCATAGCCCCAGTGAGGAAATTAAAACATCATATTGTGGCCGAGGGTGGTGAAGATGTCTTACCATTACAACTGAAGCACCAAGAATCATAAAAATCATGGTGGTTGTGATCATATGCATCAAAACTTCCAAACTGACCGCCGTCCTGTGGCCCGGGGTTCTACCCGCGGCAGTGGAGACTCTCCGGCTGGGCTGTGGGCGCTCTCTCCCGGCAGGAGCCGCTCATGGAGCCGCCGCGCCGCTCCTGGCTCCCCGTGCCTTCAAACTGCCCGGTCACCCTCCGTCTCCTCCTACACACGGCAAGCCGCTCTCTCAGCCTTCACTGCCCCCTCTCCATCCAAGTAACCACCCCACTCACCACCACCACCACCCGGTCGGTCGGATGCGGCTGCTGCTCGATCCACAGAGGCAGTCAGATCCTAATTACCAATTCAAAAGTGATCCGGTCTTCCAGCTGCGTTTCTATCCCTGTCCGACTTTTTTAAAATCATAACCTAAAGAAAACAAACGAATTGATTCTCTGATATCCTTTGATGCTACCTTGGTA
Source organism: Odontesthes bonariensis (assembly GCF_027942865.1). Classification (NCBI taxonomy): domain Eukaryota; kingdom Metazoa; phylum Chordata; class Actinopteri; order Atheriniformes; family Atherinopsidae; genus Odontesthes; species Odontesthes bonariensis. The sequence goes on along the minus strand of NC_134515.1, from coordinate 11,479,495 downwards.
TCCTCTTTCTCCTTTTCCAAGTTCCTCCGAACCCGGTCTGCGCTTTAATGCCGGTGAATCCTGTCCTCCATCGGAGGAAACGCTCGATTTCTCTCGCCTGGACGTTTCAGAGAGCTGCACCAACTCTTCTCACGGCCATCGCCCTTGTCTTTCGTGGAATGCTTGATAACATCGACATGAGGTCCAAATAGCTCCAGTCCACAGCTAGACCCACCCTGCGCCCGGAGCCCGGTCCGTATCCAGCAACGGCAGCTGCATCAACACCCGGAGCCAGACGCGCATGATTATCCCATCCTGGCTTCCAGCAGCTACACGAGCATCCGCTCCCACCTCCAGTGCGTGTGCGCGTGTGTACCAAAGAGTGTATACAGTGGGCGGTATAAGGGGGAAGAACTGCAAGCTCCCTTTACGGCACAGGCTCAGGCTATATATGCTCATTATTTATAGCCTAGTGGCTACCTGCAAATTCGCCAGAGCGAGCTTCGGCTATGACACTCTTATTGTGATTGAACAATCTTTTCTCCAAAGGCTTTACCCCTTTTACCCCGCAGTGCCTCCGCGCATGCTTTGCACACACGTAAATGCTGCCCTGCTCTAGATTTGTCTTCCACCTACTGCTACTCTTCAGTTTTTTGACTCTGCGACATTTCTGATGTTTCTACTCATACTATCCTGCTGCTGCCATGTCCACAAAAAAAAAAAAAAAAAAAAAAAAAGCTTTAAAAGAAATGCCCACACATTCTACAGGCACTGAATTTGTTTTGGACAAGTCTGCAACTTTAGCTCCTTTTCGTTTGCAGAGACAAATAAAAAGTGACAATGAATTTATGAGAAGCATAAAAGTACACCTATCACTGCAATAGTTAGTGGCCACTAAGACATGACGATCCTAATATCATGACATCTGTACCAAAGCCTTCTCAGAGAAGATTGTTCCTTTCAGCGTCACCTTTTATTCTCAACATGGTAAACAATTGCAATCTATGACGGAACATCTGGATATGATTAATTTAAGTTCGTAATGGCTAAATAATGTAAATTAAGCAAATTAATATACAAATGTGCCATGTTAATCTGTTGTAATGACAATCAACGATGAAGTTCACTGTTTCAGCACCATGGACATTAACCACACAGCTTCGTTCTACCTGCGAAAATAGATATAAAAATTCAATTAATTCACTATTGGTTTTGCTGAATAGCTGATAGGCCTATTTAAAGCCAGCTGAACTAAAAAAAATAATGAATAGACTGTGTTGAAGAACTCTTCATCCCATAGTGCAGAAGTGTAAAACATCTGCTGTTGTCACCCACAGGCACAGTGCACACAAGAAGACAGCCAAGCAGGGCACCATTGTACCAGCCTCTAATTAACATCTACAGGGCCTGGGATGGAAGTAATGTAAACATTTAATCAAAAAAGAGCTCGGAAGCTTAATAAACACAAATATGAGTGCAGCTACAAATATAAAGCTGAGTGCAATGTGAAAAAGAATCCATCGGTTATGAATACGGTCAGTCATTTAATGCTCTAAAACCCAAATTAGCATGCAAAGGCAAACAAAAAGGGGGCACATGAACAAATAACAAGGCCCATTTTCATTGCAATGTTTGCACTGGTAAACAAATTCAAGTTTTAAGAGTCATAAAAAGAAGACAACATTGCCCGCTGGTGGTTTCAATGTATATAACCTTTAAGTAAATAAAGGAGCAAACAAAAGATCAGTCAGATCAGAAATGGACAATGTTGAATTCTATGAAATATTGTCTGATGATCTTTCCTGTTAACTTATTAACAGACACACAAACATGCTGTACATGCACATATATACAGTCATAGTTTGTATTAAATATCTATGGATATGTCTTTTTGTCACCCTCTGACTGAATGCATGGACAGCAGTCAGGACATGTCAGGATCTGTTCACACAAAGCCAAAACTCACTTCAGAATGGAACAAACCATGCAACAACAGCAGATATATCTTCTTAGTTATATTCCAAATGGCTTTGCCCACTTTTACTTTCAATGTTCTTGTAGCTTCTAGTTTTAGGATGTAAAACTGTCTTACTGCATTCACTTGTGTGGTGATGCAGTTTTATACCCAGAGGCTCATTTTTATCGCAGCTTGTCTTCTGGTATTTTTCTCGTTTTCTTTCTTTCTCTTTTTACATGGCAAACATCCTGTTTATTGCTTTTCAGCCCACTCCTCCCCCACATTATATTCACCAACTGTGTGGCGTCATCACAAAGAGCTGGTGCTGAGTAGTTTTACACGAGTGGCAGAAGGTGGACACATTTTGAGAGGCAAGATGGCTTACAAATTTGTTGCAGTCCCCTTCTTAATCCTGGTTCTCAGTCCTCAGATCAAATGACGAGATAGATAGATAGATAGATAGATAGATAGATAGATAGATAGATAGATAGATAGATAGATAGATAGATAGATAGATAGATAGATAGATAGATAGATAGATAGATAGATAGATAGATAGATAGATAGATAGATAGATAGATAGATAGATTTTTTATAATCTTGTTAAACTTGTTAAACTTGTTAAGTCGTATGTGTTGAACAGGCTTGTCGTAATCAATTAAAACGTTTTTCTTTTTTAAATCACTTAACAAACCGTTTTCTATCAACAGTTTATTAACCGCCTTTGCAGTTTGGCCCTCTCCCTCTTCCGTACGTTTTGACGTACACGGGTGTACGTATGCGGAACTGAGTTGTAAACAAAAACGGACAATCACAACATTCCTTCTTTTTTGAGCCAAAACACCCACAAAAACTGTGACATATCTCGTCAACGGCAGTGTCTTTAGGGTAAGTGTCACTGGGTTGAGATACCTTGAGGCTCTTTATGATGTGAACCGAGAAGATATGAATTGTTTTATAACATCCATTCGTGTTTTACTAGTTAGCCACTAGCTAGTCCTTGACTCTTATGTTAGCTAGCAGCTAACATGACGCCGATGATACTGTGTTTGAATTGATTAACTTTAACGAGTGAAATCACTTTAACTAGCCGTCTTTAGTTTGGTAAAGTGAAAGTTTTGATAGAATTACCTTTTTTTTTCTTCAATTTTATTTTCTCAGTGTTGAAAAACTCACTTAGATTAGAGATTTAGATACTGTTTACAAAATCAAAACCATTTGTGCCTAAGAATGAGCAATTTCAACTAGATTGTGGAGTAAATTTGGGGTGTTTTGTGTTAGTTTGCAAGCCCCAGCTGTATTTGACCTGTCCTGTTTGATTTATTTAAGATATTAGTTCACTTGAAACTGAAAACAAAACAGAGTATTGTTGAGTATTGTTTTCAATCCTTTTAAGCATCCACTGTTTAAAAAGTGTTGAACTCAATAATCATAAAAAAAAAAGACGTAAAGTCTCCATATGATGATATATTTTCTCTCAAAAACTACTATATGTTCCAACACAATGCTCAGGTATTTGACTTATCTGTGCCCACTCATCCCAGATACCCAGGATAAATTAAAACATTTATACACAATTAAAGCTTGAGCCCTTGGAGGTTAAGAAATATCCGGCTAATGTTTGTTTGATTACTTCATAACGAACATTTGAGAGAATCTCCAATTTCAAGCCCAGGGGTGGTTTAATCTGATCTGTTTAAACTTTTTTATAGAGATAAATTCACAGTGAAATTGTCCTGTTTTCTGTGTTTTTACATACATAATATATGGGACAAACATTTTTTAAGAGTTCATTTCTATTGAAAAATCCAAGTTAATGAAAGTCATTACAAAATGTTATTGTGGCGAAGACAACCTGCATATTAAAAGTTGTATTTCATATCCAATTGCCACCTTGCTATCAGTACTATGTCTCAATATTTAAAATCTATTATTAAACTTGAACTGATTTGCATAAATGTCCTTTAGGGTAAGTGTTATCAAATGAACAGACACTAAATGGGATGTTTTCTCATCACTAGTATGAACAAAGAGCATTTTACAGAGGCAAAATAAAACTGAAAATGTCAAGAGTTTTATACATACCCTTTTTGAGCTCCTAAATGTATCAAATTTAGCGAAAAAAAATTGATAAGAGAAATTAATAGAATAAAAGGAGAGAAGATTGGTAGACTAGCCCCATGATGCCTTCTACATCAGACATTAGAGAGACTGTAGTGGGGTGTTGATCTGTAAATTACAGTTTCATGGAGGACTGGTTTGAATGACACCTAATGTATGTTATGATGTCCTTTATTTATTTATTTTAATATACCACTATGTGTCTTTTTAAATAGGTTGCCGATGAGTGGCAGTGTGTAATGAAGTGCCAGCTCATTACCATAGGTAGACTTTCATTGTTGTTGTGGGTCTGAGGAAACGATTGCAACCAACATGTCAAGGAAACAGACACCGAAACCTGTGCGGAGCAATAAAAAGAGTGAACTGGAACGCAAGAGGGATGAGCGGGCAGCACACCGGGCCATTGTAAAAGACCGCAAGAACCGCCCTCAGGATGGCGATGAAGGGGCAGAGTTTGTCAGCTTCTCCAATCAGCTCCAGGCTTTGGGTCTCAAGTTGAGAGAGGTCCCTGGAGATGGGTAAGGGCCAAAAAAACGCTTACTTTACCCAAGTTACTGAGTGTGAAATCTGACTTCTTGTGGCATTTTCTTTGATCAGGCCAAAGGCTAGAAATTCCTAGTTACCAGAACTATGAAATGTATCATATTAGCAGAAATAATGAGGAACTTAATTCAGCCACAGAGCAAAACAGTAGATAAAACACAACTTACAGATGTTAGCCTACATTAATAAACACAAATATTTCCACATTCCCACTCAACCCTGTAAGCTAAGCTGCTACATTTTGGGATTTTATGTGAATTTTATATAACCTGAGTGTGTGTGTGTGTGTGTGTGTGTGTGTGTGAGAGAGAGAGAGATAGAGATAGAAAGAGCTACAACACAGTGAAATGATTCTCAGTCTTTACACCCATGTCCTGTTATTGGCCAGTGTTTACACCCCTTGTGATCAAAGGTTACAGCCCAGTGACATTTCTAAAATAACAAAATTTGAAGAAACAAGAGGGTGTTTTCTCTGCAGAGGAATGGACTAATACACCTCCAGTGGGGTCATAAAATAAGGGAATGTCATTATCTTGGTATCAGTGAATATTTTATATATATATATATTTGATGAATATTCCTCACAGCATGCCTTTAAGACCAAAGTTAAATCATGATCTGGTGACCCTGTGAATTACTCCAGTATGGAACTGTGGTGGTTTGTTCCTACAGGGATCACTGTTGTTAGGCAGCTGTTGAATGGGTAGTGTTTGGCCTTTAAAAAGCCACTCTGTGAACTACAAGAACTGACTGTTCACTGAATATATCCCCACACTTTGACATCCCTTTTATTCAATTCATCTGTGAGTGTATGTGACGTTTTAGGTCATCTGTTTACAGAAAACTTAGATTCAAATATATTTCCAACTGTAAAGTATACCACATTTTTTTCATCTGCTCTATATGCTCTGTATGTAATTAGTAGAAGCCATCGTTTTTCTATTTACAGCACTACTGTCCAGAGAGTTTGGGAAGCTTGTGTTTTACAAAACATTTGCCAACCAGTGCCTTTTCTAATGAAGGCACCACTTGAGTGTATACCATATAAACATCTGAATAACATTCCACTGAGAAAGCGTATATTTGTCAAAAACACAGAGATGCCGAACCTCTTATATATTCTGTTGGCACCAATTTGGTACACCAGTCATTATCTTTGTCTCCTGCAGGAACTGCTTGTTCAGAGCTCTCGGTGACCAGTTGGAGGGTCACTCTCGTGGTCACCTGCGGCTTCGCCAGGAGACTGTTCAGTACATGTCGTCTCATCGACAGGACTTTGAACCCTTCGTTGAGGACGATGTCCCCTTTGCACAGCACTGTAAGGGAAAGCCACACAGGCCCAGACTGACTCTATCCTCACAGAAATACAATAATGCATTTTATTTTAAGGTTTCACAAGGTCAACAATGCTTCTATTATTGGCCAATTTGAAGCATTCTTGGGTTTTATTTATTTATGAGGACATTTTTATACGAGTATGAATAATTGATGAATTCAGTTTTGAACAATAATAGATTTTTGTGACGATACAGCGTATGACTTTGTATACCATACAAAGTTGACCAAAACAATTTTTTCCACACTTTTTTCCCCAGTGTCAAACCTTTCCCAGCCTGGTACGTTTGCTGGCAATGACGCTATTGTGGCATTTGCTCGCAGTCAACAGGTGAAAGTGGTCATCCATCAGCTGAACACACCGCTTTGGGAGGTAGGAACAGAGCTGCAGGCAGAGGCTTTCAAATGAAATCACTTTATACAGTGTGCTATATTACCCATGTGGGATCCAACTTACCTGAAGTACGCCACAGTTGAATATTTTGTTCTCTTTGCAGATAAATGGCGCAGAGAAGCAGGTGTGCAGAGAGCTGCACATTGCCTACCGTTACGGAGATCATTACGACAGTGTGAGGCGGATCGGAGATAACTCTGAGGCTCCTGCTCAGCTCCGCATAGAGGTAAATAATACACCGGGACTGGGTCGTATGCCGACTTTTAATATATAACAGTCATTTTTCAAACTCGGTATGAAATCATGCTGTACCATTCAAACAGATATAATCCAACTCCGTCTGTGTCCCCTGTAAAACTGCCAGTGTCAGTTTCTCCTGTCAGCGCAGCCTGACTCAAACTTCTCTCTCTGTGTTTGTCAGCAACACAAAACTTTTCCTCTTTGACCAGTTGTCGCAATTTAAAAGCAAGTAATTGACTCCTGAATATATTTGGCAACACGCTCACATATTTGTATTTTTTACAAGCTTAAAAAATTGTGAAACGTACCACTGAAGAGCTCCGTGAAGCACTTCAGTTCAGCGCCGCACTCCTCACTTTCTCTCTCAAACACTCACGTTAGATTGCCATGTGCCGCCAACTAGATTTAGAGACTTTTAGACTTCTTCAGATGCTTTTTTTTAACCCAAAAAAGCACATACCTAAAAATGCAGCAACCTTTTGAGCAATCCTTATTTCTGTTACCTGTTATATAACACGGTCCCTCCTTGCCTCATCGTGCTTCAGTGAGTGCGGGATGAGCACCACGACAATTAACAGGACTGTGAGTGAGACAGAATGAATTACCGATATGTATCATTTATTGCCATTCGGCCGAGAAATTCCAGGACATGAATTTTGACTCATATCGCCGAGCCCTGCAACGGATATGCATCTTTAGATGTCAAAAAGGTATCACCTCTATATTCTATAGAACAACCAACCAATTGCTCAGTGATGACTGTCGGAGCCTGAAAATAATATGGGAGAGAGACCTGGGATGTTTGATGGCTGAAGAGGAGTGGCTGAGAATCATATCTAGCAATGTGAAATACATTAGGGAAGTTTAGGGAAATTTACACAATACTAAATAACACACAGGTATTACTGGACTCCACAAAGGCTCAACAGAGCAGGTATAATAAATAATAACTTGTGTTGGAGATGTCAAAAACACATAGGTTGCATCTGGGATTGCCCTGTCATTCTGCCTTTCTGGAAAACAGTAGTGGACAACCTGAGCAACTGGCTGGGAAGTGACATACCATTATCTCCCAGATTATGCCTATTAGGGGATAGAAGCCAAATACACAACATAACAAGTGGAGAATTCTCTGTAATCATTGCAGGGACTACAACGGCTGCTAGGACAATACTTAAACTGTGGAAAACACCCAAACCCCCTGAACTGAAAGAGTGGGTAAACATTATGATAAAGACAGCTTCCTATGAACTTATGCTCAACAGGTTGAACAATAAAAAAAAAAATAAGACCAAGGCACCAGTCTGGGACCTGTTCTGGGCTTACATCACATTGCCTGATGAGCCTGCAGTATGAATACCTCCCTCTGATTGTATCCTGTATCCAGCACTATAATTTATTGTATGGATATGCTCTCCAGCTATGTAACCATCAATATGTCCTCTTTATGAACAGTGTCGTTCATACTGTACTTTTATTTCATTTTGGTTTTGCTATGACGCTGATACTACATGTAATGCATATGATAAGAAATGTCTCACAATGTAAAATGCTGTACTGTAAAACACCAAAGACAAAGAAATAAAAACTTGAATTACAAAAAAAAAAAAACGAACGTATCATGGCATGTCTTTAGTTTTACTTGTAAAAGCTGTGCAATCATACATTTATGGGGATGATTGAGATGTTTCAGTTGGTTTGTCACCATTTCTGTTCCCAGAATCTGCAGAATTCACATAGTCATCAGCGGGAGTTCGGAGACGGTCAGAGGGACAGACAGAAAAAATCCTCTCCAACATCGTCTGAAGAGGAAAACGTGATCCTGAGCTCCATCAAGAATCGAGGAATCCAGGGTCAGAAGATGGACTTGACTCTTTATCTGCTGAAAGAATAAGATCACCAGGAGTCAGTTCAGTTAGAGACGTGAAAACCCTCATACCTTCAAGCTTGTTTGTTCAGCTAACTTAGACTGGATTATATGAAGAATAACAAATCAAGCTGACTGATTCAGCTCAAGTGTTTACCGTGTGTGTGTTTCCTGCTTCAGGTGATGAGGAAAACCTGCTCCAGCTGAGTGCAGCAACAATAAATGCTGAATGGCTTGTTGGCTCTTTGCTTTGCCAGCCATGCCAGGGCCAGTGCTCCTCTGGATCCTGCTCATCCTGCTCATCCTGCTCATCCTGCAGAGCTGCAGCCACAGACTGTAGTGAGCACAAGCAGCCAGCAGAGGGCAGCAACGTACAAAAACTCAAGGTTGGGATTCATGTTTTGCTGAATAAGTTGCTGTCCTATTTATTTAACTCATCAAATTTATTCACAATGCCGTCGGCATTTAATATACAAACTGGAGAATTCTTTCCATTGCTCTCTTTTAAGGATGTAGTTATCTTGTTTCTGTTGGAAACAAATATTTAGGGTAAAATACACTCAAGTTAAGGTGAAATAATTTAAAACAGTCATTTGTTGTTTCCTTTGTCCCCAGCTGTCGAACAAGCAGAGGAAAGAGCAGCAGCGGCAAGAGAAGAAGAAGCGTCAGGAGGAGAGGCATCGGCAAAAGTTCCTCCAGAGTAAAGGAGGCCAAGACCAGAACAAGAACCTGCCAGAAGCTGTGACTTTAGTACCAGCTATCAACACTCTCAGTATATAGACTGGAGCATGGCCCAAATCCCGCACTGCTACTTTAGCTACCATTGGCTAACCACAAAGTTTTGCACATAGTCGAATTCAGTATTTCTATCACAGTGGATAACTTTTCCTAAAGAGAGCCCTATAGTTTCTTTGCAAAGAGTATAACTGTGCCTGCAAAACTTGTGTGAGTGAGATGTGTGTGATGAGAGACAGAAATTATCTCACTATCAGTATTTCTGTTGGAGTTTGATTTTGTTCGGTTCCTGGTTTGTGTACGTAGAAACTCCTGGACCTGGTCTACCTACTGCGCTACCTTGCTCCTTTCTATGCTGGACATCTGGCTTTCCATGACAACCATGCAGATAATCTCGTGCAACCAGACTTTTTGTTTTGCCACAGATTGAATACGTGTTTATTCTGACGATCCTGTTTGTGATCAGAGAGGGACAGAAATGATTGTTATGCTCACTGTGTAAGAACAATAATAAATGATTATTTACTGATTTTTGTCTGAGCCAGACAATATATTGCAAATGATCCAGCTTAACATGTGTAAAGGGCTTGTGTATTTCAAATAGGTGCATAAGTCTAAAATCATTTTCTGACATCTTTACGTTGTGAAGCATTTCATTTTTTTTCTGAAAGTGCCTCCTTCAAATTTGGCACCAACATTCACTTTGACTCAAAGGTGCACTTTGTATTTGTGGGTAAAAGTTCAGTTGTGATCTCATAAAACTCATTTTTGACCATAATTTAAGATTTATGACAGAGTGTCGAATAAATGTCCAACAGGATGAAATTATGAAGTGATGACATTTCATACCCAAAAGGTCAACTTCACATGATGTCATAATGCTCCTGCAAAAAAACCCACACTTTTATAGCCATTATTCAAAGCTATAACTCTGGGACCAAAGGGGAGATTATGAATATCTGCGGCACTCGCTCAGAAACCGCTGATTCTCTCTAGAAATGGAAGTGATTTCAGGTCTTTTATAATGCCATGTTAAGGATATATAGGTCTTGTAGGACTTGTAAATACAATGAATTTGGATGGCTTCTGTTTCTTTCTGATACCTTAGATACTTCAAGGTCTTAAAACTACAGATTAACAACACATGACAAATTACACAATGTCATCAGTTTTCTAAGTGTGTGAAAAGCAATAATGATTCATTAGATTGCAGAACCACCTTTAGCAGCATAGACTTGAGGTAACTGTTTCTGTATGATGTTATCAGTCTATCGCATAGTAGTGTAGTCCACTCTCCTTCACAATGTTGCTTTAACTCATTGAGGTTTGCAGATATTCGTTTATGCACGGCTCTCTTACGGTCCCACCACAGCATTTCAATCAGGTCGAGGTCTGGACTTTGTACCACCTCAAAAGCAGAGAAGTCAGGCGTGGGTAGGTAGCTCAGGTAGTTCTTCGTAGGTCGGTACCTTCTGGTCTCCTCCTCAACCAACGCTGCAGCCTGAAGGATTATACTGAATCTAAATATTTTATACCACTGATTCTTTTCTTTTTCAGCCGTTTTGTTGTAGAGTTGCTGCTGTGTTTTTGGATCTTTTTCCTGTTTTATGACCCAGTTTTAGCCAAGCTTTAGCTGTCAGACAGGTGGTCAGACACAGGGGACTATGCAAGACGTCCAGGTTCTGTTGTCTCGTAGCTGCAAAACAGGCACGAATCATTACCTCTTTCCCATCATGCTTGGTGACTAGTTTGTGCTGATATGCTGCGTTTGGTTTTCAAACGTGCTGCTGTGTATTATGACCAAATATCTCCACTTTGGTCTCGTCTGTCCAAAGGACATTGTTCCAAAGTCTTATGGTTTGCTCATATGAAACTTTGCAGACCTAAGCTGTGCTGCCATGTTCTTTTTAGAGAAAAGAGGTTTTCTCCTGCAAACCTTCCAAACAAGCCACACTTGTTGACCTGTATAGTCTGAGGTGTAATAGATTATTTTGCCGTTTTATGTGAGAATTGCAGTCTGACCTTGGGGTGAACCTGTTGTTGTGTCTGATTGAATACTGTCTTGAATAATTGCTGATGTTTTTGTCCTTGGCCTTCTATTAACACACATCCAATTGCTCCAGACCAGTAAACCTTCGAGACTTCTGCTGTCATACAAGATGTCACGTCATCAAATACATTTGATTTTCAGCACCTGGCTGCTATTTACCCCCTTAAATCCTATGGAAGCCGCAACGTGCTGGGTTTTCCCACACACAAATGCTTCTGCATTTTGTCAAATAATGACGGTTTAATATGTCCTGTGCCTTTGTTCATTTGAGGTTGTATCTATCCAATTTTCAGACCTGATAAGGACCAAGTGATTTATTCTTTATTATATATGTGAAACTTTCTTTTTACAACCACCGTAGAAAATAACTAATGTGGTAACCAATCAAACTTATTCATGCATTATACTGCGTTTCAGTAATTAAAATATATAGACCACTAATCATATACATCAGAAAGTGGTCTTTTTGAAGCTGTTATTCACTGAAGTTATGTGTAGGGAGCACAAAATAATTAGCTTTTGGTCAGCTAAGCGCCACTTGGATTGGAAATAGACATGGTGGCTGGAGACTGACTTCTTTTATGTTCTAATTAGAAATACTGTTTGTTAGCTCGAAGGCTGAGACCATTTATCACACTGGAAGCAGGACATAAATGTGGAAATTTATATTTTGGAAAAAAAAAAAAAAAAAAAAAAAAAAAAAAAAAACACTGAGAAAAAGTTTGTTTTATCAAAACCACAAAAATATTTCATGTACTGAAGAGAATGTAGGGTCACCAACTATGTACACCTTTTCTAAACAGTTAAAAATGCAACTTAAAGGACCTGTAGACTGATTTAAATTACATTTTATAGAAAGACTGCAACATTTGCTAAATTACATCATGACGCATGTATAAAATAATGTTAAATTGTACTGCTTGTGCATCAGTACCACCAAAACAAAGAAAGTACTGGCTCGCTTCTCTGTAAAGCGGTCTGAAGACCGCCAACATTAGCTAGTATTACCTCAGAAACTGCCAGTGAACCTGAAGTAGAGTGACATGTATTGACTGAAATGAGTGAAGGTATATTTTATGCCTCACGTCCAACTTGTAATAAGATGATAAATGTGTTCATTTTTGGAGCAAATTGTACAAAGTCACCCTGCGAACCTATCAAAAAAAAAAAAGTTTTTACAGTAGGTGTAAAGTAGCTAAATGAAGTTTTCATCGTCCCAAATGTTATAGTGACTAGATTAAGCTGTCAAACATTCTCCATAGAAGAAACTTCCTCCTCAGTCTGCTTCTTCATCCAAACAAAGAGAAGCCAGTTTCATCATTGGCTTGAGTCCAGTTCTGTGAGGCTGAAACTTGCTGCTGTCCTAGAAGTCCTGTCGGATGTTCTCCTTGTTCTCGTCCCCTTGCTGTTGTCTGAGCTGAGCAACTTCGTTTTCCAGCTGGACGATAGCTCGCTCTATCTCATAGTTCTTACTGACCAGTGACACCCAGCTGTCAAGGGGGAAATAAACATGTTAAAACAGGGGGGAATCTGACTTGCATACTCCCTGCATACGGAGATATAAACACGTAAGCTTTTTAATGACGTACTTAGACTCAAGCTCTCGCAGTTTGGCTCCGGCTGCCAACTGATCATTCTTACGCTGCCAGTTCAGATCTTGAATTTGTTTCCTGTGTATCAAAATACAGAGATTCGTAAAAGTGAATACAGGCTGAACAGCACTTAAAGCAAGGGAATATTATCTTTTCAGCATTCACCTGAATTTATGAAGTTCCTTTTGAGCCACCTCGATCATGCAGGCCAAGTTACTAAAGGAGGAGGACAGAGCGAAGGGTCAGATTTCTTCAGATTAACTCTGCACAGTTTTCTGATTTAGAGAAAAGGCTGTCATCACATACTCATTGTAGACTTTCCACGCATTGGTTCCATATTGCGACATGAGCTCGAGGTTCTCAATGCGGACTGCCTGGTGCTCCAGCTGGGCCATCGAGTTGTTCACACACTCCTGCCACGCTGTAATGTCATTCTTCTGTCCTGATGTGGGCGCTGGCAGCTCATATCTCCACAAGGGTGAAAACAAAAAAAAAATTCTAAACATTGTTGTAAAAACATTTCAGCAAAACTGAAAAGACTGTATAGAGGCTGCTGTTCCATCTGCAGCTGAGATTCTGTTCGAAGTCAAATGTAATGAATGTGTTCAGTTTCATTGCCAGTTAAGTTTGGCTTAATTTTTCTGTTTTGGCTTAAAAGAAAAGAGGTTTTACTACAAATCAGGACGGGCGACAAGTGTGTGCAGTCATAACAAAATTTACATTATGTGACCCTCGCATACCAATGCACGCACGTTTCTTTGAAACTTCTTTACCAAAAGTTTATCTAAGTGGACCACAAATATGCAATGGTGTATTTTACATGTCTATTTCTAACGGTTTATAAAACGGATGAGCACTTCTGGTAATGGTTATCATATCAACCTTGTAAGGGGTGAAGGTAACGAGTTCTACGCTCTCAGGATGGCCTTAAGAGGATAAGATACAGAGACATGAGGTAAAGAAAGAGCTATGAAGGCAACGGGCCAGGCAATCCTGAGGGGGTGGACAGTCATGTTGATGCCTTTAAAAAAATAAACAATACACAGTTCCAGTTTGAGGTTGATTTATAATGGTGTACAAGGTCACGGCCAGTTCCAAAAAATAATAAAGAGAAGAGGCGGAGACTGGGAGGAACCCCTTAGAGAATAAAAGGCAAAGCCCTGAGGGAGCTTGTCAGTAAACTCCAGGATTGTCTCATCGCATATATCTGGCCTGTATTTCAGATACTGGCTGAATAAATGCACCCCGCTTTCATACTGCGGTCTTTGGAAGATCATTTTTACTTAACTTTTGTCTCCTGATTCTACATTTACCACTGATACAACTGAACAACAATTTAAGTAATCTTGAACCTAGACTGTTCCTGAGATCCAGACTGACTGACGTGACTAAAATAACTTATTGTCTCACGAATACTTCAGTCGTATGTTCATTTTTGGCACAAATAAGTCACTCTGAGGCAGATAAAGAAGCCCAAGTTGCAGTACAACTACCACCGGGCTTCAGCAGTGGGCAGGGTTTACCTCTTCATGCTCAGGAGATCCATGGGTTGCCGAGACGCTAACCGCTCAAATTCATTCCTCATAATTTCTGTCTGAGGGGCGAAAAAGAATCAAAGAGATAGTTATTTCTGTGACTCTTTGAACACTTGAAGAAGGCGTCAAATGTCTGATGAGTTTATCACCTCAAAAGCAGAGAAGTCAGGCGTGGGTAGGTAGCTCAGGTAGTTCTTCGTAGGTCGGTACCTTCTGGTCTCCTCCTCAACCAACGCTGCAGCCTGAAGGATTATACTGAATCTAAATATTTCATACAGAAAAAACTGCAGCTCCAAGGAAATTAACATTTTTCAGCTTTGTGCAAGTTCAAATATTCACTAATAATGGTGTTTATTGACAATCATCTAGCCATCAAAACACCTTTACACAAAAAAATAAATCTATCATTGTGACAGGGGTTAAACAGGGTCAATAATAATGTTAGAGACTCTAAAATGGCCTCTGATGATCAGATTCTTGTTATATTTGAGTAGGAAAAGAAAAAAATGTAAACTTAAACAATTTCTCATGAGTGGCTTGGTCCAAAGACAAAATATTCTAATTTATACCATGTTGAAATATTCCTAAACAGAGTACTTTAAACTTTAATACGAGAAAGGTTTCTGAACGAGAAATAAAACGGGCGATTGATTACACATTATTCACTCAAATATTTTCATACATCTAATCTCATCAGCGTAAAGTGAGATTCAACCTGGGAACTTTGACACGAGAGAAGCTTGGAAAATGAAATATTTAGTAGAAGTATCTGAGGGACACATGATTAAAGCTGTTCAAATTCTCTAAATGCCAAGGAAATGGGCTTCAGTGCGTCCTTCACCTTCTTTTGGGGTCATCCTTTAAGAAAGAACGGAGATCATTACGTTTCAGCTTTCCCAGTGACGCTCAATCATTTTCATCCAGACTTGCTAACTGCTATTTCATCTGGATAAATAAGAGGACAGGAGTGCAAGAATGCGCTATACTTCACTCTTTCCAGTTTTTCTTACAAACCTTGAAAATAAAGTAAATTCAAAATAATCTCTTATACTAAAGTGATATATAAGAGATGACCAATGGATAACTCATTGCAGCGTGCTCGTCTTTTTCTAAATCCTAAAGAATTTATTCCCACCATCTCTCTATAACCCCACGACGTTTTCCAACTATAGCCACTTTCGGACTGGAGGAACCTTTGGCAGTTCTAATAACCTTTTAATCCGCGGGGCCGTTTTCTCCCGTGTTCGGACATACAGGAACTCGGGGCTTTCTCCCTTAGTTCCTATAACTATTTAGCTCCTTCTCCGAGGTCGGGTCTTTTCATGGTTCTATAGAACGATCTGACGGAGGTGTGTGGTGGTCAGTAGCTACGCCCCATGTCATGCTATCACGGCTGAAATGTCTCCTCATAAGACACAGACAGAACCGGCGAGTGTTTAATAAGTTAAACTTACACTGGTCTCATTTGTCTGCAGCGCTCTGCTCTCCTTTCTTCCTTCATGAAATGAAAAAGTATCGTCTCCTGACTCTCTCTGTGAGCTTTTCCAGCCTCGATATTAGACGCCTGATGTGATTGTCCATGATTAATATCACCATCATGCAGACCATGAACACAGTGGCCTCCCCGCTCTCCATATTAGCTTCTTGGTGGTGTTTTTTCTACTCTCCTTACTTTTACCGTTTTGTTTTGTGTTTGAATGTAGCGCTAAACGGCTAACACGTCACTGAAGCAGACGGCTGCGCGCGGCGCATCAGTCCCTATCAGGTCCCGACTCATGTGGGAATGCAGACTGAAACAGTTCCGCTGGGGAAGGATAGTTATCAGAACGAAATTCGAGGAGGGTAGTTCTGATAACTACTTTCTTAGAACGGTCTGTCCGAAAGCGGCTTATGTCAGGAGCTTAGAAAAAGATTCCATTCTACCAGACTACGTCTTAGCAGAAGTACTCAAGAGCTGAAAGGCAAGAGCCTTGAAATCAGCCTTGAAATCAGAAGCTGTATTGCGTGCAGAAGATCAAAGGTTAGGTGAATATTTCTCAAAAGGTTGAAAGGTAGTGCATCGTTAACTAATGTGGATCCTTAAAACAAAAGTATTGACAAGAGGAATTGGGGAGCTGAAAGGCATTTTAACAAAGTACTGCATGCAGAAGGTCAAAGGTTAATCAAGTCCCTAGAACAAGAATTAATACATATAGATGGAACAAAGATGCGGTTTAAAGCTGCAGTCTGCAACTCTTTTTCAAGCATAATGCCTGGAACTGTCCGGGGATTCTCAAAAGTAGTACATTAAATACCCCAATACAAAAAAAAATGAGTTCTCTAGGTCCCCTATATGTCCCGCTAGGTCCCTCCAAAGCCAGCAGGTTTGTTTACAAAATTGCAGACCGGACCGGTAAAAGGTAACCAATCAGGTTACGAGCTGGGCTCTGCTGCCTGTCAATCACCGATTGTGCACGCGCGATACAAGGTAGACTCGTCCCCACGCTTATTTATCTAGACTATTGAACTTCATTACGGGCTAGTCTACTTACTGTGTCTTCCATGATCGCAAATGACAGGTGAGTTGATGAATGAGGAGTCGTGTAGGCGCATCTGGCGTGCACGTCTACGTGCACGAGTTCTCATGTGTTTTGAAGGGGCGGGACAGGAAGTTGAATAACTTTTTATTTTTCGGTTAAAAAACAAGCATTTCTTGCATTTTGCGACTACGGAGGTCACCGTTTTCAACTTCAAGCGTTCTGATAGATCATGTAAACTCTTAAAATGCCAAAAAGTAGGACTTTATGTATGACAACAACAAATCTTGCAGACTGCAGCTTTAAGTCAAAGCATGTGGTTATGTGGATGCGCAAGTCTGTGTTTCTGATCAACGTTTGGCTGTGTGTGCATGAACCGACATGACACACCGAACAGGAGCTGCTCGTTAAGATCATCATCATAAGGAGCTTGCACTGGGCAGAAAGACGGAAGCAGAGGATCAGACCTCTGCTCTGAATTTAGGCTGAGCACAACCCTCAAACTCTGACCTCTTGAGCCTAAAGCGGTAAAAGCTATTAGAACCATTTTGACACAGTTAGCACTAAACAGGATAGAGGAGCACATAAGAGTGTGTTTTAAATTCAAAGTGTCAAAAATGTAGAAAAAAGGAGCGAGTTCAATTTACCCGTTACTCATATAGGTGTTTCTCAATTTATAGTATTTGAAAGTTTAGTGTCACATGATCTGTAAAGTAAGCCACTAACCCGCTCCCACAGAATTTTTTTTTTTTAGAAAGAACAAAATAAAAATAATGATTTTAAACTGTAATATTATATATATATATATATATATATATATATACACACATATAAAAAGGTGAAAGATATTGAAATGTTGAAACATAAGGTCACAGTCCACTTCCTTGTGAGGTGTTTAAAGTTTAAATTATGCTTATAGCTGAAACTATCCATAAGTTGTTAGAATTCAAATAACAAAATTCACATTTTCTCAAAAAGCTGACTAATTTAATACATTCAATACAATCAAATGGTCTCAATGAGTGGAACTTTTTGACATTCAATTGGCTTAAACAGCACAAAGGTGAGCGGCAAAAAAACATGTGGGAAAGTTTTAAAAGTTTATGAATGGACGACACCTAGTGTGAACGCTGAATTAGCATTAAATAAAACGCAATCAAGCCCCAGTTGCAGTCAGTTATTAATGAGTCAGACATAACTGCGCAGAAACTAAGTTCTGCTAAAACATAGGCTGATTTGAGAAAAAATAATTTAAAAAAGTAATATCTTTGAACAGTTAATTGATCCAGTGTGCCAATTCCATGTAGCATGGTAACACGCAAGCTAACACGCTTCGGTTGTCAAAAGCTCGTTTACTCACCGCTTCTCTGACACCTGTGGCATCGTAACCTTGGTCAAAATATGGCAAAGCATCGACAAACACCTCCCCAGCAACTGAAGCCGTCCCGGCCATTTTTACTTAGTGTAAATATTGTTAAATTAGCTGATTTAGGTCCCTTTATGCTAAACAAACTAGTCGGCTAGCTAAAGAAGTTTTTCCGGTGACTGACCCTAAAAAAAAAAAAAAAAAAAAAAAAAACTTAACACCGTGACGTATCTGTGGGTTGCGACACCTGGCGGAGTGGAGTGAAACTGCAGCTCGATTAGGCCATGAAGTACTGTAGTAAAGATTTTTGCTTTGTGTATTGTTTTGTTGTTTGTTTACTTTTTCTAAAAAAAAAATGGACTAGTAATTAAAGAATGTAATATAAAAGATCCTTAGTCTGCTGTTGTTTTAGTCAAATTGAGAGGAAACTGTCAACGGAAGGGGAAGATACAGAAGACTTATTTTTAAATCATTACTTTTGTGAAGGTTCCTGTATCACACAACATCTAATGCCATTTATAAAAGTGAAAACCTAGTGAGGAACCACGGGAAACAGTCGGAGATGCTTAAATGTGCTTAAATTCTAGGCATCTTTTATAATCTTAAAGTTGGACTACATCAAAAATTTAATTTAGAATAAAAATTTGTTATGGTACCTAATTCCAAATCATAAAATTAGAAAAAACAAACAAACAGTAAAAAAAAACTTAGGTTATGTAAATCTTTCTCAAATCCAATTTAGCTAGAAATAGACTTCCGTTACCCAGTGTTTATGCTGGGTTGTTATTTTAAAACTGTACCTCTAATCTGGTTTTCTTCGCTGTGTCAGCCCTGTAAAGGATTGGAAGCTGTGCATGGCGCACCCCTCCTCTTTTCATTTGAATAATCTTATTTTGCATGGCAAGTTCATCTTCCATAAATGTAAACTGTTTAACAGCAAACCCAATTTTACCCACATCAAGGATTAGATTACACATTAAAACATTAGGACTAAACGGTCAGAAGGGCAGCATGAATTTAATATCAGACTATATAATTACTGATGAAATTTTAATCCAGATACTGGCCAGCTGTGCTAATTACAAGCACAGTCTCAGTAACATTGCCATTTCTCTCCTTTCTTTATTTTTCTTTTCTTTTGGCTGGCTTTACACACTTACTTGAGTCCATTTGGTTTATCACTGTTGAGGGGAATGTAAAATATTGAATTCACTTCATACTTTTTATTCATTTATTTCCATTTATTTCGACAAGATAGATAGAAAACACTTTTTGTTTAACAATAATTTAATGTAGCAAATGGCAACGTATAGGAAAAAACCGAAAAGTCACAGACTTAGAGGGAACAAATTAACTTTCATGAGAACAACGCTAAAAACATTTTTTTAATAAACTTTATTTAACTTCACAAAATCACAGTAACAGTAGTTATGAAAGAAATAGTGTACAGTAATGAACAAAGGACATAAAATGAAAGAAGAACATAGTTAATTAAAAATACAAAAATACAACGATAGAAAACTGTTAGAACAGAAAAGAGAAAAAAAGGAAAAAGGAAAAAAAAAGAATTTACACAAATAAATGCGAGTTACAAAAATAAGTTATAGTCTTTCCAAATACTTATTGTTTTTATAGCCTTTTTGTTAATTGAATTTGAGATTGAACAACGCTAAAAACATGCTAGTAAACATGGGTCTTGTTTAAC
The DNA here is from genome assembly GCF_027942865.1 of Odontesthes bonariensis. NCBI lineage: Eukaryota > Metazoa > Chordata > Actinopteri > Atheriniformes > Atherinopsidae > Odontesthes > Odontesthes bonariensis. The sequence continues at coordinate 11,459,560 of NC_134515.1, read as the reverse complement.
GTCATGACGTGATCATACGTACTCCTGGTTCGAGAAGTTACGCAGGACGTGGAGTGGTTGTAAGAGGAAGGAAGATGGCGGATAACAAAGGCGAGGAGGATATGGAATCGTCTGCTAATTCGGACTCAGTGCCTTCAGCAAAAGAAAATGAGCAGTCGGATGCAAATACCGATAATGCTGTAATAGTAATAGAGGCAAATTCAAAAGAAGACGCTGAAACCGAGTCCCCCCAGAACGCTAACGAGGCACCTACACCCACCAGCGAAGGAGGGGACGCTAGCTGCGGTGGGACTGTTGTTGCGGCAGGGGAAGCCAATGGTAGCGTTAGCAACGCTGTTAGTCCATCTGATAGCAGTAGCATCAATGCAGAGCCAACGGCGACAGAGACTCTTCCCGCCGCTGACGCTTCGGGTAGCGGACCCGCCACCGAAATGTCTCCCCCTCCCACTGCCCCAGCAGCCACACCGGTACCCGCGACCATTAATTTACTGGATACCTGCGCAGTGTGTAAACAAAGTCTTCAGAACCGAGACTGTGAACCAAAACTTTTGCCTTGTCTGCACTCCTTTTGCCTAAAATGTATCCCGCAGCCTGACAGACAGATAAGCGTCCAGGTGCCTGGGCCACACGGACAAACAGACACGCACATAGGTGAGTGTTTCTTGTGTAAGGATTTACCTGCGAGTCATCTGTCAAAGGGAAATATGAGTTCCTCTCTGTTTGGAGTTTAGGTTTCAGCAGTTGGAAGTGTACATTTCAACAGGTTTTGTGTACGAGCTGGAGTATAACCGCTAACATCTGATACTGACTATTACATTTCTCAGAAGGTAGCTATAGCTTGTGAAAACAATTCGACGGTTAATCGCCTCTCAAATCTGAAATAATCTGGCAGCAGTGTGCACTGTGAATCAAACATATGGTTATAAATCGGACTGATGGGAAATCATTCAGCTGTTAAATTGACAGCAGTGTAACTGCCTGAAGCATAGTTCACCTAAGGCTCTGTCATCAATGCCATGGTCAAAAAAAGCTCTTTCCTGCCCAAATGCAGTCATTGCTGCAGATTTGAACACAGTATGTAGCAGCGTGCGTGATCACAAGGGCACCAGTGGATGCCGATCGAGTAATGATAATGCAGCACTGCATATTCTCCAGCATCAGTTTTTAAGAGACTTACTTGAATTTATATTTTAAACAAATGTGTTCATTGATAGAAATCCAGATGTTACGTTGCAGTGTAAACAGCATATTTTAGATGTATGCAAACCAAGTTTTGGCATACACATACATTTTCCCCTCTATACCTGCAACGCCTTTATCTTGAAATTATGAGGCATTTCCTTCTCTCTTCCAATTATTGTGCTTAATGTGTATGTCATATTTATTAACATTTATTAACACGGTGCAGAATAATTTTTCACTGCTCAATTAGATATACACAAATGTGTACTATTACTTCACAGCTTTTTAAAGGTGCATATATCCCATGGTCTGCTCAGGCCATTATTGGAAAGCTTAATGGTCAGTTACCTGGCAGAGGCCCCAAGAGTCAGTAAATGAGAGATGAGCTTTTGTAAACATGACACATGACTTTTGAGACTACAGGAGTGGACAGTAAAGATGACCTGCAGTCTCTGCATGTTTATCAAGTCTGCTAATGGTAGCAGGAGCTGAAAAAGTATCATCTCTGCTCTAGAGTAAATTTATGTGTTCTCTTTTTTTTTTTTTCTCCATCAAAAACTATCACAACCTAATCAATCAGCTAAAGGCCGATCCAACAAATGAAACGCCAGCCCTTACTGTCTGCCAGCAGTGGGCATCGTGCCATGTAGCATAACTGACAAGATATTGAGTAGTATCTACATTCATCATAATCCTGAACTTGGCAAATGTTTATATGAAACATCTCTGTACAGTGGCAGTCTACACTTAATAAGTGTTGTGTTTCAAGTTTGATAAAGGCGCTTCTATGAGATGGCTTCTTTATGGCACGTCTTCAAATTCTGATTTTAAATTAGGCTTGTAGTTTTACGTGCTTAGAGTGCCCACCACCAAGCTTCGTAGAATCACTTTATATTCCATAAAGATTTTTATCCAAATGGAAAGTGTTCAAATTAAGTGATCTAAATTCTGGTTTTTGGATTATATTGGCATCTGTCTTCACTTGAAATGTTCATTTGGCCACAGTAGCTGCCAGACATATCTTAAATCAACATTTGGAAGTTGGGGTCTGATAGCACTTCCTCCTGGTTTATGTGATGATGAACTGCACTGTAACTTTCCACAGGACTGTCCTCTGTGAGAACACTATCAGAATAGGATTAATTGACCACCTCCACTGTTGAATCATTTAAAAAGTTTGATGTAACCCATGATGTAACTGAGATTAAGTAATTATTAATGACTTCACACAATTTATTAGAAGTTAGGCCTTACTGGGGAAGGTCATAACATTTAGCCAGGCTACTTATTAATGATAGTAAACCCTGTGCTTTAATGGTTGCTTACCAGTGGCTAAGCTACCAAAGGGGCTTACTGATGACAAGTGTACAGGAGGTTGCCAAATTTAGTACAAGATTAATTATCATGTCGGAGTAGAGAGTCTGTTGTCTATTTACACAAAAAAAAAAATGGAAGAGCAGTAAACTTCTTCCGTGTTACACATCATTTTATAGATCTTCTGAATTTGTCAAACAGTTGTCAAAATCCGATTAACTGTCAGGTTTGAATTACGCCAAGCATAGTTGGCAAAAGACATGAGTAAATGGTTTGGCACTTATTGAGCTGCGGTTAGAAACACAATATGGTGCCTTTCTTCTAAGTTACTTACTGGAGAATTCATTTAGAAATGCATTGTGCCACCAGACAGCATGATCGCCTGGCACTTGTGATTTGGAGTTTATCCTTCATCTTCTTACTTATAAATCTTGAGTATTTCGAGGTACCTGACATGTGCCTGAAGAAGGATTCGTCTGATGTGCAGAGTTAGATGCTCTGATTAATACAATACTGATTGATGAGGAAATCTGTTTTCCTCATAGCATGACTTCCTAATTTGTTGTGGGAAAACACTGATGTGACTAAAACACAAATCATTTGCTGCTATCATTAAAATTAACTTAAGCTCAAGAATGGCGCATAAAAGCTGAATCTGCTTTGTGACTATTGTATTTTTTTGTAGAGTTGAGTTTTAATTTTTTCTCCTTGTTTCTCTCTTTTCGTCCTCCTCCTCTTTCTTTAAATTAGATTTCTTCTTCTTATCTTTTCCCTTTTTTTTGCTTTTACATAATATTTTCTTTAGCAGAGCGGTGGGCTTTTGATGAATTTAAGGGAACAAAACCCCAGGCTTTGGTTTTGCGTGTATCATGTGCAGCCATGGAGCACGGAGTACTCCAGCTGTACCTCACAGCTGTCACAGTGTGGTATAATTGTGTTTGTACATACATGTTTGTACGTGTGCTCTTTTGGGTTTTTGTGGTTCTTTAACACAGTTCCAGTCAAGCTGCTTCCACAACCAATCACACAGGGACCTGTGCAGATGGAGCCTACACAAACCGGCTGTGTGCTGCTCACGCCAGTGTAGGCTGGCTGAAACCGGCTTATACTGGTTTTTACCTCAGCTGGCTGACTTTAGGGGGAATTTATGGGTTCATGAGGTAGAAGAGGGGCAACACATAATGCTGACTTAATTTAAAACATTGACGTGAGGTTTGATATCGCGACTGATTTTAGAAATTAAGCGGCACAGTTGATGCACTAAACTAATTATTTGTTGGCGCATATAATTTTAACACTAATTCATCTAAATCTATTTCGAAAGCCAAATAAAACGATTAAGAGGAGCAGCCGTTGTTATTGGGTCATGTGATTTAATATTCTGATAAAAATGCCAAGGATGATAAGATTGAATCTTCGGGAGACGAGCACTAAATCGATTAGCCCCAATGAATAGGCATAGATTTTCCTCTGTGCCAAGAATTTTTAATAACAGGAATTTGCTCAACGGATATTGGAAGTAGTCGGCTAAAGGCCTGTTTTGTTTTAAGCAGGACCATTCTATGTGAGTGAAGGAGGTTTATAAGTCAGGTTATGGCTTACATATGGTCTTGTCCTTGATGGTGATTGACTGCTGTCATAGATTTTCTCCAAAGATCGTTCATTAATCAAATATCACTAAATGCTGAATTCAAAGACCAGACTTTTGATCCGTGTCTCCCTTATCTTTTCTCTTCCGTCTGCAGTAAATGTTATGCGGTGTGCGGTTTGCCACCAGGACTACAAACAGAGTGACATTATTGACAACTATTTTGTCAAAGATACCACTGAGGCCACCAATGCGTCTGATGAAAAAGCTGCACAGGTATGTGAGAATGGCTGGTCGTGTGGAAATGCTTTTAATTAAATCTTTGCTGGTTGGAGAGCTTCCAGGTTTTTGAAAATTATTGAAAAGTCTGGTAAGAATGTGACACTGTTGGAAAAGAGTCCACTACAAGGCTTTATTGTTGTTTTAAAAATAGTTTTGGATGTTTCTTTTGTATTAAACGGTTTTATATTCAATTCAAACTACTGTGATTATTTAACAAAAAAGAGCAAGAATTAATTAATTTCAGCTTTTAAAGTCACAAAGTGTCTGTTCAGTATACACACTCCAAAGTAAAGCACTCACTAATACTTTGTTGGAACACCTTTTCTTGTGCCGCCAATAAAACCACACTATGCATAACCTGAACCATTACTCAGACAACTAATTTTAGACAGTCTGTGACCATTTTATTTAACATTACCATCCGCGATTTCTAAGAATACAGCGGCCATAGGAGCCATATCACTATCAGCGCTGTTTCTAGAGTAAATCCCAATCTGATTCTGTGTCAAGTTATTTTAGGTGCTTATTATTTTTATCTTTTCAAGGTTTGCACCAGTTGTGAAGACAATGCTGGGACCATAGGATTTTGTGTGGAGTGTGGAGAATGGCTGTGTAAGACCTGTGTGGAGGCCCACCAGAGAGTCAAAATAACCAAGGACCACAAAATTCGCACAAAGGAAGACACTGATGCTTCCACTGGTAAGATCACCCTTTCTCACAGCAAAAGATTGACTGTTTTATGAAGATAAATCTGCAAGAAACTGAAAAACACAACTGATGTTAAAACATAGTGAGTTTGGTAATACTTGTTGACTGTTGCCATGGTAATGATGCTGCAGCTTTTGCTGCTAAGATGGTAACTATAACTGGTGAGACTATACGTCTTGGAAACCCTAAACAAAGAATTTTCCTTTGCCTTCTTTTGTCTCCTGTCTCTGCAATCTTGAGAAGGCCACGAATGAAGCTGTCATGATCACGTCATTCGTTAATCATTAAATGATTAATTGTCACGCAGCTGATTGCAAATAAGAGTGAAAATGTTTGACTTTTACGCTTTTAAGTTTCAAAGGGCAGACATGACATCAATGAGAATTGCTTGAGAACTCTTGACCTTGGTTAAAATAAATACTTTTTTGAATGTTTGTTGCATTATTAGAAGCTGAGCACCTGGAGAAGTTGTTTGTGGCACCGGTTGGTGCGGTGGGGGGCTGCATGTGAGAAAGCAAATGTTTACAACATTGGCTCCAGACTTGTGCAGAAATGATCTAGCCAGTCACCTAGTATGAACTTTTCAAAGTGGTCTAGTGAGACCATGTGTAAATACAGCAAGCAAGCTAGTGTGTGTGTTACTCATTTCTGCTTTCCTTTGTATTGCTTCCCACTTGCTCGTTGTTATTGTAGCTAGAACTCGATATATATGCAGGGGCAGTTGCACTGATGGAACTTGCCGGCAGTATTTTTAAGTCGGTGATTTGATAGGCATCCCGCAGTGAAGACATCCACATAATAAAAGAGGAGCTGCCAATCACTAAACAGATGAGTCATGTTTAATGGTTGGAGGAAAACGGTATTCAAGTGAATTTGACTTGCAGAGAAGACGCAGCATATGTGCAGGTCATGCAGGTCGAGAAACTTAAATCAACTTGCACGACAACGCGTTCATCTTTTACTGCATTGCTATTAAATGCTTAAAAGTTTACAGAAATGCCAAACTGCTGTTTTATTTGAAAGAAAGACATCGAAATTGGGGATTCGTTATTTTAATGATTATGTTTAAAGACTTTTTTAAAGGAGTACTTCACTCTGTTTTTCCTTCAGAAAAGCAGTTTGATAAGTGGTGTGAACTAGTCACCTGTTGATAAACTGGATAAAAAAACATTTACGCTCACTTGAGGTTTTGAAGAAGACTTTGTGCGCATTAAGGGGCATGAAAACATTTTTGTGAATTGCGGGTGATCTGGCAAAGATTGAAATGATGTGACTCGCCAGCTGTTTTTGGTCTTGGCCGGCTCACAGTAAACTCACAGGACTGACCGGTGTCTTCCCAGATATGATATAATATCACTGCTCTACACGGAGATGAAACTAATCTCAGAGGAAGAGCTCTCTCATTTTTCCTCTATTGCATGTCCTCACTTCAGTTGTTGTTTTTATCCTCAAGGTTAGTTTCTGGTTAAGACAGCTACTTCCTCTGCTGAATTACCACCACTGGCAGTGTAGCCTATTGCACCACCCTTTTTTATTCTCCTCGTTTATTCTGTTCAAACCAATTCCTGGAAAATTGTCTCTTCACATTTCTTTTTTTGATGCTTTTGCACAGGATCGCTTCAGATTTGCTTGACTAATGGATAGAAGCCTGACTAGTTCATCATTAAATTGATTTCTAAGAGTTTGTTATGGGAGGTTATACAGTCGCTCCAAGGGTTTCAATATCTTGTGAACCTCTAGGTTCTCTGCAACTGAATAAGATCGTAAATACTTAGCTATGAGAGTATCAAATGATTTTGTTACTCTTTCATACAGTTGGATTATAAATCTGACGGCACCTCAGCAATTTTTGGCAGCTTAGTGTGGTTGGTCTTGTCCCTCTGGGTGTATGTGTTGGGTCAGGATGAGAACAGCTATTGAGGTTCCTCATATTAGTTTCTGCTGCTTCCTCTGCTGTTACTTCAGTGTTTGACAGGAGTTTAATATCATGTAACAATGTAATTGCAGGTTTCTTGTTTTTCACCAATTAAACATTGTACTCTATATTATAATTTGTGTCATGATCGGAGCTTACTTTCTTCATCATGTCCTGCATCTTGTGCGCTTTACTGAAGTATTTTACAGAGAGAATCTTCTGCTGTGAAGTGCACGTGTGAACAGCAACTGTAGAAGGAAATCTGGACCTAATTCTATGAAAATTCTTCAGTGTTCATGTGTGAAAGCACTTTAGTTTCATGCAGGTGAACAGAAATGATTGTATAAAAAGGTTATCAGATGGTCATGTAGTAATTGTGAAAGGCCTGGTTATGACTTGACTTCGAGGGCTTTTATGTGTCTTTATTTCTGTTTATACATGTCATTTCATCACTTCTGTTTTCACAATCCAGGTTCTTCTTGTTACTTTTTTTTTTTTTTTTTCCTTGGCCGTTAATGATGACTTTGCATCTGTGTTTCGACAGAGTCCGTCACAACATCAGGACAGAGGCCTGTTTTCTGTCCTATTCACAAGCAGGAGCCTCTGAAACTTTTCTGTGAGACGTGTGACACATTGACCTGTAGGGACTGTCAGCTTCAGGAACACAAGGAGCACAGGTAGACTGGTGTGCACACATGTATTTAATCACCAACTTACTGTCAGTTTCTGATTTTCCAGCTTCCTTATCTGGTAATGACCAGTACTTTTCAAAAATCTTGCCAGCAAAGGTATTTTGCCCATATGCTCATAATTAATCAGATTAATGAATCATTGGTTGATGAAGATTTAACGTTACAGGACCGATTTAGACTTTAAATATGATTTAAAACTGAGCAGACTTACTTCTTTTTTCCCCCACAGCAAACAAATAAGTCTTTGATGGGATGCCAACCCAGTTACTGGTTTCAAATCATTATTATAATCATTAAATCAGTTGCAGAAATATGAAAGATGCCTCAAAATAGTGATGCCATAAATAAACACAAGACAGTCACAAGTTGCAAATGTGCACATTAATCTGTCCAGGTTTTAAGATGTGTGGTTTACAAAGATGATATATTATCAACAATATAAATATAGTTGTACTCATGCAACATGCTGGAGAAATAAGATGTTTTGAGCATTCCCAAATGACAGGACATGTTTTTTTTTTTTTTATTGTGAATTTTTAAGTTTATTCTCTAAAAGCCTTATTTATTTTTTGACCCCCTGATAATTTGTGCTTTCCTGTGATATTAAAACCAAGCTAATCTGTTCCTTGAACATATTGGTGAGCTGTTATCAACCTTCTCCCAGGTACCAGTTTCTGGAAGAAGCCTTCCAGAACCATAAAGGATTCATCGAGACCAACATGGCCAAGCTACAGGACAAAAAGAACTATGTCCATTTTTCTCTCTCTCACGTGCAAAGCAGGTGAGTTTTGCATGACCAGATTCCTCTTCAGCACACACAACAGACAGTTTCTGAATGTCTTTACCGATGGCTGTTATTTTTAAGCAAAACATTTACTGTGTTTCTTTAAATCCAGGTTAAAGGAGCTGAATGAGACGCATAAGAAGGTGGAGCATGAGATCAAAATTGCAGTATTTACTCTTATAAATGAAATCAACAAAAAGGGCAAGTCTTTGCTGCAGCAGCTGGAGGTAAGAGAATATTAAAGCCTTCAAAATGTGCTGCAAAATTACTCAGAAAGCTAACTGCTTTGTTGGAGTTGTGGTGGAAATTTTAGGAAGGCACAGAGTCAGTAATTTTCTGAGGAGATAAGATGCTTTTAATAATATCTTGCAAGAGAGAACAACACAGTACAACGTACAGAGCTGCTCTGACCACTTGGGCAAAAACAATTCAGTTATAATGCAGATTATTACGTAATCGCTCCTTTGATATGTTCAAGCATTTTTATCTATTTTCCCTCCCTTCCTGCATCCAAGGCTACCTCGATCTTTCCCAGAATCCTAAAGTTGTTTCACACAATGCCGTCATTGAAAGAAAAACAGGTGTCTTGCAGGAGGTTATTACAGGTTATACACAGTAACACTCAATACAATGTATATAGGAATACATTTTTCCCTTACAGAGTGGATTTAAAACCGTAGTAGCATTAGGGGTGGGCGATATGGAAAAAATGTTGTATCACGATTTTTTTTGCATAAAATCACGATTTCGATTTTTTTATCACGATCTTCCATCCAAAAAGAAAAAGAGCAATTACAGCAGAGTTAAGTCGACATGCTGAACCACAGAAGAGCTAAGGAGTAAAAGAAAGAATTTGGCAATCAACACATTGTAATTCAACTGTAACCCAATTCAAGATGAAAAATAATGATCTAATTGATGACATCTGACACATTGAGAGTGAAGCAACCGGAAATAGAAAAACGAACCACTGATGACGACTTGACTCCACCTCATGATGCCATTTAGCAACAGATGAGCAACGCTGCATGTTCATTTACTGCAGCCACAGTCACGCACTGCCATCACCAGAGCGCCCTAAAGGAATACTTTTCAACTGTGTAATGTTTGTCACGGTCGCGGTGCATCCCTTTTCTCTTGCACCGTAGTTAGCTTACGAGCTAGCGGTTTCCTCATCCGACCCGAAGAGTGCTGCTGCTGGCCGTGAGTTTCTCCCGTGCGCCGCTATGGATGGGCTGTGGATGGTGCACGACGCACAGTTCGCTATGATTGGTCGGTTAGGTTAAGGACGCCCTGCGTCTGCCGCATCGGCGGGAACCAGCATTAAAAAAAAAAAAAAAATCATTGCGCTGATTGGCAAAGGCGATCTATACGGTTTCTCTAATTTGGTAGATCGCCTGCGATTCTCCACTCTTCCTCGCCAGTCACGATTTTATATCGTCAGATCGCGCACCCCTAAGTAGCATGTATTTATGAGAGCTCAGCCTGTGCCTGTTTATGAACTATAACCTCACTGATGCAGTCATTTTACCTGTGCACTCAGTGTTGACATCATTTCAGTGATGTTCAATGTTTTTTGTTGTGTGTCTGGACTATGGCCATACATACAGATATGACGAGACACCCGACACTACATTTGTTTTTATTATTAAGAGTACCTATACTTTCTCAAGAATTATGGACATTTGATTCATATTTGTATTTTCATAGTTTACTGACTTTAAACTTTGACAGTATGATTGACTCACAATTTTAATACATTTTCCTCCCCCATTAATATTGTAGTCTGTACTTCTTTCCCTTTTTATAACATTACTTAGTATAGTCGTCAAATCTAGTTAATATACGGTATTTTAATACAGGCCCCCATGATGCGATGGTTATATATTTATTTTCACCTCATTCTATTCCCCCTTTGTAATAACACAACACATCTAACAACTCATTCCATTGATGTGCATATCGTTTGTAGATTGTTTTTGACAAAGACTATCTCTCTCTCTCTCTCTCTCGCTCTCTCTCTCTCTCTCTCTCTCCATTCAGACTGTGACCAAAGAGCGCAGTATGAGGCTTATAGCTCAGCATAAGGATACCACCCAACTGGCCCAACAGATCCACCATGTGCTCAACTTCTGCCACTGGGCCATCACATCTGGCAGCAGCACAGCACTGCTCTACAGCAAGAGACCGGTATGTCTCTCACGGGCCCCTCATGATTAACAGTTTAAGACACTCAAACGTGATAAAAACATTAGCCAATGTGACTGCTTTGTAAGCACAGAAAGATACGCTGAGCTTTACTTTGAGAGGAACATTTGAATATGTAGGTAGTATACCGGTAGTGAATGTGCCCTGCATCTGTATTAAGGTGTAATCTAGAACCACAGCATTTTGTTTGGGGGTATGCTTCTGGCCAGGATAATTCTATATCCATTGTTAAAGGTAGGGTAGGAGATCCTGGATTTTGAGTCCAGCGAAGCTGCATTTTGAAAATACACAGGTAAAAAGTCCCAACCCTTTTCTTCACTTTCCCCCCGAAGGCACGCCTCTAGAGTACATGAACGAGCACGAAGGTGCACGAGCGCTGTTCTGACAGCAAGCATCGATCATTGCCATATTTAGTATTTAGTATTTAGTATATGATAACTATACGTTTAATAATGCTAGGTGCTAGCCAAGCTGGCTCTAGTTTAGCTTCCTGCCAAGCTTCTGGGCACGTGTAATTCGTTCACGGAGCAGGGTACGCGCACAGGGGGAAGGAGGTGGAGGGAGGAGCAGATTGCAGTTTGATAGACGGCATCAGTATCCAATCATTGTGAACGGTCCGTTCACAATGATTGGATACTGTTTTTCCTAGATTGTACGTTCTAGAGGCCACTAAAACTTTTCATATTTGTGTCAAAACTTTTAATTAATTGGTTGCAATGGGGGTGTGAAGAGTATTTCAAGCAATATGTAAAAAAATGTTCCAGAAAAAGATCCCCTACCCTGCCTTTAAAGATACAAGTTGCCTTTCTACCCCACTACTTATGGATGTTTTTTTTTATTTGCTATGTGGATTGACCTCTTAACACACCGCAGTAAGTAAATGATGATGATGATTTTATTTTGGGTTTGTGTAGTATTGCTTCTTCAAGACTTTTAGATGGATAAACTCATTCACTCCTATGTGGCCAAGTTCAGTTACTGACAAACATTATTCTCTCTGCATATGCATATAGATCATGTACCAGCTTCGTCAGGTCTTCAAGGCTAGACTGGAGCCAGCTCCACAGTCCAATGGAGTTGTGCGATTTTTCTGTGACCCCACCTTCTGGGCCAAAAATGTGGTAAATCTAGGTGAGACAAACTTATTTTCTCGGTATCCATCATAAGTATGAATTTTCATATTAAATGTAGTCTTTCGGTTTGTTTTGTTCTGGTCAAGGGTAGTTAAAAGGAGGTCTTATATTCCTAGTCTTTGCGTAGTTGTTTCTACATTAAACATAACTAACCATATGATCAGGTTAAAAAAAAGAAGAAGAATATTTCAGGGCTGTCTGTAGCTTAGTGCTCTTTTTAAATTCAGCTCACTGACATCCATCTTATGTTTTTAGGTAATTTGGTAATTGAGAAACCCCCACAGTCTGCACAACCTCCTGGTGTGATTTTGGGAGGACCAGCCATTTCACCAGGCCAAGGTCATCCAAGCAAACACCAAGGACAGATCAACCTGGCTCAGCTCCGGCTGCAACACATGCAGCATGCTTACGCACAGCAGAAACAGCAGCAGCAGCAGCAGCAACACCAGCAGCAGCAGCAACAGCAGCAGCAACAGCAGCAGCAGCAACAGATGCGCATTGCCTCCCAAATGTCCCAGCAGCATGCCAGGCAGGCAGGTCCAGCCATGGTTCAGCAACAGGTATGGAAATATTAGTATTTTAGTATTTATTTTTCTTATCGGTTTCTCTTTAGACTTCAGAGGAGCCTGATCTCTGAGGAGTTTTTGAGTGGTGGGAGGTTGTCCATACAAGATTTTAATTATTTCATAATCAAGGACTCTGAAAATTTCCCTGAGATTTAATCACATTTGAACACATTTAGCTCTGACTGAAGGAGAACTTTCTCAGTTTTCTAATTTGTAAACATTTTGTTCATAAGTCGTTTACATTTTCCAGGTCCGTTACGATCAATGATCATTTTGCTTAACATTACTCTCAATTACATACATACCTTGCAAAACTGGTTTCAGTTCGTTGGGAAGCTGAGTCCCACTCAGTTGTTTCTTTTGTTTTCAGTTGTTATGAACTGTGCGGTAAGTTTGTTGGAGCAGAAGCAGGAAATTATTTTTAGGGGTTTTGTTTAAGAACCGGTTCTTTTTCCTGCCACAACCTCACCGCTTGACAGTAGCCGAATACAAACAAATGTCTATAAAAAAAGAAGAAAAAGAAAAACATTTAGCGACGACATTCCTGTGCTGGATAAGTGGATATCAGACAGAATTTAGCCAGGCGTTGCTCTCTCTTTCTATGTTCAGTCTGATATTGCCTCCGCTACACTGACATCTGTTGGGAAGCTTGTGCGACAAAGGCATTTTTCCAGCACATTGCACTGATTGGCCAATCACTAGTTCCTCCCTGGCCCTCGCTGAACTGATTCCTTTTTCAATCAAGAAACACATTTTTTTTGTGTGTGTTATGGCTCCATGTGAATTTTTTAACTCACGGGCGATGAGTTAATGGATTTAAAAAGACTCAGGAAAGGATTATCTAACTCAGACACATTTTAGATTCTTGGAGGCTTGAGAAGCTGTAATCAATAAAGTTTTTCTGTGAAATTGATGACTGAAGTGATGAATTGATATTTCAGATGTTCAGTTCACTTTTGGCTGATTGATGATTGAATTTTCACCAGACCTCCAACTATTACATATTGATTATTTTGAGCTCAAAAATACATGAATCTGTAGCTGGTCTGTTGTATAATAACGCTTTCCTCTATTCCCCCTTGAATAGCCCCCAAGACTCATCAGTATGCAGCAACTACAGAGAGTGCCTGGGGGTATGAATGGTGGACCTGGTCCCTCGATGTACCCTTCTTCCCATCACTTGCGTCTACCTGGTCCACAACCACAAGGCCGAATGCCCACCGCGCAGCCCAGACACAATGGACAGCAGTACTCCCCCATGATGCAGCCTCAGTTACAGCGACAGGTCAGTACCAGATGCACTTCTGTGGAAATAGAATATCCTAGATCTCACTATTAAATAAATGATTTATCCAAAAATGTTAGTTCTGGTATAATTGCGGGTACCATATAGATACGGCTGGTCTGAAGCAGCCAAACAGCCTACTTAAGAAAGCAGTTTACTGTATTAACAGAACCTTGTTAACACAGCCTCTTTCTGCCTAATACATATATTTGAGATGACTAACTGACATTAAGGCAAAGTTTTACAACTATGTTTTTTCTGCCTAAAGTACTAATCTACACAATTAATGCCTGAGCCCCTTTTTGGTTTAAATTCTTCAGCAGATTTTGGCTAGAATGTTGCGTGTTTGGCTAAAAAGAAGTAGATAATTTCAAGTGCCTATCGAATTAAATGTTAGTATGTTGCATCCAAGATCAGCATATTTGTTAGCCAATAAGTAAGAATTACAAATTTGATTTATTATTAACTAGTTTGTCTACTAAAGAACTGTAACCAAGTGCAAGTGTTAACATTATTTGCTAAAATATTTGCTTGATACAATACCCGACTGTTAAAGTGTGGCTGATCTTTGATGACTTATGACCTTATGAAGTTTTTATATGCTAGAAAAGGCTGAACACGATTCATCTTTAACTTTCCCAAATGTTTTTTTTTTCTGAGTTGCCACATTTAAGATAAAGTAATTTAGTTAAAGTCAAATTTCATTAGCTGTGTGCCTGGTGTAATTAATGTAGGAAAAGGGGAAAATATGATTTACTTTTTGTTATTGAACATGCATTGTTATTATTAAATGCAGGTTAGTCTGTTTACTACAATCATGTCCAGTCATTTTGATAATTAAAATTAAATTCAGAGTGAAATGGACTTTTCGTTTACATTTAAATTCATTAAACCACACACCAGTGAGCTCAAAGAGAGCTGACAGGTTTAAAAACAAACCCAGCCTGTAACCAGATTACTTTTTCCTCAAAGTTTCTTTAACCCTTTCCCTGAAATACTTTGAGTGTTATCTCCATTTATGGCAGATGTCAGAAATGATATTTGTTGGAGTTGGTATAATTGTTTCCACTTGATCACTCACTACATGCAGTTGTAATCACAAAAAGTAACTTAACTTTACAGGTGCCTACATGTAAACTGTATTATGTTAAGTTCATGCAGTGGAAAAATTCCCTTTAGATGTCTTATTTCCCCAGAAGTTTTGATAGTTTCTTAAAACAAACCCTGGAACAAGGCTGCCATTATTCTTATGAAAATATAAAAGGCTATGTTTGCATGTCATTTTGAATTCCTAAACTTTAATTCAAAGTCCTGCTTGTATTTTTAGGGGGAGAATGTTCTGTGCAAATTTATCGTCAAACATTCCCAACTGGTGTTACATTTAGTCTCAGTATAATTATTTGTTCCTTGTAAAACACTTTATAAAGAACACGAAACAGTTTTGGTTAAGCTTTAAGTGCAAACAAATGGTAAGAAGAAATTTAAATTCAGTGAAATGACTATTTGGATTGATACCTAGCTTACCTTATTTTATAAAGAAACGGCTGAAACAGTTAATTGTTCATTCAGGTCTGCAAAGCACTGCCTCGCCAATGTATCCATACTTCTAAAGCTGACTGTTTGTCAAGTAACATATGCAGTGCAGAATGAAAATGTTCATTAATTTTCTGCATGTGAGGCGAGGTAAGAGAAACTTCCACTATATAGCCCCTTTTTCTTTGTGTCCAGATGTCTATAGAATCTGAGATGAGCCACCAAAGGTTTCGTTTCTTACTGCAATCAGGGGTTTGGCACCTTTTTCCTTCTTTGTCATTTACGTGTCTTGTGCAGCATGTGTGGTGACTCAACTGCATGATCATGAAATCATGATATTTCTGTGACACAAATATTTAGTTCCTTTTTTTTTTTTTTAAAACCTCAGAGTGACCTCCCTTATTGTTTTTGTCCTCCCTCCTTTCTCCCATTTTCTTTCCTTCCTTTTTCTTTTACTTTTTGTATGAATTTCTTTTCCTCCATCCTTCTGTGTAGCATTCGAACCCAGGACACGCGGGCCCTTTCCCAGTGGCGTCGCTGCACAATGCCAATCCCACAAGTCCGACTAGCGCCAGTATGGCTGGTGCTCATGCTCACCGTGGCCCTGCCAGCCCCATTATTGGTCCCATTGAGCTCATCCCCTCTGTCACCAATCCTGAGAATCTGCCCTGCCTACCTGAGATCCCGCCCATTCAGGTGAGCACATTTTGGTTTTTCCCTCAGTTTTCTTTTCAAAGTAATAGAATTGTAAAATCATAAATAATTCACAGAACATTTCAAATATGAATTATCTTGTTTGAGAGTAAAAGTAAAAAAAAACAGCAACAAATGCTTCAAACAAACAGAAAATATGGACGGTATGGTGAAGCAGAGTCTCATTTGGGACAATTACAATGATATGGCACAAAGCCAAAAATATTACAATATGTTAGCTGATGTTCGATAATATTCGTCTATTGCAAAAATCTGTTGATCTGTTGAATAATCGGTACTCACCAGTATGCTCTCTTAAATTGCCAGTTGGAAGATGCAGGTTCCAGCAACCTTGGACACCTTCTTTCTCGTTACATCACAGCCAGCACGCAGCATCAGCTTGGCTTAGTGGACATGAACCCCTCACCTGGACTGTCCACACTCTCTCCTGGATCGTCAGGTACCTACAAGCTCAGAAAGAAGCGCTCCTTACATCCAACAGAGCTTCTTCTTTGTGTTTTTTTTTCTGTATTCTAAGGCTGCAGGTTAAAAGAACATTATGTGATATATAAGCCATTCCTGACTTAATAAAAAGATTACCATATCATGATAAACTGTGTCGTATAAATGGTAAAGTTTGACCTCATCAGCTGCTACTTTTTTTGTCTGCAGGTCTTTCCAATGCCCACACCCCAGCACGGCCCTCCAGTGCATCCAGCACAGGCAGCAGAGGCAGGTAGGATACTTTGAAGCGTCTTGAACAACAAAGCATTCATATAATTTCAAGAAAACTTTCACACAGACGAGCTCCTAATTTGACTAAGATTAGCTAATGTCCTCATTTTGTGTGATGTGTAGCATAAATGCTTTTGATCATTTGTTTTATTACAAGTATGCTTTTTCTTTTCCCTCTGTCAAATAATTATTAACTATCTATTCAAATTTGCCCATAAATAAGATGTTGATAGGTTTGATCAGACACTAGATGCTAGATTGTGTTCCTGAAGCTGACCGTGATAATATGGGAGGTAATATCATATCCATCCCATAAGTATTTGGATGGCTACATTTTTTGTTTAGACATTGTGCTTCATGATGCTAGATTTTTTTTTATATATTGATGAATAAATACTCCCACAAACGGTCCTCTTACTCACACTAGAACCACTCCAACTACTTCAATGCAGTAGACGCATAGTGTTCAAAGATTAAAAACAATTGGATCCTCCTACATTAAGTAGTTCCTGGCCTGCTGTGTGTCACACCAATTCAGAAACAGAAGAGTTCACAAATACCACTTTGATACAAGTGGGGTTGACTGTCAATATGAGGAGTAAACTGTATTTAAAAAGCAGGTGTGCGTATGTTAAAAAGACCTTAATGACTCAACTCAAGTCTGCAGTTTTGCACATGTAAAAATGAAATAACAAAATTGAGGAACAAAGTTCTATGGACTGTTGAATCAAACAAAGATGGGAAATGAAAGTGTAGTGAAAAAGGAACAGCTCTGAAAGGAGAAGTTTGTTGTTTTTTTTTGTTTTTTTTAAACCTGGACCTTATTTCTGGCACTGTTAGCTTATAGCTGCTGTGTTGTTGTTATCCGGGGCTATCGGGGCGGCTTATAGGAAGCTTCCTACACATCGATGACTTCATCGAGCGCGCCGCTGCAGCACAGCTCATTCACTCTGTGCTCTGTGACAGTCGGCTAACTTCACTCAGAGTTTGCTACTGCTAGTTTTGTGCAACATGGCAGGATATTTATCAGATTTTGATGACGACTTTGAGTACGATGGACGTCCTTACGGGAGTGAATAAGCTGTGCTGCAGTGGCGTGCGTCAATTAAGTCATCCCACTAGACGCGTGTGTAGAAAGCTTCCTATAAGCCCCCCGATAGCCCCGGATAACAACAGCACGGTAGCTATGAGTTAACAGTGCAATAGTACGCGTTCATTCATTCATTAGGCTTAAAGTATTGATCTAAATATCTTCCGAAGGATGCCGACTTTCACCAAACTGTTATCGGTGAGTAGATGAACGTATTTTATGACAGAAATAAGGTCCAGGTTAAAAAAAAAAAAAAAAACGAGCTTCCCCTTTAAGATATGAACCTCATCTGTCAAACCTGGCAGTGCTTGGTGCGTGGCTGCCTGTAGAACTGACACACTGACATTTATTGATGATTTCACCACAGTTGGAAACAGCTAGATAATTGAAAAGATTTCCAGGACATTTCATCATCTAGGAAGACAGTGGGGCTTAAACACATCCTATGTCAAAAGCTGCCACAGACCAGATTAATGTCTTTGCCTTCAAAGACATTAATCTGGTCTGTGGGAGGGGGGGTGCATGTTTTCACTGCAGACTATTTTTGCTGTATTAAATGTCATCATTTTGTTTGACTTTACGTATGATTGTGCTCACAATATCCAGCTGTTTTCCCTTCTAAAGTTGTCAATTATTTTATTTCTGATTTTATTTTCAAATTGAATGTCCCAAAGCAGAGAGCTTAAGGAACAAAAATGCTTTCCAAATATCTACAGTTTTGACTTTTCCTCTTCAAGTTAAACGGTTAAAGAATAAATCCATGACAAGATTATAGTCATTGAGAACTTAATAAATATCGGCGCAATCGGGACATTCTGAAATTTCAGATGATCAGAAACTGCAGGAGAAAACATTCAAACAGCAGGATGCAGACGAGGCCTCACTAAATTTCTATTTTCACAGTTTGCTTTCACCTTTTCTGTGCTGCAACATAAACCAAGTTGTTAGTGTGATGACGGGATAAAACTGAGCATTTCTAGTATTAAAAGTTAACAGGGTTCTCACCTGCAGTCGTGCCTTTATTTTACAGCAACTATTTTAGTTGTCTAACCTTAACTAGTCACTCAACTAGTAATCGAATTACTGTCCTGTCTGCAGAAGCTGAGTTAAAAGAATTTAGTCCTTTTTCAGTCTCAGTTTATTCGGAGATTTCTAGTTTCCCCATGGTTTGGTGTTGTGTGCGTTTCAGCTGTAGTTCTGCAGGGAGGGCGGGGCCTGGAGGTGGAGCCACTTCAGAGCAGGTTAAGGTGAAGAAGGAGCCTGGTACAGAGGACAGCTACACCTGTACAGCTTCTTCTATAAAGACAGATGCTGGGAGGAGTGCCTGCATGGTATGATCACCATCTTTCCCCCTACTTTTAAAATAAGCCATACAGTATGGAAATGTGATAATAAACAAGACAAAACTCTACATTCGGAATCTCAAATCTTTGCTTTTGATATAGTGAGCCTCGACCGTTTGACTTTTGGCTTTTATGTACATGTTTTGTTTTTTGTTTTTTTTTGCTGTCCGCAGATGAGCAGTCCAGAGAACAGCCCCCTGGGATCAGTAGCAGCAGGCCAAGACCCTCACAAGGTTCTAGGGGAGATCATCAAAACAGAATACGAGTCGGAAACACCTTGTTCTGGACTAAATGGCAACGGTGCCACAACATCATCTTCTTCCACAATGAGCGGCATTACCTCCTCGTCTACTGAGAACACCAGCTGTAAAGCAGACCCTTCGCTCACCAATGGAAACTTAAACAAGGGGACTAAAACCACAGATAACGCAGGATCTGGAGCTACGGGGGGTCCTGGAGGGAAAGAGGATGATCCCAATGAAGACTGGTGTGCTGTTTGTATCAATGGTGGTGACCTTCTATGTTGTGACCACTGTCCTAAAGTGTTCCACATGAAATGCCACGTACCCACGATAAGAATCTTCCCAAAGTAAGTGATCAGTGGATAATATAAAGTTGTCCTTTAAGAATATAAAAAATATTACTTTTAGCCATTATTCAGGACAGTAACATCTAGATAAAATAAAAGATATTTCAGTTTTGCTATGTCACAGTTGCCACACTTAAGCACTGAAGCATGATTTACACATTGACAAATTTAACCCCTGATTTTTTTTTTTAGTAAGAACCCCAACTGTAAAGATGAATATATCAGTCTGCACATTTTGCAATACCCCCACTCTTGGTTATTCTTAATGCTCTGGTTGGTGTGATTTTTGTTTCCCAGGGGGGACTTTCTCTGCACGTTTTGCCGGAGTGTAAGCAGCCCTGAAATAGAGTACTGTGATGAAAACAGGAAACTCAAAGGAGAGCTGAGTCTAAGTCCTGAAGACCAAAGGGTCAGTCCAGTCACCACATCCTCAGAAAAGCTCTTCATGATTAGTATGAGTAATCTAATTCTCTCTTCCTCTGTCTGCAGCGATGTGAACGCCTCCTGTTGTACATTTTCTGTCATGAACTCAGCATGGGCTTTAGGGAACCTGTTCCCAGCTCTGTAAGTTTTTCCACATGACAAACACACATCTGTCATTTTACTCTATGTGATGGCTCATAAAGATTGTGAAACATTTTGCCTAGCTTAACATTCACCACATTCATGATCCCAGAAAGGTTTCTTTTACATTCATTCATTCATCGTTACATTCATCTTTGTTCTTCTCAAACACGAGGCACACAGTATCACAGACATGATTTGAAATAGAAGTTACTATAAATGGTCTCGTTACTTCAGTTTGGTTAAAACTCAAAGATGTACTTACCCCTTTTTGCAACCCAGGACTATTATGAAATGCACTTAAAAGTGGCCACAGCTAATTTGACCGGGTGGTGCCGATTTAGCTTTGAAGCAGCACGCCACAGATGGCTCCAAACACAATTGATTGGGCCATGGATTTCAGCTTGCAACTTGCTTTTTTTCTCCCCTGCTTGTGGTGAAAATCAAATTTAGAAGGGATAATATGATGGTACAAAGAGAGGAGAAAAGACTGAACAGCACATCACAGCAGAAACATTCTGCAGAAACTCTCCAGACCTCTGGAGAGAGAATGAAGAGGGGGAGCAACAATCATATCATAGCAGTGAATCAGATACAAATATTTCTTACTGTTTCACAGTGGTTATATTCTAAGGAAAAAAACTAAAGCTTCTAAACCTAATCATAAAATGGTGCCAC
Organism: Odontesthes bonariensis; assembly: GCF_027942865.1. Taxonomy (NCBI): domain Eukaryota; kingdom Metazoa; phylum Chordata; class Actinopteri; order Atheriniformes; family Atherinopsidae; genus Odontesthes; species Odontesthes bonariensis. The sequence continues at coordinate 11,438,678 of NC_134515.1, read as the reverse complement.
ATAGTTAGATTTGTGTGATTTTTATTTATTTATTTTTTTTAATTGCATTTCAGCCTGTATGCAGACAACATGTCCAGGATTTCCAGTTAGAGACCACAACTCTCTCTTTCTATAATAAATTCCCTGTACTATCACACTGTGACCATCCACAGCCCGCCCATATACACAGCTTTCTAATAGCCTTGTTCTGATTAATAGCTAGTTGGTAGTTATCTCAGTGTAGGAACATTTATATGAGCTCTCAGGCTTGCAGACGCAGGAACAAGACAGAAAGGGCACTTTTATTTTATAGTCACTGAGCTGATACAGGCGATGCAGAGATAAGGCTCCAATTGGTGTGCCCTTGGCAATCCATTTACTCGCCAGTTATGGACCTAAATCAATAGGTTAGTGCTCCAGTGAGCCTGTAAACCTCCACCTGTCAAATGATTTAAACACCTAACCATCTGACTCCTATCACTCCGGCCTCACCAGGCTCCAGCACACAGTGGACACCAGAGAGGGGGGTCACAACACCATGTATGAATTGTGTGTGTGTGTGTGTGTGTGTGTGTGTGTGTGCCTAAACCTCTCAGTGTTATTGCTGTATTGTGGATATACCGTCTTTCCAGATACTCTAAACTCTCACCTAAGAAAAAACTAATCACACTTAAAATGTTGTGTGGGCTTTTATTCAGTCAGTACTGTAGATTTATAATGTCAATATCAAGAAAAAATAAATAAATGAATAAATAAATAAAACATGGTTTAAGCTAGTCTGCCTTTAGAATTTAGACTTATTGGTTCAATCAAGGCTAGGTTTTTGGGTTGACTCTAATTTTTAGTTTTAGCCCCTTTCAAAACTGGCTAACAGTGAGTACAAGCAGGATCCACTGACTGCCCTCTGCAGATAAAACCCAGACAGATATCCTCACACGACCCTGGAAAACCATAGTTTGAGAAGCAGCTGTTCGATGGAGGACTTTCAGAATGCTGGGTTGTTGTCTTTACGGATGCATTGTTTTAGCATTGCTTTCGATCATCCTTTCATCAGTTTTAGAAAGATCCAATTATGCAGAAATGATTAACTTTTCTTTGCGTTCTGTGTCTCTTTGGTTGAGGAGTGCTTGGATAACAGGAAACACCTTGTGGTGTGCCCTGAGAGAGAGCCGTGAGTGACAGGATGTGCTGCTTATATAGGCTGGTTAAAAATGATAAATAAAATTATAAATTACTAAAGGTAAATAATGGTAACATACACTTGATTAGATTACAGGTTACATGTTAAAACGAATGAATGAATGAGTGAAAAATTAATGATTTAATGGCTGAATGGCCTGTTGATTTATAAAAAAAACAAAACAATTTAAAGACTTAATTTAAGACTGAATCATAATTGCTGATGAATGGTTGCATGGTTAAATTATTTTGGTCACTTTACAAATAGTGACTGCTAACAGATGTAACTTCTGTCATCACACACATTTCTGACATTGTTCTTTTAAGCAGCAAAGTCAACTAACCTGTGACTACTGTAAGTGAACATTAGAGTTCAAATTAAAGACTAAAATAATTGATAATTGCACGTTGTTTCTTACTTTCAATCCTCACCATACATCGATACATTGTATATAAAGTATATACGGATACTAGTCGATACTGACATTAGTATCTACTTGGATACTCAGTTGCTGCGGACAGACACACAGCTCCTCCACTCACTAGCAGTTAAACTGTGTTTAGTTCACACTGCTGAGCTTACTTAAGCAACAGAAACTAACTTAACATTGTTTTCATTGATCAAAGAGCTCCAGACTGTAGTCACATTTTGAGACGACATAACCAGTGCTACCTGAAAATGTAATTTATATCTTTATAGATATTTTAACCTCCAGAGAGCCTCTCTTACAGTCACAACACATTTACCCGTCTGTTCGGTTAGCAGCGAACTGTCGATGTCGTTTAGCTCGAGCCTTTTAACTATTGTCTATTTTTCAAAAGAAATGAGCATTCACACCTGTGACTTGAGTTGGGACGTGCAAATTAATCATGTGGAATCAGCGGGTGTAATTATTCAAAAATGAATTATTGGAAAGAGGAAAAAACACAACTGAGCTTAAACAAATATCTGACGAGTGTCAGAGTGTGTCTACAGCTCATTGAAAGTGACACTGTGACAACAAAGTAACTGAAGTCGACATATAACTCAGAACATTAATATTTATTCCATCTTAGCATCACTGGTAACTTTTTTTTTTGTTGTTGTTATGAACAGTTTAGCCTGCAGAAATACCAAACTACTGTTTTTATATTAAAGAAAGGGATTCCTCTTCAGGGATCTTAGTAAATTGTGTGTTTTATGGCCAAATCATTTCTCATCAAGTTTGCTGAGGCTCTGCTTATTGATATAAAAAAAAATCTGCCACTTAATTTGACATTTTTCAAGAGCATTAAAAACCATATGGATTGTTTTCCTGATAAAGGGATGAAATAAAAGCAATTATTAATGGTGTATAAGTAATTCATGCCCTCATTTGTACGGTGTCATTGTACCATTTCTAAAGCTTCCAAAACCTAAACATCGGTTCTACACTTTTAAGGCAAATACAAACACTTTCATCTGAAATAATTAAAGCTGTCATCTGACCCACTTTCATTTAACTTAGGTACCCAACTACTACAAGATCATTAAACAGCCCATGGACTTGAAGAGAGCGAAGAAGAAGCTGCAGTTACGAAGCTCTCAGTACTACAAGTCCATCCAAGACTTTGTGTCCGATATGCGCCTTATCTTCAAAAACTGTGCAAAGTACAATGAGGTGAGCAGCATGAGTTTCAGCCTGCTTTGGGGAATGGCATCTGGCTTGTGAGTGTGCATGCAAACACGGATTACACCAACATATTTTGAAGTTTTAAGTGCCACAAGGCTAAATGAAAACTCTGTGCTTGCAGTTTTGTGCAGCGACTAACATGGTTGGAGAGGAGGGAGTGTTTAGGTTTCACTGTTTCCACTTCACACTGGCTGCAGGAACACTGTCTGCACCCCATTAACATTGTCTGCATCTCAACACTACACATTTGTGTTTTGATCAATGAACGTGAACATCTTATCAATCATAAATAACGTATATTTTTTATAGGGGAAAAAAAAATGTAATTTTAATTCTGATGGATGCATTTGTTTTGCTGTCTCCTGACTTTGAGGTGCTACTGTGGATTACATTGCTCGTGATATCATGTACCGTCTGTCTTGACTGGAACACAGTTGCATACATAGATCCACAAAGTAGACTGTGTGATCATGTATTATTCCTTCCAAAATCATTCAGGACACTCCTTTTTTTTTTTTTAAGAAGCTCAAACTACCTGTAACTCAGACTGCCCACAGATGATATTTCTTTTGTCTAACAGCAGATTTTGAGGGATCTGAGCCTTGCCAGACAGCCTCACTATACCTATATTTTAATGTAACCAAAATTAACAGCAAGTAAAGTTCTCTTATCTAAACAACATTGTAACGATTGAGAAAACTTTTGCGAATTTTGTTAGAATCATTTACTAGAATATAGTAATAAACATTTTAGCAGGGCATCTCTGTAATATAAGTGGAGGACTCCGTTAAATGAATTGGTAAAATGTAACAAATACCGGTAATTTGAGTGGTTGGGTGGTTATTTATTCCTTTTTAGTTTTTTCTTTGTGTGTGCTAAAGTGTCAGCTAAATTTGTAAAGGTAACTTTAATGTGGTGTAAGAAAACTTAACCTTTTCTTAGGTAAGCATACATTGTGAATAACATACTTCTACACGTAATATAATCCACACAAAATACACAAAATATTCCACTTTACAAAGTTTTGGTAAAATAACGCCTACAAAATACAGCTCTCCGACGAAGAATGCATGTCTTCTTTTAACCCCTTAAAAATGTTCACATTTAAAATAAAATACTATTAACTACAGCAACTTAATTGAGTCAGTCCTGCAATAGTGTTCTTCCTAAAGACAACATATACTTTAGAACTTATTTTCACAAATGGCATTCTGAAAAGTTGTAGCATTGTAGGAGGTTGCATCATGTAAAACAGAAAGGAAATGTTACTTTAAAGCCTGTCTCTGTGTGTATTGAATGGGAAATTGAAAAAAAAAATTAGCCTCTGTGACTTAACTTGCTGTTAATTTCTGCATTACTGACTTGGTGATTCACACCTCATATTTTAGCACAGTAAAAAAAACAACAAACAAAAAAAAAACAGATTTCTTACATCTGTTATTATCTAACCTGCCTGTGCTGTGAACTCTTCTCTCCCCCCTTCTGCTTCACTGTCTTTGTTATAATGTTATTGCCCCTTTTTAGATGTCTCGAATAATCCAGGTTTATGATGAGGAGAAAGAGATTAATACGCAGGTAAGCCGTTTCAAAAAGAGCATAGGTGTCTTGTCCCATCCCACTGAGGCTCCAAGAAATGTTTTTACACTTCTTAAAATAGAGCACGAGTAGCAAACATTGGCAGTAATAGAGTTTTAAATGATTTATACCGTTTTAAAACAGTGGACATGGATTGCGGCTCACGCCACCTGTGATTTTAAGTTAGGTGGATGACAAGGTTTCTGAGAGGCTGTGAGAACCATTAATTCTGGTCCTCTGAATTACATTTGTTTTGCTCTCACTTTCGTGAATTTTTACCTCCAAACATCTACATTATCTGCTTCGCCGACATTTGTTTTTATATGGAATACGAGACAATCTGAGACTGTCTGACTCTGTCATGGTGTGCTATTCCACAGCAGGCTGAAAATACACTGCCTGGCCAAAAAGAAAGTAGCACTAGTATTTTATTGGAACACTTTTAGCTTCTATTGTGGCACACAGTATCCAGGGCACTGTTTCTATTAGCTTATGCAATGCTGCAACATCAGACCCATCCAGAGTTGAAACGTGTCCTTTTTTAAAAAAAGATCTTGTATTGATGTTCGGTTAGATGTCGAACTGCTGCGTAGTCTTCTCCCAAAGATTCTGGTCTCTGGTCTGGACTCTGACGTGGCCAATCCATGTGTGAACATGAGTCTCATGTTCCCTGAACCACTCTCTGTGCCTTCAGTGAAGAAAAGAATCAGTTGATGGAAAAACCTGGTCATCCAGGTAGCCTGCTGACCGAACCTAGAGCTGACCAACTGAATCATCCCCAGATCATAACGCTGCTCCCCACAGATTTATACAGTTGGTACGAGGCATAATGTGTCCTGCATTTCATCTGCTGTTCTTTTTACCCTGATGCACCTGTCACTCAGGAGCAACGGATGAGGCAATGTGGTCTGAATCCTGATTTACCCTCCTCCAGAGCCAAATCCTTAAGCTCTCCAGGAAATTGAAGCCTTTTTTTCCCACCATCTTTAAGCTGTTTAGTCGCAATACCTTAAGTTCTCTTCACTTTGAGCGTGTTGAAATGATCTTAGTTTGACTATTACACATTGCAGTGAGCTTTTTCGTTGTGATTCACCAACAGCCTTACAGGCTTTGTTAGTACGTTGGACAGTTCTTAACCCACTTTAGTAGTTTCAGCAGTCTCTTTAGTGGTTTTGTTTGCTTGATGTAGACCTTTAACGCGATCCTTCTGAAACGGAGTAACATCTTTTCCATGACTGCAGGATGTACTCACTGCATCAATTTGGTGTAAATAACATGCTGCCAGCTTAGAGGCTTTAACCTGTTTGCTTAGTTATATCTATGTGAGTTATATCTACTTGTTTTGGCCTGGCTTTTTATATTGCTGTGATAAAGACTCCCTCAATTTAAATCCTTTTTTTTTATTTTTTTTTTTTCTATCTACTTATTACGTCTACATCCATCCACATATTTAATATGCGTGTGTGACTTATTCATCTTAGAAATGTACCAACATCTCAAAAATAAAAACTCAAAGAACTAAGCTTTCATATGTAACAAACCTAAGTAACTAACCAACTTTAAGAGTGAAACAATGTTTATTTAACAGTAGCAACACTCGAGAGTGAAGATTTTTTTTAGCAGTCGAGGGCGAGCAGCTGCAGCCAGGTCAGCAGTGGACACGGAGGACGGGCTGATTTGCATCTTCACTCTTTCATGCATGAAGCAAGATGAACGCTCCTACATGTAGTTACTCTGAGGCCCTTTAAAGATATGAGGGAATTGTTTTCCTTATATGTTCATCAGGACTGAAAAGGAGAGTTTGAGATCATGTTCTGTATTTACAAATGGGTCAAATGTGATATTAGGAGTAGGTGAAATATCAAACATGCAAATAATGTTAATCTGTCAAAGAAGGATGTACATACGATTTACCGCCTGATCACAGTCGCCTAATTTCTTTTCAAATTGAAATGAAACAGCCTGATTAAACTAACAAATACATTTCTCACCGTCTCCACGTTGTTTTCCACAGTTTAAGGTCAGACTGGAGCAATGTGAACATTTCCATCTTGTCGTGCCCCTTTCTTCTGCTGTGTTTTAATGGCATCTGAATGGGGGGAATTAGCCCTGCCAACTGTCACAACTTATCTCAAGGTGTGCTTCACTTCTTACATTTGAGCAACCACATTTCAACCCTCTCTTAGTTGTATGGATTAGTTCAGTAGGAAAGCCGAACACAGCCCCTCATCGCACAGCATTTTAAAGATCAGAATTTAGAAGCAAACGGGCTTTATTTTAGATGTTATTTTGATGCTTTAATATTTCTGAAATTAAGAATTCCAAGTTTGTTGAGTGTTTTCAGACGTGGGCTTGATGTTTTTTGTTGCTGTTGTTCTTTGTTTTGTTTTTTAAGTGGCAGTAAAAGAAGCAGAATGAATCAGGGATGTCAATCCCAAATCCTCAAGAGCCGCAGGTGGTTTGATGAATTCTGGTTTGGCGTTTAGACTTTTCTCTCCCTAACAGGCAGAATAGCTTTTTATGTGTCAGCGGTATTTAAAATGGCCTAATGTTCAAGTTGACATTAAAGTTATTTATCAACCTTTTAAAAATACTGACATGTTTTTTTTCACTCTACTATTTGAGTCATCAGCTAGTGAAATTTGGGAAGTATTTAAACAGTCTCATTGACACTTAAGTGAATTGTGGAAATGCTTCATGGAGCCACAGTGGGACAGATAGGCAGGATATCCCTGCTCTGTACAGCAAAGTTGAGCTGGGGCCGCTCTGCCACCTGGAGTCTTAACCAAATCTAATTTGTCTCCTCATTCTCCTCTTCCTCCTCCCTGCCTCAACCCATTCATTTTTCCCACTCAATGGTACACTCACACCTTCTTCCTCACCTTGTTCTTCGACCTCTTCCTCCTCTTCCTCCTCTGGCAGGCGGGATCAGAGATGGCGATATCCGGCAAAGCAGTGAGCCTTTACTTTGAGGAGAAGTTGCAGGAGATGTTCCCAGGCCAAACCTTCCCTGAAACGCCGGAATCCGAGACTCCGGATGAGCAGGAAAACGAGAATGAGACAGACGACTCTGATGATGACTTCGTACAGCCCCGGCGCAAACGGTTGAAAACGGATGAGAAAGTTCTTCACATCAAGTAAGAATCGACCTCAAAAGAAACCAGAGAAGTGAGAAACTGTCTTCCTCTCGTCCCACACTTCTCGTTTCTTTTGGAAGCGACAAACGAAAAGGACAAGGTTTTCTATACAAACAGGTGAAGCGCATTGTTGCCTTTGGAAGAATTACGGTCAACAATACTGCTTCTCTGAAGGACTCCTGAGGACTGAAGGAAGAGCTGCATTCCCTCTGTATTTCATGGACATTCAACTTGCTTGTACAGATTTTGAAGTAGAACTTGATTTGCAGTAGTTAGCGACTGGTTCTTTGTTTTCTATCATCCATTTACATTTGTAGATTTGTTGTGACAATTGATTTATAAAACATTTAAACCCCCTTTACCCTTATATCTATACTTTGAGCCTACCAAGTATTTGTATGAATTTGTGGAAATGATATATAAATAAGAGTCTAACCCTCTGAAGGTATTCCTACAGTATAGATGTTTTGGTGCGTCATAAATAAAAACCTGTACTTGAAATCTCTCAAAGTAAATGTGTACGTGGAGTCAGTTTGAGCTTACCTGAGTTCACCCAAAGTATATTAAGTACAAAGAAAGGTCTCACTGATGTTATCTAACCGTAAGGATAATTCTGGTTTAAAATATATTTACTAGAACAAATACATTAAAATGTGATGTAGAATTATCCAGTGTGGAGAATTCAGACATTTCAAGTGCACAGCATGAAAAACAGATGTTAATGTTATCAGAGTGCAGTGAAAATGTGCTACGCTGTTACATGGGACTCTGCTACCGTTGTGTAGCAACAACACATCTGTTGTTTCACACTTTAACTTGTAAAGAGGTACTATGGCTGATGTGTGCTGCGACAACCCAAAAAGGATGGGATCGCCGATCCGGGAGGATGTTTGTGCATCTAAAACAAATCGCAGATATGAACCAAAGCCGTTTCATTTAACAGCTCTGTAAAGTGTACCAAACAAACAAAAATTATATTGTTGCAATGTTTTGCTTTTTTTCTCAGACTAAGTAGAGGGGAATAAATGGATGGAAAGATAATGGAATATTGAACCAAGCAAAAAACAAACAAAAAAAAACAAGTTATGATGGCTTGAATCGTCAGAGGACTTCACTGACCAACGGAATTCTTCATTAATATCCGCTTTCGGACAGAGCCTCCTCAAATGTCGTTCTGATAACTGCCCTTCCCCAGCGGAACTGTTTCAGTTTGCATTCGCACATGATGCGGCGCAGCCGTCTGCGTCTATCGTCTTGACGTGTTGCTTTGCTCTGGTCGCAAACCACTTTTCATGTTATGGTTCTGCAACCTCGGTCTGGAATTTCTCGGGACGCACAGCAGTTTCCCCTCGCGAGAATTTCGGTGGGCGGTGACGAGAACTTCGGCGGCGCTGGCGGAAGTGTTTATTTTTACAAAAAAGAAAAAGTGTATGCAAGATATGGATTTGGAGTTGCTCGACATCGAGAAGAACAGCTTTTTTTATTGGAGTTGGCGAAAATGCAAAGCAGGAAGCCACACAGACAACCGGAAAGGCACACCGAGGACCAATCACAGCCGCTTTTGTCTGCGCACTTCCGTTGGGTCTGCGTCCGTCCGACGTGTAGTCAGGATTTTTCTGAGGTGCACGACGACGCGCGCAGAGCCTCTGCGTGGGGGAGTGGTCAAGATTTTGACGCTCGCAGAGGCTCTGCGTCCGAGCGTCAGGGGCTTTGCGCCTGAAGCATCAAGGGCGGATTATACTTCTGCGTCTATCGTCTTGACGTGTTGCTTTGCTCTGGTCGCGAACCACTTTTCATGTTATGGTTCTGCAACCTCGGTCTGGAATTTCTCGGGACGCACAGCAGTTTCCCCTCGCGAGAATTTCGGTGGGTGGTGACGAGAACTTCGGCGGCGCTGGCGGAAGTGTTTGTTTTTACAAAAAAGAAAAAGTGTATGCAAGATATGGATTTGGAGTTGCTCGACATCGAAGAAGAACAGCTTTTTTTTTTGGAGTTGGCGAAAATACAAAGGTGGAAGCCACACAGACAACCGGAAAGGCACACCGAGGACCAATCACAGCCGCTTTTGTCTGCACACTTCCGTTGGTGGTCTGCGTCCGTCCGACGTGTAGTCAGGATTTTTCTGAGGTGCACGACGACGCGCGCAGAGCCTCTGCGTGGGGGAGTGGTCAAGATTTTGACGTTCGCAGAGGCTCTGCGTCCGAGCGTCAGAGGCTTTGCGCTTGAAGCATAAATCAGGCTTCAGGCTTTACTTTAGCGCCACATTCAACAACAAAACAAAACTCGCGAAAAGTAAGGAGAGAAAAAAACATCACAAAGAAGCTAATATGGAGAGCGGGGAGGCCACCGTGTTCATGGTCTGCATGATGGTGATATTAATCATGGACGATCACATCAGGCGTCTAACATGGAGGCTGGAAGAGCTCACAGAGAGAGTCAGGAGACGAAGGAAGGAGCGCAGGCGATACTTCTTGGTTTCATGAAGGAAGGAAAGCAGAGCGCCGCAGACAAAGGAGACAACGTGTAAAGCCTGATTTATACTCGGAAACCAGGTCGTCTGCGTGTGTGTCGCAGTTAACGCAGACACTCTGGTGCACCTCCCCAAAATTGTAATTGTCTAGCTTGTTCGTGGTTGTCCCTCTTGCGTTGTGGCGTGGGATTAACATAGCGCAGACAGCGCTGCAAGGCATAAATCAAAAATAACTGCGTCGTGTCTGCGACAAGCTGATTGAGATCAGGACTGTTTTCCTGGTCACGTCATTGAGTTGATATATATATTTCCTGCCAAAACGTTTGCTTTGTGGTAAGTGAATCGTCCTTAAATTATCTCAGCATCACCAAACCTCCTTTTGACTCATGGAATGAGAAAAAAACAAAACATTGTCAGTGATTGTGTAAATCTGTTTGTTTTCATTCAGTCTTCTTTATACGTTTCATTGGACCTGAACCACACTAAGGTTCCAGCATAATCTCTTTGTTTGATACAGATGCGTGATTATTTCTGAACATCCATCACTGCTTCTCTTTATTCCATTGTGACCTTTTTTTCTTCGGTTTAAAGCTGCAGTCTGCAGGATTTGTTGTTGTCATACGTAAAGTCCTAATTTTTGGCATTTTAAGAGTTTACATGATCTATCAGAACGCTTGAAGTTGAAAACGGTGACCTCCGTAGTCGCAAAATGCAAGAAATGCTTATTTTTTAACCGAAAAATAAAAAGTTATTCAACTTCCTGTCCCGCCCCATCAAAACACATGAGAACTCGTGCACGTAGACGTGCACGCCAGATGCGCTTACACGACTCCTCATTCATCAACTCACCTGTCATTTGCGATCATGGAAGACACAGTAAGTAGACTAGCCCGTAATGAAGTTCAATAGTCCAGATAAATAAGCGTGGGGACGAGCCTACCTTGTATCGCGCGTGCACAATCGGTGATTGACAGGCAGCAGAGCCCAGCTCGTAAACCTGATTGGTTACCTTTTACCGGTCCGGTCTGCAATTTTGTAAACAAACCTGCTGGCTTTGGAGGGACCTAGCGGGACATATAGGGGACCTAGAGAACTAATTTTTTTTTGTATTGGGGTATTTAATGTACTACTTTCAGAATCCCCGGACAGTTCCAGGCATTATGCTTGAAAAAGAGTTGCAGACTGCAGCTTTAAGTGTTGGAGACGGTTTACGTTTCCTTCAACTTCGGTCAGAAACATTCACACCTTTTTTCGGCCATATTGTTTTTGGATATGTTTCAACATTCCCAGCTTGTTTGTACTTGCTCCAAATTTTAGACGCAGCTCTCTTTGAATAACTAACATCTCTTACCGCACTCGGGAGTTGAAGAACCTTCAAGAAGGAAGTTCATAATCCTCTCATTGTTTCCTCTGACGTCCAACAGCTTGTTACGGTCTTATCAAATCTTGTGCAAACATTTGTTTGAGAAGTGCAAATAAGGGGATTCCATATTTTATTTTTCCTCGTGACTGTTTCCTCTTTCCCCGTCTGCTTGAACTGAATATTTAAAAAAAAAAAATGCAGCTATTTTATTCAAATTTTTTAAAGGAATTTTTTACAAACTCAGATTCCTCAATTTAGATGAGACAGTTTTATGTCATATCTGTGATTCAGATACCTATTTTATTATTATTTTTTAATTAAAATCAATTAAAAAGGTCCATTAACACCTATTAGGACTGGTGATCCAATCATTTTTGCCAAGGGTTGTTACAGAATAAAAGAAAAAAAAAACAGCTTAATAATACACAAATCTACCGAGACCTTAAAATGACATGGCAGAGTAAAATAAAACCCAAGGGTTTGTCGTGCCCACCAGAAAAGTTTTGGGTGGGTACTAGAAAGTTTCTCGTGCGCACGAAATCGCCGCCGTTCACTGAGGAAATCATGTTATGAAGCCGCCACTTAACAGCCAGGCTTCCGAGGCTGCTCGGCGTCTCTGGGGGTAGATTAGACGTGGGCGTGTCAATATGAGGGGCTGTGTCGTGATGATTGGAGTTAGTGTTTGTCCATCAGATCTTGTGGCAGCTGAATTTTTAATTCAATTCAATTCATTTTATTTATATAGCGCCAAATACAACAAATGTCATCTCAAGGCACTTAGATAGTAAGTCCAATTCAAGCCAATTGGAATTCAATTAATTAATAATAATAATAATTCATAAAATAATCAAATTCGTTCATATAGAGCCAATTCAAAAACAATTTCCTAGCTAAGAAAACCAACAGATTGCACTGAAAACGTTTTGTTTTTCGGTCCAATCTCCCGGCCTGAGCGGCGTGCCTGAGGCGACTGTGGAGAGAAACGACTCCCTTTTAACAGGAAGAAACCTCTGGCAGAACCAGACTCAGGAAGGGTGGCCATCCGCCTCGACCAGCTGGGGTTTGAGAAGACAGAAAGGGGGGGAGGGGGCCGCGGCTGCGGCGGCACTGTAACACCATTCAAAGGATATCTGTTGGAACAGGGAAACACGAGTTAATGACCACAATAATATCACATATACATAAAGAGAGTAAAGTGGGGAGAAGCACGCTGGAACTGCAGTCCCAAAGCGGATACGAAAGAGACTGGTTGTCTGTGAAAGTGCTGTCGGAGTTTCACTCATTTCCCATCGTTTCCATTTCCATCCTTTACACATATACACTTTTGTAAATATTACACTGTAAATAAGAAACACATCCTTGTTGTTTAGAAGTTTTGTCAATCATATTCCTGTTGTGCATTTGTTTGTCGTGTTAGCTAGTAGTTTTGTCACAATGGCGTTAAATGGGCTTCCCCTGTTTTAAAAGTCAGCAGCCGCCACTGATGTAGGTCTACGGAGCCCTTAAAATGACATGAGAGTAAAATAAAACCCAAGGTTTTCTCGTGCGCACGCAAAACTTTCTCGTTCGCACCTGAAACTTTCTCGTTCGCACCTTCTCGTGCGCACCTGAAACTTTTCTGGTGGGAACGTGAAACTTAAAGAATTAGGCCCAGGATACTTACTCTTACGCGGTTTGATATCCGCAGAAAGTTGACCTGCGTCTGACATTAGACCTACATCAGTGGCGGCTGCTGACTTTTAAAACAGGGGAAGCCCATATTACGCCATTGTGACAAAACTAGCTAACACGACAAACAAATGCACAACAGGAATATGATTGACAAAACTTCTAAACAACAAGGATGTGTTTCTTATTTACAGTGTAATATTTACAAAAGTGTATATGTGTAAAGGATGGAAATGGAAACGATGGGAAATGAGTGAAACTCCGACAGCACTTTCACAGACAAACAGTCTCTTTCGTATCCGCTTTGGGACTGCAGTTCCAGCGTGCTTCTCCCCGCTTAAAAATTCAGCTGCCACAAGATCTGATGGACAAACACTAACTCCAATCATCACGACACAGCCCCTCATATTGACACGCCCACGTCTAATTTTCCCCCAGAGACACCGAGCAGCCTCGGAAGCCTGGCTGTTAAGTGGCGGCTTCATAACATGATTTCCTCAATGAACGGCGGCGATTTCAGAACAAATCACTTCATTAAGCTACAGGACAACATGTTGTAGTTATGAAAGTAAATGCAGTATTGGGCATATCTTGTGTTTTGTGAATAACTGTTTTATCGTCAATTTAACATTGAAGATGTAGCAATTTCGCCAGATAATGGGAGAGGCTGTCCGGCTTCCCGTGTTGTCTCTGAATAGCCGCGGCTGACCTACATGACGATTCTTTGCCCGTCCTGCTGCCTAACCGACACTGTTTTACAATAAAGTGAAAGTTTCTCGTGCGCACGAGAAACTTTCTAGTGCCCACGCAAAACTTTTCTGGTGGGCACGAGAAACCCTTGGGTTTTATTTTACTCTGCCATGTCATTTTAAGGGCTCGGTACGTAAGAGTAAGTATCCTGGGCCTAATTCTTTAAGTTTCACGTTCCCACCAGAAAGTTTCGGGTGCGCACGAGAAAGTTTCACGTTCCCACCAGAAAAGTTTCAGGTGCGCACAAGAAAACCTTGGGTTTTATTTTACTCTCATATGTCATTTTAAGGGCTCCGTAGATTCCTCAATTTAGATGAGACAGTTTTATGTCATATCTGTGATTCAGATACCTATTTTATTATTATTTTTTAATTAAAATCAATTAAAAAGGTCCATTAACACCTATTAGGACTGGTGATCCCATCATTTTTGCCAGGGGTTGTTACAGAATAAAAGGAAAAAAAAACAGCTTAATAATACACAAATCAGTGAATCTGTCTCGGCTACATAATCAGGTCTGAAAAAACCTATTGGTCAAAATCTCAGGTGCCGCTTTAAGGGAAATTTGAGCGGCTCCAGGTTCCGTGAGCACAAGCTTGTACTAAAAAAAAAAAAAATGTCCAGCTCAGCTTTTGCGTTAACATTTAATAAAAGCGCTTATCCACGAAAGGCACGTGATGCTTGAGGAAACCTACAGCAGACCGGAACATAAAGTCTCCGCAGGAGCTGACATCGGTGAAGTTAGGTGCTGAGTCGTCAATCTGACGGCGTGTCAGCTGACACTTTGCATCTTCTTAGAAATTTAGAAAATAGCAAGCGGAAACTTTCCTGCTGACTCAGCGTCTGACGTCGGATGTCAGCGTCTTTCTCCGGTAAGTTCCCATGTTCTCATATTTAATAAAAAAGAAAATGACAGTACGTGAATGTTGAAGGAAGTTCAAGTTGAGGGATTACATTTTATGAACCTGATAATGCAAGTGCATTATTTTTCACGGCTGCATACTAAAATGCGAAGTTTAAAGTATGTAGGGGGCCACGGGACTCGACGGCTCAAGGCTAATTACTGAATTACCATGCGGGGACGAATAATACAGTTTAACAAGACTTGCTGATATGTGATAAGGGTATGTGAAATGTGGGTCCCTCTTCATGAAAAAAAAAAAAATGAAAGCATTAGTTCGTATCTCAACCTGAAATCTACAACACTTGATCGGTCACGAACGTGGAAGGATTTGCACTGATATACTGTTAATAAATAATTTAAAATCCCAATCTGATGACCTTGTACTGCGGGTTGGAGGGATGTAACTCACGGATAATCGTTATTAAACAAGTAAAATGTACACTTTATGGGTCCAGAGCCGAATAAAACTCGTATTTTGAAGGCTAGCGTGGCTCGTTGTTTTGGAACTTACGTCAGGTGCCGCGAGTCACATGACGACGCCTGTGGTGACGTTTTTACAGAGCTGACCAATCAGCTCCCAGGCACTCGTTGTACTGTTTTTGTTGCCTGTTTCCTTGTTATGTCCTCAGTCTTGAAGAGGTTGTTGTTCTGCTCAGGACTCCGTTGGCATGTCATCGGCCACACAGGCAAGATAAATATGATGTGTTATTCATTTTCTTTGTGGTACATTGGAGGTGTTTTTTTTCGGTCTAAAGCTCGCGGATGAGACGCTGGAATATGTTAGTCGGCAGTTGATGCCAGCTAAGTAGCTAACAAGTATGATGTATTTTCTGCTTTCCAATTATTGTATTTTTTGTTCTTTACAGCTATTATTTCGCAGCGTTATCCGACGTACAAATGTAATTGTAACATATTCATTTAACCGTCACTGCGTGTGTCCATTTAACTGAGTAACAGCAGAGCCAGCATCCAAACAGCCTGTTTTGGGTTTTAGGTGTTTAACAACTTTTCAACGCGTCGCGGCAACATTACCTTTAATTCGAGTTATTTCGCTATTTCTGACCCACATGTGACGTTTATTATCATATTCATATGGCTGTTTTTGAGTCTGTGATGGCGTCAAGTAAACTACCCGTCTGCACCATATGGTTGATGTATTTACTCATTATTTAACTGATTATTAATATTCATATTTCAATTCTCAGTTCTCAGTCAGAACTGAGGTTTTATTTTAGTCTCTCTTTTTGTTTTTATATATCTCAGATCGCTATGAGGATACTTTAAAAAAAAACAAAAAACTGTAAACGTATGTCTTTCTCTATCAGCAGAACATGGAGATGGACGGGGTCCTCACAAGGGGGGCCTTTGGATGGACCACTTCAGGAAACTTATCCTCTTTGTGTCCTAATGGGTCCAAATGGGTTTGGGAAGGGCTCGGGGAATGTGCCCAGGATGGGAGGGACATGGCCAGCATCTACCTCGGCCTCTTGTCCATCCTCTGTTTCATGGTGTCCTCACTTCCGTAAGTGTTTTATGTCATTATCTCTTTGCAGACTTGCTGTTTCATTTGCATGTCATGTGTGATTCTGTCTGTTCTCTCTGGTTGCAGACAGTACTACAGTTCATGCAGAAAGGGGAACATGGACCAGGCTCTCTCCATTTGGTTTCTGCTGCTGTGGTTGGGAGGTGACTCCTGCAATCTAATCGGCTCCTTTTTGGCAGACCAGCTTCCACTTCAGGTGACTTGTAAAGATGGGGTGATTGCTTCATTGTGAAGTCGTATCATGTGATCCTTATTAGAGCTACACATTGAGCTGCAAAAATGTCAAAAGCACTAGTCATTCCTCATTAGAGGATGTAAAAAAAAGAAAGAAAATAAGATCTTAAGATTTAAACCGCTTTCAATTAAAGAAACAAAAATGTTTGTAATGTCATGATTAGTGAAGGCTAAATAAAGCTTCTTGAAAGATTGAAGCTTTCCAGCCATTTGTATTGAAAAATAATGTGATTCTCCAGCTTTAAAATGCTCAGAAGTGCCACCTGCTGACTAGAAGAGCTTTTAGATTGAAAAAAAGTTATATAAATTGAAATAAGACTAGATAGACCTCTATTCCTCCCATAATGGTAGTGAGGCTCCATTTATCATTGATTAAATTATTGCTGGAAATTGATTAAATCTTCTAATCAGGGCTTCAATGGAAAATCACCCTTTCTACTCGCACGCTTCAGCGCTTTGATTCATGGTTTCAATCATTTGTTATGATAAGAAAGTGTCACATTTCACAGCTGTTAACGACTACGTGTTCTATTTGTCCTGATCAATGACTAAGCTGATTGATTGTTCGTTCAAATTGTCATCAAACGTCTCTATACAGAGTTATTTAGCATTCCAACAATCTATGTTGTACTGTGTGTTTCTCCTGGTCATCTAGACATATACCGCCATTTATTATGTTTTCGCCGACCTGTTGATGCTGGCCATGTACACATACTACAAGCTCAAGAACAGAATGGCTGAAAGTGAGTATTTTGTTTGCTTTTTTACTCAATTTTCCAAACTTCCACTTTAAAAACCAAACTCTTTCCTTTGTATCAGCGTCGTTGTCTTACTGGCTTTCTCATGCCTCATTTGGTCTCGTACGCGGGTATAAACCTTTTCTGAATGTTGCACACCTACCCAAAACATTTTTATTCACTACTTTAATGCTATACTCGTATTCTTAAACGATTCAACTGCTACTAAGGCACCGTTTATTTTTAGATCAGGTTTTCTGACTCAGTTTCATGATGAACGAGCTCCTCGTATCACTGCTGATGAACAATGGGCCATCACTCGCCTGGATCGCATTCCATAAAGTTGTCATCACATGCCTTAATAATGCGGTGGCCTTTGTTCTCTCGCCTTGAACACCTCGTTGACCCCATCTGCGGGAATGTGTTGAGACGTTTTTCTTGGTGTTGACGCTGGAGACCGTTGTTGTCTCTCCAACAGGCAGAAGGGTTTTGCATGTGGTGGGTATATCCTGCATACTGGGCCTCACTACAAACCTCATCCATCTCCCGGGGGTAGGACCCCAGCCGGAAATGATTTCCTCTGGATTCAGAAGTCGCTCCTTGCTCTCGACCACTGGTGTCAGGGTGAGGCTTATGTATTTATTAGGCTATCAGTCTGTGGGGGGGTGAACTAGTTAATGCCTGGTTGTTTTTCCTGTTGTGATGTTGCATCTTCGTGTCTGTCACTTCAGGTTTTTACCCCGAAAGAGATTATTGGTTTCTCCATCGGGTCAGTGTCGTCAGTCCTCTACCTCTGCTCCAGACTTCCACAGATGTACACTAACGTGAGTATGACAAAGTGGGTCTCTGCCACAAATGTGTAAATTATTTATTGATTTTCTGATTTACTGTATGGAGGACTGAAGATGCCATAATCAAAAGTGATTCTAAGAGCATGCAAAATGTCTCAATAAGTTTGATTGATCTTGATATTTCAGTTTCAATTAACTTTGTCTTAATACCTCTATTTATTTACTTTGTCATTTAATTTTTTAGTTTCATTAACTGATTTGATAATTTATTATTGATTTATTTATATATTTGTTCTTTTCTCCCTGTATTTATATCTCTATTATTTTTTCTTTGCGTTTTCCCTGAAATTATTTATTTGTGTATCTTACTCTCTTTTACGATCTACTTTTTGACATAAATCCTTGTACATTTGCCTTTGAACTGGACTTCGTCAATGAAAGTCTCCAAATCACGTTTGATGTATGAGAAAATCCACCATTAAATCTTCTTTGTGAACATTTGGGCTAACTTCAGGGCCGGCGATTGAGAAAAGGTTTATCTCAGTGGTTCCAGATCTTTTTTTTTTTCCCTAACAGCCCCCCTACTACAAAAAAGCTCCGCCCCTAACCGACTGCCAAACCCACGCCAACTTGAGCTTGGATACCTCAGTCCAGGGTTGAGATATCATATCATGTTTGTGAAAGGCTGTTACTGGCTTTTGTTTTTGCTGTCACAAAGGCTTTCTCCAACAAGAACATTGTGCTGAATGGGAGAATATCCTGAAACTGCATATGTGGCCAGTCTGAGAGCAACAGTGTGTTCTTTGACGAGTCCAAACCTGCTGATATCCGTTCTCACAGAACATTTTTCTGTGTCTCTGAATCTGATTGGATGTGAGCTTGTTCTTCTTCAAAGCCAAATTATTGAGGCTGGAAACGTAGAGGTCCAGCCGTCATGATTCCTTTGATACGTCAACATCAGGAAAATCAGACTTACTGATAATTTCCTCACAAAGCATGTTTATATGCTGAGTAAATCTGTGCTTACTCCCTGTTTGACATTTTTCCTTCTCTGAACTTAATTTTACGCATGAAGAGCATCTTTGTTTTGCATGATGTGTGATTAAGGACCCTGCATTCGCTAGTTGATCTCACTGTAGGAAATCCACGTGGTATTTTGATAGAAAGCAGATCAGTCAGCCATTTGTACGGAGTTGTGGGTGCATTATTTCAGGAATTCTTATATTTCCTTCAGTCCCATGAAACACTTGTCCACTCGACAACCAACGTACCTCTGTGTGTAACAGCAGGGTGTGCGCACTCTGTCCTCACACAGAAGTTGATAATCTAGTATATGTGTTATGTCCAAAAGGCATTACTAGCAAATTCTGCATAAGTTTGGAGAAGATAGAAAAACAGAAAGCGCATCAAAGGGAAATAAGCAAGACTGAGTGTAGCTATCAGAAAGCTGAGCACTGTAATCCAAACTTGAAGGTGCTGTTTATACAAGTCCAAATGCATTTGTGGTACGTGGCATCTGTGTGAAACATAATCCATTCCTTTTAAAACGTTTTTTTTTGTCTTCTTCACCTCCCCTCCCGTTGTCTCATTTCTCCCTGCAGTACATTAGGAAGTCCACAGAGGGAGTGTCTTTCTTCCTATTTGCACTTGTCATCCTGGGAAACACTACATATGGGCTGAGTGTCCTTCTGAAGAACCCTGACGTGGGCCAGGGTGAGAAGAGTTACCTGGTTCATCACCTTCCGTGGCTCATCGGCAGCCTCGGCACCCTCTCCTTGGACCTCATCGTATCCTTAAAAAGGGAAAAACGTGACGGCTGCAGCAGGGCCTCAGAGCTCTCTGTAATCACATGTACATGCAACATTTTAGGGAAGGCTGAGGTGGAAGAGAGTACAGTTCATCTGATAGGTTCAGGTCTTGTGACTGCGCGTCTATGTAGACACATTAATCAATATCGAAGGACCAAACGCATACAGGGAAATTGGTCTGTGGCCAGCACAAAGCTGCTAGACTCAAGTATCAATTTGCCTTCTGCTGAATATGAAGTTAGGGCTGTGAAACCACAAGGTGTTGTATTAACAAGCTTTAGAAACGCAGTGCTTTCGGACTGAGTTCAGTAAACCGTTTCCCAACTTCAATCTTTACCTTTCAGCTTATTCATTTATTTGTTTTAATCAAAGTGTAGTTAACACATTTAGAGCTACGGCTTTACATTGTATCTTGTCCTTTAATCGCAGGACTATCATCCAGCTGCTCGATTGAAATCAGTACAAACTCAGAGCAGGATTTCAGCAAAAATGCCTAAGAGACAATTGGAGGTACGGATTTTCCCTAAAATGAGGAGATTTGAGACAGTTTGAGTCCATTTTCAGCTAAAGCCAGATGGAATGTTGCTCTTACCATCACCATAGCAACGAAACTGACACACAGAACACAGCAGCTGTTAGGGCCGAGTGTGTAGAAACACACACACATATGCAAACACTTGCATTTAGCAAGCGGCCTTTCTGTTGTCTGTATCACATTTCCAACTAAATTTGACACCTTCGCTATAATCTATTTTACTGAAATACATAAAACAAAAGTCAATAAAGACCCATTTACACAGAGATCACTGATACTTTCACTCTACCATCTGCTGATGTCAGATTGGTCGACTCGGAATCAGTTGGCAGTCAATTTCAGGCAGTCAATTTTCACTTTTTTACGCTTTAAGATGAAAATCAAAACACAAACACACACACACACGATAGACCATCCAAACAGATCAAGACATGGCAACAAGTATGTACCAAGGCACAAACACACACTGATCAACTCGAATCAATTCTCATTCCAACACATTCCAACACACTCTTTTAAGTCCAAACTGTATCTCTGTTTTGGTATAAAATAAGACTTCCCATTATGCTCTAACTTTGTGGTTTTTTTTGTTGTAATACAACACTAACTTGAGCTTTAAATTCTGTGACCACTAATCTCACAAGACATTCAACATCGTCATTCAATTGCATCCAGGTCTTTAACGGCATCTTCAAAGCAAGATCAGTCAGCGAAAAAAAACCATTCTCTTGTTGCCTTTGAATCACTCTTTTGCAGGATTTCCTTTAATTTCCTTTAACTTCGAGGTTCAGATCTCAATACAATTCTTCATTTACCGGAAGGCTACGGTTCGGCACGTGAACATCGGAAGCGACGAGACGGCGCCTCTGATGGGGAGCTAAACCAACGCACAGGAATATGCTGATGGGACCTTCCAGTCTGCATCACATGTCCAACAGAACGTCTGCATTAAAAAAAACTGTAATCTTTAGTTTGATTTTATAGTTTTATTTATTATTCACCCTTTTTAATGTTTACAATGTTTTCTTTTTTATCTACAAAATACAGTGACGGATGAAGGGCTGCGTTTAAGTTTATCTGACTTTTAGCACACTTGATTCCAACTTTTAAAAGGACAGTTCAGGTTTTAGGGTGTCGCTACTCATAACCTGATCAGATTAATGTCAAACCATGTATAGATGTCAGAAACTACACCACAGAGAGATTTCTTTACAATTCTAACGGTGCTTTGAAGTTTCCAAACACTTGGTGGGGAACGCCGGCACGCGGCCCTGTTTCATCTCATTTACAGGGTTGCAGAGTTCCTATAGTCGCTTGAATCTTTTGTTTTCTGGGCTCTCAGACATGTAAATGCTGTGATTGTTTGTATTTAGTTTAGTTCAACTGATGGTTGTACCTGGTGCCAAAAATGAAAAAACAAAAATAATTTTTTCAGAATTTATTTTATATGCAAGTTAGTTATCTTTTCATTTTGTAGTTATTTGATTTTTTATTTTTTTTTTAATTCAAATACACGACCAGCTTTGATTGCACTGGTGATAAAAATGACTTCACACACATTTTTCCCTTCTTTGTTTACATTTTCATCTTCACTTTTTTGCACATTTTTAAGGCAAAAGGTTGCTTTTGTGCTCTGAGAAATGTAAAACGTATTCATTTGGTCAGTGTACTGTGAAGATTAAACAAACGAAGAACACATTTTCTCTGTTCTTTTCATTCCGGGTAAAGTCTCCTTTGAGTCATTTCTGATTATCCCACCTCTGTTAGTTTTTTTTGCCTTGTTATGATTTCTACATTTTGATGTAACTTCTCCTTTTAAGAAGGAAAAACTCTGGGAGTGCTTCCTCTCCAACGGGTTACTCTTTTCACCCCCCACTTCTGTCAGCTCAGTGGAGGTCAAGGTCTGCTCTTGGCCTTAATGTTGGCCTGTGACCCCCTAGCCTTCACTGACATCAGCCCCCAGTGGCTGTGCTTGACCCGCTCCTGGGAGGCCTTGACAAGCACGTTGTTTTTCTTCATTAACAGAGTCACGCTGGCCTCTCCCCCACGTCCTCTCATTACACACACACACACACACACAAACACAGTTATTTCTCTCACTATTAAACATAATGCAGTCACACACACTGAAAACAGTAAGGGCCCACCCACCGAGGATGTAAAGTCAGAACAGAAAATATCAAGGGTTCAGTAAGTGTGTGTTTGGTTGTGAAACAGTGGCAGAAAGATTGTTAGGCGGGTTGAGGAGTCAGCAGGAAGAGCCAGCGATAGGGCGCATCCATCCATCACCAGAGAAAAGGAGACTGTTTATAAACACTATATGCTGGGAATTTCTTAATGAGATGGTTCCAGTCCCTACAATCGGGGAAGGGGAGGAGGTCCTTTGTGTCTCAGTGGTTGCCAGTTCAAATCCCTAGTGTCAAATTAGCCCCATGTGACAAAATTGTAGAGAAATGTCTAATTTCATACATATTTCCAGCTGTTTTGTTTCCCAGGTTTGTTTTTAATGTCTCAATACTTCTTAAACCTCTCTTAAATAGCCATTTCTTTGCTCAGATTTACAGGAAAAAAAAAGAAGATCCTGCATGTCTAACTAAAGCGCACATCTCACGTGAAAGGTTTTGTTTACTTTGTGTATGTGTGTGTGTGTGAGAGAGAGAGAGACGGAGAACAGAGGCCACGCTGCTGTCAATATCGCACAAAACAAGTGAAAGTTGAACAAAGACGGGACGTCAGAACACACACTCCACGGCAGAAAAAGCTCCAATCATCACCGGTGAGTCCGCGGCCTCTAAGTGAAACCAGACTTCCAAAAAGAACGGGTTTGAAGATTTGATGCTTATAGTAACTTGACTTTAAGCCTGGAGAGAAACAGACAACAGTGAAGGTGAGGAAGCTATACAATGAATAAAACCAGCTGCAGGATAGCTGTCCTGTACCATTCTACTTTTTACTTCTATGAATGAGTTCATCTCATTTTATTGGTGTATTTTTCTGTATGGGGCAGTTTTTTTCCACTTACTAAGGTCACATGTACTAATCAGAGGCCGTATAAAGGTCGACTGTTTTTTGTAAGGAATTAAATCTATTTGATTAAATCAAGCATGAATAGTATCAATAAAACCAGGGACTGGAGAACAAAATGAGCCATAAATCTGATGCAAAAGACCGGTATTCTTGAAAGAATGGAGGAAATGGTGTCAAACGAATGCTTTAAGTTACATTTGACAGTTTACATTCCTCCCCAAATCAGGCTCATTCAGAGACAGGCTATGGACTTTACTCAATAAATCCAGAGGCCACTTTATTGTGAGCGTTGGTTTCCTGCGACGTTCAGTAAACAGAACAGGCCATTATCGAGCTGCAGCTACCAGGCAGCAGCTGTCTGATAAGGACAGGAGCTGACCACATGGAGAAGACGTCCCAAATGGGATTTATGAACTGCTGAATTTATCTCCGAGCTTGTGCTGTGAGTGATTGGAGACTAATGAGTTTAAGAGTTTGAACACACCACCCGCTGTTGGTATCTGTGCAGAAATTCTTTACTAAGTACGTGTGTAGACATGCCAGATTTCTCTCTTTCCAGGGTGTGTGACTTCTCACATCGATTTTCTTGTGGGCACATATTCAGGAATCTTGTTGCAATTACGTTTCAGAGGCCTTTTGAATTTACCATGGCTGGAGTGCGAGTGCTCTCAAAGTCCTTCCCCCTCTTCTTCTCCTCTTCTTGACACTCATCTCCCACAGGACAAGACCTCGTAGCTCGGCCTTTGTTCAAAAATGTGTCCAACAGCGTGACACCTCCAGAAGATCCATGGCGACATTTGCACAGTCTCAGATATTGTCCCCATCATTTAGAGGAGTCACTCTGAACATTGCAGCTTGCTCCATGATCTCCTTCTCTTCCTCAGAGGTTACAAACAGTCAGATGGTTTATCATTATTTTGACTTGTTTTGCCACATTTGTTAGGGAGACACTGCTTTTGGTTTTGTTCTGTTTTGTTTTACAGAGAAATATCTCTCATCCAGCCACTTTTCATGTTTCACCATCTTTACACAGATTATAAAATACTAATAAGTCAGGGAACAGGAGAGCCGCTGATAAGTCAAAGTTGTCACTTTTCTCCTGAAACATCCCAATCTACAGGGCAGAATGACACTGTTGGAACATTCATATTTCCACAGGATATACCCCGACTCTTCCACCGATTATCTGACATTTGTAGAAAATAAATGTGATGAATTGTTACATAATCGAGCAGAGCATTTAACTGTTTCTTCAGTGTCAGCTCTACGGTTCCTTTTTCATGGCCAAATATCTGCAGAACTTTTAGAGACCCTTGACTTTCTGGTTTACTTTGTGTTTGGTGATAACAAATGACAGCAAATGTTTGCACGTTTGCACAGTGGAACCGAGTTAATATGGTAATCATTTTATCCGCTGAACAAATGGATGTACATACTGTCATTGTAAGTATATTTGTCTACCATGCTGATTTTAGAATTCAGTTAAAACAATTATCCCTGAGTACAACTTATCAGAGTAGCTTGAGTCTTCATTTGGAGCCACTGAACTGAAAAATAAACTTAGATTAATCTAGGTGCTTTAACTGTCCAACAAGAACTGTTGTCTCATAACTGTTCCCTGAAGGAGAGGAGTGAGGCAGCACATAATAGGGATATTTAGCCCACACGCTCATGTGTTGTACTGGGTGAATTTTGTAGCTCAGAATGACAATATTAACTTGAGTTATGTGAAAATAAAGAAAAAAAACATGAAAAATATTTGTTTTCTTTTATTGAACAGTCAAACACTTTTTATTGGAAAATAAGCTTTTTAAATGGTTCATTCTTACAAAATGTCAACTTGAACTTCAGTTTTTTTGCACAGACTGCCTCGTGTTATCTTTAAACACAGTGATTGCAAGTCTGTTCGGATTCTTTCCTGTTTGTTCATTGACAAACTCTTGTTTTGCTCTCCTGTTCTTTCTCAGAACAGTAAACGCACACACCAGTTAATCTGCTCTCCCACTTATTGATGTGACCATTCCTAGATAAATTGACAGATGTTTGAAATCTTTTTTAAATCCCTCTCTATAATCAACAGCATCCACAACCTTTTTTGTCACGGCCTTGGATTTTGGCACAAAGACACCACACACTGAGCACTGGAGCTTTTATGTCAGAGGCTTTTAAATACAACATGTCCCATTTGTCAGATTCATATAGGAGCGTACTTACTTTTATTCACTGTTTCGGAGGATCCGTTTTTTGTCCCTTTAAATATATGAAAAAAGTTTGGAATTTCCATTGGATCGTTTTACGTGCAGGAAATTTTCCAACACTTACCTAAAACAATTCTGAAACCCTTTTTGTTTTTCATTTTTCTTATGTTCAACTTATCCTGAAGTTGTGTTATCATTGCACTGTGACCACGTTGTGTGTGTGTGTGTGTGTGTGTGTGTGTACCACTTTAGACCTTTGGACATACTCTTCAAAGGAAAGACACCGTGTAGTTTAACACTACATTCCTGTTTCATTTCTCACTGAGATTGATCATGATCGTACCAGTGAAAGCTCCAGTTTCAGTGAGCATGATTGGCCCTCCCTCTAACCCTCTGCCATCCACCAGTCAGACTTGGTTCCCAGAATGAGCCAGTGAAAGGAATGATAGGAGGGTGGGAGGACACTATTTATCCTCAGTAAGCATGCTGCATGTCAAATGGCCTTGCTCAGAGATTTACAGGCTCATGTTGGGGTCAATCCTCTGTCTTCGTGCGGTTCAGGCCTCGACTCCTTTCGCTCTTGTTAACTGTCTGTGGGGGAGGCAGAGGTCCCTGAGACCCCTTTAAATCTAACTACTGTCCAATATTAACTGCAGCGCAAACAGAACAGTGGTAAACAAATGGCAGAGTAAACACACTCCCAAGGCCTAGAAGACAAACATAGGCAGATATGTTCACTGCACACATTTAAAGTACGGTAAAATGGTTAAATACAAGGAATAGGATTAGGTTAATCTAGATTAAAACTTTCATAAACTTCAAAAACAGTATTTAGTCCATGAAATGCTTATAAAAACCCTTTCATGGTTTATTTTCTTTGCTAATCAAACCTCCTCATGCACACAGAGACAGAAAATGAGTGTTGAATCGCTCTGCCTCTGCCCATGAGGGTTAAGGTCACCATCTTTCCCCATCATCCCTGCTGTCTTCTGATCTATGAAGTCACAGCCAGGTCCAGCTGTTTGGATCACAGTCCCAGCCCTGGCCTTCCTGGGTGTCCCTACTTTCCCTTTTGTCTACCCCCCCGGGACACTTAAACCCTCCTCCAGCACTTCGTCCGCCACTGACGAAGAGCCTCAGCTGCACTCTTCCTCCCTGCTTTTTTAAAAATAGGCTGGAATATCAGACTGGACGGCCGAGAGACCTGAACGCATCCTGGGGATTGAGGAATGTCTCTTTACTTCCCAGATCCTTCATATCTGTGTGAATCATCCAAGTAATTGAGTGTGTTTATATCTGCGTCTGTGTGAAGACAGATCCTGAGTTGCTAGCTGGGGAGAGGATTTTCTGTCCAGATGAGAGAGTGGACTGAGCCCGAGATGAGCTTTTCAGCGGGGGGTTTTCTCTCCACCTCAGATGGTTTCTGCTCCACAGAGCAGCTCCAGTACTACGGTGAGTTCACAGTCGCAGTCGTGCTTCTCCTTTCTCTTCAGCTCCGTCTGCAGGTGTTTTTTTTTTCTCTTCCTTTTGGTGTTGCTTTGCCTTTGCCTTTGCCTTTCACTTCTACTTCTGTTTTTTTCTTTTTCTTTAAGCAGATCTGCACCCTCAGGTATATAATAATATTTACAAAAATTCAGCTGTTTTTGCCCAGTATAAGAAGCTCTGACTCTGCTGTTAGTGAACTGTTTGCATATGGAAGCAACACATTTGAATCAACACTTAAATGTATGCAAGTGACATCAGGAAAATGGTCATGTCTCGTGTGTTTTGTACGAAAGAATGGATTTCACTTGCAGAGCACGTCATTATTCTACACTTTAATGTCCGAGCAGATGATTTTTAGCTTTAACCTGTGCAGGACTTCTGCCTTCATTCCAACACAATGAATAAAGTCTAATTTATGGTGCTCCAAGAAATGCAAATATATCTTTCAGAAGCTCAAAAGGGGGCATGATTTGCCAGAGTCTGAGTCAGTGAATCTTGGGGCAATCTGCAGAACGCATTTACTGTGACATTTGTTCACTCACCTCACCTGTGCAAATGAAATGAAAAAGATGTGTTCAGAGAGAAAATGTGACTCCTTAGTATTTTATAAACTATCAAACTTACCTCAGTGCCAAACATACAATGCTTCTGCATCTATGTATTTGTAGAGTTTTACAGCCCCACCTTCTGGGAATACTCTGATAGAGATTATCTTTGCTTTTGGAGTGAGTACATTATCTCTGGAGTTGACTTCAAAATGAGACTTTGTAGATACTAAATGAAGAAACAACACATTCTTCTTACAAATATTTTTTTCTCCCTAAAGAGGGCCACTTTATTCTCATCATCGTTTTATTGTCTCGCATTGAGACACGAGTGTACTCTGACTGCCCTCTGTGTGCAACACATCCTCATCTCATTCACTCTGACAGTTGATGAATGTCTGCTAAGCTTTTATTTACAGCCTTTGAGAACTCAGTGACATGGAAAAGACGGTTCTTGAGGAGGTTCAGCCGGCTCGCTGCAATTGCTGCACGCAGGGAGGGGGGGGAGCTGAGCGTGCATCAGAGGATCTATTTATATTGACTTGTATCATCAACATATTCTCCCTGTTGTTGGAGGGGGAGCCATGGGGGGTAGTTTGCTGGTGTCGTTTGGCTCCCTAGCGTGCGTGGGATGGAAGGGAGGCTGAGGAGTGTTTAGACAGCGTTCAAATGGTTTACAAACAGTGCGAACCACGGCTCTGTCACACGCCGAGAAAGCAAGGACCCCCCCTCCCCTCTAACCCATTGCCAGCATAGTCTGGTAACGACAGGAAACATCTGGACACGGAACCAAAGACTGGAGAGACTGATCAGAGCAGAAACATCAGTCCAACAGTGGTTTTCTACATGTCCAATCTTCAGAAATGACAAAGTAGATCCTCAGCAACCTGCAGGATTACTGAGGCTTCATATTTAGTTAAAGGTTACTTTGCATTATGTTATGGAGGGACATTTAAGTCAATCAAATGGGAGATTTGGTGCATGGTAACGGTTAGGTTTTACATTATAAGATTAAAAACGATTCAAATATCTGAAGCTCGCAGATGCCTCTCCATCCGTTTCCGAGTCAGACAGGGCCAAACTGAAATTTATTGGTCTATTTTAAAAGGCTCACCAAAATAACAGTAATACAATTTACTAAAGCATTTACTAATTTTGCACATATAACTGAATTTACTCATGAAGGAAAGTTCTGCCCAGGTGGTTTCACCTGCACGACAAAGTGGGTTTCAGGGTATTTACATTTACAATAAAAGGCCCTCATTCTTTTAGGCTTCACTCAAATGAACAATCTAATTCATGATGTGTTAATTAGTGAGCTTCAGAAGGACTGGTTGGTGTTTTTCCTCAGATCATTATTTTCAAATTGTCAAGGACCCAACCCGCTGTTTCTCACTCATCCAGTGTTTGAGCAAACAAGTTTTATGTGGGACTTATGTTATGAGAAACGGTCTGGATAAGAGATCCCATAAGGGTCAGTCAACAGATTCCATATTGGCCCTCTGCTAACTGCACACATTGGTTATACTCAGGTACATTGACAATGTATTATCATGAACCCAAAAGGGGCTTTTTATCTGGATCCCATTTGGGTCAGCCGTATGGGTGAATCCAGGTGGGCTCCCTGTAAGCTGGATCGCTAATGGCATACGTGTGCATGGGGTAACGGCATCAAAATCACAAATTATTTGTATAGCTGCCTCGAGATGACAAAGCTGATTTACTTGTGAAAAGGAGTTCATTTATCTCGCTGTTCATGAAAATACAATTTATTATTTCCAATATCACTGAGGTTAAATCAAGAACTTAAACATAAATGTCTGGTTTCTTTCCTGATGCGTGATTTCACCTTTTCTTTAAAAAAACATATACAATAAGGTTGACCAAAACCCACTTATCTGCGTCAGCCAGCTGTTTGACATCAGACTTTTTATTCTTTTAATCTTAAACCAGCTGCTACAGTTGTCAACACTCCTGATGAGACAATCGTATGAAGTGACCTGTTTGTCTTTAGATTACAAAATTGTCAATTTGTGACAACAAGAAAACGAGCTTTGTTACGCTGAGATAACAAGATAGATTAACTCGTTATCATATCTTCTGTGCCTCCATGCTAAGACAGTCCACACTGTGGAAAAGCAAGCAAGCAAAAATTTGACAGTTTCAAATGTCCTCAATACAGATTGTTTACATTTTCGGATTGATGTTACCACCCTTTATTTTCATGAAACACAATTCCCCCTTAAATTCCCATCTTCAACTGAGACTCCTGACAATTGGGTTGGTTCTGTTTAATCAGTGCATGACAAGTCCCACAGCGGCCTCAGTCTTTCTGGTCCAGCTGTACTTTCATAGGCTGCCAGTGGCCACACATGTTTTCTCAGCGGAGACGGGACTTTGCAAAACACAAGCTGCTGCTGACCCACACTCCGAGATGATTCAGGCCGCCCCAACGCTGAGCGGCCATTAGAGACTGAATGGAGGATCCAGGAAAAGGGGATAAAAAAAAAATCATAAAGGGCACCGGGAGTTCTCAGCTGCATCCTGTTTCAGCAGTCTGAACAAGTTCACAAGTTCTCACCCTCATCGTTTTTATTGCATCCCTTAAGAGCCCTTAAGTCAAACGAGTCACGTAAAATCGCAGTCCTGTGATGCTCTTTGACTTTGACCAGCGTCATCGGGTGTCTTCAAATGTTCAGCTTGGTTCCGGTCACGCTTGTTGCAATCAGTCCAACTCTTTTGTTTCATTTGAGGCTTAAATACGTGTGAAACATTTTCACACAGATGCAAAACAACATGACACAGTTGTTCGCTCATCAGGTTTGTAACCTCCAACACAACAGTTGGTCAGGACTGTCATCATTCTCTTCCAGACATGCTGGCTGACCCTCTGGGATATCCCCTGCAGGACCATGACTTCCAGCTGCTCCCTTACAGTCAACAGCAGTACATCCCTGCCAACCTGCCCTTCTCCCTCTACGGCT
This sequence comes from Odontesthes bonariensis, assembly GCF_027942865.1. Taxonomy (NCBI): domain Eukaryota; kingdom Metazoa; phylum Chordata; class Actinopteri; order Atheriniformes; family Atherinopsidae; genus Odontesthes; species Odontesthes bonariensis. Next base: position 11,408,114 of record NC_134515.1, on the reverse strand, counting down.
CCCCTCCTTCCTCCACCCCCTCTCCTTCCTCTTCCTCTTCGTCCTCTCAGCTCTGCCATCCTCCATATCAGTACAGCCCTCACTGCCTGGAGGCTCCCTGTGATGCCACCCCGGAGCCCCTCTGTGTGGGCCTATCGCAGGGGCTCGGAGCAGCAGGGCTGCCCCTAGGGCGGAGGTTGCGGATGGGCTCAGGGGGGAAGGGCAGAGGTCAGGACGAGCTGTGTGTGGTGTGTGGAGATAAAGCATCAGGGTATCACTACAATGCCCTCACCTGCGAGGGATGTAAAGGTATCTGTTTGATCACGTGTGTTTTTTTTTTTATGTCTGTTGATGTACTTTTAAGTTACAGCTGATTGTTCTTTTCTTTTTCACTGCAGGCTTTTTCAGGCGCAGTGTGACTAAAAAGGCTGTGTATCACTGTAAGAGCGGCGGCGGCTGTGAGATGGACATGTACATGAGGAGGAAGTGCCAAGACTGTCGGCTGAGAAAGTGTCGCGCTGTAGGAATGCTGGCCGAGTGTAAGAGACATCTGGTTCAAATACATGAAACGAACTGTGGAACATGATGTAACCGGAGAAGCCATTTGCACATCTAAAATGATACATGTGCTGGAAAAGTATATATTCTTTCCTCCCAGGCCTTCTGACCGAGGTGCAGTGCCAGTCCAAACGATTGAGGAAAGGAGGAAAGGGAAGAGTGCCGGAGGAAGAGGAGAACACAGACAGCAGGAGAGTCAGCTCCACCAGCAGGTTACCCGGACAGGTATGACACATCTGGATTCAGCATTTCAGCTGAACTATAAGGATTTCTGTGGCCAACATGAAGGATGGTTGATCAGATTGTCATATGAGTTTTTAAAAAAAAAAATTCTAAGAAGAGTGTGATCTCATTCTGTCATATTGAAATATAAATATTTATATTTAGATATACCACAGTTATGGAAGATCTCCTAACAAAGTGCTTCTGGGCAAACAGCCAGACAAAAATGTATATTCTAGTCTAATCCTGACAAATCATTCCCAACCTTATGACACACAAGATCTGTGTCGACTGATATAGTATAGTATAATATTCCAGCCTGAGTATTTTGATGGTTAATCTTCATGCTGATGAGCCACTGTTGGTTGAACAGTGTTGATGACACATTTGATGCAGGTTGCTGAGTGTTTCTTTATTTGATATAAGTGGTTATTTGGTTAGATGAGTGGCTGGTTTATTTTTCAGGCTTTTTGGCAGGTGATTACATTGACTGAAAGGGCCAGAACACAGATGATTGCATGATGATTTATCAGACGTTTTGTTGATCTGGTGCACTAACAGTTAGATTTCATGGTTGCTAGTAGGATGTTTGGTGGTTTGAGCTGGTTAATTGGATGAAAGGGTGACCGGATGGTGCGAAGATGTGTATACTTACAGGCTCCTCATATTTATCTGCCATCTAATAGCTCTTGTCTGTCTTGTTGTTTTTTGCGGGGGGAACTGACATTTTTAATCTGGGACTAGTTTAAGCTTGTGCTCACTTCCATCTGCTCCAGGCTCTATCTGCAAGTTTAACTCGAGAACAGAAATTCATCGTGGACAGGATGGTGGAAGCTCATCGTCTCTACAGGGATCAGGACAGCAGCAGTTACATGGTGGGTCACTGTTTGGAAGCCACACAACTACAAAGCTCATTTTGTACAGTTTTTGTGTTGTCCTGATGTTGTATCTCCTGTGTCTGCGGGCAGATGTTTGAGTGGCCGTGTGCAGCAGAAGGGGAGGGCCCACCTGATGTTTTATCCCTACACCTACAAAGACTGCTGCAGTTTGCCAGAACAGTGCCGGGTAAGATGGATCAAACATCTATAATCTATTATTCTGGAGTGTTAAAAAAAAAGAAGAATAGAGGATGATTTAAGAGGGTAAATATTCAGATATTTCAAAGAGACCAGTGTTGAAATGAAGAAGCCTTTGTAAATGAGGCCCTACCAGCTGTTGTTTGTTTTCTAAATCTCAGATCATTTGGATTTTTAAAGCCAGAATTTACAGTTTAACAAACTCTTAGCAACCGTTTTATTAATCTTATTAGCTACTGAAACATTTAAGGAATTAGTCTCAATGTAATCGATCGTCTTTTGTCAAATCCCTCATGACAAGACCAAGTTATTACTGTGTGAGTCCAGCTCATAAAACTCTTCGACATCTCTGTCCTTACTCTTGTACTTGTGGCAGCGAGAGGACACACGTGGATTTGACTTGAATTTAGTGTGCGTTTAAAGGAAGGAACAAGTCACACGCAGATTAAGCCAAAAGGGCGTTAATATTTTTAGCATCATTTAGCAACTTGGGTCAAATGTTTTGGGTGGTCCTCCACAAGCCTCTCACAATAAGAGTCTGGGCCTCTGAATTGGTTAGAAGTTGCGTCGTCATACATGCCTCCTCAGTCACACACGCATTTGCAGTTCTGCCAACAAATATTTAAGGTGACTGCGGTCAAGCCTTTCCTCCTGTCATCTTTTAGCCACACATTTGGAAATGTGCCTCATTGGCCAGGTGGACTCATTTTTGTCTGAGATTTAACTTCCTGGCCTGTGTCTTGAGATGCTGCTTAAGTTTGAACAGAATATTCCCTTCTTATAACGACTTATATTAGGTTCCTTTTGCAGCATAGCAGCCCTGCAACATGGTGCTGCCACCATCGTTCTGTACCGTGAATAAACATTTCACATATGGTGAACTATAACGGTGCCAGTATAAGAAAAAACAAATAATCATGCTCCCCACACAGGTTTCGAACTCCTAGATTACTCAGACCAGAGCGCCCTCTTGTCCGTCTCTTCGCTGGAGGTCATGTTCCTGCTCTCAGCTCAGCAGTTCTCCTACAACCCAGCCAGCCCCAGCCCAGGTGAATAACCCACTCCGCTTCTTTCAGAATACCAACACATTAATATTTGATGCAGACTTGAAACAATACTTTATTCAATCAGCCCTGCAGCTTTTTAGCATGTCAACACACAGTTGGATCAGAAATGGAGACTCTAAAGAATACATCCAGAGCAGGACACTGGTCAGTTCAGGTGAGCTCCTCTATGCTCATTAGTCTTACAAGCTGTGGAATAAAATGCTTCAGTAAATTAATTAGCATTTCCCATATGGTGATACGAACAGGAAGCAGTGAGGATCTCCTCGGGCCAGTGCTCAACTTCCTCCGCAGCATGGCGGCGCTGCAGGTGACGGAGGCTGAATACGCTCTGCTTACTGCCACGGCTCTGCTCTGCTCAGGTCAGACCGGGAACCTCCAGTTTGTAAATGTTCTGTAGGAGATTATCCAATCCGGGTGAGCTCCTCTTCTGCAGTGTTGTGAACCTGTGCCTCTCTATCTCGCTCTCTGTGTGTCCCTGATACGCAGACCGGGCGTCCCTGCAGGCAGCCAGCTGTGTTGAAAAAATGCAGGAACTGATCCTGGACCTTATGTCCAAAGTGTGCGGGGCCCAGGCTGGAGCAGCACGAGGGGCACCACAGCGGCTGGGCCGCCTGCTCGGCAGACTGACGGAGCTACGGACCCTCCATCACAACTACCTCCTCCTGACAAGACAACAGCGCGGACACTGACTGAGAGGAGAGGCAGGAAATGACTGTCATCTTTGCGGAGCTGCGACGCCGTCTTCAACATGCAAGACCTCCATCTGTTTTTGATGGGACGTTGGATCAACAGGGTTGACTTTTTGGGAAAAACTGACACAAATCTTTTTCTAAAGTGACTTTAGTTTTAGTTATTATAGAACTTCAGCTTCTCAGATGTGCTTTTTCGACTTGCTGTAATTTGGTTGAGCTAAACACTTTTATAGGCCTTTTTATACTTGTTGTATACAGTTAAGGTACTTTCAGTACTTTTTACTTTGTTGAATGATGTTAAAATAAAGCAACAAGTGAATGTGCCATCTGAAGTTTTTTTGCTCACGTGGTTTCTGAGTGAACGATCTAAATATGAAATACAAGAATGACCTTACTATGGGCTTAGAGAAAAAACAAAACTCCCGGTAAGTACCCAAAATGTTCTTTTTTTATTTCCCAAAATGAGGAAATAACTGGTCAGACAAAATTAGGTGAGCAGGTAAAATATGACAGTACAAGCTGACAAAGGTGTACTTTTTCATCTGATAAAACGGGGCTCTGGATAATAAATAAAATAAACACGGATGGTGGTTGGTCTTGAGTAAAATCAACATAAAGCAAACGTGTGAAGTCATCTGTTAAAATATTGGCTGCATGTTTTTAAAACCTCACTTCATTTGTCTTAAATAAGATTTTATTCACAATTTAACCAATATAGTTTTATTTCTATAGTTCTGTCTTCCATAAATAAATTATTTCTCTCTGTATCAAAAAGAGAATTCAAATATAAAGAACAACGGCTCATTGTGTTGTATGCTGATAATACGAATAACACACACACACACACGCGCACACACACACACACACACACACACCACAATGAAATTACATTAGAGACGAGCTTAGTACACTGCAGCAAGTCAGGAATTATTTCATCTGCACAAGTATACACAGCCTCGCTTTGTCACTTGTGTGCTGATTGAAATACGCAATTTAAAACGGCAACATTAAATTAAAATGAGTTTGATAATACACATACATATGTACACAAAGTGTGCCATTAAAATATACAAGAGTCCTTTGCAAAAGATTTAAAAAAAACAAAAACTATTTTATAAAAGATGGCAGTGATCCATTCATCAGTCATCTGCAGTTCATATAAATGTCAAATCTCTATTCTGATAGTTTGATCCCTTGGCAGTAGCATTATACAAAATAGTGGGAATTCTTCTACATTTGATCCAGACACACAGATTTATGACATCCAGGTGGAGTAAGCAGACACCTTGAAACATCCCTGAATGGGGAATTTACGCTTACTGACTGCAGCAACGTGGGGCTTAAGGTAACTTCATTTGCACATCTTCAACAGCGAGAACAAAGGCAAACAGCGCTGCTCTGTGTGTCATACACTAGTGGTTTGTTAATGAACTACAGTCCGGGACTCAGTGCTGCCAGGGCAACCTCTACAGACCACAGTGTGAATACATATCCGCTTGGCAGCAGGACTCGGCCCACCTGCTGCGTTACAGGGGAGGAGAAGTGAACAGTGGCCGACTGTGGGCGCACGCCGGGCTCTCAGTCGCCCTCTACAGGTAGTTAGAGGCCACAAAGCAGTGGCTGTGGCTGACTCTGCTCTGGTGGATCATGGCACGGTCGTACGCCACCTGTACGGACTTGCGGATGCTGGACTTGCGGCCCTCCATGATGCGCAACTTGTCAGCTGTGTCATCTACACCCAGGGGGGTTACCTTGTCACGAGGAAGCCACTGCCTAGAATAGCAGTGGGAGAGATTTTGGATCAGCAGAGCAGAAGAACAAAAGCAAAGAACAAGAAAAAACTGAATGTGGTGAACTGAACACAGCACTCTGGGACGCCTTTCGACAAAACACCTGCTCCATCTCTGTTGCCTCAGTGTGGCCAAAGGAGCACTGCATAACATCTGAATAAGTGTGAAACTCACCATGTCCGCTTGTTGTCAAAGAAAAGCACCAGGTAGAGTCTCTCATTGGTCTCCTCCTGCCTCTGCTCCCCCAGACAGAGCACATCTTTGGGTGGGACCGGAATGGGCACACCGTTGTGAAGCAGGCCCTCCTCAGGCATCTCTGGGTCAATGATCTGAAAAAAAGGAACAGTCCAACAGGTTAGTTGAGGTAACAGGTAAGTTAGAGGTACACATTTGTTGACAGCTCAGATAGCAGCAACATTAGGTAAAATAAGTGAATACCAGAGCAGGGTAGGAGGGATATCCCCGACACTTGGCCCACACCAGGTCAAGAGGCTCCAGCTCCGTCTCATCCTCTGACATTTGGCTAACGTTGCCTTCAAGACAACAGAAGACACTCCAATAATCAATGTTCAAGAAAATTAACAGAACAAAAATAAATAAATAAATACAAAGCAACACAGTTTTAGATTAAATTAGAGCATAAAAGTAGGGAAAAGTACCAGTGTAATCTGAGTCTCCATTGACTATCTCAAGAAGAGGGATTTTGGACAGAGATGGTTTTCCGAGGCTTCGTTTGGGTGGTGAGCTACTGTAAAACAGTGCAGTGCATTGTCAATGACTGTCAGTTATTCACAAAACCAAATGAACAAGAAGAAAACAACAACAAACGCGTCTTACATTTCTTTGTGGAGGATCGGGCATGGACTGGACTCGGAATCGGATCCGCTGTCTTTGTGTCTGTCGAAGCCATTCGTCAGGCCTGAAATCAAAACGGAGAAATCACACATCGGCTCCAACTGAAATCATGTGAGCAGGAATAAAAAATAAAAAAAACAAAGAGGACATCTTAGCATCAGTTATCGCTGGACTTGTGTTCGTCACAATGACAGACGGCTTCATTATAGGGCTGACTGTTTTAGTTCGCTAAACTGAAGTGACATTTTCACTGAGCCAATCTATAGACAGCTAAACACACTTATTCCAAACAGCATTCAGTTTTTGATCACTTCAGCGTTTTGTGTAGTAATTTCTAAAGTATCTCTTGGGTGAGACACTTCAAACTTGGTTCAAAAATGTGTTTAATGCCAGTAACTAAGTGAAGCTTCTTACCACTTTCCAGTGTATGATTCAGTTTCTTGTCCAGCCCAGTATCTGAGCACATGTCTTTACTAGGGGTCCATAGTTCTTCAAGTGTGGGGGGTCCTGGGCTTTTCTGGGGGGTCTTTGAAGGAGTGGACAAAGGTGTGGAGGATGGGGTGCTCACTGTGGAATTGGGAGCTGTGGGGTTGTTACTTGTATTCTCGTCCTGCAGCCCCTTTCCATTCATCAAAGCGTTGTCTCTCTCCCTGAAAAGCTTAGCTCCATTTTTTGCTTTCCTAAACAACACAGAGGTCCGTCGTCCAACTCCTCCGGGGGTGGGCCGTGGGGGGACACTGAGCCCTGGCAGGCCGTTGGCCATCACCTGTCCTTCACTGTGCAAAGTGGGTGGCGGTGTAGCTGACCGCTCTTGTGCTTTAGTGCAATTAATGTTCTCCGTGGCGCTGTTTGAGAGGTCGCTGTCCATCTTGAGGCGCTTGCAGGGCCAGCTGGGGGACTCGGGCTCCCCTGTGATTGGCCGCAGGGTTGGAGGCTCCAGAAGTGCGTCCTCCCGTCGTGGAGGTGGAGCCGGTCCCGTAGGTTCCAATGTCGGGGGAGAAGTGGATTTGTGGTCTTCTGAAAGATGAACAGACAAAGAAAATTTAATATGACTCGTCATTTATTTCAAATGAACGTCTATTTTGTACGTAGTGTGATGTGGTGGTGTAGTAGTCACACTGGAAAATGGTGTCACTTCGTGATGATTTACGTTTCATTCTTACACACTAACCACAGCCCAAAAGGAGATGAGGAATTCAGCTAAATATAGAGCACCTTTTCAAGACAAGTGAATAAAAAAAAATGTTGCTCTCACAACTGTACACCAGCAGCATGGTAGCATGGCAGTTTGTTATGACTAAAGTCACAACCGCTCTGCTGTCGTCCTCTATGGAGGCAAAAGACTGTTTGACTGGCCTAGTCTGTAGTCAGACGTGGAATGATATGGCATGACTGTACATGGCCAATGGAGAGTGGTGAGTCCATGAGAGTGATGTACAGAGGAGGTGCAGACACAGAGTGCACTGGGAGAGAAGAGTTGTGAGGCAGCCATGGCTAACGAGACTCTGTGGGCCCCTACTTACTAGACTGGAGACAGTGGGGTGGTTGGGGTTGGTGCGTGGGGGGGACCCTGGCTCAATTACCTGAGGACAATGTTCCGTTAGCTCATGTTCACACTTGGTCTCATAGAAAAAAAAACGTGGCTTTTAAGGTTCATGCATTGGCAATTACATACTATTGACATGTCAGTGGACCCCGTCACCCACCTTTGTCTGAGGATGAAAGGCCGTTATCTGCCTTGGCATCTTTGTCGTCATCTTCCTCATCATCTTCATCCTCCTCCTCTTCCTTGAAATGTCCGTTGTGGGTGCTGTGGCGGGGGTTTTGACCCTGTTTGTAGCGGATGTTGTTGATCTCGCGGCGAAGAAGACGGATGCGTCGAGTTCGAGCGCCACTGCCTCGCATGGATGTCACGAAGTCCAGCTTGTCGAGCAACTCCTTCAGCTGTTCCTCCACCGTCATATGGATTCGGTTATCCGGATCCAGCACACTGTCAACTGAACACGGCAAGGAGTTGGCTTTAGTATGTGCATGTAATATGTAAAATAAGAAAAGACAATGCTACTGTAGAAGTGAGCCCCAAACAACTTTTACACAAGTTTGCCAGATATATACAATGTCAACAGGTGCAGCAACAAAGTATCCTCTCTACACATAAGTAAAGAAAAAATATAAAAATAAGTAAATTTATTTTTACCTTTATTGTTAAATGTACAAATCTGTTTATATTTAGTTTACTGATGTTTATTATTATTACTATTATTATTATTATTTACCCTACTCTTCATACTGTAGATTTGTATATTGCTAATGTTTATTTCTCTGATGTTTATTCTATACTGTAGATTTGTTTATAGCTGATGTTTATTCTATTCTATTTGCTTGTTTTTCCTTTAATTGTTTACATATCTTTTATACTGTACGCTGTTGCAACACAATAATTTCCCAAATTGGGATGAATAAAGTATTTATCTATCTATCTATCTAAAGTGGTACTAGAGTCAGAATATCAAGGACACCGATTTCCAAGTATCCATGAAATCTTGTTCCTATTTTTAGTACTTTTGTGTGCTTTCACCGGGTACTTTTTGTTTAAATGTTGTGTGCTGATGTTTGTTTGTAACTCATCTGTTATATTCTATGCTTGTTTGAAACAGGTCTCTCTTGAGAATGAGACTCAATGGTCTCAGTGACATTACAGATAAGAAAAAAAATTAAAAAGAAAATAAATAAACACACATCCAAAACAAATTTTGTGAGAAATGTGTTCACCCATCTGCTGTCTACATGCATAATACCACAGCTTCTTTAAAACAAACACTTCCAAACAGAGAGAGCTCTCACAGAAAAAAAAAACTGTTCCGCACGTTACAAAAACACAATTTGCTGAAATCTCAATAAAAGTGAAATATGCAAAAGAAGACAGACACGCCGAGAGACATGAAAACAGTTTACAGAAACACCGCTGTGACTTACCGTCGTCCCAGGTGCAAGCGTAGAAGTCTCTTTTCTGGGGTGACTCTACGAGATGCATGCCGGTGTCCAGGTCCAGGCCGGTGTTGGCGGATTGTCGTTGGGCATGACGCAGCACGGCGCCCCCTAAGTCTCGAAGACGCAGTGCTGCCCTGTGAAAGACTGTGTCTTTGGCATTGTAGAGGAGGCAGTTTGACACCATGAGATTGAAGTCCGCCTCAACATCAGCCACTGAGCGGTAGGTATGACTTTCAAGCTTGGAGCGCATAGCGGAGAAGTCCATTGGCTGGCTGATAAACTCCAGGTAGTCAGGAACCTGAGGACATGTTAAAACACACAAATGTATTCATGTGTAAATAACTGATGTTAAAAGAAAAGAAAAGAAAATCCTACTTATATCTAAATCAACACTGTATTAGTAGCTCTTTGAGCTATCATATTATATTGTCTGGCCACATATTTTTCGAGCCAACTTTAAGCCAAAATATGATCAACCAGAATGTATGGACAGGAGAAAAGGCAAAGCAAAGGTTAAACCGTGTATTTTTACATCCATCTTTATAGCATATTGTGGAGATGTGATTTGGGAGCTGTTATTTTTCTGGCCCCTGTTCCTGGAAGTGTCATAATGTTTTATAACTGTCAAGTCAGTTTTGGTCTAAAACAAATTTACAATTACTGAAAATAAACAATCATTCTCTTCCAGAAAGTTTTTATTTTAGACCTTTACTCCACAAAATGATGCATGTAAAGATCATAGCAAAGAGTTTCTATCTGCTCGTCTAAAGTCTCGAGTTGTGGGATTCTGCAGGGAAAGGCTGCTTGAACACTGTAGGGAGAAAGATTTGCTTTCCACTCAGTTTCTGTTTTTCTCATTTGAAAATGTGGATAACGCCCATTTAAATAATTGAGAATGGCTGAAGTGTTCCTGCTGCAACTTTGGCTGAACAATTCAACGTAGTTCGCTGACAACAGTGGTATCATGAGCCCAGCTGACAAAGCAAATGCTATAGCTGACCCATTTACAACACCAAAAATGCCTGGGGTACAACTTTGGTCCCCCATTGCATTATTTGTCTTCATACTGCATATTTTTTACACACACATTTGGGACAAAACCACATATAATTACAACTTCTGGTATTAGCGTTACATTCTTGAAGAAATATGTAAAGTGAATACAGAGTGGACATAATTCCACAGCCACAGAGCCCTCCCATAGAGTAAAACCTGGGTGCGAGTGCATCTGTAGTCAGTATGATAATGACAAATATAACAAATGTCTGACCTCCTTTATGTCAACTGGCAGGGCAAAAATCTGGGCTGTGTCCTTCTCCTGAAGCTGGTCCAGAGTGGAGCGAAGCAGCACAAACATCGGAGTCAGCTGCATCTCTAGAGCCGTCTGGTGAACGTTGACCTGCAATTTTAGGATTTACATGCAAGGTGAAGAAGATTAACTTTTTTTTTCCTTTTTAAAAAGCAGAACAACTAATAAATATGCTTTTAGGTTAAATGTCATCTTTGATGAGCTTTCTTGTTTCTTGTCTTGTTTTCGATTTGGGGATTGCTACTGAATGAATTTGTAATGGTGCTTTTCCATTACATAGTACCGAATGGTATGATAAGGCTTGGCTCACTATTTTTTAACCCTATTCACTAACCCCATGTAGTACTACCTGTACTACCGTAGCCAATAAATTACGGTGATGTGGAAACACTGCAGAGGCATGAACAACGTCTATACAGCAGCATACAACGACACACCTCCTTGTTCCATGCAGATGTATGAAAGTCTGGCAGATAGTTTGCAACATAAATGATGAATATCTCATCTGTGCACACAGATCACAAACTGCGTTTATTACTAATAAATACATGTCTATCAACTGCAAGTATGGATTTACAGATGGAGCTTTGTTTCTCTGCTGACAGGAGTTGAGCTCCGTGTCGGGTCGGGTCATTATGATCCCTTCCAAAAGACATTCAAACGCTTCTGAACTAAAAGCCTGTCACAAACCCATTCAGTGCAATAACTACTTTATACTCCTCTACAGTTCTCACTTGTAAAGTCATTTTGGTTAAATGCGCCTGCTAAATCAATGTAATGTAATTAACAGACGCACATGGCGAGGTCACACGTCTCAACTGTGATGCTGGCAAACAGAGGATACCACCCACAGTGATGAGATACTGTATGTAATGGAAGACGAAGCGAGTCGGTCTGTACTGCAACGTACCATGTAATAGAAAAACGCCATAATAGCCATCTGTTTGTTACGTGTAAATGAGAAAGGCGATCATCCAAATGTGTGAGAATCTCTGATTAAGTTGGAGAACAATTCAAAATTTGAAGTACATACTGTATATGTTTGTTCTAAACTAATTTGCATTACATACATTCAGATTTTTCTTTCAACATGTCAACGGTGAATGAACAAGCCTGAATATGAAACATTTCACCTTGTGAGCATGATTTATTCATATACTGTGTGTTACCTGCTCTCTTTTGAGCTTCTCTCTCTTGCGTATGAGCTCCACCAACAGCCTGGCTTTTTCAAGGTCATGTCGAAGCTTCTGCCAATATCTCAGTGCTTCTCTAGCCGCAGAAATCTTCTCATCCACCTCAGGCTACAAAGGACAACTCATGTCAGAAATATACCAAAGAGCTATAAATTTTTTATTTTATTTTAACAGTTGTTTTGCTTTATTGTAACCATTAGAAAAGCAATGCAGCCACAGATTTCAGACACTTTGGATTCGTTTCCTGGCCTGACCTGCTCTGTAGTCCTTTGGGTCTGAACGTTAGAGTGCAAACGCCGGACCAGCGGCACGCCGTTTCTCGACTGACGCTTTAGTAACCAGTAGTTATGCAGCCTCTGCATAAACTGGCTTTTCCTTTGGAGGAGGATTCCTTTGCAGATAATATTCAACCTGTGAAACAGAGAAAGACAAAAGTTTGTCTTACCGTCATCATAACTGACATTAATTAAGGTATCTCCCCAAGAGCTCTATCATAATTGTACACTCGTACTTTTAATTACAATTACAAAACAAAACTCAACAAAAATAATGTTTTAAGCAACTGAAGTTTCTCTTAGAAATATGATTATTTTATGAAAACCATATTTGTTAAAAGTAGGTGAAAAGAAAATATTTTCAAAATTTTCATATAACAACAGAACACAACGTTTTATCCAAAATAAACAGAACTTAACCTGCTTGTGGGTATCTGAGGCACTGTCACCTGAGGTGAACCAGTGTGTTGTGCTGTTGACTCTGTGTTCTTCTTCCTTTTCTTTTTATCCGTCTTGGCACCATCTTCAGACTTTCTGCCTTTTTTCGGTGTGGTTGGACCGTCTGTGTAGGCACTCCGCCCTCTGCTAGCTCTCCCTCTGCTGCCCACTACTCGTCCTTCAGTCTCATCGTCTGAACCAGTCTCTTGTCCCGGAGGAGAGTGGGCCTCACAGAAAGCCGTTTTTTTAACTGAGAACGTGGTGCCATTGATGTTTGTTTCCCGCACAGGATCAATTTTCATAAATAAGCCAGCACGTTGAGCACAAGTGACATGAAAAGCAGTGTAACAGTTGGCCTTGTGGCACTGAATAGATGCACCACGGCCCTTTTGCTTGCACAGGTAGCAAGTCAATTTCCAGCGTGCTGGGGGAATGTTATCAACCCCTTCCACTGGTTCCAGAAATACAGTGTTGGCAAAGCAAACTTCGGGGATCCATATTGCACAAACTACATGTGCCCACCGACCATCACTCGTTTGTTTGAAAGCTCCGCCCCGATTTGGACACAGAACACAGTCAACAGGTTTCTGAGGAGACTGAAGGCAGCAGCGGCACAGCCACTGACCTTCAGGAACGTAGGGCACCCCGTAACACTCCTGGTGCACAGCCAGGTTGCAGGAGTCACAGAAGAGGATGACATTGCTGTTGAGGCATTCGTCATCCAGGCACACGCAGCAGAAGGCATCATCATCAATAGTGCTTTGAGAAGGCGCCCGGCTGCGGGCTTCTCGGTATGCCTCCTCCTCCAACCGATCCACCAGCAGCTCAAAAGTGTCCGATGAGACAAACGAGAAACCCTCTGATGTCCGTCCAGCATTTACCATCTCCAGCCAAGCAGTGTCCTCTTCGTCCATGTCATATTCTGCTTCAGATTCCTTCTCCTCAGCTGAGCGTTCAATGTAGCGATAATATGCTGCAGGCAGTGGAGGCGCCTCAACTGGCATGAAGGTTTCCAGAATATGAAACTTGGGTTCAGGAAGAGTCATGTGGTGATAGTGTGATGTGTTAAGTTTTTCAGGTGACTGAGGATGAGAATTAGCACGGTGGTTCTTGGAAGGTTGTGGCAACTTGATAGAGGAGCGTTTGGAGTCTTTCCTGCGGCCTCTTGGTGTGACGGGTTTACGTGTTGTTTGGGTACTGCTGGTGGGAGAGGATGACTGCTCACTGTTCTCTTTGTTGCTATTGCACTCACTGATATCCTGAGCCATCATCTCATCTTCTGTGATGACCTCCAAAGGCTCCAGGATGGAAATGCGGTGAAGTCTACCATCCAGTTCCACCTCCACCACTTTCTGAGCCTGGGCATATGAAAGGGTTTCTCTGCTTGGAGATGCTTTAAGGCTGTAAGGGGACGGCGATCGCTGGCGGGCAACCCCGCGCCCGCCGGCTGTCCCATTGGATTTTTTTACATCTACGCCACCTCCTCCGGCCCCCTGGCCTTTCCGACGTGGCTTCCTCATAGGCCACTAGTCACACTTTCCAACCTGTTAGTTAAAATGAAATCAAATCAAGAAATTGTGGTGCCAGATTATTAATAAAGGTCAGTATAAAAAATAAAAATTAAAGTAAAGACATTTTCAATTTATATTGTTTATGTATTAATTCATACTGCTTGTCTTTATCATTAAAGAGAGGCAGAGGGGCAGTAACTATTTCTCATATTTCTCAATATTAGCTTGCTTTAATTGAGTTTTCCATGAAAAAAAATGCATTGACATCAGCAAGTAAAATGTGATGACTGTGCTGTAGCAACATCCAAACCTCAGACAAGAAAGGTTGAACCTCATAGCATGTTTAATCTAACAAATACACATTATTTGTTCATTACTTAAGTTTTATTAGTTAATATCGCTATTCTGCAGTGTAAACATTCCTTTACATAAGGAAATCAGACGTCTAGCAAGCCAAACAAGTGAAATTAATAAACTACTGTGCTGACAGCCATTTATCGGGCAAGCGATGCATAGCATCTACTATTAAAACACAAACGGACAGTAAAGTTAAACGAACAGCAGATTTTTCTCGACTTTTATCTCACAAACGGTTCGCAGGCAAAATCAGGGTTTGCTACATCGATGTGGTCCTATCCAATCAGCTTTCAGAAAAGTCTGGCTGATCCATCAGAGAGCCAATCAGCTTCTAGAATACCACAGTCTCAACAGATCACAGCCCTTATTTCAGGAGTAAAATGTCAGCCATATTTACACTTTTAAAACACTGTTAAAAGCTCTAAAGCGGTTAACAGCTTGACAGTCGATTAGAGAGGATGATTCAGTGTTTCACCGGTCAAGTCAGGATAGGAATGCCATGGTAATGTGACGGTCCTCTGGCATAAAGCACCGTGGAAAATAATTGATCAACTAGCCAGCCTGCTAACTTTAAAAGGTGGACAGTACTAACGTTAGCTGGTTTGTTATTTTTTAACGCTGACAATATAAATAAACCGCGTCGACATAAAACAGAGACAAAAGTTCATGACAACTCAACAGTAGAGGAAAGTAATAGGATAACAAATTTAAGATATCTTACCTATTATGGCAACTGACAGACAGGGGTACTCGACAGCCGGCGGTTTGAAGCCGCTTTTACAGTAATGGTTGCCTCACTTGCTATACTTTCGAAGCTAATAGCTACCGTTTGCCTGCCACAGTTTGCTGATACAACCTGTATATTTTGCCATCATAAAACGCTTCCCTTTTCTTCACGACACGGTATTTAAGAGGCCAGAAGTCATTCCTAAAGGCACACAGAAAAGAATAATAATATATCTGCAGTATTAACCTGAGAGACAGCTTATATTGAGAGGAGGAATACTAGCCTCTTTCGGCTAGTTGGCTAGCTGTTTGCAGTCTTTCAGTATGTGCTAAACCAATTCCAGCCAAAGTAAAAGCATAGAACTTCCGGATGCATATCTATAAAATAATGTCATTTTGCGACAGCTACTACAGCTCAAATTAAGCTTATTTAAAAAGGGACCGAAAATTATTACAAACCAGATGCATTTGATTTTCCTGATAACATTTTTTTTCAGATTATTGGTTATATTTCAGAATATAAAGCACATAAAAATTGACAAAGTCCCATGGCTCAACAACTTCACTATGTCAATATTCCTGCAATATCTATGAAAATAATATGACAATAGTACTACAAATAGAAATTGCACTCAAATTCATCTTTAACTTTTTGTGTTTTGAGCGAGTTACTCTCAGAATAGAAGTAGCCTCAAGTCTGTAATTTTAATTGTAAAGAAGTGCACAGAATGAAAATATAACTGAAAGTTATGAGCTATTAAACAAGCTCTAAGACTTTCCATTAACAGAACATCAATTGAAGTAATATTATGTGGATATAAAATGAACGTATTAATAATTGCAATACTAATTAAAATTGTACATTTAAAATATTTTTAAAGTTGTTTTTGTTCTTCCCATAGATATTTACTTTACAAGTCATCTATTTATTTTACATGTTAGTCAGTTAGAATGTTGTTTCATGTATACATATGCATACAGCGGGACTTTTACTTTGATGGCGGGTTACCTCACTTCCGCTTTATGGTAGTCTGCAGGCTACCTTGATGACACCAGATTGGTAAAAGTTCAGCCTGCCCAGAGCCTGCCCCCTTGACGTCACCAGAGCATGATTTTCGCGCGCAAGCCACTTAACAGGTTTCAAGCCTGATCACGGTCAGTGCACACGCGTGTCGCTTTTAATTAAAAAACAGCCCATTTAAATTAACACTGAGCGACGACATCTAGGTATATCTCACACAAGTCACGAAACATGTGCAAAAACATTTAGCTACTAAGAGAAGCCACTGGTGCTCATAATAGGAATTATAAATTAAAAAGGGTCTTAGGCATTTCCAGTACAGGAATGCATTTCAAACAAATGAGTTCTAGACTCTCATGAGTGATTGTACACAATGTAATATCATACAAGATACAGAAGTCTTTAAGTTAAGAAGCATATTTTTAGTTAATTAGGCAGTTCCCAGGGGAAGATCTGCTTTCACCATCACACACATCGTCATGGCACACATTCCAGCAGGCACTGGTTGCACATTCAAACCCTAGCTGCTCACCCTTTGAGGCCTCTGGCATTCATAGGCAAAAGCCAAACATGACAACCACACTCTGCATTTATTGACAACATGTTAGGATAAGATTTCTAACCACAGACTGACATCATTTTAATGATACAGTATGTGAGAGTGTTGCCAAAAAACAAAAAACATCATACACATCTGGTCTTGTTGTTTAATGAAAACAAATATTACAGTAATTCTTACAGGAAAACCTGCAGCACGTCGTCACAATTCATTTGCAATACGGTTCACACGTGGGGAATGTGTAACAATCTACGTTTCGCAAACAATTTCACATTACAAAAAAAAAAAAAAAAGGGATAGTTTTAAAATAATCACCTCTCAACACTGGTTTAAAATCTAAATACCTCAAAAGTGAAAGAAACAGTGTAAATCCAGGTCTAGAATATACATTGGCTGTGTGCTGAGTTGGTTGCAGCGTCAGGAGTCACATCAAATTCACCAGATCACGAAGACATAGTAAGAGTGTTTTTTCTCTTGGAGTCCCGCCGTGGGAATGGCACAAAGCTTTTCACCTCTTTGAAACATAACCCTGTGATAAAAAAAGGAGGAAACAGTTTGATTTGATTGTTTAAATAGAAAGCCATTACATTCATTTATAGAAACTGAAGAACCACAACAGATCGTGTGGCTGTGGAGACAAAAATGTAAAGTAGTAAAGCAAGTAACTAAAAAGTATGACAGAAATACTGTTTCAACATTTACATTATCCACTGCAAGACACACATTTGTGACTTATATTTGTTACTTTGTCATGTTTTCATAAAACATTGGGAAAAGCCTGATTAAAAAAAACCCACATCAATCCTGTGAGCTCTATCCAGTAGAGGGCAGTACATTAAAACAATGCCTTTTAAATACATGCTCAACACGTAATCGCACCTTTCTTACATTATGGCCACTTCATTCTACGACTGTTACTTACGCTTCCAATCATCCAGGGACATTGTGGCGTTGTCGTGGCTGTCATCGTACGGCGCAGGTTCAGGAAAGTCGTCTGGTTCCCGTAAGCTGTCAAAGTACGGATGCTCCAGAGCGAGTTCGGCTGTGGGCCTCTCATCTCCATCCAGGACCAGCATCTTTTCCAGAAGATCAATACCTGAAAATGGTCAGTGGTGCAGAAAGATGCAGCAATTTGATCAAAGATTTAAAAAAAAAAGAAGAAGCTATTTTTAAAAAGGCTAAGACTGAATAGAAGATTTTTATTGATGTTTGGCAGGTGGCAGGT
This sequence comes from Odontesthes bonariensis, assembly GCF_027942865.1. NCBI lineage: Eukaryota > Metazoa > Chordata > Actinopteri > Atheriniformes > Atherinopsidae > Odontesthes > Odontesthes bonariensis. The sequence continues at coordinate 11,390,270 of NC_134515.1, read as the reverse complement.
TGCCGCAGCCTCTTCAGCTGACAAAGATGAAACGGTGCTTGTAACAGTCATATCATGCACTTGTTTTCAACCAATTTATTGTCGCAGATTTTGACACAAAAAGATGCAAATAAGCCAGGCTGTTATGCCAAGAACATAAGACGTACCACAGAGGGAATTTATTCTGTTTTTTTAACCAACATGCTACCAAGTGTGTAGAAAAAGAGAAAAATCTCTTCTGACCAGCGTGCAGCAACAATAACATTCATCATTCTGAGTCAGAAAGCACGAAAACTGGCATGACATCCAAAATGAAACACACAACAAATCTCTGACCCCAATGGGTTGTGGTAAAGCAGTAGTTTGGACAGGAGGAGACCATCATTTCAAACAAAGTTGGGAAGAGAATATAGTTAAACTCACCATGTACACTGGCCCTGGGAAACAATGTTGAGAAGTCTTTTCTGGGATAGCGAGGGAGGGCTTTGACGTAATTTCTTGCCTGTTTCAGAGACACAAAAATAATAAATGTGCATAATAGAGAATAATATAGAATAGTTTGTGTATAGTCTCTGTAAATATGAACCAGGATTGTTTCATTTCCATACAGTTCAACAGATAAAAAAATCATTATGGCAAGTCACTAAACCTGTAAAAAAATATATATATATATCAGTGAAATAACCTTTATACTTGAGTTGATTGTTATATGTATATATATATATATGTATATCAGATTGTGAGTAAAGCTTATGTGTGGAAATTTGTCTTGATGTTCTTGTATTCTTGCCTTAGAAAATTTAAATACATTTAAGGATAATTTAAAACAAAAACTACCAATAAAAAGCAACTGCAGTGTTATTGATAAAATTCCACAGCTGGTCCTCCATTCAAAAATGACTATCAAAGATTTACATGAGAAAAAAACAAGATAAATCAACTGTGTATATGACTTGTCCCACATTTTTAAAAAAACCTATTTTATGACATAAAAGGGAGATTTCAATCTTTAGAAGGAGCTAAAATAACATTATAGAATTATCTTGTAAGTGCGGTACTAGAATCCAAGAATTTCCATTAAAATTCAGCCAATCGGGAAACATCTGTCAGGAATTTTGACAGTTTCTGTCAAATTGTACTTTCATGATTGCCTGGATCCAGACCCTTGATTCTGTAGACTCCACCGAGCTGACTGATACAGTTCAATATGATTTTTTTTATATAGAGACAATCTATTAAAAAAACAATTTTAGGAGACTTTACAAAGAAAGAAAACCAGTTTGTCTTCTTCAGCTTCTCTGAAAAAGAAGAAAATCCCCAAAGCACATAACAAAAACAACCCAATTAACAGCAGGGTAGAACTAAGACTGAGCCAATCAGCACCATGAATGCTCGTCAAGTGATGTCAATTTATGAGCCACAACAGGGCTGCTTTGCTTGCTTAGTTTAGGCACTCCTGAGGCATAGCTTTGCAACAACAAATGGAAAAACTAGTTGAACCTTGCTCCACCCCACTCTTAATACTCCAGTGAGGCAGGTATGCTGACATGGTTACACATCTGCGATGATTTAAAATCATGTTAAATTCAGCTGACATTGAATAAACTAGTGCTTTCCCCCAAGAAATCTGTTAACAGAATGCAATGTCTGCAGGTGAGATGGATTCTGCTTAATATCAGGCAGCTTTCAGGACATACCTGTATATTCATGGCCTACATTTACTGGAATTTCTCTTACCTCTGGAGTATCCAGCTTCTGTATGAACTCTGGTGCAGGGACTCCGGTCACTTTCATGATCTGAGTCAGCTGGTCCATGTCTGGTAGTGAAGGGGTTACAGTCAAGGATCTTTTTCAAAACCTGATTTAATAATTAAATGTCCACATAGGAGCAGTGGAAAATACGGTTTCCAGACAGGCTCATAAACAGAATAATGAAGGTAAAGGAAAGCCACAAAGTGACAGAGTGACAGTTTTATTTGCTGGTAGGCCTAATAAATCAGTAAAGTGCACCAGGTGCAAAATGTAATAACTATATTACAGTGAAGCAAAAGCAGCAATGGATTCTGCCTCAAGGAAATGTGTTGCTTTTTCCGCGTGTAATTTACCATAATTGCTTCTTGTGTTCCATTTTGTGCCCAATTTATTGCACTCACCATCAAATAAAAATGTCACTGTTTCAACAAGAGGCAATCAATATCCTTTATCACTACAAATGTTTGAAAAAGTAATATTTAAAACTCAATAAGAGTTATTAGGAAATCACAGTTTGTTTTCATCTACAGAAAGTCCTTATTTTACATTACGCAGGCTTAAAAATGGGCAAGCCACATGAAAGGATACAGTCTTTCCCTTTAAAAAGGGTTTTTCCATTGATCATTTCAGCCATGATACACCCTACAGACCAGATGTCCACTAGAAGAAACAACAAAAGAAAGAAACATCAGTGAGTGAGCCAAGCAGAACACACATCAGTGTTTTAAGTTTAGCCAAGGTCAGTAGAAATGAGGAAGATGGCCTTTCTACGCCACAGCTCAGTTCCTACTCACAACAGAGCTGAGTCTGTTCTGCTGTTAAAACCCGGGGAATATCTGGTGAGTAACATGATCTAGTGCAGGGTGTAAACCTGCTTTCTGTGCTGCATTATTCCTGAGGAAGCTGTTTACGAAATGAAAAACCACTATCTCCGACAGAAACATAAATCTCGGGAAAGTCAGACTTATTGCACTGACAATTTTTGTCATGGGAGTCTCAGCACTATCGGGCTGCTGTCAGACTTGTCTGTATCAACTGCTGAGAGAGAGTGAGGGTGGGGAAAAAAGATGTCGTTTCCAGATACCCATGAATCCTCAAAAGCGTTTTAGGAACTAGTGACAGGATTATAAAACTTGCTGATCCACAAAGTGCCAAACAAGCTCCTTCTAAAGCAACATGTTTTCACATGACAAACACCAACACATACAGCACCGAGGGGCCAACAACGAGGTAAACATATGTAATAGCTACAATTGTCTTGCCAGTCTGTGTGTAGTGCATCCAGTTCAGAATGACCTCAGGCGCCCGGTACCAACGGGTCACCACGTAGCCCGTCATCTCTGCGTCAGTGCTGCGGGCCAGCCCAAAATCCAGGATCTGTATCAGCACCATAGAACCTGATCACAATCTGGCTCATAAGCACTGCATGCGACAGACAGTTGTTTATATATTCAATAGACTGAGAAGGTGTTGATTTTTAAATGCAAGATGTACATACATGTATAGTTTTTCTTATGTTCAACATAATGTTACGTGTTTCTAAATGAAGAATTTTGAGCCATATTGACAAACACATATTCACACGTTTGCTGATTTTGCTGCAGAAGCTGCCCTATTATGCAAGTATTGAGTATACAAACCTTCAGTTCGCAGTCTTGATTGACAGCCAAGTTTCCAGGCTTAAGATCCTGTTAAAGACAATGAGCTGAGTGAGGGTTACTTAACACACAGAGTAATTAACAAGAGGTTTCATTTATTGGAGTGAAATTGAATGTGGTGGGGACAACAATGATGATGCTGGATCAGCTTCAGCTGTCAGTCCGTCTAATCTTCATTAATATGTAAAAGATACCTAAAACCTTTTTATAAAACCGTTGCAGTTTTTTTGATTCCCTTTCTCTCTCTTCTTAAAGGGACACTATGTAATAAATTAAAGGTGGGGTCTGAGATCTTGGAAAAACGGTTCCTGCAAGCTATATTTTTGAAAATACACAACCTTGCCTCTCCCTTCAGCCCACCCCTCGAAACCACGCCTTCAAAACACATGAACGAGTCACGAGTCTGTGAACGTGCAGGGGGGAGGGGGGAGGAGGGCTGATGGTTGATTGGCATGTCAGAATCCAATAGAAGTAACTCTCATCATTACTTCTATTGGTCGGACATTTCCTCTTGCTACACCCTCTACAGTGGACTAAAATATTATTTTTTTTTCCAAACATTTTATTTTAGTGGGTGCAATGGGGTCATGAGGAGGTTTTCAGACAATATGATAAAAAATGCTCCAGAAAACATCTCATACCCCACCTTTAAGTCATTTATTAGCGCAAATCAACATATTCATTCATAAATTAGTCCTCATTGGTGTAAAATTATCTCTGTCAAAAATCTCACTTATCCTCCTGAGTGAAGAATAACTTGTCTGTATCTACATAGAGCGGGCAAGCTCTATGGAGGCTGCCATGTTCTTCCGGTCTATGAAAAACGACGAAGTGCCGAGAGGGACAAAAAGCACTTTGAATCGCGTTTTCCCCAACGCCAGGCCTGCAAGCGGAAATGACGTCATTTTGACGTCACGTCCGCCGAATGGCTTATTACTGGCGCTAATGGTAAATAGATTTTATCTCGTAAATTATCCCACTAATTATGCATTTATTGTTACCAAACTTCTGCCGTAGTACACATAGGCTCTTAACTCACAAAACGAGGCATTAGAAAGTTTGTAAGTTTACCGGGAGTTTATTTAAAAGAACATCCAGATAGCAACTACACACTGCTGCTAACAATACCGCTGCGTCGACGTCACTTCCGGTAACTCCCGGAATATGATTTGCACACTAAAGGCTATGTCAACTTATGTTATCTGACATGTTATCTGTCATCTGTATTTATAGTGTTGTTGTATGTGTGTTATGTAATCCTTTGTACTGTGTGTCTTGATGTCTTTTTGTCTGTATGGACCTTGAGTCTGAAGCCATAGCTTCTTGAATCTTGACACATACCGCCTGCCGTAGTTCAAGAAGTTGCAGCGCACATTTGAAAACGCGAGGCGCTAAAGAGCAAATTCATTCGACTTTGCAAAATAAAATTGCACCACTAGATGGGGGACGAAATTACATAATGTCCCTTTAAACAAAGAGAGAGTTCCAGAAAAGGGAAGAGTCAGTCTGATACTAGTCTTCTGTACTCTCACCTATGCCTGGTTTTACTTTCTATACTCCACAAATACATTCACAAGTCTTGACACTGGAGCTTAAAGGAGTGGCCTAACATCTTGAGACATGCAGGAATACATCAGAGGAGTCAACTGATCCTACCTGTTGGGGCAGGATTTGATCCAACTTGTTAACAATGATTAATTAAATAAATATTCCTAAAGCACGGGAAGAAATGTGTGTCTGCAGTCTGACACAAGAAATGTATGAAGTACCTTAACATATACCTGTAAACTGTTTTTCTTAAAGTAAAAAAAATGCTCCCAAAATATTGTTTTTCTCTCAGCTCTGATGTCAGCTTTTAACAATCACATTCCAACTTGTACTCACCCTGTGGATGATTCCCGCCCTGTGAATGTACTGCAAAGGGAGAAACAGAGAAGGTCGCACACTTTTACTGCATATAAAATAAATTATGGCATTCTGTGTTCTTTATCAGACTGTTTGCATTATAGTTTAACACGCACATCTGGTTACTCGACAAATGTCTTTAACAACAGAAGCCACGAAGAGTTCGATCACTTTCACCTATATAATATTGCTGCTAATGCCTTTTTATTTTGGGGAAGCGCATTAATCAGTGTTTCCTTGCTTTTATACCACTGTATTTCTCAATAATCATGTTAAATCCAACAAAACTCTCTGTTTGAACTGACATATTTAATGATACTTCTCTCATGTAATTCTGGTGCTTGATGATGAAATTGAGTTAGGGAAAAAGTCTCACTCGAAGTCCACACAGCATCTGGTAGATGAGAAACTGGACTTTGTCTTCAGAGAGATGACCTCGCACCTTTGACAGGTCAGTGTACATGTATGGCATCACCAGATAGCTGAGAAAAAGTTGAAGAAGGACAGTGAGATGCCATGTTATTAACCAAATCGTGATAATGCCGTAAACCGTGTCTTCACATTTTCAATGAGGGGTAGGGGTGGGCGATATGTATCGTTTGCGAAATTATCGTGAATGTTGTTCTGACGATGAGTAATTTTGCAATATCGAGATATAGGCAAAAATAAATAAATAAATAAATAAATAAATTTTTTTTTTTTTTTTTTCAATCGCCAAAAATCAATAAAGTGCGGCGCCAGTGGTCCTCTGCCCTTACCACAGCGCCACGCCCTGCTTTGAACGCTCTAATTTTTTCAAAGTAAACGCTTCGGACCCCGCGGGACATTCAGCTAAGAGCATCGAGGGGGCGCCGAGAGGCAGCGGCTGGGACAGACGGTAGCTCGCCTCGCGGCGGGCTGTCAGCTCGATCCCGAGATCCAACAACGAGCTTTTTAACTGCAGCAACTTTAAGATACGCTATTGGAGCTAGAATTACCGCGGCTGCTGGCAACAGACTTGCCCTTCAATTGATCCTCGTTAAAGGATTTAAAGTGTCCTGTATTGTTATTTTTCGTCACTACCTCCCCGAGTCGGGAGTGGGTAATTTGCGCGCCTGCTGCCTTCCTTGGATGTGGTAGCCGTTTCTCAGGCTCCCTCTCCGGAGGGAGAAGTAGCCTGAGAAACGGCTCGAGGTTATCAGTCACCAAAGCGGCCGGGGCACCCCGAGAGGCACCCCGCATGGGTTTTGGGTCTAATAAATGCACGCATCCCCGAAGGTCAGCGCTCGTTTTGCATGTATTAGCTCTAGAATTGCCACAGTTATCCAAGTAACGGTAGAGCGATCAAAGGAACCATAACTGATTTAATGAGCCATTCGCAGTTTCACTGTACCGGCCGTGTGTGCTTAGACTTGCATGCTTGTGTTCATTTTATTGTGATCTTAACGCAAGTTTTAATTTTTTTTTTAAATATCGTCAAAATATCTTTATCGTGAAAATCCTAAAAAATATCGAGATATTTTTTTTTGCCCATATCGCCCACCCCTAATGAGGGGTTTGGGGTCTTTCTGTGTGTTAAAAGTAAAACTCTCAATACACGGTTATCATTCGCTTTACTGGAGGCTCCTGAGGAGCAGCCACAAATTTGCAGTTTAATGTTTTCATGTAGCCCACTAAGCCTAGTTAGAAAAATAATCAGTTAATCTGAAAATAAACTCAATAAGAATATTTGTCCATATTACAGTTTAAAGTAGAACTATTCTGTATTATCAAATAGGAAATGTTATCTTGTGCACTTTATTAGTAAGCATAAATATTCCCAGAGTGCGGGAACATTTTCTGAAAAATGTGCATGAAAATAATCAGAATTTGGCTAAATCATTACCTTTGATTGTACACCCTCAACCCCTAGGCTTTAAAGGTGACATATTTTATTCTTTTTTTTAACAATTTGAGACAATTTTCTTTCTTTGCTCAAAATACCAGTTGGTTTAAGCACAGTGGCTTGTCTCAACCCTGTTTTCACAGCTGTCTGTTAAGAGTCTGTTTGGAAAGGTGGAGACTTAGCAAGTGCTCAACCAAGTGTTGGACTAAGTTATGTAAAAAATCTGACAAAAAGAGGTTGTCGCACATGCATAGTCTTTACGTTAACATTACCCTCAAATATATCTTTCCTTCTGGGCTCTTATGTCTTCTGAGGCTGGTGGTAGATGTAAGATTCATGGTCCTCGGTACAGCTGACAAAGAGAACATTTCCACCAGAAGCTGGCTTCATCGGTCTAGCAGTGTGGGGCTCAGAGACAGAGGCTTAGTGAACTTGACGAGTGATGTAATTTTAAAATGAAAATCAGAACGGCTCATTAAATCAGGACCTTTTTAAACAAAGGGGTACTAAAAAGATGCCAGGGTTGTGTTTTTGGGGAGTTTTATATTTGCTGGTTAAAGACACCAAAAGATACGCTCCCAAGAGCAGAAAAAAGAGATTTTTTTCCATAATAAGTCTCCTTTAAGTTTAAAACAATGCAAATTTGATTGGGTTTAAACGACAGATACATGCATATGTTGCGTTTTTGTCTTTTAATGAAGTGATTCATCCTTATCCGTTCGTGGCTGTTAGTCATTGCTTAGGCCTCAATTCCAGTTAAGGTACATAACACTACCGTTCGAGAAATATTTGAGAAAACAGTTTGGGAGAATGCTTTTTCGCTGGCATGCCGATACCTTTCCTAAAAAGCAAAACACCAAATACTTTTCCAAACTCCTCAATTGCTGTGGTATGATGTTACAGCTTGTAAAACAAAACAAAACAAAACAATATGCTCAAACATGAAGAGAATGTATGTCAGATAAAATTTTATTTTGCCTGGTCGCCACAAACGGGCAAAAGCCTGTTTTGCGTAGCCTCTGCAGAAAGTATTTTTTACAGGTGTGTCCTTGAAGACAATCATAAGTGCTGAATGTTTACCTGTGCTGGAGGGGTTTGCTAATATGTCAAAAATACTCACAAGTCTTGGAAGTCATCCAGGCCTGAAGCAGGTGTAAACACATCCAAAAGACCTATTACCTACATGGAATGAGACAGAGGGCGACAGACAACATAATGTTGGAGACACAGGAACAAACCAGCGTTTGCATCATCTCAAAAATGAACAATAAAGTGATTTCAAGACCATAAACACCATGTAAAACCTACAATCTGTTGAAAGATGCAGGAGAGGTATTGGGCTCAATTGACTCACATTTTCATGCTTCATGTGTTTGAGTAGTCGGAGCTCTCGATAGGCCCTCTTTGCAAAGATCTCTGACTGGAAGGGCCTGTGCAGCTTCTTGATGGCCACCTTCTCGTTAGTCTTCTCATTTATTACTGAGCTGTGGTAAAAGATGAAAGATCATCAGCTTAGTTGCAAGTCTACATGTGCCTTCTAGTTTCATTATGATTTCACTCCAAGTCTGTCGGTCACATTACATTGTGGGGCTTTTTTGTCACTTATATAAAGTCATGTAAAATAGTAAGTACACTGTCTTTCAGTTGAAAGGATTTAATTAGCAGGACATAAAAATAATAATAATCTAGTACTTATCAGACCTGTAAATGAAGTGAATAAAGTGAGAGATGAACAACAACATGACATCTTACACCCTGTTATTATCTATTTGACACAAAGTAAACCATAAACCACCACATCATCTAATCAGGCTGAGGTCTGAACCTTTTACTGCACCACTGCAACACCTTGATTCTTTCCTATTTAAAACATTCTGTTGTAGATCTGCTGCTGTGTTTGGGATCATTTCCTGCTGCATGACCCACTTTCAGACAATCTTTAGTTGTCAGACAAATGCTCTCACATCTGACAGCAGAATACTTTGGAATACAGAGGAGTTCATGGTGGACTCAATGACTGCAAGGTGTCCAGGTCCTGTGGCTGAAAAACAAGCCCAAATCATCAGCCCTCCACCACTGTGCTTGACAGTTGGTATGAGGAATTTCTGCTGATATGCTGTGTTTGGTTTCCGTCAGACATGTTACTGTAAATTATGACCAAATCTCCACTTGGGTCTTGTTGGAGAAATTAATAGTGTGGCATTAAATGGATACGTTTAAGTTACATGAACAGATTTTTGACGTTTAGGACAGGACATCATCAATAAAACATCATTAGAGACTTTAGGAATATTACCAGAAGTACTCTTTTGTAAATCATTGTACGTTGTCGTGTGAAAATGAACAATCTTTTTATATCCATTTCTATATTCTCTTCAGATACCCTGCCATTATCACACCCTTTTTTTCTGGATAACAAAGTCTGATTCTGGCTTTCAAGTGTTCAAGTGTGCACATACTTGCTAATATACAATTATCTAATGCCTCTGACATATTTAATAGCTCAAGCACATTATAGGGTATTTCAGTTATTAAGCATGGCTTTCCTTTAAAGTTATCATAAACTGTTAGTTACAAAGTACTGTGCTCACCACATGCACTAATTTACAGAGGAGAAAATACAATGCTCTTCCATAAACATCACTATATATAATACAAAATTAAAGTGTTGTTGTCTGAATACCCAGCAAGTCTTCCCCTTAATTAAAAAGATATTTCCAAAATCTCAGAGCCTGAATACGATGTATGTACCCAACCACAAACTTACATTAAGAAAGCCAACACCATGTGAATCATTTATGGAAGATTACTGTAACAAAGCAAAGCCTTGTAAAAAATCTACAACAGGCCACAAAAGTAAACTGTGTGGCTTGTCCAAAACTGTCAAACATTTTAATTCCTTTCATGAATTTTCTGAAGGCCTAGGAAATGTAATTCTATAATCCCATGCTTTTCCAGGCCGCCTAAGACTCTGAAAACATCATGGTAAAGCAGCAGAATACATAAAAACTTTGATTTTGCTCATAAAGTGAACCGAATAAACGACAATGGCATATCTTATTCAACACTGATGATGACTGACCCCAGCAGGCTGAGGCGTTCATCTTATGGCTTTATGTGCCTTTAAATATACGTAGAATATGTCACATCTACAGTGATTATAATATAGCCCCATCTCCTCCATCGTTGTACAGTGAAATACATATATGGCTGAAAGGCACGTGTTATGGTATATGTGCTAAGACAAGCTGGTAGGATGTGGTGAAAGATGCCAAATTCTTTAAATGTTCTTTCTCGGCTATGTCATCAGTGTTGACACCGTGTTGGTGTACAGGATATCGCCCAGGCCCACCAAAGACTGCATGCAGCCAGTGTAGCTGACGTTCACGACTGCTGGGCTCAGATAAAACACCATTTGCATACAGTACAGTCCCAACCACCACACGCACGTCATGCCGCGCGCAGTAAATGATAAGTCACTCACCACACCGAGCCGTACGCCCCGGTGCCTATCTGTTTGAGCCGCGTATATTTCTCCGGGACTTCCCACACCGTGCTGTTGATTTCCTCACGGGAGAAATGTCCCTGTGCCTCCATGATGAAGAGGAACAGGCGAAGCTACAGAAAACTTCTCCCTCCCACAGTTCGCCTGTCACTTGCTCAGACAGCAAAGCAAAACAGTTTTCAAGTGCGACACGCTACTTCCACTTCCGGTAACGGTTTTCACAATATTCTCCAGTTGATGAAAAATGGTGACTTTTGTGTTTACCCTCCAGGCTTTTACGTTTATAGTGGTTTATTAAAAACATTTTCGCTTTATTTTTTTTTGTTTTACATTAATAAATATCAAACCGTTAAAAAAAAGATGTACTTAAACTGAAGCTTTAATTTGAAAAGAAACAACACAATTTCCGGTCGAAGGCTGAATTTAAACAGTCCCTCAATGGCAAAAGATTAGTTTTTTTAAGCCTAAAGGACAATTTAACATGTGGCCACAATTCTCAAGAAAGTATTTCACCACAAACAATCACGTTTACCATGTTGAAAATAACCAATCATGCTCAAATCATGAGATCTCCTGTGAGAACTATCTGACGGCTTGCTTGCTGAAACATACATGACATGATTTTCTCCCACCCACACATAGTAGGTGTTACTTGTCATGAATAATTGCCGTATATTGCCAGAAATGTATGAATCATGTCGGCCTACAACAGGATATTCACACTTACAGAGATGTAAGCCTGGAGATTTTGACTTTGTACACATACAGTGTGGGTTTAATATCAAATTGACAACTAAGAATCTAAATCTATTAAAGTTCACAGCAGTCAGAGTGATCTTGAACCCTAATGCTTAAGAATATAAATTTAAAAAGAAAAAAATTCAAATTTCTTTAAATTCCTAAATTGTAACGAGTGAACATCCACTGAGGACCACTGGCAGTCTCAGTCTCATTTTAGGCAGTTTTAGGCAAATTTTAGGCATTTTAGGCAAATTTGTCAACAAGACAACTACGGAGAGGATGACGACGACGATGAAGATGAGGATGAGGAGGAGGAGGAGGACGAAGATGAAGAGGAGGAAGACGAAGAGGAAACGACTTCAGAATCCCTGGCTCAGCTTAAGTTAGACGAGACTGCTGCCTAAAATGAGACTGAGACTGCCAGTGGTCCTCAGTGGATGTTCACTCGTTACAATTTAGGAATTTAAAGAAATTTGAATTTTTTTCTTTTTAAATTTAAATCAACAGGAAAACAGCATATACTCATGCACCTACTTTGATAGGTGAGGACTCATAGGACTTGTGTAAACTTGTTAGACTCTGTGGGTGTTGTGAGCAGGCAGAAACTACAATTTGAACGACTGAGCTGCTTAAAGATGAAACGTTTCAGACTTTCTGTGTGTCTCATTGCAGACTGAATCAAAAGTAATGTTATCAAGTATAAAGTATCAAAAAGTAGTTCAATTCGGCAGGAAAAGGCAAGCAAACACAAAGGTGCACAAATAGTGCAAAGAAAGTGTAATCAAGCTAACTGATTACATGGTAAAAAAGAAATAATGTGAACAATGTTCTGACACATCTGTCATTCATGTAATGGGGGCAGTGTTTAAAGTAAAAATGGTTGATGTGGCTGTTTTTAAGAAGGTTTCTTTTTTCTGATGGTACAAAATTAAATTCTATATCCGAGGGTTGAAAGCATTATGGATCAATACTGGTGACTCAGCCTTTGCTTTGCAAGCTGCTGAACTTTTGTGCTCTCAAAACCCACTTTACAGGCTCTGCCTCGGGAGTGAAAAAACCAACGTGGGTTTCAAAACCTAACCTACAACACTCTGTTTAGTCAGGTAATGTTGGAAAGTAAAGTGTAGCGAGGGATTAAACATAATAAATAAATGAAATGGACTAGTTTTTCTCCCAATATGTACTTACCAAACAAAAAAATATATAGACTATTGATGACATAAATCAATGATAGCTTGTCTGAACACAACCTGAACTCTTTCCTTTGCCATTGAACATTACAATTTCCACTTAAAAAAAAAAACTAACAAAAAAACAAACAGCATATATGTTTTTTAATCTCTCTTGCTCTGGTGTACTCTGTGCTTTTGGTGAGGTCCACATGGCTGTACCTTGCAGAGGTGTGTCACCCATTTGTTACACTGACAACACTTACTCTGCAACTCTGTGTTATTTGTAAAACTCCAGGGAAGGAATTTGGTTAGTTTTAAGCATTAGTTTATATGACGAGTTTGCATACACCCCTGTTGTTTATATATGGACTCTTGTTGCTTTTGGGGAGAATACATAATCAAGTCAGTTGCCTTTACTTTGATTTTTCAGGTCTATTATTCTGTTATCACTGCATTCAAGAAGGCTTAGTCTTAGTTATGACTAGCTCTTAAAACGTGTGGTTTCCTGCTGCTCATCGCTCTTTGTACATTACAGGAGTACATTAAGGATCACACGGGCACTCAAGCTGAATGTCTGTTGTTTTTTTCACCCTCTCCTTATTCTTTCCCTTTCCCATCACCTCTTTTCTCTCTGGCTTCTGTGCCAGACATAACCAGCATCTCTCTAGGTCTTGTCCGGCTGTTGATGCCTCCTTATCTTTTGAATTTGGAAGTTTGTCCTTCAGGACTCTCAGTCTCACGACATATTTTGTATCCCTCGTGTATTGCTGGTGTCCTTGATATGTACCTCTTCTCTGTTTGTGTAGTCTGTTTCCTTTCCAGGTGTCCGTGGTCATGTTGGCAGGAGGTTTTTCAGGTCCCGCCTTTGGACCTATATTACAGTATCTTCAATATGCCTTCTGATTTAGGTATTGTGCTTTATTATCATTTTATTCCTCTTTTCCTCCTTCTTCTACTTCTTTTTATTATAATTATTATCATTAGCATTATTGACATTATTATTCTACTCTGTTTAGTCTCTAATCTAGTATTTTGCTGATTTTTTTTTCTATTTATTTACCATTAATGTCTGCAACTTAGGTATGGCTAAATGTACTGGATACATAGCAACAGTCACTTTTTTAAATAATGCGCATATGTCACATTGCTTTTGTTATTCATACATCCATACACTTTCTATAAAAGCTGCCACGGTACACCATCGATGGGTCTCCAATTTCATTCATTTATTTACTTGTTTTTAAATTTCTTTTTTAATATCATTTATTCATTTATTGATCTTGTCATATAAACTCTAAATGAAAAATTACAAACTCTCTCCTCCAAATCCTTGCAAACTGCCAGCCTGGGTTTGGTGCCAGCAAGATCACGAAAGCGTTTTATGCCAAAAATCCAGCATGTTTTTAAGCACCAAAACTGGCCAATGTGAGGTTTTACTTTGGCAGCTTTAGCAGAATAGCAGCTTGTCTAAACTGTCCGCCCCTCTCTGTTTGCACCATCATTATTTAGTACAATGTCTGGGTTCCAGTGAGGACTTTTAAAGTAATTTAGAATATATCCTCTGAGGGGTATGAAGGTCTTGACAAATATTTGCTGTAATCCATCAGATGATGTTTAGGTATTTAACATGATTAATGCAAATGTTGGGCCTCTGGTGGGGCCAGAGAAAGAGTCAAGAAATAAATTGATTTATTGGGATGAAAGAACATAATTTCATGATAATTTGTTCAACAGTCTGAAAGCAGGCAGCTGCACCACTAATACTGTACCGTATGTCTGAAAATAGAGTGTAATAAATTTCAGAACATGCAACACCAACAAAAGCCAAACCTCTTATTTGTCTGAAAAACACTGCTGTTGTTTTGACTTAAACCCAATTTGGTGGACTTCTTTAACCCTCTGGCACCGACAGAAAACAAAGAATAAAGCATGAATGCTCACATCTAGAGTTTTAAAAAATGAGCACTGTTCATAACTGCAATGTTTGTGATTTACAATATAAAGATTAAAAATCAGAATAAAACATGTCCCGCATCTGTGATCTTCAAAGGAGAATTTAGCACCTGCCGTACGCTTAGCTTCACAGTCTAACTTTGAAATGATTTAAACAAGCTAAAAGTTTTCTTCATGTCCTTATTTACTTTGATAAACTTTCTATTTTTCTGGAAGAAACAATGTCCTTCTGTCCTTCAGTGGAGTTGTGCATTTGATATATTAGATTCACACTAATATAGTGGCACATTATACAGTAAGTAAAGCTGCCTACTCTGCATTGTTCTGTGGTATTCCTTTGCTGCCTGCTGGCTAATATATCCAAAATTGGAAAAAAACAATTTGACAGGCATCTGTTGTCTGCCTGCCGTTGCTAAAACTAATCATGAATCCATTTTCTCTTCTCTCTTTATTTGCATTTTGCCAGTGTTTTTGGGTCATCTCCAAAAATAGTTTCCATCAACTGCTTACAGAAGGCCACTCTCACTCTGTCTCTGTAAATGTCAGTGAAATACCAAATTTCAGAGACGTTTTTATGGGTCTCTGAGACACCACACAGAGGATTTTGATTAACTTCTACTGAATAAATCAAATCAGTGTATCTGAAATCAATGCACAAAAACAAAATGTATGTTAGCAAGACTATATTTTATATTGAAACCAAAGTATGATGTGCTGGTGAGTTAGATTTCAGTACATGAAATGTCTTTGTAATATAAGAATTACTCAAAGGTCATGATCAATATTTATTCATAAAGTGACAATATGATAGATTACACTCAAATTATGTCATGTGAAAGTAAATGGATCAAGTAAATCAATGGCATCCATTTGCAAACTTGATAACAGATGCAGATAGAATAGAATAGAAAGAATAGAAAAATACTTTATTCATCCCCCAATGGGGGAAATTCAAATTAGTCAAGTAGCTCAAAAAATTATTAATATTTACAATGATTGTATAACAACAACAATAATAATACCAATTCTAATAAAAATACTACTACTAACTAATAATAATAATAATAAATTACTAAAAAAAATAATAGTAAAAACAATAAATAAATAATGGACTAATAAAAAATAAAAAATCATATTATAAAGGCTGAAACTGCATCTAGAATAATCCAAATCAACGCCGATCCAGGTTAAGCTAAAAAGAATACATCGCATATTTAAAAAAAAATCTGTCCAGTTTAGGTGTGCCTGGTTGAATGGACGTCCCATGTACCAAGGATGAAGTCTTCTTTGTAGCTGGCTAAGGTTTGTCACCCTTTCTCACTCCCATTGCTGAATAAGGACCATCTCATGCCACTAAAATTCTTTAAAAAAATCAAAGATTAATCAATCAATCCAAAATGGCACAGACAGCTTTAACATATTGAGAGCCTCAACCACTTATGATCCTGCTACACACATCTATCTGTCAGTGCATGTCAAGCTGAGTTTGTCATCATCAACGATGGGTGTTGAAATATCAGAAGATGTGATAACAAGTTGCAACTCCGTATTTTCTTTAGCTTAGTTAAATAGCACACAAGATGGAGCTATTGAGCCACAGGAAGAACTCAAGTCTGTGTGGTGCATTTTTGTTTTATTTGGACTGTGTGCAATGTTTAAATCTGTCCATGCATTACGAGTTCATAGAGAATAAACTAAAATCGAAGATGTATGCTGGCTTCTAATCATAAAAGAATAACTATTCTGCAATCCAGTCTAAAAGTCTGTCTTTTTACTTGTAATTTCACTCAGATGATGTAAGAGCTTTTGAAGATGCTGATCTTTTCTTTCAGCAATTGCTTCTTCCTCTGCTAATGCTAATTAACAATTTCTATTCTTTATTCATGACAAATCAGAAATGTAAAAGGCATCACTTCTTGTGTGAAGGAGGAAAGATCTCCCCGACAATAACTGCTTAGAACAGCTAAAAGCTTTTTATTACTTTGCTCTAATAATTGGCAACAGATCCAAATAGAGTGAATGAGACAGTAGTAGATGACACATTTATTTATGTGAACATGTCAAAGAGTATTATTTTAAAAGAAAAAAGCCTCTGGGGGGTACACTGCATCAGCTCTATTCATATAGGGTAGATTGGTGGAGAAAAAAAACTTGGCTTGTCCTCTGTTTTTGCTTGTGATGCAGTTACACTGGCATGACTGGTGGCTTACATGTGAACAAGACAAAGTCAGACATACACATACATAAACATCACTACAAACATGAATGCACACGTCAGCAGTCATACAGTCATGCACTCACTCTAAGCTTGTTCATCCCCCATCATGCCATTCAAGGCAGCTGCCAAAATCTTCTCAATCAAAATTTGACTTGACATTTAGTAAACCCTGAATCAGCAGATAAAGTAGGCTGGCACATAGATGGAATGGCAGGGGAAGCAAAAGAAGGAGGATCTTGTTTCACAAAAGGCCACGACTGGAGGAAGACATGTATTTGTCCCCTATGCCACCGGAGCGCCCAATGGCATTAACCTAATGAGTCTTTACATAGTAATTAAAGGTTCCCCAGTGAATGATGCTCTTAGTTGTTCTGTACCGACTGAGAATTAATTATTAGTATCAATCTATGATGTTATCTGTGGGTGTTACTTGGTTAAGAAGGGAGACAGGCAGACAGTGGCATTTAGCTGTGATTAATGAAGTGACCTTCCCTACAGCCTTGGCTGAGATCTTGAAAAATCTATTCCATTTCAAAGTGACCTCCGGGGGGGTGGCTGGTTGGAACACCCATACACTCAGCATCCAAATGCAGCAAAACACACGCACATACATAACCTTCAGTGCAAGCAGCAGATAGTAGTGCAAATCTAAAAGCTGATGTCAGAAGACATCACATATGATGTTCCTTAAATTCAGATGACACATGACTGAAGATTATCCTAGGTATAGGGTTATGAACTGATGTCACTCTGTAAAGCCTTAGCTAAGCATTCACAGCACTGGAAATGGGATAGTGGAAGAAGCAGTGGTGTTGAGGATTCTAGTGGGTGCCAAAAGACCCTGAATAAATATCCATAGCTTATCCACTGGGCTTCAACTGGGAGACCACATGACAAGAAGAACATAACAAGTAAGATCACATTGATTCCTTACATTTAAAAATAGGACGAAAGAACTGGTTTTCTATATGAAGAGGTTCACAAAGAATACGTGGAATTTATTTGGAAAAGAAGACAACTGAGACAAAAAACCGTGCACTCTCACACTCACTTCTACAATCACCAGTTGATCTAACACAATTTTTTTTGCATGGTGGGAGGAAGCAAGAGTATCCAGAGAGAACCCACGCATACATTGGGGGAACATGCAAACTCAACACAGAAAGGCTCCAGCCAAGATTCAAACCAGGAACCCCCTTACTGTGAGGCAATGGTGCCACCCACCCACCACAGCCCACACTGCTGTTATTTATCTATTTATTGGACCCTTCTAATGTCTAATTAAATTAAAGATTGTAAAATTAAAATTTATTTTAATAAATTAAAGATTGGAAAGCATCTCTTAGATCCTTGTGGAATATCAACCTGGGCTTGAATTAGCTTAAACATATGTACAATTCAAATTTAAAATGTATAGAATTTAAAGATAAGAAATAACAGTTTAATTTTATTCCACTATGGCATATACATTATCCACATGTGGATGTTGTAAATGTACATGTATAATGCTCTCCTCGATTTCTGACATAAAGCTTGAGAACACAGAAGATAATGAGGATTGTATTACACTTTTACTGCCCAAGTGCTTACTCAGCTACAAAACCCTTATATTATATTTATTACACTGCAAAAGCTATTTGGAGAAAATTGCTGGATGTTTAATGCTTGTATTTTATGATATCTTATGCTTTTTATTTTGTGCAAAGACACAAAGAGAAGCTGAGATAGCAGTAGATAGGAAAAGTAACTGTGTTTAGTGAGCAGAATAAGTTTACAAAATTCCATTAATCCGGCAATGACATGGTCAATAAACATAATGGCTCTTTTAAAAATTCTACTCACCTTTCTTCAAACATTTTGGACCCCTCATCCAATACCCAATCCGAGGTTAGGTAATGTATTACAAATTGATGAACACAAAGATGAAGGATTTAAGGACATCAAATTTGTTTAATGTTTTGGAGTGCAGTAAAAACTTTTACGATTTTATCTAATGTGTCCTCTTGTGAGCAACATATTCCATTCCTACAGTACGATGTAACCATTTTACCATATATAATTTGTATATTTTGACCACTTGGCAGCTTAACAAGGTAATAGCACAACATCTTATATGGCTTTTTCACTGTATATTGTAGCTATGACCAGTGTGTTCACTGTCAATTGCAGCATCTATTTCTGAGTTGTGTTTCAACCTATGTAGCAAATCAGAGTCCAGTAATGACTCTCCTTTTAACCCTAATTTTGATGCCAAGGCCTGTGAAAAACACAACTGTTCATTCATTTAGTTGGCAAATACTCATAAGTTAGGCGGAAAAAATGATCTGCTCTTTTATAATCGTTTTTACTGAAAACACTTCAGTTGTGAGTCAATAATGTAATTTACTTTAATGACAGCAGAGTTACACGCTTGGAAACCAAAGCAATAGCTTCAACAGAAAAATGGAGGTTCAGGTTTTTGATTCTCTGTAGTTCTGTTATTTTATGCAGCCCGTTTCATATTGTACATTAAATATGATATATCAATTTGTGTGACTTTATTTCCTTCATGATTTAAGACATTTTACTCATGTTTGAATGACCGGTGGGGAATTTTTTTATGACAGGATGATGCAATTAAATTGGACTTGGCTGTGTAGACAGCTGTCACTGAGGATCAACAATTAAATAATCTTTGACAATCAGGACCCACCCCATGCATAGTTTACAATTCCAAATGTGTCCATTTCATTCAGGCAGCCACCTGGCTCTCCTTCCGTCTCACCCAACATCAGGTCAGCACAGATCACCCACTAATGAGGATGAACAGGGAAGTACATAATTTAAAATACCTCTTCAAGCCTTGCAGATGTTGCATTTGTTTTTTCATAGATTAACTTTCAGTAGCAGATGGGTAATTCACACAGACAATGCCACCAATAGCTAACCTGCTAAGCCTGGTGCATTTCCCAGACAATAACAGCTCCTCGTGCAGTGAAGGAAGTCCCTGTGGTGCCACTTTACAGGGCCTCAGAGGCATGCAAGTCATTGTGCCGTGTTTCATCAAACCCACACTTTAATGATGCTCACTGGCCGGCACATTTCAGACTTCAACTTTACCATGTTTGTGTGCTGGCTGCTTCTGTAGCAAAGTCAGCCAATTTTAATAGCATGCATTGGATGTAATTGTAACATTTCTGGAGCGTTCAGCAACAATGGGCTTTTGGAGGCCAGTACTTGGGTGACCCTTGGCATAATGATCCTACTCAGGGCTTATAAAGTATTCAGGAGATTGACTTTTCAGTCACGAGTGTGAGACTGTGGGACAAAAAAGATAATAATGAACATTAGCCAGCCTAGTGTACTCTTTTGGGAGGATGATGACACAAATAGTAACAGAGGTTATGGGGCCACAAGAGTGAAGGGATGTATTAAGACAGTTCTATGTGTCTGCAAAATGTCTCGATGTCTATATTCAACACTAACACAGCTTAAATGGTTATTTTATTGCAGCAACAGTGGAACAATGTGATGCTATTAGGCTACTCAAAGGAGAAAAGAGCAGCAAGTGCTGATCAATAAAATTTTACAGTCAATCTTAAATTGCCCTGGTAGCCAGTCAAGTGAGGCTAAAGTGGAGTATTAGATGTCTTCTCCACTTAGCTTCTATCAGAAAAGTGGCTGCAGAATTCTGGATAAACTGTAATCTAGATATAATCTGCTGCGTTCGACATCTTTTCAAGGAGGAGTAATTGAGGAGGAGCATGGGTTGCAGTTTTAGCTGGAAATGAATGGCAGAAAACCTCTGGTGTTAAAGTTATGGGAAACAAACAGCATCACTACTTTAAGAAGTTACTCTAAACTTGAGCAAGACTATAAAATTTGTTAGTCTTTGTTCAGAGAGGTTAAATGCACATACAGGCAAGTATTAACAGGATAATGCACGTATACTATTAAAGATTGTTTTTCCAATTTGGTCTTATTCACATACATTTGTCTAGAATTTGCTTGCTGGAATCACTATAAAACCTTGGTGGAAAACACAGTAACAGCAGCAACACAGGAGGAAATGCTGTAAACCAAAAACGGGTAAACTGGTGTCAAATAAAGAATCTGTGCCATAGCATTAAAAATGCTACTAAATGTATACATTTTCATGAACTGGTATTGTCTTATTTCACCGTCAGTTGCACTTAGTACAATATACCAGCAGTGTTAGGATAGTATCTGCCATGTGTTTTTGCTGTCAGCAGTTCTGTTCTTGTTTTCTGTTTTTTTTTTGGTAACTTTTGTGTTCAAATTAAAGTGCTGGGCTGGAGTACTGCAATAACCATGATTTAGATCTCGTTAAAAATCACTTGTGAGGAATGGCCTACAATGCATTTGAAAATTAGATATGGGGCATTTTTAGATTTAGAGAAATAAATAAGTGGAAAAGGGATAATTACAAGGAGAGGCAATCATTTTTTTTTTTATTATAAAGGCTTAAATCATGAATTTAGAAGAAATGAAAACTTTATATTTTAACATTTTAACGAACAAACCCATTTAAAGTTACAGCTCTTTCTTCATGGCTTTAAACTGTACAGAAATGTTTTCATTTGATTCAAGGGTATTGGCTTCGAACAGACTGAGTAAAAAAAAAAAGAAGAAAAACAAATTATAGTTATAAGATTGCTCAACTGTAAAAAATATCATCGCCTCGCAAACAAATGACTAATTGATCACAAAAGTCTGTGCTCAACCTAAGAACGAGAAGAGGCTTTCATGCAGCCGGGAATAAGAGTTGCAAAAAAAGTGCATCCATACAAACTTTTTGCAGAAGTTTGTATCACTCTTTTTATGCTGCTAAGACAGAATCCTATTTTTCTGTATCGATCACACTACGTGAAATTACACTACACTGACTTTGGTTTGAGAAATGGCTGCAAAGATATGAGTTCCAGACTCTAGTGCTCTCAGACTATATGGGCAGACAAAGACAATAGACAGTGAGGCAAGAGTAAAAGAAGAAGGCTTTCAGACTGCAGTGCTTGTTACCAACGGATGCTGTAAGAGGGAGCATCTCTGTACGCTTGATATTTGACTGTTGCTTGAGTTTCTGTCCATGTTTTCTACACAGAGAGTTCACTTGTGTTGTTTTGGTAGCTGCACGTGTTGTCATGTGCTGCTGCACGTGATGTCATCAGTTCAGTTGTTGCCAAGTTACTAACACAACACAACACCTGCATGCATTTAAGATGATCTCTGAAGATTTCCATTATAGCTCTCTCTTAGCTTAACTTAGAATTTCCACCAGTCTGTCAACTAGACTTATTTATCCTAAATCCTTCGTACTACAACAACTTTGGAGAGCAATAAAGTACAATCTTATTAAATTCAATTACATTTTCCAAAGGTAGTAGCCTGTCAATTCTCTTACACACACATGTCATATGTCCTAAAATCATACAACACACAGATACTCTCAATTTTAGCCTCAAACACATTTAATTTAAATTGTTATTTTGTATAAATCTAGGCATCATCCACCTCCTGCAAACAGACAGGATTCTGTTTGAATGTACTGTTAATTCAAGGATTCACGAATCCTATCAAATACTTTGCATAGGGGGATTTAGGACATATAATTTTGATTGAAATTTTTTTCTGAATATTTGACAACAAAAAATTGTGTTCAAATTGAAATGTCTTTATATGCCAAGTGACTTTGAGCAGTGGTGGCTTATCAAATGTCTTACACTGTTGTAATAGAGTCTATATGCATCAAATGAGGTTAAAAGGATATTGTGTGTCAATAAGCCTCTAAATAGTGGGTTTTCAGTAAATGAACAACCCCACCTGTCTAAGATGTGTTATTACAGCGCTCCTCTGACTGGTCCTGTTATGTCAGGAGTAGAAGAGATCCATTCTTATAGCTACAATAACACTGTACCTTATATTCGTCGATCCAGTTTAGTTCTATCCATTTAATATGGATGCATTAATAAAAGATTAATTTAGTGACGGACGGGTTTTCATACAACCCTAGATTAAATGTTTACAGCTTTATTTTGCTTTATAAGGAAAGTGGAGTGCATCACAAAATTACTCCCAGCTCATTTTGAACATTATGGATTGATGGTGCACGGTACTGTTCAAGACAGCACGACGGTGTAAATTTTCTTTAGCCTCCCACTCTGTATTTGCATGATGATATTGCCCATTAGCTCTCATTATACTTGCTGAGTGAATTTACAAACAATAAAGTATGCATGGTATTTTTTAAAGAGAAACCAATCACTTGTAAAATTATTCTACTCCAAATACTTAATTTGTCATCTCTGCAAGTGGTGTTACAAATACATTTGAGGCATTTTATCCACAACTTCTGCAGAGGAAACATTTTGCATCACATAACTAGCTGTATAATGTGATATTACTACAAGACGCCCTACTATTGGAATAATAATACATACAATCATTTGATTGTTTCACCCAAATAATTGCATTTCACTGAATATGATTGTGCCTATTATTATGTGTAGGGACTGTAAGTGATGAGTGGGTAGCTTGTGTGTTAGAGAACATATGTCACAGTGTGTTAGTGTCCAGGCCAAAACGTGTTACTTACGCCTGTCATGGCCGTCCTGGTAGACTCTCAAACCAGCCGTGTGGTGACAGTGATGCATCTTGTCTGTCCAGCTCAGTGGCCCAGAAGACCTGTAACCTGTCAACACACACACATACACACAACTTTTTTCTTCACTGATGAATGCAGCATAACACACTACTGCAGCATCTTGTAAAAGTGTTTGTATAAAACCCCCTGTCACCCAATAAAGTCTATGTTACAGTGTTATAATGTAGATTGACAGCTTACCTGTAGATCAGGCTTCACTCTGTTTCACCCACTGCATTTTGGTTCCGCCGCTTGTCTCCAACCAGCTGTCCATGTTTTTCAGAAATTCATGAAATGATGGCGGCTATGAAAACAAAAGTTGCCTTTTTCAATTACCAATCACAGGCTAATGATGGAGTCTGATGTGTTCGGAAGTCTCTGCTGATTTCTTCAATCTGACAGAAACTAAAAATTATAACTCATGGAGTCAACCCAGACATTTTTTTGTGAAAACAATACAAAAAACCTTACCCTGTGTTTTCTATCCTATCAGAATCATGTGATTAAGTTTTTCCTCATTAAAGCAGTCTGTAGTGTTCATTATTTTTTAAGTTGGCATTTAAAAAGCCATGTATGATGTGATAGTGACAGTTACAGATATTTAGGACACAACTCTGTAGTTTTTAGTTTTAAACTCTTATGGGTCATATTTAAGCATATTAACAAACAACTTACATTAATGTTTCCGTTTGGGGACTTGTTTTTACCTGTCTAATCTCAGACAGTTCATCCGACCTCAGGAGAAATGCTGAAAACACAGGTCTGAAGTAACCTTTAGCTCCATGAAAAGGTACCTGGAGATTAAAGTTTTGGTTAAAATTGACCTTAAGTTTACAGTATATACATGTGAAGCACCAGCACCCACCGTTACAAAAACAAACAAACAATAAAACAAAGGTAAAATGTTGAAAAAAAATGGCAACAATTCTTAACATTGGCCATGAAACGTTAAATAAACCCAAAAGGATGGAATAACATTGAAGTCAAGGTTTTACTGAACCCATGTACAACGGAGGAAATACAACATGCTTTTAACGTATTTTTGATAAGGCTATCAACTGCCAGCTGGCAATCACGTCACTTTTGCATTCCCACTGGTGGCAAATACAAACAGAAAACCCTTGAATGTTGTAGATCTCAGGGAGGCTCCTCAGTCCCAAGTTACACTCAGAGAGTCCACAGAACTGTCTGGTGCCAAAACATCTGGGGCTGAGTATCATTATGTTATTTTCTCATAATGAAATTAGTCATGAAATGAAATCGTTTGATTTTCACTGCATAATGAACAGACATATAGAAGGTGGCTAAAAGCATACAAATCTAATCTAAAGCTAATCAAGACTTTAAAAAAACAATTATCTGTTATCAGTTTTTGATTAAGCATATTCACCAATAAGCTCTGTATGAACTCTAACCTGTTTTTATTTCAGTTTTATCAAGCTTTGCCGTATCCAGACACTTGCAGGAGGCTGTCCAAGTGGAAATAACTGAGGTTTATTTCATCACCCTCTTTCTTCTCCATCTATCTGTGTTGTTGTCGATAGCCCTGGTCCAAACCTCTGCCATCTACCCTGCGGAATCTGTGATCAGAAACACTTATTCCACTTCTTTCTCCTCCCCCTCTTCCTCTCCCTCCTGTCTAGTGGCCCTTGTCTAAGTAGATACTTGTGCCTCTCTCTGAGGCCCAGTGTGTTATTGCCAGATGACTTGAGGCCACCCATGACCAGTCGTCCAAGGCTAAAATAATAAGGCAGGGAACTCCTCTCCATGCTGTACCTCCCTGTAATTAATTTCCTTCACCTTTTCCTTCTTTTCTTATTTCTAACATTTGCAGATCCAAATACTTTGCTGTTAGCAAGGCCCTGAATTAAAATAAATTTGAATCCTTCACATTCAGATGGAGGTTTCTTTCCTTTATGCAGTAATGTCTTTGTGAACTAAACATTACATCTCTTGGAGCATTAAAGGTAACTCTGTAAGATTTCATGAAACCTCTGAAAATAGCAATTCTTTCAATCCACCTGCAAAAAAAAAAAAATCTCTGGCATTGATCTAACTTTGGTGAGGTGGTCTGCAGCTTTGCAATGTACCAACTAATACCCATGTGTGTCCATGATAAATCTACTTATTTGGTCCCCAAATCAAATCCTACAAATCTTGCGTGACCTAATGGAATAGTGTGTGAATGATTTTGGAAGAAATGTCCCCCTATCCCCATTGACTTTGACCGCAGCTTTTCAGTCCTGCACAGGCTTTCAGAAGGCCCGGAAAGTTTTGATTAACCACATCTGGTCCCGCTCTTTATTAGGATTCAACACTGCAAACTCTTGTAATTAGAAAAACCGTCCTTCATGTCAAATCTAAAACATGACTGATGGCTAATTGTAATCTTATGAGTGCATGTATGTGTGTGTGTTGGAAATAAGGAAAATAAAAGTCAGATTAATGATGCTCATCTTGGCCGCCTTTGGCTGTCCAAATGTAAACAGAGGACTCAACTGTTTACTTGCAGCGTAATTAGTCAGCGATGACAGGTCCTTTTTCTCTCTCTTTTTCCCTCTCCGTCTCTTTACTTGTCTTGTCGACAGGACAGATACGCACCATGCTGTCAACAAGCCTGATAGCCAGCCCTGGTAGAAAGGTTAAGATTTACATAAAATAAAGCAATCTGCTTCCACATACATCAGACAGATTTCCCATTATTGTGTTTTTTTTCTTTATTTTCCCGCCCTGTGCTCTTGCCTTTATTATCTCTGTTTTCTGACACAGACTGTCGCTCTGAATAACTCATTCTCACACACACAGGTAAGAATGCACACACGATTGAGTGCACACACATACAAACAGTCATAAACATTCCTCTTACTTCGGGTAGAAAGCAGAATGACGATCATCCGTCACAGTCAAGGTAACATCATTCTCGTGGTATACACTAACAATACATGATAGTTAGCAATAGATTGAGCACTCTAGATGAGCTTTTTGACATGTCTAAAATTCAAGGTTGCTTGGAAAACAAGGAGAAAAATGTACTTGGAGTACGGATATGCTGTGTCTGTTTTCCTTGGCCAATCATTTCTTGGCATTGAATATATTAAACCATTCAAGACATGAAATAAATGTTGAAATTAATGAGAAAGTAAAATAATCCTACATGTGGATGGACCCTGGCACTGGTTAAAGAGTGAAAGGGATGTATTTGAGATTGACCGCTGCCTTTTTCCACTGAAATGTCAACTTCACAATGCCTGCACAAAGCTAACTCAGCTTCACATTAAGGCGAACTTGCCCTTGACATTTTGCTACACACTGTGGCCCTTTTAAGAGGTGCGCCTCATGATTCAGAGTAATGCTCCATTCTAGAAAGAGAGCCTCCCATGAATGAGAAGTGAAGCATGCAGACAGGGTCGAGACGTTAAGCAATGTGCATACTTATATACCATGATATGTATTTCTTGTTCCTCTATATCCGATTTAAGAAGTCTGTTAGGGAAACTAACTATCTGCACATATATATATATTCATATACATTAATATACATATTATACATATATGGCCTTAATTAAGTCAATCTGATTGTAATTGACTTTTTCTTATTGTAAGTTCAGAATTCTATTTTGTGGGACATTTTACAAGATATTTAACCATAGATTGTATATAGTTTTTTATGCACTGCTTTTGTATCTTGACTTTGTTTAATAGATGGTAACAGAGTGTAATCATTTATGTTTGGATATTCATATGAGGTTGTGTTTGCTTAATTTCAAGACCTGGTAAGGACCAGTTCTTTTCTAAATTATAACCTCATATGATAAACTTCAGCATTGAAAGAGAGTATTCTTTATTTTTCACATGACTGTATAAACTCATAAATGTAATCCCTATCATCCAGAATCTCTGACTAGAAGGGGAGGTCTATCATTCTTTAGACACACTGCACTTTATCTGTATTACTTAGGCTTTCCAATATTTTGTGGTGTTCATAGCTGGAACCTTTGGGCAGTTTATACACTCCTGCCAGAACATGAAGATGGAGAGAAGATAAAATGTACAAATCATACGCTGATCCTTTTATACTAACCCTAGCAATACATACACCAAAATAGTTTTGTGACCTCTGAAACTAACTATTGCACTTCAATGTCTGCATGCTGGAAATAGCAGAGTGTGAGTCATCGTCTTTAAGTGCTCAAAAATGCCTTGTGGTCACACTCAGTTCTAGACTCGTCTGCCTTTCTTTGTTCAGGGGATTGGAGATGTTTTTTCTTAATGCTTTTAATTAGGGAAAGAAGATTAGAAGACGTTTTTATGTACAGAGCAGTAAATGATAAACAGAAATTATCCAAATTTGCTTTCATGCTCCACATAAATCTATTATCGATATTTGTTTTTCCAGCACGAATGGAGCAAAAGATTTATTTCTTTCAATGTTAGGTGAAAGACTCAACCACTCAGCTATTTTCGTTTGATTTAAAGAAATATTAGCACACATATACTGTACATGTTCATGCACATAATGAAATTATTTTATACATGAAAAACAGAATTCAAATGCATACACAATACATCAGTCATGAGATGATTTACTACTTTTAAAAACGAAAAATCACAAGCTAAATAACAATCAGAGAGCAATCAATATTAAAGAAAAGTATGTTCAGAATCAGTGAGAAATTAGTAATAACAGGGCTAAATATGTCAAAGCCTAAGGAGCCGAAGCATAAGAACATTAAAATGCTGAAAACATAAGAAATATAGAGAGCCTGTGTGATATCATAGATGCAGAAAAATGTATTCAAGCCCATATTTTACATGATTAAAAGTTCAACTTTGACATGTTTCATTTCATTCTTGGGCACAAAAAAGTGAACACTAAACACAGCAAACCAGCCTTTCATGATCTCCCCTGAAATCATGATCTGTGATTTTTTGTCTTTAAAATACTGATAGTTTAACGTGTAAATTTGTCATAAAGTGTTTATTAAAGAAAGCACATTGGTGAGTCCAACAGTTGTCATAAGCTCTATAGCTCGATAGCCAGTGTTGTTTGTCATCTCGCTGGCTGTCAGAAGCTGTCAGCTTTTTGTTTTTAATGGTTCAGTTTGCTAGAGTACAGATAGGACTGTTAAACAAATGTAACTAAGAGGAGCTGCAATGGAATTAAAGGATGATGAATTAAAAGCTTCACAGAATGTAGCTGCTGTCAGTAATGGGGTGGGTTTGAGAAGGACACGGATATTCAAAAAAGCAAAGTAGATTTATTTTACAAAACAAAGTAACAAACAAAGGCGCGGCTGAGCCGGAGTCAAAAACCTAAAAATATATAACAAAACACTTGGTATAGCATGGAAAATAGACTTATCTGTGGCGTGGCGTAGCATGGATGGTGACGGGGAAGGATCTCACAAAAACCAAAAGGGAACCTGGAAACTAAATACTGTGGAGGGTGATTAGGGATTGAGTGCAGCTGATGGGGAAAACAGAGGTGAGGGAGTGAGGCTGATGGCAGGGCAGGAGAGGGTGGCATGACATGAAACTAAACACAAGACCTGAACCTAAAACATGAGAAAAGATCTAAACTAAGACATGAACTAAAAACCAAACATGACGTAAAACATTGTCCCATGACAGCTGCAGTATGAGCATTGACAAAGCAAGAGTGTTTTGTACAATAGGGACTGGGAATAAAGAACAGAGGTGGAACTTTATGAACAACAGCTTTATCGTAAATTACTGGACCAAAGAGGCTTGACACTTGGAAACTGTCCTCCTTCTCAAAATGTGCCCATGTGGCATTTTTCCACGCACAGCAAGAGGATTCCTGGTTTGAATGTTGGCTAGGGCGTTGTGTGGGGAGTTTGCCTGTTCTCCCCATGCATGCCTGGGTTCACTCCAGGTAATCTGGCTTCCTCCCACAGTCCAAAAACATGCATGTTTGGTTAATTAGTGATTCTATATTGACAGTAGGAGTTGGTGTAATCGTGTGTGGTTGTTTGTCTCGTTTGTCTCTGTGTGGCCCTGTGATGGACTGGGGACTTCTCCAGGGTGTACCTGGGTCTCACCCAATAGCAGTTGGGATAGGCTTCAGCCCCCCCGCAACTCTGGATTGGATTAAGCGGGTATAGAAAATGCATGGATGGAATATCCGGCCAGGCATGGTCGTGAGAACAAGCAAATGTGAAGGGAAAAATGGCATCGTGGATGGTGACAGTCGCACCCTAAAAAAATATATTGTAGCCATAACTGTGAGATTTTTCTAAACTTTAACAAGGGGTTACATTAAGAGTCATATTTAAGGGTATGAACAAATAACATATGTGACCATTTCTGTTGGAGGACTTGTTGGACACTTCAGGGACCTTGAAGATGAGAGTATTGGGTCTAAAGTGTAACATTTAGACTGTGTAGCCTCTTCAATAGATTAATTGTTGTTAAATGAGTTTATAAGATCAGAAAATGAAAAATGAAAAATAAGAAAATAAATAAAAGGTAAACCGTCTGGTGCCACTGCTTCCTTCCAGCAGCAGAAGGTAAACTGTCATTGATCTTTTGTTAGCTAATGACCTAAAAAAAACTAGATAGCTCTTGAATAACTGAGTTTTACTCGTTGATTGGTCATATGCATAACTTCAAAAGAATTTGAGCAAGTTTGCCATGACATATCTTTCATGTTAGACCTTTTGTTCATTTGTCCTTGAATTGTTATGAATGTAATGGCAAGAACGGGTGTTAATAATATTATATAACAAAAGAAGTGGCATAACATGATAGTACCTGATTCACTGTAGTAAATATGGAGTTAGGATTCTAAAGTACAAGTTGCATGTTGCAACTTTAACTCATCACAGGGCAGATTTGCTTTCATGCCAGGTGTCTCCCAGGTCTCTATCCTAAAATCCTCCACCCCCCTTCCTCTGCCAACCGCCTCCTTGAAAGTACCCAGACACCCTGCTGGCTCTGAAGCAGGGAAGAGAGAGAGCTGGCATTCGTAAACATTCTCACTGAGATTTCTCCCCACTGATGCGCCACCCACTCCCATGAATGCCAAGCAGCTCCTTTATTATCTCTGCATTTACATGGTTTTCAGGAGCAGCTCGAGCTTTAGTCCTCCACCATTCTGCCTTTCCCACTCTGCTCAATCAAAGTGTGGTATCATTACGTTTGGGATGATCCCGATCCGCTTGCCCCTCCCTCCTCCTTAGAGTCTCAAGACTCACCCTTCAAATTCTTCTGTTTTACACCATGTTCAAAGTTGGAGGAGGTGGGGGTAGGGGACTTTTGAGGGGCTGGGATGTCTTTTCTAGTGCAACTGCAAAATGATGATGAAACCATATGGAGGGTTGTGGTAGTGAGGTTTGCAGGGAGGGAAATGGGGAGATGGTTGGGGATGGGGAGGTGGGGGTTTGGGGAGCTACACAGCAGCGTAAATGACTTCTTAGCAGTGCAGCGAGATGTGAAGGACAGACTGACGTGAGACGGTGTGGCGAGCAAACTAATGAGCTGCACATTTCACACCGAGAAAGAAAAGGAAAGAGGGGAGGGAGGGGAGACAGGGAGGAGAGATGGTGCAGGAGAGGCGAGGTGATGACAGAGATAGGGAGATGAGAGGAGGAAGGAAGGAAGAGAAGCAGGAGGAGATGAGAAAAGAACAGAGGAGGAGTGATGGGGAGAAAATGAGAGACTTATGTCTGCAAAGCTGGGAGAAGAAGGAGAATGGATAGAAAGAAACACAGGAAAGAAGTGAGAGAAGGAACAGGATAAAGAGTGACATGAAAAATGACCTTTCTTTGCCAGCTTCCCTCATTCATCCTCAGCTTCACAATCAACAATAAAGTAGATTCAATAGAATATTGCATGGATACACAATCTCACAGGCAGCTCATACTTTTCATCCTTAATCATTATGACTTTCAAAGATTTAATTTGACAGTAAATGAAAAAGTTATTTGATGCAAAAAAGTTCCAAAGGGATGTGCAGCATCAGTGTGGAGCTAATATATGCCTCCCAGATGGACTGAGAGATACCTGCTAGACACTGAAGCCCACAACTGATAAGATACAGACTGTCTTATGCATTTGTTTAATTAGGGAATGGTAAATTGTTGACAATAATATACCCTGAATGATATAGAGTTTTTTTTTTCCGTTCTAACAAGAATAAGACACAAACCATACCGGACATTACATTTGAAAATGAAACTCATAAAACACAATTTACCTGCAGATTAACCAAAGTTCTAAATGAGTTACACAAAATCAAATTAGATGTACTTGAGAGAAAGCAGCAGGTAACTTAAATAGTTTAATAAGCATTCTAATCAAATATATAGCCACTGTTTTTTGAATAAACACTAGCCTAAAAGCCTAAACACACAATCACCTGCAAGCAAAACAAAAAGCACCTAATAGCTATGGCACATTTAAAAGAAAATGTTGGATTTACAGAAAGGACAAAACTTTCCTTCCCTCCTCCATGGCTTCCAGCAGTGCCAGTTTCTCAGTACCTGGTGCGAAGGCTGCTGGAGGAGGCCTGTGGTCTTCAATTATCGAGGCCAGGCTGGAATCCAGCTCGTCTGATTCCCTTCCAGTGTTTGTTTTATAGTCCAAGCCTTCGTCCACTGTAAAGTCCCTCAATGCATCGAAATTTTAAGCAGAGGGCACAGACAAAATGTGAGAAAAGAAATTAGCTTTTCCTGTGAGAGATCAGGGATCATAAGGGGGTCATAAGTTTGACATGAACAGCAAAAGACAAGAGATTTTTGTGGATAGAGATATTCTATTAAAGTTAAAATCCAGAACGTTCAGTTATGGTCAGAGGCAATCAATTCAACTACTACAACCCTTACTTCTGCCTATGCCAATAGCTCTGAATGGAAGTATCATCTGATTGGTCAACACACTCTTACTCCTAGCTCATCACATGGATGCTGGTGCTTGGTCAAGAACCCTTTGTGTCAAATTTCAATACACTGGGTGCCTCTTTATCATTAGTCCACAACCCCAACTTGCCAAATGTTCCTCTGCGTTCATAACTCAAAGTTGGACACTAGCTGTCAGTCTGGTGTTCTGAAATGTGAATCAGGCAAGTTTTCATTCATTTCAAACTAGGCTGCATAGTTGGTGGGCAACTCAAGGTTCTGCTGCAAGTGGCTTTAATTGTGAAGAAGTAACAACCAGAAACAAACCTTGAGGAATAGAAAAGCAACAGCAACAAGTGTGCTGGACATTAACAAGAGAAAAATGGAGAGAACACTTCTTCAGGAATTGCTTTCTTCTATCTCTGGGAAGATCTGGGCTCTTATATTATATCTGGGAAGACACATGTCAGTCACATGATTATATTGTTTGCAGATACATCATTTTAATCTTTTCCAGGTCAAATGCAGGGTATTTCACCTAACTTGTCGGTTCACCTCCTAATTTTAGTATATTGCATTTTAACAGTAATAAACTGTCAAAGGTTACAGTAAGTATGCTGTAAATAAATGGTAAATTACTGGCAACCCAGCTGCCAGTAACCTACTGTAACTGCAAGAAAATACAGTAATACGCTGTAATTCACCAAATTCAGTTTAAACAGTAACATACTGTAAATATGATAACAGTAGGAGTACCTTAAAATAACAGTAAATTGCTGGCAACCCTGCTGCCAGTAATTTACTGTAAATATACAAGACAATTTGTTACAGTGCAGATAACCTGACTTTAATGATCTCTTAACTTTCTCTCTGACGCTCTCAGTTTTAAACTTTTTTATATTTTGATTGTGATCACATCAAATTTTAATGTCCACACTTTTCAATTTATGTGTTGTCATATAAGGAATAAACTCATATATTTCAATGTACTTGTCTTCTTGAAACTTGTTTTATTGTGAGTGTAATAATGAAATGTAATGTGGATCTAATAGATTAGCTACGCCTCTGCAATGCACTGTTACAAAGGTGTTTCTGCAGTATAACTGGCTCATCCTAACCACAGGTTAAAAGGGCTAATGTGTGAATAATCAGCCTTTCCTCTCTGTCTTTATTTACCCCCCCACACCCCTCTGTGCTACACTGATATATTATGCTATTTAAGTCTCTCTCCTTTTCTCTTTTAGTTGAGATAAGAGTTCATTTCAAATGCCTCTTCTGCTTCTCTCATTATTGTAAAAGTCCTTTTCATGCCAAGGAGTTGAGCAAAGAAGCAAATTGCTTGTCCTGTTAATACTTAGAGGCTACTGGTGTGCACATACTCCCTCAAACTCAGTCAGACTCCGTCATCCTCTCAATCAATCACATGTCCTCCCCACAGCTCACTCTACTATCTGGTGACTACTTGTGCTAAAAATAGAATTGAAAATGTGCAACAAAAATGACCATTTTAGTTTGGAATTATGCCTTGTATTGAGTACTAAAATTAAATTTTCCTAAATTTGTAATGTTAATGTTTTTGTAAAAATGTAAAAGTCTCAGCAAAATTTTGCCACGTATATCAAAATCATTAATTCAGTCAGTTAAGACACAAAAGGTATAAAGCCTTTCAGCTTGAATTGTAACAAGTGTTTTGCTGGAAGCGTCCCTCTGCCTGTGTTTTCAATTATCTATATGTGAACTTGCAAGCTCGACATCTTCGTTAAAATATTTAATTACATTCACACCAATATCAGTTTCACCACTCATGGCCCTTTCAGACCAAATGCGATGATGGCACTGTTGTCGTTTGAGACCCATTAATTCTAATGGCTTGCACTGTGCAGTGATGGTTTGTCACTGCAAGCAAGGTGCACGTGCAGCAAGTAGCTAGACGAATAAAGTAATGTGCAGTGTGCCGTGATGAATACGCATTCAGTCAACAGACACAAGACATCCATCCAGGCACAGAATGAAAAATGGAGAAAAAGCTGTCATCGTGTGTGTGTATTCCCTAAATTGTAGACACAGTTTGGTGGTGATGTCTCCTGTCCCTACAAGACAACCATCTGAGAGCGCAGCAGTTTGCATACTCAGGGCACTCTTCTTCTCACTGGCAGAGTAATGCTAACACTTGTTGACTTTATTAAGCACGGCACAGGCACATCTTCTTTGCTAGTAACATATACACTGCATAAAAAATGGGAGCTCCCACCTGCCCCAAGATGCAGCTTAAGTTTAAAAAACTCCATCACTTTTGCTCTGTACCCCATGACTCCACTGACCTGTGTGCTAAGCCCTGCAGCAAAGGCAATGCATGTTGTGTTCAGTCTGAGTATGGCCATCAGGTTTATCAAGTGCATTCTTCCCAGGCAGTTTCCTTAAGGCATGTTTTTTTCATTCAAGAGCAGCTGCATTTAGAGGGTCGTGATCTTTGAATTTAGTTGGTTGCCTTGCAAAATGTGTTCACAAACCACACACTCAGTCAGGCTTGTCATGATTAACGATTGATCACATAATCATTGCTATCCAAGATAATTGTGACTGAGTCTACAAAATGATCACAATTGTATTGATTAGCCTGTATCAGTACAACTGTCTGGGGCTAAGAGCATATTGGGGTTGTTACAAAGGGGTTGTTTATTGATCAAACCATCATATCAAACTACTGCATATACAGTGCAGTTAAATTCTATTGAGGTATAACTTGGAGAGCAATGTTTCAGAGTAAATAGTAAAGTATTAAGGAGTAAATGACGACACTAATCAGGTAACTTTCCCTTCACTGATAGATACAGTTCACACAGACATGAAGGTTGTGCTCACACTATCATGCAACTTGAATTACAAACACACACACATAACATATTTCATGTAAACAAAAGCGTAGAGCAATAGGAGGCTTGTATGAGTCTGGAGGATGAGGAGGACCTGTCATGACTGCTGGGGGCTCTAACCAGCGTCTGACAGGGGGAGGTGAAGCACCTCGTCTGATTGACTATAGGCAACATCTGCACTAAGGGCTGCTGCAGCGGCCTCCAAGATGCAACATTGATCTGATGGAGAACATTGTCTTCCTCTTACTCACCGTCTTTCCTCATCCATCTGTCCTCCTTTCCTCATGCTTCATTTACTTTCTCCCTCTTTCATCCAATGCCCCTCCTCCTCTCCTCCTTTCACTCTGCTAATCAATCCTTCCTTCCATCTCCCCTGATGCCGTTTCTTTCTCCTTCATCAACATATTTTACTAGGTGGGATCTAAGCCAAGCCTTTAAGACAGATGGATGATGATAAATGGTGAGACCAACCAGATCTCCCTCCCCCTCTCCATCTTTTTCTCAGTCCCTTTCTTCCTTTCTTTCACTTGGTCTTGACTTTGTTTTCTTTGATGCACTTTTGAAGCTGATGAGAATGCACCTTTGGGAAGGAGATGATGTGCTTTCAAATGATTAGGGCCAAAAGCTACTTCCTCGGCCATCGAACATCAATAGAACAAAGCCACTAGGACACAAATAGGGCTAAGATTGAAAAAAGAAATCTGTACTCTGAAGTCGGTTTAGAACCCTCTTGTGGAAAACCAATGAGAGTTGGTGCCAACTTGTTAGAGCTTCCACCCTTTCCGTATTCTTTATATCACTATGATAATGATGTGATTCTACTTGTATCTCTATTGGACTAAAGGCATGAGGAGGATAAAGATCTGTGAGCAGAGTGACATGAAGCTGTTGCCTTTGAAGAAGCTCAGATTAGGCTGTCTCAGATATCC
This sequence comes from Odontesthes bonariensis, assembly GCF_027942865.1. Classification (NCBI taxonomy): domain Eukaryota; kingdom Metazoa; phylum Chordata; class Actinopteri; order Atheriniformes; family Atherinopsidae; genus Odontesthes; species Odontesthes bonariensis. The sequence continues at coordinate 11,354,223 of NC_134515.1, read as the reverse complement.
TCCTGGGACCCAAGATGGACTCCCCTTGGTCTCAATTATACCAGGCTCTGCTTGGCACTGTAGAGCTCCCTCTGTACAGTCTCCAGCTCTTTCTGCATGACATATCTTTCTCTCTTATAGCTCTACAGGACATCTCTGTCCTTCACCTTTTGATACAGGCCAGATCAAACACCACCTGCTCTTTGATGATAGCAGAGATGGAGGTAGTGCAAAGGAACCCTGGGCATTGGATCCCCTTTGGTGTTTCAATGGAAAACCCTTACAACCTGTAGCAGCAGGCCTGCAGTTAGACTGGTCATGGCTCCCAGCAGGAGGTTCTATAAATAATGCCCGCCTGGCTGGGGTGATGCAAGGTGTGGGGGTAAATTTTGTGGGCTGCTTAGCTTCAAGGAGCTGCTGTGCAGGGGTACACTGTGATGTGGGTGGTGGTGCCAAGAACCATGTAGTACTTAATGAGTGACAGAGTCTGGGCCAATGCCTGAAAGCTCTAAAAGCTCTGAAAGCGAAGATCAGATTAATTCTGGAAAGTCTGTTATTGTGTGAAACAATCACTTTCAAGCACATACACTTGACTGATTTAAATTAGGATTTATAGGTTGTTCTGACCGATAACAATTGATAATTGGCTAAAACTAAATATTTTGATGATTAAGATAATCATGATGATGCATTTATTTCTTTGTTCATTTATTTTTTATTTACAACATTAAGGATTGCAATGTCAGTTGGTCAGTGAGTAAATCCACCACTCTGGTACAGGCTGAAATGCCTAAGAAACAACAACTGGATGGATCGATATTTACTGCCCGTGAGGAAAGTTTATACATAGAATTTACCTACTGACTGTCATAAACATAAAGGTGAAAATGACATTTTTGAGAAAAGTGTTTGTACAACCATGGGATGGATTGGGAAATAATTTGGTTCCAACTCTTATCATTGGGATGAATTATAATAACTTCAGGGACTTCAGGTCTACAGTAGGAGGCATTAGAAGTTGTGTCATTTAACCAAACTGCCATAGGCAGTCTTGCCAAAGTCAGCAGGCAGCAGCAATCATCAGTAATATCCACAGGCTAACACGTTAACATCCTACCATTTGAATATATCAAGCTCTGTAAATCCCCAGTTGGTCTGTTTGATATTCCGTACATGCAGTATTTATGTAAAGTGTCATGGGCAGCATGTATAATGAACAGCACTGCAGCAGTGAGCATATAACAGTTACATTAAGCCTTAGAAGGAAAACATGTGTAAGGCACTTCCACTGTTAACCTGAACATTGTCTCAAAGTGCTAAAGTGAGTAGTCGGACATGAATATATTAGGTGCTGGGCAACGATTAAAATCTTTAATCTAATTAATCACATGATTTCCCTGATTAATCACGATTAATCGCATTTGTATGCAAAATCCAAAAATTAATTCAAAAGTAGTGTATAGCTTTTAGCATTTAGTTTTATTTTGAATGTGCTGCCATATGAATGAAAGTGCCATAACATTTGTTGTGCAAACACACTTTTAACATCAGATGACTTGCTGGTATCAGTTGTGTGTTTTGCCTTAAGTGATATTTTAGACTGGAACTACTACGGTGAGAAGACAATTCAACTTGGCAGTGTTTACAGATGACTTTGGTTCTGTCAACTCCCCCGTCTGGAAGAACTTTAAAATGAAACAGCAACAGACTTTTACAAAATAAAAGCCTGTGAGCAACAGACAATAATAATAATAGTAAATAATAAAACAGGAGTGGTCTGTGGCATAGTGGGTTGAGCAGGCGCCCCATGTACGAGAGGCTATAGTCCTCGCTGCAGCTGGCCCCAGTCTGAGTCCCGCATTGGACGGCCCTGTGCTGCGTGTCGTTCCCCCTCTCTCTGCCCCCTGCTTCCTTTCTCTCTGAACTTTCCTATCCATTAAAGGCACAAAAGCCCCCAAAAAAAACAAAACGTAAATGCACGATAAAATATTTATCGGCGTTAAATTATTAACGAGTTAACGCGATAATAACGAGTTAACTCGCCCAGCCTTAATATATATATAGATACACACGTACATACATATGTATTTTCACCTGTATTAACTACTTACAAGCTGTGAGTATTGTAGAATGATCGTGGATCGGCTTTTCTCCTTTTACGTTCGGCTTTATTTCTCAGCTTCAACATGCAGTTTCTTGTGAGAACATACAGCTTTTGCATGTTTTTTTCTCTCAGCCTGAAAACGTGTCACAGCAGTAAACATCACTGTCGTAAAACTGTCGTAAACCATCAACATTAGTTCTGGTCTATATAAACCATTTATGACAAGTAGCTCATCTCCCCTGCATTGGAGAAAAAAAATTATTTTAGGAATCCTGATTAACTCAAACCTCAAAAATTCCAAAGCAGTTCGAGCAAACACTGTAACATTATGAACGCATGAACACAGCATCATTTTTGCATCAGAACGTTAATTACTATTTTCTATTCTCAGCCAAGGAACGTTCATAGTTTTCCTCATCATTGTATACACAGTGGCTGCCAAACACATCTTATTGCCAATCAACTGTGACTAATCACTCGTCTAATCTTAAAATATCAACCATCAGACGGGGGGGGGGTCAGTTTGAATGGTTGCCTTTAAGTTTGGTAAAAGCTGAGCAGGTAGGTAAAGCTGTGAATTTAGGCATGTCAGGCTTTTAGAGTAAGACCAAATGGCTATTACCTGAAAAAAGACATACTAGTTGTTCGATGAAGCCATCAACAAACAATACAGCTGCATTTTCAAGGTGATCATGTTTCCACGCTGAGTTTTTGCTAAATCTTCTGACAATATGCTCGTACAATCTTTACCTCTTTGATTGATTTTGTCCACAAAAAACCCCTGAAAATGATTTAGTATAAAAACAGCTGTCTTTGATATTGTTTGACAACTATAAACTAGAGTTTTAAACTGCTTAGTGTTTATATGTGGTTCCAAAACATAAGAAAATATATTTTCAAGTCACTGACTACATTTGTCAGCTGTGTATTTTCTTTCACACAAATCCTTTCACATATTGCGCCTTATATTTGCATGAATGATATGGTAGCTTACAGTTTAATGACAACTGATTTTCTGAATATCGATATAACGTTTAATAGCGTATCAAACCAATTCATCATTCAGATTACAACATATTAAACCCATGGAAAAATTGGGAGATTTATGGCCATAATCATCATCTATTCAGACCTTTGCATCACCTCGAGTAGTTACCTTTTCAAACCCACACTAATACAGCCCCGGATGGTGATAAAGATGATTACAGCTGATTTGGACATTTACAGTGCCCACATTCATACACTGAGGAGACACAGATACCTCAAGGTCAAGCGGAAGGAGGGGCAGTCAATTTCAAAGAACCTTTTGTCAAGTCCACATTGAAATTCATCAATAAAAATGGGCCGCCCTAAGCCTTTTCAGAAAATTGTCATGCTAATTCATTTTGATTGCCACATTGGAAAAGCTAAACAAAATGAATGGCGGGGGCCAGATGTGCCCACTGAAGCGTAACCCTGGATATTTCATAGTGAATTACCCTTGATCGACTTGCCTCATGGATTTTGGTGCAAATTCCGATCAAATGCTCACATGTGTGGAATTCCAATTGTCACTTTGCTAACTCATTGATTTGCATAGCGAAGAAGTTTGAATTAAAAACCCCTATGAAAAGCAATACTGCTGACTTAAAACCTTTTTTTTTTGCATCACAAGCATGTACTTACTAATAGTAAATTAAATAAGTTATTCAGCTATTTATTAAGCAAATTATGAATATTCACACTTATTATCTGTGCAGATTTTTAAACATTTGCACAAATATGTGTTTTTCGTGGCAGCTTTTGTGAGGATTGACTTACTTTAACATACTATTTCACAAATCAGCACTCTGCTCTTATTAAGCAGAGACTTAATAAGAAACACATCAACGGATGCAAGCTCAGAGCAGAGAGCTGAAGGATGCCCAAAATAAATGAAGGCTCCTATACCTGTAGATTAAAAACCACAGACTGTAGAGTGGAAGAACAGTGAGGAATAACAAGCCGTTTGTGTTCTATGAGAGATGGGACTCTTGTGGATGGAGGGGGAGGATACTTTCCGATGAGCCATCTGGACATGGAAGTCCCCGGGGGACAGAGTGCAAAACATGCTGAATCAGTCCGGCTTTCTCTCCCACTCATATTTTATCTGTCTATCTTTCTATTCATCGATTGGAAAATGCACCAATAGTACATGTCAGTGGTGACTTATTTCTCAGTTCAAGCTGTTTCTTTTTGAATGGATCATACAAAACAGTCATCCCATGTGTACAATTGCGTGTAGATTGGTTTTCTGACTGGCTCACAGCACTGTTGCAACTACTTGGCAATTTTTTTCATCTTGGTTACAGTGACTGTTATGGCATGATCATAAATGAAAAATAAAGACGTAAAGACATGCCAATTGAAAAGTTTAAAACAGAGAACAAAAAATCTTCCCTCGTATTAAAATTCATAGTTTTTTGGCGCATCGATCCACCTCAATACTTAAGACTTCCTATTTTTCTCCCATTCATATACAGTCTAGAAAATATCTTCTAACTGTCAAGTGATTCAATACCTCAGCAGCCATTTTCCCTGTGAGGTAATTCTCTCATATTCTTCTTTCACACCTTTTTTACGAGTGTGGTGTTCATTTTTAGGTTATGGTCCCCTTTAGAGTAAAATACACGATAAAGTTCAATATGCTTTTATGACCAAAGCTGAATTCATAGTTACCAAGTCCTCTCACCCTAAGGGTTCATGCATGAGCCTGTGTGACATAAATTGTGTCATCTACAGTAGTCTATAAGGAGCCACCAGTTACCTTTGCAGTTGACTGTGTGCGGGCCAAACACTTATAGTTCTCATTCAAAAGAAAAAAGAGACAGTCCAAAGTATATGTAGCAAAATGACAGCAACATGGATGGTTGTTCAGAGAAGAGACGCAGCAGGCAAATCGATGTTGCCCGCACCTCGATAATGCTTCACCGAATGATTAGAAGGACTGTAGTCTGATTCAAATTCATGCATGTTTAGCTTCGGCACAGCTGGCCTAAATTGTAGAATAAAGAGATCTGACTTTATAGATTCCCAGTCAGCTGGTTCACACTGACGTGGCTACCATGAATCTGGCTTGGAAAATAACAACCCCATGCTGGTGTACAGTTCCCTCAGATCTACCACTCATTTGTGACAATCAGTTTCGAATAGTAGTCCACAAACCAGTGGGTGGCATCCACCTTTTTATATCATAAAGTTCTTGCTCCCACCTTAATGACTATGTCCACTTGAGGGTTTTGCAAGATTGCAAGATTGCTAATTGCTAATAGCTAATAATGTAAAGCCTGGTTAAAGTTACAGTGTGTACAATGATAAAGATCTATGAGACAAAATGTATCATATTATTAAAAACTGTTTCTATTAGTATTCAATTACTTTGCTGAATGAATTGTTAATTTTCTCATTACCTTATAATGAACCAATTATATCTATGTGCAGCGGGTCGTTCTACACAAGAGAATGTCCATATGCCAGCCATAAAAAGCACACCATGAAAAAGAAGAGTACAGTTAAGAGGGTGACATAGGAGAAAAAAATGGAAGAATCAGTGGTTTTTGATGCTGTTATGTGAGAAGTTTGAGGGTACACATTTGAGAAATGTCGGATCATGCTTATTATTTGATGCAAGAGCAGGCAACAGCGTATAAATCAACCTCATCAAAACATGAAGAGACAAAGCAAATTCAGAATAAGTAAAGGCAGAAAAAAATAATAAACATTACAGTGGCTTTTTTTTTACATATGGAAATAACTGATGAAGAACAAAAGTCTTCAGAGTGACATCGTAGTTTGTTTCATCTTCTACAGAAAATGTAGCCTGCCATTATAGAAGCAGATTGCTGCTAGATAGTAGGAAGAAAACAATCTGAGATGGTTCTCTAACTTCACTGCTACATATCAGTAATTGTTGCAAACTTTCCCCTTAAACATTTTTGGTGAATGCACCAATGTGTTCTGCACTGGAAACCTCCATAAATGAAAAATGACTGAGATGGTTTTTGCATACATGTTGAGGTTGGTTTGATAGCAGGTTTATGCAAGAATAATACTTGGGTCTTCTGATGAAAAGTGTTGCATCAGTAACACTCTACAACAGTCCATTACTGCTCCTACCAAGGGTGGTTTTGGGGGTCTTTTATCAACCTCTTGTGAGTGAGGGAGTTAATGTTTGTGCAAGACTGTTGAATAGAAAATTCTGTCTCTACATATATACATATGTCATTTTTTTTCGGCCATTTTCTCTGGTTTTTTTTCAGTTTGTTGTTCCTTGATAGCTGTGGTATCATCAATTTAACCTTTAACTTTTCAGAAGTTCACCAAAGTTAAACAATGTGTGCCCACTGTGACCACCGTCCTATGATTATTATCGTTCTGATTTGTTTTATTCAGTGAAATCGACTTCTACACCTAGCCTTGTTTATTTGTGTGTTTACCACAGTCCCTCTGCTAAATGATTAGTCTCTTAATAAAACGTGTTTTTTGCTGTGAAGACTTACATTTCGCATGATCTTTACAAGTCAAATACAAGAGCAGAAATCAGACAGGGACACTTCAGCTGCAAAGTAAATGTAGGTTTGCAATGTTATCAATCATTCTATAAGTCATTTCTCCAATACACTCTCATTGTCAACCCTTCTCACCCTCTCTCAATCACTATCTAGAGTGTCTGTCTCTGTCTCTGTCATTCAGTTGCAGGAGTTGGAGGCCCTCGGGGTATTGATTTAGCTTGACTTAATGCTGTCAGACTGATGTGATGCACAGATGAGATCTTGGCCATGGTACACTTGGCCTCTAACTACAATCGTATACACACATTTAGGACAGCTCGTGCATGCTCTCACACTAACAGTAAATGCACGCTGGTCGCAGAAATGTACACATCGAGATCATGCACTGATTCGCAAAGGTAAATGCATGCGCACACATACTTGAATGGTTGTGCCACACATGCACAAACACACTCACTGCCATGCAAACCTGCATGAACACACACCCTCGGGAGTCCCTCCTGACACTCACAATCTGTCATAGCAGAAAATCTAGAGGACCTCGCCTTTGAGTCAGGAGGGTCGAGACAGTACTTTGAACTCAGCAAAGTTTGAGCTAATCAAGACTGGCAATGACATACTGCCTGCAATGACAGACATTTTTCTTTTCCACTTACATATTTCGCAGTTGAGGATATCTTGCTTTGCTTTGTGTAGAGGCATGGAAAAGGGAGTTTGTCTTGGTTGACAGGTATCAATTGTGGTTCATCACTGTCATAGGAGACACTCAAGTCTGAATGGAAGGACAACTTCAGGTTATACATCCATATTTACTTATTACTATCACAGCAAGTCAACATTATGACTATTTAAAGGTAAAAAAGATTATGATGATAGAACATTTAGTTAAAATCATTAAGACTTGCCTGTCCATAACAAAATATTAAATAATATGTTTCTATATGTAACTAAAAAGAGATGTGTAATGGGAGATTAGGTTATTTTGTGGCATATGGTTGGTTTTCCAACATGCTCTGTACTTAAGATAGAATTTGAACTGTCTGGACAAATATGTGTACGTGGTCAACACTGTATAAAAGCACCAGACTCTTGAAACCCCCGTGGTTGAAAGAAGCAGCCCCCTATTCGGCCGAATGGTCTCTGACTGTTTGATGATTATTGCTGACTATTGCTGGTTGTTCATTCTAGTTTGATTTATCATTCTGTATTAAATTCCTTAAATCTTAGGAGACTTATTGTTGTCTTTGCTTCATCACCATAGAGCAAACAGTTTTTGCCCCTGCAAGATGCACGTGAGATTTTGAAGAAAGATTTTAAAATGTAATAATGTTAGGTGTGGAATAAGAAATGTTAGACTGAAGCAATGCAAACAACACCTGTCAGAAATGGATAATTTAGTTTTGATTTTAATCTTTATATGGGAAATTGAAATATACTGTAGACCATTTCTTATCTTCTAAGGATGTTTGCCATTCTCTTCCTCTGTGAATACTATAATCAAACAATCAATGCAATGCTGCAACAGATCTATTTTTATTTGTCATAACATTCATAATACCTATTGTGTTTTATTCCATCAAAATAAAATACAGCTGACTGAATCCCATACTTCAATGAAATACATTGCGTTCCAGCTCTGCAATTCAAAGGAGGCTTTGCACTTGACTTTAAGTTTTTAGTTTCCTTGCTCTTTCTCAAATAAAATGTACATTGGTTCATCTCCTTGAATGAGTAATGAGCATCTTCTGTGACATATGGATGTTCTGTTTGTCTGGTGCTCAGAGACAAGTGGCCGCTGTTGAGTACAAAGGCAATAAACAGCTGAGTCCTCCGCAGTATCCATGTTAATTGTCGCCATGCAGGGCAGAGGATCAGTGAGACAGATGTGGCAGGAAGCAATCATGGGATGAATTGACCCGAGTGTTAAATGGTGTCACTCAACCTTTTAAAATTCGATAAGCAAGCCAGTGGGCCTGTGTGGAGTTCCACACACTCATCAGGGTGAATTTCCTACTCCGTAAATGGGTCAGTGTCAAAATGTGACCCCTGCCTTTTTTCTTAGCATGGTCCAAGAGGCGGGCCTGACATTTACCAGCCACCATAAATATTGTATATTATAGTCCTGCAATGGTTTTAGGGTTGACTTTTGGAAATTACAGTAAAACTGATTAATTTTCTAGTGATAAATTGCTAAATGAAATATATAGACAATTTAGAAACAACGTTTTCATTTTATATTGCTCTTATGTTAACCACCAGTTAGCTTTGATGATATGCTACATAAAAGTCTTGAACTCTAATATTGAAACTACAGCATTACAGTGCTATCTATTACCTATAAAAATACTTGCAACTTTATAATGTCGTCAACAGACACATATAATGTATTAAAGGCATAAACAGGCCTAACTGGCTCAGCTAACATACTGTCTCAATTTACCATGTTCATCGTATCAGTTTAGTGTGTTATTACTTTACAAGTAGCAGTACACATACAATGTTAGTTTTGAAGGAATATAATCACAAAGATCAAAGTACTGGACAAAATATTTTTTCATTTTATCCAAACTTTATCTAACCAGAACTCTTGAGATAAAAGGTAAAATTTCTCTTACGAGACTGCCTGGCCAAGTTACAAGAATGCACACTTACATACAACAATATGCATACCCGATATTTGTATTATATGGAATTACTGAGACCAATCAGAAAAGATCGTCATCAATCATCATGGGTCAAAATAGGGAAAATATAATCAACCATAAAATCTGCCTCCAAACTGTAAACACGTCTTTGAATTTGTTAATAAAATCAGCTCCCTCAGATTCAGGTGTTTCTGCAGCTGATTCCAAGCAGAGGAGGCAGAATGTAATGTCTTTTTTCCCAATTCAGTACAGGATTTAGGGATGGTTAGAACGAATAATTCTTGGGAGAGAAAACGCCGTCACCTCACTTTCTGCTCACTTGCTGTGGGGCGACAGTGATAACCACTACACCACCGTGCCTCAAATCAAACAATTCATCCAAGATAAATATAGCCTAGCACACATAAACATTGTTTTTGCTGTTTCACTAAAAGCCAAAATATCAGTCTGATAATAGAGCTGAATGAAATAGAAGAAAATCACATGTTTTTAAAACTCATCTTCTGTGGACTATGGTCTGCTCAAAAGTTAATTCATCCCTCTTTCATTGTTTTAGTTTTATATTCATGTTCGTCAGTTTGATAGAAATACACAGAAACTACAAGACAGATTGAATAAACTTGATGGAGAGGCAAAGGATAGAAAAAGGAGGAGTCCATCAACTTTTGTTCTTTCTCTAAAACTGCAGAAGAGGGTGCTTGTTTTGTAGCAGGTTAAAAAATTTTTGAAACACCAGGCTTCAAAATTAAATTAACAGCCCAGTCCCCTGAGAATTATGTCCGGAGACCATAATTATGTATTATATGTACATTTCTCAACCAAAGAAGTCTATAGTTTCAACAGTTTATGAAGAACTTGTAAGCTATGTAAGGGTACACTTAACACTTTAACTCAAGCCTACATTTTCTTCTTTTTGACCCTAACCAGGAGTTTTATTTCATAACCATAACCAGGGATTTAAATTTCTAACTTAACCAGGCATTTTATTTTGTAATACCTAACAAGGTATCTAATTCTATAAAACGAAGGAAGTGCCTTGGCGCGTACATATAATAAAAAATACAATAAAGAGAGAACAAACAAGCATATTTTTTTTACTGACTTGGTGGATATAACACTTTTAAAATGACAGTTAAATGGATTGTAGCCTAATTCTTTTTCATACTGTTTGCAGAAAGATTTTGCTTGAAGTGAAAAAATGGTTTTACTCCTCTGAGCCATCCACCATCTGATAATCACAATACACAGGAGACTCCCATACCTTTTCCAAAACAATAATATTTCACCTCACCCTATAGCATGAGAAACTGATGACTCTTTCGGGTAGATTTAGCTCTGGCCCCTTTCTCCTTGACTTACTAAATGAGCCGAGTGACGGATGTTGTGCTCTTCTGCATAAATGCTTGCAGCAAAATAGAGTTTATTAAGACCCATAAAAAACAACATTAAAATTCACGACCAAGGGAGTGTCGCCTGACCCCAGGAGAGTGATAAATTAGCTTGTGTTGCTCTAGCAAAACGACCATTTTATACCTTCACCCTCTCTCTTCTGCAAATTACTCCTTTCTAGTCTGGAAGCACCACAGTGGATGCATGGACGGAGAGGTTTCAGCAGAAAGAAAAAGGTCTTCAAATGTTGCCCAAGTCATTTTACCTTCTTTTCTCCTCATTGGAAATCACTCAGCTGTGTGAATGACATTTTAATTCAGCTCCATGCCTGTTATTTATATTCATCAATATGGGTATTAGTGGGTACAGTGTGATGCTCAGCTGCCTGTTCTTTCACCTCCAGGAAGCAGGTGAGTGTTTGACGTTGAAGAATTTGTTGTCAAAAGAGAAATTTTGTTGTCAAATTGAGAAATTTTGAAGACATCTCTTCGGTGATCTAAACTCAGAGTTCCTTCCCTCGATTCCTTTGATTGTATTCTACTTTTAACCTCCCCACGTGAACAGTTTTCTGAAGCCAGTGCTCCGTTGCTTATCTGGGACAAACTGTAAATGTTGAGTGCAGCCATCTTCCTCTTTGTTAGTTAGAAGGATGGTTAAATAGATTTGATAAGACGGCAGCATCCCAATTGTCGACAAGCTGAACACACTGGTGTCTGAAAAGAACTTGAGAAAAGATGAAAAAATGAGCCAGTTCTAATAATAAAATGTGACTAAACATACATAATATTCCATAGCTCCAAAAGTGCTCTTTACATGTGTGAAAATGTTGCTTAGTAAGAGTCTACCCTTAATGACAATTTGCTTGCATATCAAAGTCCCACGCGAGTCATCACTGGCAACTCATTAGCACTATGCTAAGCTAATGGATCAGTAAATGGATTTTTATGTGGGGATAAATGCTAATTTGCAACACTGTGGCACTGTTCAACGATGCTGTGTTTAGCCAGTCAGTCTTAACCTCAGGGGTGTGTTTGTGTCTCATTAGGCTTAGCCAGGGATATATTGTGGATGGGGACAACTCACCAGCAAAACAATATCAATGGCCTGCAGCGTGCACGTGCACATCCCCTAAGTTCACATACAGTTACTTTTATGAAAGAGAAGAAAGAAGCCTGTAAGACAACAGCATATCAAATTACATGTATCACTGTGTGGCATCAATGTTGCTGCTGTCTGGGACTGACACAAACACAAACAGAAGCTATTTTATAACACATGGTGACACCTGTTCCCATGTTGCTGTTATTCCGCTATGTAAATTCAACTGTAATCATTTTCTGATCAAAATCTATGTGATTTATTATGACACACATACCAACAAAGTACATTTACTCGTATTAAATCCAAGTCTTCTTCAATTCTATCATAGCAACTCCATGACAGCTTCTTGTTGATTAAAAAAAAAGGTTTTCTGATATCCAGCAAACACTCTACCCTATAACACAAAAGAAGAATACTCCAGTTGTACCATTAATTGATCCTTACAGCAGCCCACATCCAAAACTCAGAGACAACAAGTCAGACAGAAAATGGAAGGAAGCAGCAGCAGCGCCTCGTTGAAAGAACATCTCTTGCTGAGTGGGAGTTGAGTGGGAACACTTGGCTCGAAAGCAACCGTAGAAACCACACGTCTCGGAGTTTTAGCAGCCAACTGGAATAATGTCGACTGTTCTCACTGCAGATATTTCCTGAATCAGGTGCGCTGTGGCAGAAATAAAAAAAACTGTCAGTCAGTCAAAGCGTTTTATGGCCCTCCATATTTCCTTATTTAACATTTACTTTAGGGTTTCTTGGAAAGAACCAGGAGCTATCAAGGACTTTTATTTTCACAAACCTTTAAGCAAAATTGGTAAAATGCTTACAAGCAAATGAGATATTTGACTAGAAATAAAATATTTGTGTGTAAGAAAGTCACTGGGAATAGTCATGGTGTACCCATTGAAATATATACAAGCACTTCATAATGTATGATGTGATACAAGTACTTTGTGTTTTTTGCCCACACGCCACTTCCACATTAATTTTCACATTTGTTTGTTGTGTTACATTGTGTCTTTTTAGTCTTCACAAGGAAACGTTTTTTTTTTAAAAAAAGCTTTTAATTTGACTCACTGTTCTGTCATGCTTGGGGAATACATTGTGTAATCTATATCTTTTCAGTATTTTTTTTAAACCCACGCCTCTTCTAAAACAAAATCAATCTGAAATAAAAGTATAAAATATCTACATAAACATAAATATTCGAGGGCAACAAAATTAATTCTTAGGCCTCGCAATTCATGGACACTCCTTTACCTTTAGAGTCACAGGCTCAGTGGGAGGACAGTCAGGTTTTAGTAGATAGTATGTGCCGTCATCAATGACTACTATAACATTTTTCGGATACTGGCCACTTAAAAACTAGAGGAGGAGGTAAAGTTATTAGTTTCTGAATCTTACTGAAATCTAGCTTTACACGGCCTCAATGACTGTGATTGCACTGACAATGAGTCAAATCAAAGGGACAATTTATTTATGCTGAATAAAGACAGCATGAAATAAAAGATATGGGATCAGGTGGATTTTGGTATTTTCTCACTACACAGACCATAGAGGACCTGGAAAACACACGCACATGCACATACAAGCACAGGCATCTTTTTTTTGACATTATGCATTACCTAGCCCCTCATCCTACACCAGACCATCACAAATGAATACCTAACCCTGACCCCAAAACCACATTTTGATTCTCCAAAAGCCGTGTGAAGTCTAGCACTTTGGTCCCTACAAACTTATCTGACATAATAAGTTTAGTGAAGGCCAAGCATCCGGACCCTACAAATGTAGTACAAAAAGGTATAAACACACACACAGCAAGTACATCCTCTAAAGCTTCCAGGGAAAGATGCTGTTTTCATAAGCTTAAATGTTGACACTGAGGTGGAAATGTGCAGGTTTTTTTAATATAAAGAAATTTTAAAAGGGAGTCGATATTTTTAGAGGGACCCTTCTATATACTAAAGCAAGTGATGTATTTCTCCCCGCATAAATAATGGTATTTTGTTGCAGCACAGAAATGTTAAGTCATCTTTCAGCCCGCTGCTTGTTGTTAGCTTTTATTGTGTCACAAGGGTTCCCGTTCCTCATTGAATAATCCCTTTCGCAATAACTTAGAATCATGAGACTCACAGACCATAAAATACACAAGCTGGTGTATATGTATGTATATGTACATTATTTTTTACTGTATATGCCACACTGTCAATCAAATCAGCAAATAGCTGGCCAAAACAGTTCACACCAAAATATAGTCAGTTCAGACAAGGATTCAGAAATACATTTAATCACACATGAATTGAGTTTAATTACAGAATTTAACTTATGTGACATACTGTGATCTTTTCCCCCCAGTTCTGAACATATTTTCCCCCAATATAAATATCTCTACATACTAAAGGAAAGGAAAACAAGAAAAGCAAAGGTAAACCAAGGATTCAAATAAGATCAAACATCTGTAAAATCCCAAATGCTTCTTTTTGCCAGATGGTGAGCTCTGGTCTGGGCATGTCCCAAAAACATACAAGAGTATGAATAATGCATTGGGTATAACTTCACAGTGTATCTCTGGATGTCCACGCACACACACGCTCCCACACAAACAGAAAAGCATACACGCACATCTTCACACATTGACAGATGCAAACACACACCCTCACACACACACACAAGCAGACCATTAAAATGAGCCAGGGGTCCTCTGCTAATTGCTCCTAGTGATGTGTACAAGATGTGTGAGGTTCATTGACAAAAACTACTTTTCTAGTCTATGTTGGCACCACATAAGAAACATAAAATATAAGCTACGTCATCCAAAATGTCCTTATTTTACCGTCATGATCCTTATTCACAGAAAAAAACAGCTTATTTCTGTCATCTCCTCTGTGACTTTCATGCTTCTTCACAAAGACTGTCCCATGTACGTTTGCAGAGATTTTGGTGGCCTCAGCCTTGTAAAGTTTCACCCAGTCAAATAAGAGAAAGGTATTAAAGGCTAGAATCCCATAGACAACACAATCTGGCTCAACCTCAGTAAAGTCACAACTCTTTAGCAGCAAACTGTCATTAAAGAAACTTGGCTGGGTTATAAGCCCAGGCGGCTTCATAGGAGTGATAGTAAAGAAGATGAAGGGGCTGACTTCTGAAAGACCTTCTCACAAGTGTAAATCAAGTCACAAAAGTACAAAAAATAAAAATAAAAAAAAAATCTTCAAGGAGCCTTTTTCTAGAGAGCAGGCAGTGGCTGAAAAATAAATAAAAACACAAATGGCCAAGTACTTCAATGAATATTCCACTGCCTGCTTCGTTGACGGTTGCTCCTCGAGGGATTTTGCTCTTTGATGATGATGAGACCATGAATTTTGCTGCGGTGAAAGTTCAATGCCGATGGTGAACTGCTGCTCACTTGATGCTTCTCAAGGTTTTCAGAAGGGGCTTTCGCTGTGGTGGCTTTTTTTTTTCTTTTTATTTCTATGGGTGGTCAAGCCTGGTGTGCAGTTTGGGAGCCTCGTTGGTGAATGGACACAATGTTCAGGTGTAGTGACTGGCCTCAGTTCCTTTTGTAACGTATTTGCCATCAAACCTGCAGTTGAAAATAGCAAGAAAAACAGATAAATCAAGATAAAACACAAGTAATGAAACTGGTTTCAGAAAACCCTTTCAGCCACACACCTCGCTATGGAAATATATTGACAATTTTGCACCCTGGCTATTGTTTGGTCTTTTCTTCTCTGCAACACTAATCCCAGCTGCGTGAAGTCACATTAATGTAAAGCCTACAGAAGCACAAATTAAGGTTGTGTTAGTGTGTGTGTATGTCTACAACCTTTTGAGAACAATGTAAAACATTTATTCATTTAAACTGGATAAATTAAATGTGCATACATAAAACTAATCATGTTGCCACTCTTAACAGATGCTACTTTTCACTTAAAAAATGTACAAAGCACCCTAAATTGACTTTTTAGAGAAATATATATATATATATATATATGTATATATATATATATATATATATATATATATATATATATATATATATATATATATATATATATATATTAATTAAACGTTAAACTAGTTGGATAAATCATAAAATGCTAACAGTATTATATAAGCTGATGAAAAATATATACATGGATTCAAAGTTAAATGCTGTTCCTAAATACAAAATATTTCAGAGATGTCTGACAACAAGGCATCATCTAGTTTTGTAACAAAAAAAAGAAGAGCACTAAAGCCCATTTTATGTGGGACATAGTCACCTTCAGTGAAATCCTGCATTTAATGACTTAATCAAACTGATCACTCGATCAGGAAAAACCCCTGCATGATAATAGAATTCCGCCATGAATATGTTATATGGATAAATCCATAAATGGTCATACATAAATGATTCAGGTTGACAGTGGACAAATGTGACACTGCAGGACTGCCCATATAAATCATTCAGACACTTAAATATGTGTTGGTAAATCCACACAGAATTGCACAAATTCCCAGGGCTGGCAAATAAATATTTATGACGCCCCCAATTCTCCATTTCTCTCTGTCCTTGGTAATTGTGCGTGATTCATTTTGTTTTCTCGGTGGAGGAGGGAAAATCAATCTTAGAATATTGGCTAGGAGACATAAAGCATGCAGATTCCAAATGCCTGTGGTTTTTTTTTAGGAACATAAAAGCTTCATAGATACTCAGTCAATGTTCTCGGGGGAGGAATTCACTTTAAGCTTTATGACATGTCCTTGTTTTTCGGGAAAAAGTTTCTGGAAGTGAAGCTTACATGCCAAGAGAGTATGGATTACTTTTAATAAGAAGAAATTGACTTTGAGGAATGTAAGGCAGGCAACATAATCTTGACAATTAAATACCTTGTTATTTATCAAATGATATATATAAAAAAAAAAAAAACTCCTTTCCCTTGCTTTTATTTCACTGACTTAGATTAATTTAGATTGTTTCACTTGGTAATTAGCATTTTTACTCCTAACTAGCTTTTATGAAGTTAGAGCTAATTGCATTTGTTGGCACATCATAGAATTTCTATTCCACTTCACTCAGTTTTTCAAGGCAATCACTTTGCAAGGTAAACTAATTGGATTTTACAGTGTAAAAACATCTCCCTTACAATCAGTCTGGGTTTGTCTTGGGGAAAAAAACCCTGTTTCTGCCTTTGATGAAACCACAGCGGGGCTTTTTAGCCTCAGTTCTTATGTATTCTAAAACTGCAAATAACTTCCCCAATTTTCCCATACTGATACAGCAAAGCAACTAAATCCCGAACAATGGATTCCTTTTCTCCTCATCCTGGATGAACTTTATCTAACCTCATCCACTGAAGGGCTACGGTCATTTCTATTTCTGTCGCATCAAATTTTCTCAAACCCGCAGCTGAAATCTTTCTGAGGCTGTTATTTATTCTAAGATTTACAGCTTTGATTTGGCAAACATAGAAATGTCAGATAATGCAGGAGCTCCTTAACTATAACTCTTGCTCGGTGTTAAGACAAGGAGACTTGGCGCATTTCAGAATTCTCCCAAGCATTTAATTCATGGACCCAAATGCTTAGTTTGGCCTTACAGTCACAGAGCTGTTACTGAATAAATCTGAGGATGATTTCAGATGGAGATTTCAATAAATAGCCCAGGGCTTGAGCAGTTAAGCTCAGTGTGGAATGTGGTACTAGAATATACTTGATGAAGAGGCTGTAGTGGCCGATTCATTCCAGGTCTGAGCAACAATGAACCTTCTGCAGCGTGCAGCTCTTTGAATCTGAAACACAGCTTTTCTGTTACTGTTTCATTTAAAATATATCATTTCTGCTTCCTCTAAGATTTAGGTGATTTGAATCAAGGTTAAGCTCTCAGCATGCAAATGTGTATAAAATAGTTATTTAAGTGAAAAAAAAATCCTACTTGCTGTTTTCCTCTGCATCCTACGATGGCTCCTTGGGCAAAGGCTGGAAGAGAAAAGTTGATGGTCAGAAAGCGGAAATAGAATCAGCCTTAAATGATATATATTGGTCTTGGACATGGAGCAGCGTATGTCCATTTCAAAACACAGATGGCACATCTTCAAATCATATCTAAGGAGAAGAGAAAGATGCTGACGGTTATGTTATGTCGACCAGTTTTTATGACCTCTGAGGACGCAGCCTTTCTGCTTAACCATAATATACGACCGGGTAATGGCCCCCTCATCATCTGCATTAACAAGTGAGGGACCTCACTTTTTTTTTTTTATCAAAGGCATCAAAATTTTATCACATTAGCTGTAAGGCAGGTTATAAAAAACATTCCACTTTGTTTCTCTGTGAGTTCTTCTCCTGCATTCATCTTAAGGAGGACACAACAGCCTGCTGTTTTCCCTTTGACCACAGGAAGCAAACTGCTTCCTTGCCTTCTTAATACTAGTGAATGAGCTGCTTTTGTGTAGATAATGACTCGGCTAATCATAATCAGAAAGCTAATGGAGTGTTTAGCCAATCAGAAGAGCCAAAGCGAGGCGGCTGTCTGGTTAGCACATTGGCATTCCCTGCAGCTCCCCTCGACTGTGCCAGGCTCTTTCTGCAGCAGCAAGGCGGACTTGGTATTCCGCTGCCCGCCTGGCCTGTCGTTCTGTGATCTGTCGCCCTGTCTGTCCTGCCGGCAGACTGGCCCCAGCACTATTGAAGAAATCCAGTCCTCTGAAGAGGCGCTGATCCATCACACCTCTCCAGCAGCATGTCATCTAAATGCTAAGTACTTCCACTGCATCTTTAAATCAAAACAAGAAAAGAAATGAGCACTGGAGGCGAGTGGTTGGAAGGGATAAAGGCTTATAAGGGCACAATAGAATCTGCAGAGCAAACCCTTAGCTTTTTGATTATATTCATTTTTGAGGATGCGGGAGAGGAGAAACTGAGAGAGAGGGATGTGCGTCAAGAACCCACAGACCCTATTATCTCTTAAAATGTACAAGGAGAAAAAAGGGAAGGGATGGCCATTGTTACATCTTCCCCATGGGTTTCTTTAAAGAAAATATGTTGTTTGATCTCACTCCAGAAATCATCATAAGTGCTCCCACAATAGGGAGTTCCAGCCTTTCCCTTGTCTCGCTGTCTCAGTCCAAGTCTTAGCTATTGATCGCTGCGATTCTTAAAGTCGGAGCAGAGTGCTGAGGTGGCAGAAGCGGCCAGCACTATTAACTGCTCCTACTAATTAAAAGGGTAACAAGGTGAGTTTAGCCCCACGGGACCAACTGTGCGAGAAAGGAAGACTGCTGTTTTCCTGCCATACACACTTGTAAACAGCACTCATCGCCTATGGTGTTTACAAGACAGAAATCCAAGGACATCCAAGACATATTCATCTCCCGCTGGCACGACAGATGAGATTCTCAGATAAGGAGAGAGAGCAAGTGCTTTGCTAATTGCCTGTGTTGCAGTGAAATTGAAACATTTGGACCTTGTCTCTGAGCTTGGGGTGCCCTCATTTCATCATCACTTGTAAACACTGAGCATGCTGCATAAATCATAAAGTTTCACAGTGTGAATGAGATGCACTGCATGGATCTTTGAGAGCACGCCAGTAGAGACTGGCAAAAAATATTTGGGGCTTCAATTAATTTCCTTTCTTATGTACACCACAACATATTTCATGATCAAAGTACACTTATCATACAATATGCGTCAAATTACACAAACAAGGTCTGAAACTTCATAACTTTTGGAAATCTTTGTAGCTGAGAAGAAAGGCCACTGCAGGCAAAGCAGCTTGTTTGCTTGGTGCTCAGGGGAAAGCAGAGACCGCATTTCTGGTGTCACCTCAAGCTGCAAAAGATTCACCAGCAGCCCACCCTGCCATTAAGGAGACAGACACTGTATCATCACTGCAGTGACTAAAAATCTCTCCACAGTGGTCGCCCCTAACAAGTGAGGTCCTGCACAGGATGTGGCTGGTTTCATCAGCTGGAGCTTCATAGACGTTGCAGTGATTACCGGCCTCAAGAGCTGCTGTTGTTGTTAGGCTAACAAGCAAAGCTAAAGCTTACTGAAGACCTAGAGTAGATACTTCATGCTCAGAGTATAAGCCTTATGTACAAAAGCATCAAAGCATCAGACCCGGAGCTGTCTCTGAGGAACAAAAGCAGATTAGTTACAAAGCATCTGGTTGTGTTTGCTGCTTTTTTTCTGGTGGGGCAGCAACAGAGAAGGGCAGCACATTATGAGAAAATACTGCATGAATATAATAAAAACCGTTGTAGCCCTTTAAAGCTGCACCTATTTGCTTTGCACTTTAGGGCAACATATTACAGACTGATAAATAACTAAGTTGTTATGGAAAATATGTTGATTATAGAAGGTTGCATTGGCTACGTATCCAACAGACATGGAAGAAGATTTCTTAAACAATAAGTCTGCTCCATGGCCAAAATGAATACAGACTTTGTATTCTCAGTGACAAATAACACAAAGTTTCAATACCCCTCATATTGATTTAAAGGAGAACTCCGGGGCATTTGAAGCGCATTTCCATTGCTAGAGGTTGTCAAATACTGATAGTAGGACACAGACTGGTGCAAATCGGCGCTCCCTGTGCTGCGATTGCGCTGTTTGCGCAGCCTGTCATGCTAGCCAAATACGTGGTGGCTAAGGGGCAAGAGCTAAACCTTCCACGTAAAACAACAACTTGCTCACTGCAGAAACGTCACACCACTTTATAAACCATCCGACAATAAAGTCACAAGCCTTACCATCAAAACCATATGCATGGTTCTCACATTACTGGCATGGGGACGTTACAAAACAACTTTATAACAGGGCTCTCAAGTTTTCAAGTTTGCTTGGAGTGAGATTCGGGCAGGGCAGGGGCCGGGCCTTGTGCGTGGGGGGGTTTCTTTCGGATTTTTTTTTGGGGGGGGTCCCTTGCAGTATCCCATCGCCATAAACTAGCTACTTAAAGAACAAAGAAATTGTTTTATTTATCCCAAAATCACAAATCTTCACTTTTAAGAAAAACAAACATAACCCCAAATGGGCCCCTTGAGCAGTCCCTCTCTGTGTGTGTTTGTTTATGAGTGTTGTAAGTGTTTGTGGCAGATTTTGATGCTTGATGACTGATATTGGGGGCTCCCATTTAAAGCACTGTGGCTCAATGTCAGTCATTTTCACAGTCATGATGGATGACAGAGTTCCATTCAGAGCCAACGTGTTCCTGGTCTTGGTTTTATTGAGCCCCACCATGGAAAAAACCCTCTCTGCATCAGCATTTCAGTGTGGCAGAACTAATACCAGTTTGGCAATTGTAGATAGCCTTATTGGGAATCTGTTCATACCAGTCACCTTTGAAAAAAATTTACCACGGAAGCCTAATTACACTCCTACATATTTTTCCTTTTTCATTAAGTTGCTCATGTCAAAGGGTGTGTGCTGAATATTTAGGCCTACTACTCCAACGAACACTTTAATCGGCAGGTATTGGTCTTTTACAAGGAGTAGGAAAACTATAGTAACTAATAAAAGATTCAAATAAATGAAGATATGACCTGCTGATGATCCTGACGGTCCTCTTCCACCTCCAGCTCGTCTACAACTTCTGCACGCATTCAGAGCATAATAGGCTATGTCCGCTGTGCATTCATGGGACGCGTGCTTGCAGCTGAAAGCTATTTCACACCCGGCAACAAGAAATTCTGTTTTCTGATTGGCTGAGAAATTCTATTTTGTGATTTGCCGATGGGTTGCTAAATCAAGACAGCTGTACCAGAGCTATAGTTCTGAGCTGTACAAGTGCACAGTAACCTGCCATTGACTCGTTTATAGTATCGGCCATTAGAATTTCTGTGCGACGAAGCTGACCATTTCTCAGCGTGAGAAATGGCATGTGTGGCGTGTGAGCGTGTGAACTTGTTGAAATGCGTGTGTCTCACGCTCATTGCGTGAGACTTGAGAGCCCTGTTTATAAACAGCATCTCACTTACCTCCTGTCGGTAGGCACGCGCATGTGAAAGCCCAAAAGAGTCAATGGACGATAATCCCATATACAAAACAATTATCTTCTCTAGAAAAACTGCGTTCAAGTATTTAAAACATTACAACAATACATGCCCAGTAATATTGGGCATGTATAGCGCAATCGCAGCACAGGGAGCGCCGATTTGCACCGGTCTGTGTCCTACCGTTATTTGACAACCTCTAGCAATGGAAATGCGCTTCAAATGCCCCGGAGTTCCCCTTTAACGCTGTAAGGAAATTAAGGGGAACCTAACATAGACTGAAATGAAGGGTCAGCTGGGATGTTTCTAATTTTGCTAAAAATTTCCCTTTGAATTCAAATATCATCGACAACATGTAAGAAACTATAAAGCTCTCTGATTATACTGAGTGGTTTTCATCAGGTTTAATCTTAACCAGTACAAGTCAAATAGATACTGTGCAGTAAAAAGAGGAACATGTTTCTCTGAAAGCTGATATATTTAAGAAAAAAATCTTCAGAATTATACATTGAAGTAAGTCAGCATTTGAGTATTTGTATGAATAGGTTTTCCGCCACTGGTAAGTCTTCTTATGTTTATAGGGTGGCTTGTAATGGACAGAATTCACACTTTCGGATGCTAGCTTGCAGCTGGCTGTATAACAGCACAGCCACAATGCACAATTTATCAAAAACACACAAACAAAAGATCTAAAGGGCTCAAAAGCATTAGAGTTTTGAGACAGGGTGCTTCTGAGCATGCCTCACTATGCACAGTACATGGAAGGGCTTTCTGAATTAATTATCACAAAAACCCTGTGTTGAAATGTGGCCTATGGCTTAGACAATTTCACACCAGACAAAACTCCGGAGACAAGCAGCATGCAGGGTAAAACACAAGTGGCAGTTCAAAGCCTGGCAATGACAGAACTTCAAATAGGAGAGCTGGATAGAGTGTGTTGACAGTGACAGCAGAAGGGGCAACAATCACTCTGGGTCTCAGACTTAGAAAAGAGAGAGAGGTTGGGGGGTTGGTAACTTATGTCTGGTGAAACAAATTTGACAAAAGAACTCTTTTAATAAACAGTGGCAGTACAAGAGGAAAAAAAAAACAGAACAAACGCAATGTGTTGTTTTTTCATACCACATGCATGAATGCCAGCAGAGATATTAAAGACTGAAAATGTAATCACAAGACTTACAGCAGTATGTCCGGACAATAATGTAACACCTATGGTAATATATATGAAAAAGTGAAATGGAATTGGGGGCTTGTGTGAGTTGTTTCTCTCTTTGGTAAACATCTCTATCAATCTAACATATTTCAATATATTTTCTGCATCGCTCCACACGCTATCTCCTCAAGACTGATGACCATGCCACAGCATCTGACAAACAGATGAGGAGAAACCACAGAAACACATTTTTCTCTTGAGTTTGACAAATAAAAGACCTGCAAATGAAACTGGAGTAAAGAGTATATTTGCTTATCAAGCGTAACTTCTATGTACAGTACGTATGCTTGACAGGGGCATGCATGTTGTTTGAACATCAGTCATTTTTTTTAATGTAGGCCTACATCCAAAGGCAAAGCAGCCTGGCTACAATATGTTATCCCCAAGGAACCAGAGAGAGGCTGTCAGATTGAGTATGACAAGAGGACTGTCAGTTCACAAGCAGACATGTGTACGAAAGCCTGGAGGTGAGCCAGTGAAACATAAAAGCTGAAACCCTGTTTTGTCTGACGCTTGTATCAAAGAGAGCAAGGTGATGCATTCGAGTCATCTGATTATCAGTAAATTAAAGAAACAATGGTCATTAAATCATAGATTAGTATTTATCATGAAAATGCTAAGAAAACAAATCTTTTTAATGGAGTTTGCTTCTTTTAACCATAGTGGAATAGATTTTGATAGACTTGCATGATTGCACCGAATTTAATAACTTCAACTGTGAATGAGACAGAAAGCCAGCAGAGCACTGAAAGACATGGTGCACAGCAGGCTTATATCTAATATTTGAAAATCTTTCGCTCGGATTTTTCAAGACATTTCACAGATGCAAACGATTTTCTAATGACCTGCAGCTCTTACTTCCACACTCATTTTCTGATGCTGTAATTGAAACAAGAGAATTTATTCACTTCCTCTTACTCAGGGCACATTTTTAATGTATGTATCCTTCAGAAGCTTCGGTACAAGGAGATATTATTCAAGAAGCAATGTAGTTTACTTCTCTCAGTATGCATTTTGTTTAGGCTTAATGCATGCTGGTAGTCATCTAATGAAAGTGGTTTAAACATCATACGCAATCTTTATCTAAAGATGAAATCCCACTGGGAATGCAGATATTTTTGCAAGAGATTCCGCAGGTGACAAATGCAAGAGCCGAAAAAGAGCAACAGGCAACAATTTATGGAAGCCAAAAAAAAAAGACTTAAATCATTCGAAGATAAGTTCAAGGTCACAAACACAGTCATGAAACCACAAATAAGACTGGGGTCCAAAAGAGCACTGAAGGATTTTCTGAGAGGAGCTTTTATTCTCAGTAATGAGCTGTTTAGAAAAATATTTTCAAAAAATATACTGAGCAAAATAAAATCAGTTTTGTAGCCAAAAGCATAGCTGCTGATCTGACCCCTCACAGCCAGCAGCATTAAAACTTTTCAACATTTGCTTTTCTTTGACAACCTTTTCAGCAGTATTTTCATTTGTCACAGGTGACACTCAAAATATACTTAGATTACATTAGCCTGTGCAAGATAAGCATAAATCCCTACATGTAGTTTGAAAGTTTACAGGACAATTCCCAGAGTAAAACATTGCCACAAATAACTGTGACTAGGTTTGTTAGAAAACACTCCAGTAACACATGTGAATGCCTAGCAACCAACAAATAGGTCTACAATGGGAGTGGAGATGGTCGGGGGAGAAATGTGTTGTGGACCTTTCACTTTGGTGTAAGGCCATTCATTTTTCTCTTTGTTTGACATTCGATTAGATTTTGGCTGTAAAATGACTTTGTAAGATTGAGGAAAAGATCATGGTTTGGCCTAAAATACAGTTTTTAAAAAACCTGCATCTTTCTCACAAAGCATCACTATGTTAAAACATGTTACTGTAGCAACTGGACTGAAGCTTCAATATCACACAATTTTAAAAAGTACAAATATTTCATTTTTTTTAAAGGAGGGACAGTGTAAAGATTAAAAACGTCTGTTATCCTGGTTTACTAACAACATGGTTGGACCAAACTCTTTGAGTTGCATGAGTAGCATGAGAAAAACTGCTTATTAAAGAAAAATATAGTAGAACTAAGGCACAGAACATGGCTTCTGGCTCTTCTATTTATGTCTGAAGTGATAATGAGACTTGTGGACGTGAATGCGATTGTTATATAATTTTTTGTTTCAGTTTTTTTTTCATCATGATCTAAGGTTTCATCTCATAGATGTCTTTTTAATACTTTTTGAACAACTGCGGAGCTCTCGTCACAGTGAAACTTAAAAACACGAGTCTTCACTTATTAGTATGATAGATTAATTGGTGGTGTTCTTTATCAGATGATTCATATTGTGTATTATGTTGACTGCAAGACTGAGATAATTCCACCTGCTTCTTGTACAGTTAAAAAAAGTCCACCCAACTGCAACAGAAAGATGTCACAATGTCAGTTTTCTCCACCTAAAAAATAAAACTAAATTGGGCTGCCAGAACAGCAGTGACCATGGCGACACATGTCTTGGCTGCCTGGTGGTTTGTTGGAGAAGCAGGCTTTTATGACTGAGGTGCTACAAAGTGTTATATAACAGCACTCTCCAACTACATCATCTCTCCATGTAATTTTCTCACCTCTTCTATCAGAGGTGAGATTTTCATAACTCCTTCATGACTGGACTGGAACATTTGTATTGACTTGGGGCCATAAATTAATTATTTATGTTAGTTTTTATCATACCACTTTATCATATTTGAAACATTTACGAGTCAAAGTCCTTTTTCGTTATATTTATTTTTAATAAGGATATACCTTTTACTTATCTTTTCTAGAGCAAAACAAGCTTTTTTGTGTCACAGGGCATTCTTTCAAAAAGCCTGCAGTGTTAACTGGCTATAAAGTCTTCATGTTTACAGCAACACTGGCAGGACTACACACATTCCACCAGCTTTTTGCCCTGACTGATGCTGGAACAAAGAGTACATAGCTGGAGGAAGGCCACTAGAAACAGAAAAAAAAGGCAAACGCTTAAAAAAATGAAGCAAGTCTCTCTGACCTACTGGGTCACAGAGTCTCTGCATCTGTGTGTGTGTGTGTGTGTGTATAAGCTGTACATTTTGCAGCTATCCTTTGTTTGGCAAGAAATGCCCAACTAAACAAAGTTAGCTTTCCTTCAGGCAACACTCTGGATCGCAGTGACATTTGTTGTGTGGGTGTAGGAAGATTTTTTTCCTAAGCTTCTGTTTAGTATTTTCCGTGGGACAAAATGCTTGTGAAACTACAGTCTGATTGTGATAAAATCAAGCTTTCTAGTACTTACAGTTAATTATTACAGCAATCATCTAGCTTGTCAAACACATTTGGGGAAAAAAGTCTGCTTCTATGCTGCAATGATGAAGCACTTTTGGTATCTATAGTTTCGATCTAAGCCTGCAATGCTGATGTTAGAGCTTTGCAGCGCTAACAACGGAGCTCTTATCAATCAGAGCAAATAATACAATCGCACAATCCTCTTACTTAACAGTAAAACTAAATATTTTAATGTCCTAAATTCTGCCTGATTGTCTTGTCAGTTTTTCATTTGACAACTATATCCAACCTTTGTACATTCATACATATTTGATGTGTAACAGCAAGGTTACACATAGGTTGTCTAACCTTGCAATTCACATCTATATCCCCATGTCAAGTAAATGAAAACAAACTCATAACATTTATTCTCAGTCCTCCTAGTGAAGACAAATTGCTAGCCAGTCGGGGAAGGGGTTGTCCAGAGAGTGATTCATTTTAATGGCTATCTGGCAATGGAGAGCGTGCTGCATATGCAAACTCCATTAGCAGGTAAGGCTTAAGTGTGTGACCTGGCAGTGCCACTGTGAGATGCACACACGAGAGGGCGGGTGGCGAGGAGGAGGCTGAGTGCAATGAGTTTAGAAAGAGTTGCAGGTGCAGAGGACGTGGGTAATATGAATGTGTAATGCAGTTACATCATTGGGCACTCTTTATCAACATATCAACCTGAGGATAGCGTTTTATTCAGATGTTTAAACATTAACAAGAACCCATGAGACAGGAGCAAGACCTTTAACCTGAGCGGAGTGATGCATAAGTTTGTTCTAAACAAATATGTTTGAAGATTTTTTTTGTATTTCATTGGTAACACCGCTGCCCAAAGTTAATAAAAAATAATATAGTAATATGCAGATAGGTACTTATGTCCTGTAACTCCTGTAGTGAAGGCTCATGCACAAATAATCAATAACTTTCATCCAGTTGATTCATCACCATACTATAAATCTCTATAAATCATCAATCTCATCAGTAAACATGTAATAAGCATGGTTGTCCATTTCTCTAACCATAGTATTGTCACAATATACAGCCTCAGTTAAAAAAAAGATGGGCGAATGTGTAAAAAGTGTGTACTCGGCCTCCTTTCCAGTGGTAGCTGTGATAGGTTGGAGACAAAGGATGGTCAACAATCTGAATTTGATGCCCATGATCTTTGGGCCATCAGGTGGCATTGTATTAAAAAAAAGACATGATTTTGTCATGGAAATCCCTGCATGGGCTCAGGAACACTTCCAGAAGTCACGAACACCTCTATCATGCAAAGAAGAAGACATAAGTGAACATGATCCAGAAACACTGCTGTTTTCTCTTGGCCAAATTGAATCAAAAATAGAGTGGCAATTATAAAAATCAAAATTTGAAATTCTTTTTAGAAATCAGGGAGACTGGATTCTCTGGACTAAAGAGGAGAAGGACCATCCAATTGCTATCAGTTAAAAGGGCCTGTATCTCTGATGGTATCGGGGTGCATTAGCACATATAGAACTGGCAATTGAACATCTAGAAAGGCACCATTAGTACTGAAAGGTATAGATGGGTTTATGTGCAATGTCATTACAGAGGTGGATGTGCAACTAAGGGTCAAAAAGCGACACTCAATTCGATTTGTTTGGCAGAGTCGAGATCCTTAAACAGAGATTACGAGGCAACAAGATAATTAAAAGGTAGGATAATAAGATTCCAAGGTAAACTTTACCAATCGCCTAAAAAGATGGATGGAAATTGTTCAAAATTCCAAGGGGATCACAGTCCGTTGCCAAGAGCAGGAAAAGATTGTGCATTCACACCAATAAAAAAGTAGACTGAGGTCCCTCGAGTTCCAAAGGCAACACAGTCTCTGTCAGAGAATGTCATTCAGTGCCTTTAGAGAAAAAAAAGTCGGCATACAGGCAAATCCTTATATTTATATTCATTCTCTCTGTGTAGTTTTAAGAGATTAGTTTTATGACAGGGCATTTTGAGACACGAAGTTGGCACTACAATGACATTCTTCATAAGGTATATCAGGCTATACAATTACTCATCTGGAAAAGTGAAAGCTTGCTTAGTCTGGGACAGTGTCTGGACCTGATTGCATTGTTAGCTTGGACCGCACCTTTTGTATTAATCAGTCATCCATCATGTTCTACTGTGAATAAAACATTAGTTTGTGAGATATGAGAAACGTTGCATTGTTTTTTACATTTACATCTTTTACAGTGTCCCAACTTTTGGGGAATTGGGTTGGTAACCTGCAAGATAGTAACATATGCCACGGGTGTTTTCTGTAGAGCAACGTTCATGTGATGCATGAATATCAAAATTTTAAATTGGAGCCATGAAGACTTTTGTACCTGTCGAACCATGTATTTTGGAACATGTTGACTAACCATGTACATTAATTTCATTAGTGGGATTGATGTGGAAAAGTACAATGATTCTTGAAATCTTTGTGCAGGACAGATCACAAACCAGCAAGACTTCCACAAAAGTATTCAGAATGTGTGTATGTAATTATTTTTACAGCATTGCATTCTTGTACAACTATACTATACTAAATGTTCAAATGCATGATTACACGATTTATGTGGACCTGCTGTCAGTGTAGTCCTTCATATTGTTAACATCAAACCTGTAGAGAAGTGGGGTATACAGGGTTAAAACTGATACTGGACAGATTGCCAAACACACTGCTAATTTAGCTACATTTGGCCTAAAAATGACAAGTTAGAACAACAGATGAAAGTTTGTGAAAATCTGAGAAATTTTGCCTGCGGCAGGATAGAGCTTTGTCAAATCAATAACGTCTGATTAAAAGATTTATAATGTGTAAAGGTTTATTATATCTTGAAGGAAGATTTTATCCATAATGCAGATAGTTTCTTCTCTGAGGAGAAAGTAAATTTCCCTACAGTCTGCCTGTGAGGTTATTTCTTATCTTTATGACAAAAAGAGGAGTTTTTAAAAGTTTAAAGTTTTGGATTCACAGAGAAATTCTACAGCAGTGTCAGAGTGGTGTTAAAAATGAAAGATGAAAGGAGTGATATAATGGGTTTTCATCCCCGAATTTAACCAAATCACATCGTAAGCTATCCAGTAATAATTTAGACGTCTTTTTCTCTCCAAAAGTGATTGGGGAAGAAGTTGTAATCTTCCATCAGTGGTTTTACTTTTATGAAAGGCAATAGAGGATAGTTTACTGAGGAAAAAAGATAATGAAACAGATATTCTGTGATAATAGATTGTGTTAATGATTTAAGCATATGAATGGGATTATTGTTATCGTACTGTAATTAGAAAGAATATTCTGTAAGTGATTTGATATCAGATTTAGACATAATCAAACATTATCAACATTCTATAAAGAACTGATATGAATAGTACATTGTATTTTGTTAGATGCATGTTTTGTTCACAATATGCCACCATCAGGTACATTTGTCACTTTGTTTTATCTGCTAACTTCCCCTCCAGCAAACATGTGCACCACAGCATAAATAATGAGCACAGCCATTGTCATCTCTCAGACACCCGCACACTCACAGTGAATTAACCACTTTGTGAAATGATCATGACCACGAAAAGACAGATTTTCTTCACAATTATAACTCCTTCTCTGCCCTCTCTTCCTTGCAGATACTTGCACAAACATAAGGACAGACAGCAACTCCTGTTCCCTACATCTCCATCCTTCCCTCCACTCAAGCCTGATCAATCCTCTGTATAGATTTCTCATTTTCATTTATCCCCCAGAAAGCCCTTTCCTCCCCTTTCAGGTCTTATAATGAATACATCTGGATACCTCCTCACTTCTACAGGCAAGTCTGCCCTATCCCTGCCTCCTCAGCTAAAAAAAACCAAAACACGATTATCTCTTGTGATAAGCTTTCTCAAAAAAAAAAACAGCTCATGAAGAAAATGCAGTGAAACATGTAATATGCATTTTTGTTAATGTCTGTATATAGGCAAAGCACTAACTCAAGTGTGTTGTCAGAGTACATTATACAACACAGTGTGAAATTTGCCACATCTGCCCAGGGCTGCTTGAAAAAGTGGATGAAAGAACGAGGAAGATGAAGAGACATCAAGTGGGAGAGATAAGCCAGAGATAAAATCAACTGACCTGGTTTGTAGGCTGACCTCTGGCATTGTGTACCTGACGACAAGGACAGATGTCTCTGCTGCTCTGTCCATCTCACCATCTCTCTGGCTGACATCAACAAGCTGTATTTTACAGTCACTTGTGCTGTCTCTAAGTTACATACCTCTCCTCCTTTCTTTAGTCTTCCTCTCTTCACTTCATACCTAAGGCTCATTTCTGCAAATCTGCTAACACTCGGACGGATTCACATCTTTGAAAGAAGCATATTATGTTCCAGGCAAGATGATAACCATATGTGCAACACTGTTGTGAAGTCAGCGTATTCACTCAGTAATGTCATTTACCACATCTAGAGTTTTATAGCAAATGAGCATCATCTGCAAGCATGAACAAAATCTGACCAATCAGGAATGTAGTGACCTTAGCAACCGTACATTTTATTTTGAGAATCCAATTTGCCATTTATACATTCAAAGTCTTGTTCATTTTTCCCTTTTCTTCATTCAGCCTTGGAACTAAGTCACCCTTGAAGTTCCAGGGTACTGAGTCCTGACAATGTTAAGTGTTTTATTGGTTTTTAATTACATTACGGTCATTTTGCAGATGCTTTTATCCAAAGCGAGTGAAATTTGCATACATTTACTCTTATGCATGTGAAAGGGAGTTACTCATTTCATTGAACCAACAAATGTTATCACACGATCCTACAGGTCATTTCAACTCTATGACTTTATAATGTCTTTCAGCTCATTGTTTCATCCACAACCTATAGCTGCATGTGCTACGTGCCCAGCATCAAACAGTTGACGGACAAAGTTAGCAACAAGCTGGTGAATAGTGTGAAGCACTCTGCTCAAGAAACAGATATTTCCCAACGCAGCTTTTTATCTGCTGACAGGATATTATCGCATTGTACCTTTTTTTTGCTAATCAGATCTTGTGAGATATATGTGTAATCATTTAACCTAAAAACACATTCTATTATGTCTCTAGTAGCTCTCTCTTACTATATTTCAGGTAGAACCTATTCTAACCACGTGGAGAGTTAAACAGTCCTTGATAGGGACTATAGTTTGCTCAACAAGTCCTCCAACTGAAACAGTCGTATTAGTTGTTTCTTTATACTCAATATTGCTCATAATGGGGACCAGTAAAGTACAAGGACACAATTAGTAAAGCCACCAGTGAAGCCCTACAGGCGGCAGAAGGGAAATATCACTCATATGACGGTTTCCACAACAGAACAAACGTCATTCTCAAGTCTTTTGTTTATGAAGGCACAAAGTCCTTATAAGAAGGAACAAGGAGTGGTTGAATTGAGCAGCTCAGTGCTGTACTTTCAATCATGGACCTTTGTGTGACATGAGATCGAGACCAACATATGTTCAGTCTATAACAAACAACTTTACTAAAACGCTTTTCTAACCACATGATTGGATTTCGGTAATAAAATCACTAAGCAAGGATAAGAAATATATCATTGTTAGATCTAAAATACATCATTTTTACAAGTCAATACTACCATCATGGGCCCCATTTTGTCTGGTTGCCTTGGTTACATGTAAATGCAAAATTAGTCACTTTCTGTTTGGCTTTGGAACAAAACGCCACCTGGTTAGGGTTAGAAATAACCACAGTTAGGGGTAAAAACGCTCCTTTTTCAACATGACTGTACCATCATGGATGCTATTTTCATCCTTAATATGCAATTGTTCTCACGACCACTAGAGGCCATGTATTCTTTGAACAGAAACTACAAATTCTTTGTGATTTTCTAGATTATTGAGGAAAGCAAAGAAGTCAGGTTGTTTTTTGACTTGACGCAAAAGTGATATGGTCCGTTTTTAAACTTTGAATTGTTTTCAGATATAAGCAACCAGCAGCTCATGAGAGAACCTGTAAATCAAAAAAAGTGAAATTGTCCACAACTTTGGTGGACCCATTTTAGGAAGATTTTTAAATCTTGGCTGAACACAGATGATCTACTGTATACACACCTTCAAAAATAATTGGTTAAAGATCACCTGGTGAGAGAACAAGCCTGAATAGTTAAAAGCCCTATCTCAATTGAGCCTAAAGCTGCACATTGTGAAATTGCCAAGTGGCATTGTGAGAAGTACACACAGTGACAGGGAGACCTGTAGCCATGGCGACAACTACTTGGTAGGCAAGCAGTAGAGCCTGGAGAGCGATTATTGGTTTTCCCTCTGATTTTTTTCTCTTAACTCTTGGCTTTCATTTATAATGATGTTTCATTTCTACTATTAAAATAAAAAGAAAAGATATTAACTCACAAGCACACTGGGAAGAATAGTGTCTTCGTGCTTCCCGTATTGTCTCATTATTGAATAAAATGCCTATTTAGTACTGCAGCATTGGCAGCCATGAGGCACGGGATGCATGTTGGGTTGTTATGGAGGCCACAGAAGGCCAGATGACACCATATTGCAGGTTTAAAAAATTTAACATGATTATTCATTTACATCGCGCCAAAGTCAGTGGGAGGTCGCTATCATTATCTTTCCAGCACTGCATTGGTATTTTAAGACATTCCTAGTTTTGTTGTCTTGCTTGGAAAAAGGGTTAAAATCCACCAAAGTCAGCTTCGGGATCAGAGAACAGTTTGGTAAGTCAACCTTGTCTTAAAATTCAAATGCACTGGGTAATCCTTCATTGTCAGTGGTTGCATGTGTGACATGCAGGGTAGTAATTTAACAAACCTGAGGGTGAGGGTGTTCAAATACCAACAAATTGCATTTTAGAAGGAACACCTCTCCCTTATGCAATAAATGTCTTGTCCTTTTTATTCGCTACCACTGCAATGAGTCCTGGAACAGTGGTGTAACCCATAGAGAACACCTGACTACAGCAATGGGGTATGTTCTTCAGACATTTAGGGACTTTTAAAGAAGTATATCAGGATACTTTGCATGCTGAGAAATTATGTTAAAGGTGTATGGTAAAGGTTTGACCTGCTGATTCCTATTTTGTCTGACCTGAGTAGCTCAGATGTGTTCCTAATACAAACACGTGACTTTGAACAACTTTTATTTTCCTAAAACTGTACCAGGTTACATGACATTTTCTCTCAGGCTCTTGAAATCTGAAAATAAAGTGTTCCATGTTACTAAATAGAAGTATTTGAACACATGAAATCCAACTGAACAGGAATTGCAGCATATCTACTAATATCTTTAGTGTAACGATTGCTGCTTTCAGGCTTTCTTTCAAAAGAAAGGCTACATTAAACTGTTCTGGTAACGCAGTATCCAAGAAGTTTCTTCTGATCTGCATTATGTATTTTGGGCTTCAGTGATGTATCAAAGATTGTCACCGTCAGGGGTATCTATCACCTGATAAATCAGAAAGCATACCGATCGTGGAGTTTGCATAAGTGACCTATGCCACTTTTAGTTTGTTCCTCTGCAATGTGCTCATGGTTGGCAGTGGGGTTTCCATTGTGCTGCTTTAAACAGTGGTCAGTTTTTACTGAAATTACTGCAACACAACAAGAAAGGCAGGTGTTCAAGGACACAGTGTGTACAGCCACTGAGCGCAGTCTTTATGTGGACTGGTAGAGTTATGAAAATAAGAAACAGCTGCAGGCAGAAAACTGGTTATTGTGTTATGTGAGCAAGCATGATACAGTTCCAAATATTTGAGAAAGGTAGTACAGCGTGTAAAAAATAATAAGTGGAGCAGTCACAGTTATTAATGATTGAAACACTTACTTAGAATTCTGGAGAGGAGCATGTCTAAAGAGGAAGTTACAGTGTTTGCTATGATATAGGGAACACTTACAGTTGATCTTATGCTAAAGCACGAATTCAGCTTCCAGAAATAAGACTCCCTATTGCTCCTTATGCATCTCATATATCCTTTTAACATTATGAACATTATGAGATTGACTCTGGGTTCTGTGATATGTTCCAATAGTGTAATTACGGTGCTTATAAACTCCTGTAACATCATCAGTCAGTTTGAGAAAGTCTCAGAGAGTAGTGCAACATTAGTTTTGTGCCCTCAGTTATGAAGCAGCATTTTAAACTTGGATACTGACCTGCTGTTCGACTGAACCATGCTCCCTGTATCCCAGGGCTGAGGCCTGACATGACAAAGGACCCAGCTCATGGGGGCAACTCATGCTGATAATGACAGTGTGACGTTGTAAGTGCATATGGCGTGTATTAATGTCACGTCGTGTAAATTACCGTGACGGTCTTGATGCGACCACTGCCCCTGGTGCAGGTCCAGCCGGATCTGTTGAACAGAGGGCTGCACACCTCCCCCTCCAGACAGGGAGTCATCTCACACCACTGACGGCTCCGCACGATTCGCGCTGGGAGGGTGAGAGACAAGAGGGCAAAGAGGAAAATTAGACAGACTGACATAGCCAGAGCAAAACTTCCAAATGCCAACTTTTTCTGGAACAAACTAAACTGTCATTTCTGAGCTTCCACAGATGCTGATGTGTCCCAAATCCTGCAGGATTCTAATAAAGTTCTTGTTGAACTAGCATGTCTGAATTGCCTGTGGTACTAACCTTTACAGACCAGATGGCATTCCATAAATTATTCTGTTGCTGAGGCTAGTGTTCAGTACAGCTGCGAAGATAGATAGCTTTCTCCTTTTGACATTTTGCCACAAACATTGCCCCTGAAACTGTTCTGCTTATCTCTGGAAAAGTTCATTTCATTGCGCAATACTGTTAAGTTTAATTTCAAGGTAAACTGTGTAATTTTTTTCTGAAACTTGCACTGTGCAATAACCAACCCCTTATATAGAAATACCTCTGTCATAACAAATTCAGCTAAATTTTTTGCACAGGGTTTACCAAAATTTTCAGAAAAGTGATAAAACTAAATACTGGTTTTGTTTTTTGGTGGTCATGGCTACTCAGGGTTGTGCAACAATAATGGATGTTTATGTTACTATTGAAGCTGTTTTCTATGAATAACCTTTATTTGAGACTGCACAATGGCTGCTGCATGCTGCATGCATGGGCTCTCTCCCAGTATTCCTGTATCCTCCTACACTGCAAATACATGCATGTTTGGCTACATGGTTATTCTAAAATCTCCGAGGGGTTGTTTGTCTCTGTGCTTGTCTACGTTCTCTGGACTAGAGAGGAGATGTATCATCCAGTCAGTTCAAAAGCCTGCATTTCTGATGGTTTGGGGTGCATTAGTGACTATTGAACTGGGAATTTGTACATCTGAGAAGGCACCATCAGTGCTGAAAGGTATATACAGGTCTTAAAGCAACCAATGCGTCCATCCAAATCTTTCAGATAAGTTGGAGTCAGGAGCTTTGTATTTGATAAGATGGATTTTCACTTCTATCTTAAATTTTACAGGGTGCCAGTGTAGTGAGGCTAACACAGGAGAAATGTGATCTCATGGTGATACAGGTCAGTACTCTTGCTGCAGCGTCTAGATCAGCTGAAAGACTTCAAGTGAATTAATTGCAGTAAAATTAAATTACAGTGGTCTAGCTCAGATGTGATGAATGCATGGACTAGTTTTTCAGCACCGATTTGAGAAGCCTGAATATGGCAATATTAGACAGATGAAAGAAAGTCAATTTAGAGACATGTTTAATATGAGAACTAAAACACAGATCCTGGTCAAAAATAAGTCCAAGGTTCCTCACTGGAAGCCAAGGTTATTCTATCCAGAGTAACTATGAGGTTATTGGGCCAAAGACAAATACCTCAGTTTAGCTATAATTCAAAAGTAGAAAAATATAGGTCATCCAGGCCTTAATGTCTCTAAGACCAGCTTGTTACTTTTGTAACTGATTAGGGATTGGCTATGTTTTGGATATATCGGCAAGACAATACTAAATTGCATACTGCATCCATTACAACAGCATAGCTTGGTAGTAGTAGAGTACACTCATGTGTAAATATCTGGTCAGTGATAATTGCCCCTTGTGTTTGTGGCAAGCTAGCCATTGTGTATTTTGTTTTACGACTGTGTATATTGAATTAATCCATTTACATCAGTACAGTAAAGCTGTTGGAATATACATTTCCTTATTTTACACAATTGTGATGCTGCGTAAGATAGCTGCACGATAAAACCGAAATAAGGTTCCAGTTAAATTCCAAAACATAGATTAGGTGTAGGATTATGGACCAGAGAGGCAATAAAAAGCCTGTCTCCAGTCTTGAAGTTATTTGTTGGCAGCTGATGTCAAGCTGTCAGAGTGAGCTGGTGATATTCTCATTCTCCGACTGCAGTCTGACTGTATGACATTGAATTAGCATTCGCCTGTAGTCGACACTGATAAGCACTGATTGTTCTTTACACAGTGTGCTAAAGCAACACCGAAAGGTTATCGGCTCTCCCTGGACCTGACCAGGGCTGCTGCTCCTGCCCAGATACGATCCCCAGGGGCAGCACATTGTGGAGTGCGGTAACATGGTTGGCAAATTGAAAGAGAGGAACCACAATTCGCTGAATGTCCACAGGAGAGCTGAGGGTGGAACAGAGAGGGGAAAGAGTAAAGAGGCGTGGAAAAGGAGGCCTTGTGACATTTTTCTGTAAGGTATTCCTGGTCCAGGCCTTGTTAACCAGCTGAAATTGCTCTTTGGAGTGTCAGACCCTGACTGCTATTCTGCCATAAAGATCTGTCCTGCTCTCAGTGTTGCCCTGCAGCTGGGAGATGCAGATGGGGATCAAAAAAATCTAGAAACCTGTCACCTCAATAAGCAGAATAAGCTTAAGAAAATATCAAAGCTCCACAACTAGATTCTTCGACAGAATGGTCATTATGGCTTCACCCCGAGTGGACAAGTGGGGAAATCTGAAGTGACCTTCCTCCTGACACAGCAACATGCCGTGGTGAATTTTCATTTTCACAGCCATCTGTCAGGTGCAACAAAGCGTAGATTTATCAGTCAGTTTGCAGATGTAGTTTTGAGTGCATTACAGGGCCAGCAAAACTCAATTTCCAGGGCAAGGAATAACAGCTGAGTTGGCAAAGCGGAGGGAGTGCTGACTAACCGTGGAGTGCATCAACCCAGCGAGCCAAGAGTGGTGGAGGCTGGCTAAAATAAATGCATTTTTCTGTTTTTGCCACAGTAGCCAGGCCTTCAGTACCTTGCCCTTTTAGTGCCATCATGAAAGTGTGAACAGATCTATGATGACTAAATGAATCTGGAGGTGACGAAAGATGTGGAAAGGTCGTGCTGTAACAGCTCCAGCAACAGCATCATGAATAAAACAGTGACAAAACCGTTGCAGTTTGGCTTTAGCCTGTCTTCAATATTCTGGAACATGCGTCTGTAGTCACATTAACAAGCTTATACAGTGCAAACACCAACTCACATGATCAGTATCCAGAGTCTTGAAACTTCTGTACTGAAGCTGTCGTTGTTTATCTCTTTTCAACAATATTTCACTTCGGAATATATGCTCCATAATGGGTATATAAAAAACCTGGCTCATTGTTGGATCACTAAACTGGTGCAAATAGCTGAGAAAAACTTTGGCATTATGAAGTTATAACACTAAGAATCTGCTTTGTGTCAGAATTGTAGATGATTCGGGGTCTCCTGAGCTCTGTTTTCCTATTTCTGATGGTTGCAGTGTGCAGCAGCAGTTCTGAAACAGCTGGCTGTGGAGGTTGGAAGAGAGATAGAGAGCCTGTCTGGCTGACACCTGGGTGGCCCGTCCTGTTGCTACTGTCAGAGTCCCATCCAGGGACCACGGATGTCGAGCCAAGCTTGTTAACTGCCAAGGTCCCTGCTGGGGTATGGCTCTGGACCTCCAACTAGATCACACGTAAGACCATCTGTACTCCCGTGCATTAGTGCCAAGCCCTGCCCAACACGGCACTGCCAGACGAGACTCAAAGCAGGGCAGGAGGCAAAACAGTGCAAAACCAGACACACTGTTGATATGATTCAATTCTGCCACTGCAAAAATAAATTGATAAAAAAAAAACAATCTAAGACTTTTAGACAAAAGCAGAACATTGAACATTATGACATGAAAATAATTTTTTTCCTTTTTTTTTTTTTTTTTTTTTTTTTTTTTTTACTGACTCTAAGACTAATTCAGCAATGGAGCAAGTCAAAATCCATAGTTTACAACAGTAAGCACCCAAAACTATTAGCTAACTAGGTTAGCTGTGAACCAGAAACACTCTGAACAGGTTTGTAGAAATATCTCACTAGCTGCTGTTAATTAAGCTTCAATGACAGATCACTTTGCAACATGGCTCTCGGCAATGCATATAAATAACATGCCATCTCAGGCATACTTTTGGCTCTCATTTACATGCATTCAAAGCTTTTTATATGCCATTTTACACTGTTAAAATGATATGCCAAGTGATTACAGTTAGGGTAAAGGTACAGAGCAGAGACTGTCATCGTGCGACTTGACAAAGGGAAATTACATAAAAAAAGGAAAGAAAAGGATGAGAAGTAATAACATTATGAACATGACTTGGCTTTTTTAATTACACTATTTCACAAAACCAGGATGCAAGGTGTCAACCCTTCACAGTACATTGCGTAAACTGACATGCAAAAAAATCATTATAAATGCATTTTAATGGCACGACATGGTTTGTAATTTAATACAATATTCAAATCAGTGCAGACTAGTCCTCCACTCTGTGACCAGCCTCATCTTCTTTTGTTATAAATTATAACAGTTAAAAAATAAATAAATAAATAATATCATTAAACACAATCATTTGCCTAACTAAACATATATCCATATTTCACCTGAAAACACTGAACATATATTTTTGGACTCGTTTGAGTCCAAAAATATGTTTGTGATAACAAAAACAAAAAAATAACAAATATGTTTGTTTACTTTTTAGTGTTTCTGATAGATTTAGTCCTTGTTGGAAATTTTAGGGATTAAAAACAGGAAGTGTGAACTATTTGGCAGCTTCTATATATCAACACTTAAAATCTACAAATCATCCTCTAGAGTTAGTTCTGTGGGTGAGGTTCAAAATTGGCAAAAAAAAATTATTAAATTGAATTTTTTAAATTCCAAGATTTCATTCATGTTTATTTAATTCATGACTGACTTAAAATTCTTTGAAGATTAAGATCATTTATTTGTCATGCATACACACGAAATTTGTCCTCCCCTTTTAACCCATCCAGGTTGGCACCTGTTGACATGCACATGCACAGGGTCACACACTCATAGAGACAGATGCCAACCTGGAGCGGTGGGCAGCCATTCACAGCAACTGGGGAGCATGGGGGTACGGTGCCTTGCTCAAGGGCACCTCAGCTGTGACAAGGAGGTGGACCTGACACCCCTCCAGCTGTCAGTTCCACCATTTTTTTTGAGTGACAAGAGTGGGAATCGAACCTGCCAACCTTCTGATTATTGGAAGACTGATTCTAATCACTGGGCCAGAACTGCCCTTGAAAGAAAAAAGACAATTTTATCAAAGCAAAACAGTGTGTCTCCACAAAATATCGCAAGCGTTTTCTAAAAATAATGAATTCCTTGGTTGTTTGCTGTTGGTAACAGGGAAGAGAAATGTAGGTGCCATGGATGCGTGTGTGTGTGTAAAACGAGTATACGGCTGAGGTGGCTGAGGATAACTTTTTTTGATAGCTGTCACTTTTCCATTTGTTTTAATTGCTGTATAGCTACCATTAACTAAAATGTGTTGAAAATAAAATCTTGAATGAAAAGTAGTGTTTTTATCCTTTCAACCCCTGAAGGGCTTTTAACGTAATCATCAAAGCACAAAGTCTTTTGACAGTATATCAATGGCAGTTTAGAAAGGGAAAAAAAGAACTGAAAACATTTGTGACTGAGAAAGTTTCTGCTGTAGAGAAACCTAAAACTTAAAATTAGAATAAGTGTTCAAATTGGGAGCAAAAAGTATCAGAATCAAACTGAAGTCAGATGAAAGTGGAATTATTATTTAATTTATCTGGTTTTAAAGCCACGATTCTGTCTGAAGGTCTCAAGTTACTTCCAACATTTAAACAGCCTCGCTACAGCCTCCAGACTCTTATCATGGAAGCCATCAAGCTTGATATGATCACAGTGTGATGCGGTGGCATGGCAACAACAGGCCGGGCAGAGACAGGCAGCGGGAGAGACTCTGTGAGCAGATTAGAGTGAGAGCAAGGAGACAAGCGGGGAAAAGCACATAATCCTCCTGTGTACAGTGTGCAGACCAGACCTGCACCACAGTGACATGCAGCAGCACAAAGAGAGGGCAAAAAAGCTTGAAATATGTCCCAAAAAAGACTAACAAAAGGATTCACTTTGAAGAAAAACATACTGCAGTTGCTGCAATGCAGGAAACTGTTTAGTGTATAAATGCAAACGAAGAATAACAAAGTAAACATGTCATACTGCAGGAGCGATGTAGACAACATCTGGGCCATTTAGCTAGTAAAGTCGATTTATGCACACTAAAATATACTATATTCATTTTGAGGATTAGGAAAGCTTGTTGGCATCTAATTATGGAAGTGGGAATACCAGCATTATGGCAAGGGAGCTTAAAACAGTATTCCAATTGTCTCCTTTAAGCCACCAGCTGCAGACAAATGTAAAATTAGCTTTGGATGGTGATTGTAGCTGTGTAGATGAGTTTCTCCAATCTGAACTCTCTGTATAATGTTGCGCACATAAACTCAGGGAGGGCAGCTGCCGATATGGTTAAACCAAACTTTAAACAGTTTGCTTGGTAAGTGTATGGTGTGAAATGTTGTTTTACCACTGACAACCACTAATCTTTGTTGTTTGGAATTCAAAATAAAAAATCTATCTAGCAAAAGCATATTTAAAGTATGTTTACAATGCAAGAATAGCTGGGTAAGTTGATCAGCCAAACCTGCAGGGTCGGAAGAGGTGTCTATTCTAGTCTCTATTCTAATATGTAATCCCCATTACCAATACGCCAGTCACTCTAATTGACAGCAGTGCTTCTTGAACACTGCACTAAGATACACCATTTCTACAAGTTAAAAATAAAATCTAGTCAATTTGATTTTCACAATAGCAACCTACATCATTTAATGATGTTTACGTCAATAACCCTCCTATTCTCCAAAAAAATGAGGGGAAAAATAACCAAGACCTTCCTTAATTAAGTGGCTATAAACCACAATATTAAAAGACAGATTCTTCTATGCATATTCCACTTCATACTTAACTATTTTAATGTCCTTAATGTGTCCTAAATATTTATTTGCATTTTCACAGTTTCTTGGGATGGAATTAATAGGAATCAGTGTTTTCTAAACAAATAGCTGAGATGGCTCAGTATGAAAAAACTATCAAAATTGAAAAAAAATGTTATGGTAAAACATATACTCACTTTTAGGGTAACAAACCTTAACCGAGTGGTATAGATGTCTCAGGCAGTTTACTTCCACATATTTTAAATAGGGAACAGCATAGTCACTGAAAAATGTGCTTTACCAAATGGCAGGGTAGGATATTAAAGGGCAGGATGTAGCCAGAATTATGGAGCAGTAAAAAAAAGAAAAAAAAAGAAAAACATTTTTGACTGCTGTCCATGGTCCTGATCTCTGGGCCGTCTTTGGTGGAAAACACTGCCATTTCACTTATCTTGAGATTAAAAACATGTTAAATGTCTACATTTATCTATACATTATTTTTGTTTTTGTTTGTCTGTTTGCTTGTTTAGATTTACACCATGTCCACATGCCTTATGTGCATACTTTATGTTTATTTTTTTTATCATTTCACTTTTGGGACACACAAACAGAGATTTATTTGGCAGTGAGCTGAGGAGGGGTAAAAAAAAAATACAGCACTGCATCAATAACTGGTCCCTTCACAATGAATTCAGTCATGTAGACACTGTCTCATCCATTTAATAAACATATATATTTACATGTTCAAATGCACATCACACAACTTTCTAGTTTCCAGAAATAGCGACAAATTTTCTTAAAATCTGGGCTGTCATTAAGTGAGAAGGATAGTCAGAAGGCTGCCTTTACTGATTATCATATTTCCTGGCATATTATGCATGTATTTTTTAATGATACAAAGCCTTTTGGAGACATCTAACCATGGAACTAGATTTCGTGACATTATTCACTTTATTATAGTTCGGTTAGAAATGCCCTTTAAATTAGAATTCCTCTTTTTGTGTGTTCACTTGTTAGAAAGTTTTATTCATTTGGGGAGCAATAAATAACATTTGTGCAGTTTTTTCTTTGCACATGGATCCTTTTTTTTTTTTAGCAAAGTAAGACTTTTTCAGATGTTTTTAAATAACAATTTGAATTGTGCAGTTTCCTCGCCTTTGTTTAGTCTCTGCAGTTGGTCACCGATGGCTCTGCTTTCATTAAAAGTCACTATTAAAAGGCAGTGATCCCTTCCTGAGGCTGTGAAATGGTTCTATAAATCAATCTTGAGGACGGTAAGTCCTTGCTGTGTTACAAAACCAAACTGGAATATTCTCTGTGTGAGATACACACTAATAAACCTGTTAGTGAATAGTTTAAATGCAAAGCTAATGAGAATTCATATCAAAAGTGGATGAAACCGAATAGTTTCTGAACAAAGGTTGGCGAGGACACCTGGAGAATGGCAGCATTGTGTTCTTACACTAAATATAGAAATAGTAGTTTAAATCCAAGTAATGATGGACATCAATTCCTGTGTCCGCATGAAATAGTATTATGACCCTGCAAGCAACAAGTCCTGTCTTTAATGCACTAACTGTTAATGGAGCGTATAGGGTGTGGTGTGGCAGGAAGCCAGTAATAATTAATTTCCTGCTGCTGTAATCATAGTTCTCTGTAAATTAATCAGCATCTGTGGGGTGTTACAGAGAGATGTCAGCAGAGAGGGAGAGGTGGTTAAAAGCATTGTAGAGAGGGTTGTGTGTGTCTGCGTGTGTGTGAGAGACACAGGCTGTGGGACTGTGGTCGTATGTCAAGGCTATTAGATTAAGGCTAACATGAGTCATTGCGTGATGGAACTAATGGCACATCTGATGCGTGTGATTGTGATACTGTGAGATCCAATCAGATCCTGCCCCCTCCAATCCTTTCATCTTTCTTATCACCCTTAACCAGATACTATCCAGTAACACAGAGAGGACTCTAGAAGTAGAAATTCTTACCTAAAAAGTGGATGAATGCTGCACAAGCTCCATTACCAGGATCTTTATCAAAATGGAACATATTAAAAAACAGGAAGAAAGGAAAATTCAACCTGATGCATAGTGAATTTGCTGATGTAGTGGCTGACAGGAGAAAGCAAAATACAGGGAACCAATCACACAGTTAGGAGTCAAATGGTCCAAAAGGTATCAAAAAGGGAGACATGCCAAGCGATTATTGATTGGCTGGTTAAACAACCAAATTACATTGGCACTTACTTTTAATGGAGAAAGAAGAAATCCCATACATTTTGTTCACCAAGGTTTTCTTAGGGGAGGCTGTGCTCTAGTGCTATTGTTCAAGACTGACTTTCCATCCAATGCCATAGGGTGTTGATACTGCTTTAAATTAGGGTTTTCATTTTGAGATAACAACTTCCATATTATCCCAAATTTGATAATTGAATCCTTATTAATCCTTATTAGATGGACTATGGGCAGACTGAACCTCAGGATCGGGGCAAAATGGATCAGATGTGATGTATGTAATGAGAAAGACAAGGTTATATGTCTAAAAGCTCCAGGACCACAAATAAATGTACATGACAATGAAACAGTTTTTTCTCTAAC
Organism: Odontesthes bonariensis; assembly: GCF_027942865.1. Taxonomy (NCBI): domain Eukaryota; kingdom Metazoa; phylum Chordata; class Actinopteri; order Atheriniformes; family Atherinopsidae; genus Odontesthes; species Odontesthes bonariensis. The sequence goes on along the minus strand of NC_134515.1, from coordinate 11,310,149 downwards.
TGCGTCACATAATTTCCGGTAGAAAGAAAGATTTTGAATTAAGCTTTGCTTTTAGCTTTTCTTACACAGTTATAATTCTGTTTAAGTAAAAGGCGAAATTAACAAGAAAGATGTGTGTAAGATGTAAAGCATGGGTACTGTGCATGCTGCCTCGCTGAAATGGGAGCCATGATGGAACAGAGACATCATTAATGCTTATTGTTACACCTGTGCTGTGCTTTTCCAGATGTGATTTTTCATGATGTTCTTGTTATGTCAAAGTGTCCGCAGTGAACAAGTCTGTGGAGTTAATTATCCCACTGTATTTTTCACACATTATTGCTGTATCTTTGCAATATCATATTCTGTATTGGATACTTTTGTAATCTTTTTACAAGAGTAGTCTGTATTTTAATAAAACAAGACAGCTCCTGCAGACCGGAGGCAGTTACCAGTGTGTAATGCTCACGTAATATGCTTAAGAAGGATTGAATTTACAGCTGCAAATGATTGTGTGACAGAGTTGGTTCTAGTAGATTTTTTAATAAGAGAATTGCTTGATTCTCAAACATGATTGTTTTCATGACACAAGGGAATTCTTCACATCTTCATCTTCTTTGTTGTAGATTGCTAACAAGTAGTTAGCTCACTTTTAACTGCCTTCGAATTTAGCATTTACAAGCCACAAAAACACAGCCATTTAGCTGTGTTTTTGTGGCTTGTAAATGCTAAATTTGCAGCATTTGTATAGCACATTTCTAGTCTTGCTGGCCAACAATAATTACAACCACAAACATAGCTGTTGGAGACCTATTAGATAAGGCAAAGTTGACTTCAGGCATCAGTTTATTTGGACGCTATATTTCTTGCTTGTACTGAGGTTCTTTTGTATGCACGTAACTGGGACATATCTGTCCAAAGCCAGTAAAAAAATTGAAAGTAAAATAATATTTTGCATGAGTTTAATTATCAAAACACATCTTTATTATCAATATAACAATTCCTAAAAATCCACAACCCATGACTTAATATAATAAATGCATTGCTGAATCTATTAGGCAGTGTTATAATTCACTAACTTAAAGTTGGGAATCACATTTTATGAGGGATCAGATTTCTGCACAACACCAGCTTGTTAATTAGCAAATTTTTAGTTCAGCGATGTAATTCAATTACCCCTGGTATGGTCCATCTTCTTTCTTCTGTTTTCTTTCTCCATCTCTTTTCTTCTCCTCTCCACGAGATCTGACCATTTTTGGCCAAACAAAACGAAATCTAACTAGGCAACAATAGTTTTAAACACAGGCGTCTTTCATAGAATAGTACTAGTGGTTTATTCAATGAATCACACGTTCCCGTGAGTTTAATTAAACAAGCTCACATTCCCAAGGACCAGCTGAGGAACGCTGAGGAACGCTGAGGAACGCTTTGTCATTTTCTCACCAAATGATCCTTTTTGAAAAACTTGTTGTTTAAAGGGGACTACGGCAATGATTTTCTCTTTTCAGAGGACATCTAACTTTTTTAATGACTTGGCCTGTTATGTTGACTTAAATCTTGAACATCTGCCCACCCCCCCTGAGTTAAACAGGTCATACAACTCACCGTCTACACAGGCTGGCCTCGCCCTGGTGGTGCCAGCGATCTGGCCTCTCCGGCAGGCGCAGCGAGCAGTCTGCCTGGCGATGGTCCGTCTGGGAACACTGCTGTCTCTGTTGAGCATCACTATTTCGCAGGTTCCCACCGCCAACTGGCCTGCCAAACACAGCAGCGAGGAGCAAAAAATATCAGATTAGCATAACGAGACTGTAATGAACATGTTACAGAGCAGCAACTGGTGTTTGAAGGAAAAATAAAAACTAAAATGCTGTTGTTTGCATTAAAGTATTTTTACTTTAGAAACCTGACTTAAAATCTCAAAAAGGAAAATGGAGAAGTGATAATTAATGCTTTCAAGGCAGAAGGTCAGATGTCTGCTTCAGTTTTAATACAATGCAATTTGGTGATGTAGTGATCAAGTGGTAAAAATAAAACATTAAAAGAACAGCCTTCATTTAGGAAATCAAAACCGCAAGAAAAGAAACTTAAAAGTCAGCATCTCCATGACAAGAAGTAACAATAAAAAGATAGTTTTTCAGCAATTATCAAAGAATGAGCTCAATAAATAATACATCATCAAAAAATTGACTCAGGTTGGTTCAAACTTCAAATGTATACCTGAGAAAGACCACTTGCAGTTGATGATTTAAAACTTTTGTTGATCTGTACCCAAAGATGAAATAGCATTATAGCACAACAAGGAGCAGTAGTGTTGGGTGAAAGAGGTGGATGTGAAAGGTAAGGGAAATAATCAAAAGGAAAATCAGAGCTTTACCTCTTTCTGGTTAACACAGTATCCCCACATAGTTTTTGAGACCTGTATTGCCTGTGTTATGAATTTCAATTTCACATTTGCCCTAGGGGCAGCACAATATTTTAAAATATTGGAAGTGCACTGCTTGGATTTTTTTCTTTATTTGATTATTGAAATGAGGTTAGGGAAGACGTACCACAGGCAGAAATAATAGCGACTCTGGTTGACAGAGAATAGGCTGCTGGGCACTACGCTTCTATGACAGACAGACCAATTTTCAACCCAAGCCAAGCTCTACTGAGACAGCAAATTGACAGAATGTCTCAGAACGATGGTTACCTTCCTCCGAACTATCTGCAGTATGTCTAACCTTCTATCATAATTCTATCAGAGCACAGATAATTCTTCAAGCACTTCAAACTACTGGATAACTGACTGACCAGATAAAATGTAATCTCTGATTCAGTTACATGTTGGATGGATGTTGTTGGCAGTAAATGGTGGAGTCTTATGCCTTCAATCCTTAATACAGAAGTACATCTCTATAGTCTCATCTTTTTCATGTCAGGGTTTTTAACAGTGTCAATAAAACCTTTTTAAAGCTTTTTTACTTGTTAAACTGCATAATGAACTTAAGGTATTTCTAATACAATTCATGTTCATTAAAATATTAAACACATTCAAGTAAATGCTATTAATAGCATGACATGAATCTCAAGCAGCAACAGCCCCGAAGTGCTCAAACATAGACCTCTACAAAACTATTCTCAAGATGAAATGCAGAGCTTTGTGCAGCTGTACTCATGCATGGCTCAGACGATCATTAGGGATGATCTACAGTGAAAACTTTCCAATAACTATAAGCAAACAAAAGTGAGGGATTTTCAATCTTTACATTTATCTAAAAAAAAAAGAAAACTGTGTTTGGCCTTTTGTAGCAGTTTCACTGAACAGTTCCTGAGGCAGCAGTTATATTTCTGTAATTTATTTGGAAACCCAAGGTAACATAATTGTTCTTTGTTTTGCTTTTTTTTAAAAAATTTTTAATTTAGGCCTTCCTGGTATGTTTGAGGGAGTTATTAAGTGTTAATTGTCTTGTGTTTTATTGGCAAACAAGCTTTAATCACAATACAGTGCTCGGGGCATCCGGTGCTTTGAAATAATACATTTGTAGATGACTCATTTCCTATATTGCAACTGTCATTTCAAATACACAGCCAAGTGAAGTCTCAGATGAGAGCTGAGAGAACAAATCAATACACCAAAGGACTGCATTTGGACAGTCCAAATATGTGTGAGAACAAAAATTCTGATTCAACTCTTCACATGAATGTCCATACAATTATAGTTTGCAGAGTATCACAATGTATCTGCTCAAGGTTGAACATTAAAGCCCAGATGAAAGTGCAGGCTTCCATCATCTTTGTAATGATCTGGGAAAAGTAACAAAGTGTCTTCTTCCTTTAGAAAATGAAAAGAAAGTGCCAGTGAAAGCAATTCAGACTGACAGTGAAATGAACTACAATAAGATCAGGGAAGGCAGAATAGAGATTGAGCTGCAGTTCACTTAAGGTCAATCCTTAGCATTAACCAACCATCTCCCCTTCATTCTGCTGCTTCTAGTCACTCTAAAACACTCTCAAACTTTCATTAAGTGAGCATGAAATGAGAGCAATGATGGCAAAGGTTGAAAGGGTTGTTGATCAACACAAATGACTCATAAAATTACCCGAGCCAGAGCTGATGCATCCAAGTTTCAGACACGGCTACGTTTCAGGAAAAGATTTATGGTGACTCTGTGACCTTTCCATTCACAGCATCGCCTGGTTTAAATATCAGGTTGTTTAACAATCCACCCTTTTTCCCCATCCATGTAAAAGGATTTTTTCAGCCAGGATTTCTGGTTAAAAAACTGACTGATTTGTGGTCTGAATGTCGGTAACCTTTACCACTCATTTTTCAACCAGAGAAACAATTCAATTATAACATAAACATGACAAACACACACAGAAATCAACAAAATCATCTTGTTGATTTGTTCAGTTGTGAATTAAACTGTAGTACGAATGTATTTATCCAAAATCATTATTTCACTGGTCTACAAAATGATGCAATTTAAACAAAGTAAGGCTCTGTCTGTACAAGCTGCATACAGCCAGCAAGACACTTCCGGGATGTCCTAAAAGGTGGCAGCTGAGTATATAAATGGAAAATAACGAATTAAACTTAATGCTGTAATGTATATCTACAAATACTAAGTTCCAGCTTTGCCAGGAAGGGGTTGATTTTTTGAGGATACAAATGATGTTTGGTTTTAAGGTGATCAACTGTATATGCATATTTACCTGTAGAACTGAGAAAAAAACTATTATTTTAGAATTACACAGCTTTGATACTCGACAGAGAGCATCTCCCCATTGCTTTGCTAGCAATATAACATTATGGTGCTCCTAAAATTGCTAAAATAATCATGTTGCTTGACAAGTCACTAAGGGCACCAGTAGAATTAACATCTTCAAATAGCTGGTGAAAAAAACTGTGAACCAGTCCCAAACTCTCCAAAAGACAGATTCTTTTTGTATTTTAGTGATTTGACAAGAGAGTAATCATCATTTAAAATGTCAGGCAAACATTACTGTGGGTATTCTGTAAGATATCTTATCTTTTCAATCATCAAACCAGTGTGACGTCTTTTGAAGTATTTTTCCCTCTCACATTACATTCCTGACACCATGTTTGCTAACGGAACAGATCTGCATCTCAATTAATGGATGGGCTGCAGATCTCAGTTGCACACATACTTTTTGTTTTTACATAAAATCATCACCTCAAGCAATCTTGAGAGTAATAAAACACAATCACCTTCATAAAAAACTGCTATGCAAATTTCATTTTGGTGCATCCGCCACGCCGCCTCCAACCATCCATTACTATCCCCACTCAGCCCACCCTTCACTCTCTTTTTGCTGAGACAAGTCCCTGCAAACTTGGTGGGTGCTTGAAGGACATAGGTGCCACCAGATATCAGCACTCTCTGCTGTGTTTCAACAATGAGCTTCATGCAATAAGCCTGAAGCAAGAGAAGAGTTAGACAACGGGGAAGTTGAAGTGGGGAGCAGCATGGTGTGTGGGTGAGAGGAGCCGCTTTGTAAAGTGCCCAAAGCCATGGCTAACTCCCCATCATACATACAGCAGCTAATTCGTGTGACAGGGGGTTTCTGTCACTCAGCAGTGTGAAGACACTTGGCTTCTTCTCGATTTCACATGATGAAATGCACATATAGCTGCTGCAGCAAGAAGCATGTGAAGGATGGAGATAGCTGCCGACTGCCTGGCTCTGGATCCTGTCAAAAACAACATATAGAGGACAACTAGACGCTGATACGGAGCGCAGAGACTTGCTCTCAGCTCTGACTGGCAGCATGATGACCTTATCCCAGAGTCACGACACTATACAAGCGCAATGTGACAGCACATGCACACACAAGGGTCCAAACGCACACAGCTCATAGCAAAGATGTGAGTCGGTGCTCTACATATCGGTGCTTTGATCAGACACATTACAGATCACCAAAGAACGAACGTGCACATATCTTGATATCTCTGTCTGAAAAGGCTGCCAGGAGTCTTAACTCCCTTTCACAATGTTCCCCTGAGTCACTGTGCGTCACTGCAGGTCTCAGAGCTGGTGGGCATGATACGGTTATTAAACTCGAGACACATTACATTTGCAGACCCTGGAAACGGGCATTAAATGCATAAAACCCCCAATTATCATAACCACGATCAACAGTTCACCATTTCTTATTTAGACAGTTGTAGTAGCCAATGAAGTATTCCGCCCACTCAAGTTTATCTGTTTTCGGGTTTGTCTCTTTAATTAAGACCGTGCAGATACATTAGTAGTTAGCAGTAACTGATAAAATTCCTGTTATCCGATTTAATGGGCAATCACATTTTACACAGGTCTGCACTGCTCTTATCCAACTGAAGCCAGCTTGTGTGAAATGCTCTGCTTCTCCTCAGGGAATTTGCCATAAAATTATATGACAGACTGCATTGAATGAACTATGACATGGATTCCATTTCCATATTAAAACAATCTTCCTTTATAGATTGTAATTACTTGCGGGCTGCTAAAGATGGAAATTATGTTTTACAATGTTTTATTGCAAAGAGAGCTTTTGCAAAATAGTGTCACCCCGTATTTATTAAAAAATTCCACTTCTTGTGAAGCAAGAGCGGTTAATTATTCATTACAATATGTATTGTATTTTATTCCCCATATGGTCCCAACTATAGAGCAGAGCCCTATTGTGTCGGCATGGCTTAAACATCTTGGCATTGATTCTAACCAGTTTTCTAATCAGACTCACTGACATACAACGCTTAGTCTGAATGATAATCTTCACTCCATTGTAAGTTTTTGATTTGACATAAGTGCCACCAATGAGGCGTTAGTTTAGAGAGCATGACAATCACATTAACATGGACTAACATCAGATATGAACTCAGACAACAGATCTTTTATGGAAGATTAAAAGCATTGCATGGAACCTTTTGAATATTCATAAGTAGGTACTCAGTCAAAATTGATTTGTAGAGACTGTAGTTATCAAATTTTAAAAAGTAATTAATATTAAACCTACCCATCCATCTCACACTGATTACAACAGATTTATGCTTTTTCAAAAGACTGATGTTAGAGCTGCAACCAATGAATATTACGATCGTGGATTAAATTGACTTTTATCAGAAGCACTATTGAAGACAAAGTACTTCACCAAGCTTTTAATTTAGCTTTTACAGAATTACAAATTCTGTAAAAAAGTTCAACCATCTCTCTTAAGACTGTCAACATGTGGCCTGAATGAAACAAAAGCGAACTACAAAGTGTACAACAAATGAATGACCTCCCATCAAGATAGGGTCCACACTAAATCCAGAAAATAATGAAAACTTATTTTATCTCACCAGCCACAAAAGTCCAAAGACTAGAAATACTTGATATGCTGTGAAAGAGTAGCAAATTATCACGTTTGATCAGCTGCCAAAGGAAAAAAACATTAGGGCTAAAGTAGCACAAGTAGTTTTCAAGAATAAGTCTTATTCCCCATTTTCCTTTTATTTAGAATAAATTCTTTAGTATTTTCAAGATTTCAGACATTAAAAAACTTTACTGAGGTCAAACAAAACAAAGTCTGACTTGTGTGGACAAAGAACATCTGACGGTGTACTGAAGTGTTAGGTGCCAGTATGTTAGCAGAAAACCCTTTGGCCTCTGGGGATTTGGGGTTTGGGTCTTTTTGTTTTGGGCTTGATTTCTACAGATGTCATCAGATCCCATCAAACAGGGTTGGAGGACAAGTGAACACCTCAGACTGTTTAGATACTGTAGGCAGCAAAAAATGTATGCAACATCCAAGTGAATGCCAGGATGAAGGTTTTCCCTAAAGAAAATTGCATTGTAACAAGATGACCTAAAGATAGACAGATGCAATATCCTGCTGATCTTACTTGTAGCATATATGTTTTTATTTATCTTGATTTCACCTCTCTTCTCCTTCTGTTGTTCATTTCCGAAAACTGAGCACCCACCAAGGAGGTCAAGTTCTTCACTAACACCTGCTTGCTGATATAAATCTGATTAACTTTGTTGGCCCGGATGGATGGCACCATAAGTCTCTGCTTTTATTGCCTATTGGAAAGACTCTGTTCATCTCATACTGAATGTTTGACGACGGTTTTTGTAAGGTTCTGGGCTACAACATCTAGCCAGAACAGCTACCGTATCTCTTGAACTCTTTCTGACTTATTTTGCTATACTTACATCTCAGCCCAGTCTTAATAGAAAATATGTAAGTTACTTTTGTCCACAGTGTTACAAACCCTGGTCGTAAATGGTGAGATGGCAATCCATCCTTATGGGCTGTTGTTTTCTGTCTGGCAGCATTCAAATGTACTTTTACATCTAATCCTAACCATCTATGATGAAAGAAAATTAGGAATGGAAGGAATAGTGAGTGAGAAAAGATGGAGACAGGTGAAGTGACTGTCTAAAATGTGCAGGAGTAGTCTCAATACATTGATTTTTGGCATGAAGGTCTGCAGATTAGTGCCTTCTGCCATCCCCTTCTTCATCCTTTCAAGAGTTTGCCACCAAATCAACACTAGATACACGTGGATGGCGTTTGTGACTTAGCAAGACATATGAAGATGGTAAATGTTGACGTGCTGATATATTGAAACTTAAGCTACATACCTGTAGGTAAAAGAGTGAAAAAAACACAGTAATAATACAATTCTTTAACTTGTTTTGTGCTGGAGAGCAACATAGTTGTTTTGAATTATTTCATGAAATTAGGAATAGGAATAAAAAAAAATAAAAACGTCATCAGTTTTTGATTGTGTGCAAATTTTTGCTGAATTGAAGTTGAAATAGTAAATTCATGAGTTGTTTGACTTTTCAAACGTATCTGCCATTTCTGCCTCTTCATGAACAATTATTCTGTTTATTATTTCTCCACCACTCACGGCAAACATAAGCACACCTAATCTATGATAGTCACCAATCTGCCATTAATGCTGTTTTAGTCTTTATAAAAATGAATAAACTCAAAGCCACAAATAAAAATGTAATCTCAGTAAGTTTCTAATGATTTATCTAACGTTGCCACTTTCATTTTGACTGTAGGGCTAAGACTTAACCTTTTCTTCACATCTGTTCTAATCTCACAGCTCTGTCTGTTAACAGGAACACAGGATGACATCAAACAGCAATCTTACGTTACTGAGCATATGCTAGTCAAGGCAGCCGCAGCCAAGTGTATCTCATTACCTTAACATCACTTGACGTGTGCGGCGCAGTAGGTATCATGTATTAGGACACCAGGTGAGAGAGGCAGATGTTTGAATGACCCCATGCTACAAGCTCCCGAACATCACAGTGATCTTCTGCAGCTAAGCAAGTAGGGCAGCAGAGCAGTGGAGCGAATCATGCGTGTTATATTAATGTATTTGTTTTTGGGGAATACCAACACTTGATTTTGCATGCCATCTGAATACACAACAGTGTTCCCATCTATATGCAAGTGAACAACTCTGCTTGTGTTATGGTCTCTGAGTAGAAAAATAACTCTAAAGCAGTCTGAAATTAGTGATGAACAATGGCATGGGGGAAAAGTGGGAGCAGCTAGAGGGGCTTCTACAGAAGACGGGCATGTTTTGTATTAATACAGGACAAAGCTTCTTTATTTGAACAGCACTCAGCCTGCCACGTATTGTGCTCAGGAGCACTTCCAGCTTTCACATCCCGATCACGCCAGTTTCTTTTCTAAAAAAAAAAAAAAAGCTGTCATGTTCGAATGAGTATTATGTCTGAGTTTGACGATCTTTAAAGCTGCATGAAGCATGATGTTTATACAATCAAAAGTACCCACTTGGGCTGCACAGAAAGAGAGAGAAGCACAGCACCCCAAACAACTTGGACACTGGCGCTGTGCTCTGTTTGTTACAAATCTAATTCACATGTCAGGTAGTTGCACTATTCCACCCACAGGGAATGTCAGATTGAAACTTTGCGTAGAAGCAGAGGGACGGTGCACCCCTGGGAGAAAAAGGGACTCAACAGCTTTAGACTGTTTCCTTTTCTCAGTGGAAGAAACGAGCATTCTGTAAAGTTACATCTTCCAGGACTTCTAGATCCTTGCAGCTCAGTTATTTTGCACAGTTTGTAGGCAACACTTGTGTGACATTGCCAAGGGCAGCTTTTAAATAGAAAACATTCCCCTTACATATAAGCCCTGCTAACTGGACAAACTGTGTAATTCAGGTCTGTCCTGTGGTAGAGAACACATGAAGATGGTGGCTTTGAGTAGATATCTACTGCAGTAACCCAGCAGAGCTGCAGATATATCATAATGTAGAGTTATGAGATAAGTGGTTCTGGATGAATACCGGTTTGAGGCATTAAGAGTAAATGTGGAATATGCTTTGCAAAAGTAAACAACAGCTTTGATGACTGTAATGCAGAGAACACTGTAAAGTCACAGTGACTCACTTCAAATTTCACTCAGAAAGCCCTGCAGGATGGCCTCTGTCATTAATGCAAACACAGTGAAAATGGTGAGCATCAGCAGACTATTATGGCTCCATAAGTGCTGTACAGTAATGTGTGATAGAATGGATTGCAGCTTTAAAGTTCAATCACAGCCTTCTCAGAAAATATGATCACAGCATCAGGCAGAAAATAGAGCAGGACATAAGACTGAGGGAACGTAAGTCAAATCATTTATACCACTCTGCCAATGATGGAGCAGTTTCAAGCCCAGAGATCTCTGCAGAGAAAATAACAACTCAGAAAGATACTGAGCAGTGCGCTATACTCAACCACAAGGGAGGTCAAAGCTGACGGCTAGAAAGAATTCATTTTCAGGGAGCTATGAAATTTGAGCTTTGTGTGCTGCCAAATTGATTTAGCTGTAAAAATTCTTTTCATTTTGTTCAATAAAGATGCTCACACTTTTAAAGCTCCACCGCCTTATCGAAGCAGGCCACTGTGATTTGCTTACGATTTACAGCCGGGGTCATAATCTAAGTGAGTCTCCCCTTTGCATGCTTAACTCTGTCTTGAAAAAGAAAGGAATGAAAATCATGGTTTTCAATTCGAAATATCAGTAATTCTCTAGTTCTCTGATTAGTTTTAATGCTTGGGTGGACAACCAAGGATTTCTAAATTCATCCTTCTGGTGTTCCAAAATTACTCAACGTATTTCACAAAGGAGCTGGTTTGCTAAAAAAAATGGAAAAGTAACCATGAGAGCATAATTTACCAAAAGGGAATCTCTCTGGTTTGTGAAAGACATTTGGAGTGTGTGAGTCTGTCATCAATGGATCTCTAGTGATTGTAAGGCTGCAGTGAGTCACTTTAAAATTTAGTGACACAGCCTGTAGACATATTTCATAAAATGTGAGCTGTCTTTTTCATCGACAGCTTGTGCAGCATAGCGGGCTGACAGGATAGATTGTTGCAGTGATTGGATTATTCAAACAAATCAAAGTGACACAGTAATTATGACGTGAAAAAAGCTGGAAAAAGATGCATTGCTGTGTGTTGCATTGATACAACCTCAAATATAGGATATGCTTTCATAGATTAGTTCTAGTGATTTCTTTTTCCACCTTATGTTTCATTACATACATTTGCTGATGCAATGTTTACCAGTTCTAGATTTTCTGAATAAAAAAATAGAAAACAATATATACAGAATATATGATAGAGCTAAATTAACAAACATGGTGCAGTTAACGAATGCCATCATAACATCCATTTTTGCATCTAAAGCCTGCAATACATTACAAAGAAAACTTTGGACAGTAAAGCTTTAAACCACTTTCTAATGTTTCTGTCCGACCACAATACATAGTTTTATTGTGTGATGATCCGTCCCAGATGCTTCCAAACCCAAAGAAATCAATGCTGCCCCTGGACAAGTTTAACTTCTGGTTTCATTTTTGCAAATGTAACTCTGTTTTGTAGTGCTTAACAAAGGTTTCCCTTTGTAATTCCTTTCCCAGGTCGTCTTATCAGCCATAGATGAATGACGATTCTTGATGTAGTGTCGTCTGAGAGATCAGAGATAGCCTTTCCCTTTGCATACTAAATTTTCTGCAGATTCCTCAAATATGTATTAACAATATGAACTGTAGAATAAGAAGTATATAAATATCTTCTAATCTCTCTTTGAGGAACACTGTTTTTAAATATTTCAATGATTTACTCATGCATTTGTTGAAAAACTGGAAGTTTTCTCTCCACCTTTGTGAATACTGCTTTTGTGCCATGTCAAATCCCTTCAAATGTTGACATCATTTTTTTATTACCTCATTACTAACCCTAAATTTCCCCCTTACCATCTTATAGGAATGTGTTGTAGGCTTGACATGCAGAACTGGATGGCTACTAACAAAAAAAATAGATTAATCAGATGACTTTTGACACAGTTGTGCTGAAGATTTTCAACAGCCAAAGACCAAATTATTACCAAAGTATTACAAAACATAATATGGTATATGTTTTTCAATGAAAGACATACATTTTAGATACATATTTTTTTCTAAATTTAAAAATGTACTGTATATATACATATATATGTATATCAAAATCTCCATTTCTGTCTGAAGCATGGTGTTAGAAATGTGTTTTTCTTTTGTTAAATAGCTAACTTTTTTGTGCAAAACAAAACGCATTTGTTTGTTACCAGAGTTTTAGAATTGCCGTCCCCACCTGTGCTTATTCATAAGTCATGGGACAGCTTTCGAACTATGATTTGTTTGTTATGAGTTTAGGCAGGAAATGAGGATGTCATCATACGTGATCAGGCATACAACTGAGTGCCAACTGCAAGACACATAATGCTGCGTTCAAATACAATGACTCTTATCCATTGAAGTCCCATGAACAGCTGCCTATTTTTTTACATTCTGCAGACACAAAGCAACATTATATCTGAAGAAAATGTTTCTTTCTTCTTTAAGCTCCTTGCCCCATACACTATAGAGAAAAAAGAATCGAAAATAGTTTATCTGCAAGTTCAACAAAGAAAATCTCTGTCATTCTGCCCCTATTTCTCGGGGGTTAACATGGGTTATTCCTGCTGTAAAATTATATCTGTCACTCTGCTTTCACACACAGTCAAAGTAATTCCGTCCCCTGTTGCTCTCGTCCAATAATCGTTTTGACTGTCTTCCCTGAACCAATCAGTATTCTTTAAATATTATCATAATTCTGTCACCCTGCCTTTCAGACCATCTTTTGTGCAGACCTCCTTCTTCCACCTCACATGTGAGTGTTCTTGGGCACCTTAGCCATTTCCTATCACTGTCACCACTTGTCTCTAGACTCCGTGGCTCCTGTCCCTATCCAGGACTCATATAATCATTGCTCATATGCTTTTTATTGGAAAAATTCTTCACACTACATCACGCCCATTCTCATTCCCAATCTGTTACATACTGACACTTTGTCAGGAGCCCACTGCATCCATTTTGAACACAGAGGACTCCCTCAGAGTTACTTTTGGACATGCAGGGTTAGAGCTAGTAACGTAACAGTCACAGGATGTATTGTCATGGCAATATGTAAAATTTCTCTGAAACTATCAACAACATTATGCTTTTTAACCTTGACCAGTTAGTTGTGTCGTCTAACCTTAAGCAAATACTTTTCATTTGTAACAAAGTAGTACATTAGTATAGCATAGAAGACAAAATAAAGATCAGAAGTCAAAATAAAGAAGAAATATGAAAGAAATACGGAATCTCAAGATTGAACTTGACCATAAGTTCTATTCTTGGTAGCCGGGGTGCTCATCCCTCTCTTCCCCTCTGACCTGGATGTGCAGTGTGTGTTACTTATTGATATGCCAGAGCTGTAGAATGATGCTTTCCTGTTGCCGCTTACCATTTGCACAGCCAGTCACTCAGTTAGAGCCACAACATGTGCTGGAGAGTAGTTCCCTGTTATCTGAAAGTGATAGAAAAGAGGTAATCTGTGCACTGAAAATCTAAACAAAGAGCTCTTGACCAAGCATCAGTATGTGATGAGCTGAAAAGGGAACATGTTGGTTTTGCAGTAAAACTGCCATGGTCTATAACTTTGTGTGTTTTTGTTTTGACTTTGTCTTCCAATCCAATGTATAAAGCTTATTTAAAACAACAGGGATGAACAAAAGGGCTGTCTTTTGGTTTCTTGGTTTTCCTGTTTTTTTCATCTTCTTGCTCTTTGGTTACATTGAGTCGTGTTTTCTGGTTAGTTAACTTCCTGTATCATAGCTGGTTTTTAATTACGGATCGCTTCACCTGCTCTTTGTTTGAAATCACCTCCCTCAGGATATATTCTTCAGGTTTTCCTGTGTTCAGTGCCAGATCATCTTGCTGACCTCTGTCTGTCCGCAAGTCCAACCAGTGTTTTCACCTGAGTTTTGTTACTTGTTAGATTTCAGTTTGTCATTTTTACTATTCCTGCTTTTTGTTTATTTAGAATAAAGATATTTTCATCAACTACCTGTTTCCAGTCTTCTCCTATACATCCTGCATTTGGGTCTTTAATTAACCTTGAATTAATGCCAAAAATGTTGCTCCAAATAACTTTTGATTATTGAACTTTCTTTATCAAAAATAGCTAACTTTGTCTACCATCTGATGCTGGGTGGGTGGTAGGGCCCAACTAATACTGGTAAATAAAAGTACAATTAAGTGGAAAATATATTGTCTAATATGCACCCTGAAGAAACACAAGTGGAAAAAGATTCTCTGTGTTATTTAGAGATGATGTCATCACATGGTTAATTCTAATAGTCTAAGCAAGAGTTTTCTACCAAAAACAATTACATGCCACTGCTCGAGGTAAAACTGATGAAAAGAAAGAGTTTGTGGGCTTGAAAACAAAAGCAGAGCAATAAAACAGGTCAGTGGAGCAATGATAATGGTCACCACAATTCTGTCACATAATAGCCTAACTCAATTCTATGTGAAAACATCAAAAAAGCTAAACATTTTCAGCTGGAAATCCAAAAACAAGACGTTAGAGAGCAAACTGTCAGGTGATATTTGGACATTTGAAACATTTTTTTAAATGTTGATGCTTTAAATTTACATGTTTTCTTGGCAATAACAATGTTTAAATGTCTTCTGGGCAAGCTGTCCAGGCTCCACCTCCCCTCCTTTTTGACATCACATCAAAGATTTCAGGATTGCAAATCAGAGAGGAGTTGCTGCTATTCTTCAACTGTACCACTGAACCAACATGTGATCCAGGAAGGAAATCCAAACATTCCCAATTTCTTTTTTTTTTTTTTGTTAAATCTGGCACCGCTGAGTGCTGCTGACATGCCATTCATCGTGACCTGTGCTGGCCCAAAGGCATGAACAGATAGGGGCTGCTGTGCTTTGATTTTCTGTCCTTGCCACCAGAACAGATGAGTTATGGAGATTGTGAAGGCATGGAAAATAAGGGAGGCTTTGGATAAATCAGTGGTGTGTGGTGATAAATAGTAAAAGGTTTACTGTAAAGTCTTACAGAGACTGATGGAATAACAAAGCCTTAGTGGTCAGAACTGCTTTCACAGCTTCACTGACTGGTAAAAGCAGCCAGTTTCAACTGAGGATTTTAGTAAGGTTTGAAGATGTGCAGATCACTCCATCCTTTAAATTCATCTCAGAACTGGAAATTGTAGTGAGCAACCTATGGGGAGTGTCAACCCTCAAACCATATCTAGAGGTTTAACTGTCAGGACATACTTTGGAGAGTCAATTTATTTTGTGAATATATGAAGAATAGAAAGGTTCATAAGAGATTGATTGAGAGATATGTTAAATAAAGTGATAATAAGATCATTTTCAGATGAAAACGAGTCAGTAATAAATGGCTG
Source organism: Odontesthes bonariensis (assembly GCF_027942865.1). Classification (NCBI taxonomy): domain Eukaryota; kingdom Metazoa; phylum Chordata; class Actinopteri; order Atheriniformes; family Atherinopsidae; genus Odontesthes; species Odontesthes bonariensis. The sequence goes on along the minus strand of NC_134515.1, from coordinate 11,294,387 downwards.
AGGGGAGAAAAGGTTTGCTTTGGCTCCTCTGATAAAATGCAGAAGCTTGAGAGGGCAGTTCAGGGACAAAACTAAGAGACTGGTGAAAGGAGCATTTTGAGAGAAAACAAGGAAAATTAGAAGGAAATAGAGGGAAAAGAAGCAAATTTTAACACACAGGCAGTTCATTTTTCACATCAGAGTCTACTCCTTTAACCGGCAGGCTGCCATAGACATTGATGTCGGCACTATCCCTCCTCCACAGTGGTAATTATATTGCTGGCCAACGCTTGATTAAAAGATCTAATCTACAAACTTAGCGTACAACATCTCCCAACAAGTTCCAGTATTTTAAGCCTGCTTTATTTGCCTTTGATGGCACTTGAATCCAAAACAGTCTGTCATGGAAAGCAGCCAATGAAGTGCAGGGAAACATCTTTCTGCTTTCTAGTCTGTGTCAGAATGAAGGTGTAATTGCACCAGTGGCTGTATCATTCAAAGGGAACGCATAGAGAGGGTGAATATAACCTTAAACTGAATGAAATGACAAAACTCTGAGGGTAGAAATCATGTCTTTCTCTGACTGCAGCAGGAACAGCAAATATCAAACTGGGTTGCTTTTTCACCTGACACTCAGATATGGACACATATTATTCTTGCTCCCCCATAGTAGCAAAAAGCATGATCAATGAAAATAATGAATGGGAAAAGTGAGGAGTAGAACTGATATCCAGCTGTTCAAAATACCTTTGAAATGATTATTTCTCAAATCACAGATCAAAGTTTAATCTGCATTCATATACACTATTGTGTATAACATGGTCTCAAGCTCTTAGTCATCTAAAAATGCTCTCAGACAGACAAAAACAATGAAGTTTCTATGCAATGGTTGGAAACATTACTGTAGATATAATATATCATATCGTAAAAATGCCGTAAGGTTCAAGGAGGTCACCATAAATAGACCGAGAGATGAGCATGGATACCTTACAGGCTGTTTTATTGGATGTTGGAAGGATTTTAACTCAGAATCACAGGATCTGACCACACTGTGTGCAGCTGCATCCCAACCCATCAGCGACAATGCTGCTGCTGGCAAAGTAATAAAAAGCTGTTAACGTCCTTACCCTCTCTAAGCAGATGGGAGTAGATGAGCCAGAGGAGAAGTAGGCAGCAGAGTGACGCACCTCCACCTGCAGAGAGTGTCTTCGCTCCAGACTGCATCCTACACCTTCAGCCGTTTAGATTATCCAAACTTTGAACGCTTGTGCCGCTCAGATGTCAAACAGATCAGCGGAAGAGTGGCTTATCCAGTGGCTTCCCCAGAGCCTGTCGTAGGCATCCATTTTGAGGTTATAATAGAAGAGGGACTGATAGTAATCCCCCCTTGCTTTTTAAATTCCCCCGATGAGCCGCATATCCATCCAGGCTGCTCAACACACACACAGGCGAAAATGTCACCGGATCTGGCCAAGTTTGCGCAACTGTGGAGCAGAATTTCACTGGCAGGCTTGTGCGAAGAAAAAAAAAACTGGAAGTGTGTAGTTGAAGGGGAGTCAGCCGCGGCAGTCCCCCGCAGTTTTTGTTCTTCTCACGGAGATGCTGATGATGCTGGTAATAAATTCAGCCGCTCAACACCCATTGAACGCGGCTCTCACTTATGGTTTTCGTCCTCTGCGCCCTGCACTGCTCTTTTTGTTATTCCCAAACAACTTCTGCACCGAGGAGCCGGGTTCTGAGTGGCTACGGAGAAACGCGCAAGTTGACTGCGGTGGACATGCCAAACCTACCAACCAGCACGGAAACTTGTCGGAAAACGGGACAGTCCAATGCACCCTAAACCCCCTGCTCCTGAAAATACAGCTAAAGACGCAAATGCGTCACATGTGGCCACATATGCACAGCGGCGCAGCGAAATGTCACGTCAAAGAAGCAGCGGCGGCTTCACGCTGCTCACTCCCTCTGTATCTAAAGCACTTCTTAGCTGTGCAATGAAGTTGGCAACAATTGTCACCTGTGTGAGCTGTTTTGTAGAAGTTCTGGAAAAAAAATCGCAGTGATGATGTCTGCTCTTGACTAGGGGTGGGGGGGTTACAAATCTCCTCTCAAAGTCAAGTGTCGGGCACAACTGAATGTGTTAAACCTCCCTTATTCCATCCCGATCTACCCCATTTGCATGCAGGCAGCACTGAGGAGGATGCCCCCCCCCCCCCTTTCAGTTTATGGCAGGAAATGTTACTGTCGCGGCAGCATCCTGAGCTGGCTTGAGTTAGTGTGTCCAAATAATCTGTCTCCCTCACTGTCTCACACACGAACACGGTGTCCTAATTCTTTCCTCAAAGTGAGAAAAAAACTTTTAGCTCCAAGGCAATAAATCCCAAACTGCAGATGATGATGCTTATTTATACTCATGAAGTCCCATCCCAACCTATGGGGACACGGAGCAGTACCAACTACTGCCACCACATTCTGAAATGTTACCTTACTCCATGTCTTCCTGCCCTGTTTCATGGGTGGAAAAAGCCTCAAGGGCTGCATGGTGTGGGACGACAGTTAACATTTAGTACACTGGTATACTGGGAAAATGTGAGAGGTCTGTTACCTTTGAGTACTGATTCTAAAGCATATGCAGTGCCTAAGAAATCTGTAAAGTTGAAATATTAAATATTGGCTGATATCATACAAAGTCTCAAATGTGCAAAGAAAGCGGTGCTTGCTTCACTTAATGTGTAAACACGTGTGAGATAAATAGAGTAAAAACCCTGCACATGCCATTCAATCTCCTGAAAGAGCACAATTTAAGAGTCCCTTGCCTCTTGAGAAACATTACTATAATTCACCCACCCTCATATACCCACACATTCACGAGATTCCATGACCAGGGAATGTGCACTTTATTAGCAGACGGAGAAGTTCCCCCTGTGTGCTGCTGGGCCATCAGCCTCTCACTGAATGGCTTTTATGATGACGTATTGGCTTGGGCCAAGGCCTGTCACATCAGCACAGTAACAGATGAAAAATTACTGGGCCTCACACTGTAAAGACTATGCATTTGTTAAGTAATAATGGGATAGTTTGCCGATTTTCCACCCTCAGGGCATCACGTCTATAGAGCCGCTCGTGTTTTGTGCATTACTAAAGCAGCTTACTTTACTTGTCTGAGGCTGGAGGAACATCGGGGAGCTGAACTGCTAAGATGAGGTTTGTTTTTCTCTCTAGTCTGCAGTGTGCCATTCAGTAAGTGACGTCTCAGCAGGGTTGCAGTGTAATTAATCACAATCCATCACTGTGACTGACAAGGTTATACATTCTGCCAATTCATTCTTATCCATCATATTCATTTTCATGTTTGCACACAATACACATACTTGTTTTTAATTGCATTCAGACATGTGTGAATTGTAATAGCTTTACTGTATTATAGATGCCCTTTAAAGTGACCTAGCTCAACAGAAATGCAAAAGTTGTGATCCAGTCATTCTGAATGCTTGTATAGATGCTTTATATCTCAAGTACAGTCGTAAATTACAGTTCTGCTGAATTTGTACATGTGAATTTCCAATATATGGTGCTTAATGCTTTTTCCTTACTAGGTTTATCAACATTTTTATTTCGTATTTAGACTCACAAGTTTACACAGAAATATATCATTCATGATCAGAAAATATGCATAAGTATGCATAAGACTTAAATACCCACTCTGTGGAATATCTAAAACTGGCTCCATCTCAATCAGTATTACCATTGAAATCATTGGTGTAAGATACATTCAAATTCTAAGGTATTTGTACTTTATGTTAAACAGATTTCTTAAGATTTCAAATGGAAATGTTGTAATTTGACTTTCATTTTCAATAAATGCTATGGAAATGCAATAATTTGTTGGACAGAAAATAAGCCATCTAACATATATGCTGGACCAGTGAAACAAAAACAAAAAAAAAACATGGCACAGCAGAATTGTAGAACTGCATATTAATAATAAATAAGCTATCAGTAAACTATGAAACTATGTAGTATGACTTGTCATCAGGTACACCAAGTCACATTTCCATCTGTATAAAACAAGTAATAGTACTGAACCAAATCTGGTTATTCCATTTCCAGTTATATGGCAAATATCTGGATAAGAAATGCTCCTATTTCCATAGCAATAATAAATTCTAAAACATACAGAGTCAATTCAAAAGGCATGCAAGAATGCTAAAGCATTCCCTGGTGAAAAAAATCATTGCAGTGAAGATTTGTTACCAATTTTCTTTATGGGTAAAGCCAGATCTACCTCAGGCAGCTGCGACATTCAAATATTCAAGGAGTGCTTCCATGTTAATGCATTCATAGTGTAATCATGTAATTTAGAAACATACTTGTACCCCATTCTTTTTTAATAGTGATGTAAAATATCTCAGTACTCCTTCCACTGCTGGTAAACATGTTGCTTACACTGCTTATAGAAATCCAACAAAAACAGATGTCTTTTGATAGGCATTTTGCTCAGCTTAGACAATTCTGCTTCTATTATTTTGGATATTTTGTTTGAAGCAGCTATGTAAACACAATGACCCCCTGGAGAACAACTGGATGGGATGTTTTTTTATATCCTTCAGCTCATTGCATAGGTTTTCCAAATGTATGTTTTTGCATTTGCTTTCATGGTTTCATTTTTTGGCAGGAGAGTAAATTCTGGGCTTCAGTCTCTTTGCCATATAAACAAAATATTATTAGATGTTAGTGTTATATTCGCAGCTTTATAATGTAGGCTCAATTTAAGATTTAGAAGTTACTTGTGATAAAATATTAAAACTGGTAAAATAGTTAAAGGTGTTGCTGGTTCTCAGTTGTTCCTTATCTACTAAAGCCCATGATGTTGGCGTGCATCTCATGTGCTTTGACTGAAGCTTTGTGCTTATTAGCTTGTGTGATTGGCTGCCAGTTGCACAGCTCAAACAATCAACATGACTCTGGACCAAGTAAATTTCCCAAATACATATTGACCTGCTTGTTTGGTTTAGCATCTGTGAAGCTTCATATTAACTCAGTCACGCTGTCTTGTCAGCCTGCCTATCTGCAGGAATGCCTTTGGCTGGAAAACAGTTTAGTTCCACCTAGGACATGTGGCATGTGTTCACAGGGAAACACAGGTGTGCAGAATCAAATGAATGATTTGTCCCTCTCGGTTTGGGTCCTGGTATTGTGCATGTTGGGTTACTGTTAAAACTAAATGGGACAGTTGAATAGAAGAGCTGTTGTTAGTGTCATTTGTAACTACAGTGCTTTTCCCCTTTTTTCATCTACATGACAAGTAAAAATTACAGATTTGAAAATGTTCTATTTTGTGAACTTATATTATGTGTGATCCTGCTGATGTACCAGCAGTTTGGTCACATCAGAGTCATGGATGAATTAGAATTATATACAAATATGCATATATACATACATATGTGTGTGTGTGTGTGTGTGTGTGTGTATGCACATTGTGCTATATTGGATGTACTAATGCAGCTATCATTATGTAGATTTTTATTAGAAACTGCAACAAAGTAGGTTAGAGATTTAGACTGCAGCGTCTCACCAAAGTGTATAGGGAGTTCAAAACAAGAGACAGAAGGCCATAAAAAGTAAGTTAGATCACTTCAAACAAAAGTGATTAACCAAGTGTTTCTATAATCTGATAACACATTCATTAACACTTTTGGGAGATGCTTTTGTGAGATAAAAACTTTTATGGGAGTATTTACGCTTGGTGTTTGGGCAGTTTAGAAGGGCTGGTGGAATTTGTTTTTTACAGAAACAAATAGAGTTTTCCATTTCATATACACACTTGCTGTGCATGAAATACCTCATGCGTCCACATTTGACAAGCAAACAGTTGCTGTTGTGGGCAGTTCTGGTCTGTGTGTGAGATTATTGTAGCTGCGGTTTAGAAAAGGGAATTCTTAAAAGGGAGGTCAGACATGTGGTTCAACTACAGAGAAAGCAGCTAAATTTGGTAAGAGTCAATATTTTGCTTAAGGATACCTCAGCAGGGATACAGTGGGAAGTACAAATTTGCCATTTTCACTTTCCAAAAACTCCCACTCCCACAGTGCAGCGATTTTCTCGTTTTGTTAATCATGCCTGCACAAAGTTTTCCCATCAACATAGTTTTACTGGAACAGGTGGAGAATTTGTCACAGTTAATTTGCAACATTTGTTTGGGGAAAGAGCAAATTAGTGCCCCCAGAATTTATGAGAATAAACTGTGGTATATGCAAGCGGCAATGAGATTTGTAAGCTTGTATCAAACCAAGACAGGCCACAAATATTGTTGACTCGTGTTTCCAACCCTTGCTTTCCAGCCACTGGCTGTTCACTGTTAAATGCCAGCGATGAGCATGTGGTGCCTCAAAGCATCTGCTTAAATGGACCTTTTCTTCTGCAAACTATTCCAACAGTGGGTTTATACTTCTTCTACTTTACATACTGTGTAATTATCAGAATTAAAACCTTTACACTAAACAGCGGCTACTTTGTTCTTGCATCAGGAACTTAATAAGTCCCCATAACATATATCTTTTTAGCTGCGAGATATCAGCACCAGTAAGCTTGAAAGGAGGCTCTGACATGTTGTAGCCTGCTAATTTGTGGCTGTTTTCTGCTTGGACTCACAGCAGTTTTTTCTCTGCTGCTGACCCAGTGTCACAATAGAAAACAAGATCAAAACCTCGCATCTGCTCCTCCACCGAGTCCCTGTGTACACACTGTGTTCACACATACTGATTATTTCACAGGCCTTGGCTTCATATACAACTTTTATTTTCTACAAGTGAAAACAGAGGGTTTCAGCTTTGGGTTTTGCTGCTGATTTCATTCTAATTAAAAACTCATCAGGAAGCTAAAGTAAATAATTATGTCCACACTGACTCAGATTAAATGGAAGCTTGCTGTGATGGCCGCAAATTCTATGTATGCTGGCATGAAGAACAGCATGATGATTTTTACTGTCAATGATGAGGAATAACAGAATAGATTGGATGATAAAAGAATGACACCAACCTGTCACACTGGAGATTTGTGCAAGGCGATAACTTTAAGGTAGCAGGATTACACTGTCAGGTGCGTAATGGCAATTATAGTATTAATGGTTAGTTGTTAACTGAATTATTGACACAATAATTAATTTGATTTAAGATGTATTGGCTGACATTGCAGAGGAAGATGGCGACTGTCAGAAAAGGATGCTGTTGACTGAAAAAAACTTTTCTCCAGTGTTTCTGTTGTGATGATGTTGGGAAACAAAATGAAAATTGCTCTATATATTGTTAGAAAATGATTGGTGAGAGTATTACTCTGCTGCTGACAAACATGTAGACGAGCAACTTTAGATGTAGACTAGAAAAACTGCCCCACAAGTCACAATGCTGATGCACAGAAGTAGGTACAGACTCGCTTACTTATTATTCCTGACTCACACAAACTAATGCCACGGCTACCATGTAGTGACATGTAATTTTGATGATCTGAGATCACATTTAATCCAGGTTCCTTACTATCTCTGACATTTTCGCCAAAATCTTCCCGACAGTTTCTGAGGAGGATTCTTTTTCAGGGTATATTTTAAGACTTAAGCTACTGTGCTGGACTTTCATCTCTGAAAACAGATTTATTGTACGTTTCACATTTACATGCATATTTAATGGAATTCTTATGATGACTTGGAGAAGACTGCCATGCCATATTGATAATGCCAGCTGTAATGGTCTATTTAATAGGTCTCAGTTACCAGTGCTGTTACTTCCTCCATCTTTGTTTAGTCATTATTCATCATGTCTGTTTTTTTGCTTCAAGTTTCTCCCATCATCTGGATGTCTGCTCTTTCTTGAACATAGACTGCCCTAACTCTAGGTTCTTTGTTGATATTAAATCTTAGAAGTTACCCTCATCCATCATCCTCTTCTGAATCTATTCTTGAATGTAAGCTTTGCTTGTCAATAGCATCTCTTTTGTTTCAATCTTGAGGGAGTCTGTCATCAATCATGGCATCATTTTCTGCATCAAAGACCTCCGTCTCCATTTGTTGTTCCTCATGTTCTTTGTTGTAAGTTTCTGTTTTCCTTGATCATATTTTTTGTCTCCACACCCTATGGACGATTACCTTTTCTTGGATACTTTGAATGACCACATATCCTCTGTCTAATCCTTTACTGCTTTAAGCACCATCCTTTCCTGACATTGAAGGCATTCCTTCTCTTATGTTTAACTCTGAGTTCTTTATAGTCGCATTTTCTTTTGTTTTCTTTTCTTTTTCATCAACCAAACAGCTTTTCTCGCCCTTTCCTTCAATGTAAATCTTCTTGATCATTACCACCTCTTCCTTTTTAGTCTTGAAGGACTCTGTCATCAGCCATAACATCATTGTCTGCATCAAAGGCGTCCCTCTTCATTCCTTTGTTGTAGCTGAAGTTCTTTGTTGAAAATGTGTGTTTCTTTTTGAGTTCTCCTCCAACTGTTTGGCCTCACCACGCATGCAGGTGTCTGCCCTTTCTTGAAGATTGAAACTCTTGTTTATAATCCATTTCTTTTCTGCACAGAGAGTCAGAACATATATGCATCTTCCTTCTTTTTCAGTCTAACTTGCCTTGACTTTTGTCTTAGAGATTTTCTCTCTTTGTATCTTCTCTGTCTCCAAGTGTAAAGTATTCCTTATTTCAATCATTTGGGTCGAAAGAACTCTTCCTCTCTGAAGTCAATCATAGCTTTTCCATCTCCACCTCATTATTCTTTGTGTTTATGTATGAAACAGAGGTTTTATTTGTGTTTGTTCAACAGAGAGTATTTTGGCTTCTGCCTCTGTCTGGTCCTCTAACCTGCTTTTCTGAGCAAAATGAAAATATCCTGTTGTTCCATGCAAAAATATCCTCTCTCTTTTGTTCTGGTTGGGTTACAAAGTTTACTTTGATAACCTCAGTGTTGACGGGATGATATACATACATCACAATGAATGGGAATGTTCTTGAAAAAAGTTATAATCCATGTGCTTTAAATCTTTTATGTCCTGTACTCCTTCAAGAATATCCATTTTACAAGATACAATTTAACATTTACAGTTAGTAAAAATAGTTATTCACAATTGATGTTCTCCTTGTTCTCCATAGTATACTCTATGTGGGAGAGGAGTTACAATCATCCCAGTTGTTTAAATATCATCCAATTCTCAAGCATTTTGTGCCAATCAGTTTGTCCTGTGCTTGTTCTTAATGTAATGCAGAAAATTAATCTAGAATTACAAAAGCACAGTTTTATGAGCAACTGGTTAAAGTAACCTAAACTGTTTTGTTTGCATCATACAAACTGTCTGTAGAGTCATGTGATATTATTTTAGGTACCTTTTCATCACACAATACAATCACAGCCACTTTCATTCGTCTGCAATCACAATAGTCCCAGTAAATTATAGGGACTATTTCCAGCAACAAGAAACAACTTAGAAAAATAAATATAGCAACAGATATCACCCCTACATCACCCCAGCCTTAATGATTCTATACTAATACAGTATTCATCATCATCATATTCCAAAAAGCATTACATTGAGTTTCTTTAGTATTTTGAGAAATTATATTTATTCCCATCTTTTACAGCTTCAGAAGATCTATTTATTTATTTTAAACATGTATAAAGTATAAGTTTGGACACCCTGCATGGTCATTACTTAGCAACACCAGTTTCTCAAGTATCTTCTAAACATTTTTGTTGCAGCTTACAGGTTTTGTTGGAAGGATTTTTGCTTTCTTTTCTGCAAAAAGCACCAAATTCTGTGACGATCATAGGCAATCAACCAAATTATTTTAAAGTCTATACACATATTTCTAATAGGGTTTATGAGGGCCACTGCAAAATCTTTTCTTTAAAAAAAAAAATCTACTGGGGATATTATTTTTATTTCCAAAATTAGCTCGTACTTAATTGAATCCCATTCTCTCCTCTTCCAGTGAAATTACCCCTGTGTCAGTGGTGGCAACAGTAGCCCAAAGCATGAAATTATACACCTATTTTTCCCATTTATGTCATAGCTCATTGTTACTAAAAAGTGCTTTTTTATCTTCTTAAGTCCACTGGACTTTTTCCCAAATTCCATCAGAGGTGTTTAGAGGTTGATTTTTCAAACCTTTGATGCTGTTGGCTTGTTGATCAAAAGGACATAACCTTTTATATTTTCAGTTGTTCAAAGTCAGTTGGGAGGATGAGCTGGATGAGAAATAGGGACATAGCCTATATTTTCTTTCTTTTTGTGTGTATGTCTGGACTAACCTCAAGACAAAAGATGTGAACATTCCATTAATGCAGGGAAAAACCATTATGATGGAACAGAGTGGCGCGAGATGCTAATACATCACACCAGTCATGTGTGATGTATATGTGGCGACACATTCGCCATTATTGTTTACGGTTTGCGGCTCTGGGACTCACAGGGATTGTTGGATAGAATCTGAGCTCGAACACAATCTGTTTAAACAACTAAACAGATTTAAGAGGGATGGTAATGGCAGGAAAAATTCTCATATTTAGAACTTGCATTCAGTTAATCTGACAACACAAGATGGCAGATTCTATTCTGTTGTATTGTCTTCCTCATAAATAGAGATTGAATTAGCATTTACCCACATATGCATCAGCCAGATGACAACCTTAGAACATATAAAAAAAAGCGTATATAATGCATTTCATAACAGCTTACACTGATGATGATCCCTTTTTTTCTTTTATCTTTTTTTTATTCAAAGTATGCTGCCTAAATATTTTGTAGAAAAGTTTCTGGTTTGGCCTCACAGGATTATCTAGCTGCTCGAATGCCTGAACACAAACACAAAAATACAGAAGTATGTCTGCTTTATTCATGGTCACTGTTCTGTAATCATGCTGCAGCAAGTAATTTAGTTTTGAGGAATAATTTCTCTTATAATGGAGGTTTGTTTTGACAATATATTTAAATGTGTGATATTTATGTATTTGATGCATATTATATGCATTAGAGAATGTACTCCTATTTGTCTGTCATTAGTTTTCTTACACGGTTTGATGTTTCAAGCAGTGTGACAGATCAGAAACAACTATCAAATTGGCCCCTTTTCTTCTTCTGGATTCCTGCAGCTGGTGCTACCCCCAGCAGCTGAGTAGGTGACAAAGTGTGTGCCAATAAGTGTCCTAAGGTAAAAGATTGAATATGTTTGTTGACCATCTATGGAGGGCAAACAAAGTGTAAAACAAATCTACCATCGAGGTGAGGTGCTCTCTTCAATTGCTAACACAGCAGGAATGCAGTGTGATAGCAGCTAATATTGCTATAGATTTTTTTAGATGCATGCTTTCAATTTTTTTCATTATTATTAACCTGTTGATCAAAATATAATTTATATGGCAAACAAGTGTTTAAACCCCCCCTCCTAATGTAGCAAGGTGTGCAAAATTGTTGTTCTCTGAAGGGTCATATGGAGCTGGCTCTAAAGCTATTCCCCATAGACTTCCATGTAAAAAGGTCCAAGCTAACAGCAAAAACAAATACAGTTTAGTACAAAGAAAAGAAGTGGTTTCTCTAGCTCTCACATGATGGGGTGAATTTCTGCATAACTTATTTAGTTTGTATTAAAACGAATGCATACTGCTAGTTGAGGCCCTTTTCAGTGTCAAGTGTCGGCTGTGGATGCTGTCAAAATAGATGAGCATTGTGCACGTGGCTTCTTAGTCAAATCCATCTCTTGCAAGTAACTTCCAGGTGCCAAAGCACATACTGGAATGCCTATGACAAACTACAAGCTTAAAACAGAAGGGATGGGAGAGATAATCAAATCTTAAAGGGGATAGAGAATCAAAATCGTCTTTTTCTCGTTTTTGGTGTTAGTTCTGAGTCTCCCCGCTGTGGGGAGTACACACGAAGTGCCAGCAAGTGTCAGAACCTCTGTTTCACGTACTCCCCTTTTTTGAATATCCCCCAGAAAAAGTGCCAATCTGTTTTTGTGAAAAAGTGATGTCACTTTTTCAGCAATCGCCCCCCCCCCCACCCAAATCCACAGCCAGCCCGTTTCAGACACGCCCCTTCGGCGAGAAACAGGAACAGGTGAGCCTTCCAAGGCTGTGAAAGCGGACTACGGTCGTTACATATTCTTCCCCCGGAAAGCAATGTTCGCGATCAATGGCTTTTATTTATTTTTAACAGCATCCCCAGTACATACAACCGCCGACTTTTCCTTTGCGCTGCGCATTTCACGGAGTACAGTTTCACAAAGCTTGCACGATTCCGAGCAGGCTTCAGGCGGAATTTTGCTCAGTAGATGGTCAGTTCCGACAGGGACAGACAGACTGCAGCGAGCTGTGCGCTCCGCTGAGAAGCTGATCGGCTGCAGCCTCCCATCTATCCATGACCTGCACGTCTCCAGGACTATGGGGCGAGCAGGTCGGATCACAGCTGACCCTTCTCTATTTGCACCACTCCCCTCGGGCAGGAGGCTTCGGTCCCTTCGGACCAGAACCTCCCGTCACAAAAACAGTTTTTTCCCCCTTGCAGTTGGACTTATGAACACTTCATAATCACCTCATAACCTGCCCCAGTCACTTTACCATCATTAAAATTGCACTAATGAAGCTGCACTGTTGTTGCTCTGTATATTGGATACTGTGTATTGTTGTACACACCTTGTACATTTTATATTCATATATTTTTATTCTTTATTTTTTATTATTATATCCTATGTTACATGTTTGCACCTTACACCGCAGCAAATTCCTAGTTAGTGAACACTGTTCACTAACAATGGCAATAAAACAAATTCTGATTCTGATGAGCTTTCTTTTCAGTCAGTGTATTACTCTATTGCTCTGTTTTCAGTGAGAGCAAGGGCAGCCAATCAAGCAACGGCAACCGAATAGCGCCAACACCGACCTGCATTTCATAATGAGGTTGCCAGATAAGCTCTGAAACGACGCCAATAAGGGAAACCGACGCATTCTAAACCCAGCATAGTAACATAGCTGTTTCAGAGAGCCTTTTAGGGAGGTTCTGAGCCATTACAGACCCAACCAATTTTTTTTGGGCTACATATCACATCACAGAACAAGGATTAATACCCCATTCAACCATTCTCTAGCACCTTTAAATGCATCAAAACGCAGATGTGGAAGATTCTGATTTCATTCACAAATGTCAAAAAATGGACGTAAAGGGAGGGAGAGGGAGTTTGGAAAAAGTATTAGTGAAACACTTTGAAAGTCTATGGTATACACAAGTTGGCTGAGTAAGTAATAGGCACCCTTTGCATTTAAGATCACTTTGGTTCAGAGGTGTGACCAGAATGGCATGTGTGGGTGGGCAGTTAGCTCATCTGGGGGGGGCAGAAAACAATACCTGAAAAAAAATCGGTGGAAAACCACTACTACAACTTCAAGCATAATAATAATAAAAATAATAATAATAATAATAATAGTAATAATTCAATTCGGTATTGAAAATATGGTCACACTAGCATAAATCATGACCGTCAATTTTGTTAATAGTGTGGAATTTTTTTACGAAGTTTTTTTTTTTGTTTGTTTTTGTAAAGAAATGTAGAACTTGTATGATGCATGCAAACGCACCATTACAACGCCATCAGGGTCACAAGAAATGTGTTCACCAAGTAACTGCTAAAGAGAAGAAATAAAGCTGAGAGTACCAGAATACTATTACCCTCCAGTCCTGTTGTATACCAGAACTAAAATCTGCATTCATTGTCCAGCAGAAGAACAAAGTGTTCAACACTCAGAGGCATGGTTAAGGTAAGAGAGGATGAAACCCAACTACCACTCTATCTAGGCAATTTCAAGACAGTCACATCCATCTGGAATACTTTTGTGGCTCAGTGGAATTTTTTTTATGAAGTTTTCTCAGGGGGGCAGGACTTGTTCCTGGGGGGGCAGTGCCCCCCCGGCCCCCTCCGTAGCCACCCCCCTGCTTTGGTTTCTATGGACTAAAATATTTTGGATCGTGAGAAACAACTTTCATTTCAGAAAGCATTGAGAATCGCTCTAATGGTGATGTCATGCTGACAATCTTCTCTCTGTAGTCTTTGATGAGCAATAGAACAAAAAATGAACAGAGTGGAGCTTTAACACTTTACCCACTATGTAATGCGTCTGCTCTGTTTAGCTGGAAATCCTTTGCTCACTTCAATTTAAAATAATTTCCTGTTAAGGTTAGATAAACAAGACCCCACTGTACATGTGTCCTAGTAACCAATTTAAGAAATATTCGGTAAGTAGCCACGGTGTTGACAGAGGCCAGAGTATTTGCAGTGTAATGAGCATGCATTCAATCAAATCAATTTTTTTTTGTCCCAGTTCAAACATTTTCTTCTCATACATTTGTGACTTACATTGGGGCAGATCATCCCTGGTAAATTTGAGTCTAATTGTATTTTTCTATAAATTCTGTGTGCAATCACCCAGCCTTTAAAATTTGCATAATTTTCTGCCTGAACACAGACTAAAATATGAACAACATGACTTTGAAGAAATCTACATAAAATAAATAACTATGCAAAGAAGGCAGAGACTGCATTTTGTATCTTTTGTATCAAAATTTATAAACATAAGTCCATGGCATTTTAATAAACATTTAGTCACAAAAAAGAAAAAAAAAACAGGCTACCAATTAAAATCAATGTCATGGTTGACATTGTTTGCAGTGCTCATACAGTGCAAGTATACAGAAAGAGCCTCCAACCCATTAAAATGAGTAAAACATGCAAAACATGCAAGCCCTAAGGACCCTGACAGCGTGATCCTGGCGTGTGACCTGCGGATAGTCACAGCAGCCCTCAGCTCTGCCTTCTGAAATAACTCTCCATATTCCATATGAATGTCTGCTTGGTTTTTACAAGCAGAACTCTCATCTCCCTTCCTTCATCCGAAAAATGCGAGTGCCATGCCAGTCAGAGGGGACATGGACTGGACCCCTTTTCCTGCTCTGCTGGACAGGGAGTCATGTTGACAAGTTGCTATAGAAAGGCGAAGGAGCATCTGTCCTTTTAAGGTGTAGCGGACCTTGAAGGAACAAACTCAAACAAAATTGAGTGGAACATCAAGGCTTCATGGGTAGTTATTGAAGGTGCAACATGCCCCCTTATAATGATTAGGTGTGAAAAGATTTTGCCTCTTCTTATTTATCATCTCTACATGACACCAAGAAGTACTAATCTGCAGCCACGCTCACAGACTGCACGTCTGCATGTACCTCCTAAAAAAAAGAATTTAAAAAATCAAAGGGTTATTTAATGAGGACGTTTTCAGAAGTGTAAACATCTGTTTTTCAGTCTCTTATACAACACTGACAGAAACAAAACACAACATGCCCTGCTACAAAAACTTGGGGGCAATAATCTGTTCAGAATAGCAGAAGTTTTACAGGTTCACATAGTTTTGCATATGATAATATTTGCATGCATTAAAATACTTATGTGCTTTGGCATGAGTAATGTGGGAATAAGAATTGCGCAGTTGATTATGAATTATACAGGCTGATGTAATGAAGCAATTAGATATGTTGGTTAGCAACAAGATAAAATAATCAAACAGCTATCCGGCAGTTATTCCAACAATGTTACAGTACCCACCCTTTTAAATACTGTTGTTGTCTCATGTTGTCCCATTTTGATGAGATTATTCTGAATATTTTAATAAAATGTCAAAGGGCCGTGAACAAAAAGAGAAAGCAGAAACAAAAGTTCCCTAACTGTTTAATAATACAACACAAAATGTACATTAGACACAACTATTTTTCTTCATCACTAACATTTGATTTCAGACCCTATAAAAACTTATACTTATGGTAGTATTTTCTGCCACTCTCCCAATGCTATGCATTGAAGCTCCTTATGCATTCAACTCAACTTTATTTATAAAGCCCTTTAAAAACAGCCGTTGCTGAAACCTAAGTGCTGAACATGAATAACGACACGAATTATAAGACATAAAACATAAGAACAATATAAAAACAATATAAAAACAATAACAAACGATAACAATATTAAAACAGTAAAGCAAAACAGAAACAAAGTCTCATGTTGGGTTATAAGCCAGGAAATAAAAATGGGTTTTAAGACGAGTTTTAAAAATGGAGAGTGAATTGCCCATTTAAAGATTTAAAAACAAATGAAAGAATCTTAAAATGGACTCTAAAATGCACAGGCAGTCAGTGAAGGGAGGCTAAAATGGGAGTAATGTGCTCCCTCTTATGTGTTCCAGTTAGGAGGTGAGCGGCAGCAATTTGGACTAACTGGAGACGTGCGAGGGAGGACTGGCTGTTACACAGTTTTTATGTGAGACTACTTTGCCTAAAAGCAGCAGAGCAGCCCCTCAGTATGATAGATCTTCCACCATGTTTTAGTGTAGTTAGTGTCCTTTCCCTCATTGTACCCAAGCCCCCCAAAAAAGCAGGGCACTGCATTTCAAAGAGTTCTGTTTTAATTCCTTATATCCATATTTAATCATTATTCCAGAAAGACTGTGACTTAGTCGCACATTTCTCTGCCTTCTTTTTAACAATCATGTCCTCTTTGGCTGTCCTCCATGAAGCTTGACTTTGTTCACCCTGTGATACAGGCTACACTCCAAACTGCTCCAGGTCAGCCTGAAGCTTTTTAAATTCCTTCTGTAATATTTTGTTTTAACCTTAAGACTTATCTAAATTAGTTTCTTAATAGTGCTGCATGCTTGAAGCATCCTCTAAGCTTAATGATGAATTTTTGAAAAATAATCTTGACAATGAACTGTTGAAACAGGGATTCCTGTTGTCACGCTGTTAAATAGCAATGTGCTCCAACAATTAAATTAAAAGAAAATAATGAAAAGGGTGCCAATATTTGAAGCACACATTTTAATCCATATACATAATAAATGTAACATTCCACTGTATGCAAATATTGTCTGTTATCAAAATATCAAGATTATAGATAATTGGTTGATCAGCATTTATTTATGCAGATATCTGTGCTTACAACTCAGGGATGGCAGTAAATCCGACCAGGACTGTACACTCATATTGACAAGTGATCTCAGTAATATAAACATGACAGTAAAATCCAGAGATAAAGGATTTTGTTGGATCTACACAAATCCATTTCAACTTGACATAGAGCCTGTTATTACCCCCATCGGTCCACAGGGCTCAGACAGAGGTTGTTCAGGGTTAGAATTGTTAACTAGTAATATTGACCTTCTGACTCCATATGAGTTGTGGTGATGTGGGGTGTCAGATCAATAGCTCTGAGTCAATGAAGGGACAGTGATTTCCAACACCACCCCACAGTTACTGTTTGTGATTTACTGACCTGATTGCATGTGGAATAGAGCCTCTGAGAACATTTCAATTACTGTGTTTTTTCTTATCTGTCCCCTCTCACTTAGTTTGGAGCTAAACACAAACTTTGGAAATTCAATACTATGCCATGTCCTGAGAAATTCAGCTATTTTCTGGTCTGTCAAATTCTGAACTGTTAGCACTGATAGCCCAATAAAAAGGAAAGAAAAAAAAAGATGAGGCAAGATGTGGAGCTCTTTTATTTTCAGGCTCCACCAACTGTGCACCCATTGTTGATGCTACTTATTGTTCTACAGGAACTGTGGCTTTGGAGTGTTTATTTTTGATTAGGAATGTTTAATGGCCTCAGCACATTCAATTATCAGCAGTCTGCTCCACCAGTCGATAGTCTTTCTCTCATTAATGGCCCAGAACTGATTACCAAGGACAGAGAGAGAAAACTGTGAGATGTTATTCATTCAAAGCGCTAATTAAATCCTGCTAGGTGGGACTTCCAATCCCACTAGAAACTCTTTACAACATTTCACTAAGCGCAACCAATAGTGACAATATGCTTAAAAATAGAAATTGCAGGGAAAAAAAAAAGAATATGCCTCTCAGTTTCTCTTCTTCCTCGTATAAACAGCTCT
The DNA here is from genome assembly GCF_027942865.1 of Odontesthes bonariensis. Taxonomy (NCBI): domain Eukaryota; kingdom Metazoa; phylum Chordata; class Actinopteri; order Atheriniformes; family Atherinopsidae; genus Odontesthes; species Odontesthes bonariensis. The sequence goes on along the minus strand of NC_134515.1, from coordinate 11,276,450 downwards.
CTGTGCTGTTGTCACTGACAGAGAACATAGTGAGTTATGGCTGCACTTTTTAAATGTAACTCAGATACAAACCTCTCAGACAAAAACTTTGTATCAAGGAGCACGGCTCAAATTGTAGAGCAAACAGAGTCGAACTTTTGTCTTGTTGCTTTAGTTCTTTTTGCTGAACACAGCATTGAGGAGGAAACGGTTCAAAAATATTTTCATGTCATTGCTTTTCAAGTAAAGGGTGTGCAGCTCTTTCTTGTTCTTCTTTATTCTTGCCGGAATAACAGAACTCACTACACTAAGGAAAAAAGAAACAAGCTGAAAGATCATTGCTAATTAACACATTCCTCTCTGTCCTGGATCAAAAGGCTTTCTGCACATCTTCGTAGAGCATTCCTGCTAAAAGTAGTCATGTTGCCAGTGATCTAATAATCTGGGTGTCTTAATTTGAGCGTTTTTTACCAACACGGGAAGGAGAGGATTCACATGGGCATGCATACAAAATGTCTATTTATAAATGAATGCTGGCAGAAGTAGTACAAACATTTTTGTACCTACTGGCAAACAAAAGTTTACCTTACTGCCATGACACACCAACAGTTTAAGCTATAGAAGGTAATAAAGGACATTCAACTACAGTCATTTTCCCTCCCCAATTAACAGGCTCTTCCATCTTTGTGGCTTTTTTTGTCCCCTTCATTTCAACTTAATTGAAACATGAGAAGAGATGTTCTATACCTATAGAGGATGCTATAATTGCTTTGCATGTTTAGATGATTCATTAAACATGAAATATTTAATACAATTAAAGGAAGCAAAAAAGAGACCAAGAAGAAAACATAGTAAAGAATCTATCAGGATTTTGCATCTCAGTCCATGAACGGATAACTGAGCATATCAAGTCCAGGTTAGTGTGCACAAATTTTCAGATGTGACAATTTTAATTCAGAAATTCAAAACACTGCGTACAAATTGTGGAGAAGTTTCACAATAATCTACAGTACGTATTGTCATCAAAAGATTCAGAGAAAAAGTCTCTGTGCAAAGGGACAGAGCTGAAAGTCAATACCGGATGTCTGTGATCTTTGGGCCCTCAGGCAGCACTGCATTAAAAACAGACATGATTCTGACATGAAAATCACTGCATGGGCTGAGGAACACTTCCAGAAATCAATGTCTGTGAACACAGTTCACAGTGCTATCCATAAATGCAGGTTAAAGCTATATCATGCAAAGAAGAAGACTTATGTGAACATGATCCAGAAACACATCCATCTTCTCTGAGCCAAAGTAAATTTAAAATGAACTGAGAAAAGGCAGAAAACTGTTATGCGGACAGACAAATTCAAATTTGAAATCCTTTTTTAAAATTGTGGATGTCACAGCTTGGAGACCGAAGAGGAGAGGAATCATCCAGCTTGTTGTCAGTGCTCACTTAAAAAAAATGTCCCAACTTTTTTTTTGACATGTTACTGCCATCAAATTCAAGATGTGCTAAAATTTTTCATGAAATGGTAAAATAACATCCTGCTCTTTTCTATTGATAATAATTGCAGTGGATTAATGGGCCTCCATAAAAAGGCTTCAACATTCAGTATGGGTTAAATGTCATAGCTTGGTATTTATCTAAGAGCACAGTAAAATTTAATAAACAGAAGATAAAGGAGTGAACTGGGAGTCGTATTATGGCAGAGAAACCAACCACCCACAAACTATTTCACAATGAAAAATGGATGAACTCCAAGCACGCTGACCACACCTGTGACTAGAGGCCACCACAAGCTGCAGTGCAAGAAGCGAGAGATTTAGGCTCCGATGAATAATACAAATGACCAGATAAATAAGGGTAAAATGCTCTTTTTTGCACCAAAAGAAAGATTAAAATAAAAAGCAGTCAGTGCTATGTGTACTGACAGAATGAAAGTGGTCCTGATCTAGTTTCAGTGTCCCAATCATGAATCTTTAAAAAGTTTAATACCATAGAAAGTTGCAGCCTTAATTTACATAAATGATAAGATGATAAAAAGAATATGGAATGATCAAGGATCATGAGTGACAATGAAAAAACATATGCTTGGCGTATCACAGGCACAAGCACAGAGAGGGCTGCCTGTCATACAATATGAAAGAGCTGAGCCTCTTTATGTTTTGCATGAATACTGTAAAGAAACCAGCGGGTCAAGAACTGGAGCTCATATATTGTAAATGAGAGTGGAAATCATGTCTGATGGAGCACATTTTATTCTTCTCTGACAGCACTGAGACTGGACCTCATCATGATGAATGATGCAGACATGTCAATGTACATATGTCCAAAGTCTGCAAAGACTCAGTAAGTCAGTCAGTGCTGACAGAAACCAGCGAAGCACAAGTAAAGAAGACTCAAATAATGACTTTGTAGTGTCTGTTACACAGCTTTGATAGTTTATGTTGATACTGGCCACCGGATCAGGACAAGTTAACTGTGGCAGCGATGCCCCTCAGTATAATTTAATTTAATTTAATTCATTGCTTGTGCATCTTTTTCAAATTTGTAAGACAACTATGTGTAATTTAATATTTCACAAGACACAGCCTCACCTTTAAAATGGACATATCATCAAAAATGTCACAAAGGGATCTTTTTGTTGTACAGTACTTCTGTTCTATTCTGTTCCAGTTTGACCAAAGCATGCCACAGACATTTCATGTAAACATCACGAAATTGAGTCGACTTACAAAAGAATATTAATGCATAAAACGTCTACTCTGATGTCACATTTGAGTGATATTGTGCTGTGTACAGTTATGGCCGCATACATGTCTAATAAAAATAGGAAACACATGTTTTGACATCACATAACTGCTTCAGGCAAAGCATCTAGACATCAACGGCACCCTGTAAATGTTTGAGATTCGCAGGTTTACTTTGCAGTCTAGAATTTCCATGGACTGATCAAACACAACTGAAAGAATAAACATCATTTCTAAACTTCCAAACTAGATTCTTCTACGGGTGCTCTGTTTACTGTGGAGGAGATGTTGTGACAGTCAGCAGTAGTTGCTGCTGCATGTGCACCGGTATCACTTACTCGCAACCCTGAAACATTTACTGCCTTATGTCTACAAGGCAGCCGTGACCGCATCCTCTGCCCATCTCTACCCCATAGAAACATGCCACTTTGGATTTCCATCAGGGCTGCATTTAATGGGAGCCGTTGTAATCACCGCCTGTAGGCCTACGGGCGTCTCTGGTTTAATCTTGGTTCAAAACTTCTCAGGCCCCAGGCTCCCTTGTGTGTCAGTCCTGTTTTCATCACACAAGGAATACTCAACATGGGGCAGTGAATACTTACAAAACCACTGAAATATGTATAAGCATACCCTGAAACCGACAAATGTTTTTGGTTTGTGCAAGCTGAGTGGGGGACTTGAGCGCCTTGAATTTCAACTCCGTGCAACAGCACCTACATGCTGTGTTCCACTTTGGTCTTTACCTCCAACAGAAGGGGAAAGAGATGTGTGACAGCGCTTACCGTCATAGCTGAGAAAAGCAACAGAGACAATCAAGAGTGCAACAGTACGGTAACAAAGTGTCTCTGGCTTGTTTTTTTTCCCTCCGTCTCTCTCGTTTCTGTCTATCTTTCCTTTGATGCGTTTCCATGAGAACAGCGAGACAGAGCAGGTAGGTGTTGTTGCCCCTGGTGTAAAACAACCAAACTAAAGTCTAAAGAAGTGCTGGAAGATTTTTGTTGTCTGACTCTTTCCAGCATAAGCAGTACAAAGCAATTCAATGCTGGGCTTTATTTGAGTATACAACTGGCATTGTACATGCACAAAGTCCAAGGAGATAAATGCACCCCCTGAAATGATGCACATATCAAAGATGATTTCTTCATATTGATTATGCATGTTTGGTCTCAATATTTACGTCCTCCTGTGATTGTGAAAGTCAAATGAGACGCATGCAAATATTTCTTCTCTGAATGTCAAGCAAGCAACAGTACCCACAAGAGACTTTAAAACTCATGGGAATGTTTGCATCTGACTACTTTTAAAGATTCAGCTTGTTTTGTACATATTAGGTTACACAAGGCTGCTGAGATCCTATTTATGAGAGCCTGAGAGTCTCTCAATGCCATTTAGAGCCTTCTTCGACACCATGACAAAGTGGAGTTGTGCAGCAACATTCATCTTCCAGCTGTGGCCAGGAGCCTCTGACACCCAAGCAGACAGAGGGAAATGAAAAGAGGCTGCAGCAGCCAATGGCACCGTACTTTATCTACTGAACGACTTGGCTTATCCCCCAGCTGTGTGGGCACTGCCTTTGAATCCAAACAATATGGCTGCAGAATGTAGGGCAGACAAGAAAAGAGGCTTGCATGGTTAAGATGTGGTTGCCTTAATGGGTTTTGCTAACAAACTCTCCAACAGAGGATTTAGAGGTGGGGATATCTTTAAATTGGTGGCATTTGCTCGACTGAACTTAGTGTTAAGAATCATCATTTTAAAGGATAAATCTGGTTTTATTACAAGCTGGCTTTGGTCATATTCCTATTGGTTATCATGTAGACCACCAAAAATAAGAAGAGGTAAGAAACACAAGCATCCTTGCAAATTATATATAATTATATATAATTGTATAAGTATCTGATTTAAGTAGAGATTTGTCTTTTATTTTAAAGCTAACTTCCACAATGAAGGTACACAGTGTAATGAGCCAGAATTATCTTTCAAGAAGCCTGCATTGACCAACAATGTTCCACAAGGCAATCACTATGCAAAGTCACTCCTGTCACTGTGAAACTCATTTTTAATTTCCATCAGGCAAAGACAAGCCTGTATTTCCTCCACAGCGTGATTAGCCAGCAGGTAGGCGCTCACTCCTTCAGACTTCAAGTAACAAGTGGAATTGATAGGCTACACTGAATCATTTCTCCAGTAAAAGTGTGAATTACAAAGATCACTTTTTGATGATCTTCTACAGCAATTTAAATCCTATCTGTCTATGTAAAAGCTGCTGAAATGATAGGCAGTAATTTAATCTGTGCTCCTGAAACTGCACTTTGAGAGAGACAGAGAGGAGGAGAGGGATAAGCACAGGGCATCTCATAGGACATATGTTGGCTTTGAAATGAGTTGAATCAAAGTCCCCCAAATGTGCTACTCATGTTTGTTGTAGTCAGACATTAATGTTGTAATACATGGAAATGAGAAAACTTGCACAGGCTGTTCAATACCCTGTGGTACCACTGCACTCAGTACCTCTGATCTGCAAAACTTAAAAAGCGGATATGCTTTTGGGGTATGTGCCTTCCCTGCAATGTGTTAAATATATTCTTTGTGCAAAGTCCCCAGAAAAAAAGGGAGTTGTTCTCTCTCTCTCTCAGAAGTCACTGCTCCTGCTCCTTATAGGCATCTTGTCTAGTCTCTTCTTCAGTTACTCATTACTGGGATTGATGTAAAGAGAAAACCTACGCTATCGGGCTTCAACAGACTTTAACCAAGTATTGTCCTATATTAGAGACATAGAGATACGGTTCAGATGATAAAACGACCGTCTCCCCGATGCAATGATTTTGATTACCTTTTTAAGACACAGAAGTACGGTTTACAAAATAACAGACTGTTCATATGAAAGGGAAAAAATGCACAAACGATTAGTAGGTGAAAAATCTGAATGAAAAATGTTTGTTCAACCTGTCGCAGCATCCACAGTCTTCACTTAAAAAAACACAGGAAAAACTATATTCTCTCAGAATATAACTATAATATGCCCAACTGCCCCATAAAATCCAGTATAAAAGAGAAAACCAAAAGAAGTTTTTTACTTGCCTGTATGTCTGCTGTACGTTTTCTGTTTTTTAGAAACACAAATAGCCCACCGATGTATGCGGGTATCCTCTGTGGTGCTGACGGTGGCAAAATTATATCAATAGGAGTTACAAGTTGTTGTTTTTTTTAAATGCACGAATTCAAGAAAGTTTTAGCAAATTTTCAGTCTGGGTTGAAAAGTAGGCTGCACTTCACGTCACCATGGCAACCTCAACTGCATCTTGGAACTCACAGCTGATGAGCTGAAAGACATTTTTCAAACAAGAGTTTTTCTGTTCACACTGAATTCGATAGATTCAGCTTAATGTTTTTAGCCATTAGCAATAGACAAGAAACAAGTAGTTTCATCACCGCAAATTTCCCCTGAAACTAAACATTATTCTACAAGTCTGAGAGAGATAAATAACCTAAGTTTAAAATACAACTGCTATAAAACTTTCCTGACAGAGAGAGCACATCTCAAACGTGAATCTAATAAAACCACGTCAGCTGGTGAAAAAACACAAGGTGAGAGATACAGGAGTGTAGTATTTCATGTTGATCTTTTCACACCAGAAACTATGTGAGGGCTCTGTCGTTAGTATAATCTTTCTCTATACGTGCCCACTGTAATTACTTTGTTTATTTTCAGCCATGGAGTTAAACTGTAGTGTGGCAGCCAGCCAGGCGCACAGGCACAGTAGGAAGTTTGTATTTGCTTGTCAAGCAGTCAGAGGGAAAGTGACTCAACCGTCCTGCAACAGCAGTCTCTGCAGCTCCCCCTCATGTTGTCTAGCTCTCTGCAGCGCACATTAACATTTTATGGAGGAGCAGTCGATGCATCTGCAAATTAAAAGAAAAAAAAATCTAATTGGAATCTGTAGTGGAAATTTTTTTGCCATGGTGACGTTTGCCATTCATGCTCATTTCACCTCCCTCAGGAGCTTGTGCTCTATTGTTGCAGAAATCACAGCGCTGTCCACTTAAATGTCGGACGGCTGAATCCTTTACTTTGTATAGAGATTATAATGACTCATCCTCTCTCAGAAGAGCTAATCTTAGCCTCCATTTAGCAAAGAAGTGTTTCACCATTATGACAAGTGACCCCTATTTCTTTTCATGGAAACGACTGCTTCCTGCCTGAATCAGAATGGCCAGAAGGCACATAATTCAAATAATGTCCAGAAAAGTGCTGTGGCAGCAGATTACAAAGGAGGCCTTGAACTGCATGAAATATTAAAGCATAAAGATTAGATGGGGAATAATGGCACAAGATCTCACCAAACTGGTGACAGAGGTGGCTGGCCTTCCTCTGTGATAGGGGACTCTGTATAAACTGCAGAGAGTGGAGACTGCATTTAAAGATTTATTTAGAGATTTGGAGGCAGATGGCAACAGGCTGAGCAGCACAAATGTAGGAAGGGCCCGTTGCAAATAAGACATTATATAGTCTGTTATTACATTCTTTGAAAAAAAAAAAAAAAAAAACATAAGGATATAAATGAAGAAAAGAAGGAGAGAAATAAAGCTAAAGAGATTAAATGAAAAAAGGCACAAAGTGTAGCAATAAAAAGGTGGGGGAGCAAAAACTCAGATCACGGGTAATCAAGCATGAGGCAGTTGTGCAAAATTTACAGCTGTAATTTGGAATCCCACACTCATGGCATCTGGATGAAAAGGGAGGTGCAACAGATTCTCATTTGCCAGAAATGGTCCACGCTCGGTGGGCATTTCTGTCACTGCCTCCCTCTCCCCCTCCTCCTCTGCTCTCTCCGTCTCTGGAGTGCTTTTCCTTCCTGCACGGAGCACAAATGAAACCTGCGTCAAATGATAGGCAGCATATCTCCTCTGTACCTGAGCAGTCAGCCTTGAAGACTACACCGTGAGGGATTATTTCAATTGTAGGGGACAAAATGAAAATGTGAATTGATTGACCCAAAAGACAAAGAGAAGGACATGTTTGGTCCTGTTCAAAGGGCAGTGCTATTTTAGGCTTTTATTTTAAGTATAACAGTCGGAAATATCTTTACATCCATCCAACATATAAATATGCTCACGGGAATATTTTTCTCCTTTTTCAGGGGCCCTATGAGTGCATGGAATGGCCAGGGATTTTCAATATGCACTATTTCGGGGCCCAAAGAGAACCATTTCCATGGGGCCAAGACTTACTAGCAGTATCCCTGGAGGAAGAGTGCACAAGATAGAGAAAGCCAGTGACCACTGTGGTAATTCATTCTTCTGTTTAATTTCCCAGAGGGGCGCTGTAGAATCCAAGAGATAAAGTGCATTTTTTATACCTGCATTTATAAAAATGAACTGCCTAATGAACTCTCCTAGTAGATGACATTTACCTGCACTAAAACAGAATTCATTCATAGTCGCTTGCTTGCACATGTCTTCGTACGGCCTCTGGAAGAGTTTCCAGGTCATATAGGATGCATGGATTCTAACTCTGAGCTTGGTTTCTACGTCAGCCCTCCTCGCAGGTGATTAAGGACCTTTGGATTCCCAAGAGCCAAGTTATGTCAGAAACATAATACTTCTCCTCTGATCTTTTCAGAAGTATTTAAAATGGATCTGACCGTAAAGGTGAAGCGAAAAGTCAAGCGACATTGAGAGTAGGAGATGGCATACAGTAAGGACAATAAGTATTTGATACACCACCGATTTTACAAGCTTTTCCCACTTACAAAGAATGGAGAGGTCTGTAATTTTCATCATAGGTACACTTCAACTGTTAGAGACAGAATCTAAAAAAAATCCAGAAAAATCAAATTGTATGATTATAATATAATTTAATTTGTATTACATAATTAATATGTATCACAGTCGAAGTATACTTACGATGAAAATTACAGACCTCTCCATTCTTTGTAAGTGGGAAAACTTGCAAAATCGGCGGTGTATCAAATACTTATTTTCCCCATTGTATGTATTCAAATGCAGTACCAATAATCTCTTTTCAACTGGAATTATTGTGTTGCTCTTGTTTAGTTAAACAAAAGTGATAAAACTATTGTAATCTGTATGAAATCAGCATGGATCTGTGTTAATATCATATTAACATAATATTAATATAAGATAAACAGTACAATATTAAAATGGTGCTGCAGTAGTGGCAGCCTGCTGCAAACAAAGCTTTTAAAAACATTTTTTCTATGCTGCTTTGGGTGCTGTGTTGCTGGAGGGATTTCTGTTGGTGACTCTGGCAACTCTTTACATCCGTTATGATGCATAATCTTGGCAACAGGAAAAATGTTTGAAAGTGGGAGAAGCTGATTGAGCATCCCAAAGCCCAAGTAATGCCTGTATAAGACCCCAAATCCAGAAGAATAGAAGAGAAGATGTCAAGGATTCAGAGTAGGAACCAAACGTAGAAAAAATGAGAAAGTCTGAATAATTTAGTTTTCAGCCGATTTTTATTCTATTTTGTTATTTTATCTATTGTTATCTAGCTATTCCAATGGCTTATCTTTGATAATAATTTATAATGCAGCAATATAATTTCCCTTTGGCGATTAACAAAGTTTTATTGAATTACTTCATTTCATTTCAGTTGAGTTGAATTAAATTATATTGAATTGAATTAGTGACAGATCTGGTTTTGGCAAGTTACAGAGAATGAGATCAAAACAGAATTCTGATGCCTTAAAGCACCTCATCTAGCTCTTCTTAAACAAAGCATGACACCAGCTGTGTAGCATAGTGGTGACTGCAGTGTTGCTATGTGGTCAGCTCTCTTTTGGCAGCACTGAGAGCTCAATAAACAATCAACACACATAAGTTTAATTTAAGAAGAAAAGCGGGTGATGCACAAACCGTTAATACGACTGGTTTAGACAGTTGTAAACTGACAGGCCAAAAGATTATGATCTACTGCCAAATATAGAGCAGTATCATATACAGCTGGTGCAAATGGGCTTTTTATCTTTTTATAATAAAAAGGGCTTGTGTGATCTTTGCTTGTGAAGTACATTATTTGGATATACAGTATATATTGTATTAAATTGCAAATAACTATGAGCAAGACCTTAAGGCACTAAAAGTCATTCCATTCTTGAGCAGCAATATAATAAAAAAATAAATAAAACAAAGAGAGGGTAGTTTTTCCAGATAGCTGGCCACATCTGCAGAGCAGTAACCCAGGCACTGCTTGATGAGGCCAAAGAACTCCATCTTCAGCAAAAAAGAGCGATTCAGTGCAACGGTCAAGAATCTGGATGCTTTCCAATCCTCAAGCACACAAAACTGTCAAATCACAATCTTACCTGTACAGTCTAAAAATACGGAGCAAACCTTTAGTGTTCTCAACAGCGTTTTTGGCTTCAGCTACCACAAAAAAGTGTCTGTCATTTGCATTTCAAATACTGCACAGGGTCTTGTGAGACTGACTGCAACAGAGCAGAAAAACAAAAATCAGTCACTATTCTTTTCAACAGCTTCAAGTTGCTATGAGAATTTAAGGAGTCTGAGCCACAGGATATAAGCCAAAGTTATTTGACAAGAAAGTTTTTATCGTATCCATGTTGCTCTGAAAAACTTTTTGTATTGGACAATACAGCGATCTCCATATGCTTTCACTTCTAATCTGTCAGAGCATTTGATCATGACTTATTACTTTAAAGTTATTTTTCTCTTGCATCTCATGAATATAACAGCAAGGTCATTTGTAAAGTACGACAACCTACATAGGAACAAAGTCTGCTGTCGATAACATTTAAATAAAATAAAAAAAACAACAGCTAAACTGGGGGCACATTTCATTACCACACCAGTGATATTCATTTAAATTAATGGCTAAGTGCTGCATATTCACTTCACAGCTTTCAAATTCTGGTTACTCAGAAGAACAGCCAGCAGTTTAATTAGAAAGCTTTTGGCTCCATTGTGGGGAGGGGAGGGTGGATAAGGGAGAAGGAGGAGGAGGAGGTAGTAGTCACTGATTGAGCATTCTGGCTTTGAACTTATTTAGAAGTCAAGAACTCTGGAAGAAAGCTGAAGGAGGCCAAACAAAGGAGGATGCGGGGAGGTGAAAAAGTAGAAGCTGGGGTCATTGAATACCTGTAAGGGGAGAGGATGGGCAGTCTTCTTCTTAAGTAAGAAGCTCCATCCAAGTAGAAGATTTCAGTCATTAGTCTTATTGGTCTTGAAGTGAATTAAAATCCCAGATCTCTGCCACTGTTTCACGTGCAGCCAAACCTGCCAGTACATCACACTTGGCTTGCAGCAATTCAAATAAGGTGCATATGTTGACTGCTCTGTGTGGCTGTGTTGCCCCATGGATAACAAGCCCAGCGATTGGCACCTATGCCACCACTGTCCTCACTGGACCTGCAGGAGTATCGAGTAAATGCCATAATGCTTCCATGATGTCTTCCTATGGAGGGAGTGGGCCACCGCTGCCTGCCCGCCTGTGGTTTTGCTGTGTAATGAAATATGTCTCCCTTGATGTATGGCTGCAGGAGAAGCCCAAATCGAAGATTGAATCACACTAACTTAATTTGTGGTTGGGGCAATCAAATTACTTGTTTTGGCTTCAGTGCTGACGATGAATTCATCTTTGTGACAAAGCTGTCGCGGCAGCGTAAAAGGGGGGCGGAGAAAATGGAGTGAATATGTGTGTGTATGTACTGTACTGGGTAATGGTGAAAATAAACAAGCGGAGGAATTTGCCACGAGTGCTAATGTGTGCTGTACTCTGCCAGTGGGGTGAATTTGCTGTCAGTAAAAAGCATGAAGTTTTCAGAAATGTTGATAATACCAACAATACAACTTTTGTAAGCAGCAAATGTAAGCAGCTTAAACAGGCTTGGGTTTCCCTGTGGAGTGGTTACAAGAAAAAGTGTCAGAAAATGCTGGCATCCAGAGTACGTGTTCATTTCTACTGCAGCTGAACAGCTTGACATCAGTGCCTTAAGACCCAAAACTTCACATGGCTGCAGTAAGGCTGAGCTCAGATTCTCATTAAAGGATCAGTTCATGGAAAAGGCAAGAAAGACCATATCCTCACTTACTCTTTGCTTGGCACTACATAAATATCTGCCCAGCATGTGATGGCATCAATCTCCAATTTACAATGGAGTCTAATTAAAGCCCAAAACATGGGTATTGCTAGCTTTTTAATTAGAAGTCAAGGCCTTCATAATATTCTAAGAGGGGTGGACAAGTGGGAACACAATAGTGAAGGATGCAAAGTGGTCAGCCAGCCAATGGGAGCAACTTTGGGTTCAGTATCTTGGCAAACAGACTTTAACAGGTGGAGGGTCCTGGGATTGAACAGCCAATTTTGCAAATACTGGACAAGCTGCTATTACACCTGAGAAACAAATACCCCATAACTGCAATTACTTTGGCAGGTCATAAACCAAAGTATTGGAAAAACTGCACTAAAAACATTATCCGATAATTTATGTAGTTATTATTCGAGGAAGATCAATGTTGGAGCCACATTTCCCTGGAATCCATTTAATATATTGTTAAGACATATGTCTCTGAAGCACAAACATCAATTTGTTGGTGGAGCTAGAGATTGAAAGTCAAGGGATGACCAAAGTCATCCTCTGGGGAGCTTGAAAGTCTGCGGAGAATTTGGATTGTCCTTGCGTCCATCCATTGACTGATGAGTTACTTTTTTTGTGAGCCAAAGTGATTAAGAACCTTTGAAGCCATCTTCCCAACAGGCTGTTCATGTTGAAGAAATGTATGGTGATGATAGTGATGCGTTGTACCTTTAACAGGTCATTTTATGAGCTGTTTGGGGTCAGTCTGGCAGGTTCAAACTCAGCAGTAAACTTTTTCTGGAAATGAGGTTGACAAGAAGAGACACAGAAAGGTGTGGGCAGTGTTCGTTTCACTCCATCTTCGTTCCCTTCACTTCACACATTGAGAAAACAAATGCCGCAGGCACAGAATAGTTCCACACTGAATAATTCCCATAAAAGCAGAAATAACAGGGTTTTTTTTTTCCATTCACTGAGGTGAACACGCAGAGCAGAATTAACGAGTTGCAAAATTTGTCCTGTGTTCAACCAATTTCCTCAATTCCAAATGAGTGTGTGATGGGCCGGTGAAACTAAAGCTTGTGCATGCATTTACGTTTACTTCACATACGGACTATGCAATAAACATAAGAACTTTCAAAAGGACGGATACCCTTTTATTTTGATCCTCGGGGAGTAAATGATGACCAAGCAGAAAATATGCAAAATGACTCGATGGTCAAACTCACTGTGATGGATAAACATGCTTGTATCCAAACTGTTTCATAAGTTCAAACTCAACACAAACAAGGCACATCAACATCCATAAAGCATACTCGCATGCTCTACTACATGTAGTTGGGAAGGAGACATTGCGGGGCGTGTTGCAGTAAGGGGTTGTGGAGGCATATCTTTAAAACTAGTATGCATATCTGATCATTCCAGGAGGATTTTTTATTTTTCATGCATTAAATTTTCCAGAGACTGAATGTTACTTCAACCTTACTTCTTACTTAATTTGCTAAACCAGTTTATGGTCTCAGACATTAGTTTGATGTCCTCCTCGATGCAGCATGACATTTATGTAGTAATCTGTGGCTTTATTTTGAATGAAGTAGACAATGAAGTGAGGTATACCTTAGCATCTAAAACCAAAGGTTAAGAATGGCAGTTTTTAATTCCAGTCACAAGACTCAAACTTTGATTTGTTAGTGTGAAGTTATGTGGCAAGTTAAGAGTGAGAGAATGTCCAAATTACACTAGTAAAAATAATTCTTATGTTTGTCAGACCAAAATTGGTCGCACTATTTTCTTAGCGGTGGCGGAGTAATATCAACGAACATCCAGTACAAAATGTCAAATAAAACACGACAGAAGCAACTTTTCGCCACGAAATTTGATATGGATTACCAGTGCACACCAGTAACCACTCCGGTGAGTTGATGATTTTGAAAACTGACGTTTATGGTGCTTTTACGGACCTTTTAAGCAGGTTGAGATGAATCAAAATTAGGCAAATACCGGAGACAGCAGTAACATCAAAAAAGCGGCGAGGGGGGTTCTAAAACATTGCAGACGACTCAGAAAAGAGGCTTAATGTTGAAAATACCGCAGTTCCCCTTTAAACATGTCAGTTCACCTGAAATCATATGACATCAAACTTATCAAAACGTATCCAGTTGGGCACTGAATCTCTCTCCCTGCACATGTTCAAAAGTTTCCTCTTTTTGAATTTTTTTTAAAGACATTAAAGAATAATGAATATTAATAGAGCCAAATTCCCAATAAAGCCGCTCTCATTCACATATTGACTTTTATTTGTCAAACTGCTAAACATGTCAGATCCTGCGACTGAAAATCAGCCCATTAAGACTACATGTCAACTTGTGTTTACTTAAAGCATTTCCAGGGTTTTGCTCTGCTCTAATAAAATCCTAATTTTATAACCAAAGTTTCATCTGACAAAATCCCCACTGAAGACAACATCTGTACAGTGAATTAATCTATACTTACATGTTGCATGATCTCCCACAGAGAGAAATAGAAGCAGCAGAATGTCTTGAACATTTTCTCACACAGTCCACAGCGTACTTCACTCAATAATTAGATTTCTCTTTCCATGCATGTATTCAGGGACAAGGATGGTGGTCCAATTGACTGGCCTTGTTGAGCTATAACTGTGGCTCCACTTAGCTGAGCATGTAACCATAGAGATTGAAAATGTGTTACCAATTGTCTACAAGGTCATCGCAAAAGCAACCTTTTTCAGACGCTGAAAACTTCTATTATTTACTGCTAAGTAGAAGTGATTTCTAGTGAATGGGATCAAATACACAGAATATCTGATATGGTCCATTCAAATGTATTCAATAAGTTATAACAGGATGCCACAGCAGAAACAGTGTAGCCTCCTTTTTACGCAACACCTGACATATCATTACACCTGATGGAAATTGGCTCCCAGCAGCACACACTTTCATCCAAACCACCCACAAGTCTCATTATCCGCCCCAGCATAATAAAACAGTCCTCTCAACAGCTTGATTTTGCACTCATACACAGCAACCACACTGCTTTTGGTTTCTTAAGGACAGACAACAGCAACCCCAAAATAGTTCTTGTTTACCCTCCTGTGCTTTGTTGGCCTTGTGTCCTGCTGTGACTCTCTATGACAGCGCCCTCTTTTTGCATTGCCTGTGTCACCTTCAATCACCTTAAGAGGATTGCACGGAGATGAGCTGTGACTGGAGGGAAAAGGGTGGATGCGAATGACTCGACATGGGTGACACTTAGAGATGGAGAGATTTAAAATGAAATAAAGAAAAAGTAGGGAAATGGAGAGGAGACTGCAGCAGAGTCAAACATGAAAGAAAACATTTGGACGGGTGAGGGGAGGACTTTGGAGGTTTAAAAAGAGACAGCTTTTAGAAAGTGAAAGGGATAGAGGTCGAGACTGAGAGGGAAAATCGCTCCTGGGAGAGCACAGAGATGGAGTTTTACTGGAGAGAGAGAGAGAGAGAGAGAGAGAGAGAGAGAGAGAGAGAGAGAGAGAGAGAGAGAGAGAGAGAGAGAGAAGTTGGAGGAGGTGGGGTATATAAAAAAAAAAGGCAATGCTCTTTTTAGAGCTCTCTTCATGTTCCGGTAGGGCACCACTCTGCTGTCAGGTCCACCTTCCCCGGACAAGAACTGCTTGTCACGTTAATGGCCTGGAAGGAAGACTGTGTCACTTTATCACCTCGCTACAACACCAACATGGCCGTGTCTTTGTCTCCTCAGCTCCCTCTCTGCTACACAACTCCCTGGAAGTGACTAATTGATCCTGGGAGACAGTCTTTTTTGTGTCTTGCGGGCTGATGAACAATGTGAGAAAAAGCCGCTGATAAAGGGGTAGAAAAAAGAAAAAAGAAAGCAGGATGTGCGCTCAGCTCTGGATAATGTAGCCCACTGTCTGCTGCAGTGCTATCTCATTTCCTCACACAAAAGTAACATCGGCACTTTGTAAATGAAAGCCAGTCAGGCGAAAGATGCCCCTCACGCTCTGGCAGCCTCTTCTTGAGATAATGGGCGCATGCACATTATTTCTGTAGACACAAAATCAGCTCAGAAAAAGCAGTATGTGAGTAGTAAATGAAATTAATTCAAGTGTGTGTGTGGCTCCTGTATCCAACCCTTTTACAGTAGCATTCCAAAGTATTCTTAGTGCAATGATGAGAATGAGTGGTGGGCTTATACCCTGAAACATGCATCCAACTGTTTCACAGTGCGACTCCCTATCTCTTCCCTTCTGGATCCCATTCCTTCTTGTCTGAGGCTACTACAGGAGTTATTGTTTACTTTGCCTGCATGATGTTGTTAAATGCCTTGGGATGCAGACAAGCAGGGTAGAAAGAAATGGTTGAGCAAACAATGGAAAAACACATGGAAAAAAATTGAAAGAAGAAACAGCTCCATTTCTACAGGGAGGGGGCTTAGGCCACGGAGCGCCTGTGGAAATAAGCCAAGAGAACAGAAGGGTGGAAAGCTATCTAAAGGAGGTGAGAATTCTCCCCCTTCCTTCAATAGCCCTGGCCTTGTCAGATATGGTTATGCTTATTGGAGACACGGGCGAGGGGGGTCACTGCACCAGCATGCCTCAGAACATCACTGTGCCCAGGCTATGATAAGAATAGTGCACTGAATCATAGCTTACTGTGCACTTATGTGTATTTCCACAACAATTCTCTACGTGTATGGATGATGCATGGTGAACCAATTGAAGATAAGACCAAGGAGCTCTATGGGCTGGACAAAGCTACTCTTCTCTACAAAGCAGTGTGTCAATGAAGATCTATTCAGCTTCAGGAATCATTGGGAGACTGATTTACACATAAAAGGGATTTTAGTTTTATTTAATCCCTTACTCTCCTTATGTTCCCAAATCAAAACGTAGGGGCAATGAGAAAAAGACTGTAGACTGCTGTTTTAAAGCTGCAAGTTCAGCACTTACCTCACACCACATTCAGCTTTTGCTGCCTGAAATTAGGTATAAGGAATGGACCGGTTCTCTAAGTGAGAATCAGTAGACATGTCCATCTATTTAGTTACTCACCTGAGGCCCACAGCATACTCACCCATAATGAAGAAGTTTAAGCCTAGACTTCCATGTTATAGTAGCCTATTATAACACAGTCTGTGCATGACATGTTTGGAGCTCACCTCGTGTGGTCATTCAAGAAGCTGCATATCTGCTTTGACTTCATCTCTCAGTCTGGGGGGCTGTTACTTCCAAGTTTGTTTTATGGAACTTAAAAGGATTTTGAAAAAAACAAAAAAATGTATTTCTTTTCTTCAACCCTAACTGAGTATTTTGTTGCAAGAAGGTCTGCAACATGTATCACCATCTCTCCAACCTCCAAATGAATTTTTGTTTACCGTGTAAGGCACCTGCTCGTGCAGGGCAAGGCGCACAATCGCATTGGTTGCTTGCAAAATGGTTGCTCATATGAGACAAAATAGCATTGCAAAAAACTTTGACATTATATGTATCGTTAGTGTCCACAAATGTAAAATGGCAATATTTTACTCTGATGACAAAGTTGGAATGGGCCGAGGAAGCAAACAACAAATGCGTAAGTACTTAAGATTTATGTCCAACATTTAGGGCAAACTATTGACAGAAATGCTATATGACCATCATTATCCTATTATTTTTCACAAAAAGAAGCGCAAATGAAGTCTACAAATTACCATCAGAGATCGACATGTAACTTCAGTGTTTCCATCATCGCCCCGAATGCACAATTCAAAAACTAATGGGGAGAATTCATCGTTGGTTATGATCATTTTAAGGGATTTGAAGACATAGAACATCTGGAATGATTTTGAGTTTTTATTTAGTTTTCAAAATCTTTGTTTGTGAGCTTCACGGTTAGTTTTACTTCTGCCTGTCCTCTTAACGTTGCCTTTTGCAACTTTTTTTTTTGTTGACTGCCTTCACATCTTTTCGACTGCTTTTATGGAATTCATCTTTTGGACTTTTTTTTTTTAAACTTCAAGTTGTTGAATGTCTCTGTTTCTGGTTCCTTTGCCTCTAAAATCATCACATCCCATTAACAAAACTGTTGGACTGACATTTTCTGTCAGATGATGAGCATTGAATGAACTTAGTTATCTTGGAAGATGCAGCTCGACACAGGCACCAGGAAAAGTACCTGGAACAGGTCAGTAAGTTACAGCAGTCAGCCAGCGTGAACGCCACCAGAGCCTTGGGAAGTCTGCAGAGTCTGCCAGAGTCTACAGTGAGAAAGGCTTTTTTTTCATTGACTTCAGTGACTCTTGGTCCTCAGTGTTTTAGCTCACATTTCAGTCTGAGCTGAGAGTTCTCCTTTTGTGAGACACTGATTGGTGCAACCTGCAGCGACCCTTTAGAGCAACTTCAGCAATGACTGCAGATTGAAGAAAAATAAGCAAAAAGGTCAGATCAACAGTCGTGAACCCACATTAACTTCTCATCTATTTCCTACTATTGCTTCATCACACTTCATCCCATCCCCACCCTACCCTCACTCCCTTGTTCACACCCTAATCACTGAGACTTACAGAAAAATCCATTTCCACTACCCGGTGGAAAAGCCCAATGTTTCACCAGTGTGTCTGATTGATGATGCGCAGACGCCATCTCACACCCCACTGCTTTTTATAGCGCCTCGCAGTTGGTCAGCATTCAGCACATTTTTATGTCAAATAATAACAGGAGATGTAATAGCTATTCCCTCTGGTGAGTAAATCTGAGCAGGGAGACAAGTGGATGGCCCACCCAGACAGTTGGAGGTCTGTCCCACGTCAACAAGTTACTTAGCCTGAATGATTGTGTACATGGCTGAGAAGGGCTGTGGAGAGCCCAACAATCAAATGTGAAGGTTGGGTCTGAGATCACGGACATGAAATCTGAGCTTTCAGCTCTGTCGAGGGACAACGATGTTCGTGGCTTTAATGATGAAGAATGGCCATTTTATCAGGTGCACCTTAGATACCTCAGTTTCATTAATAACAGGGCTTACGGATGCTTCTAAGAAGAAGCTCTATGAAGACACAAGGAGAGGACATGTGACTGAAATGGGCTCAAGTGTTTCTCAGAAAGATCCACTCCAGAGATTTGCACATATCCCCTGAACATGGTGTGAAAACAACAACATGCATACTGTGACAGCTATGAGGAAGGTGAAACCTTGTCTGTGAGACAAGTAAGAGAATGACCAGACACAAGTACAAGCCCAAAGGAATGCTGATCAGGGACTGCGACCAATAAATTATCTTGCAAAGGAAGAATAAATCAGTTTGACATTATGATATGAGTTATGACCATTTACTTATTGCACAATGACCTGTCAAACCAAAATCTACTTTATCGTATCATCCAGTGTTGTTCAGCTTTACTCTTCTGAATGAATGCAAACCGAGAGCTGGAAGTAATAAACGGTGGAACCATAATTTCCGGATTCTGATCCAGACATGAGAAAACCTTTTTAAACCCTCACTGAAGACTTTTCTATCAAAGAATTATCTGTGAGAGCATATGGCCATGCTGAAAAATAAGAATAAAAAAGGTTTGGTGTACAAGTTCACTTGAACTGAAACTTACAAAAGTAACAGCTGGAAACTATAACTTTACTTTACTTAAAATTTAGATATTTCCATCAGATTTACCACACATATTTGAACATTTCTTGTCATTTATTTCAGTAGTCTTCAGGGATAGTTCTGATGTTGAGGTCTGGGCTCTGGAAAGTATTCATCACTCCGTAAGACATGTTGCCACTGAGTTTCTGTCCAGTTCTTATGTCATTGGGCAAACCTTAGCCTTTTCTCCGCAATTTCCCTCCAAATATGGCTTCTTTCCATGGAGGCTTCACTGAACAGTAGATGGACCAGCTGAAGGGTCAGATGCATTTCTCAGATCCTGCGTCGTCTTTAATGGATTTTTTCCTTTCAGATGCCGTTAATTTGCTGTAGATATTTTTATTAGGTTTGACGGTTCTTCTTTTGTCCTCCACTTGTCCAGTTTCCAGTTGCTGAAATATGCCAAGTTTTCGAGTACAAGGATTGGACTCAGAATAAGTGGAAAAGCAGCCAATGTTAAAAGCAAATCTTTGAAAGACCTTTGGAAAGCCTGGAGAACTGTTGCTCAAAACCACTTTGAAGACTACAAGAAATTCTGGCTCCTTGAAGGATGATGGATGGATGACCTTGGAGTTCCATAGCAAAGGAGCGGATAATCAGAGCAATTATTTGTTCTAGTTTGACAAAGTCCTGATATTTGCATAACAGCAGTGGACAGATACCTTGAATAAGTGCTGTGATAGTCTAGTTCAGTTTTTCAAGACATTTGGATGGAGTCTAGTTGTTGTTAGGATAGAGAGATAATATAGGGAGCATCTTTTTTTTTTTTTTTTCAGAAAGACTGAGAAAGGGAATTGTCATTAAACTACTAATTTAGCCACAAAGTGTTTTAGCTAAAAGATTGATCTATTTCTGGTGACTTGGGTTCATTTTCCTGAACCAGTTGTAGAAATTTACTGGGAAAGAACAGGAAGGCAAAGCTTACTCCTTCTTCTTCAACATCACTGAAGTGTTAAGTGAGCAAGGCACTCAATCTCACTTGTTCGTTGAGCTTCTTGGAGGGGAAAGAAAGGAGCCTCGACCTCAGTGAAGTTACCCATGTTACAAAAAAACACTTGAAAATTTAAAGGGAGAATAAAAAAGTAAACCCACAACATTTAGATGTGTGCTTGAGCTGCTGTGTTGGAGACACAAGCTGGTGAACTGGTGAGTGCAGTGATGTCTTGGCTCCCCTGATGCAATTTGTTCTTAATTGTACCTCAAAATTAAGATTTGAACCCTGTAGCATACACAGGTTCATGATTGATAACATCATAACTGATTAACAAACTGGTTAAGCCGTAGCCATGCACTTGTAGTCTGTGTACATTCTATTGTCACAGTGTTCTGCTCTGGTCTGATTCTCTGCTGCAGTCGTTTACTTTATTTTTTTACACAGTGAAAATGGGTTTTTAAAGTGTCAGGCGAGGCGTCTGTCTCCTATCTCTCTGCAATCTTATAAAGTTGAAACGCAATAGAAATGTCAAATTGAATAGCGTCAGTCGCCGCCGCGACCGGCAGCGCGACTGCATCTACAGCCAGTACTGAGACAAACAATGCTTTAACAATCTTTATTTATCCTGGGAAAGATTCTGCTGAGCGTGCAGCCTCTCTGAACACATTCATACATTTCCAAACACTCACACCTGGGAGCTGTCACACACAGCTGCAGACGGCTGCTTGCACAGTGCTGCATTCAGCTCAGGAAAATACAAAACACTGAGATCAGAGAGTCTACAACTGAATCAAATTTAGAGTAATATTATTAGCCTTACAGTCCTTTGACTGCTGTACAACAACATAGCCTATGTCTGTGTTTCTGCCCAATATACCACAGTGTTGACACTACAGTGTGACTCAAGCTCCAGTCTCACGGCTAATGCAGACCTTTACCTTTCTGTGACCTGCCCCGTGTCACCAGGGTATGCATGCGTAAGTGGGAGGAAATGTTGGTCCGTTACCAAGATGCAATCAAATACTAGCTAGCATCAAGAAAGAATTGGTCTGTCTTTGCTTTGACCTCTAAATGAAATGGTGACCTGATTATCTGACCATCTGGTGCTGGAAACACCGCTGCATCTCCAGATCTCAAAGTACAAAACAATACATAAACTTTTATATCTATCAAAGTAGGCCTAGTATGACTAATAGCGGATCTGAACTATCTTCATAGATAGTTTATGGTTTCAAGACTCTATTTCAGATTATGTATTCAGCATCCTTTGCTTTCTACTCTGTTTAGGTGTGTCTAACCAGAGCCTGCTCACACATCATCGCAAAATAGCTCTGCTCAGAAAAGGTCTACCTACTTCTGGTACCAATCTTTGTATTTCTATATGCAGATTTACCTTCATAGAGATTAAAATGCGTCAAGAAATTTAGTAAATGTCTTTAAAGAGAGAAAAAAAAAAAGGAAGAAGACCTAAAGAAAACCAAAGTCCACACTGTTGGACTTAAAAAACATACACACTGAACTTTGATGAACATGACTTTTGTTTGTAAAACCTGTTTCCACCACATCCAGCATCACTGCTTGATGCGATGACTCGGAAGCATTCATGGCCGCTCATGGAGCCACACCCACCAGTGGCATTATGGTGCCCCTGAGTATGCTCACACATCATGGTAGCAAGTTGAGAAGTTTAAACATGGAGAGTCAGCAAAAACAGGATTTTCAGTGGATGGGGTGTCTTTCACAGCAGGATCTGCCAGTCAGAAGCTCCAAACTCCTGCCCTGTTGTGCTGTTTCTATACCCACACTTGCTACATTTGTGTGGATTTTCAAGCACCATCAGGGAAGTTGTCTTTTGTTTTCCGCCTTATCTTATTTGTTAAGGCATCCAATGAAAAGATCAAAACAGACAAATCTGGATCAATATGAGGTATTTCCTATATTTCAACCACCCTTAAAAATAGTAGCCATACGTCTCTAATCCGTTTCAATGTTATTCAAAAGTAAGGGGACCATTGTGAGTTTTTTTCTTTGTTTTCAGAAATTTCAATAAAAATTGTGGGAAGATTTAAATAATATATGGCCTTTGTTAATTTTGAAACAGTTTTAAATAATTACAAAATTATAATAAATAAATGAAATGCCGATCATATAAACTATATCCTCTTAGCTAAAGGTCAGCGCTTTCCATTACAAATATATTCAGCTGAAGACAAAGCGTCAGCGAAAAGTGTTGCCCATCTAGGTGGATTATTCAGAAGAAAAGGTACATTGTTCATGCAAGGTACCACTTGAAGTAAATGCCAAGATTTGCATCATCTTTTCCCAGAGCTCTGCTCTTCATGACATCACAGTTTAAACTCTACAGTACTTACCAGCAATGACAAAGAATAACAATTTAAAGGTGAACTCCAATCAGTAAATTTGCACAAATACACAATGTAAGACTGCACATGTCCTGATCAGCAGACATTTATCATGTTGTTGTTAAATAGAATATTTAATAATATTTTAATATACAATCATTGTAAATGTTAATAATAATAAAGTTTTTTGAGCTACTTGACTAATTTGAATTTCCCTCATTGGGGGATGAATAAAGTATTTTTCTATTCTATTCTATTTAGGTGTAAATGGAGAAAAGGGAAACTTGTACTCACCAGTTAAAGCTGTGCCTCTGAATGTAATAGAAAGCATTACAAACAAGTGGATTTGGTCAACACAAACAAACAAAAGCACACGGTGTGCCATTTAAGGACGTCACCGAGTATTAAACTTGTAATTTTTCAACTAGTTAGCAACAGCACGGTGCATAGATTGTATGCAGAGCGTCATTTGGAGCTGGCAACATGCAAAACACCCAGTGCAAGCTGACTTTGAACTGTCCTAGTTTTTCCATCTTCCTTATCCTTGACCTGCTTCTATTTTAACGGTAGTTTAACAATTTTTAGAGAAAAATTATATTTCTTTCTCCATCTATACAGCTTACTTTCACACACTCATCCAAATAAGCCATAATGCATTTGTCAATTACTTCCATAACACATGGATTTTAGGAACAGATCTCTAGAAAAACAGATAAACTTTCCTCAGGCGTTTCTGATGTCCCAGCTCTGAGCAACATTAACAGTCAGGGTAAACAAGGCTAAAGCTGGCAGGAGAATGCCTCTGAACTGTCCTCTGAGAGCAGCAGATCTCAGACGGGCTAAACTGCTGTCAAGTTCATCGATACTGGCTTTTACACCACAGTGCACAGAGACAGAGACTGGCTGCAGGCTCCAGCTTTCAACAACTCCAGAGCCTGCTATCGAACTGCTCTGGTTGCCTGTCAATATCGCCTCTGTCCCTCTTCACAGCTGTTAGCCATGCCAAAGATGGAGTTGGAGGGGTGTTGTGTAGCATGAGAGGCAAAGTGTTCTCATAACAATATGCAGAAGGTGTTTTTTTTTTTTTTTGGTAAGTCAGGAGCATGGAGTTGACTTGTTCTGGACTCTAACTTAAACTTCTTACGAAAGCTCGACTCCTTCACGCCTGATTAACACAACTATAAAAGAGCTCCACATTAACACGACACCTTAATTAGATCCAGTGCAGTCGTCAAGCTGAAGCAGAGGCCTGTGCTCCGTCCCACATCACCTGCGATCCCTGAAGAGAAAATTAATTGTGTCCCTGATTGAGAGGTTCACACTCGACTGTCTGCACATTAATTCTTCTGTTACTCTGCATTTCTGAAAACCATTAGTCTTAAAAGGGAACAAAACTTTTTAAAATTAGGATCACTTTGGAGGTTTGAAGAGAATCTATAGGCCTGATGTCATATCTCTGCTCTTCACTTCTGGGGATGAGGTCTCACTGAGGGTTTTTCTGAGGTCTCCCATTCTGTTAAGGTTTCATGGCCTCCTTTTCATGTCAGAGTATTGATCATTTACTGTATTTTGCTTTTTTTGCATGTGCATAGTGTAGACTCAGATATTTAAAGTGCAGTGTTTACCTTCGTGTGTAATTTATGGCTTTCATATGATCATAGTGAGAATTTTAATGAAATGTTATGCTTTTACTAAGAAACCAGAAAGCTCCTCGTTGTAGGTGCGTGTTCTGCTATGTGCGACTGCACTCGAGACACGGCAAGAGTCGGATGGAGCGTTTATCAAATCTCGAGGGGTTATGCGAAGCTAAAGATGGATGTGGAATGGATGTGCATGGATGTGGAATAACATCCGGAGGGGAGCTCTTGTGGAGAAACACAAGATCAAGGATGGAGAAAAGACTTACACGCTAGAGAAAAAGACTTGGATCCCAGCGGGGGAGCAAATAGTAGAAAAAGTATCGCGATAACCCATCTTTCTTAATGTCTTGGCTCAGGTTGCCGGGCCCGGTCGGCTTCATGTGACAACCTGAAAGGCTGATGGAGCGAGTCCCCCTGCATCCCTAGCCTCCACTGCCAAGCCTTTCACCTTCCCTCATTTTGGGGGCATTGTCTGCCAATGAGTATCATTTGTCACCATTGACCTGCTTCACAGAGACACCTCGGCTGTTTTTCTATGGCCCAAGCCCATTTCCACAGTTGGTAAACAGCTAAATCCCTCTCCCAATCAATGCAGCCTATTTAACTTGAGCTATCGACTTACCTGCTCCTCACCAGACTTGAGGCTGAAAAAAAGTACAAACAAATTAGATGAGAGAGAAGGAACAACAGAAATGGTGGCCCTGACTATGAAAAGTCACATTTTCGATAATGAGGTTTCGGTAGCAGGAGGGAAGAAAATGATAGAGTAGAGCCATATGAAGGAAAGAAAGGGAAAAAGAGAGGGAAAACAGAGGAGGAATCGATCGATATGAACAGATAATCACCAGACCTCTGTTCCAATGTGTAAATAGTGTGACATTGCAGAGGTGGGCACGGCAGGGAAGAGATCAATGGGCTGCTTTTTGTTGATCCCTAATCCTTAACTATCTATAAGTAATTAACCTTCAGAGGAGAATGCAGGGGAGAAATAAATGGATAAATAAGTGTGGGAATAAAAATTAGCACAAATAAAACAGAAGCTACCCTGAACTCACCAGATAACTGCGCAGGCAACTGAATTATTAGTTGTCTCCAGTGCTGCCTCTGCAATTTGCAACATCTGAATCAATTTAGCTTCTATCAAAGACTACAGTCGCTGAAATGTATGCACCTCACTGTAGCCGAGAGATGACAATGAACATAGTAGTTGATGTAAGAACAAGCAATCTCATTTCTGTTCAAGAGCACATGTTCACAATCCAGTATTCCATTCTGGTTTTAGGATCTAATCTGCTCTTGTGTCACCGTCTCCGGCCTCCCGAGAGCATGTTCGCCCGAAGGCTTGCTTGAGAAGATGGAGGAAAACCCATTTTATCAGGAGTCAAGAGTGCCCTCTGTGGGTGTCAGAGGAAAAACAAGGAAAGACGGAACAAAAAGCCTGTCTGACTACATTTTTCCAAATAATGCATGTCCCTTTTTATTGTTAACTGCTTAACAAGCGAAGCCAAATGAAGGACCTGCTCGGTTAAATGAACACAGTAAAATCACAGTGGTATCTGTACAGAGTTTAATGGCACACAGGTGCCCTTACAGCACATTATGATCATCTCACATCGACTTTTTCTCATGTCTGTTCACGGACAATCTTTAAAGGATGTTTAACTTAGAGACGGGCAAACAATATAATTGAAATTTTCACGTTAATACACAATGATACAACAGTGTGGTGGGTTTGTAAGAAGCGTACAGTGTGCATGAAGTAAGAAATATCTTCAGTTATTACAATATGGCCACTGTAGAAAAGCTTTTAGCAAGTATTTATGATGTTAAAAATGAGGACAGTTGGTTTTAGCAGTGACTACAGCGTGCAGCACTAAATCATGATGATCAGTGGAAACAGAGCGCTCAAGGTACATGTTACCGGTAAAGTTACAACAAAAAGAAACAAACAAAACATAAAACAAAGTAATTCTCTTGAGGTTCTGCACAATTAAGGACATTTTTTCAGTCAGTTACTACGTGAGTTGAGTGCTCTGTCTTTGTTTATCAGAGAGAAAGAATTTCAAGTGTAACCTTGGATGAAAGAGACTGTTCTTCACCAAAATGGGCACCTGGAAATAAAAAGCAAAGTTTAAGTCAAATAAAGATTTGTGCAGTGATAAATAAAAGAGAGCTGGCATCATAACTACTCTTATCTCATGATGACATAATGCATATATAAGTCAGATCTGAAGCAACTACGAAGCAGAAAGAAGTACTGACCATCCGATGTAGCACTGGCACAGGTTTTCATGTGATGTGGCCTGCTTGATGAGGAGCTCCACTTGTGTTGGCACATCTAGCGTCTCATCATGAGAGAAGTCTCGACCTTTGGGAAACAACGCTCATTACAACGTTTGACATTTTATCTAAATTCCTTCATATTTTGAAAAATGTTATCAGTAAAGATTCTGATGCTGCTTTTTACAGAAAATGATGGTGTGTTGGCCTACATTCTTTTGTTTTAGTCAAACATCTGGCCATTTTTAGATTTGTATTTCAACAGCAGCCTACAATAACATGGTATCTCTGTGGGCAACATCGAAAAGCACAATTCAGGTTTATCATGTGCATCGTTCATGAAACAATTTGAATTTAGTTTAGAACCCACTTGACAAGCAGGTATACCTTAAAACCTTTCCACTTTAACCAGGTCATCTATATTTCCTGCAGCAGCTTGTGGAGGAAGACTGAAAAGCAATACAACTGCGTGTCCTGTTGAGAGCTGCAAAACATACCTGTAAGTTTGTCCCGCACTCTGTTGATAATCTGAATAGCTTTCTTGTTGAGAGCCTCAGGCTGCACTAGACCGTCTCCAACTAACAAAACACAGACAACGGCATCAACATCAACAACTACTGACAATTTCAGAAAAACAAATTGTGCCCTCTCCCTATAGCAAGCCTCTCTGCAGCAGAAGAAAATCAAAGCAGATGTAAGTGCTGTCTTATAAGACTGCTGCACCAATCATCATGTCATCATTTATGACAAGACACAAGCTTGGCACTGTTGTGGTAAAGTGAGCAGAGAAAAAACAAAAGGTCTTGTAGAAAAACATTTACACCAAGAGAGGCCAAACAAAAAAAAAAAAAAAGGTAACTCACTGAAGGAGTGAATGGATTCAGGCACTGTGGTTCCTGCTTTCTTGTGAGTGGTCTCTCCAAGGTCTATTCCCTCAAGTGCTTCTGCAGGTGACACCACACGGTCGCATGATTAAACATGTATTTGTGTTGAATATAAAACAGGAAAAAGTTTGGGCTGAAGTTTGTGCTGCAGACTGACCCACTGACTGTCCAGCGGTGTAGGAGTCCGTCCTGGTGCGGGAACGCTTGGTGCCTTTGGTGTTTGCTGTGTGTGAGACAGACAAAGTGCGTGAGATGTAGTATTTTCCATGATATCACGGAATCATCATTATAGATTTCTTTCATCACATGAGGCAGCAGCATTATTCTGATCTTTATAAAGACAGAAAAAAAGGAATAAATCTTAAAAATGGCCTCCCGGGTTGCATTTCCTTCTGCACGAGACATACTGTCGGCATACTTTATTTTAATTAAGGTCTTCTAGTGCTGTTGACACTATAGAAAATAATTACAGTAGTACAACAGACTTACAAAACACTAATGAGCTTCTTACTCAGCAGCCGGTGCGGGATTCCTGGATAATTTCTTATTATTTAAATGAAATCATTTTAATGAAACCCGCCGTGTTCTATTGTTGTGAAATGAATGTGTTGCTGAAGGGAAACTGAGCAGCATTAGCTGTCTGAATGCCACAGAGATTCATTTAACACTTGAAACTGGCAACCTCCTTTTACTTTGTCTCGTCAGACTCTTCAGGTTCACTTCCAGCTGAAAATTTAACCAAGAACATGTAATGCCCACAATACTATTGTAACCGTTTGGTCAGTTCCTTTCCATACCAATGAAATAGAAGTCTGACACGACTGACTGCACTGAGCCGCATGAAATTATCTTAAAAGTCTGAGCTAGCAAAAGGCCAACTTATTACGAGGTCACCGAGTGACATTCTTCATGAGGATACCTTAAAGCTGCAGTCTGCAACTCTTTTTCAAGCATAATGCCTGGAACTGTCCGGGGATTCTGAAAGTAGTACATTAAATACCCCAATACAAAAAAAAAAGAGTTCTCTAGGTCTGCTGGTTTGTTTACAAAATTGCAGACCGGACCGGTAAAAGGTAACCAATCAGGTTTACGAGCTGGGCTCTGCTGCCTGTCAATCACCGATTGTGCACGCGCGATACAAGGTAGACTCGTCCCCACGCTTATTTATCTAGACTATTGAACTTCATTACGGGCTAGTCTACTTACTGTGTCTTCCATGATCGCAAATGACAGGTGAGTTGATGAATGAGGAGTCGTGTGGGCGCATCTGGCGTGCACGTAGATGTGCACGAGTTCTCATGTGTTTTGATGGGGCGGGACAGGAAGTTGAATAACTTTTTATTTTTCGGTTAAAAAATAAGCATTTCTTGCATTTTGCGACTACGGAGGTCACCGTTTTCAACTTCAAGCGTTCTGATAGATCATGTAAACTCTTAAAATGCCAAAAATTAGGACTTTACGTATGACAACAACAAATCCTGCAGACTGCAGCTTTAAGTAGTAATACATATATAAACTCAGTTGTATGTGTGCTTTGAAACGGACTGAAACAGAGAACAACAGCTTACTGTCCATGAGCCTCCAGTTGAGCAGGGGGTCGTAGACGAAGGCCTCCAGCACAGCCATGACGCTGTCCCTGTGCTCCCTCAACACTTCCATCACTGTGTGGCAAGTGATCCTGTAGTTACCATCCAGGCCCGTGACCTGCCACACAACCACACACAGACATTTTACAACCTCAGATAATCAGCCTTCTGTCTTTATTTCACTGGTAGTTAAAAGCAGGATTCACTGCATTTCTTTTTTTTCTTGCATAGTGGTGGTAAGGCCCTCTGCTTTAAATTTAGATCACAGATTTTTGCTTTAAGAGACTATTTAAACATATCCCTGACTTAAAAGAACACTTCTTCCCGTAGCTTAAGAGATGACTCAGTTTAAAGCTCTCACAAAGTTGAACTTTATTTATTCATGCTTTCATTTTTAATTCCTTTAATCCTTTGCTCATTACGTACAAGATGCAGTGAGTCATGTCTTCTGATAAAAATTCAGAACGCTTGAAAAAGCCTCGTAATTATTTTGTTCAAAGGACAAAGAAGAAGCAGCTCAGAAATGATTCTTGGACAACAGAGAGCTATTTGTGGAGATTAGACTGCGGACACTTGTGTAACTGGCTTTGCAAGATGAGGCAAACAGCCTAACTGGTTTTAGCAAATCCACACACATTAATAATGCACACGTATGTAAATCCAAGCATTGGAAAGAGTTCCGCACCTCCATAGCATTGGTCAGCATTCTCGTCAGTCGGAACGGGATCTTTTCAGGGAACTTTTCTCTGGTCATGGCCACCTGTTGAACATTTATGTAAGGTTCAGATAAATCATGGAAAAGTGAAGGTTAAGAAAAGTTGATGATGTGCAGAAGGAAAATTTACACTCACTTCAAAACAGTCTCCAAAATCAATGTGGAGAATCTTGCCACTTAACCGGTCTAACATCAAGTTGGAAGGATGCCTGGAGAGTTAGAACATTATCTTCTTATCAATATTTATGATGTGTATTGTCATCATTCTAACAGTCAGTGTATTAAAGACCATGCGAGACTTCCTCTTTTGCGGTGAGGAGCTCACCTGTCACCCAAGCCGAGGATGTAGCCCACCATGGACATCACAGCCAGGGAGCGAGTGTAGTTGGTCCTCCTGTCAAACCACACCTGAAGGAGAAATCACATTTGTATCATGAAAGGTTTTTTTCTTCATAATAACTGAACAGAATAGTGTAGAAAACTGAACTGGATATCTGCTGTATGCTGTTGAAAACAATCTTTCCAGACACTGCGACATGTAGAACACGAGGTACTTATGTTTCTAAAATAATTAGTCATGGTCCGTGGAGGAAATACAACCCCCCCCCCTCCAAATAAAAGCGTTCTATGGGGAAAATAAAAAGAGTTCTATTATTGAGAACTCTTGACATTTTTCCCAGAAACTACTGAAATATGAGGCTGGGTACAGAAAAGATCAAGTACCCTCAATCATCATCCCCAGAGAAAAGAAGTGGAGCATCTCACCTCAGAGCTCGGGCTCTTGAGCCACAAGAGCTTGGCCAGGTCGTCTCCGGCGGTGTTGTTGACAGCGTGCTCAAAGACCTCCACCTTTTCCATCAGCGTCAGGTGGTCGTAGTCTGGGGCCATCTAAAATAGGCACATTTCAAACTCACTCACCTCTATCCAAATTCAGTTCAAAGTGAAGGTGCTGAAGTGCAGCAGCATAAAAACACAAAAATAAATGGAAGAGCTCAAGGGAGTCATTAAAAAAAAAAACAGCTATTCTTATATTAACTTGAGCTGTCACCTCATTGCAATTGTGTCATCACTTACTTCACAGCAGGGTGTGATGTCATTTCACTTAGAAGAAGCTCTGCTGAGACTATGCACCCTGAGGGCATATGCCATTTCAAAAGGAAATCAAAAAACTTTTCTTCACTATTTTTTGTCTGCATATATTTAGCTAGCTGCTGAATTACATTTTGATACTTAGTTGGTTGACTTCCCTTTGCCATATATTACTAAATATGTTGACATATGTACTACTTGTGAAATATAAGCGAGATATGCCACAAAATATATTGGTCCAAACATATCCCTACATGGTCTGCATATCAAAATAAGTGCAAGTGATGAAGACGGCTGTGTGCACACTGTAACTATTCATGATTTCCGTTAGTTTTTCATTATGGACTCTGTTTCTAAACAAAAGGCACAGGCTTTTATTTAAAACCTTGTATTACCTTGAATATGGGACAAACACAGTGTGCCAAAGGTTGAAACTGAGAAATGTTACTGTATGATATGTTAGGACATGTTACTGTATGACGTGTGAGACAAATATTTTCAATGACAGGTCTGGCCTGCAGTTGAACCAACTCACAACCTGGATTATTTAGCACAGAGCCATGCTGTTAAAATAACTACATAATGCAGTGTGGCATTGTCTTGCTGTAACAAATGAGGCCATCTCTGTAAAACAAGGCGTCTGAGTGGCAGCGTTTGTCACTCCAAAACCTTTACATATCATTCATCAGTAAGAGTGCCTTCACAGAAATGCAACATATCCATATCATGTGCACTAAAGCTGCCTTATGTCATCACATCACATATGCTGGCTTTTAAACGTGCACTGACAACAAGCCAGACAATCCCTGTTATTAGTACTAACACTGTCTTCTCTAAGCATTACTTACACTGGAGTCACTCATTGTTGCACTCTGATCATCTAGCTGAGGTCAACATACATATCATAACATAACATATCTTATTTTGGAAGGGTTTAACAGAACGAAACATATCATCAATAACAAACTTAAGCGATCCAAAAACATGCAGTGTTATAGATGCCTGTTATTTTCCTGTTTGTCTACTCACAGTTAGACAAAGGGTAGTTTTTTCCTCCACTATGCTAGTACATCATACTCATGGCAAATCATGGTGTAATCTTTCTTCTTTTTCATTGTTGTGATGCTTTTTCGAGTGTAAAGTTTCAATCAAAGCACTCGCTCCTGACCTTTGCAGGGCTAATGTAAAGGTCTCTTTCCTCAAATTTCATCGAAGACATTTCTTTTACTTGCTGTGTGGTACAATATAGTAAAGCATAATGTTTGAATTATGTTTGTTCTCTGACTAACTGGGAACTCGGAGGAAGAAATATGTAGTTAATTTGCAGCAATCAAGGCCCTGTGAATGTGTTTTGATTAAGGAGAGATTGGCACTCTGCGATATAATTACTGAAAACAGATGTTTTCAGTAGACTCAATGAATTCATTTAGTGTGGATGATTTTTATATGAAAACCACAAGTTTAGAAATATTTTCCGAGCGAGACCAACTGCTAGCACAAATCAGTAGATAATATGTGACTAAATAAGCTCATTTACATCTGAATCTGCATGATCCATCATGGGAATGTGATTGTTTCTACCATTTAGATATTACTAAGAAATCTAATTGACCAAAAGTGAAACAACTGTGCTCTAACAATGGAAATAAACACAACCGTAGTGAGTAAAAACATATTCTTTCTCTTTTCACTCATCTAAATGGTAGAAGTATAAACCTATTGAATCTTAGTGGTGATCTCTCACCCTGAGCATGATGCGATGTTCAATGTTGAGCAAAATCTTCTTCTTCTCTCTGTAGTCTCTGATGAGGGCATGGAGGGTGTCACAGTGGGGCACCCAGCCAATCAGGCCTGAGTTGGTGGACAAGGGGATCACTGCATAGCGCTGAATGCTGAAAGAGCCAAAGCACAGCCAAGAAAAGCACAAACACACACACACACACAAACACACACATTTCTTTGTTAGCAGTGCATGCTTAAGATGTGTAAAACCTAGTCATCTACAATCAAAAGCTATGTCTAGACATTACTTGGAGGGTCTGTAAACAAACATAAATGTTCAAGTAAGTCTGAGCAGACGACATGCAGAGGTTAGCCAACCAGCTCCCTGGTATAAAGTGGATAGTGTTCAAATGAGCCCATTTATGAATGGAGCATCTGCTGCTTTTCTCTGACCTGCCTGTTTATCACGCATACGTTGGTATCCATTCTTGCTGTACAGATAAACATTGCAATTTCTACAGTCTATGTTTTGCACCAAGCACTCAAAACAAGCATCATTTTGGAATATTTCCAAGTGGTGAGAATGCATGTCAAACAGAAATGTTCTTGTCTCATAAATATGAGAAAGTCCAGAAGATTCTCAGAACATTGCCCGGGCATCATGGGTGGAATTGGCTTGTGCAAATGTGTGATGTTTGTGTGTGTTGACTTGATTGCGACTGTGTGTCTACCTCAGATTCTTGCGCAAGGACGCAGGGTCGTTAGCCAGCAGTGTGTTGACCAAACCAAACAGCTGCATGACTCTCTCATCCTGCCTCAGGTCCTCATGGCCCTTCAACAGGAACATGAACTCATGGCCATTACTACCTGTAGATGGAGCCATAAAATACAGAATTGATGCATTTCTCAAAGCATCGTGTCAAGACCATTACATGGTTGAATTTGTGCTGCTCTGCAGCTGCATCTCAATCATCATTACCCGAGGCGAGTTTCAGCGGAAAATAAATGATATTATATGAACCATGTTATTCCTGAAGCAGGGTTTATGGAAACACTCTCACATTACTGGAATTCATAACAAGGAAACAATAACTCGAAAAACATCAATATTCCAATACGATTTCTGATACTTCAAGGACAACCTGTCACAAAAATGTGGGCACTGAATTCAATGATATTCTAGATATTTAACAAAAGACAAGCAGCGCTGGTGCATTTTTTTCTCCATTATCTCCAAAACAAGTGATGAGAGAAAGAAAACACTGCAACTGAGCGATGGAAGGCGGAGCTACACTGCGCCGTGCGTGACAATACCCTGTCAAAGCAAATGGAGCGTTAGAGCACAACTGGTGTCTTTGAATGAATACTAAGAAAAGCAGGAATGAAACAATCTTAAACATTCAAGCATGACATGTACTTCAAAGTAAATACATAAACCTGAGTTTGGATAACTGTCCAAAATTACCTTACGACTGAAAGAATCTGGCCGTAATTTATCATTTTGGCAAGTGCTTTGTTAAGTTCGTCGGACGATTATGACCGAGGAATATTTTCAGTTTTCATTATGACAGAGAGAAGGTACAGATGATGTCACTCACCTGATTATTACACTACTTCAGTACTGTAACTGCCAAATGACCTTTCATGGCCTACATTTATATCTTTAGTGGAAACAGTAAAGCAGCGTCCCTGCTCCACCTCAGGTCTGCCTCTAAAGATAATCCCAGTAAGCAACATGTTGAGTGCCACAAAGAGGACAAAGCCCCAACAGTAAATCTAAGCTGCCTGCAGAGGATGACAGGTCTTAATCTGAAGTCTTGCTCCAGAGGTCAGCTGATTTATTGGCTATCATCTCTTACACTGTGGGTTGTGTAACACTGATGGGATAGATCAGAACAAGGTATTGCCCTATCCAGTGATAGAGAGTGTGAAGCAGAGCGAACCATTATTGATTGATAATGTGTGGATTTGGCTTCAAGACAAGGTGACTTTATAGTGCAGTGCCATTTCAGAAACTCTTCACCGTCATATTCCATTTCGCACAGCAGAGTCGGTCATAAAGTGAAAGAATTCTTTATTTCTATTCAATTCAATGCCAAAGCAGAATGTAAGGAGGGTTCTTGACAAATCAATCTGTGGGACAGAAAATGAAAAATACATTACTTCTTTGGTGCAGAGCTGACTGAACACCGAGCCTGGTTCTTCTGTGGGGACTGGGATTCAGTTTTGGATTTAATTCATCACTGTTTTGATCTCGCCTCAAATGGTGAGGAGGATTCTTATTCTCATGTATGACCACACACAGATCTTTGGCTTGACTGATGAATTCTAAATAAATCCCAACCCTGAGGCTATTTGTCATTTTGACAAAGTTCCTATTGATACTGAATCTTCTCTAATAGCATGGGCCACCCCTACTGAAAGCTTAACACTAGAACTATTGTTTTATCCATTTTTCTCACATAATAGAATCAGAGCCTCAAGGCCTGTGCAGTATTCTTTTTTTCTTACCCATGATAGTCAGTTTGCGAGGGCGCTGCTTGGAGGTGATGACCTGCAGGGAGGCGGCGATGGACTGGATGCGAATGATTGGCTGGTTGGGGTCATAAGTGCCAGGAACGGCGAGCTCCAGGTCCCGACACATGAGCAACTTTGGAGACACATATTGGAGCTCCAGGGAGGTCAGCTGTGTGGAGAGTTGATGAGGTGAGGATGTTGCACAGAAAGAGACAATTAGTTTTTAGTGTGCTGTTTAAAAAAAAAAACACAGCCTAAAGCAATATGCAGATTGTACAAGAGACTGGCTTACACCCAAATCAAGGTTTTGTCTGGCAAAAGTGATAAATAGGAAACCCTCGACTAACCACTCTGAAACCTTATTAATCCATTTACCTCCTGTCTACATCCAGCCATCTGAAAGATTCATATTTGATATAAAGATTTTTATGGTCTTAATGTTGATGCATGGTGACTATGCGTGGTTACAGCCCGAGCCGGCTCTATATCTGCTGTGTGGGTGCATCCTGGAGATGATTTATTTCTATGTTAATGCCCTGTGGAGGAATATTTGCACTGCTCTCAGCATGTTATTATATTGCTGTGTATTTCATGCTGCGTACTGTAATATTCCCGCAAGCACGGCCACGTCACCACGCCAAATAGCATTACCATCTCCATTTATTACATGGAATACGAGCTGCTGACAGAACTATTTTTACTGTCCCTTCAACAACGTGATGATAGCTGAGGGAAATGACATCTATAAGTTGAGTTTCATCCTCACTCCAGAAGCAAAAAGACACCTGGTATTTAAGTTTTATTCCTCGACTCAAGATGATGAACAAAATCAATGAAGACACAGACCATGTGCTCAGTATCTACATCACTAACAATATACAGTTTCAATATTTGTTTACCCGTAAAAGATAAGCACACTTTATATGCACGTGGCTCGACATATGCAAACAAAAAGTAGTAATTGAGGATGAAAGAAAATGTGGGGAAAAAAAGAAAACAGTTTGAGCTTATATCATAGTATCATAAGACAGGGTGTGACAACAATTTTAAATGATGTTCTGCCTTTCTTCCATTCCTCACTGTCTCATCACATGCTTTCACCACTATTTTGGCGTGTTGTTTCATGACTTCATCCAGACACGTGAGACCAAAGGGAGTTTTTAGTTTCTAAACCATCTTTCATTCAGTTATTTTTCCAATATTCTTTTTTTCCCTAATTCTGCCGACAGAAAACACTGCGCTCCACTTTCGCATCGCTTCTCCATTATGCCGACATGACTAAGAGAGTGTGTTTCATCAGTGTGTCACATTTACTCGTCACAAGATCAAAGACTCAGTGAGGAAATCTCTCCTCACATCTGATGAGAGACTGGAGCGGACAAAGAAACCAAGAAGTGGTTGGATATAAGCTCCAAATTTCTCAAGAGCCATTCAAATATGTGCCGCTTCAGTGGATTTTTTTTTCAATGATATTTGTCTGATTTTAATTAGTTTGCAAAGATGAGATTCAATAGTTTAGGTTGATTTCTCTTTCTATTATGCTGAAGAATACCCTGCTTTCATATCACTACGGTATATTTTTATATACCTGCAGGTATATATTCCTACCTGAGCCGTACTTTAATGACTATGAACAAGGTGGTTTATACAGAAAGAAGAAAGGGAAAAAAAATGAAAAAAAAGGCAGTGTAGACTGATTGCAGTGGCGACATTCTCACTCACCTGAGGTAGCTGTTTGGAAATGCGTCTGAATACATGGTAGTAGAGGTCCCAGGCCTGGGTCAGGTCTTTTACATTTCCAGAGCGCATGTACTTCCTGCACCAGTCTTGAGCCTCCATCAAATCCCTGCCGTAAGCCTACGACAAATACATGTGCGAGGACATTCATGAGGAGCTAAATGCTGACTTCGTGTATTTGTCTTTTCCATTACATGGCAGCAGCAAAAACTGCCGTTGTCAAGATAAATAAGATCAATTTGTGGCTAAATCTTCTCACACAAGATGACAAACTATCAGGCAAATCCACATTGGAGCTCACAGTTTTCTGCTGCTGTACTCATCAAAATCTCATAATTACATGACACGCACCTGGTTAAAAGAGGTCTCTTTGAGGGTCTGCGGGCCCCTCTCCATCATGGCATGTAAAGGTTCCAACACGGCAAACATGCCCTTGACGTTGCGCTCGCCAAAGTAAAGACGTGAAGCTTCCTCAAGTCCCTCATGCCACATTTCATGCCACAGGATGGCCACTCGGATAAGCTCTTCACTCACCTGGGTAAAGAAAGATGAGAGATAAAAGGTAAGACTGCAATCTTAAGCCTTATGACACATATTTGAGCCTTTTAAACAACAGCAACACCTAATTCTATCATTTCGGGCAGATTCTTACAAATCGTACCAAAAATGATTTTAAATTGGATGAAAAGGTGGTTGAAAATGAAAGGGTAAGGGTGTTAGATTAGCTGATCCAGCCACACAAAGAAGAAACAACACTTTTTTCTGGTGGGGCATTACAGACTGAAGAGCTTTATATTTGTTACAGTAAATCTTAATAATCGAATCACTCTACCATCATGGCTTGCTGAACCAGAGTGTTGCAATGTTCACACATGTTCTTCAGGATCTTGTTCGCAGCATTATGGCGGGCGGTGGTGGTAGACTTGGATGCCACAGTCAGTGGGTAGATCAAAGCCTGAAGGTGAACAGACAGAGAGAACACTGATTAACTGCTTAATTACCCTAAGATACCTTAAAAGTGGGGTCTTGGCTCTGCTCTGCATGGCTGATGAAAACCTGTGGCAGATGTACCTGGGGATGATACCGTCCAATGTCTGTTAGGAGTTGGTGGATGAGACGACCCACCAGGGCTCGAGGGGTGTCGATTCGAGCTATAAGCTGAGGAATAACCTGCAAAGAGAGAGAAAAAAAAAGATACAAAGAGAAAAATAGAGTAAAACTGGGTTAGCGTGAAAATTATACAAAATAACTTTTCATAGGTATTTATTAATTCCACTTCTCAGCCACTACCACATCAAATATGCTTGTGTGTGCATTACCTGCAGCCAAGTGTCTATTTGAATGGTCTTGATGCCCTCCACCAATGCCTCATTCACCTCAGGCCAATGACCGTAGTCAAACCATAGAGTCAAAACCCTGAGCAGTTTAAAAAAAAAACCCAACAAAACAACAAAAGCAAGATCAGAATCTATCTATCAGATTAACATGGACCATTTTTGCTAGAAACCCCATCAGCCACTAGAGGTCCTCCTAGACTCAAATAGCAAATCTGCAAGATTTTCATAAATATGGGTGAAGTTGGGGTCCTTCGACTACTCGCCCAGTGTGTTACAGTCATTTAACTCACCTAAGTGTGTCCTGCAGGTTGTTTCCTCTGGATAGGGAAATGGAGCGGAAGAAACCTTGAACGGCAGGTACAGTGTATAGGAGCAAAGTCTTTGAGAGATCCTGCAGAGGACAGCATACAACATGTGCTGTTTAAATTCATCGAGAGGAGAAATAGATTTCTGTGGTGGCTAAACTAAAAAAAAAAGATTTTCTGCGACTCTCACCTCATTGTACTTTTTCTGGCCCGGGGAGGGTACAGGACTGTGATCAGTGCTGTCGACCTCACTGTCACTGTTGCTGGCTTCACTATTAGCACTGGCGCCGCTTGCATGCCGCAGCTTCTTCTTCTCATCACGTCCTTGGTTCTGGTGTTTGTAATGCAGCACCGCCTCAAAATTCATCACAGCCCAGGCGTGCCAGGCCTACCGAGAGATGGCACAAAGTGGGTAAAATTGCCTCTAATAGCTAGTAATTTGAAATCACTTTCACATTTGTTTGTGTGGTAATTTTCCAGTTTCTATTGGACAAATATTTCCCAGGGGGATGAAATGTAAGATCCACACATATGAGTTTGATGTTTGCTGTGTTACACAGCCAGCTACTCAAAAGTTGAAAGCTAAAAAGAGTGGGTGAACATAGACAGAGAGAGGATAAGAACAGTTACATTTGTAGTTTGCAGCACAAAGGCAGAGATGTTATCAGCTTTATTACCACCTGATACCTTAGAGGCAGACAGAACAGGAACCCAAATTACAGCCACCTAATGAGCAATAAAATGATCCACAAAGACAAAAAAAAACAGAAACTAAAATTTGACTTTACAACCACCAAAACATTTCTGTTTGATATACAGTAAAATGGGAGTCTGGATGGTTTCCTAATGACATGTCACTGCGGGGGCTATCTCTTGCTGAGACAGCTGGAATTTAACTGCAGCCAGAGAGAAGTCAAAAGTGAAAGGTTAGATTTGAGAGGGAGGCACTGACCTTGTACCAGTTGCGGTCATGCTCAGTCGAATTGCTGTAATACTGCAGAACCTTGGGGATGGTGCTCTCATTGATGCCCTGCAGACTGAGCTGCCACTCCCCCAGCTTCAAGAAACATCTGCATGATCAAAAAGTAATCCCCAAAAGGGGGAGATTTAGTCTGATAAGAAATACATGCTCGCATACTGTCTTTATTTACAGAAAAAAAAATGGTGCAGCACAGACGAAAAGGCTTATGTGAGCCATAAAACTTTGTGTGGTAGAAAGAAAGAAAAACATTTTCTAGCTTTCAGTGGAAAAAAACATGAAACATTTTCGTGGACTATTAAAGTTACTGATGTCAGAGGTCAACGTCATTAACGGCAGTTTTGTTGAGGAAAGTCTTTCAATGACTACATTAGTAGGCAGGAAACAACTGCTCTATTGGGTCAGTTGGAGTTTCTATGCATCCTCATGTTGTCATTCTGGTAAAAGGTTTGCAGTGGTTTTCGGTAACTCCAAGGGCAGCTCACTAAGAAGTCATATAATGATATAAGACTTGGAAATCTTACAGCCATTTATCAAAACTATTGCTACTTAAGTCAGCAGAGCATTTATCTGCTGACAAGTGGTGGGATTACATGTGGAGTTTTTCAATTATCCAATCCAATTTTCCTTCCACTTAAGCGACAGTGAGCATCCCTGAGGAAGACTTGGCTCGATCCATCACCTACAAACACAGATGCTTACAGGCAAAAGTCAAACCAGCAATGCTTGGCAGGGCCAGGAGTTACAACTCATACAGCTACACTAAAAAGTGTAAATGGCAAACACTATTGTTGATCAATCCATCCATCAATAGTCCAAATACTGTTTGCAGATCATCTCCTATAAATCTTATTCTGCCATTACGTCATTTCCAGTGAGCACTTCTCCATGCGAAAGTACAGTTTGGGTTCAGAGCAAACAGTGCACGCTGTTTTCAAAATCTGTTAACGAGTTCAACTTTTCTCAGATGACGTGTAAAAGCTGGAGGACAGGGTGTCTAACGGCTCTCGAGACAACAAAAAGCAGAGTTGTTTATCCCATTTAAAGCCTCTGTTGAATTACCCTGGATTCTTTTAGGAGAGAGTGGAGGTGTCTGTGCGACTGTGTTAAGAGTCTAACTGTGCAGTCCAGGTGTGCTCCATTCCATGTAGCTGACCTGTATTCATGAAAGTGTGTGAAAATGTCTGGAGAGAACCCGTCCCGACTGACACTATACAGGTGTTTTCTCTCAAACGCATTCCTTAGACTGCCAGAGTCATCGTGTGGAAGATGCAAAAATGAAAGAAGCCCCTTCTGCCTGTTGTCACGCTTGTGTCTAGTCACGTTTGATTTATGAGATGGGAGGGTACACATGATTGCTGTATGTTGGTGCATATGGCCAGATGACACTCCTGTATGATTTAGCGTACCTGGGATTTTACATGTCTGATCTTATGTTGGAGTTGTCTAACCTACATGAAAAACAGTGCAATGCAGAATTTGTCTGCATTGCATCCCGTTTTCAGAACAGGAAAGTAGCTGACTTTTAAAAAAAAAAATCAAAAATATTTTGATGAGAAAAAATAGAGCACTTAAACCACTTGTTTTAGGACTTTGATGACATTCGAGTCATTTTTGTGAACATCAAATTTTCCATTTGCTAATACACTGACTCATAAAACATGCATTAGTTATTAGAATGCCAACTTCTTTTCTTTTTTAAATCTGTAGTTGTGTTGATAAGTGTTTAAACAGACTTCATACTGTATCTTTTCCAACAGTGAGGTGAGGTGATAGTAATGGAAAATTGTCATGGCTGTGCCAAGAATGAAGAGTGCAACACCCACAGGAGGAGGTATTGGAGCAAACCACCAGCACTGTGGAGGAGACACACCTGGTGATACCTTTATTGGCACATTTACGACCAAAAGGATTGTTTTATTGAGAAGTTTGAGGTGAGAAATGCAGAAAAGCTGGGCAGTCTTGAGAAAGACCACAGGACATCAGTGGACTTGTAAAAGATGCTATGCCACAATGGGTCATTCTCATGGAAAAGAGGCAAAATGCACTGCACATGAACCCTGTGTGTTCGCATCACGAGTGAATAAAATACATGAGGCTACTTTTTCCTTGCTTCTGCATGTTGCTAAGTGTTTTCTCTGCCATGCCAAAGGGAGTCAATAGACTAACAAAACATACAATAAAGTCTTAGCTTGACCATTGGTTAAATGTAATGACATAGCACAATAAATGTACATTAAAAATACACGTACACTAACAAAATGTAACTTTCAGGACTTCCTTTTCATTCCCCTCCTCCTCCACATATCTGTAAAGAGACCTGTGTTCCACTGACATTTGCATTGGGCCATCACGTGATAAAATAATTCACACCCACTGTAGGGCAGGTGTTAGGAATAACATTGATGAAGCCTCTGAGCAATTAACTGTCAGAGTGAGTCATGGCAGAGAACCAGACTGCTAAAGACCGTGCAGGTGAACAAAAAAAAAAAATCAAAAAAATCAATACAGAATTGATCCATAATGGATTTTATTGTTTGCGCCTGCAATTTTCCTCTTTGACACGTCTCTTGCTCCTCTTCATTAGTGTCGCTTGCAGTAGAAAGATGAGAAAAGTTAAACTTTATTTCAAATCGGTAGCAGAGATGCCAGCCTGTGAAATTGCCCGACTAATCGTGTGTCTGATCTTGTGATTGATTGTAGCTACAGTTCCAATGCCCACTCGCCCGTCACTAAAGGGTTGAGTCTGTACGAATCCTGCCTAAGAGTTTTATTAAGCTGTTACAACAGCTGCTGTTATTGTGGTTCCAAAAAGAGACCGACCTGGCCATCAGTTTGTGGAGCTCCTGCTTGCTCTGATGGTCCTCTGCTGCGATGGCATGTTGCGCTTGCTGCTGCACCCCCTGAACAAAATGCTGCATGTGCTGGAAGGCATCGATCTGGAGGGATACAACACAATCACCAAAACTAAGAAATCTGTTTGTCTGTGGTGGTTTGGACCTTCATGATATCACTTTACACATTCTGCACACTTTAGCATGGGTCTGTAGTAAGAGTCCAAGTGCTAACCGGCCTGCCCACAGTCCAGACCTCACACCCACTGAAAGAAATAGTGCATTATGGAGCAACAGTAAGACTAACTACCTAGCATTAGCAAGATTTTTTTTAATTGCTAAAAAGCTAACATCCCATATCAAGCCAAAATGGAATTGATATATTCGTTGTGCTGTTTTCAATTAAATATCGGGTTTAAAATCATTTACTTATCACTGCTTTCCCCATTTTTAAGTTGCATTAAAACTTGAGGCTGGAAGCAAATACGGATCTCATCTCAAATAAACCAGCTCGTTTCAACTCAAGTTACTGATGCTGGGCTTTGTTTCCT
The DNA here is from genome assembly GCF_027942865.1 of Odontesthes bonariensis. Classification (NCBI taxonomy): domain Eukaryota; kingdom Metazoa; phylum Chordata; class Actinopteri; order Atheriniformes; family Atherinopsidae; genus Odontesthes; species Odontesthes bonariensis. The sequence goes on along the minus strand of NC_134515.1, from coordinate 11,233,556 downwards.
TCAGCTGTGCCAAATTTAGCAGACAATTTGCAGACTTAACCTGTAACATAATAATGTCCCCACACCTATGATTACAATAATGAAACTAGTTTGGAAAAGATGTATTAGCCTATCTGAAGACTAAATTACCTCCAGGCTGGCTGCCTCCAATGGCTATTGTAGGAATTCGCCAATCAATGTAACAGCAAGAGGTCATTAGATTGTTAATAAAAAGCAGTTTTAAACATCCAATTGCTGATTTTTTGGCTAGTAGATAATTATCCAGTAATCATGAGAAACATGATCATTTATTTGGAATTACGTGCCAAGAGTGTACACACATCATTCAACTCTTTCAGCATTAGTCTTTGGTCTCCACCTACTCATTTGAGAACATTCTGGATCTTTAGGTGCTATATATACCACAATAATCACAAAGTGTTCTTACTTAAATTATAAACAATCTGCTTGAGGCAATGTATTTCAGGCTCTTTCCTTTGCTAAATTTAAAGTAAGTAAAAGTTATTTTTTCTGCAATATGTATTTTATTTATATCTATTATTCAATTTAAACAGAAATAATGTTACTCGTGTGACATAAAGATCACTGTAATCCAAGTCCTCCTTGAAAGTTGGACCACTGCCTCATGTTGCGTACAAAGGTGATCATCAGACTCTGGAATCTCAACCATCTACAGAAACCTGGATTTTTCCTACCTTGCGGGCGCTCTTCCACATGTACTTCATATATGCGTATGTGACGTGTGGATGGGTGGTTGGCAGTGGGTGATCAAGCTGCTTGGAGGGGTCAACGCCCAGAAGAAGCACCAATGTCTTATGGGCCAGTGCCTAGAGGGATGAGATTAGCAACAAAGGGATAAGGAGTAACTGAACTGTAACAGACTTCATTTCTCAGGAGGAACTCAGATTCTGAATAGAGGTTGCTCACACTGACCTTCATTCTCCCTTTGGAATAAAAGATTAAAAGAAGTAAAAGCATGAATACATACTTAAAATTTTATGAATGAAGCATGTTTAAAAGTGCAAAAGACAAAGAAGGAAACTCATATGATATTGTGAAGGATTTTTCAATGTATGATAAGGTTAACTAAAGCTGAACATATGTATTAGGGGTTAGAGCGGTAATCTATTTGATCTATTTTGTTTTGGGAACTGTTAGATGGAAAGAAGGCAGTTTTGTATAATCAGGACAAGCCGACCCCAGAGAGATAATCTGAAGAGGGAGGCGGCATGTTTTCCATTGCTGAGACAGGGAGTGTGTTGACATGCAGACAGTCAGCTTTCACAGGACAGAGGAGGCTGTCTACATCTGAATATGAGTGAACTTTACACACACGACCTGGCAGAAGTTAGTGTGCAGTTCTTATGTGTGGCCTTCCATGCTTCTCCCCAGCTAGGCAGCTGTAATGTAACCAAAGAGTTTTCCCCTCAGCCCTGATCTCCCAAATTAGATTTTCCAGCTTTAGCAAAAATTCCAAAACACATATCAATCAACAAGGTGCAATTTTTTCATCTCCTGCACATCACATGTCCTGCCACGTTTGCTGGTTTCCAGTCACATCGCTCTCTCCCCCCCAGTTCCAGCAGTGGTGGGGATTTGTGGCACCCTGAATGTTTGTGCTTAAATACAACATGAGTCTTAGCCATCTTCTGCAACCAATTAGAATAACAGTGAGGTTTAGATGGAAAAACTGAACTGGAGTGCTTTAATTGAGCAGATTTGCAGGTTCAGGTTTCTAAACAGTGTGATTTAGGATGAGGTGTTAATTACATTAGTGGCAGCTAGAAACGGGGTGAAATGAAGTTTCAATCATGGCTGCACACAGCTTTCCTTTCTGGACTGACAAAACTGATTTAATCAGACACGAAAGATTAATCCTGAATGCAATGGAATTCTAATCAATAAGGAGAATCCTGAGAAGCTTTATACAAATGTGTTAATGTACTGACCAGGCGTCCACTCTTTCCACAAAGGCTGGCATATTTCAACCAGGTCCTCATGTCCTCATGGGGGCTGATAACCAGAGACCGAACCATCAGGATCCTTTGCCAGTCCTCTACAATACGCTGACAACCCTGGAGAAAAACATACAAAAAAACGAATTATTCTATTGTTCACCTCTTAAAAAAAAAAGAAAGAAAAGAAAAAAGAGGCACCTACTTGTGAAACTAAAGAATGAACACATAGAGGAGAGGTACTCTTTAACCCTGGAGGCTACTGTTCCTACCAAATGTCCATCTTTTTAACATACCCATATATGAGTACAGGCTCACAAACTAGTGAAAAGAGGCACACACAGATTAGTAATCTCTGCTAAATAATCTCATCACCTAGATATCATAACATAACACATACTAAGAGACGGTAGTATCATAAAAAAATGACACAAAATATTGTGTATAATCCTGATTTAAGGCAAACCTAGAGGGGTCAGACAGAGTAACATAATCTGATTACAATTTACAGCAAAGACTGATTATTATTAAGATATTGGGATATTTGCCACCTAGCAATTACAATTTTTTACAAAGTCCTGTTTCTGACATCTTTCAACTTTCCTCAGAGGGTAAAAGTATGTTGGGACCGGTCCAGTCTTACACTCAGGTGTATGGACACTTAAGTTTCTAAAGTAATGTTAGCATGACGGGATGACGGGCCAATTGCAGTTATTATCTGGCAGAAGCTATGCTAGATGATTACAATGACAAGAGCCTATTTCACAAAGATTGCACTACAACACCACAAAGAAGATTCCTGTTAAACCTTTCTCCTTCACAGTGTCAAAGCACAGCATGCCATATTGTGAAATCACAGCCATGATTAGTGTAATTACACCAGTGCAGATGTCTAATGTCTGCCATGCTGGCTCTACTATTCATGAACACACTGCTTCAGCTCAGTGGCTGCTTCTGCTGCTGGCGCAGCGACGGAACCAAAAATTTCTTCCCTAAAAATGTCTCTCCGTAAACTTAGACACAGAACAGCAAGGTGCAACACTCCTGCCTGGAACACGCTGTGTGAATGAAGATTAAGACGTTTTTCACAGGGTTTAACTGCAAGAAATAGTTGATTCTGCTGTGAAAGTACACAAACATAGCAAGAAATAATAGTCCAGTTATTTTGGTTTTGCTAACGGGATCAAATCCATATCAATGGGGGGCGTCATTGTGGGTGTATGGTGTAAGATATGTACCTCATTCCTCTCTCTTAGGAAAAGAGTTAACTTTTATTTTCTAAAGCACAAATATTAAACACATCCACAACAGAAACCAGCAGGAAGAAGAAGCATACATATTTCTTTTAATCCAATTCCCTTTTCATTTAACCAGTGTCTTTACTGTATATAACATAACAAGACAAAGCAGAGAGAGTAAACACTTTTTTAAGGGGGTTGCTATGTTTTAATAGAGCTCATAACCAAATATTTGCTCATGGCTACACATTCATTGTCCAAAGGTTGGAGTCCAGAAACAGATTTGTACAAATTTGTAGAAAAAGATGATAATATGAAAACAAAGGCAAAGCTCTGGCAGGGTGCTTGCTCTTTTTCCAAATTAAAATTCCAGACTTTTTCCAGACTTTTTTAAAACTGATACTTTTTTCCCCCCCCAAGACCTTAACTTTATGTACTTGTAACTTGTGTGCCTACTGCCTACTTCATTGGTTGAGATTGTACCAACTGTGTTTATTAGAAATGTTCATTTTTTTAGGCTAGTATTCAATGAACAAATGCATTATTCACAGTAAATTATGCTTTTACATATGAAAACATTTCAAAACATGAAAATCACAAGTACATGAATTTCACATCAAACAAGTGTCACAAAAAATCTTTAAAAAAAAAATGAATGGATGGATGAATGTATGTAGAATTCAGTCTCTTCACTCACATCTCATCCCATTAGGCTAATACAGTACGTGACCAGTTAGTAAAATTATAGTTTTATAGCCTACCTTCCTATTTCTCATTTCACAATGCCTTTGAGGATACTGTAAAATTCTACCATACATTTATTTTCCATACTTTATTAAGACTTTCACACAAAATTCAAGACTTTTCAAGGTCTGGAAAACAAAATTCCATACTTATTAAGACTTTCAAGACTTGCGCAAGCACCCTGTCTGGGTCTCTGCAGACTAAGTAGTGCCTCAAAGTTTCAGAACCCCGGAGACTTGTCTATGTTTCAGCACTGATATAACCTAAATATGTATTAGAATTTCATATGCAAGTTCTAGTAAAATTAGATATGGAGAATCTAAAAAAGTAAGGAGATTTCTAAAAACACTTGTTTAATCTCAATGAGGGGAAAACGGGGCCAAAAAATTTGGATTCCACCAATCCACAGTCAGAGATTGTTAAATGAAATGGTAGTAGCATCATAATTTGAGCCATCTTTGGTTTTTATGAGCTAGTATAACTCATCTATAAAGATTAGCTATCCTATGGCTTTTTTGTTGGTTTGTTTTAAGGAAAATTCTGCTTGTTTTGTTTTCTATAATTAATTTGAACAACTTTTCAAGTGTTAGTAACATAACTTTTTACTACTTTTGATGGACAAAGAGCCCCTTGAGGTCTAATAATATAAACCACCTTCAAACAATAATTATAAATACTTTAAAGAGCAGATTGCTTAAATTAGCAAGGGAAAAAGTTATACTGTAAGTTCGGGAAATTGGCAAAATAAATAATGCACATTAATTTCTGAAGTATTTTCTACAAAGAATATTAAAACAGTTGATGATCCGTTTGTTCACAGCAGTGCAAGAAATCACTGGGATGCATTTAAAGAGAGACAGTGGGGCACTGAGCTTCCATGTGCCCTTTGCCATTTATCCAGATTGTTAAAGGAAGAAAGGAGAAGTAAGGGGGCAGGACAGTGTGTCCTCCTGCAGATGTGTGAAGTTAACCTCCAATAAATCACAACTGGGAAACACAGCCTATTGGGCATTGCTCCCCCTGCTCTGACAGGCCATTATGAGGCCGGCCTGTTTGTTCAGAAAAGCTCCGCTTGATTCCAAATATTTCCCCTGACCAACCTATATCATGACTTTTACAATGCAAAAGTCATTGTGATTAAGAGTATCTTAATTTTTACTGCGTAGTAAAATGAAAGGTCAAGTTAATTTCATGGAAACCTTAGAAAAAAAGAAGTAGTTTCAGTTAGGTGCATTACAGGAGACACCAGTTATTCATCTTTAAGGAAATATTAAGTCAAAAAATGTATTGCACTTCATAAAACCACAACGCAAAGATTCTCAATTAAACTCTTGATCTACATTCATATGCAACAGCTGTTCCTAAGATTTTTAAAATTTTGTTTCCTGGTTTTCGGGAATAAAGAACCAATTCATTTTTATCCAAGGGATAATGCATTTTTATAATATCAATTGTCTTCTATTACATACAGCTCGGGCACTTCTTGTTTTGTTTTTTTTCCTCACATAATCTCACATTGTGGCCTTCTGCAGTGGGTCGACCTACCTTGTGAGTCTACGGTCCCTAGAAACAATTTGCCAAAGCTTTTTGAAGAGTGCTCCTGCATTTGAAAGTTTTTGCCACATGGTCACATGGATTGCATGTAATGGACGCAATGAAAAACATAAATATGTTATCCTAATGTTTGGCTGCGTCATGTATTCGCATGTTTTGTCTGAAGACGTAGTGTGTCGAGCTCTCTTGGCCTCTTTATAAGTCAGAAGATTCACAATATCATGATCAAGATAAAGTCCATCTTGCAAGGATGAAGCTGTATGGCAACAGTCCACAGTATCAGAATCCTACACTGGCAGCTGCTAATAAGTCTTCAAGTGTGACTGCAGTGGTTACCCTTTGTTTGCCCATAATTAAGTTGTGCAGGTTAACAGAAATAACATAATTATGTGGTTTTGCTACAAAGAGCAAGAGCTATTTATATATTTGATAAATTGAAGATTTGGAGCAACCCAATGCTGGCTCCAAAGACCCAAAATGGCTCCAGACAATGACAAACAACTCAGCTGGCATTACCACCGTATTCAACACTGTGTTAGACTAAACCAAATGTCATACACAGCAACAACAGTCTGTGGTTTGGGTAAACAATGATATAGGTTTTCCTTTTCTGATGAAGAAAGCAGGGCTGCAGGGGAAGAAATGTAAGCTGGGTCTGACCTTAATTAACCTCACACATGCTGCATTAAACTGACCGGCTTGTTCATGGTGTAAAAAGTCAGGACTGGGGCACCACAAATCAAAAGCGGAACAGTTTATATCCTTCACTGCGTTTTTTCCTTCAACATGCACATAAAAGGCTGAGGCGCATTTTGATTCAGTACTAATGGCAATATGGAAAAACTAATTGGATGGTAATGACTTCAATTTCCAAAGACTTGGCAGATGATAAATATTCCTCGACTTGATGTGGAATTAATGTTCTTCAACATTTACCCATTTCTCATTCAAATGCAAAACATATAGATTGTGTAAAACTATAATCCCAATTAATAACAATAACTGGAACCATAATCTCAAAGAAAACAAACAAAACAAAGCTCTTTTACATACTTACATCCTTCTCTTTTCAAGTATGTAAGCGTGTTTGATGGTCAATTTATTCCGGTAAGACTAAGCTCATGACTGAGTCCATGTGCTGAAGGTTAAACTACTGTGAAATTTAAACGCTTTGACTATGAACTACAAATAGACTTGTTTTTGCTGAGAGTGGAATGTGTAAAACATCTTTAACTTTACTGCTGTTGACCGTCTTCTTAATGTTTAGTGCAAACACAGAAAAGGTCAATTTACCCGGGTACCCTTTCCATATTTATTGTTGCTTCCTTCAAATGACTTTCCCATTTAGAAACGGGCACTAAGGGGGCCTTTGTTACTTGGTGTGTGTCTCTGCATGCCCTCATAGTGGTTGTTTTCCATTAGTTACAGTAGCTTTTCCAACATCTGCTCTACATTGCATTTGCACACGTGAGAGAGTGTCCACACACGTGTGTGTGTGTGTGTGTGTATTTGTGGGTCCATACATCATGTGTTATATTTACCTGAAGTCTCTCCCACCACGTTTCCATGATGATGTCCCTCCTCTCTGGCACCAGCTTATACTGTATTACTTCCTCTAGCTCTGACAGCATCTGACAAGATACCATGGCCTTGGAAACAAACGCACACAGACTCACATTATCCACACATTATCCACACATTCATTATAAAAGTTGCAACATTTATATTTCCCAAATGAAGCAAAAGTCTCATCTGGACTATGTAAAAGAATCATTAAAATCTGTAAATTAATCAGAATCTGCAAAGAACACATTGAACATCCCACTGGACTCACTCGCATGGTATCGGGTGCAAAAGGTTAGTTCTCTCCATCTCAAGAATTTGTTTACATTTTTGCCATTTTAAAGACCAACTCTCAGAATCTAAATCCCAGTTGAGATGTGCCTGATGTTAGTCTTTATAGACGTCAGCATTGTGCATTAATATACTTGTATCAATGGTTCTCGTGAGAATGTTGTTCTAAGACATGTGTGTTAGAAGAACATTGCTGCTTTTCATTTTAAGCTGTTGATTTGAGTCGAGTTTGGATATCCACACATGCATCTGATTGTAAGAAAGAAACACAGACCGTTGTTTAGACTTCCAGTGAATGGGGGTTAGAGACTTTATATAATCACCAACAATATTTTGTTGCTATGAAATAATCTCAGCACACATGAATGCTAGGAAAAGTGAGATGTGCAAGTGAAGCCAGACGTTGGTTTTTTTTTCAGCTGTCTCGGAGGAACACTTACCCCATAAGCACGACTGTAGCTCTCTCCAGCCATGGCCGTCAGCTCAGCATCCAGAAGGTCTCTCGCTTTATCAATACACTACATAAAAAACACATTTATATTGTATTCTTAAATCAAAAGACTTTATCATCATTTATATCGTCTTTTTTTCCCCTTTTACGAGTCACCCTTAGTGCAACTGAGCCTCTTCATTCCCTTTAAATCTATGTCATCAGTAAAACTACTTTGACACTTTTAACTCAAAGGTAAAGCCAACTATCATTATTTCCTCAGGTTAGCAGAATGTCCCCAGAATGTACCGTTACACAACATCAAGGTACCTCTTAAAACTACCTCATCGGAACGAGCCCCGTTCGGACCAATGCCAGCGAATAAAACACTTTGTACAAATAAATGTAGGTGTGTTGCTGCTCGTCGCTCACACCCTTTTCACTCAGGAGCTGCCAGACACTAGGACTTAGAATGCCTGCTTGTTTAGGGAAAGCATTTGACGTATTACTGTATGCCAAATGTTTTATGATGAGAGGGAAATTATGCGTTGAGAGCAACAGGGCAAGAGTTATGTAAGAGTCGGAAGAGCTTCAGAAAACAACTTAAAATAAATGCAGAGAGACAGAGAGAGGAAGTGGAGGGGGACAAAGAAGAATTCATAATGGGACCTGTTAGTCGCTGCTCCTGCCTTCTCCCGTTTTTCAGTGCCAATGCTACCAACTCATTTGCATGGTTCCAGGTCTCTGACATTTCCTGTCAGAACTACATTTCTCTAAATTCCCAGATACGGTAGACATTCCATCACCAGTCAGTACCCGGAGGGTCGGAAAAACAGTAACAGAGAAAGAGCTGATACAAAGTAGTAAAAGGGACAAACAGGGACACCAGCAGTGCAGCTGAAAGTGCACCAATTTCTTGGGCTTCTTCAGTCAGTGCTTTTGGGAACTGTTATTAGTGGGATGGTAAAATGAGGGAGAAGAGTGAGGAAGCTCTCCGAGGCCAGGACACACAGCTGTTTCAGACAGACTCCCACCAATTATTTTTTTTCAAGGGGGGGGGTATGGCGTGCCAAAACACCTCCTGAAGCACGCACAACTAGAGGTGGGGTTATGGAAGGGTGGTTGCTACGAGGTGACAATGAGGCTGCTTCTTTATAGTCTCCACACAGTTATAGTCCTGTTTACTCGTGAATTACTGAGCTGGGGCCTCACTGGAAATGTGCAGTCCAGACGACTCCTGATAAATGCAGTGTCTGGTTTCTGGCAGCACAAACAACAAGCAACCCAATCTTCTATTCTCTTATGTAAAGATTACACTTATGTACAAAGGCTCCATTGATATCACTTTATAATTGCAGTGTGGCATGGAGGCCTGTTTGTTAATGGTTAGGCCCAAGCTTTAATTATAGAGAACATGAAACAAAGATAAAATATAGTGCGAAGTCAAAAGACCCATCAAACACTTTGCAAATCAAGCACAAACCGGAGGACTGGATGTATTATAAATCTTGGCAAAGCAAACTGCCTCACTGACAGGGAGCATGTCTATATGCCATCAGTGAAACAGTTCAAACATTGAGATTTATAAAGTAAAGCAATCTAAGACCATTTACACAGACCCACGCCAAGACTCACTGAGCACATGTCTCGTTGTTAGATGTATAGAGGAAAGAAAGAACCAGCCCTATGGAGTCAGAAGGACTTAAGTGTTATTATCAACCACATCCGGAAGACCAGACTGAGCTCATGTTGACATTTAAGCTTTAACCCTCGCTCCATCTGCTTCATATTCTTCTTCATCCATTGTGAGTAGTCTATTGTCTGCAAGAGTCACAAGTCGGATTTTTGCACTTAATCCAGAAATTAGAGGGTGGGAGCAAGAGAGCAAGTCTCTGGGGCTTTAAAGAGAAAAGATGACTAAGAGGATGAGTACAAGGCAATCGGATGAGCAGGTGTTTACTATTGTCATCGCTGATGGGCTGGCACAGAGCATGAACAGATCAAGCTCCAGGGACTGAGCTCATCTACAATTCCCAAACTTCATCAAATGAGGAAACTATTACGATGACCTCAACCAGACCTTGTTGAAAGGCAGACGGGAGGAGAAACAGGCTCTTGATGTGTTTAAGGCTTAATGCTTCAGCGATTCACAATTTAAAATGTTACATAACATTTCCACACCAAGGAGGTACCGCATTTTGAAAGACAAAAACAAACAAACCTAGTGCCTTTTATTACTTTTAATGAGAAGCAAGAGCCGACGACGGGAATTCAATCCTCTCTGGAATAGTTGTAAAGCCATTTTATGCTGCTTTACAGTATTGGCTTACAGTAGACTTCAACTTCTCATATTTTGCTGTGAAGACTAATAAAACTTCCAGGAGCTAGAAGAACAGGCCAAATGCCACAGATTATGTCTTTAACGAGTTGCTGACTAAGAATATAAACATTCTATGTACATTTTCTCCATTGTGTATATTGCTGAGTAATGATGTAACCCACCTGCTGGGCCAATGAGAAGAGGTCCTGATGTAAAGCTAGCACTGCTCTATAAAAAGCCCCATCATGTGTGTCTCTTGGGATCATACATGTGTACTCCTCCATGCTGTCCCAGTGTCCTTGAGAAAGAAACATCAAGTAAAGGAAAAGAACATGGACAGGATTAAGCTCACATATGTCAACATGTGTTGTGCCACCTACTAAATTACTTACGATAGAACTCTATCATGGTTGATTTGAACCATACTTCACCCCAGCAAGCTTCAATATAAATAATTGCAACTTTATCATTTTGCTTTCACACATATTCAGACAGGTAGGCCTGCCGGTCAGGTGTCACTTCAATGTTTACGACTGAGCTTAAAAAGTTAAAGCCAGAGACTACACACATCTAAGGCAGCCTCTGCAATCTAGCCCCTGCTTTTATCCACCATTGCACATTACGGTATGTCAGTGTTATGACTGGACACCATTCACATCTGGTTATGCAAGGGAGACTTGGCGAGAGCTTTCAGTGTTTTCACAGCTTCATTGTGACTCTGAGTCAGAGAAATGCCCAAATGCTCCGTGCCCATCTTTTGATGCGACGCACTGCTATACCATTGCTCACTGTTAGCAATTTCCTAAAATTAGTCATTTTTGATCAGTCATTTATAAAACTAGTCATATGAGGCTTAGTAATGCTTACCTAGCCCCCAGGCAGCAGCAGCAGCCATACGAGCCATTTTGGCCTGGGTTTCCTCACTGACCAGCGTCCACTCTTCACAGCACTGCTGGTGCAGCTGACCCCTGGAAAACATTAACAGCACTCTTGAGATGGTAGAGAAAGCAAATTTGGAGTTTTTCTGTGCCATGTTCACACAGATGACCTCAGATAGTCCAAAGTGATTATTAGTTTAATTTCAGTTGGTCTTATTGATCAGATAACTTGATGCAGATATTATTACTGTTGACTATAGTATTGGCACAGAGACTTCATAGACACTGAACCACAGAGGCACAAACAAACATCAACTGTGTACTTTTTTGGTACATTTTGATAATAATTGCATATCACACTGTGTCTAAACGTCATGTGAAAAATGACTTTTACTTGAAATATAAAAGAAAATAAGGGTTAAACTGGCTGACAGGTTAAGATGAGTAATGGTTTCATCCGGACCAAATGGACAGCTGCTTTAAAACATTCCCAATAGTGATGTTATATCATACTGGTCTTCCTCACTGATGCTGCCACATTTGTGAATCTGGGACATATTAAAAGCGACACATATTCTGAGCTCATCTGACGCCTATGAATTAAAACATACAATTTTGCTTCTCTTTTTTTTTTCCTCACCAGAACAGCAAAGAACTTTTGGCCAAGGATGAAAAGGAAGCTGACCGGAGATAAGAACAGCTTTCTGTAACATCTGCAGTTATTTATTTATTCATTTATTCTTACAGATGAACATCTTACATCAGTGTACTACTTCATATGGATCTGATACAATCAAGTATTCCAGAAAACAGATGAATGTTCCCATAGGGGACAAATGTGTCTAACCAAGACTAATTCTTCATTGACAGAAATCAATGCATTGTGCAGGGGAAGATCAAACCCACTGCATGTGTTTACCAGGCAGGATGCTGGAACTCGTTTAGACGAGAAAAAGCCAGTGGGGGTTAGTGAAGTCATTTTCCATCTGTCTACTGAATAAAAAAACTCTGGTACACTGGCATGCATGTCTACAGCAGAGCATCAAAGTCCAGGAGAAGGAAAACTGTGAGCTGAGAGACACTATTTAGCAATGAAACTCATTTTAAAAGATAAACTACATTTTCTGATTTGTATAGTACGAAATGCACAGGAGATAAATGATGGTTAGATTTGATCAATTCTTCCAGAAATCCATGTCAATGATCCAGTTTAAAGTTTTTAAATTTTGGTGGGTGTGCCGACTAATCAAAGTAACATACTTCCAACCACAGGCTGGTCATAGACAAGTCATAAGATGGACATAACTACCAGGTCAGAGGTAAAACCAATGCATAAGCTTCCTAAAATGCAATGCAGTCTAGTCACTGATTAAATCTTCTGATGAATATGCAACTGGTCATTTATAATATTATCTATAACTGAGTCTACATTTGGCCTAAAAGAAATGTATACTTGTACGGTGAGCCTTTAATTACCACTTTCTACTTTTAAGCTCTTGATCTAAAAGAACATCTAGATCAAAACAGCAATAGTCTAATACCAAAGTCAAGGCTTCACAGTCATACTCCTTAAACAGTTATTTACCATTAAGCATGAGGCAAAATACCTTTAAATCAATAAGAACCAACCCGACTCAAAATCTGTCCATGAAAACAATGAACAGAAACATGTAAAATATGACATGGCACTGTAGCAGTGATAGGTTATTTACGTCTAAAGAGTTTGATAATGTTTGATAATGGTCTGGCTCGATGGAAGAATTTTTTTTTTAAATGGTGCCAACTCTCCACTTAGATTTGAGTTGGACTCTAAATGACATGAAATGCACTTTGAACAATCTCTCCAACCAGTTTTGGATGAGTCCAAGGTGCACCTGTACAATGGGAGTTAAGTAAAAACGCCTTGTCTGTACTTTCTTGGCTGCGGCTGAATCGTCTTCTTGTGAAATGAATCATTGAGTCCACAACAATGACACAAAGATGACAGGTTACATAATAAAATTAACATCTGCTTTGCGTCATGAGTTCTGTTGTGATCCAGAAATTTGGACACTTTGGACATCCTGTGACTTCCTTTTTCCTTAAAATGTTCTTTGAAAGTGGGCGGTTGTTCTGAAGTTGAGCCTCAGCTGTGGGGAGGTTTCACTTAAGTGGCGGCGCCTCTTTCTGGCGTTGGACGTGAGTTCATGCATTTCCCAGTTAAAATGCTTCAGTCAACTCAGAGGAATCAAAAGACAGAGCTGTCAGGATTCATTGGAATAGGCTACATATGCATAGAGCAGAAGTAAAAGTGGGAAACAGAAGAGCTTGCAGTCTTTATTCATTTCAACCGAGGTTAAAAACTGAAAACCCCCAAAAAGGTATTCATTCATGGGCCAAAATGTGTTAGACAAAACAAATTATGGTAAGGTAAAAAGTAGTCAATGCAAATTCTGACTCTATCCATCTACTATCAGTGAAATGACAAAATATATCAATGTAACAGTAACTTAAAAGAATTTCAGATACCATACTGACACTACTGAAAGTAGAATAGATATGACTAAGGACGTACCACTCTCCCAGGGCCTCTAAGCAGCGCATTCTGCCCAGGATGAGCTCTGGATCTTCTTTGTTCATGTCGATCTTCTTGTCATATGCCACCAGGGCGTCCTCCCACTCATGAAGCTTCTCGTACCAGGTGGCTTGGATTTCCTAATTGCAAAAAAAACAAAAGAAGAATAAAAGGGTTTGTGCTTCATGTCTACACAAATGCACAGCAGTACAGATGCAGAGACATCGGTATGTTTAATTTAACATAAAGATGATATTTATACTGTCGTCCAGACATCCAGCCATGCCTGATGCTTTATACTGATTTTATATTGTTCTTATTTCTTTCTTTTTGTTTACAATTTAAATCATGCTTTTTATTTCTCTGATTTTATCTATTTTTTTATTTTTATTATTTTATTATTTCTTTTTAATGCCTTCTTGTGATTTTATATAGCTGTGAAGCACTTTGAATTGCATTGTGTATGAATTGTGCTCTATAAATAAAATTGCCTTGCCTTGCCTTGCCTTTATGTACGCATCAACGTAGCTTACACACAAACATATGTCAAAGTTCTGAAGTTTTTCCAATGCTAACCAAAGCCAAAAGTTTGACTAAATTAAGCTTTTTAGCTTGTTTAGAGTGAATGTCACTTTCTCTGGAACAGAGTAGGGTTGTGAACATTGAAAAGAATTCAATTAATTTCAGTTCATTCATAAAGCACAAACTCACAGCAAAAGCCATCTCGGCGCACTTTAAAGAGAAAGTTAACAAGTTCAATACGAGTCCAGTTAAGCCTGATTCTTACTCGGCGCAACCGCGCAACTGTTCTGGCTCGAGAACCATTAATGACGTCATCGAAAGCGCCAGCCCCTTCACAGTTCCTTCAGCTCATAAGCGCAGTTTGCGCCGAGTATGCGTCACATTTGCAGTTCTCTCCAGACCAGCGGGCGTCACTGTTGAGGAAACAAGCTGAAAAGCATACGAAGAAAGCATACACAATGCCACCTGTGGTGTCACGAGGCTGGCACATCTGATGCGGATGCGGAATGAATTTACTCTGGGTGTAGAACTGTATATGTATCTCAGAGCTAAGCGGCTGCGGCAAAAACAGAAGAGAAGGTGGAATGTTCGTCCTTTGCAACAAGACGAACTTTGTCAAACGTTGTCCCAGTGTAACTTCATAGACGTGTCGTACAGATGTTTGTAGAGGCGCACCCTCTCGGTCACCGCGGTCTCTGCAGTGTTCATGTTTCCTTTCTCTCGGTCAGCTGTTTCCGGTTGAGCTCGCGCGAAGTCAGAAAAAAAAGTTGTGTGCACGACCTTGCGACGCGCGAGGATTTTTTTAGCTTGCGACGGGGGGCGTGGCGGAATTTTGGGTCACATGACCGTTTGCGCCATTTGCGACCAGCTAGTAAGAATGGGTCAAAGCGAGGTTGCGCCGAGTAAGAATCAGGCTTTAGATGTTTCATTGTTGCTGTGGAACCATTTGCTCATTCCAACTTGAGTTGCATTTCATTTTGAGTCATTGAAAGAAATGTCTGACTAAAGTAGTTATGTAATGTATTCAGTGCAGAAGCAGAGGCCCGCAGGACAAATTACAACAGTGCTGCTTTCTTTCCCTGCACATTTGTTCTGATATCAAAGCACAGCATCAATTCTCTAACAACGTTTTTGCTCCATTGTTTTTCTCTCAAGCTGAACAGTTCAACAATTTAGTAAATCATTTTTCTTTTTAAGAGATTTGAAGCAATATTCCTTGTCCATTTCTATCCTAATTAAAACTTTGGGAACTGACTTGGATGACTTAAGATTTCCAACCTCATTGACTCATCCTCAACATGTTGCATCTAACTGACTTATTTAGGTAACCATCAACCAATGACTGACAGCACAGTTTCCCTTCCGTTGCTTTTGATTCTTAATAGTTAAGTTAACTAAACGAGAAAACCCTGCATCATCACACAACATAGGTTTTTTTATTTCAAATGGTCACATCATTTCCCTTATTCACCTTATAATATATATTACACACACACACATATATAGATATACAAAATCAGGAAATAGATAGGTAAATATGAAAAGACATTAATATACAAGCCTAAATAATTCAGTCTGGTTGATTTTACAGGGTAAACAAAAAACACATTTAGTAATGATGTCATTTTGGTAAAAGAGAGGGAGACAGATGTTACAAAATAACAAAACTTTATTTTCGCCTGATGTAATCAGTCTGGAAATTCTGTGTAATTATGTCCACTGTTTGACATTTATTTGATATGTGGACCAGGTCCATCTACTGTTAACTCAAAATAACCCAGTCTGCAGTAATATTAAAGAGCTGCAGTTCTCTCTGTCAACAGGAAAAAAAAAAATCAAGAGACAAAAACTTATATGAATAATATGAAAGATTCAGACTGCGAGGTAGCTAACAGGTTTGCTACACTGACCTCAGGTCAAAAACTGACCGAGTAAACCCTTAGAATCATTGTTAAGATAGAGAGACTGTTTGTGTTTGTTGGGATGAAGAATTACGTCCTTTTACATCAGTGGAAACCTCCCCGTAGTCCAAAGCAAGATTTGAAAAATACACAGCTGAGAAACATAAAGGCTGTGCAAAATGTAGGAAAATCCAAACATCCTGTCAATTAAACAAGAAAGGTCCATAATTCTCCTCCTAGCCCTTGACTTCCGATCAGTGTAGCAGATGGCTTTACCACATGCTGCACGTTGAGAACAGTGTGTTCTTAATGCTTGGCATGTGGAAAAGCAAATAACCTCAAATAACCATCGTCTCCATGGTAAAAAATGTATATCAGGAGAGGATACCTGGACAGGCGTACGCAGACGAGAAATCTTATATAATGCAGCCAAATAGGAACATATTTAGTCGATATATGTATAGGGAAATGCAAGGGTCTGAGCACTTGTGGGCCCGTGTTAGTTTCTAAAGACAGAATGAGATAACAACCCATGAGTGCCATCTAAAAAAAAAAAAAATCCAGAAAAGAGTAGCTCCACCACAAAGACACTATAAAGACTCTATAAAAAAAAAAAACATCCATCCATTTTATACCATCCATATTCTATACCCGTTTAATCCAACTGTAGGGTTGTGTGTCCTACGCATACACGGGGAGAACATGCAAACTCCACACAAGAAGGTCCCAGCCGGGAACCCAGCCGGGAACCCAGCCGGGAACCCAGCCGGGAACCCAGCCGGGAACCCAGCCGGGAACCCAGCCGGGAATCCTCTTGCTGTGAGGCGGCAGTGCTAACCACCACTCCACCGTGCAGCCCGTGAAAAAAAACTCTCAGCTGTGTGCACAAGTAAAACTTGGGATACTGTTTGCTTGCTATGGTTGGAGTAAAAAAAAAAACAAAAAAAAACCAACAACAAAAAACTGACAAACAAAAACAAAGGGGGTATGAAAAAAAAAATGAAAAAAAAGGACTCACCAATTCACCAAAATGCTTCATGGCATATTCCAGCACTCCCGATGCCGCCTCTGGCTGCTGCAATTTATTGTTGATGCTGCAAAATGTGGCAAAAAAAACAATGACAGAATATTAGGTTTATTTGTAGACAAATCCAGGAGCACTGTTTCACAGGAGATCCATGGAGGACAATATATGAATGTAGTAACCACTGTGAAGTAGAAAAGAATTTAGGCAAGATGTATGGATAAAAAGATGCCAAATTAAAGAGAAAAAAACAATGTTAAATCACGACAGAAATATTTTACCACTCGACTCTGCAGAATGCATTCATCTGCCTTCTGACTGTAAAAACCAGGACATTTGAGGCACAGATTGCTTACAAAGTCACTTCCATATTTTCTTGTGACCTTGATTTAAAAATCAGAACAAGCTGGGTCTGATCAGCAGTTCTTATAAAAGCCAACAACAATGATGTTATTTACTTAATTATGACTCGTAGCACACCTGTCCAGACGATTCTGCTTTTTTGTTGCGTCTCCCCTCATTCAGTTGGGTTTTTTGTTTTACTTGCCATCTGTTTGTATGTCTAAAAAGGGCCATTTATTGTTCAATTAAAGATCCTGCTTTGAAACTTTATGACTGAACAAGGATTTGCACAACCTCCTTATGAGTTCATTTATGTTGGTATGAGGTTGAGTAGGTGTTAAAAGTCTAAAAATCTTTTGAAACCTTGAATGTGTTCTCAAAGCTACAGCTAAAATGAGTTTTTATGACTTATCGTGCGATACTGTTAACACCACCTTTCACCTGAGGAGGGTGTTGGGACCTGGTCATCAGCCAGTACAGTCACAACGAACCACTCAGAACTGACCGGTTGGAGTGAGCAGAGCTGAGACAGGGCTGGGATTCCTCACTTCCTTCCCAACCACAAACAGTGCTGACTAATCCTCAGGGCAATAGAAACACCTTCAAACTGAAGTCCCTGTTTCCACATGACATCCATGTTCCTTCAAGGAAACGCATTCGCAAAACAACGAGGCTCTCTTTCCATGATCAGTCAACTAAAAACCTGCCTCAATAAATTCTGAGCACAGAAAATAAATGTTTCATCTACCTGTGAAGGTGTTTATTGTGAAAGGTAAATGCTCCTCGTTTGAGAAATGATGCGTTATCTGTCACGACACAGTTCCCGTTTGTGCACCTTCCACTCACCCGCACCGCCAGAACATCTGGAAACACTCGTATGAATCACAAGTCTATTATATTTCCTCAACTGCAAAACCCCTGTGCAGCCCCAGCCAATACATCTGTAAAATGTAGCGTTTGAGGAGCACTGGTATGCAGTTGAGTTCCTGAGGACAGCAGAAAAAAGTTGATACAGGACATTTGAGCAAATGCGTCAGACTCCTGGTTGGACGTAGAGTAAAGGCTAAGAATGTGATGAAATGGCACCGCAAGAGGTCATGCTAAAGGTGACACATATCTGCAGGATAATAAAAAAGAAATGATAATAAATTTATAAGTTTTAATAAATAAAGTTGTTTTTTTTTTTAATCACAAATGGAAGTATCATATACATTAGTTGAAAACAAGAGACAAAGTGCACTTCATGACAGTGGCCACTAGGTGCCTGAAGTTGCTAAAACAAATTAAATGAGCCAGAGCATTAGCACAACTTGTTCCACATTTTTGCAGTTTGGTGGTAAAAGGTTAGGACTTTATCTTGTTGGACTGCACAAACAGAATGGGATCCATCAGAAAATGTAAATAATTCATGCCCACAAAGCTAGAAAAGGATAGTAGAGGATATCAATTTTCTGCAGGCAGTGGTTTCTTTCAAGAAGTAGTAGAAGGTCGAGCTGATGCCCGAAAGACAAAATCAAACTTTCTTAGGAAACTATTTGTGGGATTGCAACAAAAATTGTTCAAATGTCCCTTTTGCCACAAAGACCATCAAGAAGATTGCGCAGACTCTAGAATGGCAGTGTGATGTTCTTCTGCACATCAGCATCTGCACAAATATGGTCTTTGTGGCGGGGGGTGTAGGTATCAAGTCACCTACAGCATATCCGAAACATACAGTCAAATCATGAAGTTAAAACATTTAGGCCACCACAAGGAGAGTTTAGAGGGAAAAAAAATGATATGCACCTTAATTATAAGAGCATCTTTACAGCGGTTAGGCATGGGGGTGGAAGTATCATACTTTGAGCTTGTGGTGCAGCACAAAACAACAAAAACTGAGCTTAAAACATTAAAGATGTGTCATGTTTAACTTTGGGCCTTTGGTGAATCATGTCAGCTTTAACTTGGAGTTACAGAAACGCTGACCAGTGGCGCCCAAACTTGTGTATGCTGCTGTCCAACAAAGAAAATGTTGTTTCCAAATAAAAGGTATCGGCCCATAATAGTATTACTGAAGTGCTTATCCTTAGAACTTCCAGAAGAATAAATCCTGTTGTTTGGCACACAAAGTGTAAGAGTAAATTACCTCAAGGAAATCAAACCGGACAAAGTGTGATCGCATGACATGAGAAAATGAGCTAAATTTAGTAAATGACCATTTGTATGTGACTGTCACGGAGCATGATGGAGTGCCTTGCTCCGTTTCAGCACTCAATTAAATAACTATCCCAAAGACTCCAATAAACACAACTTCCATCGGGCCATCTGACTAACACTGACAATATGACATGGGTGTGTTGTGTATATTTGAGCATTGAAATCAGACAGACAAACAACTTTGTCTGTGGTGAAATAATCAACTTTCAAACACCATATGCCACCATCTCCCACCACACAAACGCTGCACAAGCATGCTGAAGCTGCCCAGATGTGGTTTTATCTGAGCGGACTCATCAGAATAAGGGTGCTATCATCTGCAGACCCAGGAGATTTCATTGTCCCTCAGCTGAAGCCATCTGGCTACCAGTTCCAAGCACACAGAATCTAAATATATCCAGATGACAAGCCCCACGGAACGTTCTCCTCAAGTAAAAAATTATTAGCTTGCAGAAAACCTATTTAAATCACTATCAAGGCTGAGTTCATCAGCAGGGCCACAAGTATCACTTCCTAACTTTTCCCCGGTCGCCAAAAGAGCTCGAGCGGGGGTTCGCAACTGTAAAAACTGTCAGTATTTATTACATCTTACCGTGAAATTTAGACAATCTGCTGTGCACCCTGACCCATTTTTTATGTTTAATTGTAAACCCTGAAGGAGGTTAGCAGATTCTTCCACAGTAGTTCAGGGAGAAATATACCAGTCGTTTCATACACAAGGCCTGCAATTGACTTCATAATCTGAACATTTAAAACTACTGTTGTATGAAAGTGGTATAATTTCTTTTCTTCTTTTTTTTTTATCATATATTAAAACAGAAATGTTGTTACTCAAAATGGAAACAAGTGTAATTACATATTTGTTTAGTTAGATATCCTGTGAAATATCAGTAGAGGTTATCAATGGAAATTTATTTTTATATACAAAATCATCACTCAAGTCAGATATACTGACATGTGTGCTGTAAAAGAAAGCTCAATGTTCATGAGATCTGACAAGCCCAATGATACTGTAGAGGGATGCAAAACCTGAAGAACTTTTGAATTAGACTACACAGGTCAGGCCTAATATGGGCAAGTCACATATAGGCCGTAAGGTGAACCTCGAAAACTCCTTCAGAACACCAGGCTTGTTCCGCGCTCTCCGAACCAAACACGCTTCAGCTCATAAAAAGATTTGAGTTATGTTGAGGTTTAAAAAAAAGTTTCGCCGCTCAGAACACAGTACTTTTTTAGTTCGCAACGTTTAAAGGAATAACTAGTGCCTGTCAAGGCGTATGTACATATTCGGCAGGCGTAATAACAGTTTGGCTCGCGAGAGGTGCCACGGTTGAGACGTCATCAGAATGGACGAATCGGATAGCTGGTATGTCAGCTGAGCTGGTAAACAGAAGCAGTACCGCAGTGGAAGCGCGATCATCCAGCAGTACCGAAGAAGACGAAATTTCGATTGAAAATGTTATAAAAAAGAAATCTTCCAAACGTAATATTTGTTACATGCACATATCTTCTGTTAAGCATGAGGAAACACAGAATTTCACCTGCACAAGGTGGAATGGAAGGAATCAGAAGGAACAAATAAAGAAGCACTTGCTGAGTTCTTATACGATGCGTGGCTGATCTTACAGCAGTGGGAAGAAACCTCAGCTGTACATAGCACAGCAACATGTCACTGTGTGACTGTACTGGAAGGTGTGCAGTCTGTTCATGCTGTGGAAGACCTGCAGTGTGACCACGAAGAATGTGACACTGGTGTTTTTGCATGCACAACATGCTGCACAGGAACATAAGACTGTCATTATTAAGAGCCCTGACACTGATGTAGCAGTCATTGCTGTGAGTCTGCAGAAAGATTTGCCATGCAGCTTGTACTTTTTCACAGGGACGGGCAACAGAACACGCATAATGGACATTACCAAGGTGTCATCAGCTCTCGGAGCCAGTGTGTGTTCAGCCTTGATTGGGATCCATACATTCACTGGGTGTGACACCACAAGGCAAAAAGAAGACATTTGCTGTGGCATGCGAGAAAGATGTCTACCTGAACTTTCAGAAATCTGGGGACTGAATTTAACTTGGACCACTCTACATTTGCATTACTTTGCAAATATGTATGCCATTTATACCATCAGCCAACCGCAGAAAACATCAATGAGGCTAGGTACAAAGCTTTCTGTGTGGCATCATCAGCCTTGCCAGAATTATCTATCCCCCCAACAAGTGATGCCCTCCACCAGCACTGCAAAAGGGCAAATTATCAGGCTAAAATAATGAGGTCATGTGTAAAGCAAAAGATTGGACTCATTTGAATCGGTGGTGGAGAGGAGGACACTGAACAAACTGTTATCCATCATGGATAACCCCACCCATCCTCTCCACCAGCTGCTGGTTAACCAGCAGAGCTCCTTTTCCAACAGGCTCATCCAGCTCCACTGTGACAAGGACCGTTTCAGGAAATCCTTCCTACCAGCAGCCATCACCATATACAACACCTCCCCTCTGGCTGGAAGAGAACTTCAACCTCAATAGGCTTGAAGTCTCTCCTAAAAAACAATAACAAAAAACAAAAAATACTGTAGATTTGTACATAGCAAATGTTTATTCACTATTTTATATTATTTTATTTTATTTTATATTTATTTTATTCTATTCTATTTGCTTGTTTTTTACTACTTTAATTGTTTTCATATACTGTATGCTGCTGCAACAAAACAATTTCCCAAATTGGGATTAATAAAGTATTATTAAAGTAGACTTGTGCAGGTGTTCCAGCTGTTCAAACACCACAAAGGAAACAGAGGATAAAGAAGATGACAGCTGCCCTGACACTGACAGTGAGCAATAGTGTATGTGTGTGCGCGCGCGTTTTTTTTTTTTTTTTTACCTTTATTCTATTCCATTTCCTTTTATTATGGTTATGTATATAAGTTTATGCCGGTTGATGTGTATGCCCTACTTGTTTTGATTTTGTTATGTGTTGTATAGTTATTAGTGAATAAATCAGTAAATGAATACCTGAATGGTAAATGGCTAAATTGGCTCAATTCAGAAATACATGAATGAGCATTATCGTTGATAATTATTATTTTATTTTCACTTTAAAATGATATTTTGCGAGATTCCTTTCTGTAGGTTAGTTTTGACAGCACCAGGCAGGTTGTCATTTTTCCAGTTTGTTGTCGTAAATCGGCAACGTGATTGGTCCAGCGCGGTCACGTGGTGTCTTGTGACGTCAAAATCGTCATTCAGCCCTGCGGAAAATATCTTCAGAAAACGTCTCGGTTTAAAAAAAGTACAGGATTCTGTGACGCGAAACTTTTTTTATATGTGCAAAATAAGTTGGTCATTTTTATCAGCTAACGGGCATGTAGTTCGGAGAGCACGGAGCGAACCTAAACGAAAACGGGGTTCACCTTACGGCCTAATATGGAAAATAATTAGCATGCTTGGCCAAAGTTGTAGAAATAGCCATGACGGAAGCATGGAGCTGTCACTCAGGTGAAGTGGAGCTGGGTAATGAATGACTTTGCAAGCGAGAGAGAAGCTTCTTGGAAATGTTGTAACATGTTTGGCTTAAGTTTGATTTGGTTAAAGGTTGTTGGAGAACAGGCTTTGGACACCAGGACTAATAAGTAAAAATCCTGACTCGTCCGCTATTAGCCAGCAACAGCTTCCAATACAAGGACAGAAAAATGGCAGTCTAACACTTCTCATGTATTTGCACTTACAGAAGTGTACATGTGCAGGGCAGCCAAAATGCAATCAACAATATTCTGAGGAAGTAAAGAACTGACCAATTTAGCACCTTGAGGGAGTTCTTTCCACAGCGCATGCCTTGTGCTCGTAGACAACAGATGAGAACACATTGAAAATACCACTGTCTCTGAAACAAAGACCTCCGGGGCAAAAGGCTATTTGGAGAAATTATAAGGAACAGCCAAGATGAGCTCATGTTTACCAGAAAATAAGTCAAGCAGTAGGAGAGCCTGAATTGAGAACGGATGGCCGGTGTTTAGAGATAATTCTCAAAGATACGTCCAACACACTGAGAACACAGCAGTGATAAAGAAGAGCAAAATCAACCTCGAACACTTGCAGATGACATCTTGGTAAAACTAGAAAAAAAAAAAAAAAGTTCATTTTCCACTTCTTATGAAGAAATCCTAATTTCCTCCTAAATTGTTCAGTTTATTATAGTGACCAGTTCAACTTTATGTTTAGCTTTATATTCCCTCTTTGTCCAAAAACAAAACAAACAAAAAAAACTTGCACAGACAATCACATTCAGACATCAGTCATGGGCAATTGGAAAATGGCTGACATTAATGGGTTCGAATTTTTTTTATTTTTCCAGGTGGATATATTTTTTAGAGCCATGACAGAGCTGTGAAAGAAATACACTGTACTGTACTGCTGATTATTGACATGTGAATCAGACGTGAACGAAGGCAAGGCAAGGAAGTATATTTGTATAGTCCGTCTCCAACAAAGAAACACAGTGGTCCAATTAAACGGCCAGGTCGAACTTTACCCATAGCTCAACTTAACTGTGCATGTTACCGTACCGAGTGTTTTTCACACAAGGCATTAAAATAAACTGAAATGATAAATTGGGGGGGGGGGGGGGGGGTCGTCGTCTGAAGGCATGCGAGTCCTGAACAGTCTGACTTCAAAGTCCAAAAACTAGAGATTAAAGATAAAGATAAATGCTGTGATATAACAAATACTCCATCCAAGGATTGAGCAATATTGCCAAACACTGATCTGATATAGAAGGATGCAGGGAAAGTGCTTATCTCAGGCTAAAGATGTCACAATAGCAGAAATTCAAATTTAAACACAATACTGTAATATTCAAGATCATTTTTTGGTGCAGTGAAGAAAAACTGTTACAATAAAGGCATAAACATTCTTTTTTCTTTTTTTTTTTTTTAAAGTACTCCAAAACAAAATTGGGTTCGACCAAAAATTAGTCACGAGAGGGAACCAGCAAAGTGAGTGTGAGGCCAATGATATGTGGGCACTGAGATAGGAGTGTGGGAACATGTTGTTGGAGAAAAGAAAGAACGAAAAAGCAATGCATGTGTCAGTGTATTGATACAGCAAAAAAAAAAAAAAAATTTAAATTGTGAATATTCTGAATTAATAAGTATTAAAAAAAAATCTGCATATATTTCTGGAAACAATACTTCAGTCAGTATGATGTGTGAGGCCGAAAGAAGCTGAATTCTTCAAACACTGTCTGATGAGCCCACTGCCTCGTGTTTCTCAACAAATAACATTAAAATAAAAGGCAGTTGTTTTGCCAGTGGTGCACACGGAAACATCCACTCTGACAACTACTCACAACCAAGCTGATCGTGTGTGTGTTTATCATGGTGGTGACGTGATAGCACACCAACTTAACAGGGATTTCCTGAAAGCGTGGGGAGCAAATTGCAAATTGAGGAGAAAAGCTGTGATGGTTTGGGTTAGGTCATGGGCTAGGGAATGCATTGTGTCAATGGATTATCTCCGCGGGGATATAAAAACAAACACGTGTGTGTATCTGTCTGTCTATCTGTGCGCCGAAACTAAAAGCCAAAAATGATGCAAATGCAACACAAAAACGTGCCTGTTGAAATTATACCCCCTGAGGAAAAATGGGTCACTCAACAATTACATAACTCTACATGACATTTTTATGTTTTTCCCTCTTCTCAAGTAAGTTAGGCGTGTTAGGGGGCCATTGAGACATCAGTCGGAGAAACCATTCCTTTTTTCTTTTTGCACCAGACAATCACCACATTGGGACACTGCTGTAGTATGTGACCCCTGGGTTCATCACCTTTAGGTCAAGAGGCCAACGGAACAAAGCATCTCTGGTGGCCCAAGAAAAAAAAAGCCTCACCATCACCTTACTGGAATGCTCCTGTTGCTATGTGGACAAACATACAATTTTTTTTTTCGAGTAACTGTAGCTTCTGCAGGTCACAAATCATCTATATATATATTTTTTTTTTATCAAATTCACCATATTTCCTATTAAATATTCCAGTTATTTGATACATTCATGTTGCTGTATTCACTTTAAATTCAATCATGCTCTGACTTTTGCCCCGAACAATGGAAACAAGCAGAAGATGCAGTGATCTAATTCGAGCCAAAGAATTACACCAGTCAAAAAGCAAACAAGTTACTTTTACAGTATTCAAACTTAAACTGGTAATTGAAGAATGTATTCCAAAGACATGGAAACAGACATCCAAACAGTTAGGTTTTACTAATTTCCATCAGTGGTAAGGATGTTATGTAAGCTAGAGATCATTATCTTTGACAAAAGGCTCATTGTTGGCAAGAAAAATGAAAGAAGAAAGAAAACAAAAGAATTGTTCAACTGTTGCCACGTGGCTAAACTGGCAGTGAAAACTATTGTAAAAGGAGAGTAGCTAATCTATCCTCTTCCCCTCCAGTGCTGTTTGCCCCAAGATTGATTAGTAGGATGGTGCACAGGCGGCCGCAGCCTGGCCTGCATTCAGCTCATGACAACGGACACCACACCTGGCAACCATCCCTCGCTTAAGCCATCAGACGTTTTGTTGGTCTTCCAGTGCATGAGGTCTGCCACTTTTAAGGCTGAAGGATTCCCCGGTGCATATCGTGTCCCTCATTATGGAAAATATGGTACAGTTTACTTTCCCCCTATACGTGACCGGGTTTAACAGAGTTACAGGTAATTATTCACTGTATTATGTTTGAAATTTAAATCCATAGTAACCAGACTGATTGCCTCAAGAGTCAACTGTGCTATAGTCAAGCTTGCCCAACAAAGTAAATAACCCCACAAACTGCAGAAAAATGGGATCCCGTTTCCACTATGCACTCCGGTACGGGTCGGTTCAGAACGGTTCGCTTATTTCAGTGTTTCCACTACCATGAAAGCGTACCGGTCCCATGGAACCCGTTACCATTTTTGTAACCCTTCTGCTCGGGGTACCGAGCACACAGGACCGGTTCCAGGCTCTGCTCTCCGTTGTTGGTGAGGAGGCTGTGCAGCGGGAGCTCGAAAAAGTTTTCCAGCTGATTGCCGCAAATATGGCAGACAGTGGTTTCAACCGGACCGCGAGCCAGTGTCGCATTAAGCTGAAGAAGCTTGGAGGTTGTTCGAAATTGTGGATGTTATTTGCTGTTATTTGCTATTTACGCTTCGGCACGCACTCCGCCCACCCCTGAGGGTCCCCTTTGTACAGTGGGACCGCAAGCTGACCCCAAAGTGACCCGACCCGTACCGTACCGTACCTAAAAGGTACAAAAGTTCACTGCTTTAGTTCAAACTAACTCATTGACCAGATAACAAAGTGAATCACAATCTACTGCTATTGAAAGGGCTTTAGAGAACTTGCTCCAATTAAGGATGAAGGGGGCCCACAGTACACTGTAGAGTGATAAGTAATATGATAAGCAATACACTAAAAAACTGGCTTTAGACCAAATAACAAACCTATTTTCAAATGTATCTATTCAGTGATCTGCCTCATGTTATCTCAATCATCAAAGGTCAATCAAATTTTGATAGCACAATAATGCAACTTATGGAAAAGAAAGAGTTACTTTTTTCCCTAAAGTCTTTTGTTATTCGGGAAAAAAACCCAAGGTGCTTAAAAAAAAGCATACAGATGTTAGAGTTTACTGTTAATGAAGATTGTCTGAGGTGAGTTTTCACCTTTTACCTTTCCTATAATTGAGCTCTCTCTGCCGACAGCGTGGCCCCCCGAGTATAATCAAAGAGTGGTCACCGTGATTACAGAACGTTTTTCCAATATTTTTGGGGACAAAAATTGCCTGTGGACATATTCGGGGAAAAAAAACTCCACTTTGTTTTGTCAGCTCACATTAATAAAAGGTAGACGACTATTGCAATTAGCACAGCAGGGTGAGCAACGTGTATCTAGGGGCAAAGGGGAAAAAAAAAAACAATCAATGAAATGTGTGGGCTTCCCCAGGAAGTAATTTAAGATGGGGACACTTTGAATAAACTTCAGTGAACACTTCTAATGTTAAATGATCTTTAAATAAGCTATTTAGAAGGGGAAAATAGCATGATTCCACACAGGATCCACCTGCAAGCTTGTAAAAACAACACTGAGGGCCAGAGGAACAGGATGCCTCTGGACTGAGATGTGACTCACAGAGAAGTTAGAGCAATGACAAAATCCAGGAAAGCAAACGATCCTCACTTTTCCGAAAGACACTGACGCATATCAATGCCTCAACTTTAGGATTTACAGGAAGGTCAACAGGTAGCATGCATCGTCAAACATTATGAATTTGAGCAGTTAAAAGACATTTGACAAGAGCAAGAAATAACATTTAGACAGGTGCTTCGTGGAAAATGATAAAAACAGACCGAACCTTTTCTGCTGCCTCTATGTTGGCCGCTGAAGTGGAAATGTAGACTAGTTTCTACTGTGACTCAATTATATTTGAGAGATGGCACAAAAGGTATTCAACTTAAGCAAATTACCCTTAAAGAGTATCTTATAGATAATCATAAAGAAAAAGTGAAAATTCTGGATATCCAGGATTGCGTGGGAATTCAGCTTCACTTGCATGTTGCATCATCACATTGTTTTATGTTGAAAGCACAGTTTATACACGTAACTGAGCAACATATATATATATAAAGGCTGATCATAATATCATGGAAAATATTATCAACTGAAGGGGATCAAATGTACAATCGAATCATCTTAGAAATGATGAGAGAATTAAAAGCGTCCCACAAACTCAACATGAAGTCAGTCATATCTTTCTACGATGCTCCTATAAAAAGGACAAACGGTTTATCACTCCCACACGTGTCTGACAAATCAAGCAAATACAGGAAACCAAAAGCACATGCCGACATTCAAAGACAACTGCAAAAAGAAAAGAAAAGAAAAGAAAAGAAAAGAAAAGAAAAGAAAAGAAAAAATATATGAAAGGAGCAAAGAGGAAATTTCAAAGCAGTGACCAAATCGAAAAAAAAGGGGCCAGCAACATTCAGGGAACACGAAGCCTCGGAAAAAGAAGCTCCGGACATCCAAATATTTAGTGCCAACAAGGTGACAAATCGCAATGACGAAAGACTGATTATCATGCAATTCTCTGGAATGAAGAAAGTCATCTCTTAATGTATTCTCATACGTGTGCCGAAGGTTGCATGATTTAAAAAAAAAAGGATGGTGATGATGTGCAGAACGTGGTGCTTAACTGTTTCCTTATTTGTTTGCCTTACCAAGTGGGAAAAAATGAGAGATGTCTGCCAAGCATATTGCTTTTAAGAAACTGCAAAAGCCTGAGCTTATTCAAAAGGCAAAGTCGAACTGGTTGATTACCTGATGCTACAAAAGATGAGCGTTAAAGTGACAAACTGACAGACTGTTTGAAAAATAAACATCTTTTCTCTGCTGAGTTTGAGTTTTTATGTGGTGTACATCACAAACGTGCAACCTGAGGGTCATGTTCTTTTAAATCAATGCAATTCAATTAAGTGCAGCCAAATCCCAACAAATATACCTCAAGGCACTTTAAAGAGAAAGTAAACAAGGTCAAAATACCTCATAACTACAATAACTAAATAACAAAGCGGGCACGGGGGATTGAATTTGATCCACCGCTGATGACCCAGTGAGCCAGCATGGGAGATGGTCACAGAGGCAAAATGGTGAGCGATGTGCGTACGGCGGGGCTACCCAAATCCGGTCCTCGAGGGCCGACGTCCTGCAGGTTTTGGATGTTTCCCTGCTCCATCACACCTGATTCAGATCGATGCTTCATCAGCTTTTGAAGAGCTCCATTTCATCTGAATCAGCTGTGTTGAAGCAGGGAAACATCTGAAACCTGCAGGACGTCGGCCCTCGAGGACCGGATTTGGGTAGCCCTGGTGTACGGCGTGCCTGCATTGGGGAACACGCCACCCCAACCACTAACAGTTGTCACTCAGCGGATTAAGAGCCGCTGGTGTAAGCGCACACACACCCATGCAGAGCTGACCTGCCTCTGCTTTGCATGTGTCAGATATCAAAGACAAACAGTCTGTTTTTCTTTTTTCTTTACTGTAAAGGCCCAACCGGTGCAAAGGGCTACAGACACATAATTACTGTTGTAATAAAGACACATTTCACAGTTCCGTGCCTGAAACACAGCTTCAGTATTTTAAGCCTTAATTCATCTCATCTTTCTCCTCAGTGTCATTGGAATCAAACAGTAAAGACAGTCTTTTCATGTTGACCAATAGCACTTCGCAAACATCAGGTAAAATTAAATATTTCATGTACTTTTGATAAAATATCACCAGACCATTGTTCCGGTTGCCATTTCACTACTGTAATTAGGATTTGTAAGTCAAAATGCCTGTTTGGTCCATTAATATGAGTCTTAAATTGTGAAGAGAAGAGTAATCATGTGATTCCCTCTTATGAAGGTAGGAGGTGCAGCAACACAGAATAAAATAAGTTTATTATGGTATCCCTCCAAATCCTCACAATTATCCCTTTGGTGATTTCTCCTCCTAGATGGCAACTCCTTTAAGTTGGAAGGGCTGGCAGCTCATTAGGGACCATGTGATGAGACTAAAAGGAGACTTAAGAGAACCTTCTTGATGTTCGCAAAGTCCTCATCTTGACCCGTGTCCAGTGCCTACCGTGTTGTAAATTTTAAGAGGGAAGGGAAGAACTTAGAAGTGGGAATTTGGCGAAAATTGTTTTGAGCCACGTTTGGTTGCGTTACAAGGAAAACATTAGTTGGCCAAAGGGCTGCTTTATATGCTCTGCAAATACAGGTGTTAAAAAACTCCAACTCCCAACTTCAAAAGTTATTTTAAAACAAGTGTTTTCACTCCCAGAAGTTTTTTCTCCCCCTGAAAAAATATATAAACTGCATTTCTAAAACCACTGAGTTAATTAGCCAATCTAGCCCACCACAAACCACAGCATGGAGCTCATTAACGCCGGCTGTCAACTTCTATGCATTTGCCAATTAATTAGGGTGGCCGATATATATTGTTGATATCATCTTTCTGTTGTATGGCATCTATTGAAGAACAACAATTTTATTTTGAATAACAAACAAGACACAGGACTGCTGTATGTTTAATTAACAGTTTGTATTTGTAGTTATTCTGCATTCTGTCTGCAGAGGACAGGACAGTCATAAGGTCAAAACTGCACTAATTAAGGTTTTCAAAGAAAAGAAAAAAAAGAGGGAAAAGTTGACTTTTTTCTAGTTCTGTAAGATGGACTAATTGCTTAACTCAACCATTCATTCTGTGCTTTCCAACACTTGGTTTTAAAGTACTTCCTACCATGTGAAGTGTTTTCTGTGCTA
The DNA here is from genome assembly GCF_027942865.1 of Odontesthes bonariensis. Taxonomy (NCBI): domain Eukaryota; kingdom Metazoa; phylum Chordata; class Actinopteri; order Atheriniformes; family Atherinopsidae; genus Odontesthes; species Odontesthes bonariensis. The sequence goes on along the minus strand of NC_134515.1, from coordinate 11,202,698 downwards.
TGACAAAAAAGTTTATTTCTCTGTTGACCATCGAACCACACGAATATCACTTCCTTTTGATGTTTTGTGGTCCTCAGTGAGTAACCAACACACTACCTAAGCTGCATAAAAAGGACGTGTGCGGTGGCGTAACGTCAGGGTTTACACATGTATATTAAGAGTTAGCCAGCCTTGATTTGAACATTTTCCTGCATCTAAATTCAAACTGTATCTTGGTGTGAATGGTTTTCTTTTCTTCTTGTATTAACACACCTACTTGTGATTCTGAAGACCTGCTTAAACATCTGCCAAAAAGGGTAGCTTTTACAGGACACATAACCTACAATTAAGAGTACTTAGTGACTTCACACATTTTTTTTTGCAAGTGAAGACCAAATTTACAGGAAAAACGGTTAGCCTCAAGGATAAAGTAAAATCTGTCATTAACATGATCATTTAGGTGTGACAACAGACAGGGAAATTACCTACAGCTGTTCCACAGCACAATAAAGGTATCAGATGTTTAAACCGTGTTTCTGTTCGTTTAGTAATTCAACATGAAGTAGAAGTTGAAGCATTTAAAGAGTTTGCCTTCTCAAAGACTAACAAGTCTGAAAAAATGGAGGTATAACGAGTTCAGACAGTAGCCCTTGTTTTATTTCCTCACCCTTAAGATGTTCTTCCAGGCAGAGGTAAAACATAATTACTGCCCAGAAACCTTCCCACTTGACAAAAAACAGAGAGAAATGTCGCCAAACCCTCTCCAGCACGAGTGAAAGTAAGATGAGGGGTGACGCATAGGAGGAAAGGGGGGAAAGGGTTGAAAAAAAGTCCTCCACCCACAGGGTTGGAGAGGGTCAGCAGCGTGACTGGTGAACACCAGTAAAGAGGGGGAGGACCCACATGCATAATATTTAAGATGCTCAGGCAGAGGAGGGCTTCACTGGAGAAATAAGACAGACTGGGAGTGAGCCGCTGGTCAAAAGGAGAGTTTCAACTTAACTGGTCAACACTTTTGTTAGCTCCACTAATCTGGTGTCTTTAATATTTTCAGATAAACAGGAGCCGATTTCCTTTCACACCAAGACCATCAAAGAGATACCAAAAAACCGTGGAAAGAACTTCTACGTCTAGAAATGGCTCAAATAAATTGGGGCATCGTGACTTTAGGGGTCGCACTGCTCCTGTTGGCAGAGGCTCGGGCTCAGAATCCCAGAAAGAGACTGGCACCTCCAAAGACCCCTAAGGGTCAGTGCTGCGACGAGGTGCGCTCGCTCAAAGTTCAGGTGGCAAATCTGACCAGTCTCCTTGAGGAGCTGGGTCGCAAGCAGGAGACAGACTTGATGAACATTGTGAGGCAAATAATGGAGCTGGACCAGCAAAACAGGCAGCAAGAAGCCCGGGTCACAGAGGCCGAGAGCAAGTACTCAGAGATCAACAACCGAGTGGAGATCATGCAGCTGCAAACTCTGCAGTCTGCAACTCAGACTTCATCAGGTGAGTTCTCAGTTCACAGCTGTTAGGAGAGCAGGAACGACATTTGCAATTGGTTTCTGTCGAAACATTTAAAAAAAAAAAATGTACTTAAAGTTTTCTGTATTTCAATCATGTGCATGAAATAGTCATGAAAAGAAGTTGATCTGTGATTAGATGTTTCTTACTGTCTCCAGCCTGTTAAAACTCCATCTACTGTGAAAATATCAACGCAGAGGTAACCAAAATCAAAAACCGACATTTTAAAAGATGTTTTCACTCAATTTTGAATCTTTAAAATTCGGGTTCAGTTTTATTCATTAGGAAGTTTATTTTCTTTAGTAAGAGTGCTCATTTCTAAACATTTAAAAGACAGACTCCATGAGCTAAACACAGGCTATCATCTCACTAGAATGTGAACAGTTCTCCAATAGCCAATATTCTACACGAACAGAATCATATATTTATTTTAGCTGCAAAGTACTATAATCAGCCTTGTCTGTTGCTTTCTGGGCCCCCCGTCAGCTCCTGTGAGTTAGTCGTCGGGTTGATTACAGTGCACTGACAGTAAAAAGCATTCATTTGTAGTCACAGAGTCCCATCTGCAGGGCTGTCAATAAATAGCTCCATCAAAGGCATATCGTTAGCCACCATTTAACTAAACTTCAGCACACCACTAATCAGCACTGGCTGCCGCACAGTAGTTAATCGAGCATTACGTCGGTTATCACTTCGATACCTAAACTGTGTGGTCTAACAGAGCCACATTTACGATAGAAGCAAAGAGAACAGAGACCTTTTTCAAACTCAAATCGGAACAGGAGAGCAGGAAGGGGTGCAAAGATTAGAGCAAGTAGAAGGGTTCCATATCTCGCTAAGTACTGGGCACATTGCCCCATGGTGACCTCACAGTCCTAATGGCATCACCATACTCAGACAAGAGTCAACAGGTGACCGACGCAGAACTCTGAGCACGCTGTGCAAACTGTTTTTTTTTTTTGCTTTTGAAAGGAGCCAAAAGGTCATTTTTTCATCTGTCAAGTCATTCAGATACACATAAGCTGTATTTCACAGCAGTCACATTTCCAAAGACTGCTCACAAAACTACATATGGTGTTAAAATAACTTTATATATTCTTTTTTTTTCCCAGATGCCATCTATGACTGTGCATCACTCTACACCAAAAACTACAAAATCTCGGGCGAGTACAAACTGCCTAAAGATGAGTTTCTGGGTGCCCCCGAGCTCAGTGTAAGTTAGACTTGAATTTTGTGTGTGGATCTTACAGATCCTATTTGTAAACTTTTTGGTTCAACATGTTTACCTCTTCCCTCGGTTTTCTATTGCAATATGGTAAATAGATGTTCTTTTGTTTCAGGTCTTCTGTGACATGGAGACAAAGGGAGGTGGTTGGACTCTGATTCAGCGACGCAAGGTTGGTCTTACATCCTTCAACCGTGACTGGAAGCAGTACAAAAATGGATTTGGGTCCATCCGTGGAGATTTCTGGCTGGGCAATGACCACATCTTCCGCCTAACAAGGCAGCCCACTACGCTCAGGATTGAGATGGAGGTACGTGTTGGAAAACCGTCATGTGGCCTTGGGCTGAGACCGTGGAGAGCGTTAAGCATGCATGAACCATTTCATAGTCAGATGTAAGAGGGCATAAACACAGATGAACCGATTTATAACTTTAGTATAGTATTTAGAGTAAGAAAATTGCCTTTCTTGCAGACCATCAGAGCCAATATTCCCAGTTTCTTTCACTGTCATTCTCTAAATGATGACATGTGTTTTCCAATGCAGGACTGGGAAGGAGAGACACGCTATGCAGAGTACGGCTTTTTCACTGTGGGTAATGAGCTAAACAGCTTCAAGCTCTTCCTGGCCAACTATAGTGGAAATGCTGGAGACTCCTTACGCTACCACAACAACACCAACTTCAGCACCAACAACAAGGACAATGACAAATGTGTGGATGATTGTGCCTCCCTGCGTAAAGGTAATTCTGAAGGCGAATCTTATCAAAACAAACTGGGGAAACAATACAACTTGATGGGTCCTTTTCTTCTCCAACCATGAGTCTAATTCCTTTTCCTTATCTCCTCACAGGTGGTTACTGGTACAACTGCTGCACTGACTCCAACCTGAATGGCGTTTTTTACCGCTATGGTGCGCACAAAAAGAACACAGATGGGATCACTTGGTACGGCTGGCATGGCCCCAACTACTCTCTCAAGCGAGTGGAGATGAAGGTCCGGCCAGTGGGTTTTCGACCATAAGTGCTTCAGCTGCGTCTCCTGGAGCAAGATCATACGCATAAATATCAAGAGATCTCTCTAATACCTGTTCAATCAAATGGTGGCTTTCCCTCGACTGCGAAAGGAATGAAATAGCTGTTTTGGATGGTCTGATTAAACTTCAGTCAGATGAATGTGTAATGATTTTACAGTGTTTGATTGTAAATTGTAGTTGATTTAGTGTATTTATCAGTAAAATGTTTTATTTTTCAAAGCCTTTAATAGATGCTGTTGTCCTTACGGGCTACTGGATTCGGATTCTTTTTTTCATTTGTCACTTAAGCACTAGTGTGTATTTTAGTTAACACAGACTAAAATCAGTCCAGACTGTTCTGGTTCAGCTATAAAACATTATGAGTGGTCAGAGCTAATTACCAAAGGTTTGTCAGTCGCTGGGGCATGGCCTACCACTAAAGGCATTTCTAATAAATCACGCTGCATTTTTTTTTCTGTTGTAAAACCTTCCACCATTCCTGGTGGAAATGTGTCATTTGTAAAATGTGTACAGCTCTTTAATTATGTTGTTTTATGTGACAGAAAATTAAATATTTTTAAAAGAAACTAAGCATACAGCCTGTCTCTAGCGTGGCTAAATAGTTGCAATGCCACAAATACAAGGACTCGAAAAGCAAATTAAGTTCTTCTGTTCATTCAAGTCCAGTTGCATATTTGCCTTGAGCAACTAACCTCTAACACTTGAGTCATCTCCTGACATCCTGGCCAAAAAGTCCCGAGGCACCAAAGCCAAATAAATGAGTGAAGACCACACACACACTTCACTCTGCCATCTAGTTAAATGCCCTGGGTTTACTACCTTGAAACAGTAAAAACCATTTTATAATGCTTAGAGACAACAAAGAATTCCTTTAAGTATGCAAATACCTATAGACAGCGAGCATTGGACCGAAGAGACTCAGTGGTCAGATTCACGGCTTTTCACAAGGTGACACATTCGGTGAGGGAAACATCACTGCAGCTGCACATTTATCATGTCCCTCCAGCAGAAATGACCACAGCAGACTACAGGGAACATAACCAGGTCCTTGGATGGTAGCAAAGCCATTCTATTAAATGTCCAGGGTGTTCAAATGTGTGCCCCCTACAGCAATAGCTGGCTTTAAGCAGTGGTGGACAGCAACTGTAAAGAGGCCAGTTATCACCGGTGTAAACGTTGTCTCAATAGAAGGAGTTTTGATGGTTAGTATGTTTTCTTTAGAAAACTTAACTGCTGTGCATAAAAAGCTTTTTTGTTTCAGGGAACTTAAATTTGAGAATTACGCTGCCAAAAGTGCCGATCGTTATTCAACAGTGATACTGTGTAAAGGTGACTGCGGGTTGACATCTGGTCTCCTTGAGCGAAATGAAATCCACAGAATCGTAAGAAATATCCAGTGAAAATGGAAGGAACTAAAAACAGAAGTATATCAAATGTTCATCACATTTTTTTGAACTGAAATGAAGATTTCATGTGAAAGAAGAAGTCTGCACATCTTGACTCTTTTATGATCAACTGGAATGCAATGATACTGCAAGAGATACCACCTTTGGAATAGTCCTGGGTTTTACTCCAAGGTAACTTTTAAGGCCTCAGTTTTTCTCGTCGTTAAACAGAACTGCATTAAATGGTTTTACTGGTTTTCATTAGAAGGTCAGCCAATCAGGGATAATGGATGAAATATCCAACGGTTAACATAGTTTGTGAATTGCTGAGATAATCGACTTCACACTTCACCTCTCCCACTCAATGGCTTTAAGTCTATTTGAGCAGTTAAGTGGTATAATAATGCTTAAAAGCTACACCGTTGCCGTTTCAGTGAAGATAAGAGTTTTCCTAACAGCTTGCAGACCACATCTGAATATATTCAACTGTATTCAAAATTCCATTTCCAAGCAAATCCTTGCACCCAGTTACACTGACTACAGCAACACGTATATTATCAACACATGGCCCACATGCGGCAATGCATGGCTCCAGCTGCTACTGATGCGATGGAATCATCAAAGTCATGCTAAGTTTTACTGACCTTTACAATACCCATCACACAGATTTGACCCAATCACTGCGTCACATCAATGAAGAATATTTCCAAAAATGAGATTCTTAAATCTGAACCAAATCACTTTCCTACAGATTCACTAAGAGACACAAAATTATGGAGCAATAACGCCAATACCAGGGGCAAAAAGATCAATTAACACCATTATTACGTTGTTAGAAATGATGAAGAAAATCTTTCTTAATCCATAGCTCTAAGGTCTGAAAAATAGTCAAACCACTAATTCTTAAGATTTTGATCAAATTCCTTACATGTTATTCATGTAAATTAGATTAAATTTGCACTAATTTGAATCGTGTGTGCTACTCAAAAAGATTTAATACACTGACTTTTAACTAAAGATACGTATCAAGAATACCAAGAACATCTCCGGAAATAGTGACAAAGTCATCAAACACAACGCCTCACATCAGCCACTTACTGAAAATAGCGATGACAATGCTTCCTTGTCATCAAAACAGGGGCAGCACATACGAACACATTATTTAACACAACCACAACTAAGTAAAGCAAGGCTTTCGCAGTGCTTTTGCACAGCAGAGTCTAAATCTTTTATGGGAAATCCTAGAGAGGTGAGAACCAGATGGGGATAACACCAGAGTGCTGGCTCCCATCATTCATCATCATCAAGGCTCCCAAGAAATTGAAAACAGGCCCCAGAGAAATACAAGCCCAGACACTCATAGATGAAAAGGGGGCAAGCGTCCAATTAGATGCCTGGAAAACAGATTTCTCCATTCCATGCCAAAGGTACAGAAATGAAAAAGAACGAGAAAATGGGATGGAAAAGATGACAGGAGATATCAAAGGGTTGTTGGGCAAGATGATATGCATGATATTATTTCTATGACTATCTATTAGATGAAAAATTGAATATGAGCGGGGTAGTGTGTTTGTTTTGACAATGAATTCAAATGCACTGGCTGTTTATAGCCAACAGACTTTCTACAACACAACCAAAGCAGTTAGGTAGACCATTAAATACAATGTTTTTTATTTGCCCCCCCCCCCAGTCCATGTAAATAAAAATGAGTGCTTGCTGTTTTCAGTTAGATTATGTGGCTTACACAGATTTCCACCTCTTACATTTACAAAGGACATGGTTGGTTCTAATTAAAGCAATTGATTTGTTCCTTAAATATTTTGCGCTCCTACCTGATAAGAGACTCCAAGATGAGAGGAGAGGCACCTTTCTGAAACTCCAGCTCTTTGTAGTGCAGCGCCTTGGCGTAGGCACGACATTTGGCAGCTCTCTCACCAAGTAGCACAATGCCATTATCGTCTCTGAGGGGTAGAGGGCCCTGGAAAAGGAAACAGTCCGTATAAAATAACCAAGGTTTTCATTTTCAAATTACAATTGAGTGAACGGTTGTCTGTGATCTATACCGTCCTCAAATGGTAATTAGTAGCTAAAGCTGTTATTTTAACTGGCACGGAATGGCACGTTTTATATGTGCTTCGACTGAAGGCTCACAACAAGGGGTCCCTGCTAAAATGTTAAATAATGACCAAACCATGAGAGTCTCAGCCCCAAAAGTAACAGTATCATTGCTGATTAGCTCAACATGTGTGGTCAAACAGGGAAGTGGGGAAAAAATTCCCCATCTGGAAACGCTTGCTCCGTTAATCTTTGAGTAGCTTAGCGACACCTCAGTGACAAAGAATCACTGTGGCTTTAAGTGTTACCTTCTATGTTTCTGTTTTTTCACCCAATCTTATTGTGATCATCTGTTAACTGTTCAAATGTATCATGAATTCCAGTACAGGCTAAATTGTACTTTTTAAAACTATGTTTCAACTACACTTAAGACCACTTAATGTGTGCCACAGTTGCTCATAGAAAAGCGTGATGCGTTTGTCGAAATTCAAGTTAACTGCAGCATTTAGTTTGGAGCGTAACTAAAACGAGGGCAAATTGAGCATTCAGCCACCGACCCACCTTCTTTATATCTGGTTTACCATTTAACTCTTCTGACAGAGGCACCCATCAAAATACTTTTTCTAGTCAACTTCATTTAATTTGTGAATACACATCAGTTTTTGAATGTTTAGGCCTGCAGAGTATTACAAAAAAAAAGTTTGGGAAAACTTTTAACATTTCTTAGTGTTGCCATTCCTTCTCACAACATGACATTCTGGCACTGAGAAGCAAAGAAGAGTTTCAGGTGCCATTTTGTTTGTCTGCAGCTATACCTCTTTAACATGTGTAGAATGTGATTTTGCACTGTTTTGCTGACATTTTCTTTTTTAAAGCTGTGGTCTTGAATGCAGCAACATGTTGCATTAAAAACACTCGATGGGCTTTTCTGGGTTAATGCTGCCCTCACAGATGTGTAGATGAGCTTTCCAAAGAGCACTCATACATCCTCATACCATCACAGAACCTGGCTTTTGGACTTGTTGCTGACAACAGTATTGATGGTCTTTTTCATCTTTAGTCCAGAGCAGACATCATCAGTTTCTTCCAAAACAAATCACGATGCACGTTTTCTGTGCGATGGTCCATCCCAGAGGCCTCCAAGACCCGAGAAGTCAACACCACCTCTTGGCAAGGTTTACTTAATCTTCTTAAGCTTCTTCTTCCTTTTTTTTGGTGTAAGTTTTTAGTGACATTTGTGAATGGGAATTTGTACTGGAGTGCCAGACAAGGGGTTTCCACAGTAATCCCTTGCACATGTTGTTACATCAGCTGTTGATGAATGCAGTGCATTGTGAGGGAACAAAGATCACAGGTATCCAACTTAGGCTTCTGCCGTTGTTATTTATACATTGAAAGTCCAAATCATTTCATCCCCTATTGAGGCCAAAAATCTATCCAATTCTTCTGAAAGAAAAAAATCTTTTTTTCAATGATTTTGTTATTCATCTGTTTGTCAATGTTTCATTTACTTAGAAATCAATTCAGAAGGACAACTTCAAATTAGGTTTTTTGAAGACTTGAATGAAACTTAAAAAAAAAGCACCTGACACGCAGTTTTGTTCAATCGTTGAGCCTAAATTACACTACAGAGATTCTGTGATGTAATTTAGGTCATTGCTTACCTTGTCACTGTGCTCCATGAACTCTGCCAAGTTAAGAAGTGTCTGTGTGACCTCAGCAATGTCTTGGGAGGTGAGAGCCAACTCAATGCTGCGGATGAGCTCATCCTGCTGGTCCTCACTCAGCTCAGACCAACAAGACAGAAAGGCTGCATTGAACAGGTCTCTGTGGGCCAATTAAGGCATTTATAGATTAAAACAAAGATGCACAATGTGAGAGAGAAGTATCTAAGTTGAGATATTTTTCAGAAGCAGGCACCAATACAAAGAGCTGTGTATTTTTTTAAGACAAAAACATAACTTTAGATTTCCTTATGTCTCTGCCTTACAATGAATGATGTGAATGGTTTTTAGCTATTTTGCTTTATCGCAGATGTGAAACATAAAAGAACACAGACAGAAAAAAAAAAAGTGGACATGTGGGAGGGCTAGAAAATAAGACAAGACCGCAGTGGTGTACCTGGCAAGAGGGATGTAAGTTTGTGCCAATGACCAGCACGATCGCAGGGCTGGGGAGGAAGACTCTTTGAGCAGGACAACACTCAAGCGCCTCAGCCATTCCAGCCAGTCATCTTTGGAAACCTTCCTAGCAGCACCCCAAGCCTGTACAGTGGGATAAATCATCAGTTTCAGAGGCCGTTGAACTGTGTGGGAGCATCAGTTTCTCTAGACTTGAGTGTCAAAGTTAATGTGTGTGGGATACTGTTGCATCAATGCATTCGTAACATTTTAGCTCCAGGTAACAACAGCATTGTACCAAAATACTGCCTTTTCTACTGTCAGACTACAGAGCACACATCAGATTATTCTCATATTCAAACTGTTCCATGACCCTGTGCACTCCAAAAGTAAGCATCTGCATTAATTGTGTTCATTTGCTGAGGTTTTTGTTTTCATCGATCTGTTGATTCAGATGCCATCACCAGGATTAAACTAAGGGTTTGCACTCAGCACAGTTTACTGTAAGCAATTTCAACACCTCCAACAATGCCAGTAAGCAAACACTGGAATTGTATATGCCATCTGTCCCCAAGAGGGTATAAATAAGAATGCGATTTTCAAAGAAAAATGTCCAATTATCCCCTCTGACCTTTTGAAGTGCAGTAGTGCTGACATGAAGCTTCTTCATTGGGCCCGCCTCCACAGGCCCGCTGACCAGGGTGTCACCTTGGTTACGAAGCTGGCGATTTTGGAAGATTAGAGGGTCCTCTTCCTCCTCTGCCAGAGTATAACCCTATTATGGCCACAAATGTGCACACACACGCAGTGATGCAAACGCAGGCCACACACAAACAGCCCACACACATGCAAAGAGTTGAGCCAACCATCAAAACAGGTTTCACCAATGGAGAAGTGCATTTCCCTCCAGAGGAAGTGTTGATAAACAGAACATTCGAATGACTGCCTCATGGAGCATTGAACGTGAAACGTTTATTCTATGATCATGTGATGTAATGCTTAGCCATGCGCAGTCGTTTTGTGTCATGAAGAGTTATGTTTTGGCTTTATAAAAGGAGAAACAAAGAACAATCTTTCGGGAATTCATGGGACATTATGGAAATTTGTGTGCCATCGACTGATATGACATGTTAATTTGAACATATTTGAGGTACTTACTTTGACAATGCGACATATGAGTATGTCATAACGCTGGTGATTGATCCGGTGTTTCAGCATTACTTTGTTCACCATAGGAATGAAGATTTGGTACTGAAGATAAAATGAAAGGAATGGAAAGTAAATAAAAACTGCACATGTGCTTTATGTGGTTTAGTGTGGATATGTCTTTTCCTTCACCATAAAGTAAATAACTGGGTATCCAGAACTAGCATATAATCTCTATGAGTCTTAGATCAAAAGCGTCTGCTACGTGTTTGTTGCCAGGCATAGCTAGAAGCAGGGCTGGCGGTTCTGAGGTTAGACCTCAAAACAATACAAGGGTGTTGGGATAAGAGGTGCAAGGCTTGTGAGGAAAGGCAGGGGTAAATATGACCTCATCCCGTCTCATAAACACCACCCCCTGCTGGCAAACACTCAGTGACATAAGCAGTCTGGCAGGAAATAACAGAGACCGGGGGATGAGGGTTACAAAAATGCAGTTCATGTGAAGCCAACAGTAGGAAAGCAACTCTACGAAGGGGAGCTCATGAGACAGATATGACTACCTTCTTTCCCAACTGGAATACCAGCGAGGACAGGGTGTCCATAGAGGTAGAACGCAGCTCAGGAGTGTTGTCAAGTGTCCTAACAATAGGGTGTATAATGCGTGAAGCATAGTCTGTGAAGTCCAAAGACTCTGTCAGCCGGTCAAGTGTCTCCAAGGCAACCCTGAGTTATAGACGAAAACAGAAAACGCTCAGCTTTACTTGAAAATATTAAGAGCACAGAGACAGACATACTGCAGCCGAAAACTTTAAAACAGCCAAAGAGACATATGAAAGGGTTGAAGTACTTTGCAGTTATAGTCTTTAACAGTGTAAAAATCACAGGGCTGATCCAATTCAATTCTTTAGCCAAAAACCAACTGAACTCCAACCTAACCTAAGTGACTACATTCCACTGTGGAATCATTTGAGAACGGTTTTAAACTTTGCACTAAATCTTTCATCAAAATGAGCCACGTGTGGTACTGACTTGCGGGCCTGCGGGGGAACATCCGTGGCATCAAACAGTTTGACAATGGGGGGCAACAACAAGTGCAGGTAGTCGTCCAGGTTGGCACCAAACAGCTGGATGGCATTGAGCAGCTGGAAAGGAGAGCACAGAGTTGCTTAAAATGACACATTTAAATGGGAGTTTTAATAAGCTTTTATGGTTTCATAACAAAACACTCAGCTAAGAGCTTTAGAATTCAAGTGTTCAAATCGTTAACTAGAAATTTTACTGGTTGCTGTAAAACTGAAAAAACAAAACAAAAATGATAATGCATCTTAACATATGATATTATTCATTTTGTTTGCTGCAAAAAAAAGACTCAGAATTTAACAGCTGTGACTGCCATGTTACCTGATCACGTTTGGACAGTTACAAAAATAAAACTAGTTTCAAGCTCGATCTGTTTTAAGAACATGTATCATTTATGTGCCCATTTTATTTAGCAAAGAAGTCCAATCAGACGTATAGTTTTATATAAAAAGGTGAGGGTCAAGTGACAATGTGCAGTATCCACCTGTCCAAAAGCTTAAAATTTCAGAAAATTACTCATTTTATCATCAAATTTCCTTATGTTGTGAGCTACCCATACAAAGCACCAGTGGAGAAGTTAAAAAGCAAACCTTTCTTAGTGCTGCATTTTCTAAACTTGCAATGAGTATTTAAATAGGAAATCATGCAGAACATTTCTAATGGAGCACTCTCTGAAAGCTGAAGAACCAAAATTGTCTTATTTTGTTATCCTCTGTAAATAAATGTCTTCTCCTGTTTAAGAGATACTTTCCTAATACTAAAAAAAAAAAAAAAAAAAAAAAAAAAAGCACACAATGGAGGTCACACTACAGACACCTTTTTGAAAAATAAAAACCAGTTCTGTGGAACATGTGTGCACGTGGTGGGTGGATATATGGTGGTCTTAAAAAGTCAAGGGTCCTGGCCCCCAAAACATACTGTGATCACTTCTGCTCCCTAGACCTCCAACTCATGTCTAAAGCACACGGCGAGACAGCAGGAAGCTGAGGTGAAGGTGTACAAGTATTTATGCGTGTCAGTGGAGTGGGGGATGCTAGACTGAACAACTTCTTGAAATGACGAAAGTTTTCTTTTCTTTTTTTTTTTTTTTTTCGACCAGAAAGTAACCCAATTCCCACTCCCCATATTTCATGACCCCAACTCTGTGCTACAGATTAGGCTCCAGGCTCAGAGCTGAGTTATAGGCTATCCAGATTGTGGGTTGCTGAATTATCTAACGGAGCAGAGGTTGAGACAAAGTGGCATCAAAGAAGAGAAGCCTAGATGACTCTACTTCTTGTGATTTCGTCTTTGTGGTCTCTGCCCAAACTATGATTTAGGGTTTGAGAGAAAACTCTGACAACTGCTGGCATCAGCTGCTGAAACCCGAGAGTGCGCTACTTACAGGTCTATGTTGTCTTTGAACTGATGTATTACAAGGAAATGTATTAAGCCTGAATGGTCTAGATGAATACTGAAGGAAACCGCAAACAGAAAACAGCACCCCAATAAGTCAACTGTGGGCCGAGCTCCTGTGCCTTGTGCAAGAGTGTTGAGTGATGGGAGCCCTTTTTAAACACTCATCTTCTTGGCAGCACTAGCAAAGTGAATTTATTGACTAAAATCTGAAATATGAGCTTTTCAATCCAGCTACTGGGCTTTCAGCACAAGATTTATGACACGTGACATGTCACCTTATGTCACCGCAGGTCTAAGATGTCAAGGTAAGCAGTCAACTCTGGCTGACAAAAATTCATTAAGAAACACCATTTAGGGTCATGCTATACTGAGACTGTGCGTGCTGCTCATTAATTACGGGCACTAAACATTCATCTCCTTCAATATAGCCACCTCATATTTTCATAAGTATACACAGAGCACATACTTCAGGTTCCATTATCCAGACTTTACTTGGGTCTTTGCATTTATTGATGACTACTAAAGCAAATCTAAAAGTGAGTATTTTTCCTCTTTCCTGTACTTCTTGCAAAAGGTTCGTCATGCTAAGAGAATTCTTCTCCTGCAGTAAGATATCCCCAATGTGGGCTATGCATAAAAAAAAATTACTCCATATCACTGCGAGTGGTCTAAAAGGATGACAAAATGGATTTGAATTCCGTGTCAATAGGTTCTAATCTAGATCGGTTCTGTAGTACTGTTAGTACTTTGTTGTCAACAAGGAAAGCTGAAAATGAAAAATACGAGAAGAACGGATGCAAACCACCAGACTTGCAAACGGTGACAAACTATGACAATACACCAGTAGTCTCTGTCCTCATTTACTGTACAGATGCTGAGGCAATCCTATGTTCTGGAAGCACATGATCAAACCGGTTTTAAAAGGACTGAGTAATTCACATCCATGTCGACTACAAAGAAAGCTGGAGATACATTTCAACTAAATTCTCCAGTTGAATTGTTTAAAAAGAAACACAAAGATATCATGGTGCACGATCAATGAGTACATAAACAATAGGCTCTCCTGTAAAAAAGCCACCAATGAGCAAGCACTCTACCAGACAATCAACCAAGCACCTTTAACAAAATATTTGATTTCTATTCCAGATTGAGGTGTGACCACATTGTCAGTTGCAGCTTAAACAAATTCATTTCTGTCACCTCTTGTCTTGTTTCGCCGTGACACCCATGTTCCCTTTTTCACTGCAGATTTATTCTAGAAGTTGTTTTTGGTACTATGGCCAATTATCACTCATTTTACCAAAAAGTAATCTGTAATTCTGACATGTTAAACCTTGATGTGTCGCAGGTAATGTCTCAATCTGGAGTCTCGGCAATATAAACAGCTTTCACCTTCAGACAGGCAATTGAGAATTTTATTTGCAGCTGTAAAGAAGCCCTTCAGGGAATATATATCAACAGACTCGTTAAAAACATGAGATAAAAATTGCATCACCTACTTTCGTCGGAGACAGGATATTATAGACCAGTGTGATGCTTTAGTTCTCTGAACTCACCTTGATGGTAACACTGCGGCCAGTGCTGTTGTCGTGCATGAAGACACGCAGCATGTGTGGGATGAGCTGGGGCAAATAGAGCTTGAACTCTCCACCCAATGCCACCACAATCTGCTCAATTAGAAGGATGATAGTGTTCTGCATGGGGTTGTTTGGTGTCCAGTACTCCTGAAACACAGATCATAATATGTCGTTATTGATTAGAATAATTCACGTATCATTTCTTTAAATTCTTATGATCTTTGTCCTGTTTTCTATTAGAGTTGGAAGGGAGACTACAATCAATCAAATGAAGAGAATAATATATATGACTGTACATATATACACGTATACATATCTATACATCTATAGATATATATGTATGACATCTCCTTGCCGTTCCAATCATTTTGCCTAGGGTTGTAAAAGACAGATTTGATGGTAAATGTTTGCACCAAATAAATGGCCTAAATCAACAGAAGTCCAAATTCAGAATATAAACTATTACAATATTAGGAGGGCGCGTACAAAGCACTTTGCACCAAGCACTACCTCATCCAAACTGTTCCATTATAGTGCTGGGGTTTTTATTTGGGTCTGCAGAAGTGGGTCAAAATGTGTTTCCAGCAATAAGCCGAGTGTGAGAGAAATGTCTGGACAGAAATTTCTCACGATTTACACAGCTTTAAGTTGCCAGAAGCAGCGAGAGAGCATCACAATACTAGATGGTGAGGAACGGGGGCAATTTCCTCTCAAATGGAACACTTTGTGTTGCTTATGACACCGTTTTAGAAAGTGTAGCCATATCCACTGTGTACACTAGAAATAATAGCAATGGTCGTTAAGGTGGAGGACCTCAAGTCACGAAATATGTTGATCAGTCAATGGCCTTCAGCTATGAGATCTGGCAAAAGTGTTTTGTCAGTTACCAGAGATCTCAAGCATCCCCCAACTTCCTGCCTTCCCTGCCTGTGGCAGCTGACTGGAGAGCAAGTGAGAATACATCCTGAATTGCTATACCAGCCCCCTCATCTGGATGCAGGAGCTGAACTGGAGCAAAAAAAATGAATAGATTCTTTGTTTCACTTGCCCTTTATTAATTCTTTGGGATTACAGGCACAGCAGTTGAGCACTCTGAATTACTTTCCATTAGGAGGAGTTCTCTGCATTGCAAAAGTTTCAGTAACAGTGTTACCAAGATTCTGATACAACAACAGTCATATGATATTTTTGCCATGCCATACGATTCTGTGCTAGACAAGTGTGTTTGTGCAAGTGCAGGGACGATGGCTTTAGCAGTTGCAGCACATCATGTGATGAGGGTGAATGTCACGAGTCATCCGCAGTTTCCACTTCATGAATTGTTACTGGAAACAAACTTCGGGGCCAAATTTAACACTGCAGTCAGAAAGTCTTATTCTAAACAATGGAGAGTAAAGTGCAAATCATCTCTCATTATCTAAGGCCCGCAGCCTGTTTAATCTCGTTCGTCAAGTCAAACACCAAAAATGTTGTGTATGCTGTACATGGGGCTGGGCTTTAACCAGGGGCCCTGAACACATTAGCCGCTTTCGGACTGTAGGAACCTTTGGCAGTTCTAATAACCTTTTAATCCGCGGGGCCGTTTTCTCCCGTGTTCGGACATACAGGAACTCGGGGCTTTCTCCCTTAGTTCCTATAACTATTTAGCTCCTTCTCCGAGGTCGGGTCTTTTCATGGTTCTATAGAACGATCTGAAGGAGGTGTGTGGTGGTCGGTAGCTACGCCCCATGTCATGCTATCACGGCTGAAATGTTTCCTCATATGACACAGACACAACCGGCGGGTGTTTAATAAGTTAAACTTACACTGGTCTCATTTGTCTGCAGCGCTCTGCTCTCCTTTCTTCCTTCATGAAATAAAAAAGTATCGTCTCCTGACTCTCTCTGTGAGCTTTTCCAGCCTCGATATTAGACGCCTGATGTGATTGATGTCCATGATTAATATCACCATCATGCAGATCATAAACACAGTGGCCTCCCCGCTCTCCATATTAGCTTCTTGGTGGTGTTTTTTCTACTCTCCTTACTTTTACCGTTTTGTTTTGTGTTTGAATGTAGCGCTAAACGGCTAACGGCTAACACGTCACTGAAGCAGACGGCTGCGCGCGGCGCATCAGTCCCTATCAGGTCCCGACTCATGTGCGAATGCAGACTGAAACAGTTCCGCTGGGGAAGGATAGTTATCAGAACGAAATTCGAGGAGGGTAGTTCTGATAACTACTTTCTTAGAACGGTCTGTCCGAAAGCGGCTAATACTTCTAATGAAGAAAGTCAAAAGCGCAACTGAAAGCAATTAAGCGTTTGCAGCTGTTTGCCTCACTAACAGGAAACTAAGAAGGGGCAATGTGATGGTTGTTTAGAGATAAGTGACCAGTGGGAACAGAGGGTTACTCACTCTTATGAGGGTGAAGATATCGTCCATGTATGGGCGGATGTGAATCTTCACAAAGCACACCACCATTCCCATCTGCTGAAAGAGGAACTGGAAGACAGCACAGACAAAGAGAAGAGCATTAAAACTTACAAACTGACATTACCAAGCAGGAAGTTTCTCTCCCCTCATTTCAAACTGCTGCCTACCTCTCGGATGCTGGCATCACAGACTCGGATGACATTGAGGAAGGTGGGCATGACCTGCGGGAGGAACTGAACACACTTCAGGCCCAGAGACTTGAAGATGAAGGTGACCGCTTGGACTACCATGGTATGGTGGTTGGAGAGTGAAGGATCTCTAAGGATGCGCATTAAAGTGACAATTGCCACAGCAGGGTAAAACTCATCAAGAGGCAGGTTGCCCATGTTCACCAGCATTTCACTGGTGCTGTAGTCCGCTGTGGGTGAAAGAAATAAAAATAAAAATCACAGCTTCGAGTCAGATAGGAGATTGATTAAAAGCAAGTTACCCAATATCTGATTGTCAACCGTCATTTTCATTTTACAATTTGCATTAATCTGCAGGCCAAGGCTGACTTTGGAGCCACACAAGCAAGGGGTCAGTCATTTCCAGTTTTAGAAGCTCAGTCAAATTTTCAAATTAAGGAATAACACATTGTTATATCATCTGCATACACCTTAGAATGGATAATCACATCAAATGTAGACTCATATTCCTCAAATATTAAAGATGGACTGAACTGGTGACCACGAAGGGTCTCCATCTGTGGAGTCCGAAATGAAAGGGCACTACAATTTGCATTTCTGAAAAAGAGAAACACTACTTTCAGTAATGTCTTTGTGACAGAAAATACAGATGGAATCTCTTCGTCCATTTATCTATGTAGGGCTATTGAATTTTACAAGGCATCTGAGAATGCAGATGTCTGGTGCTGAGCGTTTTACTCCGCTGTACAGTTTCAGCTGCTCCAGCTGTCTCCCCACAGACTCAGAGGACATAACTTCTTAGACTTAAATAAGCAGCTTTACAGTTGGATCTTTTATTATTTCAATCTTCACCCAGTAAAGTTAAATGACTGAGATAGACGACTAAACATCTGCAACTTTACAGCTCACAAACAGCCATTAGTGAAGCTCAGTGGGGCAGTGGTGCTGTTGTAATTCAGCCTTCAGCTGAAAGCTTCCCCAGTCATAACACACATAAAAACTGTTTTATAACTTACTAAGAGAGCGTGTGCAGCCTTTAATAGTTTTTTTTTAATTTTTTTTTACTCTTTGTGATTAGTATGATTTGCAGTCCGGTGAGGAGATGGACTTATCAAATATCCTCTCGCATAACAAAGAACACTGTCAAAAGTACCAGTGCTCCAGACGGTGATTCTGACAAATCCGCCAACAGATATATAGCCTCCAGTTCTCGTCACAGTCCATTTAGAGCAAGAACAAACTGGTAAAACCATTACCATACTGTCCAAGGTCACACTTTGAGACACAAGACAGAACCAGAAAAGCAGAGGCCTGCAGCCTCAGCACACATTACCAAAGACAGATGTACGTTTTCTTTGTCATTCTCAGGGACTGTCGGGACGTCCAGGAAAATGAATGAGTGACGACATGAGATTTCATATTAAAATCCTCCTGAATTACCATGACAGTTTCTGCAGTTAGTCACAGCAAGCAGTGAAACAATAGATACAAAAAAAACATAATCGATTTCATATTTCTTTCATTAAGTAAGGAGTAAAGAAAATTACACCTCATTGTTACTTGGCTTAAGGTTCTCATCATCAGTACTTGAGTTCATAAAAAAGGACAACCCGACAAGAATTTAGCAATTTAGCAAAGTGTCTAATGGGCCAAAGTTAACACAGGACAGACAGGAAGACTTCACATTTCCAAGGTAAGAAAATGTCTCTGCAGCTGCATTTTAGTCATATATAGGTCATTTTTCTTCTAATTACCTGTCACAGCTAACGCATTTCAACCTATATCAACTGCATAAGAAAGAACTTTTCCCACATAAAAACTGTGAAGTAAATCAATGAAAGACTGGACACTTGAAATCTGTCTGCAGGGTATCACCTTAAATCAAAAACCTCCACATTAAAAAGTCCCCAATCCAGTTGTGGCTGTGACATTTCCCTCTGAACTGGAGGAGCCCCATTCTCAGGTATATTTAGTTGGGTTCAGATCACACAGGAGCCAGAAATTAAAATCTAGGGAATGGAGCTTTATACAGAGCCACATACAGAGACACTGCTGACTTTTCAAATGTAGGATTAAGACAAATTGTGTTTTGTCTTGGCTGCGTAGACATATCGCTTCACTATGCTCACATTTCTAATGAGGTGCAGATTTAGAAAATGTTCAGGAGCCAAACTATAAGAAAATGTTTTTGGACAGACATGATTTAATTGGTTTATGCTAGCCAGATTCAACAATTCCTGTGATTGAAGACAAAAGCAATGCCTCTCCAAAGCGATTACAATTTGTTCCACGTAGAAATGTGGTGAAAGGCTTGTAGGCCTGTTGCAATTATTACAGAACTGCCTGATTGCAATTCTTTGAGCTCATCATTTTCCAAAATCAGGTAAATTCTTCTGCCATTTCCCTTTTCTCCCAAAATAACAGTTGGAAAAAAACTAGGAATTTCCTATTTCTATTCGTGCTTCCACTACGTTTTCGTTTCATTTCGTCGTGTGCCTTTCTTCTGCTGCGATCTTGTGGCATCTGAGAGGAGAATTGACACCGCTTCCTGTTTCTCAAGGGACTTGTTTCAACTGTTCATTGATCGTATTTTCATCAGCATCTATGCATCTATCAACTTGAGCATCATGGATTCGGTCGCGAAGCCAAACACAATAATACTGCAGTGAGCACATTTGGTTTTAGGGTCAATTAAAAAGAAGTGCCCGATACTCATTAGATTTGCAGCAAAAGGGTAGCTGTTAAATACATTAATGACCCCAATCACGTAAACCAATCTGTGAATCCACTGTTCCACTCAGTTAACAGACTTTGGAGAAGCAGCTGCATTTAAGCTGCAATCCAAGCCACGACAGCCCGACAGCATTTTCTTTTTAATTACAAAGGTTAACGGGAAAAGAAAAATTTGTTTTTTATTTACATGACTATTAACTGTTTGACTTAAATGAGTTGTGACATGCCTCAGAGTGTGTTAAATTCACAACTCATTCCACAACACTGACCTGTAACTAACCAAAGGGATTCTGAATGTAAGTTAACTGAAAATAATTCCACATATGTACAGGCGTTAATAAATAAACCCCATAATTAAGCTGAGTATCCACTTCAATTGAACATATATATATATATATATATAAATTCCTTTTCTTGTAGTTTTTCTTGTCACTTAAAGTTTGTCAGTTCCCACTGTAATAATGTGAGTAGTCCAAGGCAAAGAGAGTTTAAGGCCCAATATATAAAAACTAAAACGAAAATATTCACCAGACTGACACAGACATCACATCAGCAGTCCCGAGGTTCCCAGTGAACAGACTCCCACAGCGTGCTCTTAAAAAGCTTCATAATAATTTAGAGATTTTCCAGCTGTTCTAAAAATTTGATACTGTTGTGAATAAAAGGAATGTCCATGAAAAGTTCATTTAATTCACAGTGTGGCTATTGGTGAAAACATATTCCCCGTTGTTAATAAGAGTGATCACAGGCCTACCTGAGTCCTGACTGGACTTGGATTCAGAAAGACTGACAGCCGAGGCATCTCGAGACTGGTCAATCATGCCTATGTTCACCTTGTGTTTGTATGGGTCCAGAGCACCAAGAAGACCCAGAACACGTATGGCCTGCCGGAGACACAGACAGCAATCCTCCATTGAGTTTCTTTCGTATGATCTCTATATCTCTGTAGCTTTGTTAAGACAAATTCCAAATTACTTTGCAACATAATGACAATGCACATCAACAGCAGATATAGCAAGAGTGCTTTCAGAAATGCACTTAAGTCTTCATCTAGCTTAACATGTCCTGTTCAGTGAGAGAACATATACGCTCTGCGCCTCACATAATAAATTATAACAATATCTAACCTCATCACTGCTAAAGAACTACAAAATTATATGGAAAACGTTTGGCATAATAATAAACAATGTGCATAGTGTTTACATTTTAAATTCAACACTTCAACAGACGATCTATTTATTTCATGTTGACTGACATTTCCGTCCTTGTAAAGAGTCTGAGAGGGAGACAGAGGTGGGTTCTCGTTGCTAAATAAAGCAAACAGTTAAAAGCCTAGATGCAGACATGCATACCTCTCTCCTGATACCCTGGTTTTGCTCAGTCTTGAGGAAGTTGAGCAGCACCTCTAGAAGGGATGGGTACTTGCGGTAGGGCTCCACCACATAGCCGGTGCTGGCCACCTGCTGGCCCAAAGTCCAGAGCGCCACCTGGAGGAATGTCAGAGGCAGATTCCACTTGAACAACGCAGCACCAGAGAATCATAAAGGTGTAATGTTTGGGATACAGTTTTATTTGCACTGTGAACAAACATTCAGATGGTGCAAAATTATTTCTGTATTCTTATATTCAAGCCAAAATATTAAAACCAGTTTTTAATTTTCTGACATACCTGTCGTTTAGCCAATGAAGACGAGTCTTGCAGCATGTCCATGATGATTGGAAAAAGCTCGTCCATCCACTTCCTCATTTCTAGGCCGCTCACCTGACGTGTCAGACACACAACCAATCAAATTGCAGAAGTCTTAAAGCTGCAGTCTGCAACTCTTTTTCAAGCATAATGCCTGGAACTGTCCGGGGATTCTGAAAGTAGTACATTAAATACCCCAATACAAAAACAAAATGAGTTCTCTAGGTCCCCTATATGTCCCGCTAGGTCCCTTCAAAGCCAGCAGGTTTGTTTACAAAATTGCAGACCGGACCGGTAAAAGGTAACCAATCAGGTTTACGAGCTGGGCTCTGCTGCCTGTCAATCACCGATTGTGCCCGCGCGATACAAGGTAGGCTCGTCCCCACGCTTATTTATCTAGACTATTGAACTTCATTACGGGCTAGTCTACTTACTGTGTCTTCCATGATCGCAAATGACAGGTGAGTTGATGAATGAGGAGTCGTGTACGCGCATCTGGCGTGCACGTAGACGTGCACGAGTTCTCATGTGTTTTGATGGGGCGGGACAGGAAGTTGAATAACTTTTTATTTTTCGGTTAAAAAATAAGCATTTCTTGCATTTTGCGACTACGGAGGTCACCGTTTTCAACTTCAAGCGTTCTGATAGATCATGTAAACTCTTAAAATGCCAAAAAGTAGGACTTTACGTATGACAACAACAAATCCTGCAGACTGCAGCTTTAAATATCATCCAATTACCGTCAATAGAATCTTCTAAAATCCAAAAAGGGTTTAGATGGAAGAAATCCAGAAATCTCATAAAGTCAGATGCGTTTTACCGATTCAAATTTCATTTATTTATCGTTACGCATCAACACCACACAACATTGTATGATATTATCATCCAGGTCTGTCATTTCTGTGTCGCCAATTAAACTTAACTCAACAAACTCAACGTTATTAAAGGGAATGAATAACCGTTCTGTGTGATATCACATTAAAATGAACAGTTCGTCTATTCAATTCCTCCTTATCAACTGATAGTGTCTTAGTGTAGAACTCGGATGTTATTCAAGCACTTGTAACAATACTCTGACGGCAAATTGGCGCCTGTTTGTGGAAATTGCCTGTGAAGTTTTCTACTACTCCAATCCAACTTTGTCCATGATAAACACACATCAACCGTTAACACAGTCTTTATTCTTTTTCAGCAAAGCATGCAAGATGACATGTCTGTCAGCGTCTATCATCTGCATTCCCTACACTCTCGTGTGTCTTCTTTGTTTGTTGCTTCCTCAACAGCTGGGCCTTTGCCTCTTCCTGGCCTGAGTCCGCTGTGTACACCTGGTCTACCTGAGCATCTCCTGCACTCTGTCTGCACTGCAAAGTCTGCCTGTCTTTATTTGTGCTCTCCTGAGTTTTCTGTGGGAACCATTTAACAACATAGACATGGGTAAAGTAAGGCAAACATCCAGTGAGTGAAGCAACACACTATACTTTCAGACAAACATGTGCTTAGATTGTGCTAGATAGATAGTGCTTTATTTAGTTTCAATAAGCAACAGATGTAAAAATCCACACAAAACACAAGGTAATCTCCCAAAAAGCTAATTGAACAAATAGCCTTACCTGAGCCAACTCTCCAATTGTTGCAAGGACACTAATCACCACTCCAGGGTTGGGATCTGGGTCTTTAAGCTTGAGGATGAGAGCCTGCACACAGAAAGGTAAGTAGGTCCCTGAATCACAGTTGTGATTGTTTTTATCTTTGAAATTAGTAGAATAAAATATTTTCAAGGAGCTGAGCCTTTACTTTAGCCTAGTTCAAGCTACAAAATTTTAAGCCAGATTTTTCACGTTGCAGACAAATGTTGAGGTCGCTGACAAGAGGCCAAATCAGTGATAAGACTGTGTAAATTACCAGGAGCTACGTATATCATAGTGTAATATCAATGTCAAGAGAGGTACTGGTCTGCATGCCAGTTGGAACTGCGTGAAAGAGATCAGTCTGATGAGTTGGGGGGCTAAGCTTGGCAAAAAATCTGGTAGTGTGTGCCTCCCTGTTACATATCAGCTGTGTAGGTAACACCCAGGATAAATGTGTTGTGTAGTGCGAACAATACAACAACACTGAAAATCTGGAGGCTTCATTTAGAGAAAGTTTACAGAATACATATGCTCTTCTTAGATAGAAGCCTAGTTTAAAATGATACACTTGTAAATCTTCGCGATGAAGAATCTGCAGTTTTACCTTGAGGATGGGTTCCATATATGGTCGTATGAGGCGGGGGGCATTCGAGACCAGGTGACCAAGCATACGAGCACTTTGCTCTTTGTTCCTGCCAACACCACTGTGCTCCAACTCTGTTAAGATCTGCAACACAATGAACCGTAGAGTACGCATAAAAACACTCAATGGTATCTGTAGGGGTGGAAGCATGTTGCACATTATGATGCAAGTGGGCAAAACTAAGAAACTTTGTGTTTAATAGGGATACTTTAAAATATGGGCTTTGCTGCCCTCTACAGGTAACTAACCAAAACAGCAGACAACAAGATCTCCCAAAGAGCAAATACAGCAGATTTACAGTAGATTTGAACACAAATGTAAATGATGAATTGCATTCATCCGTTCATTTTTCTATGCCCGATCAATCCAAGTCAGAGAAACAGGGGGGCTGGAGCCTATCCCAGCTGCCATTGAGCGAGAGGCGGGGTGCACCCTGGCCAGGTCGCCAGTCCATCACACGGCTGAGGAATTTAGCTTTTGATTTGTAATAGTTACCAAATATATTATGTTATATATAACTCATGTTAGAATTACTAAAAACTGATTACAAACTGAGGGTTTGTGAATTCTTTCTGAACACAAAGTATTTATTTATGTGCATCTGGCACTACTGACAGTCTTGAGTTTTCTTTGGAATTTTCCTCCAAGCTTGGGACAACTTTCTCTTGAAAGTCTCCCCACATTCTCTTTTGCAGAATCATTCAGCCGTTTGTCGTGACAGAGGGTCTGAAACTTATGTTAATGGAATATTTCAGTCTCACTCATAAAATCCAAGACCAGCACAAAACATTTAGGCAAATCAACTAAAGTAATATTTTTTCCCTTTAATCACCGCAGCTGTTAAACAACGAGCTTTGACCTTTCTGGGTAAGTCGATGTGTAGATTGAAAGGTCCTTGTAATGTTTTGAGCAGCAGCAGAACAATTAAACGGCTAACTCCCCCCTAATGGGATGAAAACTCATTACAGGACGTTTAACACACTAAATCATTAATAGCAAGCCATCTGTTCTGCCTCTCCTACCTGAATTAGCATCTTGCGAAGGAAGGGCATGACAAAGGCTGGATTCATGCTGCTGAGGCGTCCAATTGTGCAGATGGCCAGCTCTCTGATCTCAAACACCTCATCATTCAGAGCAACAAACAACGCCTGTAGGTTCTCGGCCTGGGCTAGGTGTGCATCAAAACGTTCATCAAGAGAAGCCAGTACACAGTATCGAATATCTGGATCTACAGGGGAGTGAGGATAACAAAAAAAATAAATAAATAATCAGATATTTTGACTTCATGGTGATAGACTAAAGTACATTCATTGCACATTACAGATGAGAAACCAGGTCCAACCCTTTTCCACGACTCTTTTACCTGGATCAGTGATGCCAACAACTAGCAGCTTGCTGAGCACGTCTGCAACAACCTGCACAGCAGTCTGGCTGACAACATGGCCACTGATCAGGTGGATGGAGGGGGTAAGCAGGCGTGAACAGGTCCGGGCCGCTTCCATACGGATTTCCTTATGTTCACTGTTCAGGAAGTGATCAGCACAGTGACGCACAAACTGGGTCAAAGAGTGTCCTGGGGAAATAAAGGTTAAGTTAGAATACTGAATCAATTGGAAGAAATGGAATTAAGACCACTTTTACAGTATCATTCCTATAGCTGTCCAAGGAGATGACAACAAAGATTATAAATGTAGTTTAACATTCATTTAAAGGCTATTACCTTCAAATTCAAAGCTACCAAGCGTGCGCAGGGCCAGGGTGATACTGCCGACATCACTGGCCTCTGGAATGTTTGTAAGGCTTGGTGAAGCCAGCTGGTGAGCCAGGCCTTTGGGCATGCCGGGGTGTCGCAGTGGCTTGTGCATTAATACCAGGGAGAGCATCTTCAGCAAACCATCCTGGATGTCTTTTTTCAACTGGGGGATTTGGCGGCTCAGATCATACAGAACTGCCGTAAGCGCAGGACTAGACAGAGAAAATAAACAAACAATAACCACATCAAAATCTGTGAGTTGGTTTAAAAAAAAAAAAAAAAAGAAGAAAATGATTGTTTAGGGAAATGCAAAAATAATAAAAAATACCCTGTCTGTCTTACCTGAGGCCCACTGTCAGCATTGGCTCCAGCAGCTCCTTGATGTCTGGTTGGATGCTGGGACCCATGGCTCTAGAAAGCATGCTGATGCAAGTGAACACTGTGGCATCCACCTGCATTGTCTTCTGCCTCCTAAAGACAAAAAAGTGTCTCTATGTTTAGTGTATTGTCAAGTAAAAGACAGCATCCCAAAATAACTTTTTTTTTTTAACTCAACCTCACCTAACGCCTTAGAGATTAAGGAGCATCTCACCCCACACAGCATTATCAAAGCACTCTCAGAACAGCCAAGTTCTTACTGATAATAATGCACACTAACATCTGAAGACAATCACATACCATTTACAAAACATAAACAATAAACCGTTTTCAGTTACTGACTTGTGTGCAAAGTCCTTGGGTGGCAGGGCAGCCTTGATGATCTCAAGGATCTTTGAGAGGTACGGCTGGATTTCTGTCCTGACAGCTACAACCAGCAGCCCCAAAGCTTGGAAAGCTGCCGTCCGTTCCTTTTCCTTCTTCAGACAGCCCAGCAGGTATCCCATCGTGTCTGACAGGTACTGGTCTGCACCGTGAACAGACAACCACAGAGCACATTATTTAACTCGCTTAAAGGAGTCTACAGACTGTAGCATGTTACATCAACCAAAGACTTTATCACAACAATGTAGATTAATATTTTCTAAAATCACAACCACAAAACAGGACCGTGGTTACAGTGATGAACAGCTTTCAGTTAAATATCTCGTAGTCTTACCTGTAAAGGTATGTGGCTGGAAGGCAGCTAAGCGCGGGAGCAGGTTGAGGGTGGTCATCTGGATCAGAGGGTTTTTACTGGTCCTGTATTTCAACACCCACCGACACACCTGGTTGCACAAAGCACGTGTTAAAAAAAATCTGTGTCTGGTGAATAAATCAGCTCTGGCCTTGTGTTGTCGACACCTTGCATGGTTGCAGGAGCAAGGTAGCATCATCACTGATATAAAATCCAAGGAAAACTTCTTTACCGTCATTTAAAACAATACCCAAAGTCAGTCTATTATACAAAATACAAAATTTCTGCCCACTCAGCTTTCATCTGGAATATATGCTAGAAACTCAGTTGTCCCACACATCTACACTGCAGCTTCTTTGGTTATTCATTCAGAAGATCACAGAAATAAGTTTAGTTAGGGAATTAAATTAGTGAAGACACTAACCCACAGATGACAAAAGCATTGCAAATACTGACACTCAGTCAATGTTCATGGAAAAAATTACATTTTCTTATCCCAAAAAGACAAAACTCAAACATTTCAGATCATTTCTGTAACTTTATGTTGTCTTTCATTCCTGGGAAAGTAACACCAATGCTGTAACATCTACCTGGTCGAATCTCTCCTCCATCAGCTCACGGCAGTATCGACTCTCCACCAGGGAGCTCTTGGCGGGTACTGGTGTGGCCCCGAAGCTGAGGAAACCCTGAGGCGTGCTGTAGCCCAACAAGCCCAGAAGGGCGTTTGACTGCTGTGGCTGCACCGACTGGAAGCTAGTGAAGGGTGTAATATGGCGGGGCTTGGCTCCAAATCCCATCAGCTCCTTGCAGTACTTGTCATGGACCAGCTGCTGCTGTGTGATCTCCTCCATCTCCTCACGCATACGCTGGAGAAAAATTAAGACCGTGTGCTGAATATTAAGCTTCTTGGCACGAGGATGTATCCACAGTGAAATCTTACTTAAGTGAGAACTTACTTCTCCCTCCATGCTGCTGATGCGAACCAGCTCATTCAGGATCAGAAGAGCACCGTGGACCCTGTCATCACGATTCATCCCTTTCTCTTTGGCTAAAGTCTCATCGAAGCCTTTTTCAGCCTCCTCAAAGGTTTGCTGTTTCACAAAACACAAACATTCCCGTTACCTAAAACCAAAGGTAACCATAAATTCTGCCCGGATATTCCTGAATAACATACGGGACTCATGAATACACAGTCGAACACCTTACTTTGTACCACTGTGGTTTCTGCATTTCTTTGGTCTCCCTCTGTGTGGTGAGGATGAGACAGGCCCGCAGTGCGGACACCGCACCTTCTCGGATAGCCTGCTTTGGGTCCCATACTGCATAAAAGATGTTATCAAAGAAGGGCTGCACTTGCTGAAAGAAGAAGGTGGGTGCACTCACAGCCAGCTCCCTCAACACTAAGACCTGGAAGAAATACACACACAAAAAAATAACTTTTATGCCATCCCCTTTAGTTTTACTTTTTTAAAGTTTATATAAATAAAATGTTCAATCAACAGATCAGGAGTTATTTCGGGGCTTTAAAATGTACAACTGGAAAAAAAAATGAGTTTGAACTGCAATAGCCGTCTTTGTGAGACTCTTGTGAAACTTTTTCTCCTGGTATTGATTGAACCCTTTAAAAATCATCTTTGTTCACCTAAATTATATATTCTAAATATTTTTTAATGAAAAAGATTCGAAATGACTTAGATGCAACTAATTTCCCTCATTAAATAAGCTGGGATGTGTCACGATGCAAATCATTTAGAACACATTTCCAATATTCCCACATAAACCTGTGGTTTGTTAAAAGTCCAGCTGACAAAACTTTGTATTGAAGAAACATCGGGAAAAAAAGCCCCTTAAAAAGCTGCAGTGTATGGGATAAGTGAGGGTGTAACAAGTAATAACAATGCATTTACCCCAAAACACACTATGTGAAGTAAAGACAGTAATCATATGGGATTTAGGTGTTTGTTCAACAGAAATAGCAATGTTAACACGGACAAGTATTCCCTCAATCTAATTGAAATCATTGTGACTTCCCAAATGTTTACCTGAACACTAAATAAAGAAATCAAAAAGTTGAGTGTTAGCTGCAAAGCATTTAATCTGAATTAAACTCTTTTGCAATGGTAAATGGGCCTGGCTGCTAATCTGCAGCAGATATAACAAAATAGGGGGAAAAAGGCCAACTTCTGCAGTCCCTTATCAAACAGAGACTGAAAGTAGACCTTTACAGCTCAGTTCGCTCTGTGCCCCATCCAGGAGCCTGTGGATGAAACTCAGAGCTGTGCTTACTCAATTTACATTTCAAGGATGGAGCACTGTAAAAATATTTCATCAAGATCTTCAACAATCCTGAATTCTTCCAATGTCTTTTGGAATTCTTCTGAGGTCTTTAACCAAATGTTTCTGTCACAAACCAGTTTAGTTTTGTTGCTGCCAAGTTTCAACCCCGGAGAAACTCTTGCCCCCTTACCCCCACGTGGTTTTAGCATGTAAAAAACAAAATGACATTTAATCAATTTAAAGAGAAACAGTAAGAACAAGTGTATACATGGTAAAAAAAAGGTTGTTGACTATCAAAAGGTTTAAACCATCCCTCTTGATCTGATTAAAGATGAGAATGATCAGATCAATACTAGGGGCATTTTTATTATTCTAATTAGACCGTTAATCTGACTAAAAGTGTTCCATGTAAACACAGCTGATGATTTATATTTCTGTCCAAAGTGAGATGATCCAATAACAAATAGGATTTGTTTTCTAAGTTAAAGGATAAGCGGTATTTTCAACACCAGTAACCACTCCGGTGAGTTGATTATTTTGAAAACGGACGTTTATTGTGCTTTTACGGACCTTTCTAGACATGCGCATGACTTGCCGTTCTGAAGCAGGTTGAGAAGAATCAAAATTAGGCAAATACCGGAGACAGCAGTTAACATCAAAAAAGCGGTGAGGGGGGTTCTAAAACATTGCAGACGACTCAGAAAAGAGGCTTAATGTTGAAAATACCGCAGTTCTCCTTTAAGATATAAATAAGAAGCAATGATGCAATGGGGCTATACCAGAATAGACTGTTATCTGCCCTTGTAACCACCACAAAGTGATGGTATTTGAACAACAAACACCACCTGTTGTGTGCTAGCGACTTACTGCTGCGTGGCGTCTGCCTTCATTTCTGTCTGCTCCCAGCCACTCCAGAGCCCTCTTGACCTCAAACTCCACATACTCAGCAGTAAAGGTGTCTCCAGCCATAGAAAGGTGGCCCATGGCTTTTGAGGCCATCTCCATCACCACAGGATCGCTGGAAGGCAGCAGGTTGCGGAGGTAGTTGGCAAACCGGCTGATCCTTGTGGCATTGCCACCTTCGACTCCAATCAGACTCACTGGAACAAAATCATCCCAGCAGAATAATATTCCACACAAACAATGTGCACGCGGCTAAGCAGTGTTTCATGTTATAAACTTCTATGGCAGAGACTTGCGTTTAAAGCTTACCTATTGCAAGAATGCCTCCTTTCTTCTCATTCACATCAGAGCTGGATACCAGCTCAAATATGTGGTGATTTAGCTCATCATAGAATGTGGTGGCTTCATCTTGGCTTAACTGTTGCAAAAAACAGCATCAGAAAGTAAACATAAAGAATAGTATCGTTGCTGACAGCAACTTGTGTATAATATGAAAACATAGGAGTCTACTGTAAGCAGTCACATTGCATTACTACTCATGTTCTATAGCATTTACAAACAAACTAATGTGTGGAGTCATGTCAAGCTCTGAAAAAATGTCACCAGCATCTCACTACAGCTCTTGAGAGCCAAAGTGTACATTTAGTATATTCAATGTTATCTTCACGATAGGTTTAGGAGCAACTTTACGTGTGCTGGTACCTCTCTGAGTTCTGTAGTCACATAATGCTGCAGATCTTTGGCAGATTTTGCTCTGGTGTCTTCATTTCGACTCTTCAGCCCACTTACAAACTGTTGAAGCACAGTGGCTGTGCCTGATATATTCACCATGGTCTAACCTGTAAAGAAACAATTTAACTGTGTGATCTTTCAATTAGTACATCCTGGGTCATCAGAAAGTATACCTGTAACGGAATAAACGACTATGTATATAAACAAAATGTGTTTTTGCGTAGTTTGGTCAATGATAACACACATCAGGTCAGTGTTGTTTACAGTTAGCTAGCTTGCTAACGTGTCAGATAAGCGAGTGAAGCAATTTGCTAACATTGCTGGTTTTTTACACATAGCAAACAAAGAATCTACTCTAAGCGATACCGCTACGGTTTCTTATATTGCTATTACACGACTGACATGTCCAGGTACTGTGAGTTAGGTAAAGACGAATTTGTCTCATGTATCGTGCTTGTTCTGTTGAGCTAACACTAGCTCATGCTAACCTTTAGCTATCTCACGTTGCCTTCAGTTAACAAAGTAGGAACGTTGGGTCACTTACGTGTTTATATTAATATATCCAACACTTAAATGCTATTCTGCTTACGCAGAATATCTCTCATTTTACGATAACCTTGCTAGCACAACGTAAGGGTGGCTAGCTGAGGTATGTCTGAGTTGGATCGAGTCCAGCAGGACATACACAGGAAAGCTCAAAAAGCGCTCAGCTGCGCAACCGGCGCAGCGCTGAACGCAGCTCTGACGCTCTTGGAGCATTGGCTCCGTATTTTTCTATGTGTCAGACAGTATGTGAAGACAGTTAACGTTGTATGTGAAAAATGTTCTTATACCGATTTAGCTTTGTCGTTGCTATATGCTACATTTCACACATAATTGAAAATGCAACTCTGAAATGAATAGATAAATAAGTTTGGACGCTTTGCAAAATGTAAATAAAACTAAAAAAATTGCTGTTCCTGCGAAACAGCTGTGAGAATGCATTATTTTGGAGTTAATAAATTAAAAAAAAAAAAAAAGGAACACCAGTATTTTCTTGGGAACACCTAGTATTTTTTTTCTGGCTATGCCACTGCTGTTGCTTCTAATGTAATCACGTTACACTATGACTGTAAAATACAAATACACTGTCCATTCAGGAGAATCTACACCATGCATATATGTATGCATACACATTGCAAGTGTAGGTGTGAATAATAAAACTTTAAAGGTATGGAAATTCTTGCATTTTCTCATCTCATTTTGAGAAAAATGTATATTTTTTGTCTTTATTTTCAAGCCTTTGTATTCAAAACTTGGTCTAAAATTTACAGTTTTTAGACGCTAAAACATTGTTTCACATTTGTTTTAAATGTGATGTTATATTCAGCAAGTACGGTGGCCCTGATACCGCCACATTCAACAACAAAATAAAACAAAACAAAACCCTAGAGAAGAAAAAACAGCACAAAGATGCTAATATGGAGAGCGGGGAGGCCACCGTGTTCATGGTCTGCATGATGGTGATATTAATCATGGACGATCACATCAGGCGTCTAATATCGAGGCTGGAAGAGCACACAGAGAGAGTCAGGATCAAGCGCAGGCTATACTTCTTTGTTTCATGAAGGAAAAAAGGAGAGCAGAGCGCCGCAGACAGTTTACAAAACAATTATTCAAGTTCAAGGATTTAAAACATTACAACAATATTACTGGGCATGTATTGTTGTAATGTTTTAAATACTTGAACGAAGTTTTTCTAGAGAAGATAATTGTTTTGTATATGGGATTATCGTCCATTGAGTCTTTTGGGCTTTCACATGCGCGCGCATACCGATAACCGGTAAGTGACATGCTGTTTGTAAAGTTGTTTTGTAACGTCCCCATGCAAGTAATGTGTGAACCATGCATATGGTTTTGATGGTAAGGCTTGTGACTTTATTGTCGGATGGTTTATAAAGTGGTGTGACGTTTCTGCAGTGTGCAAGTTGTTGTTTTACGTGGAAGGTTTAGCACTTGCCCCTTGGCCACCACGTATTAGCCTCGCATGACAGGCTGCGCAAACAGCGCAATCACCGCACAGGGAGCGCCGATTTGCACCTCTCTGTGTCCTACTATCAGTATTTGACAACCTCTAGCAATGGGATTGCGCTTCAAATGCCCCGGAGTTCCCCTTTAAGGAAACTTACCGCTACATGTTGAGTTTTTGAATGCTGAAATGTCCGTTTGCTTTGGTTGACACAAGACACATAATGCAGCTGCTGTTTTGCACTCTTTGTAAGGTAAACATGCTTTCAGTATGAGGCCTCGTCTGCGTCTTCATTTCCCACCGTTGATTCTGACATTTTTCATCTGTTTCTTTGTTTGTTTGCTACGACTGTAAACTGTAAAGCTAACCCGTCCCGCCACTGAGATTGAGTATGGTCACGTGACCAGACTGCACGGCTACGTTTGATTGGTGAAACACAGTCAGGTGGTAGAGCCTTTGGCGGAAGTATCTCTCTCTGTCAGAATAAAATGTTAAAATGAGGCGTACGCGGGGGGATAAAAATAATGAGGCGTAGAATACCAAAGAGGTAATAAGAAAAGTAACAAGCTCATTGTAGCCTAATGTAGCGGAGTAAGAGGACAGTTTCTGCTGCACAAATCTACTCAAGTAAAAGTAAAAAGTATAGAGATTTAAAACTACTCCTAAAAGTACAATTTTTTCAAAAACATACTCAATTAAATGTAACTCGTTACTACCCACCTCTGCATACAGTTGTTTTCAAAGGCTTCGCAAAGTAACACAAACCATCATGAGTAAAGAGGCCTTAATGCATGAACTGGGGGTATACCTCTCTAAGCCCAAAATTCTCCTGATTACAACATTGATTCTGTAAAAAATCTTTACAAAAGTGACAGAAGACACACTCCTCATGTCTACCAAACTGATTCTGTATCACTAATTGGGTTTATATAATGTTTGAATTTTGTTTGTTAATCATGTTAGTCTGACTGAGGTCGTGCTAAAATGAAGCTTTCAAAGTTAAAGCGGGTTAGAAATGGACTTACTTCTGTAAGTATGCGTTCGGTTGAACCCAAACTGGCCTCGGCCCAGTCAAAGGGAATATATTAGCACCCACCCTGGTCACACAGATTTTCCAGAGTCTTTCTGTCTCTTTCTCACACTTTTAAGGCTTCCGTTTAGCAAAAGTTCGTTAGAAACACCACAGGAAATTACACAACTAATCAAACAGGAATCCCTCGGCAGTCATCCAGTCGTCCGCACACATCACACACACTGCGTGCCAGGCTTGGAGACAGACTGAGAAAGATGGATAAAGGAGGCTGACACGCATCCATTCAGATAAGGGAGCACTGGAGGAGATAATAAGCTAGCCTGGTGAGATAGTCTTGACTCCTCAGATCAACACGATCCATGTACGATCCCAGAGAAAGAAGAGCAGAGGGCCACATTTCTGCTTGTCGTTTACAGCCACGTAATGTTTGAATTTGTAATCTGCATTTTGTAAATTTGGTGCATCGAAGTAATGTTCTGTACTTTATATTTTTCTTGCTAAAATACAACCATCCAGTTAAGGTCCTTAACAAGTGAAAAGCCAACAGAAAGTAATCCCTCCCACAACACCAACTTTCCCCCTAAAGATAAAGCAATTATTGAGTTATATTTGATCATTAATTGTCTTGTAGAAACAATTTTTCTATACTTTGTTTTTACGTATGTATAAATATAAAAATATATAAATCGGAGGCTTTCTACACACGTCTAGTGGGATGACGTCATCGCCGCGCGCCGCAGCAGCACGGCTCATTCACTCTGTGCTCCGTGACGGTCGGCTAACTTCACACAGAGATTGCTGCTGCTAGTTTTATGCAACACTGTAATTTAGAAATAGACAATAATGAGCCATGTTACCAGCAGCAGTAGCAAATTCAGTGTAAAGATAATGCGGCGGCATGCGTCAATGACATCATCCTAGTAGACGCGTGTGTAGAAAGCCCCCGATAACAACAACACGGCAACTCTGAGCTAACAGTGCAATATTACATGTTCATTCATACATTCATCTTAAAGTATTGGTGAAATAAAGACAGATAATGCCTTATTCAGAGGCTGTATTGTCTCTGTCCTGTTCTCTCCCATCATGTGGCTATACGCCGATCTCCAGTGATCCAAATACCTTCTGAAGGACGCCGACTTTCACCAAACTGTTATCGGTGAGTAGATGAACGTATTTTATGCCAGAAATAAGGTCCAGGTTTAAAAAAAAAAAACGAACTTCCCCTTCGTGATCTTCTGTGGTTGATCACCTGAGGTGACAAAGTGAACAAGTGTAAGAATCAACAAAATAGGTCTTTCCCATTTTGTTCCCAGTTTGAGATTCGCTCCTCTGTGGACTCCATTCTGAGCTGCTTTTAGTGTGGGCTCCCCCATCAGGAAACCTTCTGCACTCTGACTCTGACTGGTGTACCGCAGGTAAAACACCAAGTTTTTATACAAAAAGGGCTTCACACAACCCCACCTAAATGATCCTTTTAAAATGATAGACTGCCAACCCCCTTTTCATTCATCACTGCTGGTTCTGGATGGTTTTGTGTACGCTTGCAAGAAGGAGAAAGCGGATGTCATCACAGATAACACATTCTGAGACATAGTACACTGATGTGCTGATGAATCAAAACCTAAGCTGCACCTGTGTATGGAACAAAGTACAACCACAGTAGTTATTGAGCTTATATTATAAAACTGCAAAGATTTATATTGTGGATGACTGTCGCTGTCATGTCATAAAATGCCAGAAAATGACCACATCTATTTGCAGCAGTGTGCGTGGGCTTCGTCGTGTACCCCTCCTTTTTACACCTCCTCAGCCTCTCGAGTGGCTGGGCTCCCATTCGTTAGCATAGCGTCTCCTCTCCACTCAGCCTCGGCCTCCCATCTATCAAAGCAGACCAAGGCAAATGGAGCTTTCAGCTGAGTGGTGATAAGGAACCACAGCTACATTAAAACATCTGTCACACCTCTGAAGCTTCGCACAGCGGGTGATACAGCCGTCAAGGAGGAGGTAGAGAACAGGATGAGGGGCTGAAGAAAAGAAGGAAGTAGCATAGGACCGTGGAAACGTTAACATGAGGAGGGGTTTGGCCAAGGTGTGGGAAGACCGGTCAGCATAGGAAGGCTCAAAGATCTGCTTTAATTAATCCTATTTTAAGTCATTTTGTTCATTTCTCCAGCTCCTTCCCCTATAACTATAGTGCACCGCCACGACAATTAGTGAAATAATGATCACAGATAGAGAACTATTCAAAACAGGAAAATATTTTGACTTGTTCATGTGTTCTCATTTTACTGTCGAGTTGTTTTTGGGATGAAAAAGTGTTGCAGTCTCATAATAGGAATTGTTTGGGGGTTGAACCTGATGCTTCGCCAGGACCTCTCTTTTTATTTGGGTTGCATTCTCACCAAAAAGACTGTGTGCCTCTTTTTAAATGTCTAGTTTTACAAATTGGAAGAGGCCCAGAACACGCTTGTGGGATTTTATATCCCTTTATGTAGAAAGCTGCTCGAATAATTCTTTTCAGCGCTTTGAAAGGTTAGATTGCTGTTGCATAATTAAACACTCCAGCTCTGTAACAGTAAATAAAACACCAGTTATTTTGAGGTGTTTGCATTGGGATTGTCTGCTCTGCTAGCATCAGTCGTTAACTTTATCACATTATTCTTATGCCAAAACTGAATTCTTTTGTATGACAGGTTTTAGAGCTGATGGAGGTTTGCTTGATGACCAGCTTTTTTTCTTTATTCTGGAGTGCATTGCCTTGTGATTAATCTATTCAACACTATTCTTTGTATTGTATATGTTTTTTATTTTGTATCCTTTGAGTGCACTATAGCATACAGGGTATGTAAAACTCATTTGGATACTATTTAGAAAAAAAATAGCGTGCTCCTTTATAACCCACTATATTAGGAGTACTGAGTGCTTTCAAATGCAGCCTAGATGAGGGGTGAGTGAAGGAGAGTAGCAAATAGATTTGAAGGTAGACACATGTCCATATAAGAATTGTTTCTCTAACGCTTCAAAGGCTTTTTAAAATCACAGCTTTAGCATTTAAAAGTAATCAAATAAGATCAGTGAGGGAGTTTTTTCTGCTTTTACATGCAGTGGGGGGGTGGGTAAATTTTGATCCAAAGACGTCTCAAGGGTTATTAAAGGGGAGACCCAACAATTGAGATTTTCTCCAAACATGTCAACGCCATAACAAATCATATTTATGTGCCAAGCCCGCATTGGTTACAAGTGGTTGATGGAAGCAGCTGAGGTTTTCATTTGAGCATATTTCTGTTATTATTTCAGTTTTACACCTTGTCTGACACAAGAGTCTTCATTAAAACCTGGAGCTGGAGACGCTACATCCTGACTCTCGCGTTAAATATTCAGGGAGTTTGGCTGGCTGTCTAATTTTGGTTATGCACACCATTAGGAGGGCAGTACAGTCAGTGGTGGAACAATTGCAGACAGGGCCCAGGGGCAAAACATCCCGACCGGGCCCCCTCGTACGTATGTGCGCGTGCACATACGTACACCCACACGCGCACGCGCGCGCTCATTAAAGCATGTCCATCTCATCCATCGAGTGACGAGAAAAGAAGGCTATTTTTTGACGCCAACCCTCCCCATTAATCCGGGCTTGGGACCGGCACCTGTTTGAGCTGACTGCATCCAAATGGCTGGGTTAGGCCAGAGCTATAGAGTAATACAGAGTTGCGACACGCTTTGAAGTCGCTGCTAGGGCTGTCACGTGGTTCATGTGGGCCTCCGGAGTTCCAAACTTCACAGCGCTGTCAGTCAGTTTGTCTGTGCTCTCTGGTGTCAGATGGAAAATGAGCTGAATGGCAAAGCTGAGCTGAATAAATTATTTTAAAGAAGCTTTAAATGACTTGGAGGGAAATATGTGGCTGTAGATGCTTTGACTGATGAGCCGGGATCAATTCTTCTTTTCTGTAGAAGACCTAATTATTCTGTATATCTCATGTGAACTGAATACATGTGAAACAAACATCTGTAACCCTGTTTATTGTGCTTCAAGCCAGAAAACTATTGTTAAATATTAACTAATTGATTAAAATATGGCCCTGTGATGCACTGGCGGCATGTCCAGAGTGTACCCCTCCTCTCGCCCGATGACTGCTGGGATAGGCTCCAGCTTATCCCAGCCTAACGATATCTAAGAGTATAATTTTATTAATTTTATTAACTTACCAGTAATCGTTCTTGACAAGTAATTGAGGTTAACGGAGCTGCATCTCTTGTTTGGAACTGTGGCGTCTCTGTGACCCACGTGACTTCCGCATTCCTTTCTTTCCATAGAAGTCTATGGGAGTGTCGCCACTCTCTTTTTACACCACTCTGGGTTAGGCTAAACTATATACATTATTTGCAAAGATTGCAAGAAAACATTTCGGAATGCTTAAACATACAACATTGGGTGAGGGCCCTGGGCCCAGGGGCAGTTGCCCCGCCCGCCCAGCTTATAGCTCCGCCCCTGAGTACAGTCATGCTTTAGAATCTTTGATTTCTGTGATGTCACAGCCCGTTCACTGACCGTGTCACAAGGTCCATCAAGATTCCTTGATGTCACTGTGATGTCAATGTGATGTCATTGTGATGTCACTGGGGCCTTTTCAGAGACTGTAAGGTAGTTGTCGCCACATTGACAGTATTAAGGTCTTTTCAGAGACTTTAAGGCAGTTGACATTTTCAATTATTTCAACTAACTGTAAACATCTATGTAAAAGTGACACATATGGTTGTATTCTGAAAAGCCTAACAAAAAACAATATGAGAGTGAAGTGAATGTAATACAAACAAGTTTTATTTAAATTGAGGGGAAACACAACTGTACAAAAAAACAAGTTTTAGAGGTCTTCAAACAGTGCAAGAAAACACACTATAAATATTTCTAGCCAAGACTTTTGAAGGTTGTAAACAAAAGTATTGGCTGCATAAAAGTAAAAAGTGCAGACAGAAATATTTTTTTGTGAAGTGTCAAAAATCCCGCCAGCGGGTTTTAGACTCCAGAGTGTGAGCTCAGTTGTGCCAAAAACTGACATATAATAGAATAAGAAGAATCGATTTAATCTACCAGACAAAGAACAAAGTTTATTTTACGCTTAAATTGTTAATATCCTCAAAGGAACATGCCATTTCATTTTCTGGGGTTCCTTGGAGGAGCCTTGGTCACTAAGGCTTTGAGGAAACTCGTAACACAATACTTTCCAGAGGAGGAAACCAGCGAAATCTCTGCAGGAACTGCAGAATCTTCTTTGGGAACAAAGCCTGCAGATGATCAAATTCGGACCAAACAAAAACAAAGTCCTCCAGAGGTGGTGAGCCTCACTAAGGCTGTGAGCAAACTCCCAAAATCATACTTTCCAGAGGAGCAAACCAGCGAAATTTCTGCAGGAACTGCAGAATCTTCTTTGGGAACAAAGCCTGCAGATGATCAAATTCAGACCAAGCAAAAACAAAGTCCTCCAGAGGTGGTGAGCAAACTCCCAAAATCATACTTTCCAGAGGAGCAAACCAGCGAAATTTCTGCAGGAACTGCAGAATCTTCTTTGGGAAAAAATCCTACAGATGATCAAATTCAGACCAAACAAAAGCAAAGTCCTCCAGAGGTGGTGAGCCTCACTAAGGCTGTGAGCAAACTCCCAAAATCATACTTTGCAGAGGAGGAAATCAGTGAAATCTCTGCAGGAACTGCAGAATCTTCTTTGGGAACAAAGCCTGCAGATGATCAAATTCAGACCAAACAAAAGCAAAGTCCTCCAGAGGTGGTGAGCCTCACTAAGGCTGTGAGCAAACTCCCAAAATCATACTTTGCAGAGGAGGAAATCAGTGAAATCTCTGCAGGAACTGCAGAATCTTCTTTGGTAAAAAATCCTACAGATGATCAAATTCAGACCAAACAAAAGCAAAGTCCTCCAGAGGTGGTGAGCCTCACTAAGGCTGTGAGCAAACTCCCAAAATCATACTTTCCAGAGGAGGAAACCAGCGAAACCAGCGAAATCTCTGCAGGAACTTTAGAATCTTCTTTGGGAACAAAGCCTGCAGATGATCAAATTCGGACCAAACAAAAACAAAGTCCTCCAGAGGTGGTGAGCCTCACTAAGGCTGTGAGCAAACTCCCAAAATCATACTTTCCAGAGGAGCAAACCAGCGAAATTTCTGCAGGAACTGCAGAATCTTCTTTGGGAACAAAGCCTGCAGATGATCAAATTCAGACCAAGCAAAAACAAAGTCCTCCAGAGGTGGTGAGCAAACTCCCAAAATCATACTTTCCAGAGGAGCAAACCAGCGAAATTTCTGCAGGAACTGCAGAATCTTCTTTGGGAAAAAATCCTGCAGATGATCAAATTCAGACCAAACAAAAGCAAAGTCCTCCAGAGGTGGTGAGCCTCACTAAGGCTGTGAGCAAACTCCCAAAATCATACTTTGCAGAGGAGGAAATCAGTGAAATCTCTGCAGGAACTGCAGAATCTTCTTTGGGAAAAAATCCTGCAGATGATCAAATTCAGACCAAACAAAAGCAAAGTCCTCCAGAGGTGGTGAGCCTCACTAAGGCTGTGAGCAAACTCCCAAAATCATACTTTCCAGAGGAGCAAACCAGCGAAATTTCTGCAGGAACTGCAGAATCTTCTTTGGGAAAAAATCCTGCAGATGATCAAATTCAGACCAAACAAAAACAAAGTC
The DNA here is from genome assembly GCF_027942865.1 of Odontesthes bonariensis. Classification (NCBI taxonomy): domain Eukaryota; kingdom Metazoa; phylum Chordata; class Actinopteri; order Atheriniformes; family Atherinopsidae; genus Odontesthes; species Odontesthes bonariensis. Next base: position 11,162,378 of record NC_134515.1, on the reverse strand, counting down.
CTCCAGAGGTGGTGAGCCTCACTGAGGCTGTGAGCAAACTCCCAAAATCATACTTTCCAGAGGAGGAAACCAGCAAAATCAGCGAAATCTCTGCAGGAACTGCAGAATCTTCTTTGGGAACAAAGCCTGCAGATGATCAAATTCAGACCAAACAAAAACAAAGTCCTCCAGAGGTGGTGAGCAAATTCCTAAAAGAGAAGGAAACCAAATTAGACGGATACAGTGAAATCTCTGCAGGACCGGCAGAATCTTCTTTGGAAACAAAGCCTGCAGATGATCAAAATTACACCAAAAAAAAACAAAGTCATCGAAAGGTGTGGAGCCTCACTAAGGCTGTGAAGAAACTCCTAAAACCATCTTTTCCAGAGAAGGAAACCAAATTAGACAGATACAGTGAAATCTCTGCAGGACCGGCAGAATCTTCTTTGGAAACAAAGCCTGCGGATGATCAAAATTACACCAAAAAAAAACAAAGTCATCGAAAGGTGTGGAGCCTCACTAAGGCTGTGAAGAAACTCCTAAAACCATCTTTTCCAGAGAAGGAAACCAAATTAGACAGATACAGTGAAATCTCTGCAGGACCGGCAGAATCTTCTTTGGAAACTAAGCCTGCAGATGATCAAAATTGCACCAAAGAAAAGCAAAGTCCTCCAGAGGCTGTGAGGAAAGTCCTAAAAGAGGAGGAAACCAAATTAGACGGATACAGTGAAATCTCTGCAGGACCGGCAGAATCTTCTTTAGAAACAAAGCCTGCAGATGAACAAAATTACACCAAAGAAAAACAAAGTCCTCGAAAGGTGTGGAGCCTCACTAAGGCTGTGAAGAAACTCCTAAAACCATCCTTTCCAGAGAAGGAAACCAAATTAGACGGATACAGTGAAATCTCTGCAGGACCGGCAGAATCTTCTTTGGAAACAAAGCCTGCGGATGATCAAAATTACACCAAAAAAAAACAAAGTCATCGAAAGGTGTGGAGCCTCACTAAGGCTGTGAAGAAACTCCTAAAACCATCCTTTCCAGAGAAGGAAACCAAATTAGACGGATACAGTGAAATCTCTGCAGGACCGGCAGAATCTTCTTTGGAAACAAAGCCTGCGGATGATCAAAATTACACAAAAGAAAAACAAAGTCCTCCAGAGGCTTTGAGCAAACTCCTAAAAGAGGAGGAAAACAAATTAGACAGATACAGTGAAATCTCTGCAGGACCGGCACAATCTTCTTTGGAAACTAAGCCTGCGGATGATCAAAATTACACCAAAAAAAAACAAAGTCCTCCAGAGGCTGGGAGGAAAGTCCTAAAACCATCCTTTACAACAGATCCAGTTGTTGATCCGGACATGCAGTTATGCAAGTTCTCCAACTCATTTAATAACTGTTGGATGAATGCAACGCTACAGGGTGTTCTAAATCTTAACATTGTAAAGACGAAACTCTGTCGGAGCTCCACAGAGGTTTCAAGACTTTTTCCAGCAACCCCAAAATTTGGAGACATATTTTTAAAAGCCCTTAACAACCCAGGAACACTTTTCTCTTCTACAGAGATCTTCCCGGTTTTGAGGGAGTTAAGTGCTGTGATACCATTACTACAACTGGGGGATGAAAATGACATCGTAGATTTTTTGGTACATTTAATGTCCTGGTTGAACGACCATGGAGTTATGTCAAGGCTTCGTGTCAACAAAGTAACCAGATGTAACCAGTGTCACCCAACTGAAAGCAACATCACAAGCCTGGGTGATGTCTATTTTCTGCCAGCTCCAGGTAACAACGACACCACCGCTTCTCTTTTTGCCAAAGCAGTGAGCGATGATCATTACAAGGACCAGTGCAAAGCATGCGACTCGGAACTAACGGAGGAAAACTTTTTCATCTCCCCTGATCTGATAACTCTCTATCTGCCACGGACAGTTTACACAAACTCCAGAGTGTCCGTGACACCAAGTGAAAATGTCAGTATTCGTGTGAAAGGTGGAGAACAGACGTATCGCCTGGCCTCTGTGATTTGTCACATAAACGGATGTGTTGACCACTTTTATACGTATGTGCTTAAGGAAGAAAAGATCATCGAGGCTAATGATCAGAGGATATCAACTGTGGACAGCAAAGCTGACATTTATAAAAATGGAATAATCTACTTCTATGAAAAATGCACATAAGCACATTGCCAAGACAAGACCTCAAGAAACATAACATAAAAGAAAGATAAGAGTAAGAAAGTTTTTATAAAACAGTATGATTTCACCAAGGCTGAGGATGAGTGGATATCAGCTGCGGACAGCAAAGCTGATATTTAGGAAGTAGGAACATTTTTATGAAAAGTGCTCATAAAAACACATCGTCAAGACAAGACCTCAAGAAACAAAACATAAAAGAAAGATAAGAATAAGAAAGTTATTCTTTGCTTTTTACAGGATTTTATAAAAAAGTATAATTTCACTAAGGCTGAGGATGAGGACTTCCGGTGGGACAGGCGAGCAGCATGGACGCCTAAGTCAGGAGCTCCCGCATGCTAACACCCTAAACTCCACTAAAACTCGAGACGCAGACAAACTCAAACTGAGAATATGAGTGGAGCATCAACAAAAAATAAGAATAAAAAGAACCCGGATACCCAAAGCAAAGAAATACACAGAGAGGTTAGCGAGAGCAAGCTAACACCACAATTTAGTAGGGGTGGGTATTGGCAAAGAAGTCACAATTCGATTCGAATCACGATTCACATGCCACGATGCGATTCTATCACGATGCATCACGATACTTGAATTATTGCAATGCATCGCGATGCATTGCAATATTTTCACTGAACATACTTACAAAAAAAAATACAGCCATTACCAGTGGCTGACTGGCTGTGTATGATCTGGATAGTGTCTTCAATTGATACATAACTCTAAGCAAATCAATTCATCTGTATTTATTGAAACAACTTTTAGAGGTATTGCCATTAAAACAAATATTACTGGACACAAATATTACTATTACTGGACACACTCATCACAAAAAGTGCATAGGATTTATAAAACTTAAAATAATAAAATAGGGATGATCAGTACAGACAAAAAAGTGCATAGGCTTTATACAACTATAAAAAATATATACATATATTGCAAACATCCCTTTCAGCGAAATGCATCAATTGCATGTGTCTTATCATTTAAGGCATAAAAAAAATTTATTTACTTATTTATTTTTTTAAATAATCGATACTTGGCGTCCAGAATCGATGCAGTAGATCGCGAAAATTAGAATTGTGATACATCGTCATGACGATTATTTTGCACACCCCTACAAGTTAGCATGGACTCATTTCAAAGCAGCTTGGACGGCATTAGCAAACAAATTCAAACCCTGCAAAACGAAATGAAGACGGACTTAACATACAAAGACGAAATTACAGCGCAAATGAGAGATGAACTGACAGAACTCAAGAGAGACCGATCAGAAGTTTGCCAAAAATAACCACGGACATTGGAGAACAGGATGAGAAGATAACTGCTGCTCTGACACGCACAGAGGAGATCGAGTCATGGAGTCATGAAGCAAACAGTGCACTGCAGGAAATAATGCAAGAGCAGAAAATCCTCGGGGACAAACTAGACAATTTAGAATCGAGGTCCAGACGAACTAACTTAGGGGTGTATGGCATTCCAGAGGAGGCAGAGTCAAAGAGCGACTCGGTCGCACAGTTCATGGATAAATGGCTCCGTGAAGAATTTTCTATAAACTCGGACCTACAGATTCAACGCGCTCACCGAGCCCTGGCTCCAAAGCTGGCCAGCCTCCCAGATCGATTGTCATCAATTTCCAACAGTTCACCGTAAAGGAGATGATATTAAAAAAAGCATGGGAGAAAAAAACAATCACCCTCGGAGAAAAGCGGATATATTTTGACCATGACTATTCAGAGAGGACGCTACAACAACGTAAAGCATACGGTAACATTAAAAAGATCTTAAAGAGAGAAGGCATCCGCTTTCAGACACCTCTCAACAAGATGCGTATCCACTGGGCAAACGGGGTGAAAACCTATGGCAGTGCAGAAGAGGCAGCCAGCGACCTGCGGGGAAGAGGATACGACGCGGATAACACGGGGACCAACAGCGGGGGAGCCACGCGCATTGGAAGGCCCCACTCGACCGGGACCACGACATGGAAACAAACCGGGAGCGGACGCACCGGTAAGGCCAGCAGACGCGCTCGAGGACGACTGCAAGAATTTCAACTGAGGGGAAACAACACAGAATGAGTATATACTAGAGCTGGGCAGTATGACCAAAAATACATATCACGGTATTTTTTTTCATGCATAATTAGGTGTTCACAGTATTTTCTACAGATTGAGAACAGAATTATAAATAAAAATAAAAATTCTTCAAAATAATTCCTTCGTTAATAATTGGTCACACAGAACTTTATTGTATTAATATTCACATCTTCATTGTAAACAAATGAATAACATAGCTAATTACACTGGTCGGACTGTTCAGCTGTTTCAGACTGACACCTCCGGTTCAGGCTGCTCCTCGTCCTCAACACGCACGTCTCTTTTTCAATCGCGGAAAATATATTTCAATACTCATCTGGATTGAAGCAGCAAACATTCAGTGTAAGAATTTAAAAAACCTACTTTATTTGATTCACAGCTGCTAGTGTTTAGACCTCGTCAACCCAACTGCATTTTTTTTTTTTACGGCAAACTTGCGACTAGTTAACTTCATAAAGAAGGCGTAATCGCTTGTTTGCTATGGGTCGGGACGGGACGGGACACCATTGTATTAAAAATATAAAATATTTTTATAGGACTTTTTAATGTGTCATTTTATAAAGTTGTACGTGATACCAACCTTTTGTGAATTTCGCCAGCCGTCTTCTTTCGGTTGAGCTAATCTAACGCGACGCTGAAGCTAGCAAGCTTACACGCTTCCAGGGATGATATCGCTGATGGAGACACGCGGTGTGCACGGAGGGGTGGGGCTTTGTGTGTGTGTGTGTGTGTAGGCTATGTGAGAGAGACGGAGGGAGAGTAGGGAAAGGAAATGCAGCTTAACGAATACGAGTATTTTTTAAATAACGTTAAAAATAATAATAATAACGAAACGCAGTATGTGGTGGCCGGTGTTGAATCTGTGGCACACCGCCACAAATTAGTCTATGTATGGGAAACACTGCTATCCACCTTCACCTTCGCGTAACGCAAGTGCTTATTACCACCTCGGACACATACAGGCCCGGCCCTAACCAATTTGGTGCCCTAGGCAAGATTTTAGGTGGCGCCCCCTTGTATCGCATTACATTTCACTGCTAGTGTACATATGCTCACGAGACACTGAATAGCTTTGTCTTGAACATTCTTTTATTTAAATAAAGCAATTGCACATTCAAAATACTTCAAGTATTGGATTTAAATATTCCCAAAATAAAAAGTGTAAACAAATTACATTAACTTAAGAATACAGTATAGATAAGACACTGTGCAAAATAAGATATGAACGAAACCAGTGGTGGAGGCGACAGGAGGACTTGCCAGGGTAGGGGTGAGAAACCTCAACAGCGCATCTGAAGAGAGAACAGGAGTATGTGACAGCAGTCTAATAACAAACACATGATTTCAAGAATAAAATGAAATGACATTAATGAAAAACCTAGAGATAAGCATTATGTAGACTATACTGTATAATATACAATGTACTTTTTCTGAGAATGCAATTTATATTAGTAATTCATATTAGTAATCATTTCAATTTCATTGTCATTACAATGAAATGCTAATAGGCAGAATGCAAAGAATCAGTAAACTGCAGTTCAATATAATGAACTGTAACACAACAAACAGCTTGCCTAGCTGAGCTACGCTTACAACTATGGAAAATGAATAGCATTTTGATTGACAAGCCAGGAAAACGTGAGATGTCAATGCAATTAACCATGTCAGTGCATGACATTATAACACCAGTTGAATAGATCTAATATTTACACATTTGCCCGAGGAAGGTAAGATGGGGGTAGTTACGTTACTATTTTCCATAACAAGTTAAGCCCTTCCATAACATTAACTGACCTTAAAACTAACAGATAGCGCTGGCTATTTGTTCATTAGCAAACCATGTAATGCTAACGATTAATGACGTTATCAATTATCGTTCTGTAACAGCAAAATAATATCATTGACATCATCTTTACTGTAATATTACCTCTGTCTTTGTCGCGTTTTTCCTCCTCTTCTTTTTTTCCTCCCCTGGGCACCAGACATTTTATTTGGACGTTTCGACATGTTGACGTGTTCACAGTCTAGTTGCGTTTGATCCATCAAAAAACACAACCACGTAACAAGTAGGCGCCTAAAGTCTGAATAGTCGAAAGGAGTGAAATGTAGGCGCCCACCTAGTATTATTACTACTATTACGTAGTAGGCTTTGCTATGGAGTTAAATTAATGTGGGCTTATTCTTTTCTTATTAAGACATAATTGTAATGACGAGACATACACACCGAGTATCAGTCAGAACCTTTACTCGTAACTGCGGATTTTTTTTCCCCTCCATTTGTGGCGCCCTTAGCATTTGCCTATACCACCTATGCCACGGGCCGGCCTTGCACCCATAGACAGTAAACATGCGTGTTTAGAAGCGCAACACTGAAAAGGGTCCCGTCTCAAACAATGTCGCGCGACGCAGCGTTCCCCCCCGTTATGTAATCAAATACACCGGTATGGCGGTATATTAAAAATTCATATCATAACGAAATTATAAACCAGTATTCGGTGTGAACCGGTATACCGCCCAGCACTAGTTTTATGTAGAAAGCTGCTCGAATAATTCTTTTCAGCTTTTTGAAAGGTTAGATTGCTGTCGCATAATTAAACACTCCAGCTCTGTACCAGTAAATAAAACACCAATTATTTTGAGGTGTTTGCATTGGGATTGTCTGCTCTGTTAGAATCAGTCGTTAACTTTATCACATTATTCTTATGCCAAAACTGAATTCTTTTGTATGACAGGTTTTAGAGCTGATGGAGGTCTGCTTGATGACCAGCTTTTTTTCTTTATTCTGGAGTGCATTGCCTTGTGATTAATCTATTCAACACTATTCTTTGTATTGTATATGTTTTTTATTTTGCATCCTTTGAGTGCACTATAGCATACAGGGTATGTAAAACTCATTTGGATACTATTTGGAAAAAAAATAGCGTGCTCCTTTATAACCTACTATATCAGGAGTACTGAGTGCTTTCAAATTCAGCCTAGATGAGGGGTGAGTGAAGGAGAGTAGCAAATAGATTTGAAGGTAGACACATGTCCATATAAGAATTGTTTCTCTAAAGCTTCAAAGTACGGTGGCCCTGAAGTGCAAAACACAACGGCAACTAAAAAAACACAACCGCAAAAGAGAAAACACAACGGCAACTAAAAAAACACAACCGCAAAAGAGAAGGTGGTCTGTCCTTTGAACCGGAAAGGCAACACCACCAAACGAAAAAACAAGAAACGAACACGAGGTGATGTATTGCATAAACTGTGGCAAAGAGTTCGAGGATAAACCGAATTTCTGCAGTAATTGTGGGAAAAGGCTACAAGAAGACAGTGATGATACTCACGCGCGACCTTCAAGTAAGGTAACGGATGTAACATTAATGTAATGTTTATGTTTGGATAGTGCAACGTTAGCTTATCAGAGCAAGTTAGCTAACTTGCGCCCGTTCACAGACTTACTCGCCAATTCCTCTATGGAAACTACAGTAAGCATACATAAAAAATGATTACGTTTACATATTGGTTGACTTGTTAAAGGAACGGTCTGTGTGTGTGCATGTAAATTAAAGACGTGATAAGTGGTACGTCTTATCATCTACGGGTGAGGGGGCAACAGGTGTTTCAAGAATGATACTGGCTACATTTACACTACAAGTCTTGATGCCCAGATCTGATTTTTTGCCAAAATCCGATTTTTTTTAACATGTGGTTACACGTACTTTAATAATGTGACTCTTATCTGATTCACGCGATTACACTTGCCTATCACCTGAAACATTGCGCATGCCTACTTAAGTGTTTACCAAACTCTGCTGCTGAGGCAAATGGACGACGTTGACATAGGTGTGATGCTACTGTTGCGGTACATGAGAAGTTCGCCCAACATTGGCAGGATTTTAAAGGGATAATCCGGAGTAAAATGCACTTTAGATCAATTTACGGGATGTTGGGAGTACATACGTTGAGTTGACATCAAAATCATGTCATTTGGATGTGTTTTGAGAATTTCGATTTGACCGTTTTTAGCCAAAAGTCGTTAGCCTGGAAGTGAATAGGGAAAATCATTTCACCGCTACAAAACGCTATTTTTATACCTCTTCTACAGCTCCAAACAACATAACACTTACGTGGTAGTGAGTAGAGGGTCCCTAAAACCAAACCGAAGTGTCCCGAGGTCTTCATGTGGTCGGATACAGAGTCCAGAATGAATTTAATCAAGCCAACCTTTCCGGAAATGTGTCTGCTGCAGCTGCCGCTACAGACCGTGGTGAAGTTGGTTTGATATTGGATATTCGACAGATATTCACAATAAGGAAATAAGGTGTCTTTTTTTTAAACCAATATCAAACCAACTGATCTACAATCACCAGAATATATTCATAGCCGCCTTTACGCTTGTCAAGATGGAGGAAGTCCACTGACACTAGTTCAAAGGGCTGGGTTGTGACAATGTTCATAAGAGGGGCCCTTGTCTCACGGCAAGGTTTTTTTTTGTTTCAGACAAGTACAGCTCATTACATATTGCTCTGTTTCACGCTGCATGTATGGCCAGAAAAAGCGATCTCTGATCAGTGAAACCGTCCTGTCAGTGCCTTGGTGCCCCATCTGGTTGTGCAGCTCCTTTAACGCTGTCATTTTGTGTTTTTCCGGCAATACAAGTTGTTTTCTGTGAACTGTCTTTCTCCACAAGATTCCACTTTCATCTGCTTCCAGTTTATCCCATTCCCGGAGGAGACAACAGCTCTGTATGTTGAATTTTTCTTTTTCTTGATGCAAGGGCCTCACTCCAGACAATTTGCATTGCAAAACTGGTCCAATATACGAGTCGTCTTTCTGATCCTGCTGCATCTGTGCTGGTGTTAACGACACAACTGAGGTACCTTGATCATTGAACAGACTATTTACAGAGATGGCCATTTACCATGAGGCATTTGACTCCAGCTGTGTTTCTACTGCCTGAGCAGTTGTTCCCACTGCATCATAAGACATCTCCTCCGTGCACTCATCCATCAGTCTCTCAACATCCACTGGCATTCTAGATAAACTGTCAGCATCGATGTTCTCTTTGCCAGGGCGGTATTTGATGGTGAAGTTAAAGTCTGCTAGTTCTGCGACCCATCTACTCCCTGTGGCATTCAACTTAGCAGTGGACAGTACATAAGTCAAGGGGTTGTTGTCGCTGTAAACTGTGAAAAAGGGGGCATAATACAGGTAGTCGCGGAACTTTTCTGTAATCGCCCACTTAAAGGCCTACAGAAAGCTGACACTACACCCAATACATAATGATAATACATACACAGAGGAACAATAATGATCATTGGACCCTACACCAAAACATTTCATAAACGCATGAAATTTGCGATTTTGAATTTGCCGCTTTGAAATCCTTCCTGGAATTCCAGACTGGGGGCGGGGCTTCCGTGTGACATCACATGTGCCATGGTTTTTCCTGGCTGCCGCTATTGTAGTATGCTTGTTGAGTGGTGAAGGCAATAAAACGTTGGGTTCAGTGCAGTTTTTATTGCGAGTAGATGTACGAAGTGCTGTGGGTGCGTGTGTTGCCCTCAGCACCAGCAGCTCACACCACCGGGGACAGAGGAAGCAGAGAGACATGCGGTCGGAACTTGTGTCTGTGCCTCCCTGTCCGCCTGCCTCCTCTCTGGTGAAACCAGCCGGAGCGCATCCCGCCGTGTTCAGCTCCCTGCGGTGCGGACACTCAGGGGGAATCCACCTGGCGGAGAGTGTGAACACTAGGGTGTCATCTAAATATGGGACACACACATTGTCTTGGATGCCCTCTAGACACTCCTCCATACAGCGTTGAAAAGCCGCCGGAGCATTCATGAGTCCGAATGGGATCCTGGCCCATTCATACAAACCTCACAGTGTCACAAAAGCTGTCAAGTGCTTGCTGTCTTTTGCTATGAACCCCTGATGGTACGCCTTTCCCTGATCTAGAAGTGAAAACATGGTGTTTCCTCCAAGGCCATCCATAATATCTTGGACTCTGGGGATTGGCTGCCTGTCAGGATGAGTCTTGCGGTTCAACTCTCGATCTATACACAGACGTAAAGAGCCACATTTCGTCCTTACACAAACAATGGGCGAAGCATAGGAAGAGTGGGATTTCTTTATCCAGCCTTGCGCAATCAAGTCTGTTAAATAGTCCTTCATTTCCTCATATAAGGGCTTGGGGACAGACATATAGGTTCATGCTACAGGCTCAGGATCTTTCAATGAAATTTTCAACTGCAGCTTTTCAATACAACCTATGTCACTATCTGATCGGGAGAATGAGTCTGACTCCTCCCTCAGCATCTCACAAACAACCTGTCTCTGACTTTCATCTAGATGGCTGAGGTTAATGGGCGGGTCCCAGGGCTCTGTACTCGTTTCCTTGTCTTTGGTATGTTGAGCTTGAATGTTATTTACATCAACAGCTGAGTGTGCTTCCTTAGCAGTACTGAGTGGATACACGGATGTGACTGACTGTGCTGTACCAATAACTACCTTTCCTGTCAACATGACATCATGGTCAGTGGGATTTTGCACACTAAGGAGGATATTTGTTTGTTCCCTTTTTCTCACCTGAACAAGTGTGTCACAGAATTCAAGTCCCTCTGGCCACTGGGGATTGTCATCAGGCTCAAAGACTAATGTGGTGTCCTCTTTAAAAGGTTTGACATGCACTCTACATTTTATTTGGACAACACTATGACTTGGTATGCTCATCTTCTGACAGGCTGTTCTCACCAGATACTCCCTTGTTCGCTCAACACTAACTGCTTTGATAAATGCCTTGGCTGTATTTTTCTTTAACTTTGGGAAGGCCATCTTAACTGTGTTTATCAGTTTCTCTGCCTCTGCATCATTTGTCTGTTTTTTCTGGCTGTTAATAACAACACGCTCAATAACATTGAAGCCAATGATTGGGCGGGGCTGCTGGCTGCCTTTCAGAACAAGTATGGGGACAAAGAACTCCACAGCACCAGCAGCTAGCCTAAAGATCACTTCTACCCACCCCACATATGGCATCTCAGTACCATTAGCAGCTTCAATCTGCAAGGGATCATCTGGATCAACTATCTCTGCTATGTCCCTCAGTTTAATGTCAGGAAGATGGTCTGCTTTCCATACCTCATCAATTGCACACACCTGTGAGCCAGAATCCCAGAGCACTTCAGTTCTCTTCCCTTGTAGGTAGCAGTTGAGGAGACATTTTTTCCCACCAGTTCTGTCACTGTTGAATGTTTTTTTGTCAGGATGTTTCTTTTCTTGTCAGTCATAGTCTTGCAAGAGTGTGTCTGTCGTGTCTTTGGTTTGTGGGGAGTGAAAGGTTTACAGTTTTCTTTATGTTCCGGCCAGTGATTATGCTGACATTTCTCAGAACAGTAAAGTGTTGTTTTACACACTGAGCATTGTTGAAACTTCTGATGTTTCTCCATTTCTCCACAGTTAGTGCATTTTTGGGACACCATGGCTGATCTGGTCACTCCCTGTCCCTCGGGGGCAACCATTCCTCGTTTAAATGAGTCTCTCTTGCAGCGCTGGGTAGTCCTCTGTATCCTCTGCAGCCTGCACGGAAGTGTTCACTACTCCCGCACCTGGTGCAATGCTGGCAGTATTCTTCTCCTCGCTGCTGGCACACAAAACATCTCGGTCGGGGACGTGACACTGGATATCTCTGTGGTGCAAACCCCTGCTGAAACTGGGCGGTTCCTGGCATGAACCTTGGGTGACCAGCAGCTCGGTTCTCCTGCACTGGTACACCTGGCTGATGGAAAGCTGGTACTCTCTCTTTGTTCCAGGCCATGAACTGTGGCTGGTCATAAGCTGGATGGTTGAGTGCCCCATAGTCTGTCCCTTTGCAAGCAGGAGGATGTGGCTTTGGTACAGCTTCTGTCTTATGAATGCACTCTCTGATCTGTGATACCTCTGCCTTGAGATCTTTCAACAGCACTAGATCTGCTTTGATTTCCTTCAGGTCTGACAGAACATCTGAAGGTAATGTGGTGATGTTTTGTCGAGCCGGACATTTCTTTTCTCCACTTGCATCGCTGGACTGAACAGCGTGGACACCTGTGTGTCGCTGTGGTGCCGTCTGTCTCTTTTTATCTCATCTCTCTTTCTCATTTGCGCATGCCATATTTAACCTCTCCAAAAGCAACTCGTCAGGTGTTGTGGGCTGCAGCAGATAAGGTTGGAGATCAGTTTTGATGTTGTCATTTTGTAAGCCTGTGAGTACAGTGTGCATGAACATGTTCTGCACTAGTGCAGGGTCATACTTGAGGCTAGACTCAGCGTCCTGTGATGCAAACAATATTTTCTGTCTTAGATCCATTGCTCTGATTAAAAAGTTCTGTGGAACTTCTTTATTGCTCTGAACTTCTGTGGTGAGCTGTTTGTATAACTCAGTTGCGCTCATCTCTTGATAGTGCGAGCGGAGGATCCTTCTAAGGTTAGGCAGAGACAGATCACTTTTACCCTCAAGATAGCTGCGCAGCTGCAGGCCAGGTACAATGGCTCTGATAACAGCGTCCACTATGTCTGATTCAGGGTACCCTTTACTAGTGTTGTGACGTTCGCGAATGAGCCGGATCTTTTGAACGGCTCTTTGATATGAACGAAGGGAGCCGAGTCGCGGCGGCGCGGGAGCCGTTCTATTTCTCGTTCTTTTTTTTTTTTTATTGTCATGCGTGTTTCACGCAGCTCCCAGGGGACATCTAGTTGCGGATTCCCCCCACATAGGACAACTACGACTAGGGGGGGGTAGGGGGCGCAGGCAGCTTGCACGTGCCCTTCACATGAGCAGTGAGTGTCTGAGTGAGCAGTGGTTATTTACAATGCGTGCATCGCCATTTACTGGCTACTGGTGCCTCCCAGTGGAAGTCAAGGGAAACTTGGCTTTCTCAGAATTCTATAAAATGGCAATAACAAACGAACCATATTCATTGATCAAATACTGCAACTTAACATCCAAGATTCTACATACTATGTTTTCAAGCATGCTACATTTGATTTCAAATGGAGATGGCGTGTTAAAATTACAGTTCTTCTAATATGTATGATTTCTGCCGCATTCCCAGATGTGTGCAGGACTTTGCGTTTGTGGAGTAACCAGAGACGGTCAAATAGGACTAAGAAAATCTTTGGAGTAACCATGGGTACGAGCGGACATGGCGGAAATTGATTATAAGCCTAAAATACTTTAAAAAAAAAAAAAAAAAAAAGAGCCAAATGAGCCAGTTTTTTGAACGGCTCTTTGAAAGGAACGAGCCATAAAGAGCCGGATCCCCCAAAAGAGCCATAAATCCCATCTCTACCCTTTACTGAGACCGTTCTCAATTTGGCGAGCCAAGCTGGAGAAGGTAAGTCTGTCCTTTTGTCCAGGTTCGCCAATCTGACCTGAAATTTTATAGTCTTTGCGCCATGGTGGACTGTTTGCGCAGGCAGAGGCATTGTGAACTCGGACAAATTCACTGTTCACTGTACTCTGTGCATTTTTGTTAGCTTGTTCTTGCATTTGCATTTCAGTCTCCTTCTGTTGTACCATAAGTTTTAGCTGCTCTAGTTCTCTCATTAATTTCTCTTGTTCCCCATTTCCTCTTGCTTTTCCTGGCGTGTAGTCTTTTCTAGCTTCTCGCAAGGTGTTTATCATGTCCCCAATGCACAACAGTTCTGACATACCTTCGTCTTCCAGTTCACTCAGCGAATCACGTTCAATATATTTGATGATGTGGGACACAAGAGCATTTCTAGTTTTGCCAATAATGTTTTCTTGGTCCTGATATTTTCAAAAAGTCACTGATTTGCATTAGCTGGTCTGTTGTAAGTTGAAAAAGAGTTCCTTTCACCTCAAACCGAAGGTTCTCCACCTCTGGGTCCATTTTGACAGGTGAGTGATGTGAACAGTTGCGGGATCCCTACTAACAATTTTTCGTTCCGAGAATGTTCCTGGAACGTTAGCCCTTGGTTGTTTTTAGGTTCTGAGTACGTTGATTTATTTATTTTTTTTTTCAGTTCTAATTTGGTTAGCAGGAAAGTTTAATTTTGGTTCCCAGAACGTTATGTGTGTGGTTCCCATTACGTTCCCTTGCCGTTCCCATATGGTTCCCACAACGTTGTTGGTTAGATATTTGGTTCCCTAGACGTTCTCATGAGGTTCCCCCAACCTTGTTTATTATGTGTTGGTTCCCCTATACAACCAAAGGGAACGTTTTTAAGTAGTAGATTTTGGTTTGGTTATAACCAAACCTTTAGAGAACCAAAGTCAAACGTTTTATTTCCGTTCTCTGTAACAAGGTTACTAGAATGTATGTACATTCTAGTAACCTTGTTGATTACATATTTGGGTTCTTTCCCACAATGTTGTCGTATTTCTAGTTTGTAAAAATGCACAACAACTATTTACTTCAGAGTAGGGGTGTGACGATACACTCATCTCACGAGACGATACGATACACGATATTGGGTTCACGAGATCGATACGATACGATATTTTAAGAAAACTAAAATGACAAATTATGACTGGATAACAGACTTTTATTTAACTGAGTTGCACATGCATTTATAACTCTTAACAACATGCATGATGTAAGCATGAACTTTGAAACTTCTTCCTCTACAAATTGAAATAAAAATAAAAATGTATAAAAGTTCAAATAAAATAAATAAAATTAATTATTTCTCCTTTTTTCAAGTGCAAACAATATTATATGCAAAACAAAAAGTTATTCTCTGTCAATACAGAGTGCAAATAGTGCAAACAGAACCTGAACAAGTATGTCACTGACTGTCAATTTGCTGCAACTACACAGCCATGTTCTTTTTTAAGAATATTAGCATGTCCACATTCTCTGGCTGGATAACAGACTATTATTTAAATGAGTTGCACATGCATGTATAACTCTTAACAACATTTGTAGTGTAGGCCTAATCAAAGATTTTCTTAGTTTTCACCGTCTCTGGTGTAATGAAAATAAATAAATAAGTGATCAAGCAAAAAAAAAATCACGATACAGATTTTTGAAGCGACGAGAAATATCGCAGAGTTTAATATCGCGAGATCTCGTGCCACGAGATCTCGTCACACCCCTACTTCAGAGCTAAGCAGTGATGGCAAATGTTGCAGGACGAGAATGTTTAATACCAAATCAATACAGTTAAATACAAGAATAAACATCAAAAATGGGTGTGGGTGCATGGTTTTATTTGAATAAAACAACTGTAATAAAATATAAACAAAAAAAACAATATGAATAAAATACAATTAACTACAAGAATAAAAAACTTCAAAAATGGGTGTGGGTGCTGGTGCTGGTGCTGGTGGTGGTATTTGGTGTGTGGTTCAGTCTGTGGTTCCGTCTTGAGGAGCTGGCCTAAAAAGAATATGAAACGGTTTAATCCAACTTAGTACCAATATTTCATTTCATTAATGTGACTATTCAGAGATTGATATGACAGACTAAAGTTTACATTTACCTTCTGTGCAAACTTCAGTGCATGGCTAATGCACTCCTCAATGTCAGCGACCTTCATTAGCGGGTAGTTCTGCATGCAGGCCTCTACAAATGAAATGAAATGAAGTTAAATGAAAGTTAAAAAAAAGTTACACATTTAAACCTCAATCAAACTTGGCATAACACTGAATTGGAAAAAATACCTGTTAAACTTACCGGTAATAACGTTGCACAGGGCCAGGCCCTGGAAGGGCTTTTTTGCCCTCCTCCCCCTCAGGCTGTACTCCCCCAGGACCTGATTAGTTGCCACCTGGCGTAAAATGCGCCGAACGGCGGCCCCCGGATTCGCCCCACCCAGGCTTCCCAGGAAACGTTTCTAGAAAAAGACAAAACAAATTAAATGAAGTGAAAACAAATGCAGCGCTTATGTGGTCTACTTTCATTATTCAAATTAAACACATTACATGCATACATCTTCATATATAATTATAACCAATTAATTACCATTTGGTTCTTTCTCTCTGGTTGGGCCAGACTCCTGTCTAGCTCCTCCAGCTCCTCCACTGTTTGACATTGACTCAGCAGGACCTCTTCCTGCTGAGGAGGCTGATGCTGAGGCGGGTTGGAGATAACAGCAGCCTCCAACGTGTCCGACTTCTTCTCCAAACCCTCAATCCTCCTCTCGATAGCCTCCATCCTTCTGGTCACACGCCCCATGTGCTCTTCCATTGCTAGGTGTATTTATTATAGAATTGATATTATTTTTTTTAAATTAATATACTTGTTATATGTGAAAATGTGTGCATGTAGTACTTACTTCTTCTTGTTTGAAACTGGATGGCCTTCTGTTCCTTCATAACTAAAGGTAGAATTGAGATGAAATTCATTGTAGTTTTACACTCAAAACACTTTTGCTGTGTGAACATCAATTGTGTATCAAGTGCTTACGCTTTATTAGGACAGCCATGCCTGATGCCCCCCGCTCATCGCCATGGGTCATTCCTGAAGTTTTTGAAAAGAAAATTGTTAGCTTGCTTTCTTGGTTAGGAGCTTGTAATCAGATAGTATAAATATATAATTCAAAGCAAATATACCCTCGACTTCCGGGAATAGTGATTGTTCCTCAATATCCGAGTCTTCACCCGTCTGACAGCTGGGTGCATGGCTGGAGGGACTGGCGGCTACACGGCTCTGAGGCCCTGCATAGAAAGATGACACAGATGTCAATTATGTTATGGCGAGATTCTTATGAATGTAATTTGAAAACAGAAGCCTATGCCAATACATCACACAATTGGGAAAACGCTTACATGATGATGGTGAAGGAATGTGTTGTTCTGAAAAGAAAAAAAGAACCAATTAGATTAGTCACATAACATGTAATGGGTGATTTCTGTGATGTTGGCACCAAGATACGCAAAATTATTTGACAAACTTACCAACTGGGCTTTCACATCGACCCACATTCCTGGCCTGCTTCCTTGGCTGAAGAGCTGACTCATCTGCAACGAAAGACCATCATTTGTACTGACAGGGAAACATTTATTTAATTTTGTACATAATTCAGTCTGTACTGAAGAGGCCTTACCCTCACTGGAGGAATATCCCCGGGGGGGCCTGCGCACTCTTTTCTGGTTAATGGCTGTGCCATCATCTGTCTCTGTGCAGGAATTGACCATATATTGCTCATATTTCTTCTCTGCCAGCTTGTAGTTATCTGTGTGAGGAGATGATTTTTCAGCAAGTAGAACAAAACTGTATTTCCATGCATAGAAAAAATATGAACCGTTTCAATATAGTGCATAGCAAATAGTGTATAGCTCACCTAACAATGGAACTCATTATCAATAGGCCCTTGACTTACTTGAGTGTGTCTGCATTTAACTGAATTTAAAACAACAACTTATTTTATTGTAGCCTATTTTACTTATTCCATTTCATCTTTGGTTCAAATGATATGCTATATAAACAATGAATGGAGAAACAATGAATGAAAGCTGCACTAATAAAGTGGTATGCTTAGTCCAAGAGATTAGGAGAACACATATTTCACTGATTTTGAAGAAGAAAAAAAACGCCTTTACTGCCATCCTACATAGTGCAACTTTAACTAGTCAACAAAAATGAATGTTACCTTTTCAAGAGTGAATCACAGGTCCTCAAGCAGAATCCAAAAGGTGCCCAGCTGCGTCCAAAGGGAATGATCCTGTTCACTGCGCTCGCAACCTGGTGGCCAATCAGCAGACTATTTGGAATTCAAACTGAGTAGGGCGGTCCAGAGCCATAGATAGATGGCTCCAGGGCGGTCTTTGCGATAGCTTACTATCTAAACTTTAGATGGTAAAGTCTTTAAAATGACTAAAATAGATAAATAAAACCATGTTTTAAAAATACATTTTAATGTTCTATCCACATACAGTAGCCATAAAGTTTGCAACAACAACCTTTTATTCTAGTAAATAGAGACGTATCCCTTATGTGAATGTTTTCCTACAGGCAGGACGGCAGTGTTCCCTGTCCACAAAATTGCTTTCTGCATTAAAGTACAGAGCTGTTGTAGTAAGCTTATGCTCTTTATTTGAATCCAAACTATAGCATTTACTTCTATTGTAGGCTACTACTATGTCGTGCGTTCGCGCCAAAAACGCGAACCTAAAAACATCCATAAAACTTATATTAACGGTAAAAAAGTAACAGAAGACCTTGACTTACTAAAGCAGCTTCATAACAAAAAAGGTGCCACAATACAAATATCAAATACAGTGCTATTAAATTAAAGTATAAAACTATGAAGGATAAAAAACATGTGAACAACACAAGTTTTGAACCACTAAAGATGAAGAACTCACTGTATTAAATCACTCAAAGACGATTGGCGTTGAGAAACACCAGGTGTTTAAGCTTTTTGTTTTTAAGTTTTTAAGTTTTAAGGTGTTTAAGGGAGGGAGAGGGAGAGTGAGGGGGGCAGCGAAGCGCAACGACAGGGAGGCGGAGAGACAGCGAGTTACTGAAAGAAAAAAGAAAAAACGGCTCCCAAATAGGATCCCAAAACGGCTCCCATTGTGGAGCCGGTTCCTGTCGTTCACTTCAAAGAGCCGGCTCTTAGAGCCGGATCGTTCGCGACCGACACATCACTAGTTTCAAGGCCATTTACAAACTATTTAGACAATTTGGAGACTGAACAAGTTTGGCTTATTTGAAAGGATTGCCTGGAGAAAGCCTCTTTGCTCTAAAAGAAAAAAAAAAAAACCTGGCAACACGGCTTTGGTTTGCAAAGTTGTATCTGAACAAACCCAACCTCTCTGGAACAATTTCCTTCAGACAGACGAGGCTAAAGTGAAGATGTTCTGCCAAAACTTGGCTGAAATTGGAATGACTGAAAAAAAGAAAAGAGTCTAGATGTTGCAACAGTCCAGTCAAAAACAAATGCCCACAAACCGCAAAAAACTCAGGCAGCATTGTAACAAAGTCGGGCCAAAATTCCTCCGCAACAACGTGAGAGACTGATAAGTTATTGCTGCTAAAGTTGGTCCTACAAGCTTTAGATAAGAGCCTCACTTTAGGGCCTTTAAAACAGCTTCCGTGTCAGTTTTTGTTGAATAAACAATGACACGGTGTCTGTTGTTGTTCATCAGCGGTTGTATTTACCTCATTTCGATACCTGTGTTTACAGCAGGATTCTTTATTCCACCTTCATAAAACCTCAGAATGAAAAGAACATGTTTATTTTTCACATGCACACCCACAGAGCAGAAAGTGTGCTACATTGACGTTGTGGACTCAGCATTTTAAAGACAGTCTGTCACTGAGATAAATTAGAAATAGGCTTTGTTTATAGTTTTAAGTCTATGTGGTCCATTAAATACCCATCTTGCCTTTACTTTAAATTAATAAGTAATTAATAAATAATTATTTAAATTTAAATGACTGTGACATGGAAAATGTCAAATAAGTTTTTCTGAGAAACATCCTGAAAAGCAGTCAGCAATAGCTCCACAACTTTAAGACCATCAAAAATAATGTTGGTTCCATATCTTTTACATAGATTTGGGAATATACCAGGAATATTTCATATATTCTAATCTTTTATCCACTTTATATGACGCTGACAGTATCTGTAATCCAGATTTGACAGTATACTCACCGTGGCTTTCTGTTCTACTTATCTTTGTGACTTCTTCCCACATCAATGAGGGAGAGATGGAGATGATTTGTGCATATTTCCATCCAAAATATCTTCAGTGATTCCAAATTATGTATGAGAAATGATTCAATCAGATTTCTTTGTTGTTTTTTTTATTAATTTGCAGTATGTAAATGTCCGGTTAGAACAGCTAGAAGACAACAAAACTGTTGAATAAAAGCACAAAAAACAACTTCTAATATTTCTGTAGGATTCACTTTTGCTTATTGATGTGTATTTACACATAATGGTCAAAGTATTTCCCCCCTATTATGTTGTAGAGCAAACTTTAACATAACAGCTCCATCTAGTGGTGGATGTTGTTAACCTTGAACCAACACGAAAGGTTGCTGTATCAGAGCATGAGATGGAAAACTAGAAAAATAAACCAAGCTTTAAAAAAAGAAATCAAAGCTAAAAGACTCATTTTTGACCAAATGAACCACTTTTAATGCTTTCTTACAGTATGCAGAGTATGATGAGTGGTCTGTCTGAGAGGGTTATTTTAAAGTGTGATAGTGACATGGGGTGCCCGAACACTTCTATGAGAATAAATGTTCATAAATCAATCACATCAAAACACACCAATTGAGAACAAAACAGAAGGGTAACAGTGTGCAAATTTCCGAGCCTTTCAAAAGCAGCATATTCACAATCGAGCTGAGAGCGGAAATCTCTCCAGCAAGGCCTCTTCAGTTTGAGCTCACCAAAAGGCCACATGTGGCACAAGCTCTTTACCCTGAGAATACCATCCTCTGAATAAAGCTTTGGGATGGTAGAATCTGTGTGGGTGTGTTGTGAAAATGTTGCCATAATGAAAGGAATGATGGATGGTGCAAAAAAAAAAAATGTGCAAATGTTTCAGTCCTCCTAAAATTAAGACTGGAATGAAGTTTTAGTGTCCAGTGGTCCTGTCAGGCCCAGAGAATGGAGGACGCAGGAGCAGGAGATGTTTAATCCACAAGCTTTTATTGGAGGAGCAGGAGTTCACAAAACTCTCCAAGAGAGAACAAAGCAGCCACAGAGATTTGGATGAGGTTATATAGACTATATGTTTGCACCTTGATGCGTTGTTTAAGGAAGAAACACACATTTAACCACCTCCAGGGTTGAGGTTGTTCGGAACAAAGCAATCTACTTTATGCCTGCCACCAGTTGGCCTGCACAGTCCAGCCCTTCTCCTCGCACTCAGAGATCTGTTGAGGAAAATGCCCCCTGGCCTCAGCCTCATTCTGTTCCTCCCGCAGGTAGCGCATGTCCTCTGCAGCACTCAGCTCTGGTATGCCTGTGAGCAGCATGAGGGAGAAAAGAGTGATCAGCAGATGAGAGTGGGCGCGCAGTGACAGGTATGCTTGGGTGCAAGTATCCTGAAAAGGGCAGGCGTTGAGAGCAATAAATAGCAGACAGAACAAAGATAAAAACAACAAATTAGTGTCACTAATTTAGAAAATAAGACTAAACTTGTATTTACATGACGAGCAGAATAAATGGGAATCTGCTAGTTCACATTCATGTTCATTTGTCTATGCAAATCATTTAATTCAGAAGCCCAAACATCCATTTCATGAGTCTTGAGTTTATTTCTTCATTAATCACACAATAAAGAATGAAGGTTTTCAAGTTAAGTCCGCCGTGGGCAATACTGAAGTCACTATTGCATACAGTGCACCTCGCCACGGTGTCATCATTCTTCACCTTCACTACACATGGATATACTTTAGTATATTCTGCTGTAAAATGAGTCTTATATTTTCGTTTTTCACTCGAGGATTCACCCTCTGCCATTTCGCAGGATGCACAGTTTTGAGCGGTAACTTAGGTGACTGTCAGAGAGTAAATCGAAGCCCTCCCACACCGAACGTTATTGGCTTATTTTGCTGACCAATCAGCGCGCCCCCTGACAAGCAGTCGCCTTGAACGCTCGTTGAACAGAGCATCGCTTTGGACAGATACGCACAGGTTTCACTAGCAATCTCTCTCTCTCTCTCTCTCTCTCTCTCTCTCTCTCTCTCTCTCTCTCTCTCTCTCTCTCTCTCTCTCTCTCTCTCTCTCTCTCTCTCTCTCTCTCTCTCTCTCTCTCTCTCTCTCTCTCTCTCTCTCTCTCTCGTGCCTGCGCAGTCGAAACTAGCATGGTGCACGGGTAGGCGTCCACTATTCCGGCACGTCAAGCCGTATCCAACGCATTCAATTCATTTTCAATGAAATCCGGCCGATCGTTGTCGCCGTGCTCGCAAAGCATGCTGGGATTCCGGCACGGCGAGCGGCGGACCTGCGGCAAGTCAAAAAGTTGGGCTCGGCCAAACTTTATGCAAATTTGCCACGGCACACGGAGTGCGTTATCCAATGGCAGTAGATCATGTGATCTCCTGTGTCTCAGCAGCAGCAGCAGCACAGCAGCTCTCCTCGCTCGCAGATCCGGATCCATGGTACAATATGAAATAATGTTCCATTGCTGACGATTTATACACATTCATTTCCCTCCAAAACTCAAATTTTTAGAGGGAGAAACTTCGGTTGGTTAAAATCACAAGTTATTTACTTTCCCCCGGAGCCATTTCACACGCCCCTCTGTACACACCCACTGTAGTAGCAACACGGCGACAACTAGGCATCCAATCCGGCGAGTTACGTTGACGTGCCGGAATAGTGGACGCCTAATTGTATTGCCTGCACGCTCTCACTCGCATTACTCACTCCCAGAGTAGGCCTACAACGCGACTACCGGGAGAACTCGAGTGTTTTTAAACATGGCAGAAGCAAAGAAAGGACCACACAAATGTAAGTAGCTCTATTTTTTTTGCCATAATTTAACTGTTTTAACCGTTTTAGGTTGTGATAACTGGTGTATTGTGTGAGTTTAACATGGTGGCAATGTGTAGTTATTTTCTGTTATAAACGCATGGGAAAAGTCGCTATTTACATGGAGTAATCGGTCAATGCATGTGAAGGTGCTGCGAAAGAGTTGTCGTTTTTTAAATTGTAACTCGACTATTTACAAGCAATGCCTTTGGTTAACCACAGAGAAGTTCCTTTTGAGTGACGTGTGCGTCATTTCGCTACCTATTATCACAAGTATTCATATACGTGACTGTGATTCACAGGGACTCAAGCACAAACAAAGAGCCTGATCAGGTTTAGCGCCGAAAACGAAGATCGGTTTCTAAAGTCATCCCCATCCCCAAAAAGAAGTAGGAAGTCCAATCCCATAATGGATTACCTGATACAGGAGAGCCTGAAGGAGCAGAAGCGCCACGAGGAGACGGAGCAGAAGACGGAGCGCTTTTTAGCTCGGTTTGAGCGCATGATGGACAAACTTTAAGGTGAGTTGATGCGCCATGCACCTATTGTACACACAGCCACCACTACCGCATTCTGAAACACCTTTTTTTTCTTTTTTTTTTTACAATGGATGAAAGTGCATGCTATAATGTCATGTCGTGTCTTGTTCCCCCAGAACATCACTGAGTGAGCACCTCCGATGTGCCATGCACCTTCGCTGTTCCTGCTCCGGTCATCTTGTTCTCGATGATTGCACTGTTGCCCGTTTATGTTCATATTGTTTATATTCATACTGTTTATTGTCCATATTTGCACCACACACTTTACAGCAGACACTTTAAGCTGTTATTTGCGCTATTTCTGAAAATAAGCTGCCTTACCAGTCTGTAATGTGAGTAGCCTAATAAAAGAAATTAAGGACAAAAGGTTTGTGAGCATGATTATCACATCACACCGACGTGTTTCTTTTTCAAATTTAACATTCTGCAGTTTGACACCGATTTCGGATTGTTTTGCATTTGATTTGATCTTAAAACGATATTAACAATAATTATCCATTAAATCATCAGTTGGTATTTTTTCACTGGGGTGGCAGACCCCTTTTCAGGGGTGGCGGCTGCCCCCCTGGTAGTGCTTCCTCCCACTGTCCAAAAACATGCATGTTAGGTTAATTAGTGTCTCTAAAAAATGGTCCCTATGAGTGAGTGTGAGCGTGTGCGGTTGTTCGTCTCGTTTGTCTCTGTGTGGCCCTGTGATGGACTGGCGATCTGTCCAGGGTGCACCCCGCCTCTCGCCCGATGACCGCTGGGATAGGAACATTTTTGGCGAGTGAAAAAGCCCATTTTCTGTTCTTGTTTGAAAACAAATCACATGTAAGCTGAAAATTAAAGGTAAAAATATCATGAAAGAGCTGTAAAGAAATATGACTTACTGTTTTCATGAAAGTAACGCTTCAACATATTTTCAGATGGTCAGTGCAGATGTCCTGTTCTGTTTTTTTAGTTCATATTGCAGTTCGTGTTGCTTCCTATTATGCTAATCTGTTGTGTCTTTGTAAAGCTTACTTCTTGTTGTTGTTTTACCCCTAAATTCATTTAGCGAATCATCACCTGACTTCTGTTGGACGTCTACTCCCTTGAGTTTTGATTTCTTGTTCATTCTTGATAATTAGTGCTGTTCTTTTCTTGCTCTAGCAGTGCTAGTTGGTTCGACCAATAAAGTCCCTGTTTTCTTCACCGACCTGTCAGGAGCCTCATGGATGTCGGCTTTTGGGTCCTTTCCCTCCTTCTGCCACAGCCATGAATTTCATGAAAATCAGTTGATTTTGTAGAGTAATACAGGTCCAGTACTTTTGAGAGCTTGATACAAAATACAAAACAGTTACCACACAAAGTGACAGGTATCGACTTTATTTTGATTGGCTTTCATAGCTCTTTTAACACAAAGTGTTAACAAACAATCAAGTTTTTCATACATTTACTGGACAGATACAAGAAACAAAATCATTTTCTTTAGTAATATGTTAAAACCTCAGCAGTCAGGGACTGCCTCAGACCCAAATACATCAGGATGCACTGCATCTTCTCTGGTGATGCTCTCCCAGGTCTTCACTGCAGTCCCTCAGACTTCAACTAAATCAGCTGTCCGGCTCAAACAGTCTCAGATAAACCAGGTCCTTATCTCAATATGTTTTTTGTTTTAGCATCTTTATTACTCTTTCACTTACATTGTCATCTATTCACTTCCCATGTTGACAGACAAATCTGACTTTTTATCCTAGGCACAGGTGAGTTTGTGCATCCTTA
Source organism: Odontesthes bonariensis (assembly GCF_027942865.1). NCBI lineage: Eukaryota > Metazoa > Chordata > Actinopteri > Atheriniformes > Atherinopsidae > Odontesthes > Odontesthes bonariensis. The sequence goes on along the minus strand of NC_134515.1, from coordinate 11,137,403 downwards.
TTTTCAGAAACACTTTTCATCAGCGGAAATGTAGAGAATATGCTGCGTGATTTTAGGGCTGTTTTTGAAATTCACAAAAAGTAACCAATTAGACAATGCAGTTTTTCTAAGTCTCAATTATTTAATTTAGAATTAAACCTCTAACACTGCCCAAAACAAAAACTGGACCACAAATCCGTAACTCCACTTTTGGCATCTATGCTTCTGAAAATAAAGCAAAAGTCAAAGGTTCACACAAAAGCAATGTACCGACAACAACTTATGGCACAACATTGTTGTTTTTTTTAAATTTTTTTGGTTCTTTTTATTTTCATTTTGGTTTTTATGTATAAAAACTGGATAAACCAGGACAACTCATCTGTTTTATCACATTTCAATGTACTGGCTGTACAAATGCTGAAGAACACTTAGGTAGCAGTTTTACATTATTTTTCTTGCATATTCAAAACTGAACAAAACAACACTTAAACAGCACATCTGAATCAGAGGCATTTTCTTCTGAAAGATGTGTTCCAACACATTATATACAAGGTGTCTCAAGGGTTTGCACAGTATGGATTTCAATTTGTCCAAAAAACTAACCAAACTAATAAACGTAAACAGGTAATATATCGACTTTCGACTAAACATGGAGAAGCAGTATTTAGCTGTTATGCTGCAAACAAGTGGAACAAACTGCCAAATGTAGACATTTTTAAATCCAGGTTAAAAACATTTCTTTTCTCATGTGTCTATATATGAAATCTGCACGATATATTTTAATTTATCTGGACTGTTGCTTGTTTTTAAATTCATTTAAATGATTTTATCTGTTTCTTTTTATATTCTTTTATGTATTTTAATGCTTCTCCCACTCCCTGCTGCAATGCTTTTATTTTATGTAAAGCACTTTGAATTGTTTTGTACATGAAATTTGCTATACAAATAAATCTGATTTTGATTTTGATATATGCCTCAACCTCCTCTGCTTTTCCTGATTCCAGCCACTTTGGATCACTGCCAAAATAGTCGTGTTGACGAGGTAAACAGTGACTTAATGGCATGGAAATTGCAGAGAATAAAGAAGGCTAATGCTTTTTCTTGCCTCAGTGTAAGGCATCAACCTGGTTTTGATTTACTATGTATCTCATTCTTATTCTCTCCAACGGGAGCTCGACCCTGTTGTCTGCCCGCCACCGGAACAGGTTGGTCAGCGCCTGCCTCATCTCCCTGACCCTATCCTCTGCCGGCCACCGGAACAGGTTGGTCAGCGCCTGCCTCATCTCCCTGACCCTATCCTCTGCCGGCCACCGGAACAGGTTGGTCAGCGCCTGCCTCATCTCCCTGACCCTATCCTCTGCCGGCCACCGGAACAGGTTGGTCAGCGCCTGCCTTATCTCCCTGACCCTATCTTCTGCCGGCCACCGGAACAGGTTGGTCAGCGCCTGCCTTATCTCCACGTTTCTCACTCCGTAGACCAGCGGGTTGATGCATGATGGAACCAAATTCATGATCAGCTGGGCCACGTGAAGCGCGGCTGCTGTTGGGGTCAGCTTAAGTTTGCAGTATGATAAGTCAATCATACTGTTGTCCTGAAACTCCCACAGCACGTCCAAACTGACTTTAAACAGCAGCGGCAGCAGCTGCACGAACAGCATGCCACAGTAAAACAGCACCGTCTTACGCGCTTTGTCGCTGTCCGCGTTGAAGTTCCGCGCGGTTCTGTACATCTTGTAGTAGGAGAAGGCGTGTGCCAGCAGGCACATCAGCAGAGTGATGGAACCAACGACTTTACGGAATATGACAAGAGCACGAGGGGAACCTACGTGTATTTCTGTTATGTCCGGTTCACACAGAAGCCCCAAAGTGACCAGTCCATTCTTCTGTTCCCTCTGGTTGTACAGCAGCGGGGTCATGCTGATGATGGCGATAAAGATGGAATAAACCCAAATCAGTGTGAGCACCTGTCGCAGGCGTTTCTCAGTGAGGATTACGGGGTATTGCAAAGCATAGCATATGAACACGTATCGCTCCAGCGCCATGAAGGTGATGGTGACGAGGCTCGAGAAAACACTCACTGCCCCAAAAAAGATCTGAATGTAACACCAGTGACTGAACGCCATCGTCCGGCGTTGGACGAGTGAGTGGATGACAGCCGGACCTATGATGACTGTCTGTATGAGATCGCTGAGGATCAGGTTGATAAAGAGGACAAAGCGCGGCTGACAGGAGATGTCGTCGGACCGTCCGACGCAGAACAGACTTGGCACGTTTATAAGAAATGAGAGGAGAGTCAGCAAAACAAAAACGACAATCAGCGCTGGAACTACCTGTCCATCAGGCAGTACTGAGTGAAAGATTTGAGCAGCATCGTCCAGTTGCGCGTAAAGGCGCGTGTGGTTGTCTCCGCACCCTCGAGTGATGTTGTCCGCAAACGGGATCACTCCTGGCATTTTCACCTTTGTGGATTCAATAGACTGTACTGTTCCAGCCTTCTGCCACGAATGATGCGCCGTGAGCTTCAGCGTGCACCTTTTAACAGCTTCCCTCCTCCTTCATGAGTCCGCCCACAGCCCGCCCACAGAAAGCTCAGACGCACACATCTCTCTTTGGCAAACTCTTATTAAGCCTTAAGATAACTTAAGGCTTAATAATGAAACTGCATGAAAAATATTTGTATTGTGGGCATCAATTAACTTTTAAAAAGAGCTGCGTCCACATCAGTGCAATTAAATGCTACTAGTGAAGTGTTTCAATAAGTAAATGTTGCTTTTGCTTTTAAAAAAAGTTTCACCTGTGGTAATAATGAAGTAACACATGCAATATTCTTCATCCATCCCTCTTTTCCATTTTTCAAGAAGCCCTGCCTACATTGACAATGACATGAAAAAAAACCGGAGTGTCTGATGTGATTTAATTATTTTTTGTTAATTAAAGGCTCACTCCTCAGTTGGTATAAAGGGAAATAATCCCATTAGTATGGCGTGTTCTTTGTGCCACCAGGTTGAGCGCGCAGTGACACTGATTTGAGGGCACAGATCTACAATAATTTTAAGCGTGTGCGTATGAATCTCACACACGCTCGCTCATAGGTGCTCGGACACGCGCTCAACTCTGACAAACTGCTCGCTCGCGGCTCTGTCTCTGCGCTGGCAACTCTAAGTTGTATGTAAATGAGCCACGCCACCAGCCAATCACTGCAGAGTCTGCAGTGCAGACTCAATTGAACTTCTACCATCACCCTAAAGGAATTAAACTAGATGTTATATTTTTTTGTCAAACCAGCAACCATTACAGATTAAACCAATATAACAATTGATCAGTTTAAAGTTTAAAAGTTTAAAAAACCCCACTGTGGGTCAGCTGCTATAGTTCATAACTTACTAGGTAAAAACAACCACTTCAATACTTCAAACATTTAATTTCCTAAGCTGGTGTAGTTTTATTTTTCTACCATTTTAGATTTTGATCAAATCAAAGTCAAATCAAATTTATTTGTATAGCACATTTCATGTACAAAACAATTCAAAGTGCTTTACATAAAATAAAAGCATTGCAGCAGGGAGTGGAAGAAGCATTAAAAATACATAAAAGAATATAAAGAGAACCAAATAAAAAAGTTGATGTTAGGTTTCTTTCTCTAAAATATTTGTGACCTATCCCTGACACCCTACAACAGTAATCAGTAACTAGCTGGCACCCAACTAACATGATTATTACAATTCTTCCTCTTTATTTTTTTATTATTTATCACACAAGTACCCGTCTGTGAAAACTACCAGTCTGTGATTGGCTGGTGGCATGGCTCATTTACATACAACTTAGAGTTGCGAGCAGAGAGATAGAGCCGCAGAGACAGAGCACCTATGAGGGAGCGTGTGTGAGATGGCTATGTAGCTACACACGTAGCCGGGTATTTTTAAAACCGAATATTTCCCCCCCCCTCCGTTTATAAAATAATTTGTATCCACATTACCTCGTTTTCGAAAAAAACAGCTTCCACACAGGACCGAACATCTGCGTTTTCACCTGTCTTGACAACCCAAATGCATTTGCTGTTTTGCGCCATCTGCCCTCGTCAGCTAAATAATAAAGTGTGCATGACACTGGACTGCCCCTCGATATGAGGACGTAATAATTCCGACAGCGACAAATTCTGTTCCCCCGTGAAAATCTGTTCCCCCTGTGTCTGGAGCGCGAGGTGAAGTTGGTTTCATACTTCTGAACAACGGCAGCCAGAGCGCTTAGGGACCGTCGCAAAAGTGCAACGCCTTTTTTTGTTCTCACTGGATATTCAACCAATGAACACCAAACCACTTCTGATTGGTTTGTGAACTCACTATAAAGCTTTCACAGCCTTTTAGTTTCCAGAAAAATCATTTTAGGTAGAACATTTACTCAGTGTGCATAGTTAATTCCATTTTAGACTTTTATTTTATTATCTCTTGTTTTTATAGATATCAACACCAAACCACTTCTGATGTGTTCATGAACTCATTGTGTACTTCCCACATCCTTTATTATCAAGGAAAACCTTTTCCAGTTTCTAAAAAAGGCACAAGTATTCAGTGTACACATGGAAGGGGCAGAAACGACATCATAATGCGGACATCCTTAATTTTGTCACCTGAAAGTGTCTACTTTGTATTTCGATGATAAAACAGATGGCCACAGACGTGGTGGAGGCTTTTCCTGTTGTCCCCCAGGAAATAGAAATAGCCACATCACGAAAGGACTTAAAAGACTTGAGGATCACCATGACAAAAACCATACTGCAGTGCTCTGGTTTGTTGAATGAAGAATGATAACAACAACTTGTACCGTAGAGTAACTCCCTAAAAAAACAGTTATATTATTATTAGTCTTAGTAATAATCCATTTAATTTGATTTGTTACACTATCCACCAATATGAAGGGAGCAGGATCAATGACATGTGATAGGGAGTTGGCTTGGCATCTATGTCTCGTGCATTCAGTGGTATCTACTTCTGTGGATATCATTTTACTTGGCTAGACATGCATATTTGTGTTGATATCCATTATTGACCCCACCTTTAATCTACAGTGAACGTATAATTTGTAAAGTCCCTATATTTTAGTCTTCAGTGAAACAGACCATTGCTCCAGTTGTGCCAGGGAGAATCCCACTGAACAGAAAGGAAACACAAAATGGGTAATTTATCAATTTAATATTAAGTTCAGTTAGACTTTTTAAGATGCAGAGTAGCACTGTAAAATTGCCCCTGCAATGGGTACAGTTTTTATAAAACATATGATATCACATATACAATTAGCAGTTTGCTGGAAAGCCTGATCCAATGATGTTCAAAATGTATTTCAGATTGAATGCACTAAATGCAGGAGGTGGTACCATATGACCTGCGTATACATGTCAGATGAAGATTGGGAGAAAGAAAAAGAGGGAGTCACATCGACATGGATCTGTGGCCTTTGCTGACTTCACATATAAGGTGGCTACGTCATGTAAGTAACTTTGAATGTGTCTGTTATGTGTGTAATCTAAAAAAAACATTGTAAATTTCAGAAAGCATTCCTTCCAATGTCTCACCAATCTTAAGATTCCACTGTAAGCCAATAAATGCAGCCCAATCTATATGTGACTACTATTCTAACAAAAGACAAAAACTGCTCTTAGTTTTTTAACTCCTCACTGCAATTACTACAATGCTTATTACAAATGTTCTCAATTTTATGTTTTGAAAATTTTTGGTAAATAACTTTGCTTTTCAAACTCACAATTAATGTTAAACTGACAGAAAGGTTGTATGTTTCATGCATGAATAACAATTTGCATGTTTGATCTGAATTATCAGCAGCAATTTGGAAGAAAAAGAAGAGTGAAGAACAGTGATGAACAAAATAAAATTGTGAAATAAAAACAAATGATGCTCAGTGTTATTATTCTCTCTAAGAACATTATGCGGTCTTTAAGAAAAGCAAGAAGCTGTGAAGTCTTCATAGTGAGTCCATGAACACATCAGAAGTGTTTTGAGGTCGATATGTAGAAAAACAAGTGAGTTATTACAAAATAAAAGCCATAAATATGACTGAATCATATACAGTGATTACTTATGCCTTTTTTAACAACTGGAAAGGTTTTCCTTGATAACAAAGGGTGTGGGAAGTACACAATGAGTTTATGAATACACCAGAAGTGGTTTTGTGTTCATATCTTTAAAAACAAGAGAGCTATTACAAAATAAAAGCCATAAATATGAATGGATCATATACAGTGATTACTTATGCCTTTTTTTAAAAATTAAAAATGTTTTCCTCAATAATAAAGGGTTGTGGGAAGTACACAATGAGTTCAGGTACATACCAGAAGTGGTTTGGTTTTGATATCTTTAAAAACAAGAGAGCTTTTACAAAATAAAAGCCATAATTATGACTGAATTATATACAATGATTACTTATGCCTTTTTTTAAATACAATTTAAAAGGTTTTCCTTGATAATAAAGGGTGTGGGAAGTACACAATGAGTCCACGAACACATCAGAAGTGGTTTGGTGTTCATTGGTTGAATATCCAGTGAGTTATTGAAAAAAAAAAAAAAAGGCGTTGCACTTTTGCGACGGTCCCTAAGCGCTCTGGCTGCCTTTGTTCACTTGGAAGTATATTCGGCGCGGTTACTCTGATCTTTCGCCAGACTTGCTTACTTTGGTGAGTTGATAAAGCCTGTGGTATGTTAGTCTTAGTTTTCTGTACAAATTAATACCATCCTTATGCTAATTGGTGCTGTTTTCGTGACGCTATTACAATTACACCGGCCGAAAATAGGCGAATGTCGAATATAAAACCAACTTCACCCCGCTTGGAGAGCGGCGCGCTTTGCAGCCAGAGAGGCGGATCCGACCATATTTGCGGCGCTTCTCATCGATTTCTCAGTTAAACGACTCTCGTAATCATGTTGTAACTTTCAGTTTAATCGACGGTTTCTGTAAAAAAGAAAAACAAACCTGTAAAATAAACTACAAATAAACCTACTTGTGTGTGAGTTCTTCTGACACGTTTTTTTAATCGCAAAGAGAATCAGTCTTTTTCCATCTTTTGTCATGTTCACTTTTGCCTGACAAATATCAGTCAGCCAGCAAACACCAAATATTTCAGCTGCCTGAAATAATCTGTTCCCCCTACCATGTTATGTAGGGGGAACAGATTATTTCAGGCAGCTGAAATATTTGGTTCCCCCCTGGTAACTTTGGCAAATAAAGAGCAAATGTTTTCAAATTCTCAAGGATAGTTGTGTATGATGGTATAATTGAACGACCTAAATCTCCAGATGATTAGTTAATCCCTGCCCATGAGGTAACAAAACAGTACAAGGTATGAGCTTCAGGCTTAAACATTGTATTTGATGTTTCTAAAAGCAGTTTTTGTCCTTTGAAAATAGAAGAGGTATGTCCTCATACATTACAGAATAATAGAGAAATATTTTAAGATATTTATTATAAATGCTAGAGCTTATTATCTAATTTTTTGTGTCCTGCTAACAGCTAGCTTCCATCCTTTTACATCATCAATAAAAATAATAAATACACACAATGTGTTGGAAGACAGTGTTTGCTGGCTGACTGATATTTGTCAGGCAAAAGTGAACATGACAAAAGATGGAAAAAGACTGATTCTCTTTGCGATTAAAAAAACGTGTCTGAAGAACTCACACACAAGTAGGTTTATTTGTAGTTTATTTTACAGGTTTGTTTTTCTTTTTTACATAAACTGTCGATTAAACTGAAAGTTACAACATGATTACGAGAGTCGTTTAACTGAGAAATCGATGAGAAGCGCCGCAAAAATGGTCGGATCCACCTCTCTGGCTGCAAAGCGCGCTCCCGACACAGGGGGAACAGATTCTCACGGTCACGCCATTCCTCTGGGAGTACGACTTGGGCGTGTAAAATCAAGGCAGTAAACAGCGCCTGCACAATAATAACCACCACAGTTCTCAAGGCATCCATGCTTCTTCAGTAAACAAAGGTCGCACTTTAGACTTTAAAGCAGATTTGTTGTTGTTTTGGCGCATATTGTGACGTTAGAAAACGCAAAACTCCGGTTATCTCTGTCTACACGCAAATGCATAAACGGAGTTTTCAAAAGTCTAATTTGCCCGGAGTTTTTAAAAACATTCGTTTACGATGCGTTTTTATGCGTTTTCATGTGGATGACAGGTCCAAACGTAGAAAAATATATTCGTTTGAGCAGATACCCGGCTATGGGGCCTCACGCACACGCTTAAAATTATTGTTCCTTCAGATAGATCTGTGCCCTCAAATCAGTGTCACTGCGCGCTCAACCTGGTGGCACAAAGATCACGCCATACATTAGTAGCAATGGTGCATATTTTATTGCATGGCTGTTCATTTGTTGGCAGTGAGATGCAGTTATTCGTGGTTTTCAGGGAGTTATTCCTGTGATGTAACACATTTAAGAAGTTAAACTTCTACTTTTATCCAAAAAAAAAAACTATTCCCTATGTTTATAAATATCTTTTATGATACATATAATTTGTCAGAGTTCAATTAATTTAAGATGAACACAGTTTTATTTTATTTTTAAAAGCTAAATCACTGAAAAATGTCATACAAAGGCATTTAAATGGGGAAGTAATTCTCTGGTTGCATGAGCTTGAAAGGTAAAAGCTCACAAACATTGGTTAGGCTTTGAGAGGGAGATACATGCATGTGTTGCATCAGGTCTGAGTGGGTTGAAGGGGAGAAGACTATGGAGGTAGATTTGTTTCTTTATTATTCAATCAAAAAAAAGGTTGCTTCAATCAAAAAATATATTTTCAATCAAAAAAACCCGTTTCAATCAAAGAAAAAAAGTGTTTGAATGCAAAAATATATTTGAGACTCAAAAAAATGCATTTGAACACTATTTTTTTTTGCTTGAAAATGTTTTTTTTGATAGAAGTGAAGGTTTTTTTGTTTGAAGCAACTTTTTTGATTGAAGTATTGTTGTTTTGTGTTTGGGCCATATTATGGGTAGGACATTTGTGTCTTTATAATTCAATCAAAAAAGAAGTTGCTTCAAACAAACAAAAAATATTTTCAATAAAAAAATCACTTCAATCAAAAAATAAACCTTTTCAATCATAGAAAAAATGTTTTTGAATGCAAAAAAATATTTGAGACTCGAAAAATTGCACTTGAACACTTTTTTTTTGATTGAAAATGTTTTCTTTGATTGAAGTAATCTTTTTTGTGTTTGGACCATGTTATGGGTAGGACATTTGTGTCTTAATTATTCAATCCCAAAAAAGTTGCTTCAATCAAAAAAAAAACATTTTCAATCAAAAAAAAATATTTTCAATCAAAGAAAAAACTGTTTAAATGCAAAAAAAAAAAAAATCATTTGAAGTGTTTTTTTTTTTGATTGAACTTTCTTTTTTTTTGAATGAAGTGAAAAAAGTTTTGAAGTCGTTTTTTTTTTTAAATCATTTTGACACAAACGTACCGCAGTGGGCGGGTGCTTCCCCATTGGTCAGACATGTTTGAGTGACAAGTGTCTACACCAACGACGTCTTTCTGACAAGCAAGTCATGGTCGCCACTCGCCAGCGAGCCAGGAAGCAGTGGTCAGGCAGTGGTGGAGTTGTTGTTAAGTAGATAAAACCGTATTAAAATGATTGGTGTCACGTTATTAGCCTACTCTGTTTGATATTTCGATTAAACATACAGCTTGCTAACTTAGCTCACGTTGACTAATTTGTGTGATTGTGTTAGATATCTGACGCCTCATATTGTCAGGCAGGCTAGCAGGGTGCGCTAACGGCTAATTGAATTGTTTATTTCACTTAAGTAACGTTACAGAGGCTTGCTATGTGCTAGTGCTATATTGTGTTATAATACGTAACGTCATTAGTGGTCAAACAACAGTCCACAGGCCAACTGTTGCCCACAGCGCTGCCTGTTTAGCAGCAACAGGTCATGCAGAGCCTGAGTCTATCTTCTCACACAGCCCACAGGATTACACGACGCTGAAGTTGGCATCCGATTCGCCAGCCTCCGATTCGCGCATTAAAGGGGTGGGCATAAAGGGCCATTTCACTGCTTTTTTGCATTTTGATCGACCAAAACAAGGTCCTATATGGAAACTACAAAAGTTACACTGCTCAAATCTGGATGGAATTATTCTAAAGAGGCTATAGATTCATTAAAATCTTGTTTGGGATTTGTGAAACCTTTTTCTGATTTGTAAAAATACAGAACAGGGCCATTTCACTTCTTTTTTGTTATTCTGATCACCCTGAACTGGGTCCTGTATGGAAACTACATTACTTAGACAGCTCAAATCTTGATATAATTATTCTAAAGAGGCTATAGATTCATTAAAACCTTGTTTGGGATTTGTGAAACCTTTTTCTGATTTGTGAAAATACAGAACAGGGCCATTTCACTGCTTTTTTGTTATTCTGATCACCCTGAACTGGGTCCTGTATGGAAACTATATTACTTAGACAGCTCAAATCTTGATATAATTATTCTAAAGAGGCTATAGATTCATTAAAACCTTGTTTGGGATTTGTGAAACCTTTTTCTGATTTGTGAAAATGCAGAATAGGGCCATTTCACTGCTTTTTTGGTATTCTGATCACCCTGAACTTGGTCCTGTATGGAAACTACATTACTTAGACTGCTCAAATCTGGATGGAATTATTCTAAAGAGGCTATAGATTCATTAAAACCTTGTTTGGGATTTGTGAAACCTTTTTCTGATTTGTGAAAATAAAGAACAGGGCCATTTCACTGCTTTTTTGGTATTCTGATCACCCTGAACTGGGTCCTGTATGGAAACTATATTACTTAGACTGCTCAAATCTTGATATAATTATTCTAAAGAGGCTATAGATTCATTAAAACCTTGTTTGGGATTTGTGAAACCTTTTTCTGATTTGTGAAAATACAGAACAGGGCCATTTCACTGCTTTTTTGGTATTCTGATCACCCTGAACTGGATCCTGTATGGAAACTATATTACTTAGACTGCTCAAATCTGGATAGAATTATTCTAAAGAGGGTACAGAGTCTTTAAAACACATTTTATTATTTGTGAAAACTTTATTTGGTCATTGAAAATTCAAAAAGTTCCTCTGAGCTTTCTTTCTTCTTTTCATTTGGACCATCCAAAACCAGAACCTGTATGAAAAATGATTAAATATGGGTTTAATCATTGATCACATGATATAAATGATATCAAACACACTTTAGAATTTGTGAAACCTTTCTTTGTCCCAAAATTCACAGGAGTCCTCGCCTCTCCATGTTCATTTTAATTTCCATGAGGATCTCCTGTCTTTCACTACATAGGAAAAAGAAAAAGTTCATGCATTTTACGTCACTAACTACTTACAAGAGTCTTCTTTACTTGTTGACTTTATTATCATGTTCTTTTATCTAGAAACAATGACTTCTCTCACCTTTCTTCCATCTGCCCGTGGTCAACCTCTGCCACCGATTCAATCCGTTTCATTTTTCTGACTACTTCCAGAGCCTTTATTGTTGCCTGCATCAGACATCCCATAGTCCAACCATTAATATGCTCTATTCTGTATTGGATGCTTTGATGAAATCTGCATCACACATTTATTGCTGTCATCTCATGAATCTTTCCACTAACATGTGCTATCATTTCAGACCCTGCTTGTCTTCTCCTGCTCCCATCATAGTCATCTTACCTCCCATCTGAGTGCAGACAGGACCTTCTTCATCCCATTATTAACACTATCTTAGATACTGTACCACAACTTCCTGATTATATCGTCTATCAAACCTGTAGTATTTTGCCATTATGTGTTATGTGCACTGATGAATTGGATATTAAACATTACATTTTGCTGTTAGAGTTCACCCTATACCAGACAATTTGTGAATGTAAGGTTGAAATACATTTACTTAATCAAGATTTGTCTTTCTGGAATGTTGAAGATGTCTTTTGGGTTAAACTATTTCTTCATATCTCCAAGTGGTTGCCAGTGAGAAATAAACTTCTTGTTAAGTTGTTGTAATATAGATAGAACAGTGTGTAGTTTGGTCAGTTAAAAATGTGTAGTGTTGTTGTGGCTCCAGAGTAGAGTAAAATAAATTACAATGGGAAAATGGGCTACTGTAATGAAGGTAATCTTCATTACTGACTTTTGGTCTTTGAGGTCACATGAGTAGTATTTTTAATAATGTGGCATAAATAAATTGTCAAATGTTTTATTGAATGTGTATATTAACAACAGGTGGGTGTGCAGGTCCTGTGTTGCCCTCAGCGGGGAGTGAGGGGGGACCAGGCCTGTAAAGGGAAACATCCAGTCAGTTAGTAGCCTGAAATGCTCTGTGATAAGGATACGTGTAGCTAAAGGATGTGATAAACTGTGAGGTGACTATGCTGTTTGGAATTGTGAATTCTGAAATTTGTGTGTAAAGTCATTCACCTATGTCTCCTCTCCAGGGTGCTCAGTCAAAAGAGTCCCTACATTCAGTCTGCAGCGTTTGAAGGTTCCGGGTCGTACCATGTGCTGATTAGTGTAGGGGGGAGTGCACCAGAATCAGTTAGGGGAAGTCTTTGGTAGATTTGGTACTTTTGTTTAGACATGCTAGGAATTGATTGATTTTATAATAGAGGGTAAATGTATTTTAAGGTTTTTGTGTGTTGTTGTTATGGGGATGTGTAATGGGAGGAGCAGAATCCCCTACGGGTTTGGTTGGTGGAGCCAGAGTAGGATATAAGGCTGCCAGTTGGACCACGTGAGAGAGTTGGTCCTGTTACTACGAATGCTGCTAGGACCACAGTGCTCCTGGTCCGCAGTATGTGTCCATGTTAAAGTGTATGATTGATGTAAATGTTGGTGAATAAAACACCCGGTTGGTTCATCACTACCTCTGCCTCAAGCCTCCTACCTTGCGTATCCAGCTGCTACATGGCCATCCTAACAGATACATATGTCCATGTACAGTATTCTAAATCATGTAAGCACAACCTAATGATTACTGTTGGTCTTAACCACCCATTATTTTACATTAAATATGTCAAATAAAATTAATTTTTATTTTCTTGACGTGTCTTGTAAAATGGCAACTGGAAACAAACTTTAGCCAAATAGACAGTTTTTAATCTCATTATTACAATGGCAGGTTATCACATTCACAAATAGGCTAAAGGGCTGCAAGGCAAAGACAATGTTGAACAGTTGTTTTACAGACATCTAAGATAGTGTTAATAATGGGATGAAGAAGGTCCTGTCTGCACTCAGATGGGAGGTAAGATGACTATGATGGGAGCAGGAGAAGACAAGCAGGGTCTGAAATGATAGCACATGTTAGTGGAAAGATTCATGAGATGACAGCAATAAATGTGTGATGCAGATTTCATCAAAGCATCCAATACAGAATAGAGCATATTAATGGTTGGACTATGGGATGTCTGATGCAGGCAACAATAAAGGCTCTGGAAGTAGTCAGAAAAATGAAACGGATTGAATCGGTGGCAGAGGTTGACCACGGGCAGATGGAAGAAAGGTGAGAGAAGTCATTGTTTCTAGATAAAAGAACATGATAATAAAGTCAACAAGTAAAGAAGACTCTTGTAAGTAGTTAGTGACGTAAAATGCATGAACTTTTTCTTTTTCCTATGTAGTGAAAGACAGGAGATCCTCATGGAAATTAAAATGAACATGGAGAGGCGAGGACTCCAGTGAATTTTGGGACAAAGAAAGGTTTCACAAATTCTAAAGTGTGTTTGATATCATTTATATCATGTGATCAATGATTAAACCCATATTTAATCATTTTTCATACAGGTTCTGGTTTTGGATGGTCCAAATGAAAAGAAGAAAGAAAGCTCAGAGGAACTTTTTGAATTTTCAATGACCAAATAAAGTTTTCACAAATAATAAAATGTGTTTTAAAGACTCTGTACCCTCTTTAGAATAATTCTATCCAGATTTGAGCTGTCTAAGTAATGTAGTTTCCATACAGGACCCAGTTCAGGGTGATCAGAATAACAAAAAAGCAGTGAAATGGCCCTGTTCTGTATTTTCACAAATCAGAAAAAGGTTTCACAAATCCCAAACAAGATTTTAATGAATCTACAACCTCTTTAGAATAATTCCATCCAGATTTGATCAGTGTAACTTTTGTAGTTTCCATACAGGACCTTGTTTTGGTCGATCAAAATGCAAAAAAAGCAGTGAAATGGCCCTGTTCTGTATTTTCACAAATCAGAAAAAGGTTTCACAAATCCCAAACAAGGTTTTAATGAATCTATAGCCTCTTTAGAATAATTATATCAAGATTTGAGCTGTCTAAGTAATGTAGTTTCCATACAGGACCCAGTTCAGGGTGATCAGAATAACAAAAAAGAAGTGAAATGGCCCTGTTCTGTATTTTTACAAATCAGAAAAAGGTTTCACAAATCCCAAACAAGATTTTAATGAATCTATAGCCTCTTTAGAATAATTCCATCCAGATTTGAGCAGTGTAACTTTTGTAGCTTCCATATAGGACCTTGTTTTGGTCGATCAAAATGCAAAAAAGCAGTGAAATGGCCCTTTATGCCCACCCCTTTAATGCGCGAATCGGAGGCTGGCGAATCGGATGCCAACTTCAGCGTCGTGTAATCCTGTGGGCTGTGTGAGAAGATAGACTCAGGCTCTGCATGACCTGTTGCTGCTAAACAGGCAGCGCTGTGGGCAACAGTTGGCCTGTGGACTGTTGTTTGACCACTAATGACGTTACGTATTATAACACAATATAGCACTAGCACATAGCAAGCCTCTGTAACGTTACTTAAGTGAAATAAACAATTCAATTAGCCGTTAGCGCACCCTGCTAGCCTGCCTGACAATATGAGGCGTCAGATATCTAACACAATCACACAAATTAGTCAACGTGAGCTAAGTTAGCAAGCTGTATGTTTAATCGAAATATCAAACAGAGTAGGCTAATAACGTGACACCAATCATTTTAATACGGTTTTATCTACTTAACAACAACTCCACCACTGCCTGACCACTGCTTCCTGGCTCGCTGGCGAGTGGCGACCATGACTTGCTTGTCAGAAAGACGTCGTTGGTGTAGACACTTGTCACTCAAACATGTCTGACCAATGGGGAAGCACCCGCCCACTGCGGTACGTTTGTGTCAAAATGATTTAAAAAAAAAACGACTTCAAAACTTTTTTCACTTCATTCAAAAAAAAAGAAAGTTCAATCAAAAAAAAAAACACTTCAAATGATTTTTTTTTTTTTTGCATTTAAACAGTTTTTTCTTTGATTGAAAATATTTTTTTTTGATTGAAAATGTTTTTTTTTTGATTGAAGCAACTTTTTTGGGATTGAATAATTAAGACACAAATGTCCTACCCATAACATGGTCCAAACACAAAAAAGATTACTTCAATCAAAGAAAACATTTTCAATCAAAAAAAAAGTGTTCAAGTGCAATTTTTCGAGTCTCAAATATTTTTTTGCATTCAAAAACATTTTTTCTATGATTGAAAAGGTTTATTTTTTGATTGAAGTGATTTTTTTATTGAAAATATTTTTTGTTTGTTTGAAGCAACTTCTTTTTTGATTGAATTATAAAGACACAAATGTCCTACCCATAATATGGCCCAAACACAAAACAACAATACTTCAATCAAAAAAGTTGCTTCAAACAAAAAAACCTTCACTTCTATCAAAAAAAACATTTTCAAGCAAAAAAAAATAGTGTTCAAATGCATTTTTTTGAGTCTCAAATATATTTTTGCATTCAAACACTTTTTTTCTTTGATTGAAACGGGTTTTTTTGATTGAAAATATATTTTTTGATTGAAGCAACCTTTTTTTTGATTGAATAATAAAGAAACAAATCTACCTCCATAGAAGACTCCCCCCTGTTGCTGAAGACTGATAACTGCAGTAGATGGTTCAGTTCTGTCATCTATGGCAGGACTCTGGCAGCATGGGGCCATTTCAGCCACTGAAACAGAAAACATCATGTTGCAGATACATGATGTAAACATAAATGTTTATTCTGCATGAACATTTGCAACTAAATTTAAAAAAGCTGTGAATAATATACTGATAAAACCATATAAGCCAAACCTTGAATAGTTGCACACCAGACTGTGCATCATATATAATTCCAGATTGTTTAGCATTAACAAAATTATGTCTTTTTTTCCACGATTCTCCCATATCACATTCTACTTTCTGGATCTGGATCAAGAAAAGATTTCCCTCACCTCTGTAACCCTGACTGTTGATCAAGGTGAAACACTCACCCTAAACTGGATTAAGCAGGTAGAAAAGGAATGAATGGATGTATGGTTGGAATGAGGGGATCCAGAGTAAATGCTGATAATTAGATGTGAAAAACTGTGGGTCTGGAGTCCGGAAAAGACCATTTCAAATCAATCATTTTGTTGAAAGGAGAATTATTTACAAGTTATGTAGACTTTAACTGATTAAAGGCAAGTTTAGCCCAAGAGCTTTTAATGCACAATATGGAGAGAATTTAGTCACAAAATAGTCACAACTCTGTGTTACATTTACAAATATGTCCCAAAATGTACTCATCTCTTCTTTATTTTTTTTTTTCACTTTACAATGCAATTTAAATTTATAAGTGTTTTTATTTCTGGTTTATTCCCCTTTTTCTCTCCATATTTATTTCCCCGAGCAATAACTCCAGGAAAGAGACACAAAATTATTGACTACAATGTCTTTAAGATACAATAATACCACCCAAGCTTTAGTTTGATTAAACATAGCTTAAAGGCTATAGCATAGCCTTTAAGCTATGTTTAATTTTTAAAAATTAAAAAAATTAACGTTTTAATTTTGTTTGTTCTTCTGTTGACATTTGAAAATAATGCTAGCTTGAGAGGCAACTTTAATGTTTTTGTGGGGTAAAGGCCTTTAAATTAAAAAAGGAATCAAAGTCATTTTCATAAATGGGATAAGAAAAATTAATGGTATAGAAAGTGTAATACCAAAGTCATTGTATGCCCCTTTTAGACATGAAACCATTTCTGTTTGATGGCAACCAAACATTGGAGTTTCATGTATTTCCAACGTTTTTCATACCACTTAGGCTAAATGAAATCATCCATCATGCAGTGCCAGGAGCTGAAAGAGCTTTGGGGATGAGTCTTGTGGTTGAATGAGTCTTAGACAGCTTGAGAAAACTAAATGGAAGTCAAAGATTTACAATGGTACTGGGGTTTCCATCTTGTTCATCACCGTATGAAGATCTAAACGACTACTTTCTCACCTGAAAATGTTTCAAATGTTGCTAAAGTTTACAGAGTTTAGAGCTTAAGCTTAAAGCTTTGAACATTTGCCGCGATTCAGTGTATTCAAGGTGGCTGAAGCCCCGGTTCATGTCCCCGTTCTGCACGTATTATACGTTACGAACGGCTCTCGTTTCTTGATATTCAGAGTTTTGGATTATTCTGTCATGGAGCAACCATCGAGGAAGCGTTCCCAAGTGTGGGAATATTTTGAGCCAAACAGTTCCTGGTCACACCAGCCTCCTCTGTTCCCTGTGAAAGAGTATTTTCCAAAGCTGGAGAAATTGTCTAAAAAAAAAGAAACCGTTTGAGCTCTTCTACTTTACAAAAACTACTTTTCTTGAATAAAAACACCTGAAGTAACACAAGCACCCTCTTTATTACACCAAGCACACTCCCAAAGAAAATATGAATGACAAACCAAAAATTTTCACATTGTTTTTAAATTATTATTGTTTCAGGGGTAAAATCAATCTTTAATGAGGTACTAAAAACACATATGTGCAACACACATACATACATAAGTGTTATTATAGTGTTATTATATACACAAGAGATGCATCACATTCGCAGGGTTTCGTATGGTGCAGCAATCGCTACTGCCAGTAGATGTCACCCAAGGGAATTGAAGGAAGCTTCGGGTAGTGAACCACTTTATGACACAATGGTTCAAAAATGATTCAATGCTTCAAAAAGCCTCATTTTGCCATCACTAGTAACCAGGCTTGGCTTAACCAGGACGGGAAATAACCTCAGGGAACAAAGACAGGACAAGTAAATACTCATGGAAGGATCACAAAAAGGGTAAGAGACTTGAAGTTACCACATATGGCTAACACTCAGGCGCGGAAGGACTGGCAGCATGCTCCTTAAATGCTTCTCCCTGATGAGGGGAGACAAAACAACTCCTGGAAACCCAACACAAGTAGCTCAAAGGAACGCCAGTTTTATAGCTTCTCTCACCAGCAAGAGTTTTCAGCTGTGATAACATAATTGAACAAGGGTTTTCAAGGGTTTTCTAATCATCCATTAGTCTTCTATGGCAATTAGCAAACACAGTGTACCATTAGAAGACTGGTGTGATAATTGCTGGCAATGGGCCTCGATACACCTATGCAGATATTTAATTAAAAAAACAAACATTTCCACCTAGAATAATCATTTACCACATTAAGAATGTATAGAGTGTATTTCTGATTGATTTGATGTTATCTTCATTGAAAAAAAACAGTGCTTTTCTTTGAAAAATAAAGTGACCCCAAACTTTTGAATGGTAGTGTATATTTCCTAAAAGATATGTATTTTTATTAAATCTACTTTAAAGAAAAACTCTCCCGCTCCACCCTGTTCTCTTGTTCAGATTTTTGTTGGCAAATGCTAAACTCGAGCCATGAAACACAAAGCTTAGGGGACATGGTGGTTTTTGTCCTATTGGATGATGCTAAAGGAGAAACAACCGTATTGTGACAACAATCACATGTCATCCTGAAGGGAAATTTAGAAGCACCTGTTAGTTATCGAGATAAATCACCTATAATCACCCTGTGGTTGCGTTAAAAAAACAAAAACTCAGAGGACCATTGTTTGCTAAACCAAAAGAGACTGCACAGAACTCTGTCCTAATACATCTACAAGAAGAGGATAAATGCTAAAGTTCAGCCTAAAATCAAATAAATTCTAAATAGACAGCTTTAATCCCGCTCCTTTCGTTTCAAAATCCACTGTGACATTAAATACGTGTCATGTAAAGTGTCTGAAATGACATCAACACAAATTTAAGAAACCGAAAGCCTGATGAGATGTTTCACGTTCTTTTAACCTGCCTCCTTGGTTGGGAAACAGTTGGGAAAAGGCAGAGAAAAGGGCAGGAGACATTAGAAGAGCAAAAGGATCACAACGGAGGGGCAGAGAGCTCAGGGGGAGGAGCAATGGCATAGCTCCAGCCTTATTTAGGGGGTGTTTGTCTAGAAGGCTCAGCTGTTCGGGGGAATGTCCAGGAATAGAAGGAGGTAGAGTAAGAGGGTGGAAAGAGAAGGAGAAGAAGATAGAAACAAAAATATATAATAAGAGGGAGAGCATTTTTCTCTCATACCTCATCTAAAGTCCTCTCACATATTTACACCTTTTTCTTTCACCCAGCTAGAGAAGGACTTTTTCTGGAAAATCTGAGTGCAGTATCAGCTGCTGCCGTCAGTCAGGCACCAAACAGGCATTCAAGGAAGGGGTGACATAAGTTGGAGGGCATGGAAGCTGAATTTGCTCTGTAGCTCTCCGGGGAAGAAAGGGGTGATGACTGGGAGAGGAGGTGAGGATGGAGAAAGGACATGGTGAGGATCAAAACACTAAAAGTAGAAGGAGGGAGGTATGAAATGTAAGTGTTGCCCAGAGAGGCAAGAGTAAGGAGGTGTGTTGTGGGAAATGCTGTAGATTTGGGGTACGTAATAAGAAGAGATTAAATGAAAAGTAAATGCTGAAAAAGAGAGCCATTCATGTTCTCCTATTATCCAAGTAATATTTAGCATAACTCTTAAGTGGTTTTGTGGTTGGTGACTTTGAACTAAATAGAGAAAAAACTGATGTGCAGTATAATTCAGCCAACAACACTATTTTAGCCTTTATCAGAATCAGAATCAGCTTTATTGGCCAGGTTTGACTAAACAAACAAGGAATTTGACTCCGGTAAACTTCACTCGCAAAGTACAACACTCAACAATAACATAAAAGAATAAAAATTAGAAATGCAGAACAGTAAGAATGGAATTGAGTATGGGTGGTAAATAGGGATGTGTATGAGAATAATAAATACAGTATGTACATTTGCAATAAATAGACACTATGGGTGGGAATGCTGGGAATGTCCGCCTTCTTCTTGTCCCTGTCAGTGTACTATGGTCATGGACACCTCAACAGGTACAAGAAAAATGCAATAATGCAATTGATATAATTGAAGAGGGTGAGAATTGTGCAATAGTGCAATATTGCAATATCAGAGTAGGCAGGTTAAGGATTAGGTATAACTGTAGTGCAAGGCAGTTCAGTGCAATAACAGTGCAATTACACGCAATGCATTAGCTTTCACAGACTTTTAAGGGGAAGTTTGGATTTTTTAACCCCTGGACCTTATTTCTGGCATAAAATACGTTCATCTACTCACCGATAACAGTTTGGTGAAAGTTGCCGTCCTTCGGAAGATATTTAGATCACTGGCGATCGGCATATATCCATATAACGGGAGAGAACAGGGCAGAGACAATACAGCCTCTAAATAAGGCATTATCTGTCTTTGTTTCACCAATACTTTAAGACCAATGAATGAATGAGCGCGTACTATTGCACTGTTATTGCAGAGCTGCCGTGTTGTTGTTATCGGGGGCAGCACTGCTCCGGTAAGGACGTCCATCGTACTCAAAAGTCGTCGTCCATGTCGTCAAAATCTGATAAATATCTCGCCATGTTGCACAAAACTAGCAGTAGCAAACTCTGTGTGAAGTTAGCCGACCGTCACAGAGCACGGAGTGAATGAGCTGTAAATAAATAAAGCTATGCTCCCAGTTCTTAGCCCAGCTTATGGCTCTGTAGCACTTGGCCAAACAAGAGCAGAGGGGGTCTTTATAAGTAGAAGGTGAGGTTTAGATGTTAAAATGCTCCTCTATAACCAGCATTTATTCATACTTCATTTGTTAAAAATAGTTATGTTAGAAATAGGAGATGGTTGAGACCTCTGATAAGGTTTTAAGAAGACAGTTTTAAATAATGGGATGGAAGTGAATGACTTGAAAGGTTAGCAGACAAGAAGACCTTTGGACCAGAATTGCAATGACAGAGTTAAAGGATAAGACCATTTTTTTTTGACATTGGGCCCTTGATTTCACATTATAACATGATGTTCTACTCACCCCTGCTTGTTGTTGGTAATTTGGAGCTGTTCCGAAGATATTCGTGAGGCGTCTGGCTGCTCTCTTGAGATATTCCGCCATGAAATGGTTTCCTATGGGCAACGTTACACAATATTTTATTAATTACTCTACATTAGCACTGATAACGTGGAGGTGCGTCGCTTACTTAAAAAAATCCTGGTTACTGTAATTTTGAATTTTTGTCGTAAAGTGGGTGTTACTGACGTCCTCGTCGTGCTACTGCCACAGACAGCCCACAGACCTGCTGCCTATTTATTCATTCGGGTAAAATTCAAAATTACATTAACCCGGATTTTTTTAAGTAAGCGACGCACCTCCACGTTATCAGTGCTAGTGTACAGTAATTAATAAATTATAAACAGCATAGTTTGTGCCTGTATAAGCTTGCCCATAGGAAACCGTTTCATGACCGAATATCTCAAGAGAGCAGCCAGACGCCTCGCGAATATCTTCGGAACAGCTCCAAATTACCAACAACAAGCAGGGGTGAGTAGAACATCATGTTATAATGTGAAATTAAGGGCCCAATGTCAAAAAAACGGTCTTATCCTTTAAGTATGTGGTGAGTTTGACAGTGTAAACTGGGATAATCCAAAAGGCTTGAGCCAAGGTTGGATTTTTATTAGGTTTGGGCAACGATTAAAGTTTTTTAATCTAATTAATCACATGATTTCCCTGATTAATCACGATTAATCGCATTTGTACGCAAAATCCAAAAATTAATTCAAAAGTAGTGTATAGCCTTTAGCATTTAGTTTTATTTTAAATGTGCTGCCATATGAATGAAAGTGCCATAACATTTGTTGTGCAAACACACTTTTAACATCAGCATCTTTCTGTAGTTTTTATGTAGAAGCCTCGCTCCACTGTCTGTTTCCTTGAATGACTTGCTGCTATCAGTTGTGTGTTTTGCCTTTAAGTGATATTTTAGACTGGAACTACTACGCTGAGAAGACAATTCAACTTGGCAGTGTTTACAGATGACTTTGGTTCTGTCGACTCCGCCGTCTGGAAGAACTTTAAAATGAAAATGGCCGAGTAAAAGTTCCGTACCCTTCTCCATGTTTGGTGGATCCGCCAATTACTTTCTTTTCCGGTTCCGCAGCAGACAGCAAGAGACTTTTACAATAATAAAATAAATTTAAAAAAAAATATATATAATAATAATAATTTAAAAAAACTGCGTTAATGCGCGATAAAATATTTATCAGCGTTAAATAATTAGCAAGTTAACGCGATAATAACGAGTTAACTCGCCCAGCCCTAATTCTTATCTATTGGTGTAGACCCAAAGGTTTTCGGTTTCACATCCTCCATCCATTGTCTATACTCACTTTATCTAAATCAGGTTAGCAGGATGGCTGTAGCCTAGTCCAGCTGCTATGGGTGGGAGGGTTCACCCTGGATGGTCCATCAGAGCGCCTTGTGACTGACTGACATGCTGTGCTAACTACAGATTGCCTGTTTGTGGTTTCATTCAGATGTAATTGTTTTGTTTACCTGTTGATAGAGTGAGGAACAAATGGGTGCGGTATGGAGTACAGCCTTGTGAGATAATAAGTCTCCTTGCACTCCTCTTAAGTTACTGGAGACATAGGTGAAAGGGCACATCAACAGCAACAAGGACTGTGAGGCAGATAGATGGATTACCAGCCAGTGGGAAATCTGTGCATGCAGACAGGTGTAAATCTGTGTGTGAGTGCATGTGTGTGAGTCTGTATGCTCTTTGGATCCTGATCAGAATGTGAAATCAAGAGTCCATCTGCACCGAGATGCCTGGTTGATCCTGTGCCAAAATAACCTCCAGCTGCCTGATGCCTGTGCAGTGTTTTCTTTTTTTTTTGTATGACTGTCAGTGAGCTTGTCTGTTATCTAAATATGGGGGATTGGCGAGTGTGCCACACTGGGGGATGTCCATCCGGATATTGTAAGAGGGTGCCATCTAAAGTTGGATTTGATTGGCCAACTCTGATCTAAGGAGGGGTCCCTGGTCCAATCCTGATCATTTTCAGTAAAATCCCAGTTGGATGAGAGGGTACTTATTGAGTGGAGCAAAGTTAAAGAGCTACCTGAACTGTGCAGGAGGGAGACTTTCTTTCCCTATCGACTCGTCCTCTTCCTCGTCTTAGTGTCTGTTGTTCAGCACAGCCTGCCGCCATGGTAAGAAACCAAAAACTGAGAAGGAGGTAAAAGGAGACAAGAGGAATACAATTTAGTTTGATTTTTATCTCTGCTGATGACGATGAAAGCAACATGACAGAAGATGGAGATGATTATCCAAAGCAAAGGCAAAGTTGTTCTGCTTACCCACAGTCGCCCTTCAACTCTTTGTCTGAAGCACAGTTGGATTTATACACGAGCGGCGTTTTGTTTCTTGGAATTCTGGAAATTCTTGGGAATTCAACTTTGGGGAACGCGCTCGCCACAAACAGACATAGAAGTTTCTCTGCCTGCTAACCTGCTTCTGAAAACTTGTGTTGACACGTTTAACCTCGTAGGGACTTAACACTGCTTTTGTGCTCCATCACTTTGTATCTCAGCTCAATGCGATTGATATTTAGATTCAAGAGAGCGATACTAAAGATAGAAAGCACACAGCTGAGTAAAGTGAGAAGACATGCGTCTTTTTCCGACTGTCCTAACTTAGGCATTCACCTTGAGAAAATCCCTCTCAAATCCTCGACAAAGCCTCACCATATAAATAGCTTATAAGTGAACAAATGGGCGGGTTCGTGTGACCTTAAAAATGTTAGAATAGTTTAAAGGTCCTCTCAAGTAAAGTGGGAAAGAGTAATGTGATTTCATTTAATGGAAATCACATTGAGGATTACTCAAAAAATCTCCCAAACTGAACTTACACTTGTTTCTTATCATTCTAAAGAAAAACTAAACATATGAAGAATGACTCCAGTTCGATATACCGTATGATCGACACATACAGTTTAAAGATGTCTGCCTGATAGTCTCAATCTCTGGACATGAAAACAAACTTGGAAGACGCTAAATGTTACAGGGTCCAGACTTGAATTGTCATCCCGAAACTCCTCGGTTTGCAGATGTTATGTTTTAGATGATTCCACTTTAAGATCCATCACTAACAAGTTCTGCCAGATGGTTGAGGATTAAACATGACGTCTTCTTGATACGAGGCTATTTCCAGTTCTTGGCTGTCACCTTGTCAATGATCTCAGTGCGTCGGGTTCATCTTTCTATAGATTGAAGTGTGAAGAAAAGCTCTTTTGTTAATTCTGGCTCAATAAGAAAGGAAAATAAAATGTTTTATATTTTCTACAACTCATTTATACTTTATATTTCCCACAGAAATGTATTCTTTACAAATGTTTGGTCTTTTCAGCAGACGCAGCCCATCCTCCGGTTTTACCGGAAATGTGTAAATGTGAAGAAAAAAAAAGTCAGAATCGCACCCTGATAGTCATTAACACAGAATTAAACATGTAAAAACTTTAAAGTTGGAAATGTCGTTACTAGTATGGAAAAGACAGACACATTGTGTTCCTGTTTGAAATGCAGACAACTTGTTAAAGTCTAACTTCAGTCCCGGGTCAGGGCCTAACTCCAAAAAACAAATTAACAAGCCACTTGGTCCGGGAAGGTTGCTGGGAGAGGTTAGGGAGAAGGAGTGATGGCCACTACCTAAGAATGCTGACTTTTCTCCTCTGAATCCCCTCCAGCAGACAATAGGGTCTTAAATAGACTTTTCACTTTTACCAGGGCTGGGCGACTTCACTCGTTATTATCGCGTTAACTAGTTAATTGTTTAACGCCGATAAATATTTTATCGCGCATTAATGCAGGTTTTATTATTGTAAAAGTCTGTTGAATGCATCACATTCACACAGTTACAGCAAACCCCACGAAGCATGGAGTAATAAAATAAAAAATAAACGAGCAGATAACAACATCGTTACAGGTGCTCCTCGGTCTCTGTGTGAAGCTCACGAGCTAACTGGCGCTAAATCCTGTTTTACTAGTTTCAACATAAAAGCACGTATTTCAAAATAAATTTAAAAAAAACTCCTGCATTTACAGCCAAGTTGAATTGTCTTCTCACCGTAGTAGTTCCAGTCTAAAATATCACTTAAAGGCAAAACACACAACTGATAGCAGCAAGTCATTCAAGGAAACAGACAGTGGAGCGAGGCTTCTACATAAAAACTACAGAAAGATGCTGATGTTAAAAGTGTGTTTGCACAACAAATGTTATGGCACTTTCATTCATATGGCAGCACATTTAAAATAAAACTAAATGCTAAAAGCTATACACTACTTTTGAATTCATTTTTGGATTTTGTGTACAAATGCGATTAATCGTGATTAATCAGGGAAATCATGTGATTAATTAGATTAAAACATTTTAATCGTTGCCCAGCCCTATTAATTTTTTCACTACAAGCCACACTCACCCATTCTCACACACACTCTCATAGAGCAGGTCTCAGTCTGTACAGTGCTACATTCACACACTAACCGACGCATGTACAGGTGGTTCTGGGAAGCCGGGATCATCGACCTTCTGATTGGCAGACGACTGTGTCCATAACACGTTGTTCTGAAGCTGTTCCAAGAAAAAGTGTCGATGGATAGGTTTGTCCAAAGGTTCGAAGTGTTGTAGCGTCACAGAAAAGAATGTTTTTCATCCGCTGTTGTCGCTGTTTGTATCAAGAAGCATTCAGGTGATGTGAACCTGTAACCATGTGTTTTTCATCCCCAACTCTAACTCTAATTTAAATATTATCTCAACTTAGCCCGTTTTTTACGACTAACCCAAACCAACTACATCTGATAGAAAAGTCAAAAAGTGAAAGGTTCTTGGACAATTTAGGTCAGATGGGACTAAAACTTTGTTCTCTTATGTGACAGTCCACCCCAGTCTACTGTACCTCCTTACAAGTACTTTTTCAACATGTAATAATTGGGGAATATCACATTTGGGCAGTTTGACATAATGCAGAGTGTAACATGTTACAGTTTGAAAAGGGTAAAGGCGGGGATATAACATTTCTGGAGCATAGAATATTTATCATTTTAAATTTTTTGAGCATGGATGACATTTTTACTAAATCCAAAACAAAGGCATGTGGTGATTTTAAAAGGTAAACGTACATTTTTGGTGACCGGAAAATCATAAAGTAGTGAACTTGTTGTTGAACTGCTATATTTTGAGGCTGAAGGTAATGGAGAAACACAGTGTGGTGTGGTAATTAGCACCGTCATCTCACATGTTCTCCTCATGCATTAATAGGTTTTCTCCAGGCACTCCGGCTTCTTCCCACCATCCAAATTATGCCTTTTCTTTTTGACACGTTATTAACAGTAATCTTGGCATTTAACTGCTACTATGCATGAAGGTTAAAAGCTGTGGTTTTCTTGTTCACATAATGGAACCTGGTACCTTTTAAATGAATGTACATCGAAGATTTCTTTGCTATGGAGGCTCAAATACCTCTAAAAGGGTCAATTATTTCTCAACGTTTTACAACTGAATCTGTAAGTACTCCATAAGTACTTGTACTGTACTCTCACCATTTATCTTTCTCTGACCTTTTTTCATTCTCTTCTTAAGCCCACTGACGCACAAAGTGACGCCCGCTCCTTCCTGACTGAGGAGATGATTTCAGGTTTATCTTTTAAATAAAGTCACTCCACTGACTCTCAGATGGACATCACGGGGTCAGATGCATATAATTGTGTGCATGAACAAAGGCAGAAACGCGCATTAGCAGAACTTTTGACAGATGTATAAAGCTGTCTACAGTTTTTTTTTGCATTAAAACCTGTACTGGAAATGGGTTTAAGGAGGATTTGATGTGGGGAACAAAAACATTCTACAAATTATAGTACAAATTGATGAAGTAAAATGAAAAAAAAAACAACTTGTGTATGCATATGTATCCCCCCTGCCCTGAAAGGCATTACCTTGTAGTGCTGCACATCTCTCGTTATCAGTGCACACTCATCCCTTTATGGATATTATCTTGCAGGCAGGTAAAGTGTAGACATGTCTTCTTGTCTAAAGGCATCGTTTATGCATCTGACCGCTGGTGTTTATTTAGATTAAAGTTGAGAAATGATTATAAAATTATTTAAACTGAAAAAAATGTTTGCGTTATCCCTGAGGCTCTTTGTCTATTTTATTATTTTACACTTGAAGAGATGCTGTTGACCATAAATTAAAGTATTTAGGCCAAGCATTTTCCGTGCTGCTTTCTACGTATCTGACTTTCAACTATTTTCCTCTTTCACTCAGAGTTCAAGGCTGCCTTCGACATGTTCGACACAGATGGAGGCGGTGACATCAGCACCAAGGAATTGGGTCAGGTTATGAGAATGCTAGGCCAAAACCCATCAAGAGAGGAGTTGGATGCCATCATTGAAGAAGTTGATGAAGATGGTGAGAACACTGTCAGATCAAAAATATATATATTTCTCTTAACTTTACCCCTTCAGCCTTGATCACATTGTTTTTCAAATGTCAGGAAACTCCCAAACATATTATAATATATCTTAAGAACTGTATATGATAATATGCTTTGTTATAGGTGAGCTGATTTGTCCCTTTAATCAGAGCTTATCAAATGCAATAAGTGGACAAAACATAAAAGTGTTATGTTGCATATCATGTCAGAAGACCTCGAAGACTGCAGTAAAAAAGATTTGAACAAATAAACCCTGTATAGAACTGTAGCAGCTCTGCAGGTACCTCCTGCCTCTTCGCTGATTCACTCCATCTCCCCTCAGGCAGCGGTACCATCGACTTTGAGGAGTTCTTGGTCATGATGGTGCAGCAGCTAAAGGAGGACCAGGCTGGAAAGAGCGAAGAGGAGCTTTCTGAATGCTTCCGTATTTTTGACAAGTATGAGACTTTACAGTAACACAAAGCTAAATGCAAACACAGTAAGGTACTTCGTGCCGTCTTCTAATCTTTGGAAAGACTTACTTTTTTATCTATGATCTGATCTCAGACTTTACATGAAGTTTTTTAAGGCACTATTAAAAAAATACCTCTTTAAAGGGATAGTTCGCCTCTTTTGACATGAAGCTGTATGACATCCCATATTAGCAATATCATTTTTGAACATTTTCTTACCCCCTGCTGCGTCCTGTGAGCAGAGTTCCAGTCTCGTTTTGGCGTTGACGAAGGTAGTCCGGCTAGTTGGCTGGGGTTTAAAAAATAAAGCGTCTTGCTTCTCAAAACAATATGCATTCAAAAGAGTAATACAATTGTATCACAAAATCGTTCCTCCAGAAAAAGTCAGACCTCACAATCGCTTGGCGCTATTTTTGCCTCCCTTCATATCAATGCATTCAGCCACCTAGCGATAGCCGCACCTGTTACGGTGTTTACTGCTCGGAAGCAGGGGAGTGCTCGGTCTGCACTTCGGTCTGCATGGTCTACACAGCAGGCAGTGATACGAAGGTAGAGAGAAATAGCACCAAGGGATTGTGAGGTCTGACTTTTTCTGGATGGACAATTTTGTGATGCAAATGTATTACTCTTTTGAACGCATATTGTTTTGAGAAGCAAGACGCTTTATTTTCGGGACCCCAGCAAACTAGCCGGACTACTTTCATCAACGCCAAAACGAGGCTGGAACTCGGCTCACAGGACGCAGCAGGGGGTAAGAAAATGTTCATAAATGATATTGCTAATATGGGATGTCATACAGCTTCATGTCAAAAGAGGCGAACTACCACTTTAAGAGCTATGCACTCAGCCTGCAGATCTGTCACGTTACGTAGTAGTAGAGTTAGAGAACCCTAATAGCTTTTAATAAACAAAGCAGTGACAGAATGTCCAAAATCAGAGATCCAAAACGTAAGGTCAAGTCTGGCAAGAGCAGAACATGACTTACCTTTGGAAACTACACACAAAAATGACAACAAGGATCTGGGTACTGAACAAAGCAAAGCTGGAACTAAAAATACTGAGGGAGCTAATGACAGACACGATGCAGCTGAGGCATTTAGCAAACTGGGACTTGGTGTGAATCCACAACAGGAAGTAAACTCAACAGTTTACTCAACAGAGACAGCTCTACAAAACCTCAGTATCTGCCAAGGATACCAGTACAGCCACACCAAGTTTTAAAAGTGGGAGACAAAATGCTAACTGCTCTCTCTTCCTCGTTTGGATCCAAAAAAGATCCCAAAGCAAGACCCTTCATCTATTGTTAACTTTCAATGGACTAAGCATAGATTTAGAAGATGTAATCTCCACCCACTCTTTTAAGCTTAGAGATTGATCGACTTTCCAGTGTAAAATAATCAATTTAACTATAATTATTATACTTTTTAAACAGTTGATATTTGAGGTCTGTGCCCATGAAAATTTCCAGAATTGTAAGGAAAAGTTAACATTGTTTTTATCCACAGGAACGGGGATGGTTTCGTCGACCGGGAGGAATTCGGAGATATCCTCCGTCTCACTGGAGAACCCGTCACAGAGGAGGATGTTGATGAGATGTTTGGTGAATCAGACAACAACAAGGATGGAAAGATTGATTTTGATGGTGAGATTGAGCTATGCATAGCAAAAGGTAACATGCAGGCTAAATACAATATGTCGAAGGAAGACTTTATTTTCAGATGCACTGATATTTTCAGCAGTTAAGCTTGACTGTGGCTTATTTATGACTTATTATAACTTTATTCATACAGCACCTTTTAAAAAACTTAGTTTACAAAGTGCTTTACAGAACAAAACAGAATCCAAACAAGATAAAGTTAAGACAACAAACGAGGGAATAAAAGTACCACATTAATGGATCAAAGGATCAAAATGATAATAGCAGTTAGAATAAATATGTAAATAAATCAAAAATAAATAGATAGATGAATAATGGATAAATAAAATGAGTAAAAATAGACAATAGAACCCACAGTCACCTGAATGCCAGTCGATAGAAATTTGTTTTAAGAAGTGATTTAAAAGAAGATACTGAATCTACAAGCCTTATTTCCTAAGGCAGGTCGTTCCAAAGTCGAGGAGCCCTGATGGCAAAATTACGATTTCCTCTGGATGTGAGTTTTAACTTCAGAAATGACAGAAAAGTCCTGCCCGAGGATCTAAGGCTGCGGGGTGGCTCGTATAGGGTCAACAGCTCCATACAAGCTTTAAAAGTGATCAGCAAAATTTTAAAATCAATTCTAAAACAAATACAGGGAGCCAGTGAAAGGCAGTGAGAACCGGGGTGATGTGACAACGACTTTAAATGGCTTCTCACTGGCTTAAATATATGTTTGAATATAGGTCTAGTGTAGCCTGTCAAGTATTGTGGAAAACAATTTTATAATCCTTGTTAATGGGAGTTGGTAAACTTGTATTGATTCTTAATGAGTAGTAAATATGACGCTGGAACCATTTAGCTTAGCTTGTGCAAAAATACTTGCTGTTCCAAAATGAAAGGACATAAGAAATGACAATTTGTTTTTTGTATTTTTATGAGTAAAAGAAATCTCATCTGGCAAATTCACAATGACTTCTGAAAGTCTTCTCAGTTTGCCAGAGAGGCTTACAACTGATTCAAAGTAGACTGGTAGTAAAACTGAAAAATGTTTCAGGGAACAATGAAGATTTTTGCACAGATGAAGTCACCACAATAGAAATTGTTGGAAAATTTGCTGTTCCTATTAGGCTACATAAATTTGTGTTTTTGGTGCCCAAGTGACAATATTTTAACAAGATGGTGGAGAGATCTGGACTGGACAAAATAAGCATCTTTTGAGGCCTAATTATCTTCTTAATTCTGAATTTATTTTTGAAAAGAACCACCAGCACATTAATAAGAATATGACAAACTTAATGGCTGAGAATTTCATGTGAGAAGTTCATGGTTTTTGATGGGGAAGAAGCTTATCATTGTCGGTCCTTTCTCTTTGGCTTCATCTCTGAAAAGGGTTGCGAGATATATCTTTCCTATATGCTCTATGTTTGCATGCACACAAACCCTTGTAAGAATAGCAAAAAATATAGAACTTATTGGATGAATTTGAAACCCACTCCCTCAATTAGGATTTTTAAACTGATCTGCATTGAAATTAAAGTTATTGTGAAGCAAAAAGAAGCACTGGAACTTTGGCCTTAGTTCTCAGATGCTAATTCACGTAGCTGACGGATGCCTAGATTATATTCTTTTGAAGTCAGTCTATCAATAAGTAGTGTGCATTTGACTCTGGTCCATGAGGTGATGATAACCTTGTTAGTTTTTTGTTACCCAAACAACATTTGCCATGTCAATCAAGCCAGTCAGGCCCCCAAACATGCCTCATTTTTATGCCAAATAAGTTCTTAATTTATTCTTGCTTTATTGATTCATTTTCAACTACCTGTATATTGATCAGAAACACTGAATTTATCTAATGTCACCGAAACGACTTGTTATTAGAATATAAATGCGCATTTCCTGAGAAAAGCTGATGCACTTCAATGGTAGACAGAAAGGTTTCAGAGCCAGTGTTCGTCACTAGGTCTACAATTAAAGGCACTTCCTGTGCCCAGCTTCACATTGGCTTAATATAAGAACAATATTAATTGTTCTGTAATTAATTTTATTGCTCTAATCAGTAGCCAATTGCAAAGTAGTGAAAAAAAGTGCTATGCCTTTACAAAAATCCATCACACACAGGAACTTACTCTGCTCTCACAGTATATGACCTGACATGGAGTGATTGGATGAATAATGTAATCTTCATGTATATTCATCCAACTGCTTTAGGTTTATGGACTGATTGAAACTTGCTGTTGCTTTCTTCTTACAGAGTTCCTGAAAATGATGGAGAACGTCCAGTAATCAAACCAGCTCTACATTCCTTGGCGATCCTGACTTGGGGAGAATATAAATCTGTAACGGAAGTGCATAAAGAGCAAATTCTAAATGCTGTAAAAAAATATTTAGCAAATATAAATTTTATAGCAACTGCCATGTCAAAATGGATACAAATTTGATACCTTAAGCCCCATTTAATCCCCCACCTCCTCACATGAAACCAAGAGGCTTCTTGAGTATATCTATAAATATCCATTCAAACCTTTTAAGACGAAGGCGCTTGTCCCCTGGCCACCTCCTTGTGTTGACCACCCAGACCCAGCTGTCTCCTTGGCAGCTGCTGTTTGGCTAGAAATGTCACACCAACAAGCTTCTGCCCCATCCCTCCTCCTACTCACCCTCAAAACTGAATGTCTTCTCCACCCTGAAACGTGTTTTCTGAATAAACCAAATTTCTTCTACGACTCACTGTTCATCTTTGCCTATTATTCTGAGTTCATTCTTGTTAGATTACTACAGTCTTTCTGGCTTTTTCTCACACACATGACCGCATGACAAACAAATCCATGCACTTTCTGTGTCAGACTCCCTTCACCTAAACACAGCTGGTCTTATCATTCTAGTCTTGTTTCAAATTCAAAGAGGCCTCTTCACTACGCTTTCACCTTGGTTTCCACAGACCGAGCCTTGTAACCTCCCGGTCTCATTCAACAAACATGAACTGTTATATCTAATGACATTTTAAGTTGCCAGTTCAAATTGATATCATCCAATTAGCTCTCCACCCGTCTCATAGCTGTCTGCTCTTCACAAAGTAGTCTCCCCCGGCAGAGAAATCAGGGACCCCCAGAGATCAGCCCCCATTGTGAGAGGTGAAGCTGAGCCGGCTGGCATCAGTGGCTTGAGACGGGCAGTCACAGAGCGGATAAGTTCATTCTCCCTTTGGAAAATGCTGGTCTCTCTCAGTACAGGGTACAGAGCCTACAAGCCCCCCGCCACCTCTCAGAAGCAACATCCCTCCCCTCTCCTCACGACTGCTCTTCTCCTCTTCCTCGTATCTTCTTGTCTCTCACCCAGGGCCCCTCCCCTCAGGAACTGCACTCCAAATTAGGAGCATCAGGTTGTGTTTGTCAGGTGATGCGGCAGAGGGATGCACGGTCGCTTAGCCCCTTCTCAGTCTGAAATTTGCCTGCTATTCATGGCACAGCTAAGGAGGGGTCAGGAATGGTGATCTGGGGTCAGAGCCCCCAGCATTTTTCTCCTGGTTTAGAGTTTCATACCCAGATTGAAACTTCATCGTCACAAAAGCCACAACCTACTTATAAATTGGGAGAATAGGTGAATGAGGAGGCCTACTCCTCCTTGTTAACTGTCATATGTTTACAAGGTCTGAACAGATACCCAATGTGTGGTGATCTGCAGTTTGGCCTGCTTTTGCACTGTGGTGGATCATTTAGGTCGTCACCACGAGAAGCTGCATTCGGGGTCTTTTCTAAATAGTATCTCAATGTATGATTTAGATTTTAAAGCGTATGTTGCTTTTGTGGGTGATTTTTTTTATTTTTTTCACCTCCCTCTTCTAGTTGTCTGAGCTTTATCAAATCCAATGCCATTAACACTGAAGGACCTCCAAAATTGTTGAAATCTCCCCAAAATGTTGTATTATTCCTCTTGTTTCCCCCTCACATTTGACTTATTTTACATTTCTTAAACATGCCACATCAAGACATTAGAGCGTCACTCTTCAAGGTGTGATTGGCTTGTCCTGGCCCCAGAACCCTAAAAGTTCAGGATACTAAATCTGGAGGCCTGTGAGAAGCAGTGGGCGGGGCCTAGCTGTCCCGTTTAAAGTGTCTCTGAACCTTGTCTTGACGTCTAGTCTCTCTGTTGGGGTGCACACGGATTGACCACTCCTTTGGGCTTTTCTGTTTTCCTTGGATATTTGGGGAGGAAAAGCTAATCCACAAACATGGTAAGACCAATTAGTTGTGAAAATGACCAGTTGAACTATTCCAAGTTTATCAGTAAACCAGCCATCCATCAGTCAGTAATCCACGTGAAGAGCATCTGTTAATGAAGGATTAATAAAGCCATGTGGAAGTATAAAAAAAAATGTTCTGCTTGCTTGCTGAGATGTAGTTTTCTTCAGTTGGTGACATTATTATGTTGACTTCACTTACATCACATTGTGTGTTTCATATGATCCACATTCTAATCGTCTAATCGATTTTCTCTTGGATTTTTAATATAATTCCCAAATATCGATTAATAAATATCTGCAAATACTCTTAATGCCGAACACTGCTGATGGAGCAGGGTGGGTGGATTCTGCTTAGGCGTCGAATTCCAGGGGATTGGATGTCTGATGGCCTTATACAGCGAGCCTAATGTGTTGAGCCTGAAATAGCCGGACTAATTTTCACCAAGCTCAAGAGTCCTTTTGAGACTACGCCACTTTGTCCTGCGTCACATGACTTATTAAAGAATGTTATTTTGTTGACATCCCTATCATTAATTGTAACTATAGAATTAAAATAAGATTTTTTTTTTAATGTCCTTTCAGTATTTCTAAAAAGTATCCTCTGCGCCGTGTGTAAAAGTATCGTAAATTTGCATCTTTCTAGCTTCCACCAAAGTATTGCATGTTGATAATGGTCTGCTTTAAACATTCACTGTATTTGTGGTAATACACAAATCACACAAAAATAAAGTTTTATTAAATTAGATTTTGAAAGGAATTGTGACAATTTGCCTGAATGTTGAGAGTTTATGTGGAAAAATCCCTGAAGCCTAAATGAAGTCTGAAATAAATAATGAGTGTTCACTGTTTTGTTGCAGACTGACGCGCAACAAGAGGCCCGCTCCTACCTGAGCGAGGAGATGCTGAATGGTGAGTGCAGTATCTTGGAAACATAATGCATTTCGCCAGATGTAGCCTTTGTAAGAGGTTTTCAACAACATACATAGCGGCCAATTGTTTCCGCAATTATTCTCAATCACTACTTGAAAGGAACATTATTAAGCGAATCCCGCTGTTCCCCCCTCATTTTTACTAACAGTGTGAGCTCCATTATTGAGGTTGACCTTTTTATCCACTGCGTGAAATCGGGCAGGTCGAATGCTTTCCTTTGAAAAAAATCACAGTCCTGGTCACCTCTGCGGCGATAGAACATTTGACTTTTTTTTTATCAACTTTCATTTGCTTTTGTCTGGAATTCTGATAAATGTAACTTTGCACCGCGAGAACAGTATGGTACTGGGCCAATTCTGACTGTCACTTCTTTCAATTCATATTTCAACAGAATTCAAAGCTGCCTTTGACATGTTCGACACTGATGGTGGCGGTGACATCAGCACCAAAGAGTTGGGTCAGGTCATGAGAATGCTGGGTCAGAATCCGACAAGAGAGGAGTTGGATGAGATCATAGAGGAGGTCGATGAGGATGGTGAGCCACAAAAAAAAGTATCGTTTTTATCAGATAGCAACCCATCAACTTACTGTGCGTAATAACTTGTACCCACGTGTGTTGTAGGCCTACTTTGTCGCCCCAACGTCATGAGCGCGTCCCAATTTCTGCTCGGCTCTGTTGTGAAAAAATTGAAAGTTTTAATAATGATAGTTAAAAAAAATGATGCGGCCTCTTGTTGACACTCAGGTAGCGGTACCATCGACTTTGAGGAGTTCTTGGTCATGATGGTGAGGCTGCTCAAGGAGGACCAGGCCGGCAAGAGCGAGGAAGAGTTGGCAGAGTGCTTCCGTGTGTTCGACAAGTACGTTGTCTCCGATCTGTACACAGCACGATAACTTTCTCATGTTATGCAACTGTTTATCTGTAATGTGCCACATTTTTTTGTCTGTCTTTCCCAAAGGAACGCCGACGGCTACATCGACAGAGAGGAGTTCGCTTTAATCATCCGCAGTTCCGGTGAGACCATCTCAGAGGACGAGATTGATGAGCTGCTGAAGGATGGAGACAAGAACGCCGACGGCATGCTGGACTTTGACGGTACGTTTGTGATAATAATGATGGTGGAAAAACGTGTTATGTAAAAGGTCACAAGGTATAAATTACCCCAGCTGAGTACTTTGGAGATGAACGTAAACCTAAACATTTACATATTTTTGTGTTACATATGTTACCTCAGTCCAGTCCTTTATTATTAATATACAGTCCTAGTTTATAGCCAGTGAAGCATTTATGGTCAGGTTTTAGTTACCTTATTTTGGCTACTTGGCTGTATTATTGTATGTATTTAATCATTTTTAGGCCTTAATCCTTACCTTGCAATCCAATCACACAAGTTTTAAAGGAACATGTGCGCTTTATTTGAGCTGCAGAATACATTTTACTTACAGATCGCTGCCGATTATATCAAGAAACATTTTCCATCTTGGTGACACTGTGCACCCTATGTAATTTTGCAGAATTCCTCAAGATGATGGAGAATGTGCAGTAAAACAAGAAAGACTCATGGACATTCCTCCACCCTCATGTGAACCCCCTTTCTGAGTACATCTGCACCATCCCTGCCCCTTCCTCCGTCCCACTGACCCAACCACACTCCTGTCCATCTGGTTCACTGCTTCTCTTCTCCATCCTCGTAAACATCCTCAACAGACAGCTAGGACACCTGACGGGAGGGTCGTTTGGTGGGCTACACCCCGACTTGCTAATGAATGCAGATAGCCCACTGATGCTGCGCTGACATGACCATGTGACAGGAAGGCGAGGCTGCAGTGAGGAAATTCACTGCGCACTCTTTCTGCAGCATGCATGGCATGCAACGTCACCCCCCCCTGCCTTTCTGCTGGTAAAGCTCTGATCTAGATGTATTCTAGATAGATGGGCAGTCTCTTACCTGCTGCTTAGACCAATTAATTCAAACACTTCACTGTACAAAGAAGTAAATTGCTTGAACAGAATAAATGAACTAACACATGCTCACTTGTAGTTGGTCTGTCATATTTATGGTCTATGTAAAAAAAAAAATTTGTTTTGAGGAATTTAAATAAAATCTGTTTGTTTCTTCTTTTTGTCCATTTTGTTTAAAACACAGCCAGTTTTGCTTTTACTTATTTTTACAGAACATTTAAAATATTTCATCCTCTTATCTGGTGTCAGTACTTTTGTCACCACTAAGTGGCATCGGTTACATTTGGGGTAACAAAATAGGTTATCTGTGTCCACTGTGCTGGCTGTGAACATGAAGGGGGATCCTTAACTTGTTTTCAGATTTATTTCCAATATTTTGTCATTAAAAAGTACCAAGTTCCCATGAGCTAACAGTTCAAAACCCCCTAATTTATTTTTTCTTAATTAAAAAAACACACTAAAGAAACCATCAAAAAGTAGGAAAGCTGGATCCAGGTAATTTAATTATTTTTGTGTGTCAAACTAAAAGTAAGCCTTCTCAAAAATTGCAGGGTTTGGATCAGAATGAACAAAGTGCCAACTTGAAGCAGATGGTGCAGCTACACACATCCTAGAATTATACAAATTGTAAAAACCAGAGGTTTGATGATGCAGCTATTAAATAAAATCAAAATCAAATCAAATTTATTTGTATAGCACATTTCATGTACAAAACAATTCAAAGTGCTTTACATAAAATAAAAGCATTGCAGCAGGGAGTGGAAGAAGCATTAAAAATACATAAGATAATATAAAGAGAAACAAAGAAAATAATTTAAATGAATTTAAAAACAGGCAACAGTCCAGATAAGTTAAAAGATATCATGCAGATTTCATGCATAGACACATGAGAAAAGAAATGTCTTTCACCTGGATTTAAAAATGTCTCCATTTGGTGAAAGTTTAATCTCCACTGGCAGTTTGTTCCACTTATTTGCAGCATAATAGCTAAATGCTGCTTCTCCATGTTTAGTCTGGACTCTGGACTGGACCAGCTGACCTGAGTCCTTGGATCTAAGAGCTCTGCTGGCTTTATATTCTCTGAACATATCTCAGATGTATTTTGGGCCTAAACCGTTCTGGGATTTGTAAACCATCAGCAGGCTTTTAAAATCTATTCTGTGACTGACTGGAAGCCAGAGTAAAGATTTTAAAGCTGCTGTGATGTGTTCAGATCTCTTAGTCCGGGTTAAAACTCCAGCAGCAGTGTTCTGGATGAGCTGCAGATGTTTAATGCTCTTTTTGGGAAGTCCAGTTAAAAGAGCATTACAGTGATGCAGTCTGCTGGAGATGAATGCATGGATGAGTTTCTCCTGGTCTTTTTGGGAGAGTAAACCTTTAATTCTGTTGATGATTAAAGCACAACGTGCAGCAGGACAGCTGCATTTTGAATTATTTTGTGCTTGTGAAGATATGATGGTTGCTATTTATTTCTAAGCAATGGCGTCTCATTTGTACTATGGAACACACAAAAAAAAAACCTTAAAAGGATGGTTAAAACAAAGTTTTAGTTTATTTATACAATCCGAGACAAGTTTGTGTACAACCGAGAATAAAAACCAGGATAGAACACAATAAACACGTGGGAACAGGACAACTGAAGCGTGAATTGTAAGGAAATGATCCACCAAATTGAATGCCTGACTAGAATGTCCTAATGCGAGTTTAAGAGCCATAATTGGCCTCATCGAAAGCTTTCCGGGCTCTCTTCAGCTCCTCGTTCATGGTCAGCAGGTCTTTGACTCTGGCGAACTTTCTGGGATCTTTACGAATAAGGAAGACGATGTCCTCCACCTGGACGCGGCCCTGGCGTCCAATAGACATCGCTTTGTGGGTCATTTCCGTGATGAACTCGATAACCAGGTCCTCCAGAATATCCACAGACTCCGTGTACGGGTTCTGGTCGTCTCCGAATCCGTACATCATACACCGGAGCTCCTTGGAGAAGAGCCTCTTTCTCCTCCCGTGGCCGACATCCACTCCACTGGTGCCGTCGTCCAGCTCCTCGTCGAAGCCGGTCTCATCCTCCTCTTCCGCCATTTTTGCTGAAAAGCACGCGCACACAGCGGGTTAACAAACACCGATTGATTTATCTTTGATTTACAGAGAAGAAACTTACTTAATTACTTACTGACTTTGTATCTGCACACAGGATCACAACAAACCCCAAGTTTGTTATGGACTTCCGCTTCTGATTCGTTGACTAAGGCAGTAATTATTCTGAGTTAAAGTTAGCAATTATAAAACACTGCCCCCTACTGGTACCTCCTGTTAACTTCAAGCAGCTCGCACACCTCAAAGTTTACCACTCAGCCATGTAGTCAGCACGACTGTTAAGAAGTGTCTCTCAGCGGTAAGTTTTAATTGTTTCCTTTTACCTGGTTTTTGTGTGATGCGAAGGTCGAAGATGGCCACTGAGGTTAGATTTGATTAAAAAAAATAAGTCCGAGTGGGTCGCTATAACTTACACCTGCTAGCTTGAAATATTAGCTACATCCACGTGTATTAAAACATCATTTCACATTTTTCCCCTCTGTTTATTACTTTAAAGTAACGCAGTGGTGTAAAAACGTGAACCGATACAGAGATCATCTCCAAAGCTCTTTCAGTTTGAGAACAGTGTTTAATGTGGGTTGCATGTGACCAACAATCTGGAAGTGCTCACTTTTAATGGCGTGATTTGTTTTTTTTGGAGTTGAGTGTGAGGCTATTGCCGATTGAAAGTGACAAAATTAGATGTGTTGTCGATTGTCAACTGTTTTCCTGAGGGCTGCAAATTAGTAAGTGATAGTGGAAGCTAACTCAGGGCTCTGTTTTGCCGTTATGTGAATGAATAGAGTCAGCGCTAGCAATTAGCAAATTAGCCAAACAACGGTCCTGTCAACATTGCAGGTTTAGGGAGTGTAACGCCAGCCAGCATACAACACAGCTGGCCCCGGCTAACTTTGCCAAATAACCATCGACCTTTATCACAGTGCCCTCAGCCGCAGGTTGATAAAGTTCATAAAGTAGCCGAAGATGTTTATAGTCCTGGGTCAGTCCCTGTGTAGTTATGCGTTAGCAAACAATGGGAAAGATTAGCAGGACAGTTGGTGTGGCAATGGCTAGCTGACGTGGTTAATGTCCAGCTGCTGATAAGGTTGATCCAACATGAGCTAACACTGCAACTCTTTAAGTGTAGACATTTTTAAATCCAGGTTAATTTCTTTTCTCATGTGTCTATGCATGAAATCTGCACGATATCTTTGAATTTATCATGACTGTTGCTTGTTTTTAAATTAATTTAAATTAATTTATTTGTTTCTCTTTATATTCTTTTATGTATTTTTAATGCTTCTTCCACTCCCTGCTGCAATGCTTTTATTTGATGTAAAGCACTTTGAATTGTTTTGTACATGAAATGTGCTATACAAATAAATTTGATTTGATGTGTTCCACCTACAGATTCATCTTCCTACAGGACACAGCATGGGTGGCAGAGGGGGGTGCAGAGTCAGTTTGGAGAGGGCCTCCCTTCTGTAGCTGTCTGGACTGGACAGCTGATCCTGGCAGTTCTGAATGGCGTGTCCGGTTCATTTCCTCTGCCGGGGACTTCGCACTGTTGGACTAGTTCTCCTCTACTATGTCTTCTCCATAGGCATCACATTTTATAATAAATGGCTGATGAAGGTAAGTGAATCTCCAGTTAAATTTCCCAACTGGCCTGAGTTATATATTTTGTTTGCTCCTTAAAGTTAGTGAAGCCATGTCCTATAAGGGCCTCTCGTGTGTTTTTTCCAACCTTCTCAGGGCTTCCATTATCCCCTCTTCATGACATTGGTGCATCTCACCGTCAACTTCTATCTGTCAGCTCTGACTCGGCGGGCCATGCAGTGCTATACAGG
The DNA here is from genome assembly GCF_027942865.1 of Odontesthes bonariensis. Classification (NCBI taxonomy): domain Eukaryota; kingdom Metazoa; phylum Chordata; class Actinopteri; order Atheriniformes; family Atherinopsidae; genus Odontesthes; species Odontesthes bonariensis. Next base: position 11,096,634 of record NC_134515.1, on the reverse strand, counting down.
AAAACCCCGCGTTGTTCTGAGCTGGAGAGACTACCTCCATAAAGTGGCTCCCACTGGTAGGTTTTTCTTTTTTTGGTGGAGTCTCAAAAGTGTCGACATTTGGAGAATAGACGAAGAGTCAGAACTGATGATCAACTCTTTATCACGTTCAGTGATTTTTCTTTGACTAAAGTCCATGTTGATAGATAAGCAACACTTGATTGGAAACATGTAGACCAGAGATACTCATTGCGCGGTTCGCGGGCCACATGCGGCTCCTCAAGCTCTAATTGGCGGCTCGCACTCGCATAGTAGCTTATAACAATATGGTAACAATAACAATACATGTTTTCAAATAACACACAGTGAATACTGCACAGTATTAAGTATTTTTATTAAGTATTAATTAAGGCTTAATGGTGTTTCCTAAAGGGGAACTGTTAAACCTGGCAACGCAGCCCAATTAAACCACCGTCACACCGCAGTGCACGCTAGCTCCTTTAGCCAGCGCTAGATGCAGGCACAATGGATCGGTGTTTTTTTTTTTTTTTAATAAAAAAGGGCAAAAACCAGCACAAAAACCATGCCCATCTTGAATGTCTCACTATGATTACAACAACAAACTACAAATACAACATGAAGAAAGTCAAGGACATGCATGCCAGCTTCCGCTCATCCCAGTATTAAGGTAAATGTGGTCTTAATTGAAAATGTATTGGCTGTGTTTTTTCTTTTTTTGTGGGATGTAGATGTAGAAATGCATATTTGCAAAAGGGGACTTAGTATGTTGTCGTAAAAGTGGCTCTTCCCTTGATTTTGCTCTGCCAATGTGGCTCTTGTGAAATAAATAGTGAGTATCACTGATGTAGATGATAGATTTAGGCCCAATCTTGACCATAACCTTATTTTTCTTTATTTTAAGGTGGCACATTTCTTTTGGGAATCAAAGAGTAAGAGCCATCTGGCTTTCAACTGGAGTGTTGTGGGCCTTCTTAGATGGCCACTACTCCTTGAGCCCCAAAAGAAAAGGAGCCATTACCCCACCTGGAAGAATTATAAACAAAGGATTGGAGCCTAAAAGAAGACTTGGGATTGTTTATTCATGCAACTTATTCCAAAACATCTCCTGTCTGTCAGGGATCTGTTGGGCTTTTCCTTTTCTTTTCTTTAATAACAGGGCCTCCATGCATGGGGTGTCCGTTTAACCAGTTGAGCGACACTCCTTTTTAAAGCACGTAGCATAAAATCTATAGAAGTGATGATAAAAGAGTAGCTACTTTCTAATGAAGTGGCTCACCAGAGGAGCCCTCACTTTGCCTCCTTCCTCCTCCTGTGAGTTAACTTCATCAGAACCCCTTTACATTTGTAAGAACCTGAAACAAATCGCAGCGTTTGTTGGCGGTGATCTTCTGAGACGATGTCCCATTTGTAAAATCAGTGAGTGCTGGCTAACAGTAGATAGAATGCAAATACTGAGAATAATGTTATTATCAGTTATGAAATGGTAAATCAGGGATCTGCAGAAATGCTGTCCAAATATTGGTATTCGGCTTCTATTCCGCCTGTTGACCGCACTCAGGATAACATCAGTCATTTGTAGGGCTGGGCAACGATTACAATTTTTAATCTAATTAATCACATGATTTCCCTGATTAATCACGATTAATCGCATTTGTACGCAAAAATGAATCCAAAAGTAGTGTATAGCTTTTAGCATTTAGTTTTATTTTAAATGTGCTGCCATATGAATGAAAGTGCCATAACATTTGTAGTGCAAACACACTTTTAACATCAGCATCTTTCTGTAGTTTTTATGTAGAAGCCTCGCTCCACTGTCTGTTTCCTTGAATGACTTGCTGCTATCAGTTGTGTGTTTTGCCTTTAAGTGATATTTTAGACTGGAACTACTACGCTGAGAAGACAATTCAACTTGGCAGTGTTTACAGATGACTTTGGTTCTGTCGACTCCGCCATCTGGGAGAACTTTAAAATGAAAATGGCCGAGTGAAAGTTCCGTACCCTTCTCCATGTTTGGTGGATCCGCCGATTACTTTCTTTTCCGGTTCCGCAGCAGACAGCAACAGACTTTTACAAAATAAAAGCCTGTGAGCAACAGACTTTTACAAAATAAAATAAATAATAAAACAGGGGGGGTCCGTGGCGTAGTGGGTTGAGCAGGCGCCCCATGTACAAGAGGCTACAGTCCTCACTGCAGCTGGCCCCGGTTCGAGTCCCGTATTCTACGGCCCTGTGCTGCGTGTCGTTCCCCCTCTCTCTGCCCCCTGCTTCCTGTCTCTCTGAACTGTCCTATCCATTAAAGGCACAAAAGCCCCCCCCCCAAAAAAACAAAAAACCTGCGTTAATGTGCGAAAAAATATTTATCGACGTTAAATAATTAGCGAGTTACCGCGCCCAGCCATAGTCATTTGCAAATGTTAAAATGAAGTGTTTTCGGTATATTTTATGAATGAATTTGTGCTCATCCAAAGGTAGCGGGTTGAAGAGCTGAGACACTTATTATGAAACATAATTAGCACTTTACTGTCTGCCAGGCATTTGAGGGAAAATAAATCACAAAGCATCAGCTTAGAATTACCCAATCTGTGAATCCCTGTTGCCAGTATGTGTTTTTAAAATAATAAAAAATAAAAAAGCCAAGATGGATATATATGTGTGTACCTAATTCCCGTATTTCATCTTTGCATGCAGTTTGATCCAAAAGTCCTAACTTCTGTTCATCCCATCCACAGCCTTAGCAACGGCACTGGATATTGGACTTTCCAACTGGAGCTTCCTCTTCATCACCATTAGCTTGTAAGTTCATGGCATTTTAAACAAAATCTATGATTTAAGACCACCTTTAGGTCGTCAGAGTTGCTTTTAATCATTCATTGTACTGTTCAGCTCTAATATTTGTCCTTTAACTTTGTCATTTGAGGTACACCATGACCAAGTCCTCGGCCGTGCTGTTCATCCTCTTTTTCTCTCTGGTGTTTAAACTGGAGGAGCCGGTGAGTGACTATTCCTACACGTCAAACGTGCATGTTGACCTCATGATGACTGCATGTTGTTTTAGAGTTGGACAGATTGAGTGCAACTCTTAGACAGACTACATGCGGTCAGAGTAAATGTTCCTCTATTGTTTTGTCGTATAATAAGACGGAAATATGTGGAAGCTGTTGCAGAAGAAGTGACATTCCTAATTGCATACGTGTGCTCCATAGGCAGCCGTGAAGTTGGTATTGTTGTGATGAAAGCCAACCTCTTTCATCGCATTTGTTCTCACTGTGGTCAGAGAAAGTCATTTTTCACACATTTAGACACAGCAAGTCATTCACAGATTTCTCTTTAAAGCGATACAATGTAACTTCTCAAAAAGCCCACTCTGGAGCTCCCCCTACAGGCTTGGAGGTAATGTACGGTTACACTGTCGTAAATACAACACCCTTTTACTTTCACTTTTCACGTTTGTTAACGAACCGGCGAGGAGTTAGAAGGTGCAAGCTATGTCGACCGAGAAGGTAAGAGTAATCAAATGTACCTGGGAGCGTGAGAGGGGTCTATTTGTTTTTGCGGTAGGTGTGCCAGAAAGCAAGTCGAAGTACTTCTGCTCAGCTCCCGGGCCGGTCCAGCAAAGTTACATAGCGCAGTTTTTCCAACTCAGACCCCCGAAGGGCATAGGAGACAGGCCAATCGTAATATTAAAACTCATTCTAGCCGCGCAATTTTTTTCAAGCTGTTATTTTAAGGTAGAAATGTTACATAGTATTGCTTTAACAGTGTTTTTTCATCCATATGCACATCCATAATCATACTACTGGCATTATTCTGATTAGGATGATATTCCACATTGTTTACATGATTCCATTCATGTTCCTATTTACATCTTACTTAGTGCAGCTGGATTCAAAACCCCTCCAAAACCCACCATTATGTCCGTATTTTTCAAGAAACAGTGTATTACTCTGCTGTCGGCAGATCTTGTGACAAAAACAAGCAACTTTACATGTGAAAACAAGCCCAAAGTTGCATATAATAAGCAGATTTGGTATCTGTGGAGACTAAGGCAACATGCGCCGTAAAGTAGCCGCGAATGTCGCCACTCCAATGGGATGTAATATCGTGATTGAGGTTCGTATATGATATGGTAAATTGGTTATTGTTAACTTCACATATGACCTTAATCGTGTTAAAATGCAATTTAAGTGGCTACTAAAGTCAAGTGTTGCTGATAAACTGCAGGAATATTCTTTTAGAAATCATTTAAATTTGTTTGAATGTCGTGTTTCTGAGAAGAAAAAAAACTCAACGGAACCATTCTCTCCTAATTATCTGTATTTGTTTCAGGGTTTCATGTTAATTTCATCCATTGTTGCTCATTTTCTTTGGATAATACAGTTAAAAGCAACTGATTTTATGTACTGCATTGTTATTCTACACTTTAACGAACTGTACAACAGCAGCAGAATTCCCTACAAATGAGGCTGTTGTTGTTTTCCTTGTTTTCCTTATCAGTGATGAGAAAGAGAGAATCCACTCTGATGTAAGCAAGGACAGTAGAGACATGTCTCCATGCATCTGTGGTGGGAAGAGGACAGAGTGTCCTTATGCCCCTGCTGAGGCACTTTGAATCATAATCTCATCAAACGCTTGTTTTGTTTTTTTTTACCGTCAGAACCCTTTCCTGATCCTGGTGGTCCTGTTGATCTCCAGCGGGCTCTTTATGTTTACTCTCGAGTCGACACAGTTCAACTTGGAGGGCTTCATTATGGTGCTGCTGGCATCCTTCATTGGGGGAATCCGCTGGACCCTCACTCAGGTCCTCATGCAGAAAGCAGAGCTGGGTCAGTCATGAGTCGTGTTCAAACTGAAAATGTTAGATATTCAGTAAGTGGAGCGACCCTGTTCAGCATCAACTGTGACTGTTCTTGCTTCTCCAACCCGACGCAGTCCGTCCAACGTGATTTTTCGTGTTCTTGTGTTTGGAACGGTGCACATCGGTTGGATGCATCTAAAGTTGTTTTAGTGTTTTCATAGCAGCAAAGTTCACGCAAGCTCACACGCTTTGTTTCAGGCCTTCAGAACCCAATAGACACCATGTACCATCTACAACCGCTCATGTTCCTCGGCCTCTTCCCCCTCTTCCTGTACAATGAAGGTGAGTATAGTCTTAAGTAGGGCGGGGCAACGATTTAAAAATTTTAGTTTCAACAATTTTTATTGATTTTTCACAATGAATTATCGAACAGACACACAGACAGCAATAACAATAATGAAATAAAATAAGTAATGAGTACATTCAGATATCTTAAGAAATATACATATACAGTATATATTTAAAAAGGATAAATAAAATAAATAAATGTGTAATAACAATAGTAGTAATAATAATGATAATAAGGGTAAAATAGAATCTGTTCTCACTTCTGTATTGGTGTCTTAATCCTCATTTAACTTTAGTTTGTAAGCTTTCGTAATATTGTAGAAAAGGGGTCCAAATCCTCTCAAATTTTTGCAAGGAGCCTTTAAGGGTATATCTGATTTTCTCAAGTGTAGGAAAGTGCATTATATCTTTTATCCATTTTGGAAAGGTGGGAGTAGTGGCTTTCTTCCAGGAGAGAAGAATGAGCCGTCTTGCAATCAGGGAAGTAAATGCTATGACTACCCCTGCTTTGCCTTTAAGGCCACGGATTTCAGCGGTGCATCCAAATAGAGCACATATGGGGTTTGGGATGATAACTTTTTGAAACATTTTGCTGTAGGAATTAAATATGTTGGTCCAGATTGTGTTTAACTTGGTGCAGGAACGATTAAAATTTTAAATCTAATTAATCACACGATTTCGCTGATTAATCACGATTAATCGCATTTGTACGCAAAATCCAAAAATGAATTCAAAAGTAGTGTATAGCTTTTAGCATTTAGTTTTATTTTAAATGTGCTGCCATATGAATGAAAGTGCCATAACATTTGTTGTGCAAACACACTTTTAACATCAGCATCTTTCTGTAGTTTTTATGTAGAAGCCTCGCTCACCTGTCTGTTTCCTTGAATGACTTGCTGCTATCAGTTGTGTGTTTTGCCTTTAAGTGATATTTTAGACTGGAACTACTACGCTGAGAAGACAATTCAACTTGGCTGTAAATGCAGGAGTTTTTTTTAAATTTATTTTGAAATACGTGCTTTTATGTTGAAACAAGTAAAGCATATTATCCGGGGCTTTCTACTGGGATGACATCATCAACACGCGCCGCTGCAGCACAGCTCATTCACTCCGGTAAGGACGTCCATCGTACTCAAAGTCGTCGTCCACATCGTCAAAATCTGATAAATATTCTGCCATTTTGCACAAAACTATCAGCAGCAAACTCTGTGTGAAGTTAGCCGACCGTCATAGAGCACGGAGTGAATGAGCTGTGCTGCAGCGGCGCGTGTTGATGATGTCATCCCAGTAGACGCATGTGTAGAAAGCTTCCTATCGGCCCCCGATAACAACAACACGGCAGCTCTGAGCTAACAGTGCAATAGTACGCGTTCATTCATTCATTGGTCTTAAAGTATTGGTGAAATAAAGACAGATAATGCCTTATTTAGAGGCTGTATTGTCTCTGTCCTGTTCTCTCCCGTTATATGGATATATGCCGATCTCCAGTGATCTAAATATCGTCGACTTTCACCAAACTGTTATCGGTGAGTCGATGAACGTATTTTATGCCAGAAATAAGGTCCAGGGTTAAAAAAAAAAAGAACTTCCCTTTTAATAGAAACCAAACTACTGTCTCAAGCTCTCCTCATTGCTGTCTGCTTTCTGTTTGTCTGACAGATCTGAAAGATCTGCCGCAAAGCGCCTCTGAAGGCCTGTTTATGGTCGGAAACCAGGTCGTCTGCGTGTGTGTCGCAGTTAACGCAGACATGCCCCCCCCCCCCTTCCGCAGACACTCTGGTGCACCTCCCCAAAATTGTAACTCACCGCAGACAGTGCCGCAGATATCGTCGCAGGGAGGAGAGAAAGGAGGCCTCTGATTGGTCAACTCTACATCCGCTCTACACTATGCGTATTTCCGGTTTGCTAACCGGCTAATGGTGACGCTAACCGTGACGCTTCTTTCGCATCTCTGCCAGCTCCAGTAGTAGCAATAGTTCTTCTATTTCTAGATCGATCAGCTGCATGTCAAAGTGCGCATTCGTCCAGTCGCCATTGTTGTTGAATGACCTCCGTAACCGGAAGAGAAACACGCCACCCACCACACCCACAATCCTAGCTTGTTCGTGATTGTCCCTCTTGCGTTGTGGCATGGGATTAACATAGCGCAGACAGCGCTTCAAAATTGGGCATAAATCAAAAATAACTGTGTCATGTCTGCGACAAGCTCACTGCGACACACTGCTGCGAGAATATACACGGCCCTTCATTGTGTAACTGCAGCAGTTCAACGTAAATGTTACTGGATCCGACCAAAATGACCAGGCTGCTCATTCGCTCATTAAGCTCACAAGTTCATTTGCTGTCTGATTAATGGAAAGGAGTGCGCGTCTAGACAGATGATAAGGAAGTCAGAGAGTGACCCCCACACCTTTATGGCTAAGTGTAGACAGATTTTTCTCTCCTGGAAAAATCAAAGATAAGATTGTCCAACACCAAGAGAGTTATGGGACCAGAACCAGTGTTTGACATTGTATCCCAGGGATTTAGCATTGCTTTTTGTTTGCATCATTTCTAAAAAAAACAAAGATTTCTGAAATGACTGAAGTGCTCCAACCGTTGTTGGACGGAGACACAGGTTACTAGGGTGGGACGATATGCTTTGGTCACAATTCGATTGTATCACGATTCTTGATAATTGCGATTCAATATAATCAGTAATTGCAATTTTCTTCCTCCTTTAAAAACAATCAAGTTGAATCATACACTTCTAGAATGAACGTCGTTCCCATAAACAATGCATATCAGTCTGTGTCAGTCAGTCCAGCAGCTGACGTTTATTTCAACTGAGACAAAAAGAGGTACTTAACATGTACAGCACTTTTTAAAGTTTACAGTTACAAAATTAATTGAAATGTCCACACAGCACAAATGTGGGCTAGTTTTAACATAACTTAATGTAATGAATTGATGAAGTTTTTGTGGACACGGATATGACGTAATATAATCGATTCAGGGGAGAAAAATCGATTTTTAAAATCATCCCATAAAAAAAATCGCGATATGTACATGAATCAATTTTTTTTCGCCCACCCCTACAGGTTACTGACCTTAGAAAACCAGACATAGGAGTGGACGAGCCAGCCAAACAAACCACAGTTACTGCTTGACTGCATAATTACTTTTCTTGGTCTGCCGTCAGTAAACTTTGTCTAAATTCTTTCCCGTCTCCCTGCAGCACTGAGCCTCAGTACCTCAGAGAAGTTATTCCGGGTGACTGAGCTATCTCCTCTCCTGTATTCCGTCTTCACGCTCAGTATTGGCGGCTCGCTTGCCTTTGGTTTGGGCTTTTCTGAATTCCTGCTCGTCTCCCGGACCTCCAGCCTTACATTGTCCATATCAGGGATCTTCAAGGTACTGTTAAGCTCTGTGTGTCATGTTGTTGTTGTTGAGTGTTTACAGTAGATTTACAAAACCTAACATTGATTAGACGAGAAGGAGCTGCCTGCACTGTTTAAGATAGTCGGGATGTGAAGTTTTTTAGCCAGAAAAGTTAACAAGACTCTATTTGGGGGCTTTGGAAGAATAAGTAAAAACAAAAGAACGGTGAAAGCAATAAAATACAACAAAATCGAATAAGATAAAAGTGTCATCATACTACTGGGTATTAAAAGCCATCCTAAATAAGTAGGTTTTTAGCCTAGATTTGAAGAGGCCCAGGTCAGAAATAAGACGCAGCTGGACGGGGGGCTTATTCCAGAGCCTGGGGGCAGCGACGGAAAAGGCTCGCTCACCCCAGGGTTTGTATTCTGACCTGAGCACTTCCAGCAGAAACTGATCTGTTGACCTCAGAGCTCTACCAGGACTGTTAAAAGCTCAGATAAATGTGATGGGGCGAGGCCGTTAAGAGCTTTAAAAGGAGTTAAGAACAGGAGTGATGTGCACACGTCTGTTGGTGTTGGTTAAAAGACGGGCAGAAGCGTTCTGCACAAGCTGAAGGCGACTGAGAAGACTGGGAGACGCCGACATAAAGTGCATTGCAATAGTCTGACCTTGAACTTATTAGGGCAGTGGTTCCCAAACTTTTTTGGCCTGAGTACCCCCTGAGCCTTCTTGTCACACCACGAGTACCCCCTCACACATACAACGCGTGTGATGATTCTCCAAAAGTAGAGCAACACAGTGGTTATTACATGAAAATCATTTTATTTAATATCCTTAACTTGAACATAAAATTCTCAGGCTTTCTCTCTTTTTTTTTAACCTCAGTTGAATTCAACATAAGAATAAAAAACATTTTCTTGAAATATAAATAATTAACCAAAATAGCATAAATACTAAATCAAAATAATCTTCCTTCGTTATCTAACTTAACTCATTGGCTGCCAGCCATTTTCATTTCAGAGAGACCCATACTGCCAAGTGTTTTACAGTATTTTGACTGATTTTCCAAGACCCACAGAAAAGTGTCTTATGACTATGTACACACCGAAATTACCAAACGAAAGAGTAGACTCTCTTCTTTCATCAGGAAAAAAAAGTTTGTTTCTACCATTTTCAGTCCTTTAGTAATAGACAGTAGAACATAGGTTGGTTTCACCAAAAACAACTGTTTGACCCAAAAAACGGAGAAAACACGCTTTTTCTTTTTTTGTGCAAAGTGGCACTGCTGCCACCTTGCGGGTAATTTTGCCAGTATATTCTCTGTTTAGTGTTTACAAGCCTAAGATTTAGTGACGAACTCCGCTAGATTGTCCCCCAGCCCGCTCCGTTAAAAAACGCAATTGACGTCTATAGACGTCTTTGGCAGTCAGCGTTTTTTTTAAATTGACGTCTATAGACGTCAATGGCACCGAAAGAGTTAAACAAGTAACATTTCTCTTCTTTTTTTTTTTTTAAGAATACATGAACATAACTCATTTCTCTCTCTTTTTAAGAATACATTAACAGGCCTAACTCATGTAACATTCATCACAAAACTGGAGTCTCCTTCATAAACAGTCCTCCATAAAAGTGTGACGCCTAAATAAAAAAAATAAAAAATAAAAAAAACTCCCTGTGCGCCGCGTACCCCCTGCAGTACCTCCGCATACCACAGTTTGGGAACCACTGTATTAGGGCATGGATGGCTTTCTCAAGGTCATGATGACTTAAAAACATTTTAACTTTGGTCAGGAGACGCAACTAGAAAAAACTAGTTCTGACGACATTGTTAATTTGTTTGTTCAACCTCAGATGACTGTCAAAGGTCAAAGGTCACTCCCAGATTTCTGACGGTTGAACTAAGCTTTGAAGACAAGGTGCCAAAGCCAGCCGTCACAGTATCCCCAAACATATTATTATAATATATATATATATAAAATATTCATGCCAGGAAGATGCTTGTAGTAAAACGTCGGACACCCCTGAAACGGACTGTACCATTTCATTGTCACTGGCTCACGTCCAAGTCGGCTTGTGCACGAAAAAAAAATTTGCGCCAGAATGCTGTGTTGCAAGTAGCTGTAGATGAATGTAAGTAGCGATCTAAGTGGTTTGTTACACTCGAGTTTCAGACTTTCAGAGTTATATTGTGTCAGGTGACATCTAAATGCAAAATGCCATTATGTGAATGTTAGCTTACATGCTATTAAATGTTAGCTTTGTGCCCCGTGTATGTCACTCGAGTAACCTGCAAGCGTGCTGCGTTGCCAGGTTTGACAGTTGCCCCTTTTTTTTTTCTTTTTTTTTTTTTTTAACACCCTGGAGGAAATGCTGTCGCTGTACACTGGTCATACCTTTTTATTTCTTTGTGCTGCTGTAGGAGGTGTGTACGCTGCTTTTGGCTGCGTCTCTGATGGGAGACAAAATGAGCGCGATAAACTGGCTGGGATTTGCTGTGTGTCTATGTGGCATTTCATTACATGTGGGACTCAAGACATATTATTCCAAAAGTAAGTTTTATGTGTTTGAACTTTCTTTCCTTTGTAGGTTGAGGGTCGGGCTTAGGGGCTGCCAGTTAGCAACCTTCAAAGCAAAACAATGGCTAATCCCAGCAGATGCTGGAAGATGCAGAAAGGGGTTAAAGGGATAGTTCGCCTCTTTTGACATGAAGCTGTATGACATCCCATATTAGCAATATCATTTCTGAACATTTTCTTACCCCCTGCTGCGTCCTGTGAGCCGAGTTCCAGCCTCATTTTGGCGTTGACGAAAGTAGTCCGGCTAGTTGGCTGGGGTTTAAAAAATAAAGCGTTTTACTTCTCAAAACAATATGCGTTCAAAAGAGTAATACATTTGCATTACAAAATCGTTCAACAAAAAAAGTCAGACCTCACAATCACTTGGCACTATTTTCTCTCCCTTCATATCAATGCGTTCAGCCACCTGCCGACAGCCGCACCTGTTACGGTGTTTGCTGCTCGGCCTGCACTTCGGTCTGCAAGGTCTACACAGCAGGCAGTGATACGAAGGGAGAGAAAATAGCGCCCAGCGATTGTGAGGTCTGACTTTTTTTGTTGAACGATTTTGTGATGCAAATGTATTACTCTTTTGAACGCATATCGTTTTGAGAAGCAAAACGCTTTATTTTTTGTCCCCAGCCAACTAACCGGACTACTTTCATCAACGCCAAAACAAGGCTGGAACTCGGCTCACAGGACGCAGCAGGGGGTAAGAAAATGTTCATAAATTATATTGCTAGTATGGGATGTCATACAGCTTCATGTCAAAAGAGGCAAACTATCCCTTTAAGTCCACTGATGTAGCATTTCACATCCAGATTTAAGTTTGGTTTTATGGGATTAAATGTAGAAATCATGGCTGTTTCAGACTCTACGCTGCAATGTTACAAAATGGGGGAAAACAAACCCGTTACTTAATTTATTAATGACGATAATGTTGTTGTTTTTTTGCTGTCTTCCACCAGATAAGGGCCCTTCTATAAGGGAGCTCAACAGTAAGAGCACAGAGCTTGAGTTTCCGTTGCTGCGGCAGAACGGAGACGAACACGAGGATTCGGATGATGACGATGCCGACATCACGGCTCATGGGCACCACCTTCATGCCACCCATCCCTTTACTCATCCGTCAAAAAAAACCCAAAAAACTGTTAAGTTTGAGAAACGCTGATCCAAAAAGATGAATTAAGGGTTCTTTTCTTCCTTGGATCATGTCCTCAGGTCAGGAAAGGGCCCCCTTATCAGCTGTACATTCGCTGTGGACTTTGAACATAACACAGATTATGTTTTTGCCTTAGGGAGACTCTAAATGTAGCAAATACACGCAAACGTCAACAGAGTGTGATATATGGTGTGTTATAGCTTTAAAGGGAATATTTGACACCTTGGAATGTGGAGGATCAGTTTTCTCCGCCTGCCTGCCACATTGGAAATATCTTCTTTTTTTTTTTATGTGATAGGAATCAGAAGGGCATTGTCAAAGGAACATTTAATACTTTCTTTGTCTGAGAAATTAAATTCCCAAGAAAAGAACATTTTTAATTTATTTTATGTGAAATAAGTGTGTAATATTCCTCCTCGAATCTCTAAGTTTTTGCAGCTGGCTTTGCTTTTCTTCTTCACTTGGACATCGAAGCTAATGTGACTTTTTTTTATATATATGTGTATATATATATATATATATATATATATATATATATATATGGTTGTTTTCCATAAATCTTCAGGTGACTGTCTTGATTACATCAAACAGTTAACAGAAGAAAACTGTCCTGAATCTTAAGGCCTTAAGGCTCATTTGAAATCCTCTACTAAAAGTCAAAAACACGTCTTTTTTTTTTTTATTATTATTTGAGCCGTTTTAGGTGTAAAAATCTGCTATTGAATACTAAGTTATTCAAGAGACATTCTAAAGTTGATTATGTGGACTGTATTAATGTGATTTCATATTCTTGTGACCCAACACTGGCTCATAATCTAATTTAATGTAATTTAAAGGAGACATATTATGCCCTTTTTTTTTTTTTTTAAGAGAATATCAGTATGTTGGACCGTGGACAGCTGCCGGGCTAACGGTCCCGCTTAGGTGCAGTCTGGTCAGAAGCGGTGTCGAACTGGCCCGAGTTTTTTAAAACCAACTGCAGAAAAGCAAAAAGTAAGACCTGAAGAGTTTCAACTTCCCACTTCTGAGGTACAGAGGATGCAACATTATCTGAAATCTGAAGGCTCACTTTTTTTTTTTTTTTTTTTTTTTGAGTGGGCAGTGACTTCAGACACCTAAATTTAAGCTCTCAACCACAGAAAAAAAAGTTTTTTTCCTGAATGTGTCCCCTTTAAATTGCTATAAATATTCCTTAACTGGTTTGGAGACTGTTGAATCAAATATTAATGGTGTCTAACCTTATGAGTCTAAGTTAAAGAGATGAAATTACCTTTTTTGTGCCTTATTAACAGTCCAAATGACTTTAAAGAAGAGCTATTTTTAATATCCATCTGGAGATGGTGGTTATGGAGGCTAATTATTCAAGTTTATAAAAGCTATTTCTTAAAGATTTTTCAGTAAGACAGTGTTGTCATAGTTCTCATTTTTTAATAAATCAATTTGAATCACCTTGGATATTTTCATGTTTTATTACCAACACCCTTGTGTCTTACAAGCATCCAACCTGAGTCCTAGATGCTCATGTAGCAGTAAGACGATGAAGGAGTCTGAAGATGCTGCAGACCCACAGATCAGGAATAAGGTCCTCAAACTTAATGAACTTTAATCCACCATCCCTGAGACAAAAGGAACTGTGGCTTCTTCCTCGAGGAGTGTAAAACAACATAGCTGGCTGAAAGCTGCCTGAGAAAACCCAGGATTGGCTGGTGCATACTTACATTTTTCTGATCTCCTTGTTCCACTATTTGTGCCGTTAGTTTAAAACCCCCGCCCCCACTTTTTATGCAATGCCTCAAACTTTATTTGTGTCACACTGAATCTTTACATTTCCAGTAATTGAGATTATAAACACTTTAATGTTTATTCTAACCTTTATTTGACAGACAAGGACAAAGAAAAGCATTTTTTTTTTAATCTTCACTGATCAACTTAGGTGGATTTAGAAAATTTAAACAAATCTAGCAGTATTCCCAGTATTTCATCTATCCACTAAACAGTGGACTACAGACAAGTGGTATACTCAAACTTTACGGTGCATTGGTTTTAATAAACCATATTTGCAAACTGGAGCAGGCAGCAATGCAGCCAATGGACTGTGCCAACATTAACCTCTTCAGCTCGTTATTGTGATCGTCATAAATAAGAAATACTTCAAAGATTCTTTTCGGAAATTGCTCGTGTCACCGGTGCTCCAGCCTGAAATTCAAAGGAAATTAAGTAACATGTAATAAAAGCACAGAAATATGTACATTAAGATGCAAATTGCGCACAATTCTGTTGCTCAGATGTCTCATCGGCACCAATAGCCTCACCCTTGTCTGCAGGATTTGGGAGATAATTTGTAAATACCAGAACTAGTCTGACCCATAAACACGTCAGGGATACTGTACTGCAGCTCACTTTTGAAATATTTCCACACGTCTCATGGTTGTAAAACAAAAAGCTGTTTTGCTCTGAAAACGATCAGGTACAAAGACTGGAATGAAAATGAGCTTAAAAAAGCAGCCAGTGTCCAAAAAAAAAAACCTTCAGAGAGCCTGGAGAACTATATTGTTCAGGACCAAATTGAAAGAGTACGTCTTGCAGCTTAGAGCCAAAATATAAAGAAACGAGGAACGGTTCAAGACTTTTGCGCAATACTAATGATGGCAAATCTAAATCACACTTGTCATGTGCCAATGTGCCACCTGCACCATCAACACTGTACCTGGCTGACCTGCCAGCCAAAACGCGCATGTTTATCCATTTAAATTTGAATCCACTAATGAGCTGAATTATGCTCATAACCCCCCCATTACTTCTAAAGATGTGTCCTGGAAGAAGCTTTATGCTCTTTTTTTTAAAAAAATCCCTATATACGAGTGGCAGCTGGTCTGAAAATGCTCCTGTAGGTGGCAGGTATTGTTCCGCATTGCCTGCAGTGGCCTTGGCCTCCCTGTGAAGTTTTCCTTTCGGCATTCTTTGGAGTACCACGCCCATGTCAGAGCAGCAGGAGGACCGTTCGTCTCGAATTTCACCCCCTTCAGATACGAACTGATGAGAAGAGCTTGTCTCACAGTTTAGCGGAACTTGCGCATGTTGACATCCCACCTCTGGAATGCCGTGCGGCGCCATTCTGAGGGAATAACTTGGACTCACCGAACCGCCAGGTAAGACATCACCTGGCTGTCCTGAGAGCAAAGAGCCCCGAAAGAGGGCTGAACGAAGTTTATTTTATTCTGTTGGTCCGCTTCAGGTCCCGAGGTCTCAGCTGAACAATAGAAAGAGGTTATATACTTCGATGGGTGCTCTGAACCACTGGAAAAGGCACCTGTAACCTCAAAACCCATGAAGATTGCGATGCGATTAATCCGTTTTAACAAACATAGGCCTACAGTTGCTTGTGCGTCGCTTTACGTCACTGAAACTACCCCTTTTACGCAAGACACTCATCAAAGCTGTGTGTATTTAACTTAAAATACGAACGTATTGATCTATTATAGTTTAAAACAACGATTTAGTGTAATTTGCGCAGTTATTAGCGCTGATTTGCGTCGGTTTTAACGCGACTAAATGCTTAAGCACTAAGAAGTGCACATGAAACATACTTTCTATCATAATCAATGCAGAATATGGCAATCTTTAAGTAGACAGAGTTGCACACATGCAGAAACAACCTTAAAAAAAAATCAGATACCTGAACTGAAGTCCAGTGTTGCGCATTTCTCCCGTTTCTTTGTCATTAGACCACCTGGGTACTTCACAGGTCAACTGGAGTTCAAGTTATTTCGTGGTGGTGTCAGTTTATTTTTTTACCTGGTCAGGTCTTTCTTGTCAGTAAAAGGCATCGATGAATATGATGATGTAACTACCTTTGGAACAATTGTATGGTGACTAGAGCATTAAGAATCACAGAGAAAATCTTTAATGGGAGATTTTTGTGTTTTCCTAGAAAGATCCACAAATCCACATAAAAAATGTTTCTTGTGAATTGAGTAAAAACCAGTAAATGGGCTCTCAGTTTTTGCAGAAAAACACGAATGTGCTTCCCTTAAACTGGAATGGGGGCTAAACATCTTCAGTTTCTAATGTTTTTCACCACCACAAATATAGATAAAAGAAAAAAGTCCTAAGACTCAGAAGGTCAGAGGTCTTAAAATGCCTACGAATAGGTGTCATTGTTCTCATTTAACTGGGTTACTTTACTTTTAAATGGACCACAGACACCACACATGCTTTCCCCTGTATTTATTTTATTTTGCACCTTTTATGTCACCAAGAAAACTGTTGAAATTTAAAATCTATTTTCCAAAAGTTTTGTCTGACCAAGGCAGCATCTCAAGGGGTCGCTTTGCTGGACATTTTTAAAGCCGAACATCCCTGAATCGTCCGAGTAAAAACGGAATTTGATGTCTGTGTCTGGGGGGCAGGCGAGCAGGTGTGTGTGTGTGTGTGACCTGACATCAGCGTTAGAAAGACAGCAACATACTTATATCATGTACTGCATATGATGGTTGTAAATCAGGTGGTCTGAAAGCCTGCAAGGATGTTGGATATTTGTCTCAAACTCTCTTCTGTGGTGGTCTGTAGCCCCGAGGATGTAAAATACAACCAGGAAGCTCAGAGACGCATTTAAAACAAAACACAACAGCTTGACTTTTTAGAACTGCTGTGAGTCCGGTTTAGTTTTGTCAGCTGTCCTTCATGTCACTGGTAATTTGTTCTGATCACTTCTCTCAGACGCATCTGGTCACATGTCTGTAAACTTCGGCTGAACTACCAGGAAAGCTTTGCTCAGCTCATTCCTGTTAAACAATGTTCTTATTCGCGATGATCAAATGTCAAAGTTTTCGACCCAGATTTCTAAAGTTCACCTGCCTACAAATGACAATCTTTTCCCCACGTGTTTCTAGTGTGCTTAAAAAAAAGCATAAAGTTAACTTAGCTTTATTTTGTTGGTCACAATGAGCTGTAATAATTACCCTCATTGAGTTCTTCACTTTAGTAACGGTGTGTAAACTCCTAATGATCTAAGCAGCTGTTGTAGTTGATAATATTTCAAGGCCTCAAATTAAATTTCTTGATGAGAGTCAGAGCGTCAGGTCATTACATTCATGAGATGCACGATATTACCAAAAGTGTTCGCTCATCTGCCTTCACACACATATGAACTTCAGTAACGTCCCATTCTTAATCCAGAAGGTTTAAAGCTGCAGTCTGCAGGATTTGTTGTTGTCATACGTAAAGTCCTACTTTTTGGCATTTTAAGAGTTTACATGATCTATCAGAACGCTTGAAGTTGAAAACGGTGACCTCCGTAGTCGCAAAATGCAAGAAATGCTTATTTTTTAACCGAAAAATAAAAAGTTATTCAACTTCCTGTCCCGCCCCATCAAAACACATATGAGAACTCGTGCACGTCTACGTGCACGCCAGATGCGCCTACACGACTCCTCATTCATCAACTCACCTGTCATTTGCGATCATGGAAGACACAGTAAGTAGACAAGCCCGTAATGAAGTTCAATAGTCTAGATAAATAAGCGTGGGGACGAGCCTACCTTGTATCGCGCGTGCACAATCGGTGATTGACAGGCAGCAGAGCCCAGCTCGTAACCTGATTGGTTACCTTTTACCGGTCCGGTCTGCAATTTTGTAAACAAACCTGCTGGCTTTGGAGGGACCTAGCGGGACATATAGGGGACCTAGAGAACTCATTTTTTTGTATTGGGGTATTTAATGTACTACTTTCAGAATCCCCGGACAGTTCCAGGCATTATGCTTGAAAAAGAGTTGCAGACTGCAGCTTTAATATGACGTCGGGCCACCCTTTGCAGCTGTAACAGCTTTGACTCTTCCGGGCAAGCTTTCCACAAGGTTTAGGAGTGTTTATGGGAGTTTTTCACCATTCTTCCAGAAGCGCATTTGTGAGGTCAGACACTGATGTTGGACAGAAGGCCTGGCTCGCAGTCTCCGCTCTGATTCATCCCAAAGGTGTTCTATCGGGTTGAGGTCAGGACTCTGTGCAGACCAGTCAAGTTCTTCCACACCAAACTGGATCATCCAGGTCTTTATGGACCTTGCTTTGTGCACTGGTGCAGCAGCCATGTTGGAACAGGAAGTGGCCGTCCCCAAACTGTTTCCCCAGAGTTGGGAGCATGAAATGGTCCAAAATCTCTTGGTCTGCTGCATCATTCAGAGTTCCTTTCCCTGGACCTAAGGGGCCGAGCCCAGCTCCTGAAGAACAACCACACACCATGATCCCCCCCTCCACCAAACTTTACACTTTGGCACAATGCAGCCAGACAAGTACCGTTCCCCTGGCAACCGCCAAACCCAGACTCCTCCATCAGATTGCCAGATGGAGAAGCTTGATTGGTCACTCCAGAGAAGGCGTCTCCGCTGCTCTAGAGTCCAGCGGCGGCGTGCTTTACACCGCTGCATCCGACGCTTTGCATCGCACGTGGTGATGTTTGGCTTGGATGCAGTTGCCATGGAAACCCATTCCATGAAGCTCTCTAGCGCTGTTCTTGAGCTAATCTGAAGGCCACATGAAGCTTGGAGGTCTGTAGCGACCGACTCTGCGGAAAGTCGACGACCTCTGCGCACGATGCGCCTCAGCATCCGCTGACCCCGCTCTGTCGTTTTACGTGGCCGACCACTTCGTGGGCCAGTTGCTGTCGTTCCCAATCTCTTCCGCTTTGTTTTTTTATTTTTTTTTTATTTAACCTTTATTTAACCAGATAAAAGCCCATTGAGATCAGGATCTCTTTCACAAGGGTGACCTGGCCAAAACGGGTCAGCAGCACGAGACATAACAGCAGTACGTGTCAAACCAGATTACAAAGAATGACAGATAGAATAAAACAAACAATTTAGAGATGCAATCGTGATTTCATACAGAGACGTGGGAGCTGTAGCACAACCAACAATTTAGGATTTGAAACACAGGCACTGTTTTAACACCACTGACAGCTGACTGTGGAACATTTAGCAGCGAGGAAGTTTCCCGACTGGACTTGTTGCACAGGTGGCATCCTATCACGGCACCGCACTGGAATTCACTCCTGAGAGCGACCCATTCTTTCACAGATGTTTGTAGAAGCAGTCTGCATGCCGAGGTGCTTAGATTTATACACCTGCTGCCATGGAGGTGACTGGAACACCTGAATATAATTATTTAGATGGGTGAGTGAATACGTTTGGCAAAATAGTGTATCTTAAAGTGAATGGAAAGAGAAATGGTTAACAGCATGCATTGTGCTTTAAGGTTTACCCTCTCTGGCACCGCTGGACTGATAGTAAGGCATACCGGGCATTTGCCCGCTGGCCTGATGACTTACTGGCCTGCGCTTTTTTTTTTTTTTTTTTTTTACGAAATATTATATAATAAAGATTTAAAACATAACGCAATATGTGGATAACGGTATATAAACCCTCCTATTGGTGCATAAACTGGTAGATCGGCCCTTTAGTCATGATTGATTGAAGCCTGGGCCAATGAGGTGAGGGGCAGGGCAGGCCAATTAGGCCTACCCCTCCATCTCGTCCTCGGTTGGTAGGTTGGTAGTGCCAGGCACAGCAATAGCGGGCAATATCGATGTTAGTGGAAAGAAAAGGAAGGGTGGCGCTGAAAGAGCCAGGGATCAAAAGAAAGCAGCCCTTCAGGCAGATGCTGCGAAATGCCTGACAATATCGGGCATAACTAAATAATTAGTTAATATAATTATTTATTATAATTATATTAACTAAAATGAATTAATGAATCTTTTAATATAATTCCTTAACTTAAATTTAAGTAACAAGGCTGAAAGAAATGACACGTGTCTAAAAAGTAATGTGACCTACGGTCAATAGATCATAATTTTGACAAGCCTATAATAACAGTATTTAGGGAGAACTTTTCACAATGCTTCTCAAAGTGTTAAAAATGTTTGTGTCTCCTGGTGCACATTGATCGTTTAAGGCAGTGATTCCCAAAAAGGGGTCAGGGGTACGTATACCACCAGAGGTACGCAAGCACACTGCAGGGGGTATGTGGCAAAATTAACAAATGTGTGCAGCATAGTCACATAGAGCATGAGTGAAGGGGTACTCATGGTATGACAAAAAGGCTTAAGGGGTACGCACGTCAAAAGCAGTTGGGGAAACAGTAGTTTAAGGGACCAAAAAAAAAAACATGCTGTCACAGCGCACTTAATTTTTTCCCCTTCAATACCTGGTGGTGGCCTGGTCTTGGTTAAAAATGCCCGGCCTGAAAAATTTCCCCAGTCCAGCCCTGGTCTCTGGAGGCTTGTTAGTTTTATGGTCTCTTAAAGAGCGTTGTTAGATGTGTGAAGTCTGACAGTCTGTGACAAGTGCTGACAAATCTGCAGTCAGTCAGTCCAGAGTTCCCATGGGGAAAAGATGCGTAAATGGGTCGCTGATAGAGATGAATAAATGATTTGAACGTTTTTGAAGAGGAAACCAAACATTTCATTTTGGAGAAATGATGAGAATTCACAAATTAGAGGATTTTTCACTTTTAGTTTTTAATGCTTTAAATGTGTCTAATCTTGTGACGGTACAAACTAAACATTAAGGGAAAAACCTGTTGAATTGCCCATGAAATCTCACTCGATATTTGGTTTTCTGAAATATATCTGATCCCATACGTTGCCCGTTTGCCAGAATCTGTCCCAACACCGATGAATAGCATCATTTTATCCTGCACTTGTGGATTTATACTTTTTTTTTTTTCCACCTGAAAACAATTGGAAATGAATTATTCCGGTAGTTTGTACCAAAAATAGATAAGTGTAATACTGTGTTGATGCTTTTTTTCTTCGTGTTTTTAGGCCCCACTCATGTCTCCTTCCTGGGGAATGCTGTGTATCCTGCTCAGTGTCCCTCTGCTTCTGTCGTCAGGGGTCCATGGCCAAGGTAATAGCCTAATATAACTGTTTTATTCCCACTGAGAATACAGAGCATAGAGATTAGAGGGTCTATACAAACGTCTATATTGTGTTGTTTTTGGTCTTGGATGAAATGTGTCTTTTAAGCCTGTTGACAAACTGGCACAAGGGAACCAATCATATGCATATGTCTGTGTCACAAACCCACGATAAAACACTGTTTTTTTTTTATCCCTAAAAAATTCATTGTAAAGGAATATAAAAGAGTATTATACTCTGGTAACATCTACCTCTGACATTAAATTAATAAAGAGTCTTTGTGTTGTCACACTCTCTAAGTAAATACGTCACATTGATTGAATTAGATCCTCTCCTCCCCACATTTTGTGCTCTACAAAGGGAAACTTCCATAAATACATTTGCAAAAATGTACCAGTCCCTTTTAAATGTCGATCGCAACTATTTAACGCCAAAACAGGCAAATATATAACGCAACAGAATATTTGCCCCAAAATGTTCACCAATGAAGCTTCCCTTTGTGTTCTGTTTTGGTTTTAATCTGTCTTAATCTGATTATTTAATTTAGTTTATTGTTGTTATTGTGTCCTGATTTTCTGCTCAGCACAACTGTGGTTATTTTAAATGTGCTTTATAGATTAATTTGATTTAGTTTTCTGTCATAAACGATTATAAATTAACTCTGATATTGTTATACTTTCATTCTTTTTTTTTTTGTGGGCTACCTTTATCCAAAAACTAAAAATGTTTGCATAAACAGTAATCGTAATATAAAATAAATTAAAAAAGCTTAATCAGGGTTATCATTACATGCATTTTAATTAGGGCTCTGATTAATCACGATTAATCGCAATTGTACGCAAAATCCAAAAATGAATCCAAAAGTAGTGTATAGCTTTTAGCTTTTAGTTTTATTTTAAATGTGCTGCCATATGAATGAAAGTGCCATAACATTTGTTGTGCAAACACACTTTTAACATCAGCATCTTTCTGTAGTTTTTATGTAGAAGCCTCGCTCCACTGTCTGTTTGCTTGAATGACTTGCTGCTATCAGTTGTGTGTTTTGCCTTTAAGTGATATTTTAGACTGGAACTACTACGCTGAGAAGACAATTCAACTTGGCAGTGTTTACAGATGACTTTGGTTCTGTCGACTCCGCCGTCTGGAAGAACTTTAACATGAAAATGGCCGAGTAAAAGTTCCGTACCCTTCTCCATGTTTGGTGGATCCGCCGATTACTTTCTTTTCCGGTTCTGCAGCAGACAGCAACAGACTTTTACAAAATAAAAGCCTGTGAGCAACAGACTTTTACAATAATAAAATAAATAATAAAACAGGGGTGGTCCGTGGCGTAGTGGGTTGAGCAGGTGCCCCATGTACAAGAGGCTACAGTCCTCGCTGCAGCTGGCCCCGGTTCGAGTCCCGCATCGGACAGCCCTGTGCTGCATGTTGTTCCCCCTCTCTCTGCCCCCTGCTTCCTGTCTCTCTGAACTTTCCTATACATTACAGGCACAAAAGCCCAAAAAATAATAATTAGAATTTTTTTTTTTTTTAAATAAAAAAATAAATAAAATCTGCGTTAATGCGCAATAAAATATTTATTGGCGTTAAATAATTAATGAGTTAACGCGATAATAACGAGTTAACTCGCCCAGCCCTAATTTTAATACTTAGCAATCAGTTCTTAATAAGTCACTTCGGTCACGGCTTGAGCACAAGCCGCCAAAGAATCCGGACTCAACTGCAGACGGAAAAAGATACAGGTAAAAGATTTTTTAAAATTAGTGTGGTGGATAGTTGGGGTGGGAGGGTGCTGGCTGTGTCGGTTTTGGATCAGAGTCGGCGGCGGGGCGAGCAGGCAGGTTGTTGGTAATGGCTGGCCAGGATATCTAGGATATAGGCGAGGCAGGTACGAGGAAATCAGGGTGATGGGAGAGAAGGCGAGGAAGGCTGGTACTGGAGGAAAAGGGAGTAGTCAGAGACACTTTGAGATCAATACGTAGAATCATATAAAGAGCCGATTTACCACTAAAGATAGTGAGACGATCTGGTGAAGACTGCTTTCTCCTGCAGCTCCTATAAGGATGCCTTAATGAGTACAGATGAGGAACAGGTGTAGTTGCAGGAGCAACTTCCAAAGCCGACATTTAGACATTGGCTTTGAATATAAATAGTGTTTCAAATTTAATGTGAGGAGAAATGCAACATGTAAACCTATCTAAACACATTTAAGAGTTATTTTAAGACTCAAAGCCTGTTGTCCATAAACAACAAAGGCGCACACTGTCATGTATGTTAGGTTTTTAACCACTCACTTTAACATTTTCAGAATTTCGTCTGTAAAGTTGATTTCAAATGCAGCTCTCCTGCTTTAAAGACAGACTCTAAGATAGCATCAATGAATATAGAGCGCGATATGAAGTTATTAACAGGAGCTGTTGGTGGGAATCTCTCCTCTGAGTTAATTAAACAACTGCTGTATCAAACAGTCAGCCAAGCAACAGGGTTGCAGACTTTTCTGCAGGTGATGCAACAGGAGCATTACTCAGAAATGATCTCCAACATGTATACAGGCTCTAATGGCTAATTATAATATACCAGGTTTCGCAGGGTGTTAAGAGCACACTAGCATGATTTGGCATCAGATTCAGACAGCCAAGATTGAGAAAAAAGACTTGAATGTTAGACTGTGCCTAAGTACAGCAGGTTTCACAACAGGTTGGCAGAGGCTAGCTATAGGCATTATGGCAAGGTGTATGATTTCATCATTAACAGTGGCGATGGAAATAATTATTAGAGCTTCCAATTGGGTTGTAACTGGAGAGACACGCCAGGATGGCATGCGCCTTACACCAATTAGGGCCTACATGGATGATATGACGTTGGTGACTACAACAGTGCCATGTATGAAGAGAATACTTGAGAGACTTAACAAAAATCTAAAGTGGGCTGGTATGAAAATCAAACCTACTAAGTCTAGAAGTATCTCAATAAGTAGAGGGAAATTGAGTGATAGAAAGTTTGTAATAGATGAAGAAAGCATTCCAATAATTAGGGAAAAGGCAGTAAAGAGTTTAGGCAGGTGGTGCCAGGCAGACATGAATGATGGAGAGCGGGCAGTGCAGTTTCAGAAAGATGTTGCTGAGGGACTGGATAGAATAGATAAATCGGAGCTTCCAGGAAAGTTGAAGCTGTGGTGTCTGCAGTTTGGATTGTTTCCTAGGTTGATGTGGCCACTGTCTGTGTATGAGATTCCATTATCTGTTGTAGAAAAAATGGAAAGATTAGTTAGTTTTTATATTAGGAAGTGGCTAGGTGTTCCTAGATGTTTAAGTACTGTGGCACTGTATGGGAAGGGCATACTCCAGCTCCCAGTATCTAGTCTAGTAGAGGAGTTTAAATGTACTAAAGTTAGGACAGAGCTCCTGTTAGCTGGGAGTAAAGATGTGGTAGTTAGTAAGGTGGTTCCAAACCCAACCAAGGGGAGGAAGTGGAAACCAAGAACGGCAGCTCAGGAGGCAGAAGCAACTCTTAGACATACAGAGATTGTGGGCAATGTGCAAATAGGCCGGGGAGGCTTGGGGCTTGGCCCAGGCAAACCAGTGTGGAGTAGAGCAGGTCCCAAGGAGAAGAGAAAGCTAGTTGTTGAGCAGGTTCGTAGACAGGAGGAAATGTTAAGGGGTGCAAAGGCAGTGGCTCAGGCTAAGCAGGGACGGTGGGTGAATTGGGAAGGTGTAGAGAAGAGAAAGCTTAGTTGGAAAAAAATGTGGAGTATGGAGGAAAGGAGTATTAGATTTTTGATATGGGCAACATGTGTTGTATTACCAACTCCCCAGAACCTAAAACTCTGGGTAAATGGAGACCCGTTATGTTCTTATATGTTCAGGTACTGCAACTCTAAGGCATATTGTGTCAGGTTGTAAGGTTAGTCTGTCACAAGGCCGGTATATGTGGCGACATGACCAAGTATTAAGAAGCTTAGCTTCAGGTATTGAAGAAAAACGAAGGCAGGTAAACTTAGGAGGGTCTAAGGTAAAGAGAGTTGCAATTCAGTCTCACACACAGTCTCATTTTATATGCTGCAGTGGAACCATTGATCTCCTATTGAGTCCTATTGAGCTCCAAGATGTTCAGGTATTTTCATTTTAAGGTTAAAAAGTTATTCAAAGTCTGATTTGTTCTCTATAGTCAAAAACTGTGTCTATCAATTTTTTTGACAGATTTTTCCACTTAATTTTCTCAAAGCTGGGTGTTTACAGCACTGACATTGCTTGTGTATTCGATCCATTCCCTTAACTAGACAAAGACAGCCTAATAAAAGTGAAAATGCATTTTATTGCACCATTAGTGGCTGTAAAAAGTTGGCAAACGTTTAAAACATTCCATCTGTGGACACCGCAATAAGCAAAGCATATCTCTCTACATTTAAGGGTATATTATGTTTATTTGATCTTTTTTCTTTTTAATAAAACAAAACATTATCTAATTAATTTTGTGAAGCATATTAGTTCAATTTAAGTTTCACCAGTTTACATGAACAGAACAATCCAGCAACTTCTGCATTTATTCTTATATTTAATGGTACTTTTTACCCCATATCGCAAAAGAAATAATAATCGGAACACAAAGAGCTGATTAGTTTAGTGCAGAGTTTGAAATGAAGGCCACAACAGCTGCTCTCACCACACACACCAGGAAGTACAATGCATGCACTGTACGACTCTGCATATCTGCCTGGCTGTCTGGAAATGCTGTTGTTGTTAGCGGGTCTGTAAGACCTTGACCCTTTCTCTACAGATTCCCATCAGACCCTTCTGATCATCCGATGAAGACCCTCCAGAGGCCCCTGGTCCTCTCCGACCGTCACACGGACACAAACGCACACACAGACACACGCATTCAAGGCAGAAAAGGATCTGTGGAGCGCAGGGGGTCATACGACCACGGAAGTGATGAAAAGCAACGTTTTGTGATTCACGATGTTCATTTCAACACCCCGTTGTCTTCCTTGCTTCTTTTCCTCCCCTCCCCCTCATCATCCTCTCCATATAGTACCCCACTACATATTACATAGAGTACCCTGCCCCACTGTAAGTCTGTAACACTCCTCTGACGTGACCTTTGGCCCAGAGGTCCTAAACCAGCGTCCTGTTCCTGTTTCTGCTGCAGTCGCGAGGACAGGGCTGGCTTTGATGAATGTGGACGGGATGGTAGAGACATGAAAGACATTGCTTGTTAGGAAACCCCTTCTGGAAATTATGTAGATGAAGTCAGAACAAGAGATGGATTTGATTTGAGGAGGAGGAAGTCAGCGGGGTTAGACCGCCCTGACGAGCGAGAGGAATGAAGACGGGTTTCCAGCTTGTGTCTTTGATCTTTGAAAATCCTCGAGCTGTAATTTTTAACCTTTTCTCTTGACCTACATAATTGACACGAACATTTTAAATCCTAATTTGAATTTTTCTTTCCTTTAACCCTGCCTAGGTCGTCTGAAGTTGACGGTTCTGTCTGAAGACAGACTGCAGATGAAATGGAAGGAGGCCGATGGACCCATTCAGGGCTATAAAGTCAGAGTAAGACCACTTTCAGGTGAGACATTCATATTCATTTTGGAGAGATACATTTCATAGATGAAATTCATCAGATGAAATCATAATTTAATTCATTTGACAGTACAAAACATGCAGAGTTGACACAAAGTAAGTCAAATGCTGTGTTTATGTCTCTCAGATAGAAATATATCATGAAAAAGAGTCTGATGTCTTTGTACTCATGTTTGTTTTCATAAAGCAAGCCCGGACCTTCCTTCTCCAGTCCGAAAGTGGATATAAATGTGGCAGCAAAGTTGCTGTAATCCAGACTGCCATGAATGTGTCAGCTCTCTTCTTCTTCAGTTGATTATCTCCTCCTATCATCCTTCACATCTGTGATTCTTCCTGTGTTTCTAACTCCTTGTTTTCTCTCTGTGTCCCTCTTATCTTCCAATCCACTCTCTGCAGCTAAGCCCAGGCAGGTCTGACAGAGAGAAAGGGGAAGAATTTAGTCCTACACAAGACTTGCTGTGCCTAAAGGTGTAGACTCAGAGTAGCATTACAAGGATGAAAAGGTGGTGCTTAAGATTTTAAAGGAGGAAGGAAGTACAGTTCTGAGAAGATATGCTGAAAGGTGGCAACTTATAACTGCAATTTAGGGAGCAGAAGTGAAGGCAGCTGCAGGATCAAGTCGGATCCTGTTTAGTATCAGCTTCACAACAGTGACAGGAAAAGGTTGCTCTACGGTGCTTATGAAGAACTCACACATACGGAGGGTGGAGGAGGAGAGTCGGATAAACACATCTGGTTTCCAAGCATCGGACAAATGTTTGAGTCAAACCTCGATGCTAAAGTTTCTCACTTTCTTTTATTTTTGTTAGGGCTGGGCAAGTTAACTTGTTATTATCGCGTTAACGTGTTAATTATTTAACGCCGATAAATATTTTATCGCACATTAACGCAGTTTTTTCATTTTTAATTAAAGAAATAATAAATTTAAAAACAATTTTGGGGGGTGCTTTTGTGCCTGTAATGTAATGGGCCAGCTGCAGCGAGGACTATAGCCTCTTGTACATGGGGCGCCTGCTGTACCCACTACGCCACTATTGTAGAAGTCTGTTGCTCACAGGCTTTCATTTTGTAAAAGTCTGTTGCTGTCTGCTGCGGAACGAGAAAAGAAAGTAATCGGCGGATCCACCAAACATGGAGAAGGGTACGGAACTTTTACTCGGCCATTTTCATTTTAAAGTTCTCCCAGACGGCGGAGTTGACAGAACCAAAGTCATCTGTAAACACTGCCAAGTTGAATTGTCTTCTCAGCGTAGTAGTTCCAGTCTAAAATATCACTTAAAGGCAAAACACACAACTGATAGCAGCAAGTAGGGATGGGAATCAAGAACCGGTTTTTGCTGAGAACCGGTTCCCAGTGTTTCAATTCCTTGGAATCGTTTGGCGATTTTGCAAACGATTCCCTTATCGATTCCAGTGGGCGCGAATGACGTCACCACGCAACGTTGCGTGGCGAGTCCAGTGCAGCCAGCAGTCAACAGTAAACATGGCGCCCAAGTGGTACAAACGCTCAAATGTTTGATT
Organism: Odontesthes bonariensis; assembly: GCF_027942865.1. Taxonomy (NCBI): domain Eukaryota; kingdom Metazoa; phylum Chordata; class Actinopteri; order Atheriniformes; family Atherinopsidae; genus Odontesthes; species Odontesthes bonariensis. The sequence continues at coordinate 11,068,396 of NC_134515.1, read as the reverse complement.
ACACATCCCTAAAAAAGACGACAACAGGGCAACTTGCAAAGTGAATATTTCACCAAAGGGAGGAAATACTACCAACATAACTATGAATGAATGTCGCGTTTTCGATCTGCTCCGGACTAACGTTGGTGAATCTGAACCCAGCAACGTTAGCATGTCCTCGGCTAACACTGCAGGTAACTAACTAACAAACTAACACTGCATATCATGTTAGCGCCATTTGCCTCATTGTAAAACCTGCTCTTAGTAACGGTTAAGGTTAAATGAATGCCTTCTCATGCATTACATTTAGATGAAATCATGAGAGACAGAGCCTGACTGGCTCAGAGCCAGAGGCTGGTGGTACTACCCCCAGTTCACGTCTACCTCCAGCTTCTCCTTTCACCAGAGCAGGGAAGAGTTAAATTACCCAGGCCATGATAGACCAATGTGGACCTCACCGTTGTTGGGTTTGTAAGGTCATGACTCGTGTTACTTCTAAACTAAACAAAGTTGATGCTAATCGACCGGTTTGTTGTCCTTTTTCTCCAAATGAGAATCGATAAGGGAACCGATAAAGAACCGAATCGTTAAGCAGAATCAAAAATGGAATTGGAATCGTAAAAATCTTATCAATTCCCATCCCTACCAGCAAGTCATTCAAGGAAACAGACAGTGGAGCGAGGCTTCTACATAAAAACTACATAAAGATGCTGATGTTAAAAGTGTGTTTGCACAACAAATGTTATGGCACTTTCATTCATATGGCAGCACATTTAAAATAAAACTAAATGCTAAAAGGTACACACTACTTTTGGATTCATTTTTGGATTTTGCGTACAAATGTGATTAATCGTCATTAATCAAGGAAATCATGTGATTAATTAGATTAAAAATTTTAATCGTTGCCCAGCCCTAATTTTTGTTAACTTTGGCTACTTCATCATTATTTTCCACTTGCAACGGTGCCCCACCGGTTGCTGTCTTGTTGCCAGCTTGGGAAACCCTGCATGTCCAAAATGATCACAACAAAAACAGGTGCAGCGGGCTCTCGTCAAGCAACAATATGTGATCAGTTCGGAGTGAAAAATGGGTTGGGCTTTGGCTCTAAATTTTTGTCAGTTTAGTTATTTGCTATTTAGAAAACCAATTAACTCTCAGTCAAAACAATTAAATTCCCATTTTGGCCTGTTAATGAATGATATATTTAGAAGTTTTTTGCCATGAATACCCTTTTTAACCTCATTTAGTACAGCCCCAATTCCAGAAAAGTTGTGATTCTGTGTAAAACCTCAGTAAAAACGAAATGCAACTATTTAAAACTCTGATAATCTGATATTTTTTTTCCACAATAGAACATATAAAACATATCAAATGTTTAAAGTGAAGCACGTAAACTATTCAAATGAGAAATTATAGCTGATCACAGCAATACATCTCAAAAAAGTTGGGACAGGTCCATGTTTACCACTGTGCAGCATCCCTTTGAGCATCTGAGAACTGAGGAGACCAGCGGCTGGTCCTCTGGGAGTGGAATATTGTCCCACTCCTTTCTGATATAGGATTCTAGCAGGCTCAACTGTCCTGGGCCTTCTTTGTTGTATTTCATGTATCATGGTGCTCCAAATGTTTTCAGTATGTTAAAGGTCTGGACTGCATGCAGGTCAGGACTCTACTATAAAGCCATGCTGTTGTAATGGATGCAAAATGTGGTTTAACATTGTCTTGCTGAAATATGCAAGGCCTTCCCTGCATGGGAGCAGATGTTGCTCTAAAGCCTTTCAGCATCGATGATGTCTGTCCAGATGTGCAAGTTACCAGTTCCATTGGTGCTAATGTGTCAGATGGGAGGATGCCCGGTCTTCTGTTTACCTGAGTGATCCACATCTGTGTCTGTTTTTCTTGACTCCATATTTGCGCTTTTTCCTTGTGATGCACACAGAAACGCAACTCCAGAATCACATGCATAAAGGTGACTGTTGCTCAGGAGGTTGAGCTGTCATCTATCAATCAAAAGTGATCTCGGACCTCTGAGGCGCTGATCAGTCGTTGCATTTCTATACGATAGAGGAAAAAAAATCCTCTTGCAAACGCTAAAAAAGTGCATGAAGATTAAAGAAAACAACATGGCAGCAAAGCAGAAACGGAGGCTTACAGAGTGAACTGAAGTGAAAGGATCGCAAACGGATAAATTGAGCAATTTGGTGTTAGTCAAACATCAAAGCAGTCGTTTGTCATTTAAGATACTTTTCCTTTCCAGAGGTGCCACAACCAGAGCTGATGCTGACCACCACCCGGGGCCGGGCAACAGTGGCAGGACTGGACTCCAGTCAGGAATATTCCCTCCAAGTCCTCGTACTCAACGGGACGACAGAGAAACTTCTCGCAAAGAGACGATTCACCAGTAAGAAACATGGGGGGAAAAAACAGGGCGGCCGACTAATTTATTCAGGATTTATTATTTAGAAAATGTCATTCTAGGATGTTTTATCTGCACTGTGGAATAACTCAGCCATACATAGTCCGCAAATTTCTTTAACAGAGTTATATTACTTCCTTCTAGATAAACTTCTTCTCTGCCATCCATTCATTTTTATTTATCTAGACATGAAGGGATGTACAAAAGCAACAAGAGATCAAAGGAAATACTATATTTATATATGTATGTATACCTGCTGTTGACTCGGTTTGTACTGTGAGATAATATGGGCAATACAACAAAATGATTAATAAAAGTAGTACCAAATTTTACGACAATAGCTCCTTCAAAATCCCTCAAACCCACAGGGAGTAGGTATAAGTACTGCCACAGTCCGATTACAGGCTTAAAGCAGGCTGTTTGAAGCTACTGTGTACTCTCATGGAAGTTAAATGTGTAATGGGTTGGGAATTTGCTATCCTGGGCCACAAAGGGAACCTTAATAATGGCTTCCTCCCCATACTTTGTGACTGTTTTTAAAGGAGCAGGGAGGACAACAGTTTTCAGAGGAAAATGATAGGATTGGGACATCGTGCATCATTGTCTTATGAGCCCCTGTCACTTTTGATATTTTATTGTCAGCCCGTTTCATTCTCTCCCAGAGCTCGAATGGGATTGTATAGCATGTGGATGCAGCCTGCGGTTAAACCGTGGCAAACCGTGCTAGCATGATAGGAGGTTACTGTGTCGGGTTGAGCGTGTCCAGGCAGGCAAGAAAAACTCCTCGACTTGGAGAAATTTGCAACACCGGCTGTCATAATGGAATGATGGCAGTCTGGGATTCCTTCCTGATGCGTCTTTGTCTTTCTCGTTTGCTTTGACGCCCTTAGGGCCCTATACTTAGTCCGGGCTGTAGCAGCATTGAGTTACCAACTCTAGGCAATTCTTACTTCTTAAAACAATTTCACCTCCAATTTGCTGTTGTTCACCTTGTCTCTTAACTCCAGGCAAGGATTTGCAAAAGCCACCTGGTGAGATGAGTAATAAGGTACCAAACGCCCTTGTTTATCTCTAAAGCGGTCAGTTTTTTTTCTAAACTTGAAAAAAAGTAGAGTAGAGCACAGAAAACCTCTCCACAAATAGATAATTATGTTTCCTATCAGGCAGAGCAACTTCTGAAAGGGATGACTGGCAGTGTTGTTGTGCAACTCTGATTAAAAAAACAAAAAACATCATTGCCCAGAATTTCAGTGTGTCGGATATAATTGAAACAACAGAAAAAACTTTCCCTTTTATTGAAACATTAACCCATCAGGTTAATGTGAAAAGATCATATTTTAATCATGCTTTGTGTAGATCAACATTTCAGCCACTGGTCCAAGAGTTCATCATAGTGGTTTCTTTAGAATTAATATGGATTACTACACTACACTTCCTGTCTTCCAGTGGAGGGTCTGCGGGAGGAGGAGACGCTCCGCAGTGGCAGCCGCGAGCAGAAGAAGAAGATGTTGCCAGGCGGGTCGGGGTCAGGGGACCTGGACGATGCAACAGAGGTTCTATTGGGTCTGCCAACAATTCTGTATCCAGACCCCATGACCACGACTGCTGCTGCCACAACCGCAGGTATTCAACAACACTACACACACACCCATATTCCTCCTATTACTCTGATGATTTGGGTCCTGGCAAGGAGGCGAGTCACACCCAATCCCAGAGATAATGGTCGCCTAAGGGCCTAATTATGTGAACAATATAACAGTGTAACTACAGTGGTACGTTGGAAAGATTTTAGAGCTGTTTTTAGAAGTTTTAGAGGTTGTAAAGTATTATGTTTTACCAGCTATTAAACTTTTAATCAGGTCGTGTCAATTTTCAGTTAAAAGTAAGGAGAAGCAGCAGTGCCTGGTGTGGCAGTGGCTCTGGTTGTGTTGTGTAACCCCATCTTAAAAGCTAATTTAGTTCTATGTGAGGAACAGGAGCCACGTCCTTATGGAACCTGGAAAGGAATGTGAGAGTACTATGATCCATTGTCACAGGCAAAGTTGGTTTAAAGAATTATAAGAAATAATCTTAACAGAAACCACAACTAAAGACTTTTACATTTTTTTTTTTTTTTTTTTTTTTTTCACGGAAGAAATGATTTTAAAAGAAGAAAGTTTTGAATCTCCCCACACAGACGAAAGTTGTTTGTCAGGAGTTTGTCTAAGACGGATTAATTAGGAGTTGATTGGTCATATCTGTTTGGAATCATCACACAAACATCTGAACTATAAAAGGGGGGAAATCATCAATATTCACTTTGTTATACAGCATGAAATCTCTCAAATCTCATCAGCAAAAATAGATTTTTTTTTTACTATAATTTAGCTCAGTTTATAGGAGAAAATCAACAAATAAAATTTAGAAAAACAACAACAACTGGGATGGATGGATGGATGGATAGATAGATAGATAGATAGATAGATAGATAGATAGATACTTTATTCATTTGAGGAAATTTTGGAATCCAGCGGCAGGGAATAGACTCGGGACTAACAAAAGCACTTGTCACATATAAAACACATTATCACAATACAATCTTTTTTAGATTTTATTTGCTCTGGCTCTTAGATGAGTAATTTTCTCATGCAAACTTTTTATTTTCAATTATCGCTGAGCTGAGCGTCATACTACGTTAAGTAGGATCAGCATTTAAAGCAGGGGCAGAATCCACGACTTACACTGCCTCTGTCACGTGAACCATTAGCAAGACAACCAGGAATTCACTGCTGATTCAAGATAGTTTCGCTATTCAGAATATTCCTAAATGCTCAGATAGCTAGGTATCATATTCAACCATCCTGGGTGAGGGATGGAGGGAGCAGAAGTGTATAGATATATAGAAACTTTCCTGTCTGGCTCAAATTAGAGCGGCTGATGCAGTCATCTCTATAAGAACATTAGTACTCTGCTACCTGGATCAGGCATCTTATTCCACAATAATACCCCAAAAACGTTAATGTAGATGCAGACAACCTTGAGAACTCAGTAAGTCGGGGATGAAAACATGAACGAGATGGGTTATAAGCAAGGCACTGGGTTTTAGAAACTGTTGATGCCATGTTTGCCAAACAAGGACAGTCTATATCTCTTCATTATCAGAATTTCTCTAACTTTCCCTTTTATACTTTTCTGTCACGTTTTGCTTATCTCAATGTAACCCCACCCATGTGTGCTTGCCATTACCTCTGGCCTCCAGAGCCCTCAACTACAGAAACCCCTTCTGAAGTCACTGATGAGGCCCCAGAGAAAACTACCAAAGAGAAGAAGAAGAGGAAGAAAGAAAAAGGCCGACATCGTTCCACAGTGGAGAATAAGGAGGAGCAGGGGACGAAGCAGGGCAAAGTTACTGAGTACAAACCCCGGAAGACGCCCTTCCCCACACGGCCAGTCACAGGTAACCTCTGCTCCCCGGTGTTCCAAAAACATGCTGTAATCTCAGACTTAAACTACTGTTTATGATGATATCAGTTATTTAAATGAACCAAAACACAACAAGGGTGATAAGGAAAAATCCCTTTGAAGCAGGAAGTTAAGTTAAGCGAGTTCGGTTAAGTTTAAAGGCACGTTCGGCTCCACTGCCAAGCTGAAAAAGGGTTCAGAGCAGTAAGTGTTGGTTTGAGATGTGATGACAGTGTTTACATGAGGGAGAGACCTGTAATGGGTAATGACAGGCCATCTTCTTCAGCTGGAGGGCACATGTGTCCTCTCTCCTTTATAATCTAAGGGGGTACACAGAGCCTCACATGCATGGAAACTCAGTTCCGTTCATGAATGCACCATGTCAATACATGTTCACATGGTATTTACACACCTACATGTTTCCCTTCCTAAATACGCGCTCATCTGTTTCTTGATTGAAAACCATAAAAGTGTACAGACAAGAGATAAAAAAAGAGATGAACTCCAGTGCTCTTCGAACTCAGTTTTCAGATTATTCTCATCCTGTGTCTTTATTTTAAGGCTCGTCTCCAAGGAAGCCGTACCAGTGCGACAGCGATGCAGCTGCGGACATCATGCTGTTGGTGGATGGCTCATGGAGCATTGGACGAACCAACTTCAGGCGGGTCAGAGACTTCTTGGAAGGGCTGGTTACACCTTTCCACATTGGTCCCAATCACATTCAGATCGGTGAGGACCAGAGTTCTTGGGATCTCACGATTCCTCTGTTCCTTCCACATCATCATTCCCGTTGCATGTTACAGAGGGATAGACTGTTTAAGGCCCACAGGCAAAGCAAGCTGCTGACTGCCTCAGTATGAACTTTATTAATGGGGAAAAGATTAGGGAAATAATCAACTTCAGCAACTTTGTAACTTGTAAGAGACTTGGAGGTGAGGCGGGTCCTCCTGGGCTCTTTTCAAGTCCTGGGAGCCGTCTGCAGAGCCAAGGACAGAAACCTTCAGCTTCAGAGACTCGTGCAGGGACAGCAACAGGGCTTGGGTGGATGTCGTCTGCAGACCTTGTCACTGGTTTGCCTTTGACCTGGCCAGGGTCCATGGTGGCAGGGGCATGGACCTGAGCAGGGACACTTGCTCTGGACTTGGACTCTGGTCCCAAGGCTTTCAGTCTTCATTTTCTCATTATTATAATGTGGTTTTATAAACTATGGTCCTCGGCCAGAAAAGGGTGGAATGCCCTCTCCGGGTCGGGAATGAGATCCTTCCCCAAGTGGAGGAGTTCAAGTATCTCGGGGTCTTGTTCACGAGTGAGGGACGAATGGAGCAGGAGATTGACAGGCGGATCGGTGCGGCGTCTGCAGTGATGTGGGCTCTGCACCGGCCCGTTGTGGTGAAGAAGGAGCTGAGCCAGAAGGCGAAGCTCTCGATTTACCGGTCAGTCTGTGTTCCTACCCTCACCTATGGTCACGAGCTGTGGGTAGTGACCGAAAGAACGAGATCGCGAATACAAGCGGCCGAAATGAGTTTCCTCCGCAGGGTGTCTGGGCTCTCCCTTAGAGATAGGGTGAGAAGCTCGGTCATCCGGGAGGGGCTCGGAGTAGAACCGCTGCTCCTCCGCATCGAGAGGAGTCAGATGAGGTGGCTCGGGCATCTGGTTAGGATGCCTCCTGGACGCCTCCCCGGTGAGGTGTTCCGGGCCCGTCCCACTGGGAGGAGGCCCCGGGGAAGACCCAGGACACGTTGGAGAGACTATGTTTCTCGGCTGGCCTGGGAACGCTTCGGGGTCCCCCCAGAAGAGCTGGAGGAAGTGGCCGGGGACAGGGTTTCTCTGCTCAAGCTGCTGCCCCCGCGACCCGATCCCCGGACAAGCGGAAGATAATGGATGGATGGATTTATAAACTAATTACTAGTGTGCCCCCTAAAAAGTTCACAGCTACCACAGTCTTGCTTTTAATTAGATCTGTTGCATAAAAGAACCAAAAAATGCAAAAAAGTAAGATGCTAAGCATCACATCTCTAATGAGGTGTTTTTGTTCCAGGTTTGACCCAGTACAGTGGAGACCCCCGTACAGAGTGGCAGCTCAACAGCTTCACCACTAAAGAGCAGCTTTTGGAGGCAGTGAGAAATTTCAGATATAAAGGAGGAAACACCTTTACAGGTACAAACACTAAACATTTTTGCACCTTCAGTACTGCAAGTGCACTGTTTTCTGTCGGCACATAAGCAGCCGGCGGTCTCCCAGGACAGGCACTGCTCCACGTCATGGAGGAGAACATGAGGGCCGAGGTAGGCGCGAGATCGGACACGCCGTTTTTCTTGGTGTTGTTGACTGACGGGAAATCTCAGGATGATGCCATTGCTGCGGCAAACCGGCTGAAGAACGCAGGCGTGGAAATCATCGCCGTAGGTGAGACTGAAAGGTAGAAGAGATGAATGTTTCCCTGTCAGGAGTTTTGTGAGACACTCGTGTTCCCGTCACATTTTATCGCTATTTTTAAGTTCTCATTCTTATGGATATATATTAGGGCTGGGCAACAGTTAAAATCTTTAATCTAATTAATCACATGATTTCCCTGATTAATCACGATTAATCGCATTTGTACACAAAATCCAAAAATGAATTCAAAAGTAGTGTATAGCTTTTAGCATTTAGTTTTATTTTAAATGTGCTGCCATATGAAAGAAAGTGCCATGACATTTGTTGTGCAAACACACTTTTAACATCAGCATCTTTATGTAGTTTTTATGTAGAAGCCTCGCTCCACTGTCTGTTTCCTTGAATGACTTGCTGCTATCAGTTGTGTGTTTTGCCTTTAAGTGATATTTTAGACTGGAACTACTACAGTGAGAAGACAATTCAACTTGGCTGTGTTTACAGATGACTTTGGTTCTGTCGACTCCGCCGTCTGGAAGAACTTTAAAATGAAAATGGCCGAGTAAAAGTTCCGTACCCTTCTCCATGTTTGGTGGATCCGCCGATTACTTTCTTTTCCGGTTCCGCAGCAGACAGCAACAGACTTTTACAAAATAAAATAAATAATCAAACCTGCGCTAATGTGCGATAAAATATTTATCGGCGTTAAATAATTGAAGAGTTAACGCAATGATAACGAGTTAACTCGCCCTAATATATATATGAATAATTTTAATACGAAAGAGGTTTATCTATTTTTCAACTTTGTGTTGTTCAGGGGTGAAGAACGCAGATGAAGCCGAGTTAAGACAGGTGGCATCAGAGCCGGTGGATCTGAACGTCTACAACGTGAATGACTTTCCTCTGCTCAGCAAACTGGTGGCACGACTGGTCCACATCCTGTGTGGTAGAATAGAAGACCGTGGCATCACAAAACGTAATCCACCCACAGCCATGTGGAAAAAGCACAATTCTGAAGATTGATAAAACAGGACACAATAAAAACATCATCTGGTCCCTACCAGTTTTCAAATATAGTAAATATAACATCAGATGAACAGCAACAAATGTGATTTTGCACTGTGTCATTATTTACTTCTGACAACTAAGCCAAAACTAGCAAAGTTTTGTTAAAAACTAAGCACACACTTACTGCTCCTATTAATATTGAGGGCAACTACCAGCCAGGTATGGCTCATCACTTCATTAATTGATCATCAGCATGTGAATAGATGAATAAAACCAGGCGTTTTTGGCCGTTTTCTGGTCTGGAGCACTCAGGTGTGTGTTTACAAAATACAAAGGAGGAAAGAGAATGATCTTAGAGAAGCAACTGTTGCTGCCCATCAATCTGGGAAGGGTTGTTTTCAAACTATTCTTCACTGCATCACTCTGTGGTGGGCAAGGTTATTTATTCAAGATTGTTAATAATGATCAAAAGAGTGGACGTTTCCGGAATTTCACCCCAAGGTCAGACCGCGCAAGCTCAAAAAAGACCTAAGAGCTCCATCTCAGACTCTGCAGGTCTCAGTTAGCATGTTAAAGGTTAAAGTTCATGACAGCACAGTTAGAAACAGACTGAACAGGTATGGCTTGTGTGGAAGGGCTGCAGGAGAAAGCCTCTTCTCTCTAAAAAGAACATGGCAGCACAGCTTAGGTTTGCAAAGCTGCGTCTGAACAAACCACAAGACTTCTGGAACAATTTCCTTTGGACAGACCAGACCAAAGTGGAGATGTTTGCTCATAATGCACAGCAGCACGTTTGGAGGAAACCAAACACAGCATATCAGCACAAACACCTCACACCAGCTGTCAAGCACGGTGGTGGAGGGCTGATGATCTGGGCTGGTTCTGCAGCCACAGGACCTGGGCACCTCGCAGTCACTGAGTCCACCTTGAACTCCTCTGGATACCAAAGTGTTCTAGAGTCAGATGTGAGGCCGTCTGTCTGACATCTAAAGCTGGGCTGAAACTGGCTCATCAACAGGACAAAGATCCCAAACACAGCAGCAGATCTACAGCAGAATGTGTGAAAAAGAGAAGAATCAAGGTGTTGCAACGGTCCAGTCAGAGTCCAGACCTCAGCCTGACTGAGATGCTGTGGTGGGACCTTCAGAGAGCTGTGCAGAAACCAGAGCTGCAAACCTCAATGAGCTGAAGCAGCGCTGGAGAGAAGAGTGGGCCGAGATTCCTCCTTTAACCATGAGAGAGGCTGATAACGTCACACAGGAAACCATTACTTCAAGTTACACAGTGTGATATGTCATGTGTTGCTGTTCATTTGAGGTTGAATTCTCCTAATTTATTAACATATTTCAAGACTTGGCAAGGACCAGCTTTTTTTTAAAATTATCATTATTATGCCCTGACACATAAAACTGTAGAATAGATGGAGTGCATCATTTCATTTTCATAATCACTGTACGTACAAACTAATGACACCAAAGCACTCGGCTTTCAAATGATCTAAGGGCTGATGTGTTGCTTCCAGGAATGGAGCCTGGGCCCACAGCAGACCCAGCCCTCTCCTACCCAAGCCCTACTGATCTCCGGTTTTCTAACCTTGGATCCAGAGATGTGAAGCTGCACTGGATCAATCCTGCTAAGCCAGTCCAGCAGTACCGGGTGGTGTACCACAGTGCTGAGGGTCAGAGTCCCCACGAGGTTGGATGTAGTCTCGCTTCACCTGCACCGACAGCTTTAGCCGCAATGCAGTCCGTCATATTTGGCTTATTTGGCAGCAGTTTCCTTCATCAAACTTTATGCAAAAAAGAATGATATTTTGTGGTTCTACCAGAAAAAGACTTGATAGATTTAAAAAAAAGTGTAATGACGGCAATATGTTTTATTATATATAAGTGCAGGAGTATTATGTATGCCTGTGTCTGATTATTAGTCATGCTTGTGCAGGTGGTGGTGCCCGGCTCTGAGTCCACTGTGGTGCTTGACGGCCTCTCGTCTCAGACGCTATACCACGTCTCCATCTTCCCTGTGTATGCAGACAACGTTGGCCTGGCGCTCAGAGGAACTGTCACCACTTGTAAGCATTAAATCACTGATAAATATTTTCTTTTTGTTTGTTTGTTAATCCATATTTATTGTTTCGTGTTTTGTCATCCCCACAAACATAATGCTGTACAAGTCTGGCTGAATCAATGAGACGCATTGTTTTACACTTATAAATTATTGTGAAGAAGTCACATTTTATCAGGCTTCAGAGGGCTTAAAGATCCAATTAAAAAATGGCTTCTTTGCTAAGTTGTCTGTTATGTGTGGACACAACACTGGATCATCCCTTGAGTTGGGAGTCTTTTTTCTGCTGGAATGATTCATAGGTCAGAGTTAAGTGGCTTAAAGTGATACTCCGGAGTAGATTCAACCTGGGGTCATTTGAACCGTGATATCCAGCCAAGTAGCCCACCCGCAGTTTTTTCGATATTGGCTGAACATCAGCTGAGTTACAGAGTTATCCCGAATAGCTTCGTACAAGGGTTAATGGATCCTGGCAGTATCTCCAAAATTACCACACTAAAATCACATGCCATGACACCAAACTTCTACAGGAGTACAAATATGGTCTGTACTCACCAAACGATGCATTTGGAAGTTTGAAAATAGTCCAGGAATTTATTATTATCAACACAAGCCTGATAGCTTTTCTGCTGCTAAAGCTGCGTCGACGTCACTTCAGAGAGCTGGGAGCTTCAAAATAAGATGAAGGTTGATCTACTACTGTAGACAACAAAGCAAGGCTGCTCAGTTTCTCCATTGATAAAATAACTTCACAACTCTACAACATAAAAATTCATAAAAAAAACATGTAGAATATAGCATATACTTTGTTGTCTACAGTAGTAGATCAACCCTCATCTTACTTTGAAGCTCCCAGCTCTCTGAAGTGACGTCGACGCAGCTTTAGCAGCAGAGAAGCTATTAGGCTTGTGTTGATAATAATAAACTCCTGGACTATTTTCAAACTTCCAAATGCATCGTTTTGTGAGTACAGACCATATTTGTAGTACTGTAGAAGTTTGGTGTCATGGCATGTGATTTTAGTGTGGTAATTTTGGAGATACGGACCAGGATCCATTAACCCTTGTACGAAGCTATTCGGGATAACTCAGTAACTCAGCTGATGTTCAGCCAATATCGAAAAAACTGCGGGTGGGCTACTTGGCTGGATATCACGGTTCAAATGACCCCAGGTTGAATCTACTCCGGAGTATCACTTTAACGAAGAAAAAAACACATTCCTCTGTAAATGCTCGGGTACAAGGACTGAAAATGACTGAAAAAGCAGAAAATGTCCAAAGAAAAACTTTGTAAGACTTTCGGAAAGCTGGAGAACTGTTAATCAATTAAAAACATTGCAAGAACGTCTGACTCCTTGGAAGCAAAATACTAAGAAAGGACTGGTGGATAAAGACTTTTGCACAATATTGTACATAATTCTGCTCAATGTAACAAGTGTATGTACAACGAACTGCATCTGATGCTTATTTTCTCTCGTCCTACCACTATTTCCCCCTCCTTTAGTACCACTGGCCATGCCGAGCAGCTTGGAGGCGACTCCTTCCTCTTACAGCGCGCTGCGAGTGAGCTGGAGTGCAGCTCCTGGTGCCTCTCAGTACATGATCCTTTACTCGGCTCTCAGCCACGGAGAGCCTGATGACGCCAAGGAGGTGAGACCTGCTCACGGGACAGGACTGCTCCTGGTCGAGGCCAGGTTTTGTTCCGAGGCCCTGCCTCTGCGTACAGAAACACAGACAGCATGACCATTTAAAACCAGGGCTGGGCAACGATTAAAATCTTTAATCTAATTAATCACATGATTTCCCTGATTAATCACGATTAATCGCATTTGTACGCAAAATCCAAAAATTAATTCAAAAGTAGTGTATAGCTTTTAGCATTTAGTTTTAGCATAAAACAGGGGTGGTTTGTGGCGTAGTGGGTTGAGCAGGCGCCCCATGTACTAGAGGCTATAGTCCTCGCTGCAGCTGCAAAAGCCTTTTTATAAAAAATTATTTAAAATAAAATTTATAAAATAATTTTCTTTTTTAAATAAATAAATAAAACCTGCGTTAATGCGCAATAAGATATTCATCGGCGTTAAATAACTAACGAGTTAACGCGATAATAACGAGTTAACTCGCCCAGCCCTAATTATAACCAAATAGCCGTAATCAAACCTCAGATTCCACATCTGTGCTTTGTTTCTGTGTCTGCAGGAGAAATTCGGTGCAGATCAGACTGTGGTGGAGCTGGCAGGGTTACTGCCGGCAACGGACTACTCTGTCACACTTTATGCCCTCTATGACGAAGAGCCAAGTGATCCTGTCACTTCTCTTGCTACCACATGTAATTTTTTCCCACTTTCACTTTTCCTGTGTGCTGCCCCTTTGTCTTTGACCTTTGTTTTTTCTGCTGTCCTTTTCTTCTTTCCATCCAATTTACACCTTTCACTCCCTGCTTTGTTCCTTCTCTTAAAGTTCTGCTGGTCAGACAGATTCATCTTCCCTCTTGAACGATAGATCTACCACTCTGACATTTAATTGGCATTATGAAATCAGTTATTTCCGTACTGTAAAATTTGATTTAATTTCTTTCTACTTCTCACCTTTTATTAACTTTCTTCCCCTTTAGTCCCTCTTCCAGCACCGGTGAGTGTTCAGTTCCCGACGGTCACCCACAGTATGCTGAGGGTGAGCTGGGTGCCCGGCGCCGTGGATGTCCCCGGCCACAGAATCACCTACAGCACAAACCACGGCAGCGACATCAAGCAGGTACCCAAACTGAAAACCCTGGACACATATACTATTTATGTTAAGTTCTTTGTAGTTGTGCTGCCTTTGATACTGTGAGCCGCACCATCCTTTTTATTAGACTTCGCCACCGAGCTGGTGCCCTCCTGAATTGTTTCAGGTCCTATCTTACGGATAGAGAATTTTTTTATTGGCACAGAGCATCTAAAAGAAATAAACTGACTTATTCCCCAAAGTTTAATTTTAGGTTCGTGTCTTTTTAATCTTTGCCCCTTGGGGATGTCACCAGCAGACCCGGCATAAACATTCATAGTTATGCAGATTACACACAGCTTTATATTTCTGTGTCTCCTGATTTTATCTGAAGAATATTGCCAGAGTGCGACTGCTCCTCTCTGGAGCTCGTGCAGAGACACTGGTCAATGCTTTCAACATGTTAAAATTGATTACTGTAATTTTCTTCTTTCCGGGCTTTCTAAAAACGACAATGATCCATCACAGCTTGTCTGCTGACGACAACTACAAAGGGATTTTAAGATGGACAGTGATTTTAAATTGGACTAGCAAATTGGTGCAGTAGGGAAGTGCAGCTTTTATTATCTTACGCAGCTGGCAAAGGTGAAGTCTTTCCTCGCACATATATGCACTTTGAAAGAGTAATCCACGCCTTCATCACATCTCGGCTGGATTACTGCAATGCACTTTATCTTGGAGTCAGCCAGTCCTCCCTCTCACGTCTCCAGTTAGTCCAAAATGGTGCTGCTCGCCTCATAGGAGCTTCTACTCCAGGATTTGTGCTGGAAGCTCCTCCTACGAGATAAACCAACATTAATTATTAACATTAACATTTGCATTAATAGAAAATCACCACTAAAACCGTCAGATGTCCTACATTTCTAAATCTTCCAGGAGTATTCTTGCAACAACACGAGGAACACCCCTATGTAGTGTCTTACTCTTGGTACATCCCGTGCTCCTTGCTCTATAAGAGCATTGGGACACTCCTTGCTCTGGTTAAAATATCAGACCAGGAAACTGTGTGCAGGTGAGGCAACAAAACAACACATGCATCGAATCCAAACATTCAAATAAATGTCTTTAAAGTACTCTGTGCCATTGTTATGTTTCTTCCACCTGGATTTGGCCATTTACAACATACACTAGAGCAGAGATACTCACTATTTTTTTCACAAGAGCCACATTGGCAGAGCAAAATCAAGGGAAGAGCCACTTTTACCACAACATACTAAAGTCCCCTTTTGCAAATGTGCATTTCTACATATAAAACATCCCACAAAAAAGAAACAACACAGCCAATACATTTTCAATTAAGACCACATTTACCTTAATACTGGGATGAGCGGAAGCTGGCTGCATGTCCTCGACTTTCTTCATGTTGTGTTTGTAGTTTGTTGTTGTAATCATACTGAGACATTCAAGATGGGCATGGTTTTTGTGCTGGTTTTTGCCCTTTTTTAATTAAAAACCGAACCATTGTGCCTACATCTCGCGGTACACCCGACGTTTCCCTGCTCGTCCCCTCTCTAGCGTCTTCATGCTGATTTTCGTTTGGTTTCTGTGCTGGTTTTTGCCCTTTTTTAATTCAAAAACCGATCCATTGTGCCTGCATCTCGTGCATCTCAAGCGGGCTGTGTTGCCAGGTTTAACAGAGCCCCCTTTTGGAAACACCATTAAGCCTTAATTAATACTTAATAAAAATACTTAATACTACAAAAATGCAAACTTAATAAAAATACTTAATACTGTGCAGCATTCGCTGTGTGTTATTTGAAAAAATGTATTGTTATTGTTACCATATTGTTATAAGCTACTATGCGAGTGCGAGCCACCAATTAAAGCTTGAGGAGCCGCACAATGAGTATCTCTGCACTAGAGGGTCAGCTAAAATGATTTAGCTGCTTAAATCAACATAAGCTATGTATTTCAATAAGCTAGCCACGTGGTAAAGATGTAATCATTTTAGCAAAGTTTTCAAACTGTGTGCAACATACTTATGAAAAGGCACGGGGTGACACCATTACAAGCATATTAGAGATAACATAGATGATATAACATTACTTTTGTATCAGCGTTTGTGACTGAAAAATGAAATAAATTATCTCCTTTCTCTCGTAAAGGATGGTCCAGTGTAACCTACGATGCAGGAGATCTCAAACAAAGCTTTGGAGCTTCTTTTATTTTGCATTAGGAGAATTTGAGCAGCTCTTACCACGGCCGTCACTTAGACACTTCTTTAACATTTCGCTCAGTGAGGAAGGTTCCAAAGCAGAATGGATCATTTCACCAGACCACATGGCCAGGTGCATAGAAAAGACAAGAAGTAGAACTGCATATGATTACAAAGGAACAAGCCCTCTCACAAAATAATACAGGGGATAAGGATACCTAGAAATATGGAAACAAGACAACACAAAGACACTTCACACAGAAGAAAGCCGACTATGAAACGGAGGTAAAGAAGACTACAGTTCACAACCTGGCAATATAAAGAGCTAGATTTACACTAAAACAACGACACTAACAACATAAGTAACCTTATAAGGAAAGACAAAGAGGTTGTGTCTAATTTTGCCAGTAAAATTGTCGCCCACATTAAGAGAAAAGGTAAAACGTGCTTTGTTCTAACTCTAAATATTTTGCATGACGACTTTTTAAATCTGAAGGTTTTACAGGGAACGTGTAATTTCACCAGCGACATACTGAATGTCACATCATTTTATGCTTCGTGCAATCTGTTCAGGTGGAGGTGACGGGGCTGAACTCAGTGCTGGTGCAGAACCTCTCATCTCTGTCCAGATACCTGGTTTCAGTTCAGTCTCAATACCCACAAGGACTGTCTGCAGCACTCACCAGCAACGTCACCACATGTAAGACACACAGAGAGGCTTAAAGACTTAGATGCATCAGAACTGTTTCTCTCTACATTAATTATCTCTACATTATATCTCTCCTAGTGAAGGTGCCCTCCCCATCCGACCTAAGGGTCACTAATTTCTCAGACAGTGACATCACCGTGCGCTGGGAGGCTGCAGCTGATGATGTCGTATCTTACCTCATAAAGTGGATTTCTTTAAGTGGAGGAGACCTGAGACAGGTGGGAAGGGGTCATTTGATATTTTTGAGGGCTGATTATTAGAAAATGTGTGTAAAAAGTTGCCATTTTTGTGTGTCTTTAGCTGAGAGTCAATGGAGACGGTGAAGGGGCAATTCTGGAGGGGATAGAAGACGATAAAGAATACCAAATATCTCTGTCTGCACTTTATGGAGACGGAGCTCAGAGTGAAGCTGTGGCTATTCGCTATAGCACCTGTGAGTATGATGCAGGTTTATTTACACTACACATGCTAATTAATAAAATGCTATTAGCAGCACCAGGACGGGATTTAGTGTCCTGCCTTGTCTGGATTATTGTCAGCAGTGCATGAGGACATCAAAATGAACTCGTTCATGAGAGGCATTCACGTTTTCTGTTTAACTGACTAATATAAGCACTAGGGCTGGGAGAGTTAACTCGTAATAATCGCGTTAACGCATCAAGTATAAAAAAAAATTGTGCATTAACGCATGTTTTTATTTTTTAACATTTATTTATTTATTTTTTTTAATTAAAAAAATTTGAGGGCTTTTGTGCCTTTAATGGATAGGAAAGTTCAGAGAGACAGGAAGCAGGGGGCAGAGAGAGGGGGAACGACACGCAGCACAGGGCCGTCCGATGCGGGACTCGAACCAGCTGCAGTGAGGACTATAGCCTCTTGTACAAGGGGCACCTGCTCAACCCATTACGCCACGGACCACCCCTGTTTTATTATTTATTTTATTATTGTAAAAGTCTGTTGTTCACAGGCTTTTATTTTGTAAAAGTCTGTTGCTGTCTGCTGCGGAACCGGAAAACAAAGTAATCGGCGGATCCATCAAACATGGAGAAGGGTACGGAACTTTTACTCGGCCATTTTCATTTTAAAGTTCTTCCAGACGGTGGAGTCGACAGAACCAAAGTCATCTGTAAACACTGCCAAGTTGAATTGTCTTCTCAGCGTAGTAGTTCCAGTCTAAAATATCACTTAAAGGCAAAACACACAACTGATAGCAGCAAGTCATTCAAGGAAACAGACAGTGGAGCGAGGCTTCTACATAAAAACTACAGAAAGATGCTGATGTTAAAAGTGTGTTTGCACAACAAATGTTATGGCACTTTCATTCATATGGCAGCACATTTAAAATAAAACTAAATGCTAAAAGCTATACACTACTTTTGAATTCGTTTTCAGATTTTGCGTACAAATGCGATTAATCGTGATTAATCAGGGAAATCATGTGATTAATTAGATTAAAAAGTTTAATCGTTGCCCAGCCCTAATAAGCACAGCTCTTTCCTGTGGCAATGTTAACAATGAACGCATCTTGCACGCACCCTAAAATCTTTGGAGGAAACCAAAGATTTTGCAAGGATTTCTGCACCCGTCACAGACATAGATACCATATATAAAACTAATGGAACTGTATTGGTGTGTAGTACCACACAGCAACACTCCCACAGCAGACAGCACGGCAGAAACTGACAGAAAGTGGCAAACGAAAACAAAAGAAGGTCTCAGAAGTCATTTATAAAGGAGGGAAATAAGAATGAGGCCTGTCATCTGATATTTAAGGATGTAATAGATTACTTTACACAGCAGAAAGCCAGAAATGAGCACGTCATATCCCAGGTAGGGTAAGGGGGTCTTGCCTAAGGACCCAAACTGGAGGTAGTACCTTTCATGCAGGGGGGAGGTCAGGATTCAAACTTTGCTCACCCACATGAAGGGCAGCAATCTTACCACTACGCTATCCAATCAGACAGCTGTGCGTTCACCAGCTTTGTCCTCGCATGTATCACTCACTGCCACAAAGTATCCGCTGTCGAGCACCAGATTTAGTCTGTTTTTTTATTTTATGTTTGTTCTCCATTTTATCCCATGTTTACGTCTTATTTCTCTGCTTGAACATGTGATCTCTTCCTGTGTTTATTGTGTAAGGAGCACTTTTAAAGTCCTGAACTGTCTAGTTTGCTTTATTTGTTCTGCCTTTGTGCAGAGAGGATTTCCTTTCGTGGAACAAAGCAGATCTTGTGTGCATTGAGAATGCTCATCTCTTCTTCTGTGGTGTTGCAGTGTCTGGCGGAGGTCCTTCTGCTGTGGCCATTTCCGAGGAAACTGCGGTCAGCTTATTGGTCAGCTGGGTGCCTCCCAATGCTCATGTCCTCCAGTACCGTGTGATTTATACGGCACTGACTGGAGCTGAGACTCAGGACGGCACTGTGAGTGGGGGACTGTAACCATAACATCTTATTGCTTTTAATTCTCTTATTGTATCCATTGTGAAGCACTTTGTGAGAGTGCTGTGTTATTTAACTTTAATTACTTACATTTAGCTGCTTTGTTCCTCCTCCTGCGAGACAGAAATCATGGTGTCGTTGAGTGTCTCAGATGAATCCAACGGCTTCAAATTATCCCCATTTGTGATGAGAGCCTTAAAAGACTGGGTTGGTGTTTACAGGTGTTGGTCCCAGGTGCTAATAAGCAGGTGCTGCTTGAGTCACTACAGCCAGATACACGTTACAGCATCTTGGTCACTGCAGAGTATCGCAACAGAGAGGGAGGCAGCGGTTCAACACAAGGCAAAACTGGTGAGTCAAAGACTCACCGGAGATTAAACTTTCACCAAATGGAGACATTTTTAAATCCAGGTTAAAAACATTTCTTTTCTCATGTGTCTATGCATGAAATCTGCACGATATCTTTGAACTTATCTTGACTGTAGCTTGCTTTTAAATTCATTAAAATTATTTTATTTGTTTCTCTTTATATTCTTTTATGTATTTTTAATGCTTCTTCCACTCCCTGCTGCAATGCTTTTATTTTAAGTAAAGCACTTTGAATTGTTTTGTACATGAAATGTGCTATACAAATAAATTTGATTTTGATTTGATTTGATTATACAAAAACACAAATACGATGAAACTTCATGCCTGTAGGATCTTATAGGAAGGTTACTTGGTTCAATGTGGAGCAGAGACTGAAGTGATGTTAGAAGGATAATTGAATTACCAGAGATAGAGATAGAGATAGAGATAGAAGCAGCCATTGTCACAACAGGCGTAAGTGTGCTGTGCTCTACATTTCGGTCATATGTTTGGGTGTATACTGACTGTTTGGAGACAACGAATTAATTTCCCTGTAACACAAGGCTTGTCTGTCCAAAGGAAAAAAACAGCCTAAGTAAGAATCCATCTAATTTAGTTACTTACATTAAGTCATTCAGCAGAAGATTTTATTCAAAGCAACTGCAAGTAAAGGACAATATTCAAGCTCTTGTGTCGCACATGGCTAATTCATTCATGTGAGTATTCAGCTTTGTGTTTAAATACCTTTTGTTCATCTGTGTCTGCAGCCAGTTTGCGGGTGAGCAGCGTAAGCGTGGTCAGGTCAGACCACTCGAGTATTTGTGTGTCCTGGAGGCCGGTGTCTGCTGTTGATGGATATCAAATTGTCATCCAGTCTGTCAAAGGTAATCCGTTGTAACGTCTCCAGAAGTTTACACTTAAAGGGATAGTTCGCCTCTTTTGACATGACGCTGTATGACATCCCATATTAGTAATATCATTTATGAACATTTTCTTACCCCCTGCTGCGTCCTGTGAGCCGAGTTCCAGCCTCGTTTTGGCGCTGACTAAAGTAGTCCAGCTAGTTGGCTGGGGCCACAAAAATAAAGCGTTTTGCTTCTCAAAACAATATGCGTTCAAAAGAGTAATACATTTGCATCACAAAATCGTTCTCCAGGAAAAAGTCAGACCTCACGATCGCTTGGCCCTATTTTCTCTCCCTTCGTATCACTGCGTGCTGTGTAGACCGTGCAGACCGAAGTGCAGACCGAAGTGCAGACCGAAGTGCAGACCTAGCAGTCCCCTGCTTCCGAGCAGCAAACACCATAACAGGCGCGGTAGGCAGTGATAGGCAGAGAAAATAGAGCCAAGCGATCGTGAGGTCTGACTTTTTCCTGGAGAACGATTTTGTGATGCAAATGTATTACTCTTTTGAACGCATATTGTTTTGAGAAGCAAAACGCTTTATTTTTGTGGCCCCAGCCAACTAGCCGGACTACCTTCATCAATGCCAAAACGAGGCTGGAACTCGGCTCACAGGACGCAGCAGGGGGTAAGAAAATGTTCATAAATGATGTTGCTAATATGGGATGTCATACAGCTTCATGTCAAAAGAGGCGAACTATCCCTTTAAATTGTCTGAGATTGAAACCACACTGACTGCAGTTGATTTAACTGTTGGTGTTTATCTATGTGGCTTCTGTGTGTGTGTTATTATATAGACAAGCAAACAAAGCAGGAAGCGGTCGATGAGTCCAGCAGCAGTCACTGCTTCACTGATCTGGAACCCGAGACTCTGTATCGCATCAGCGTGCACTCACTACTCGGCTCGGCGGAGGGCGCCGCTGTCTCCATTCTCCATCCAACAGGTTTGGTGTGATCCTGAATGACAGGAATTGTTTTCCGTGGATAAATTTGTACAACGTGCAACCTTTGTCTATGCTTGAGACACGTTCAAAGGTAAAATAAAACAAGCAAATAAACCAAATGTACAATCAAGTGAATAAAAGTAGAGAAAGTGCATTAGACAATTACAGGTTTTAGTTGAGGGGTTTGAAATCTAATTTCTCAAATGTCCAAAAGGTATAACTGTGGTGATTTGAAGGGATTGCTGTATTTTGCACAAAGAATAAAGTATTTTTTCCGAGATCAGATCCGTCATGTGGAACGTTTAAGTAACAGCCTGATCTGTGGAGCAAGTTCCGTAAAATCCATCCATATGTTGAAGCAAATCTGAAAGGAAACAACTTGTAATTTACCATTACATTACGGTCATTTTGCAGATGCTTTTATCCAAAGCGACTTACAATAAGTGTGTTCAACATCAGTAGGAGAAAGAATTTCAGGTCACAAGAAATCATAAGAGCATTTCCTTCCAAAACCAAACCGCTAAGAGCATAACTAGTGCTAGAGTAAGTGCAATAAGTTAGGTACCGAGATAAATGGGGGAAAAAAAGACAATTTAGGAAACAATTTACCAATAAGGGTTTTATTTATAAAGAGGTACCAATGAGTTCATGCCTTTCTTGAACAGAGGACCACCCAACTCTACTGTATAAAATACGATAATGTTAGCCACAAGCATCACCTGTAATGAACCTCAGGGCAAAATCATAAAGTAGAGAATGGGTGTCCATCGATCACATCACCTCAGTCTTTGACCGACATGAAAACTGCCTCAGAAACTTTTTTCCTGTGGAACAGTTGTTTAATTTCTATAGAAAAAGACAGATTTTTGCCTGAGTCAACACACCATATTATCTTTGAGGGACTTGACTGTAAGTTTTACCATCAATCCAGATGCCAAGATATCTATACACTCCGACTCGCCCTTTTATAAGTCAGTTTGAGGTGAAAATATCAAGATAATTGTAGTTTATGAGGGTGTTATATCAGCTTTCAGGAGAGAAGAACATTGTTTGAAAGCAGTGGCACATGAAGTTTGGATGCTTTCACCGTTACTGTGCCATGATGGATTTTATCTTTGTTTTACAGCCACAGCTCCAGTGAGGATTTCCATCCATCCCCGGCTGTACCCAATCCACAATGAAGGTGACTTTTTGTATCTCACTTGGCTTCATCTTGTTCTTTTTTTTGATACTTTCTTTTTGTTTTTCTTTAGAACATTATGCAAGGGTAAGGGGAGTGGGGGGGAAACAAATAAAAGACAAAAAAGTGAAAAAGAACATGTTGGATCACCATGTTTCTACAGTTTGATCAATTTTCGATGTTAAAGGGGAACTCCGGGGCATTTGAAGCGCATTTCCATTGCTAGAGGTTGTCAAATACTGATAGTAGGACACAGAGAGGTGCAAATCTGCGCTCCCTGTGTGGAGATAGCGCTGTTCGCACACCCTGTCATTCGAGGCTAATACGTGGTGGCTAAGGGGCAAGCGCTAACCCTTCCACGTAAAACAACAACTTGCACGCTACAGAAACGTCACACCACTTTATAAACCATCCGACAATAAAGTCACAAGCCTTACCATCAAAACCATATGCATGGTTCTCACATTACTGGCATGGGGACGTTACAAAACAACTTTATAAACAGCATGTAACTCACCGGCTGGTTGTAGGCTCGCGCATGTGAAAGCCCAAAAGAGTCGATGGAGAATAATCCCATATACAAAACAATTATATTCTCTAGAAAAACTGCGTTCAAGTATTTAAAACATTACAACAATACATGCCCAGTAATATTGTTTTAATGTTTTAAATACTTGAACACAGTTTTTCTAGAGAAGATAATTGTTTTGTATATGGGATTATCGTCCATCGACTCTTTTGGGCTTTCACATGCGCGAGCGTACAACCAACCGGTGAACCATGCATATGGTTTTGATGGTAAGGCTTGTGACTTTATTGTCGGATGGTTTATAAAGTGGTGTGACGTTTCTGCAGTGTGCAAGTTGTTGTTTTACGTGGAAGGGTTAGCTCTTGCCCCTTAGCCACCACGTATTAGCCTCGCATGACAGGCTGAGCGAACAGCGCTATCTCCACACAGGGAGCGCAGATTTGCACCTCTCTGTGTCCTACTATCAGTATTTGACAACCTCTAGCAATGGAAATGCGCTTCAAATGCCCCGGAGTTCCCCTTTAATGTGATTGTCCTTGACCTGTCATTTTTATGTATTCAGTCCATTTCTCCCACTTCCGGCAGTATTGATCTTCTTGAGTCCTTATTTTATAAGTCAGTTGTTCCATAATATGTATTTCGTCCATAACTTTCAACCAATCTTCCTGGGATGGTGGGTCTGTCTTGTACCATTTTCTTGTAATTGACTTTTTACAGGCTACAAACATAATTTTCAATATGTATTTTTTTTTAACCTTTATTTAACCAGAAAAAAAGCCCATTGAGATCAGGATCTCTTTCACAAGGGTGACCTGGCCAAAACGGGTCAGCAGCATGAGACATAACAGCAGCACAGCAGTACGTGTCAAACCAGATTACAAAGAATGACAGGTAGAATAAAACAAACAATTTAGAGATGCAATCATGATTTCATACAGAGACGTGGGAGCTGTAGCACAACCAACAATTTAGGATTTGAAACACAGGCACTGTTCCATGGATTGACGCTGCCTGTCTTTCAGGATAGAGCGGAATGCTCCAAGTGCGACTAGTTCAGAGAGTTTCAGCTCAGTCTGTAAAGTATTCCATGCCAAAGGGGCGGCAAAGCTGAATGCTCTTTTTCCAAATTCGGTCCTTACCCGGGGAGCAGATAAAACAAAGGTCGAACTGGAACGCAAGGCATAACAACTGGTTGTTTTTTGCAATAAAACACACAAATAAGAAGGTGTCAAACCTAAGAGAGTCTTATAAATTAAGTTCAGCCAATGTGCATATCTGCGTGCACTCAGAGAGGGCAAGTTCGATTTCCAGTACAATTCACTATGGTGGGTGAGGCGACTACACCCTGTGACAAATCTCAGTGCCGAATGAAAGACAGTGTCCAGAGACTGGAGACATTTGGATGACACATTCAAATGTATCTATCATCTTTCACCGCAACATTTTCCGTAATAACACCAAGATATAATAATGTACAAGACTTGGATACAACATAGCCCAAAATTCTGCACATGACCAAATGAACATCTTCCCAGAATTTTGTGATTTTAGGACAGAGCCAGAACACATGTGAATCTCCACAGCTTCTCTAACATGGTTGTGGTAATGAAGTATGTTTATTCCTAATTTTGGGTGTTAAAAAAAATCTAATTAAATTTTTCCAGCAATGTAATCTCCAAACACGTGATGATGTTGTTGACTGCTGTGTTTTCCAAATATGTGACCATTCATCATCAGATATGTTCACACCTAGCTCTGTCTGCCACTTCAGTTTTACATATGTCGTTGTATTCCCCTTGCCTCCATTATATGCCCATAAATTGTAGAGATTATTCTGAATTTCTTTGCGTTATAGGGATTTCATCTTGTTCTTAAGTATCACTCTTAAGTATTTTTTGCTGTTTCACATTCAAATTCAAGTGGAAAATGAGCAGAAAAGGTTTTCTGTTAATTGAGAGGTTTTCATGAGGCCCTTTAAAGTTCCGCAACATGTGTTTATTCCATAGATTGGATTAAACACGTGTTAATTTCAGATGAAGAAGATTCAACAGAAAGATGATGTGTACAAAGTCACATCCAAGGCAATGCAGCCATTATTTTCTGACCAAGTTAACTAATGTCTCAACACTGCCCTCTTGTGTTGCAGTCTGTCCTGAAGTCACGATCAGAAACAGCATTGTTAAAGGTGAGAGCTAATACCCAACTTCATTTACCTCCAGGGTTAACACATGACTAAAAAAAAAAAGGAAACTGCCTCCGCATGGTCTGAAAACATGCATCAGACAGTATTTTGTGTGTGTGCTGGTCAGGGTTCAACATGATGGAGGCGTTTGGTCTAACACAGAGAGCTCACTCATCAGTGGAGGGCGTGGCAGCTGAGCCTTTCGTCTTCACCACGCTCCCCACTTACACTCTGTACAGAGATGTGCAACTGACTCAGAGCACCAGGTGAGACACTGTTTTATTCATCTGTCAACAGGTAACATTTCTAATCAAATAATCAAATGTACCACTTTGAACATTTGAAAGTCTAAAGCTAATGTCTTTGCTTAAACTAGAAAGTTTGATCATATAACACTAATTCTGGCCTTTAGGACTGAAATTAAAGTTAATGCACACGCATCTAGTGGGATGACGTCATCGCCGCGCGCCGCTGCAGCACAGCTCATTTACTCCGTGCTCTGTGACGGTCGGCTAACTTCACACAGAGTTTGCTGCTGCTAGCTTTGTGCAACTTGGCAGGATATTTATCAGATTGTGACGACGTGGACGACGACTTTGGCTGTGTTAGAAACCGCATTCTACATACTACATACTTGCAAACTGCATACTTCCATACTGCATACTCATCAATCAGACAGTATGCAGAGCGTTTACCCACAATGCATTTCGCTCCTGCCCGAGCCGAAATCAGCCGGCCTGAAGCTGATTTCGGCTCGGCTCGGTAATCTTTAGCAACATTTGCAACATTTTCAGGCGAGAAAGTAGTCGTTTAGGTCCCCAACGTGTTGAAAATCTGACAAAATACCGGCTATTTACAATTTTGTTCCTAATCTTGGGTAGTTTGAGTATGAGTAGTAACCTCATGATGCATACCCAACATTTCGGCCAATCTAGTATGCATCCGGGAACTTCTCGCTTACTCAAACTGGCGTACCAACTCAAAAAGTTAGTATGAGTAGTAGGAGAAGTATGTGGTTTCGAACACAGCATTTGAGTACGATGGACGTCCTTACCGGAGTGAATGAGTTGTGCTGCAGCGGCGTGTCGATGATATCATCCCAGTAGACGCATGTGTAGAAAGCCCCGGATAACAACAACACGGCAGCTCTGAGCTAACAGTGCAACAGTACACGTTCATTCATTCATTGGTCTTAAAGTTTTGGTGAAATAAAGACAGATAATGCCTTATTTAGAGGCTGTAGCCCTTTTTCCATCAGATTCTGTGGCGAATTAAAAGTTATATCGCATTACTTTGTTGCGATATAAGATGCGTTCGGTTGGTTTTCCATCAAACACGACGATTCTAGCGAAATAAAATGACATCACCGGAACGTGCTGATGCGCATTATTCTGACTCGACCAGATGATTTTCCATTACAAAAGTGGCGAATTGTAGCGAATTAGAATGCTCGGTAGCGGGAATTTAATTGCTCGCGCTGTTATTGTCAGCCTCCTGTTATAACAGTTGCTATAACTTTCAAGGCTACGTACCTTTTCACCACCGGCTTTCGTTTTATTTATTAGGCTAGTTACTTATTTAGAGTTATGGACCGTAGGATAGGACTAAACATGCTGCTAGTGCTGCTGTCAGCTTATAATTGCCGTCAGAAATTTAAGAAGGAGGATCCTTCATCCGCAGGATCCGCAGCATAATTAATTCTCGCCTCGCTCTCATCGATGAGAGCGAGGCGAGAATTAATTATGCTGCTTCAGGACCTCCCGAATTGTGTTTAAAAAAAGCAGAGTCTCTGCTCTCGACCAGTTGTTTCTTTTATCATCGGACATTGTTGTTACTAGTTGTTGCTGCTGTTTTGATACCGACAGGATAGGTGAAATGGGGCGGCTGAGCGGCTCAACAACAACATTCGAATCCTCGCGCTTTACCAATACCATCTGCGCATGCGTGGCTAGTCTGAATCGCATTAACCTTTTCCATCACTTCTGTAGCGATACAACTTAGCCCTGAACCACCTATTTCGAGCGAATTGATTTAATGCGACAAAACAGGCGTTCTAGCGATTTAACCGTTTTTCCATCACATGTATCGCACTAACTTCTGATGCGCATCAAATTAAAGCGAATCATGTCGTTGATGGAAAAAGGGCTTGTATTGCCCTGTTCTCTCCCGTTATATGGATATACGGCGATCTCCAATGATCTAAATATCTTCCGAAAATGAACATAGATGAATGTATTTTATGCCAGAAATAAGGTCCAGGTTTAAAAAAAAAAACTTAAAAAAAAACTGAATTTCCCCTTTAAGGACTTGCGTGATCTTGCACCCCCTTATTTATCTGATCTCATTACTTTGTATGTGAAAACGTGCCCTCTTTGCTCTCTCAGATCCATTATTCAGTTCACAAAAACATTTGGCTTTAGGGCATTTTCCTTTTGTGTCTCTAAACTCTGGAGTAGCCTCTCATTACATCTTTAAATCAAGATCAAAAACACACCTTTACTGATTCTATTACGCGTACCTTTGAAACTAAAACCCCAGTTTGATTCAACTCCCATAACTAAAAATGCTCAAAAAGGTGTTTTTGATCAAAATTTCTTACTGTTATAATACCTAATTTTATTCTTTTTTTGTTTGTTTTTCTGTTGTTATTAATTTGTATTATTCACATGCTCATTTATTTGTATTGCACATTTCATGTACAAAACAATTCAAAGTGCTTCACATAGAATAAAAGCATTGCAGCAGGGAGTGTAAGAAGCATTAAAAATACATAAAAGAATATAAAGAGAAACAAATAAAATAATTTAAATGAATTTAAAAACAAGCAACAGTCCCGATAAATTAAAATAAATCGTGTATATTTAAATCATTGTACAGTGTATTGGGACCATGCTGTAGGTGACTCTGGTGATTTATACAAAAATTTATTATTTTGTTGTTACACAACCTCCTGCAGCTGTGCAGAGGCTATTGCGTCCCAAACTGCGGAGCAATGAATTGAGTAAATCAAACACCGATCAGTGTTGGTCCTTTCACATCTTTTGTCACATTATAGAGATGCGAAGAAGAAACATGAACAAGGAGAATGTGCTCAATCCCAGGCAGAACATGCTGATCTACCTTTGATTAAAAAATAGAAATTGACATCAGTCCTTCAGTCTTAATACTCTGTTTCGTCTCCTTTTTCCCAGATTTATTCACCCTGCGGGTTTCTCTCCAGAGCACACCATCAGCATCACCTTCCGCCTGTTGCAGGACACGCACAGAGAGCCCTTCGCTCTCTGGCAGCTCACCGATAATGACTTCCGGCCAAGAATGGGAGTGGTGATTAACCGTGAGTATAATTTCTACAACTCTTCCAGTCTTAGCAACTTTATAATCCCTTTGGAATCGATATCTTCCCCTGATGTTCTGCGTCTTTGTTGCCGTCAGTAAATTCCATAAAAAGACCAAAGTGTCTGTCTCGTCCTTCTAAGTTTCCAAACTATATTTTCTAAGAAAGGCCGTGGGTGGCAACAGGTGGTTTGATTCTTGCACGCACTTCAGACTTGATTGTTACGAAACTACAAAATATATGTAGTTTTTTTCCAACAAAAAATATGAACAAAACAATAACTAAAAATCTCTTACAACTTAGATGAAAAACGAAAGTTAACTTAATCTGATTTTACAGGCTCAAAAAGTGGTCAAAAAATCATTTTACCAAAACCTCCCGTCTTCACACCGGACATTTGACAAACAAAAAGCTCCTCCAACACGCCCCCCCGTGTGTTCTTAATCTCTCTAATTAATGGGAGGGTCTAAAAGCTACCAAAATAATCTGAACAATTTCATATATAAAAATGAATTACAGATTTTGATTCCAAACTAACTAAAGTATGTTCTAACTGCCCAAAGAAAACTAAATTGATAGAACTTATGATTTACAAACATAAATGGCCACAACAGTGTCTCTTAAAATGTTGCAGGTGGGAATCTTAGTATTTTTAGTATCCTTGGTTTGTGTCTGTATCCTTGTCTGTTACAGTAGAGAACAAAATGCATGGAACAAAAACAGGGAAATTAAGCGCTTTATTGGTATTCAAGTAATATGTCAGCGTGTGTTTTGTAGTGTATGAACAACAGTGGAGTTCTGTGGCTCGGAAAAATAAGATATAAGCATATTCAGTACTCATGAGAACTAAATGTTGGTTGGATATCAGAATAAAAATGTGCTCATTCACGTGGAAACCGTACAGTACGCTACTCAAGTCCAGTCTAACAGGTGTAATGTCACGTGTAGGAGGACCCAGGTGCAGAGACAGATGGGAAACCGGAGGTAGACAAAATTTAGACTGATTTATTAAAGCTAAACACGATGAAAAACTAAACCCAGGAGCTGACAAATCCGACGAGGAACAAGAGCAAACTGGGGAAACGAAGCCAAGCAGTAGTAGCAGCAAAGACGACCTGAAGAGAACAGAGGATCTGGCCAAGAGCGAATGAAACCGGGAGTTTAAATACAGAGGAGGGTGATTGTTAAAGGAGACAACTGAGGGAAATAAGACGGGTGAAGGGAGTGGAGCTGACGACTGAAGAGACTGAAGAGAGACGACACAGAAAAAAAACACAAAAAGACACAGATCGTGAAATTTAAAGCAGTTTTCTCCTCTTGCTTGGGCTTTTGTAGGTTTTTTGGGGTTTTTTTTGGAAGACATAAGGTGAGAAATGACTAAAGATGGCTGGATGTGTTTGTGTTTTCCACAGCGTCTACCAAACATCTGCTGTACTTCAGTCTGGACTACAGGGGAGAGGTCCAAGAGCTGACCTTTGATCAGCCGCAGGTCCACAAGCTGTTCTATGGTAGTTTTCACAAGGTGAGAAAGAAAAGGACCATTTCAGCTTCATTGTCATTAATTGGAAGATTAAACAGTTATGGCCTCGTCCTCATCTACCTTTTTGCACCCTGAATTAAATGGTGGTAAAAGGAAAAAGAAGAAGGTGTAAAAGTAGTCGATCTGCAGCTGAAACGAGATGTTGATCATCTTTGGCTCAAACAGCAGTCATTCCTGGTCTAATATGATTAAACTGGGATGTCTCTTTTCCCCCACATCATTCATGGCTGTTTTATGTGTTAATCGTTTCCCTCTCTTCTGACTGACAGGTTCACCTGTCTGTTAGCCAGGTGAGCGTCTCCCTGTCTGTGGACTGCCAGCATGTGGGGGAGCGGCCGGCCCGCCCTCTCGGCAGCCTGCCGACCGATGGGTTTGAGATGTTGGGAAAACTGACAAAGACCCGAGGACCCAACAGTGGATCAGCTCCAGTAATTTTTAATCTTTTCTTTCAGTGCAGACTTGGTTTATGAATGGTCTGGATACTCTGTCATTGACTTAATTCAATTCAATTCAATTCATTTTTATTTATAACGCGCCAAATACAACAAATGTCATCTCAAGGCACTTAAATAATAAAGTCCAATTCAAGCCAATTGGAATTCAATTCATTGTAATCATAATTATTTTCAAAATAATCCAATTCATTCATATAGAGCCAATTCAAAAACAATTTCCTAGCTAAGGAAACCAACAGATTGCACAGAAACTCGTCTTCAGTCCAATCTCCCGTCCTAAGCGTGCCTGAGGCGACTGTGGAGAGGAACGACTCTCTTTGAACAGGAAGAAACCTCTGGCAGAACCAGAACCAGGAAGGGTGGCCATCCGCCTCCACCAGCTGGGGTTTGAGAAGACAGAAAAGAGGGAAACAACCACTGTAACACCATTCAAAGGATACCTGTTGGAACAGGGAAACACGAGTTAATGACCACAATAATGTCACATGTACATACTATCATTTGAGAAATTAAACGGGGGAAAAAGAGAGTAAAGTGAGGAAATGTGTGACAGATGAGCTCCCCAGCAGTCTGGGCCTATAGCAGCTTAACTATGGGATGTTTCAGGATCACCTGAGCCATCCCTAACTATAAGCTTTATCAGAAAGGAAAGTTTTAAGTCTGGTCTTAAAAGTGGAAAGGGTGTCTGCTTCCCGGACATTTACTGGCAGCTTATTCCACAAGAGAGGGGCCTGATAACTGAAGGGTCTGCCTCCCATTCTACTTTTAGGGGCCTGATAACTGAAGGCTCTGCCTCCCATTCTGCTTTTAGGGGCCTGATAACTGAAGGCTCTGCCTCCCATTCTGCTTTTAGGGGCCTGATAACTGAAGGCTCTGCCTCCCATTTTACTTTTAGGGGCCTGATAACTGAAGGCTCTGCCTCCCATTCTTCTTTTAGGGGCCTGATAACTGGAGGCTCTGCCTCCCAATCTACTTTTAGGGGCCTGATAACTGAAGGCTCTGCCTCCCATTCTGCTTTTAGGGGCCTGATAACTGAAGGGTCTGCCTCCCATTTTACTTTTAGGGGCCTGATAACTGAAGGCTCTGCCTCCCATTCTTCTTTTAGGGGCCTGATAACTGGAGGCTCTGCCTCCCATTCTACTTTTAGGGGCCTGATAACTGAAGGCTCTGCCTCCCATTCTGCTTTTAGGGGCCTGATAACTGAAGGCTCTGCCTCCCAATCTACTTTTAGGGGCCTGATAACTGAAGGCTCTGCCTCCCATTCTGCTTTTAGGGGCCTGATAACTGAAGGCTCTGCCTCCCATTCTACTTTTAGGGGCCTGATAACTGAAGGCTCTGCCTCCCATTCTGCTTTTAGGGGCCTGATAACTGAAGGCTCTGCCTCCCAATCTACTTTTAGGGGCCTGATAACTGAAGGGTCTGCCTCCCATTCTACTTTTAGGGGCCTGATAACTGGAGGCTCTGCCTCCCAATCTACTTTTAGGGGCCTGATAACTGAAGGCTCTGCCTCCCATTCTGCTTTTAGGGGCCTGATAACTGAAGGCTCTGCCTCCCAATCTACTTTTAGGGGCCTGATAACTGAAGGGTCTGCCTCCCATTTTACTTTTAGGGGCCTGATAACTGAAGGCTCTGCCTCCCATTCTTCTTTTAGGGGCCTGATAACTGGAGGCTCCGCCTCCCAATCTACTTTTAGGGGCCTGATAACTGAAGGCTCTGCCTCCCATTCTGCTTTTAGGGGCCTGATAACTGAAGGCTCTGCCTCCCATTCTACTTTTAGGGGCCTGATAACTGAAGGCTCTGCCTTCCATTCTGCTTTTAGGGGCCTGATAACTGAAGGCTCTGCCTCCCATTCTGCTTTTAGGGGCCTGATAATTGAAGGCTCTGCCTCCCATTCTGCTTTTAGGGGCCTGATAATTGAAGGCTCTGCCTCCCATTCTGCTTTTAGGGGCCTGATAACTGAAGGCTCTGCCTCCCATTCTACTTTTAGGGGCCTGATAATTGAAGGCTCTGCCTCCCATTCTGCTTTTAGGGGCCTGATAATTGAAGGCTCTGCCTCCCATTCTACTTTTAGGGGCCTGATAACTGAAGGTTCTGCTTCCAATTCTACTTTTAGGGGCCTGATAATTGAAGGCTCTGCCTCCCATTCTGCTTTTAGGGGCCTGATAATTGAAGGCTCTGCCTCCCATTCTGCTTTTAGGGGCCTGATAATTGAAGGCTCTGCCTCCCATTCTGCTTTTAGGGGCCTGATAATTGAAGGCTCTGCCTCCCATTCTACTTTTAGGGGCCTGATAATTGAAGGCTCTGCCTCCCATTCTGCTTTTAGGGGCCTGATAATTGAAGGCTCTGCCTCCCATTCTGCTTTTAGGGGCCTGATAATTGAAGGCTCTGCCTCCCATTCTGCTTTTAGGGGCCTGATAATTGAAGGTTCTGCTTCCAATTCTACTTTTAGGGGCCTGATAACTGAAGGCCCATCACCCATCTTCTCCTCGATTGTGTTCTGACTCCCCCTTTCCCCCCAGTCCTCCCCACCCCTTTCCTTCCCTTCATCTCCCTCTCGCCTCCCTCCCCTTCCCCTCCCCTTCCCCCTTGAAAGGCTGTTAGGCGCTCCTTCTGCACTCAGCACTGCAGATGAGGCCTCCGCCTCCCCCACAGTCTGCCAGGCCTCTCTCTCTCCTTCAGACTCCCCCACCTCTCCTCTCCTCTCCTCTCCTCTCCTCTCCTCTCCTGCCCTCCCCTCCCTCCCACTCCTTACAACAGCATAGCAACACTGACTAGCCAGCCAAGGAGAGTCTTGCCTCCTTCTTGCACCGACCGGGGTAATTTCCCTCCATTTTAGATTCCTTGTCCCACAGAGGCAAAGCATAAGAGTTCAAAATATATAAAAAGAGAGAAAAAAAAAAACCATGTGCTGTTTTAACTGGACTTCCCAAAAAGAGCATTAAACATCTGACGCTCTGAACACATCACAGCAGCTTTAAAATCTTTACTCTGGCTTCCAGTCAGTCACAGAATAGATTTTAAAAGCCTGCTGATGGTTTACAAATCCCAGAACGGTTTAGGCCCAAAATACATCTGTGATATGTTCAGAGAATATAAACCCAGCAGAGCTCTTAGATCCAAGGACTCAGGTCAGCTGGTCCAGTCCAGAGTCCAGACTAAACATGGAGAAGCAGCATTTAGCTGTTATGCTGCAAACAAGTGGAACAAACTGCCAGTGGAGATTAAACTTTCACCAAATGGAGACATTTCTAAATCCAGGTTAAAAACATTTATTTTCTCATGTGTCTATGCATGAAATCTGCACGATATCTTTTAACTTATCTGGGCTGTTGCTTGTTTTTAAATTCATTTAAATGATTTTATTTGTTTCTCTTTAAAATTATTTTATGTATTTTTAAAGCTTCTTCCACTCCCTGCTGCAATGCTTTTATTTTATGTAAAGCACTTTGAATTGTTTTGTACATGAAATGTGCTACAAATAAATTTGATTTGATTTGATATATACCGTGAATGTGCATCTGATCTCCCACAGTGTACGGTGGTAGTTACAAAAGTGGGACACATCTGATTAGTCCCTAACTTTTCAACTTAACTCCCAAACAAAGTTCTATTTCTTACTAATGTTTCTCCACACATCATCATTTGTGGCATGCAGACTGGGCCCAATAAGTACACTCGGATTGCTAATGCATCGGGAGACACGCACTGCAGAAGCTCCCTGACCAACACACCATGGGTTGTGTCTCTAAGGAAGATGCTAACAGCGTAGAAATGAGGTTTTTTCTGTCTCAGGTAACATCTTGAAAGGTACGCGTTTTCCTCTTTTTTTTTGAATGATTAAATTCATCCTGATAGTTCTTTGATAAGCACAGAGCTTTTTCTCTGCACACTTTATCCCAGGTAACAAAGAAAAAAAAAATATATATATTTTTTTTATGGTTACCAAGCAATGCTGGAATTTTCTTGAACTATTTTTGGCCACTCAGAGACACAA
This sequence comes from Odontesthes bonariensis, assembly GCF_027942865.1. Lineage (NCBI taxonomy): Eukaryota > Metazoa > Chordata > Actinopteri > Atheriniformes > Atherinopsidae > Odontesthes > Odontesthes bonariensis. The sequence continues at coordinate 11,033,638 of NC_134515.1, read as the reverse complement.
GCTGTAACTGCAATAAGAAAACCCCCCTTTCACCTGGTTAATGCGGTATTGTGCATAAATCCCCTTTTCCAGGAAAGTAAGGGAGTTTTCTATTAAATGGAGCAGAAAATGTCATTTCAGAGTCTTCATTAACCAGCTCCACTGTATTTGCATGATAATGGGGGGAAAGAGAAAAAGACAATATACAACTAACACTGTTCAGGGCACTTCTCCAACCAGAAGATCAAGTCAGGGTGCAGAAAAACTAGTCCGTGCATTTGTTACTTCAAGACTGGACTACTGTAATTCTTTATTATTGGGCTGTCCCACATATTCTCTGAAAAGCCTTCAGCTGATCCAAAATGCTGCAGCCAGAGTTCTGATGAGAACTAACAGGAGAAATCATATTTCTCCAGTTTTAGCTTCTCTTCATTGGCTCCCTTCAGCATAGAATTTGAGATTCTTCTCCTTACATATAAAGCTCTTAATGACCGAGCTCCATCATATCTTAAAGATCTCATTGTAAGATATTTTCCTAACGGAGCACTTCGTTCCCAAACTGCAGGTTTACTTGAGGTTCCCAGAGTTTCTAAAAGTGGAATGGGAGGCAGAGCCTTCAGTTATCAGGCCCCTAAAAGCAGAATGGGAGGCAGAGCCTTCAGTTATCAGGCCCCTAAAAGTAGAATGGGAGGCAGAGCCTTCAGTTATCAGGCCCCTCTCTTGTGGAATAAGCTGCCAGTAAATGTCCGGGAAGCAGACACCCTTTCCACTTTTAAGACTAGGCTTAAAACTTTCCTTTCTGATAAAGCTTATAGTTAGGGATGGCTCAGGTGATCCTGAAACATCCCATAGTTAAGCTGCTATAGGCCCAGACTGCTGGGGGAGCTCATCTGTCACACCTTTCCTCACTTTACTCTCTTTACTCTCTTTTTCCCCTGTTTGATTTCTCAAATGATATTATGTACATGTGACATTATTGCTGTCATTAACTCGTGTTTCCCTGTTCCAACAGGTATCCTTTGAATGGTGTTACAGTGGGTTTTTCCCTCTTTTCTGTCCTCTCAAACCCCAGCTGGTGGAGGCGGATGGCCACCCTTCCTGGTTCTGGTTCTGCCAGAGGTTTCTTCCTGTTCAAAGGGAGTCGTTCCTCTCCACAGTCGCCTCAGGCACGCTCAGGACGGGAGATTGGACTGAAGACAAGTTTCGGTGCAATTTGTTGGTTTCCTTAGCTGGGAAATTGTTTTTGAATTGGCTCTATATGAATGAATTGAATTATTTTGAAAATAATTATGATTACAATGAATTGAATTCCAATTGGCTTGAATTGGACTTTATTATTTATATTTATATGATTTCTCCTGTTAGATCTCATCAGAACTCTGGCTGCAGCATTTTGGATCAGCTGGAGGCTTTTCAGAGAATATGTGGGACAGCCCAATAATAAAGAATTACAGTAGTCTAATCTTGAAGTAACAAATGCATGGAGCAGTTTTTCTGCATCACTCTGAGACAAGATGTTCCTGAGGACTTGATCTGTTTCTAATGTTCTTCGTTGTTTTTAGTTCCAGCTGCAAACCTTTGAGATCGTCTGTAACACCACGTGGGCTTCAGAGGATACCTGCTGTGACCTGCCTGGACTGGTCAGTGCGTTAATATTCACAGCCACCTTTTTTTATCTGTAGAACAGTGCTTGCTTAAAAGGACTCTGTTTGATGACACTGTCTGAAACCCTTTTATTTAAAGGTAGAACCTGCTAAAAAATGACTCGCATCGATACATTTCGTCCATCCCGATCATATTGCTTTTATCATTTTTATGAAGGGGTTGTGCACTATTGAGCAAAGCTTTATGTTCAATATATTTACTGTTAATTCTGTGCGTTTGCCTCAGAGAGATGAGGAGAGCTGCCCTGCCCCTGCGTACGCCTGCACCTGTTCCTCTGACATTCCCGGAGCTCCTGGGTCCCCCGGACCGATTGTATGCCACCACAAGCGCTCAAATAAGCCCAGAGTCTCTCTTTTGAATCATTTCCTATGTGACTGAGGTTGATAAATTGAGTGGCATTGAGTTTGTTGTCCTCTCTCCCAGGGGAAGCCGGGTCCTCGAGGTGAGAAAGGTGAGAAGGGAGAGCAAGGGCACAAGGTGAGATGAAAACGATTTCTCTGGACTGTGACAAGACACGGGCAACATGTCGGGTGTATAGGATGTTGTGTAATCTAGTGGCTCATACTGCAACGGGAGAATGTGAAAGGCTTGGTCTAGCGTCAGGTTGACATGATGAAGCTCAGTTCTGCAGCAAGTTGTTATTTGTTAATAATATTACAAATATTACAAAATATTACAAAGATTCTCACACAGAGTTTGATTTTTCAGCCAGAGGAGGGATGCTGGGTGCAGAGTATGCAGGTCTTTTATTTGAAGCCACAGCAACATTGCTTTATATAATGGCTGTCAGGAACTTGACATATCATGGCACCGTTTGACTCCGTCCCCTTAACAGTAAACGCACACGGGATCATGTTGACACACAGCTGGACTACCATTACCGCTTGATTGCGCCATTTAACAGAACCTCCGCCCTCGTAACAGTAAACGCACACGGGAGCATGTTGACACATGACTTGAGCTGTGTGACAAAAGAAACTGAAAGAAATAAGTGAATGAGAGCAGCTTTCCAATAAATACGCCTGCATCTATATCCACTTAAGAAATGAAAGTTATGGGTTGTTGTTTATTGTTGTTTAAGCATTTGGCAGACGCTTTGACTTAAGGGGGTCTTGCCTAAGGACCCCTACTGGCGGTAGTACCTTTCAGATTTGAACCCAGGTTGTCAGAATGCGGGATGGCAGGACACGGATGCGGACTTCAGAGGTGTAAGAGCAAACTTGGTTTATTAACAAAACGACAAAAACATGGATATAACTGTGACAAGAAAAACAAAACAAAACACTTGACATGGCATGAAAAAAACCACTTAACTTGGCAAGATGAGGGAGATGATGAATTCAGGGAAAGAAAATCACAAACTGAAAGGGGAGCCTGGGAACTAAATACTAAACTGGGAGTGATTGACAAATGAGTGCAGCTGGGGAATATGAATGCAGGTGACGTGAGTGAAACTAATGAACTGAACATGGGAAGTGAGGGAAAACAATGGCAAAACTAAAACCAAACATGGGCTGTGTTTGAAACCGCATACTACATACTTTCATACGGGATACTTCCATTCTGCATACAGCATACTGATCAATCAAACAGCATGCAGAGCGTTTACCCACAATGCATTTTGCTCCTGCTCGAGCCGAAATCAGCCGGCCTGAAGCTGATTTCACTTAAGCTCTAAACTCTGTAAACTTTAGCAACATTTGAAACATTTTCAGGCGAGAAAGTAGTCGTTTAGATCCCCAACGTGTTGAAATTCTGACAAAATACCGGCTATTTACAATTTTGTTCCCACGAATTCTCCGCTACTAAAGCTAGCCGCAGTGAGCAACGCACTTCCGGTTATTTTCACAAAATAAAATACCCGTTGCCTTTTATCATAGGGAAAGCCATTACGATACAATTGGTGCTTTTGTTTTGAAAATACATAAAACTAAAAACTTGGGGAAAACCCCATGGACGTGACACAGGTCACCTACACGAAAGGGGGCAATCTTACCCCTTCACTATCCTACACTTACCCCTACACTATCCAGTGGGCATATGTGTAAGGTTAGTCAGGTTTTCAGAAGCTTGATTTTTGTACAATTTCGGTGGTTTTAGTTGAGCAAAAGTAAAAATTCCCCTTTTTGAGATGCTGGTAACAAAACAACCTACATTCATGAGCACAGATTTATTTCACTTTATTTGTATTTAATGAATTAAAACCTATACACGCAGTGCAGCTTACAGGTTGGCAGACAAGCTTTCTCTGTGAACAAAGACCTTTTAAATTCTATATTTACTTGATCAAACATGACAGTTCTGTCACAGCCACTTTGCTTACATGATACACGATGTAAAAAGAGCAAAGCAGTGCAGAAAGCTACAAAAATGTCTGAGATTAGAGGTTGTTTACATCAAATTAGTCTCTTTTTTACATCTGTCCTGACTCTAGATCGTTTTGATTTTTTTTTTTAATAAATTGCTGTAGCTGGCAAAAGTTTAAATCTGCCGCTGGTATTTTTCTGTCCTTTTTGGACATAACGGTTTTGTTTTGTTTGTTTGTTTGTTTGTTTTATTCAGTCACACGGTATACAACAAAAGTGTTCAGTACAATCATAGCATTTTTTAAGTGACTGAAAAGGCACAGGCTGAAGCGTAATGCTTATATTTAAGCCTGTCCTGTTGAACAAAATTAAGCTACCCATGAACCTATATTTTTTACAAATACTAAAGTAAGAAGAAAAATAATATTAAAAAGAGAAAAGACAAAAAAACAGAATTGCATCCAATAAAGTAAAAAAAAAATAGAATAATTAAGCAAAATCATAAATAAACACAAAATCCTTCACAAATTATAAATACTTGTAGCCCTCAAAACCATCCTTTTGAAAACCAAAAATGTACTACAATTTCTTACATTTATATTAGCATCATTCCATAATGAAACCCCAACAACAGATATGCATCTCCTTTTCATTTCTTTTTTGGCCTTTGGTACAGTAAATTTGCATATGTCTCTTAAATTATACTTTGTTTCTTGAGATGAGAAAAACCTTTGTATGCTGATAGGAAGTAATTTGTATTTAGCTCTATACATTATTTGCATTATTTTGTAATATACCAGATCATTGAACTTCATAACATGTGATTTCATAAACAGTGGGGGAGTATGTGCATAGTAATCAACCTTTTGAAGCGACACTTGACTAACTCCCTCTCTTGCTCTCGGTGGAAGAGGTCGCATTTTCTCTCTGCTCCTCCCTCCCTTTTTTTTTGCCCTGCTTCAGCGTGTCTGTGTCTGTGTCTTTTGGAGCATCTCTTTACATATCAGACGAATTCCGTTCTCCACGTTTGTTATGTAAACATGTGCTCTTCCCCATCACCTCTTCACTTGCTTGATGTTGTGTGTATGTGTTGCTTTTTTGTGCTGAGGTTTTTTTTTGCGATCTCAAACTGTATCCTGATAAAGGGTAACGTGTGAAGTAGGATTTTTTTTTTTCTCTTCCTCTCACCTAATGTGGTTCCTTTTTTTTTTCCCTTTATCAAATGAGCGGCTGCGCTCTTCAATGAGCTGCGTGCCCTCTCCTCCTGGCAGCGCACAGCAGTGAGCGCATGGCCATACTCACCTGTCTCCCCTGTCTGCTTTCCATGTTGTCTGTCCGGATGTTACAGCATAACATTTCGTTATGCTGTAAGGTGTAATGACAATAAAGCTATTCTATTCTATTCTATTCTATTCTATTCTATTCTATTCTATGTTGACCCTCTCAGGGCGAGGTGGGCCCCCCTGGAAAGCCTGGATTTGAGGGAGGCCTTGGACCTGTGGGCGGCGCAGGGCCTCGGGGTATAACGGTGCAGGGCAAAATGGTGGGTTAAACTCTTAGCCTTGCATTGCACCTGTTTATAGTGTCAGTAACAATTTGTTTTTAAGCTGGTTAGAACAACAAAAAAATTTAAAAAATTTCTGTTTTGATATGGTCCTGATCAGGGTCCACCAGGAGCAAGAGGAGAAAAGGGAGATCCTGGGCGACCTGGAGTACAGGTGAGTTAAAAGTGAAATTTTTAGATCCATTCATCTGCCTCAAACCTTACTCTTCTTTTTCCCTGCAGGGTTTACCAGGACCTCCGGGTCCAAAAGGAGAAGAGGGGATCCCAGGTCCGAAGGTGAGCTGTTTGATCTTAATGAATGGTAACAGCTGACCTGTGTATCCGTCCTCATGTCACTCCAACGTGTTTCACAGGGCATCAGGGGTGTGGAGGGCAACATCGGTGCGCCTGGTCTCACAGGACCCAGGGTAAGGTTTAATTTAATTTTCTTCTGTTTACTTTGGTGTACCCTTAAGGTCAACATTCTCCCCAAAACACAAGATATTCGAAATAGTGATAACTTGTGAAATTAACATAAAATATTTATTGAGTCCTGATGTACGGAATTAGGAGACAGTTTCCACTTAAGACGCACGTAATATTTAAAAGTAAAGACATTAAAATGACTAAGAATGAACCTTTTTTCACTGAAGATGCAATATATAATATTATTAATATTTACAAGTATTTACAGATTTGATTTTGCTTTGAAAATGACTTATTTCTATGTATTTGTTGTTTACTTTTTCCTGGAAGTTATTAGCTTCACAATATTTCCATTACAGTAAGAAACCAGATTAATAATAATAATTATTATTATTATTAATTATTATTAATACTTATTTTACTTAGTAATTTTTTTATTATTATTTATTATTATAACCAAAATTACTGTCATTTAAGACCAATTTCTTCCACAGTAATTATATGACTGCATATTAATGCAAGTACAGCCTGTCAAACAATAATTAGATATTGTTAAAGGGGAACTCCGGGGCATTTGAAGCGTGTTTCCATTGCTAGAGGTTGTCAAATAATGATAGTAGGACACAGAGAGGTGCACATCTGCGCTCCCTGTGTGGAGATCGCTTATAAACAGCATGTAACTCACCGGCTGGTTGTAGGCTCGTGCATGTGAAAGCCCAGAAGAGTCGATGGAGAATAATCCCATATACAAAACAATTATATTCTCTAGAAAAACTGCGTTCAAGTATTTAAAACATTACAACAATACATGCCCAGTAATATTGTTGTAATGTTTTAAATACTTGAACGCAGTTTTTCTAGAGAAGATAATTGTTTTGTATATGGGATTATTCTCCATCGACTCTTCTGGGCTTTCACATGCGCGAGCCTACAACCAGCCGGTGAGTGACATGCTGTTTATAAAGTTGTTTTGTAACGTCCCCATGCCAGTAATGTGAGAACCATGCATATGGTTTTGATGGTAAGGCTTGTGACTTTATTGTCGGATGGGTTATAAAGTGGTGTGACGTTTCTGCAGTGTGCAAGTTGTTGTTTTACGTGGAAGGGTTAGCGCTTGCCCCTTAGCCACCACGTATTAGCCTCGCATGACATGCTGTGCGGACAGAGCGATCTTCACACAGGGAGCGCAGATGTGCACCTCTCTGTGTCCTACTATCATTATTTGACAACCTCTAGCAATGGAAACACGCTTCAAATGCCCCGGAGTTCCCCTTTAACAGTTGCTCAAAATATAGTCAAAAGGCTTTTGTGTGTTTGAGATGACTTAATTGTGTTGTTGAAAAGTATTGTTCATTTGAGTACTTTGTTGTCAGGTTTTCTATCATGTTAATTTTTTCACAGCTATTTTATTTTATTTTATTTTTTTATCCATAAGAGTTTTCATCATATCGCTCTGTCCTCTGCTGCTGTTCTGGATGGCGAATTGCTGCCACCTAGTGCTCATCCTATGTAATAACCACTGTAATGGATGGAAATGCTCAAATCCATCCATCCCATTATCTTTACCCGCTTAATCCAATTTTGAATGGATCCAATTTAGCTGGAGCCTATCCCAGCTGTCATTGGGCGAGAGGCAGGGTATAACGTTGACCAGTCGCCAGTCCATCAGAGGGCCACATGGAGACGATGCACCCTCACACTCACTCCTAGGGACAATTTAGAGTCACCCTATAAATCCCTTTAAAACAGCCGTGGCTGAAATTATTTACCTTTTTTTTAACCAGGCAAGCAATTAAGAACAAAAATTCTTATTTTCAATAGCAGCCTGAACGAGCAGAGGCTCGATAAAGGGAAGGGGGAGGAGGAGCTAACAGTTAAAAGAATAGGGTTATATAAAATACACAACAAAAGAAATCAGTAAAAATAATAAAATAAATAAATACAGTACAAAACAAAATACAGACAAACAGTAAACAGTATGGCGGGAGGGCATATTAACAAGTGCAGGAATCAACTGTGGCTTGGAGCAGGTTTGTTTTGAAGACAGAGATTGGGGTGAGGACAGACAGTTTCAGGGTGTGTTGAAGTGCGTTCCAGTCATATGCTGCAGCAAAACGGAAGGCACCACGTCCAAAGACAGTCCGGGCTTTGGGAATAGATAAATTGAGGAAGGCATTGGATCTTAAGATATATTATATACAAAGTGTATATAATATATAATATTATATATTATATTATTAATATTTACAAGTATTTACAGATTTGATTTTGCTTTAAAAATGACTTATTTCTATGTATTTGTTGTTTACTTTTTCCTGGAAGTTATTAGCTTCACAATATTTCCATTACAGTAAGAAACCAGATTAATAATAATTATTATTATTATTATTAATACTTATTTTACTTAGTAATGTTTTTTTTATTTATTATTATAACCAAAATTACTGTCATTTAAGACCAATTTCTTCCACAGTAATTATATGACTGCATAGTAATGCAAGTACAGCCTGTCAAACAATAATTAGATATTGTTAACAGTTGCTCAAAATATAGTAAAAAGGCTTTTGTGTGTGTGAGATGACTTAATTGTGTTGTTGAAAAGTATTGTTCATTTGAGTATTTTGTTGTCAGGTTTTCTATCATGTTCATTTTTTTCACAGCTATTTTATTTTATTTTATTTTTTTATCCATAAGAGTTTTCATCATATCGCTCTGTCCTCTGCTGCTGTTCTGGATGGAGAATTGCTGCCACCTAGTGCTCATCCTATGTAATAACCACTGTAATGGATGGAAATGCTCAAATCCATCCATGCCATTATCTTTACCCGCTTAATCCAATTTTGAATGGATCCAATTTAGCTGGAGCCTATCCCAGCTGTCATTGGGCGAGAGGCAGGGTATAACGTGGACCGGTCGCCAGTCCATCAGAGGGCCACATGGAGACGATGCACCCTCACACTCACTCCTAGGGACAATTTAGAGTCACCCTATGAAGCCCTTTAAAACAGCCGTGGCTGAAACAAAGTGCTGTACATGAATAACAACACAAAGTATAAGGCATAAAACATAAGAATATATTAAAGGACTGTTTAGGTGAGTTTGTCTGCTGAATCTGCCAGTGTGTCTTGTCCTGCCTCCACCTCTGACACCCTCTATACTTTCATTACCCCCTACCCGAACAAGGGTTTGCATCCCCACCCCGCTGTGACTGGTGTGCAGTTGGTGAGAGGCTGAGATAGCTTGTGGCTGTAAAAAAAAAAGAAAAGAAAAAAAAAAAGAAAGATGGTTGTTGTGGTGTGAGGAGCAGTGATGGCTGGCATTAGGGGGTGACTCTGGGACGCCAGTGGTCATTGTCTAGCCTCCTGGAGGTGTCGTGGGCCCAACTAGACGAAACACTGATGAAAGGAGGTTCCCACCTGATGACCCCAATGACATGTTGGTCAGCACTGCTCACTGATCTATATTATAGGGAGTAAAGGAAATTATTCACTGAGTCTGGTCCATTTTTTTTAATTTCCTTTAGCACAAGTTTCTTGTGTTTACCTTGAAGAGAACAATGTAAAAACAATAATAAACAATAACAATATTAAAACAATAACAGAAACAGAGTCTCATGCTGGGTTAAAAGCCAGGGAAGAAAAAAGGGTTTTAAGACGGGTTTTAAAAATGGGCAGTGAAGGGGCTCGTCTGATGTGAAATGGGAGATCGTTCCACAGTTTAGGCTCCGTCTCCTCTAAGCTTTAGTTTAGCCCTCTGTGCCTCCAGGAGCAGCTGATCAGCTGACCTGAGGCACCGGGCAGGAACATTAGGATGGAGCAGCTCAGAGAGGGCGAGTCCCTTTATTAAAGATTTAAAAACAAGTAAAAGAATCTTAAAATGGACTCTAAAATGCACAGGCACACTGGAAAAAATCAGTCTTACCAAGTATATTTGTCTCATTTCTAGTCAAAATATCACACAACTGCCTAACAAGTACTATTTCAGCCAGATATAGGGACTTGTTTGAAGACAATACATCTGGAATATCTTGTTAAATGAAGAAAACAAATTGTTTTGAGTCACATATCATATGAAACAGGTTTTCTTTTACTTTTGAAGAGATTTTCAAGCTAATTTCAAGATCACTTTTATCTCAAAAGTCCTAAATATCACATCTTATTTCAAGAAATCTTGACAAGCCGATTTTCACTAGTTCCATTGGCAGATTTTTTTTGCTTATTTCAAGCAAAAACGTCTTGTATTTGTTGTTTTTTTTTACTTCTATTTGGAGGGGCATTTTATCCAGTGCAGCCAGTGGAGGGAGGCTAAAATGGGAGGTAACGTACTCCCTCTTACGTGTTCCAGCTAGGAGGCGAGCGGCAGCACAGCTAATCAGACACTAGAATTAGAGAGTTAAAGAGTATTTGAATTTTTTTCCAAATATAAAAAAAAAAAAAAACTTCAGAAGCTAAAAATTGGACTTAAAACTCATTTACCAAGAACTGCTGTCAGAACGAATAAGAAACATTTCTCAGAGTCCAGTTTCTCAGTCATCGGGACTTTGTTTAGTGGAGCTTGTGGGTTGGTGGTGTCTTCCCACGCAGCAGCTTTGAAACCAAATCCATTTGAACTTATTCCTACAAACTTGTTGTTTCTGTTTGAAGGAGTCTTTGACACCAATGAAAGAAAGAAAAAAAAGGTGTCTTAGGGTGTCATTTTTCCTGTTTATTCATATTAGCGGTGAAAAAACTCTTGAGGACTGCACCCAAGTTTTATAATAGCAGTGTTAGCATCCAACGGCTCTGTACGTTTCTTCTTTTTCATCTATTTCTATTGTGTAGGGTTTCCAAGGAATGCCAGGACACCCAGGACCCATTGGGGAGCGGGGGCACTCAGGAACTGTTGGACCCTCGGTGAGACCAGAGGGTCAGATGCAGCAGCAGTAGCGTATCTCCACACATTTGGTGTTCTAACTTTACGCTCGTATATATATTTGATTTCACAGGGTTTGCCAGGAAATAAAGGGGAGCGAGGCGAAAAGGTGGGTTATGCCTTCATGATCTATTCGAGGAACAGTTTATCAAATTCAGTTCAGTCGCTGCTTTTCAGTGAAGCGCTAAAAAGCATTATGAGGCATCTCAGCAAGTCTGTCACAGAATAGATTTTTAAAAGCCTGCTGATGGTTTACAAATCCCAGAATAGTTTAGGCCCAGAATACATCTGTGATATGTTCAGAGAATATAAACCCAGCAGAGCTCTGAGATCCAAGGACTCAGGTCAGCTGGTCCAGTCCAGAGTCCAGACTAAACATGGAGAAGCAGCATTTAGCTGTTATGCTGCAAACAAGTGGAACAAACTGCCAGTGGAGATTAAACTTTCACCAAATGGAGACATTTTTAAATCCAGGTTAAAAACATTCTTTTCTCATGTGTCTATGCAGGAAATCTGCACGATATCTTTTAATTTATCTGGACTGTTGCTTGTTATTAAATTCATTTAAATGATTTTATTTGTTTCTCTTTATATTCTTTTATGTATTTTTAATGCTTCTTCCACTCCCTGCTGCAATGCTTTTATTTTATGTAAAAGCACTTTGAATTGTTTTGTACATGAAATGTGCTATACAAATAAATTTGATTTGATTTGATAAGTTCATAGCAAGGTTAAGATTGTATTGGATTGCTTTTTATTGAAGCAATAGTGGGTGAATCTGCTGGTGTTTTACAGGGAGAACCTCAGTCGATGGCCATGATCTATCAGCTGGTCACACAAGCCTGTGAGCAGCTAGTACATAGTAAGTACTGTGTTATTGTGCAGGTGTAGAAAAAAAAAAATCAAAGTTTTCCAAGTCCCCATAAGATGAAAACCACATATGCAGCAACATGTTGTTGTTTTTCAGAGGAGGTGTTGAAGCTTGACATGTACATTAATGAGATTAGTCGTAAGCCGGCTCCTATTGAGGAGCCTGTCGGACCCCCGGGGGAACCAGGTATACCAGGTGCCAGGGGCCCCCCAGGTGGCAGGGGCACCCAGGGGAATGTTGGCACAAGGGGGAGGCCTGGCAGACCTGGATATCCTGGTGAACAGGGTAAGACTTTGTGTGGCAGATGGTTAGTTTCAACCAGAGATACTCACTATTTACCTGTGTGAAGTTGGCACCCCATCTGTTGAAAATATGAATAAAAGCATTTTGGTTCGTTTGTGCATCGTTTGTGCACGATTGTGCAGGCAAAATCAGCGTTTGTGCACAAACCGTCTTGAAGATATTTAACTTTTAAGAGGTTGGTGACCTTAGGTCACTCAGCACCCCATTAACATCCAAATGACTTGAAAATGGTTGGAATCGTTTGTGCACGTTTGTGCAGGGAAAATTAATGTTTGTGAACAAATAGTTTTTTTTATAATTTAACTTTTAATTTTTTGAAAGTAGGTCACTCACCACCCCATCAATATGTCTTGGCAGTCATTATTTACCAGAGGTGTAAAAATGTTGAGTATTGTAGCCCACTGTTGTGATTATATACCCCTATTTTGCACTATTGTGGCCATAAACATAAGTTAGCATTGGTCAACTGATCAAACATTAGTATTTATGCAATCACAAGGGTTGTCTTCATATTTTCAGATTGGTAAGGCATGATTAAGTTTAATTTTGGTAAATAGGTCCACCTTTTGCAGCTATTACAGCTTCAGGGTACCAAAACATTTTTGACAATTCCATGCTCCCAACCTTGTGAGAACAGTTTGGAACGGGCCTCTACCTCTTAAAAACACACTCCTCAACCTTGTGGATGGCCTTCCCAAAAGAGTTCAAGCTGTAATAGCTTTCAAAACTTTCAAAAACTTAAAAGTCAAAAAACATGAAAATGGTTTGTGCACAAATGTTAATTTTGCCTGCACAAACGATTTTGTGCAGGAAAAATTAACTTGATTTTCAAGTCATTTGGATGCTAATGGGGTGCTGAGTGACCTAAGGTCACCAACCTCTTAATAGTTAAATATCTTCAAGACGGTTTGTACACAAACGCTGATTTTGCCTGCACAATCGTGCACAATCGTGCACAATCGTGCACAAACGATTCACAAAAGAAACCAAAATGCTTTTATATTTATATTTATATATATTTATATATTTTCAACATATGGGGTGCCAACTTCACACAGGTTCACCACTATTTGTCTCACAAGAGCCACATTGACAGAGCAAAATCAAGGGAAGAGCCACTTTTACGACAACATACTAAAGTCCCCTTTTTGCAAATATGCATTCTACATATAAAACATCCCACAAAAAAAGAAACAAAACAGCCAATACATTTTCAATTAAGACCACATTTACCTTAATACTGGGATGAACGGAAGCTGGCATGCATGTCCTTGACTTTCTTCATGTTGTATTTGTAGTTTGTTGTTGTAATCATAGTGAGACATTCAAGATGAGCATGGTTTTTGTGCTGGTTTTTGCCCTTTTTTGATTAAAAACCGATCCATTGAGCCGCGCAATGAGTAACTCTGATCTAAACAGATGCTGTTGCACACAAGTCATTGGGTTGATTGATCTCTTCCGTTCCTGCAGGAAGGAGAGGTGTGGCCGGGGAGAAAGGTGGTCCTGGGAACAATGTCCATGGATCCCCAGGGATCAAAGGGTTTTCAGGTAGCTCTCCACCAGTCATTTGTTTCATGTGTCACTCTAGTGTCGAATAAATGACAGATCACAACCACAAAGTGGTGTCTGGATATAATAACTGTTTGATGTGTGTGTCCGAAGGTCCTCCAGGGGAGTCCAAGCTGGGAGACCCAGGTCCCAAAGGAGATGATGGCAAGTCTGGACCAGCAGGAATCCCGGGACCTCCTGGGCAGCCGGGCGAGATTGGACCCCCGGGTGTGTGTGACAGCAGTGGAGGCTGCCAAACTGTTCCCCAGCAACCAGGTTAGCAGCTGAGAGTGGCCTGTGATGACGAACATCGTGTAAATATTAAGGTGTGAGGACTCAGAGAATCGCACGGAGACGGGACATGATATAGTGATTCGGGTCGAGTTCCAGATCAGTTAAGATTGGTGAGAGGAAATAAGAATGCTCAGTTTTATTAAGCAAGGTATTAAAGGGATAGTTCGCCTCTTTTGACATGACGCTGTATGACATCCCATATTAGCAATATCATTTATTAAATTTGACTTCCTGCGTCCTGTGAGCCGAGTTCCAGCCTCGTTTTGGTGTTGACGAAAGTAGTCCGGCTAGTTGGCTGGGGCTTAAAAAATAAAGCGTTTTGCTTCTCAAAACAATATGCGTTCGAAAGAGTAATACATTTGCATCACAAAATTGTTCAACAGGAAAAAGTCAGACCTCACAATCGCTTGGCGCTATTTTGGCTTGCAGACCGAGCAGTCCCCTGCTTCCAAGCAGCAAATACCGTAACAGGTGCAGCAGGCAGTGATACGAAGGGAGAGAAAATAGGGCCAAGCGATTGTGAGGTCTGATTTTTTTCTGGATGAACGATTTTGTGATCCAAATGTATTACTCTTTTGAACGTATATTGTTTTGAGAAGTAAAACGCTTTACTTTTTAAGCCCCAGCCAACTAGCCGGACTACCTTCGTCAACGCCAAAATGAGGCTGGAACTCGGCTCACAGGACGCAGCAGGGGGTAAAAAAATGTTCGTAAATGATATTACTAATATGGGATGTCATACAGCTTCATGTCAAAAGAGGCGAACTATCCCTTTAAAGCGCTGTAATTCTTTCAAAGCAGAATGCCAAGTCCTGTCACATGTCCATAATTCACTGTATTTCGTAACGAATGATAACTACTAGCCCTGTGATGCCAGGTGACTGGCCACCTGTCCAGGGTGTGTGCTGCCTCTCGCTCAATGACAGTTTAATGAATATCCCGTTGGTCGGCTCATAATAATCTGATCCAGTCACGATTCTTATAGCTTCCACCTGTAGCGTATAAACTGGATTAGTGTTGGTTTTGTACGTGCTGCCTCCACACAGTTGGTGACGTATGGAAGCATGAGGGAGCAGAATAGCATGATCCATCACCATTGAGAAACTCCTAATTATATCAACTTTATAGTAGGGCTGGGCAACGATTAAAATTTTTAATCTAATTAATCACATAATTTCCCTGATTAATCACGATTAATCGCATTTGTACGCAAAATAAAAAAAATGAATTCAAAAGTAGTGTATAGCTTTTAGCATTTAGTTTTATTTTAAATGTGCTGCCATATAAATGAAAGTGCCATAACATTTGTTGTGCAAACACACTTTTAACATCAGCATCTTTCTGTAGTTTTTATGTAGAAGCCTCGCTCCACTGTCTGTTTCCTTGAATGACTTGCTGCTATCAGTTGTGTGTTTTGCCTTTAAGTGATATTTTAGACTGGAACTACTACGCTGAGAAGACAATTCAACTTGGCAGTGTTTACAGATGACTTTGGTTCTGTCGACTCCGCCGTCTGGAAGAACTTTAAAATGAAAATGACCGAGTAAAAGTTCTGTACCCTTCTCCATGTTTGGTGGATCCGCCAATTACTTTCTTTTCCTGTTCCACAGCAGACAGCAAAAGACTTTTACAAAATAAAAGCCTGTGAGAAACAGACTTTTACAATAATAAAATAAATAATAAAACAGGGATGATATGTGGTGTAGTGGGTTGAGCAGGCGCCCCATGTACAAGAGGCTACAGTCCTCGCTGCAGCTGGCCCCGGTTCGAGTCCCACATCGGACGGCTCTGTGTTGCGTGTTGTTCCCCCTCTCTCTTCCCCCTGCTTCCTGTCTCTCTGAACTTTCCTATCCATTAAAGGCACAATATATATATATATATATATGTAATGCGTGATAAAATATTTATCTGCGTTAAATAATCAACGTGTTAACGCAATAATAACGAGTTAACTCGCCCAGCCCTACTTTATAGCGAATACTTTTTCCGGATCAAAACTTTCTATACAGCGAAATACATTGATAAATGATACTGTTTTAAACTGTTGACTCTTGTGTGTGTGTGTGTGTGTTTCTTTATCCAGAGGACCCTTATTATGGCTACCAGCCCTAAGGGGGTATTAACACGCAGGCAGCTGTGGTACGCTGATGAACATCTGCATGAAAGGGCTGCGATTCGTTCCTTTGGAGCCGAATGGCAGACTGAGAATGGCATCGCAGAAGAAATTTGACATGATGAATGATGCTTAGGCTGAACCACACAGTGTGTGGCAACGTGAAACGATGCAGAAGGAATCGCTCCATGTCCCCTGATTGGTGTTTGCCTTTTAAAAACTGCAGAGAAGTTAGTCGTCTAGTGGAGGCTCAAATGTTTAATGATGAATGGAAAACATTTTCCTAGTGGGATCAGTTGAGTACCATCATTCGCAACATATTCGCACTGAAAGCTTTTGTTATTATTTCTATGTACTTATGCACTGTATCAAGTCAAACAATTTAGCCATTTGTGTTCTTTATATATTTGCATTCTAACCTCAACTGCCTCAGAGATAATGAAAAATATGTAATCCATGATATGAAAGCTTTTTTTTATGGTTTCAATGATACTGTGAGAGTGTCTGTTGTCATTTGTACATGTTTACTGTACTTGCTGCATCTTTTTATCCGTGTATATTTTATAACTTGCAGTTCATGTTTACATTTTCAGATTTCTTAGGGTGAGGGTGATGAACATTATATGTTTGAATGAGAAAGAGAATGCTAGATGTACGTTATATTTTTATTCTAAAATCTTTTTGGATTAAAATCCCATAATTTGTCGAATCAAGTGTCTTGTTTTTCTTTTTAGTCAAGTGGCTTTGGTGTTGAGAAACAGAGAATTGTGGGCGTAGTGTAGAGCAAAATCAGCTTGCAGTGGGAACCACG
Source organism: Odontesthes bonariensis (assembly GCF_027942865.1). NCBI lineage: Eukaryota > Metazoa > Chordata > Actinopteri > Atheriniformes > Atherinopsidae > Odontesthes > Odontesthes bonariensis. The sequence goes on along the minus strand of NC_134515.1, from coordinate 11,016,868 downwards.
GTGGAGAGAACTGTTGTGTTTATTTTGAAGAGTATAAAGGAAGTTCCCACCAGCCTGTGAGAGACTTTGCAAAGTTACCCTCAGTCATATCCTCTCTGATAAAGGTTAGTTTATTTTTCAAAGCAAAGGTCATCAACTTCCTAAAAGACTGAAGCTCGATCTTGTGCTGATCAATACAGTTTTATAACTTACAAATACCCAGTTGAAATAAACTTGTGAGGATCCTGATGAGCAACGTTTGTCTCACTATTGTGAGATCTTTTTCCAGAATGTCAAACACTATATTACAAGCTCTCTTTTTTTTTTAAAGCACATAGAGCAAGTAGAATAGTTCTGACACAGCGGCAGCATAATGGGAAAGTGAAAAATATATATAATTATATTTTGCTTCAACAGACTTTCTTATTATCTTTTAAAGTGGTCGTGAGCAATAGTTCTCCAGCCTTCAGGAACGCTTACCCTATAATTATTGAAGCATAAAAACAGCACCTAACCCAAGGGATAAATCAGTGCTGTGTCGACACAGAACAGACAACTTCACATAATTAGTTTATATCTTTTTAGTTCCATTTACAGAAAACACCAAAGAAATCTCAGTGTGAAAACTTGGCATATCTCAGCATGGTGTGCTGTGTGTCCTTAAAAAAAACTGAGGCCTGAAAAACTATCTACATTAGATTAACAGTATCTACAAGTGATGTCCTGAGCTATTAGCTGAAAACTGCGATGATAATAATAATAATAATAATAAGTGAAAGTCATAAGTTGGCCTCCATAGAGCTCAACATTACTGAAGGGTGTGGAATCATTTTTAAATGAGAACTAAACAAAAATCAACCAAAATCTAAGGAAGCTTGCTGAAGAGGGTTCAGGCTGTGCTGAAGAAAGCATATTAAAGGATGACTATCAGGCTTGTATAATCTTAACAGTTTTCTATTACACTACACACTGTACACACTCCTTTTCATATATTGATGTTCATTACAGCTTAATTGCATTGTATGTACTATTTAAAACATTTTTGCTCAGATTATTCTTATTATAATACAGGGAAAAAGTCTTTAACCAACCATAATTTCTAAAGGACCAGGAAGCAAATTTTAAATGGAAATTCCGACTAACAAAAAGTCACACAGCACAAACTTACCTCGGTCTGTAGAGTGTAATTATGATCGTAGTGTGTAGAGGTGAGTTGACTAACGCTGAAAGCTGAATGATTCACCCAAGTGTTCTTGGAGTTGATTGGAAATGAGTTTTCTGGAGACAAGTTCTGCTGTCATTGTGCAGAAGTATGTCATGAAGAGGATGGGATAGTTCAGCATGCTATACAATTGTTATAAATTACAGAAGATGAAATGCAGCTATGAATGATTACAAATTAGTAAAAAGTATTTAAAGCATTATATTATATTTGTGCATCAAATGTTTTGGAATATTGTGATTCTTACTAAAATTACTGTATGATGCGGTCACAAATCTACAAATGATCAAAAAGTACACAAATAAGTACAATCTTTACCAACTTTGATGGTATTGATACTTAAAAATGTATCAAAGGATAATATTTATTCTTAAATGGCTTCTCTGGATATTTAATCATTTTATTACACTGTGCGTGTTGTACATAATTGAATAAAATCTTGGATGCAGGATTTTACTGTCTGAATAGTATGTGTTGAACTGATTAAGCAAGCAGAAACTACTGCCAACATTGCCAAACCTATCGTGGATTTGTTTTGAAAAATACCAGACCGGAAGTGGCGGAGCACTCTTTTAGCTTTGAGTTCTGTGATTACGTTTGTTTCATGTCGCCATGGCAAGCCGAAAAACTCCACAACCAAACCGAGAAAGTGGGGACAAATACTCTGTGCTACTGCCTACCTACAACGAAAGGGAAAACCTCCCTCTGATAGTGTGGCTTTTGGTTAAATATTTCGGGGAAAGGTGAGTTCCTGCAAGCTAGCAAAGCCGCTCGGCTGCTACAAGCTAACGTTAACGGCTGCCAGTGATGAGCTGTCAGTTGAGCTAACAAGTGTCGGCCGCTCGGCTCTGTGTTCCCAACTTAGGAGATTGCGTTTTTAAGGTTAAGTAGCTTGCCATAACGCTTCTCTGTTTGTACCTGTGTCTTGTGTGTGTTTGACATTGCTACATGGCCGTGACAAACGCTCCTTCTTCTGTTGAATTTGTTGAATTTACAGTGGATACAACTATGAGATCATTGTGATCGACGACGGAAGCCCAGATGGAACCCTTGAAGTGGCAGAGCAGTTGCAGAAAATGTATGGAGAGAACAAAATAGTAAGTACTAATGAATATTTTACTTTGAGGAGCACCAATTACTCATAAAGTCGAACATTTTAAGTTATAGGGCATTAAGGTACAATATTTTAAGATAAAGTACCCCTATTTTCTTTATATTTTGCTTCCAAGCAGCTAGATCTTTTAGTCCACTTTTAAAGCGGCCTTGAGTATAGTTCTCCAGATTTTCTTAAGTTCTTTCACTTTTTTGTCTTTGGACACCGGCTGCTTTTAAAAGAATCATTCTTAATCCAGTCCATGTATATGAGCATTTTCAGTTTGCAGTTTGCAGTTTGTTTGTTTGTTAAGCCACTAAATGCATAAAAACATTTTAAAAAGTCGCTTAACTCAAGGGACAAACCAGTGTTGTGTCAACACATTCATTTTAATTGTATCTTTAGCCACTTTGTTACTTGCAGACGGTCACAGAAACATTTATTCCCATTTCTTTTAGTTGCATCAACAAATAATACCAAAGATACCACAGTTTGACAGACAGAAAATAGTATTTTTTCACCGACAAGATGATTATTATTTAAGCTAATAGCTTCTTTATACAGCATTTTGTTTTAAGTATGCATGTTCCAATAAACCGCTGCACATATTTCTCATTTTCCTATCAGTATATAAAGAAATGAGGGCTGGTTCAAGACTTGCATTGTATTGTATCTACAGTAGAAAGTTGGTATATGTAATATCTGCTCAGACCATAGAAAATAAGATCATGTATTCCTTAAATCTTTTGTGTTTCAGCTTCTACGGCCGAGGGCAAAAAAATTAGGCCTGGGTAAGTTGGACTCTGTAAATTAGTGTATTGGCTCTATGACCTTCAACGGTTAATGGCGGGATCTTGCTTCCTTTTAAAGGCACTGCCTACATCCACGGCATTAAACACGCTACTGGGAACTACATCATCATAATGGATGCAGATCTTTCTCATCATGTAAGCAGCGTTGGTTTTCATTTTGTTTCAGAATAACTGCTCGCTCAGATATTTTGTTTTGTCCTAAAAAAAGAGCCTGAAACCCCCCCAAAAATACTCTTTTTTTATTTATATATATATATATATATATATATATCCTTTTTAAATTGTTAAATTTAGCAGATTCACTTCTGCACAGTTTGGTATTTAATTTCTTATTTTTCATTGCAGCCCAAGTTTATCCCTGAATTTATAGAGTAAGTGCTTTTTCCAGTTTGTGCACAATGAGACAATTCATGGCTGACAGAATGTAAATTTTGTTCCAGTGCAACAAGGGATCGTTGATGTCTTCAGTTGTGATTTTATTCTCATTTATCAGGAAGCAGAAGGAGGGCGATTACGACCTTGTGTCTGGTACGCGATACCAAGGCGATGGAGGTGTTTACGGCTGGGACCTGCGTAGGAAACTAATCAGGTAAACAGCTAGTCAACGGTGCTTTGTAACATCTTATTTTCCTGATTGTTAAGTAGCTGAGTTTTAATTTTCTTCGTGTTTTCAGCCGGGGGGCCAACTTTTTGACTCAAGTGTTGTTGAGACCGGGCGCTTCAGACCTCACAGGCAGCTTCAGGTAAGTGCTGCAAGTGGTTGGGGATGACTAGATGGATGCGTTTTCTCACACTCGTGCTGTTTTTCTTTTTTAAAAATCTCAGGTTGTACAAGAAAAAGGTGTTGGAGAGTCTGGTGGAGCGGTGCGTGACCAAGGGCTACGTGTTTCAGATGGAGATGATCGTCCGAGCCAGACAGCTCAACTACACGATAGGAGAGGTGAGGTCCTAGTTTACTTCCTTGTATTTTGAGGAAAATCGGTTCACAGCACCGGTGTTGTTGAAAGCTCTGTGTTTGACATCGCTTATGGGTGTGAAAACGTAAATGTACTTTATTTAATCAGCCCTTTACAGACAATCCTTACGGTGTACCAAAGCAGGTAATAAATAAAGAGAAGAATAAGTGAAAGCAATAAAATACAACAAAATCGAATAAGATAAGTGTCATCATGCTACTGGGTATTAAAAGTAATCCTAAATAAGTAGGTTTTTAGCCTAGATTTGAAGAACGTCCCTGAAATAAGGGCAAAACTTTAACATGATTTAAACTAGTGACCCAGAAGGGCATTTACATAGATTTATTATTATTTTTTTCCAACTACATCAAAACTTCATTGGAGGAGGTCTGCCTTCAGACCACACATCTGTCACACCTGGTCTACTTTGAGAAGTAGTTGTTTTAAATCTGAGTTCGATTTTTCAGACACCATATTCTAAAAGAACAGTTTCAGAGATTTTTCTACATCTGGACCAGCGGTCCCCGTACCGGTCCGTGGGGTGTTTGGGCCGGGCCGCACAGAAAGCATAAATAACTTACATTATTTCCGTTTTATTTATTATCCGAGTCTGAACAATGTTTTATTTTGAAAAATGACCGAATTCTGTCTGTTACATCCGTCTGTGAGTCACTCTTGACACATGTTACATTAACGCTAATATTAAACCCACAAGCTAGCAAAATGAGTAAAAAACAGAAAACAGTCTTTGGAAAGTTTCTTTGCAAAGGGGAAAAGGCCCAGTGAGGAGACAGAAGAAGAGCCTATGACCACTAAGAAAAAGAAGCTGCATTTAAAGGGATAGTTCGCCTCTTTTGACATGAAGCTGTATGACATCCCATATTAGCAATATCATTTATGAACATTTTCTTACCCCCTGCTGCGTCCTGTGAGCCGAGTTCCAGCCTCGTTTTGGCGTTGACGAAAGTAGTCTGGCTAGTTGGCTGGGGTTTAAAAAATAAAGCGTCTTGCTTCTCAAAACAATATGCGTTCAAAAGAGTAATACATTTGCATCACAAAATCGTTCAACAGAAAAAGTCAGACCTCACAATCGCTTGGCCCTATTTTCTCTCCCTTCATATCACTGCGTGCTGCCGACAGCTGCGCCTGTTACGGTGTTTGCTGCTCGGTCTGCACTTCGGTCTGCACGGTTTACATTACCCGTAGTGATACGAAGGGAGACAGAAAATAGCGCCAAGCGATTTTGAGGTCTGACTTTTTCTCTCGGCTCACAGGACGCAGCAGGGAGTGAGTCAAATTTAATAAATGATATTCTCACCTTAAAGGCCGGTCCATGAAAATATTGTCTGACATTAAAACTGGTCCGTGGTGCAAAAACGGTTGGGAACCGCTGATCTGGACCACATCATAAGGGGTCATTATGTTACACTTAAGAAGACGGTTAACGCAGCTTCACTTTTTCTTTTTTTTAAGTAGGAAAAACATCCTCTGAAAAACAACTGTCTCTTCTTCCAAACCACAGGTACCCATTTCATTTGTGGATCGAGTTTATGGAGAATCCAAGCTGGGAGGGAATGAGATCGTGTCATTTGTGAAAGGACTACTCACACTCTTCGCCACGACGTGATCAGCGACACACTCGTCTTAAGAGTGTCTCTGTCAGTCTCCAAGTCAACGTCTTTGATACAGGAGTTAAACCAGAATAGTAATCAGGGGAGGGGAAAACAGCTCCACCTCCACAAATGACAACGAAGACGTCCTCCCTGTTAAACAATGTAAAATAATTCCCAATCATTAGCCTTCCAGAATAGTGAAGAAACAAGTGCTTCGCAGTCCCGACTTCCTGCTTGATCGGTCGCAGGCTGAGCACAGTGATCATTCCCAGGCCAGACGGCTTACTGAACTCTGCTTTAAGAGGGACATCAGATGGGTTTAAGTTCACGTCCAAGTGCGGCTTTGTTGTTGTTTACATAAAAATTAAACGGCTTGTATTGCTGGCTCTGCTTTATCTTTGTTTGTTTTTTAATCCATAATCCAACTGAAACTTGAAACGAGTGAAGAAGGGATGTTGATACACTCAATGTGTGCAAGATTTGAACCTCGTAGAGCTTTTAGTACAAAACCGAATGCAAAGACGATTACCTCAGGCACCAGCTTGTGCGCTTCTCATGCACAAAATGGTTAAATAGGCCCCATTTTTATACTCTCCACCACACGCTGGCACAGGCCTGCTGGCGATGGACAACCTGCTCCACGGAACTTATTTAAAACAAAGACATTTAACATCCACTCAGGATGCTAGTTATCGTAAGAAAGGCAGGATAAAGCAGGCAAGGGGCTGCTTGGATCCTAGACCTCCCATGAAACAGCCAGGCTTTGTGGGTTTTGAAAGTTTAAGCATCTTGCAAGTGTTTAACTGACAAACAAGCAGCTGGTTAACTGTGTGATGTTGAGTGTGGTTTGAGGAGCCCTTTTTCAAACTGTTTGACACTTAAATAGACATAACAGCACATAGAAAACCATGGAATCAAAACACAGAAACTACCAGAATAGAATAGAAAAATACTTTATTCATTAAATTCAAATTAGTGAAGTAGCTCAAAAAATTGTTGATATTTACAATGATTGGATATTAACAACAATAACAATAATACCAATTCTAATAAAAAATACTACTACTAACTAATAATAATAATAATGATAAATGACTAAATAAATAAAAAATTAAAAAATGTACTACCAGGCCTCAGTCAGAGGAGGAATTGCCCCAGTTGTAGGGCAACTTTTACCATTACTAACCATGTGAAAACAGACTTTTTGGAGCTGCTTGTCTCCTGGCATAGTAAGTAGAAAGTAGTTCCGGTCGCTTTGGCAGAATTGGGCAGTTAGCCGCACTGCAGATTACAGCGCCACCTAGCGTAGGTCCAACGTCCAGCTGAGTGCTGAGGCACTGTGTGCATCCGACTCTGCAGGGGAGGGGGGGGCGCCAGATGTAGGCCAGACCGCGCATGCGCGTGAAATGTAAAAGCCCACCACAGAAGGACGCCCGCTGTCGGGTAGTCCCCGTAACTACTCCGCCGGATTGTTTACTCCACAGGTTCAGAGGCACAAAACGAAGCCCGCTGCACACTTTGACGGACGACAAATGTACTCCTATGTTCAACGCACACTCGCTTAATTGGTCCAACTGATTGACAAACCAATCAAGAGTTTTAATGAGGCAGGGTTTACAAAGAGCCCCACAATGAGATTATTTATGCTAATAAAGTCGATGTCACTTCCGCCCCTTTTATTTGCGCCATTTTGGATAGGGCAGTTTCCAGGCTGGATGTGTATTGTCTGTCAGCGGAGAATGGGCAAAAGCGATATCCGCTGCCAGGAATTACAGGCAGAGTTGAGGTAATTTATCTCCGAGAGTAGGTGTGCCGGTAGTTGTTCCTAACACCAGAACATGTGTCCACCCTCAGCCCTCCGGGGAATGGGGGTTTTATTTTGATGAATCTCGGACGCTCTGTTCCCGTTCGCCGACCGGAGGGAAGAAGATAGCCCTCGTCGGCGAGGGACAGTCGGGTTTGGAGGGTGAGACCCGACGGCCGAGTTTACTCACTCGTTGCACGCAGAGCACCTGAGAAGAGATTCGCGAGACATCTCAGCAAGTGAAAGTGTCCACACGTCGCCTCAGTCGTCCTGGGGTGACACATCTCACACGGACGGGAGCACTGGATGTGAAAGCAGGTAAACTTGGACGTCATAATGCTGGGCAATAGCCCCTCGGGTGTTAAATAGTTCTGCCGTTAACCGTTGCTACCTGCGGGGATGTGATGGGTGGCGGTGAACGACAGCTAAGGTAACCGGGCTGTTGGTACGGCTAATATTTCTGAGTCAGCGTAACTTAAATATCCAGCGGCTTGTTTAGACGAGTCCGAATGTTGACGTTGGCCCGATATTCTTTGTGGAGAAGTAAGAACAAAGATGGGAGCGTTAGTTTTGAGCCGCCGATGTTGTTGGTGCGAGTTGGCTAGCTTAGCATGCTAACTCAGCGCGGTGTGCCTCCCTGTTCTTTGTCAGTGGCAGCAGCTCTCTGCCAAAGCAATCGATCTGGATCCTGCCAGATGTTGTTTGGAGATTAAATTCACTGATTGTCGACTGCACAATATGATATCCACTTCCACGTCTATTGAAGATCTTAGCTGGCAAAGATATACGTTGATAGTTAACGTCTTCGTTATTGGAGAGGCTGGAACTATTTAAGAGTGCAGCTATATTAGTGAAAACAGAGTTTTATCCTCAGTTATTGATGTATTTTTTTTGGCAAGTCTTTTATGAAGTCATTTGAATGCAGGTTGAGCCAGGTGACATCTGGGTTGAGATGCACTCATACCTGGTGTTTGATCCAGGGGGGAGGAGTGTGTTCAACATCATCCACACACACACAGAGAGAGCCTCTCACCTTTCCAGCTCAGGACTACGGACAGGTGTTGAACCCAGGTGGTCAAACAGCCTCCTCTGTTTTTTTTTAAAAGCATCTCTTTAACTTTTTCTGCTCTTGCAGTGGATATGGATGTCACCAGAAGCTTCTGCCCGTAGGAAACATTTGCACGTTGAGGAATGGGAGCGTTGCTTATCGTGTCCCGCTGGAGGACAGAGTGAGCGTGAGGAAATCTGTGGCTGAAGGTTTGGAGGCCTCTTGTTTTCTCTTTTTTTTTTGCACCACTGTAGAAGGGAAACCTGTTTTCTGCCAGCAGCCCTCAGCAGAGCACGGCCGAGCACGGCCGAGCAGCCTCCTCTTACATTTCCTCCCTCTCCTCTTCCTTCTCTCCCTCCCTTCCCTCCTACTCAGCCTCTCCTTGGCTTTTTTTTCTCTTCTCTCCCCTCCCCTCTTATCCATCGCCCCCTCTTTCTCTCACCCTTTTCCATTTTCTCTCTCTCACCCACCCTCCCTTCCCCTCTCCTGAGCCAGTCTGTCCGACCTCCCTGCCTCCCCATCCCTTCCCCTCCCCTCCCCCCTTCACTTCCGTCGCTCACTCTGTCCTCTCCCCTTTCCTCTCATCTCTCCCCTCACACTTGCCCGCTTACTCCCCCTCCTCTTCCTCCCAGCTCCCTCATCCTCTCGCACACTCACCCTCCCCCTTCCCTGATCTCTCTCTTGCTCCTTCTGTCCCTCCTCTTCCTCCCTTCCAACATCACTCCCTCCTCTCCTCTCCTCGCCTCCCTCCCTCCCTCCCTCCCATCCCCCTCCACTGCAGACATATTGTAGGGGCTGCTGCTTACTCAATAGGAGGCGCCATTCTGTGATGGTTTTTGCAAGGCAGGGAGAAAAAGGGGGCAGGCAGAATATAGGGAGGCTTACATAATGGAAGTCCTCTTCAGCGCCATCTACAAGTAAGGGAAGGAAGCAGGAAAAAGAGGCAGAGAGGGGAAGTGGGCAGGGGTGGCTGTCTCTCACTCACTCACTCCAACATTTGCATTTCCCCTAAGGTAGGATGGACATACGGGAGGTCAGGTGGACGGGGACGCTGCTGGTGGAGCCACACTCGTGTCCACATCCCCTTTTTTTACTGTTTCTAGAAGGGGAAACGAGCTGAGGTGTTCATAGGAATTGTTTGGCATCGCGTTGTTAGTTGTCTCTGAGTTGCTTTTATGTCATTGTGCATCAGTGACCTTTGACCTTCGCACACGAAGCTTTGATTTGAATAGGTGCGTTGGTCCTACTCCATTTGGCTCCTCTGACAGTCGTCAACTTATCGCTGATTTAAAAACCTATTGATGGGGGTCATAATGTATTTCATAGGAAGTTGGTGGTTTAGCTGCAGGCCTCGTTGTTTTTATTGACAACCTTTCCTTTTCCGCTCAGTGGTGCAGAAGGAGGTTTACTCAGATTACATAATTTTTCAGTTGGCTTGGAATATGAAATCATTTGGTTTTATTTATTTATTTATTGTTTGTGTTTGGCTTTAGTAGGTGCGCATTTTAAAAGGCGCAACAAACTCCAGTTGTTGTAAGCAACGAATCGTGCCCAGCTGAGATCTCTCGTGAACAAACACTTATTTTTTCACATCTCGCATTACTTGCCAAAATACAGTTGGTGGTCACAGTCGGTCACTGAAATTGTTAGAGCCACTTCGAAGGCATCAAAAGTCTTTTTCACACCTGAACAAAGGTTTTCTGGAGCGGACACGGATAATTCAGTGTGGACTTTCTCTGCAGATGCTGCATCACTGCAAAAGATTCTTTGCTTAAAGATCCCCTCCGGCAGTTGGAAGTTGCAAGTGATGGGTGGACGAGGCTCCCTGGCTTTAATTTTTGTGTTTGTATTAATTCAACATATTTCAGTTTATACACTAAAGCAGCAAGCAAGTGGACTCGGTGACCTTATGGAGATATTACTTTGGAGCTTGCTGAAAATCACTGCAAGAAACTCACGCCACCCATCTGGAATGTCTCTGCCGTGCATATATATATATATATATATATATATATATATAAACAAACAAACTGTTTATGTATGTTTTTGACATTTGCATGCGTGTGATGGTGACAACCAAAACATGAACCTACTCAGTAAAAGCTTTATCCTGTTCAGCCATTGGTCGAGAGGCGGACTACACCCTGAACAGGTCTCCAGTCCATTACAGGGCTTACATGGACGGACATTAAAAGCATGCACGCTCGCACTCAACCAATTTAGAATCTCTGTTTAATCTAACGGGCGTGTTTGCGTGGGAGAGGAAATGAAGACGTTGTTTACACCTGGGATGAAAATGTGTCTCCACATGCATTTCAAGTGACCACTTGTGATTGGATGTCACTTCCCCACTTTACAGCCAAATAAACAAAGAGCCTCTGTCGTGAAATTTAAGCTGTGGTTGGCAACAAACAGGACATCAGTATCAGATGTGCTGAAGATTCTGCAAAAATCCTGATTTTATTTGTGGTGAACGTAGTGAAATTATTGTTCAAATGTCTGAATCACTTGTCCCATTTCTTGAAAGTTTTCTATATGCTTTTATGTCCATATACCCCATATGAGAGGGAACTTGGAAGCGTGAAATAATTACACGTTTGTGATGCAGAGCTCAGTTTCAGCTAATCTTTGCCGACTAAAAATGGGGAAACGGAACCCTTTAAACTCAGGGTTTTTATTCTGAACCGGTCTTTGTGTAGAGATCCGAAGTAGGGCTGCACGATATTAGAAAAATATGCGATACACGATAACATGACTGGATACCGCGATATCGATATTACTTGCGATATTTAATATATACATATATTTTTCCCTCTCTACTTGCCATTCTGCATTTTATCATGTATAAAACAACTGAGAGCAATGTTTTATTTCCAAATGTTTTTATTAGGAAAAAACATGGCTGATATACAGCATAAACTTAAAATGTTAACATTTTTAATAACAGCAAATTAGGTGAATCAAGGAGGAGTTCACAAAATGAGGTCGGGAGGGACTTAAAAGTGCTTAAATGATTACATGGGGAAAAGACCAAAATGGCTAGTGCATTTACATTCATAAAGCTTCCCTTGGCATAGCAAATGTGTTTAGCATAAACGGTATTCAGATTACAATTCTGCTGCCATAAAGCTGGACAGGACAAGGGGAAAAAAAGAAATAAATAAAGAAAAATTGCGATAAAATTTTTACTTTTGCGATACGTGTATTGCAAGCCGTGGTATCGCGATAACGATACATTTTCTATATATCGTGCAGCCCTAATCCGAAGCAAAGCTTGTAAAACATCCCGCACAGCTTCAGAGGGTTGATCTCAATGCGTCCTAACTGTTTGCACCTGTGTTGTCCAACGGTGATCGGATCAGAGAGGCGTATCGATACATTCGAGTCCACAGAAAGGCCCGTGTTGAGGTTGTGAACCAGGAACTTTCTTACTGAGGGGACGGCACTCACTACTGCACCACCAAGCTGCCTCTGGGTGTGAAAATTCATGAAAATAATTTGAATTTATCAAGTGATTTATCAAGCTCCATTAGTTGTTTTTGTTGCACCGGACTTCTATCGTTGCTTATTGACACTTTAGAAGAGCGGAGCCATTTGTGGTGTTATTACTAACACTTGTGCTTTTCTTACAATGACGAACCAAATATTTTTTTGTCTCAAAATGCTTGTTTTTGATCAAAGGGATTTTTTTTCTAAATGTGCTTTTCTTTCTAAATGTGAGCACTTCATCTCCGGTAATGTTTTTGCAGAGTAGCCATTTTGCCAAAGTGAGTCTCGTTAGAGATGTGGAAATGACGAGTTGTTTAAAACTTTTCGTGATCAATTAAAACAAACATCTCTGACTTTTAAAAGGCAATTACTTTAATAGGAAGCTGAATTTTTTCCCATCTGAAACTTTCCTTTTAGCTTTTAGAAACTACGTCGAGTAAACGGAATATTTTTTTTTTTTTTTTTTTGGAAAACCATTTCGTGACTCAAGCGTTCAGTTGCCAGATGTTCGTCCAAATTCCAGCTGATGCTTGTTGATGGCGTGCGGTGTGTGTCTTCTCTTTTTAGACGGTCAGAATGTTCCAGCTTCCCGTCAATAACCTCAGCAGTCTACGGAAAGCGAGGAAAAATGTCAAGAAGGTCCTGGGAGACATCGGCCTGGAGTTCTGCAGAGATCACCTAGAGGTGAGCACGCTCAGAGTTTTTCTGTTTACATTATTGTGATGGCCCACTCTACCGTACCCTCGACTTCATGACTGCACCTTTTTTTAAAAAAAAAGGTCCCTGAGAGTTCTAGATGTGCAGACATGACCTTGGTTTTCATCAAATTCGTAATAACAGCATCAGTTTAGCCTTGGAGATGCATAGCAACGATGCACACTTGAGGATTTGAGGTTCCTATATGCATGAAGCAGTAGAGTCCCTGTTACTGCAGCATGAATGAAGATCACGTTTTCTGATGTAAATCTCAACTTCGCCTTCGGGTAGTGTAGCACATACTGCATTGTGGTTACCCACACTGACAGCATATTCTTATTATCATTATATCTCGCTTAATGTGGGGAAACGACGCTCCTTGGACTTAATAGCAGCTGCTTTACGTAATCTTAGACTTCTCTGGATTTCGTTCGAATCGAGTGACATGCAGGGAGTTTTTTTTGTGCAGTTTTTTTTTTTTTTGGCATATTTTAAGATGCGTCTCCTTCACTTAAAAATGAGAAATGAAACTTAGAAACTTAGAAATGAAATGTCGAAAGCCGTGCAGTATGACCAGGAAAAAAAAGGATAAAAATCTTGAGTTCGATGTCTGACGTGCAGACAAAGCAGAGGCATGTTTTAGAGTCTGCCATGTCCTCATATCTGTGGAAAATCTGTGTTCATACATGTCACCGCCTGATGTAAGACGCATGTGTAAACCCTGTAGGATTGCATAAGTCTTTAAAACCAACATCCTGGTTACATATTGGTGTTGCATTCTGTTTCTAACAGCTATAGCCCGTGTAAAGACACCTGTCCAGCCTGCAGAAGTGGGCTTATTATTTAAGGCGATGTTTGGATTTTGTTACCAAAGCTTGATGAGATTGTTGATACACTAACAAGCAAGCAGGTGGAACGATGGAACTTAGAGGCTGAATGACTAGAGATATGTTTTAAATGGATCTGAGCCCAATGGTAACCAGCATTGCATCCAGTTCCTCACATGTATAACAAGAACATAATGAAAACCAGTGAAGAATTAAGTGAATCGACTTCGGAGATGCACAGAAGCGGCAAGGCGGGTCTTATCGGTGCATGCTTGAGTCTTATCTGAGGTAACCGTGGATATTTGTTTCATACAACCATGACTTAATCTTAAATTCTTTGTGTATTAGGACTACAAAGACTTCACTCCTCCAGAGGTGTATATTAAGCACACAAGCTGGGAAGATGTCTGCATGTGGGAACCATCACACACCAAAGTCCAGGTTCGTGTCGCACACAGATGTGCACTCCTACATAAATATTCTTTATTTTATCGTTGTGGGTTGTGCTCACCTGAGAGTAATATAAACGTATGAAAATGCAAATTTGACCAAGTCTTCCCCTGTTTTTGTGTCTCCAGGACTACAGGTCGAAGCCTTTCTGCTGCTCTGGCTGCCTCTTTTCGTCCAAGTACTTCTCGGCCTACAAGAGCCACTTCCGCAACGTACACAGCGAGGACTTTGAGAACAACATCCTGCTCAACTGCCCCTACTGCACTTTCAATGGCAACAAAAAGACTCTGGAAACGCACATCAAGCTTTTCCACATGCCTACGAGCACTGCGAGGCAGGGCCCCGGCGGTATGGTGGCCGGAGCCGGCGGGATCATGATGAAGGACGGCTTGCTTAAGAGGACCGGGGACAGTGTGGAACAGGCGGTGTACTACTGCAAGAAGTGCACCTACAGGGACCCTTTGTACAATGTAGTGCGGAAGCACATATACCGGGAACACTTTCAGCAAGTGGCCCATCCCTATATTGTGAAACCTGGTGACAAGACGAATGCTCAGAATGGTGGCACAGCAGGGAAGACGGAGAGCAACAACTCGAACACTGTTAACACGAATCAGATTCACTGCAAGAAGTGTCTGTTTGTTCCCCGGACCTACGAGGCACTGGTTCAGCACGTCATCGAGGACCACGAGAGGATCGGCTACCAGGTCACTGCGATGATCGGGCACACCAGTGTGATAGTCCCTCGACCCAAACCTATCATCATGTTCCCTCCCAAAACTCAAGGAGACAAGACCATCATTGGGATGGGCCCTAAAGGAGCAGTAATGGCCACCACAAGGTCTCCTGCCTCCCTGCAGCTCAGTCGAGCCGTCATTGCATCAAAGACCGGCTTCAACTCTCACAGTCTTCTGTCTGGAATGAAACATGATGCGATAGCATTAAAAGCAGGGGCCACCCAGCCTTTTTCTATGGGTAACCACCAGGTTAGGCTTAGTATGCCAGGGAACGCCCAGGTTTCTGTGCCCCAGCAGTCGCATGCAGCAAAGCAGCTTGTTTCTGGCGGCGGCCTGCGGAGCCCGCTGGTGGCCGGTGCTTCTTCCTCACTCAAATCCAACCCTCTGGGCTCGCGCGTTCAGGCAGCGGCTACGGTGGTGGCCGCTGTCACGGCAAAGAAAGGAGGCTCCTCTGTCCTCGGCACATCTTACACCCAGAAGTGGAAAATCTGCACCATCTGCAACGAGCTCTTTCCAGAAAATGTTTACAGTGCTCATTTCGAGAAGGAGCACAAAGCGGAGAAGGTGCCCGCTGTGGCAAATTACATCATGAAGATCCACAACTTCACCAGCAAGTGTCTCTACTGCAACCGCTATCTCCCCAGTGACACCCTGTTGAACCACATGTTGATCCACGGTCTGTCTTGCCCACACTGCCGCGCGACGTTCAACGACGTCGAGAAGATGGTGGCGCACATGCGGCTGTCGCACCCAGACGAGAAGGTGGGTCCCCGCACGGACTCTCCTTTAACCTTTGACCTCACCCTGCAGCAGGGCAATCCCAAAAATGTTCAGTTGATTGTCACCACGTACAACATGAGAGACGCCCCTGAGGAGTCTGTGGCGTTTCATGCTCAGAACAACACCCCCTCCATGGCGTCGACGCTGTCTTCCTCTCTATTGTCAAGCAAGAGATTAATGCCTCAGCACCCACCTAAAACGTATTCAGGACCCCCCGACATTACACCAGTCAAGAGTGCCCCACAGGCATCTGTGCCCTATAAGAGGGATGTAGGCAAAACACTGTGTCCCCTTTGCTTCTCCATCCTAAAGGGCCCCATCTCAGACTCACTGGCCCATCATCTAAGAGAAAGGCACCAGGTGATTCAGACTGTCCACCCTGTAGAAAAGAAACTCACCTACAAGTGTATACACTGCTTGGGGGTTTATACAAGCAATATGACTGCCTCTACAATCACACTGCACTTGGTGCACTGTCGAGGTGTAGGGAAGACTCAGAATGGGCAGGACAGCCGGGCAGCTCATTCTTCTCGGGTCGGGCAGTCTCAGAGCAGCGCTCTCAAACGGGCCAGCTTTGATAATTCGGACACGAGCGCACCAAAACGAAGGAGGCCAGGACCCCCCGGGGAAAGGGCCCATCCTCGAGATCTCAACGGCCCCTTCACGTTTGTCGAAAATCCCGATGAACCTGTAGCTCTGGCTCTAGATCCCAAAGGACAGGAAAGCCAGTCGTACGAGTCCAGGAAGGCTTTTCTGACGCAGTATTTCAATCGAGCGCCGTACCCGTCACAACGGGAGGTGGAGAAGCTGGCGGCCAGTCTGTGGCTGTGGAAGTCTGACATCTCCAGCCACTTTGTCAGTAACAGAAGAAAATGCGTACAAGAATGTGAAGCCCAGCAATCCAGTGTGTTGTTGGGATTTAGTATGCACGAGCTCAGCAAATTGAGGCACGAGCTGGCATTTGTCGAGGAGGGCGTGTACGAGGGCAGACATGGCAAAAGGCGGACGTCGAGGACGCGTATGGGAGTATCGCAGCAGGCTCTCCAAAGACACAAAGAGCTTGTAGCCGCCAATGGTGGAGTGGCTCGGCTAAAGGGGGGAAAGCCAACGGGGGATGTGGAAAGTACAAAGGTAAGGCCGTCTGCTCCCAACCCCAGCAGTGCCGGCAGAGACCAAACCAAGACAATCAGCAGCACCGTACCACAGAAAATGCCTCTGGACCTTTCTGAGCCCATTGCCATTGATTCTGACAGTGATGAGGAAGAGCAGCAGAAGGATGACAAGGAACCAGTGGGAGAGGTTCATCTCCATGGCAACCAGCAGCTTAGCGAAGCTGAGGAAAGAACAGGTGCCAAGAATGTTTCAGATTTAGATGACATGTCTGACGAGGACGATGATGACGACGAGGATGATGACGAGGAGGACGAGGAGGAGGAGGAGGATGAAGGGGCGCATGCAGAGAACGGCTTTGGAACCACAGAGGGCTCGGGAAGACCGACCGCTAAAGGAAGAGACGCTCTACCCATCATTATTCCCAAGTTTGTGCCGTCATCTGCAAGAGGCGGGAGAGACGGAGCCCAGCTGGGCAAGCAGCAAGTCTGACCGATTTTTTTTATTTTTATTTTTTTTTTTATTATTTTTTAATTTTTTTTTCTTTTTTCTTTTTTTTTTCTTTTAAAAACTCACTCAGAGAAGATTTGATCCTCGCCTGCACTGGTGGGTGCCGCGGTTACACCGGGCGGTGGAGGCGGTGGGAATGGAGAGGACTCACAACAAGCCATCACGTGACCCTTAAAGGGATAATCTGCAGTAAAATGCACTTTAGGTCAATTTACGGGATGTTGGGAGTACATACGTTGAGTTGACATCAAAATCATTTAATTCTGATGTGTTTTGAGAATTTTGATTTGACCGTTTTCAGCCAAAAGTCGTTAACCTGGAGGAGAGTGGGGCATATGGTATCGCCGCTACAAAACGCTATTTTTACACCTCTTCTACAGCTCCAAACAACATAACACTTACGTGATAGTGAGTAGAGGGTCCCTAAAGACAAACCGAAGTGTCCCGAGGTCTTCATGTGGTCGGATAGAGAGTCCAGAATGAATTTAATCAGGCCAGTATCTTTCCGGAAATGCTCCTGCTGCAGCTGGCATCTTCAGCGTAAAGTTCGTATAGTAGAGCCGAGTGTGGAGTAACACGCTCTGGAAATTCACAATTTCGTTGCCGTTTTTTTTTTTTACATAGTCCAGTAGTTCTTTCAAAAGCCAGGATAGGAACAAACACGCACCATAACTCCAAAAGTTTGCTCTGCTGTTTGTTCAACAACCTGCTCACACACCTCTCCTTCTTCTGTGATGGTCACTCCAGTCACGCAAAAGACGTCTTCCGTAAACAGGAGGCTAGGTCACGCGAGACGTAAGGTCACGTGACATTTTATACAATTCCAACCTGTTAGTAAGCTAGGCTTTGCTGTTGCATACAACTTCATTTCACTTTCGAAAGAAATACTGGACTATGTTTGTAAAAAAAAAAAAAAAAAAAAAATGGCAACGAAATTGTGAATATCCAGAGCGTGTTACTCCACACTCGGCTCTACTATACGGACTTTACGCTGAAGATGCCAGCTGCAGCAGCAACATTTCCGGAAAGATACTGGCTGGTTTTAAATTCATTCTGGACTCTCTATCCGACCACATGAAGACCTCGAGACACTTCTGTTTGGATTTAGGGACCCTCTACTCACTACCACGTAAGTGTTATGTTGTTTGGAGCTGTAGAAGAGGTGTAAAAATAGCGTTTTGTAGCGGTGACATGATATGCCCCTCTCACTTCCAGGCTAACGACTTTTGGCTGAAAACGGTCAAATCAAAATTCTCAAAACACATCAGAATTAAATGATTTTGATGTCAACTCAACGTATGTACTCCCAACATCCCGTAAATTGACCTAAAGTGCATTTTACTCCGGATTATCCCTTTAAAGTCAGGACTGATTGATGCAAAGCTTTGACCGTCTTGAAGTCTTTTTAAAGCGCGAGCAGAGGAGCAAAGACAGCGAAGTTACACCAAACGTAAAGCAAATGAAAAACTTTTTTGCCTTCTATATTCTTTATTACAAAGACTCGAGGAGTTATCGACATGGATTCAGCCACTTGAGCTCGTCGGCGCGGCTGAAATAATTGAGTTGTTTTGAGGTAAAAGCTTTTAAGATGACACGATGATCCATCATTTTTCACGTAGTTCTACTGAGATGGGTTATGTAAATTTGTACAGCCTTTTAGACCTGTTTGGACAGATGTTGCTGTACATGTATCATTAAATATTTGCCATTACCTGTGTGTAAGGTAGCCTCTTTGTTCTCCATTGGTAAGCTTAACAATAGGTGTCGCTTTGGTGGCTGGTATTTTCTTGTATGTTTATTTTTTAACAAAAACTAGTATTTTTTTGCAAAATATATATATAAATATATATATAAATGTGGGTTTTTTTTAAAAAATAAAAAAAAATCTTGATTAGATTTTATTTTTTTAAGTTCTTTTCTGTTCGCAGGGAATGGCAACACCAAGCTTTTCTTGCTCTCCGACGGTCTAAAGGAGCGTTTCACCAACGTTTTGCAGCTGTCACTCGTTAGCTTTGATTGTACTTTACTTTTGTCCCGTTTTAACTCAATGTTTATTTGGCCCACAGGACTGGACAGTAACCACCATATTGGCGTCTGCGGAAGTGAAAAGCTTTTTTTTTGTTTTGTTTTTTTTGTTTTTTTTTGTTTCCAAAAAAAAGATGTGTTCAATATGTGTTCTCTGAATTGTGTGTATTTGTTTTATGTTTTTGTTTTTTCACCTAGGCATTGATGAACAATGATGTGCTGTAATTGTGATTCTCACAGAACCAGTGGCAATGCCAATTACTTGGTTCAAATTAAAGAACAGAGGAATTGTGCACAGAAATAATTCTTGGTAGTTGTTAAAGCACAGTTATGATTATAAAAGCTTTCAAAATGTCTCTTTTTTTCTTAAGATATGACCATTTTAAAGCCCCCTCTGTGCCATTTCTTTTTAAACTTGCAGTTAAATCCTTACAATATGTTCCTTGTGCAGAGTAGAGGTTAAATTATCCTTAAAGGGAACAAAACAAAAGACTTGGCATAACGTGAAAAAACACTTAAAGGGATAGTTCGCCTCTTTTGACATGAAGCTATATGGCATCCCATATTAGCAATATCATTTATGAACATTTTCTTACCCCCTGCTGCGTCCTGTGAGCCGAGTTCCAGCCTCGTTTTAGTGTGGACGAAAGTAGTCCGGCTACTGTTCAAAAGAGTAATACATTTGCATCACAAAATTGTTCTCCAGGAAAAAGTCAGACCTCACAATCACTTGGCCCTATTTTTTCCCTCTCCCGTCGTATCACTGCGTGCTGTGTAGACCGTGCAGTAAACACCGTAACAGGCGCAGCTGTCGGCAGGCGGCAGCGCCCAGTGATACAAAGGGAGAGAAAAATAGCGCCAAGCGATTGTGAGCTCTGACTTTTTCCTGGAGAACGATTTTGTGATGCAAATGTATTACTCTTTTGAACACATATTCTTTTGAGAAGCAAAACGCTTTATTTTTTTAAGCCCCAGCCAACTAGCCGGACTACTTTAGTCAACACCAAAACGAGGCTGGAACTCGGCTCACAGGACGCAGCAGGGGGTAAGAAAATGTTCATAAATGATATTGCTAATATGGGATGTCCTACAGCTTCATGTCAAAAGAGGCGAACTATCCCTTTAATAACTGGATTACTTCTCAGTCCAGGTTGGAAACTGTAAAGGTTTCCGATTGTTCTGAAGTACTTTAGTGCAGCAGTTTTTAACCTGCAGGTCAGGACCTGCCAGGCTCCTTCTGAGAGATCACCAGATATCAGAAGAGACACGCAAAGTTGCTCTCTTGGTCTTTTCCTTTACTGCAGCTTAAAGAAGTCCAAGGTGGAAATGTGTAATGAGGTCATGAGTGTTGTTTCCTTTCTATAAATCACCTCTGTTTGTGAAGCGCTGCAGTTTCCCAAATCAGATTTCTGAAGTACCTCTGCTGTGAAACTTTACTTTCTTTGGAAATAAACTAAACTTGGCAACTATTTTAGGCATTGGTTCGAGTCACGACCCCCGAGCAAAATCAGGTCACTGCTTATCAACCTCAAACCCCATCAGAGACTCTCTTTATACGCTCTTTGACACTCGACAAAATAACCCAGAATAAAATGTCTCAGTGGTACTGATGATTTAATAGATGAAGCGTTCCCCGGTCTGAAAGCTGTTTGTTTTCCTGGTTCTTTAACTCAACCATCTGCCGACCCCCAGGGGGTCCTGAACCAGCAGGTGGAGAATCCTGATGCAGGCAGAGGGCAGCCATTCAGAAGCATTAATCGGTGGGCTTTCTCTGATCAGAACCAGCACACAATGCTCAACGTTTTTCTGTCCTTGCGGTCAAAAGCAAAGTCTCTGGCACCAAAACACAGGAAACACGACTTGTTTATGTATAAAATTGAACTGTCCAAAGCGTTTGGAAACTAGAAGCCACTGCGGTGCATAACTTCATCATGTTCAATCTCAATCAAGAATCTTTATTGTCACTATGCAGGCATAATGAAATTTACTTCAGGAGCTCTTGGCTTTGGATACACAAAAAATATAAAAAAGATATCTAAATAATTTACAAGAGAATAAAAATAGTAAAGTAAAAATGTGCTTCATGCAAACAACAAATTCAGACCAGCAGCTTTAAAAAGTGGATCCTGCACCGTAGTACGACCACAGAAGTCCGTTGGGTCGTTCTGTATTTTTAGGTTTTGGAGTCGTCGTAGGTTACAGTTACAGTTATTAACTGTGTGATTGTAGCTCGTCACACCTCCAGGTATGGCAGTGATCCTTTCCCATAACTGAACTGAATCTCGATTAACTGAGGGAATAAGTGAGTCGAGTCTGAAGTGTTACCAGCAGCAAAGCTGAAATGGCACTTTCCTTTTACAGCAGGAAGGTTCCTGGTCCAACTCTCAGCTGGTGTCGTTCTCCCTATGCCAGTGCTGGTTCTCTCCGGAGTCATAAAACCACACCTGTCCTGTTAAATGGTGTATTTTGTGGGGGTAAGTGTGCATGATGGTTTGCCCCTGTACAGTGGTAATTTGGATCCTCCTACAACCTTGAATAGGATAAAGCGGGTTTGGTAAATGAAGGATTTCTACCTCGATTGTTTCCAGTCTTAACTGTCTAATATTCTGAAAATATAAGCACATTTTAAAATGGGATGCCAGCAACGCACCTAAAATGAGACGGAGTCATGGTTTACAACATTTTGTTTCCATCGCTCTTTATGGTAAAATGACAGTTTTTGGAACTGAGGATACCGATTGTTGCAGTTTTTCAGATGAATCTACGTCCGGTCGTCCTCGATACAAGATTTCAGCTGCTCATCGGTGTCGTCGTCGCCGTCTGATTCTCCTCTTCGTGATGCTCCACACATTTTCAGCAGGGGACAGATGTGGACTGCAGGCAGGCCAGTGGAAGTCGGACATCTTCCTGATGATTTAACCAATAAGCATGTTGCCTTGAAGGCACCTCCAGGGTGCATCTCAAATATTACCCAAACAAAACATCTCTTCACACATGTGAAGCCATCCATGCCATGGACGCTGACTTTTCAACCTTTCACTTGTAGCTGCCAGTGTTTTTTAAGGTTATTTTGGTGATCGTGGCCTTCATTCGACAGTAGATGGACAGGACAAAGCCTCAGGCTGGGACTCAAACCCAGGAGGCTACAGTGAAGATGCCCCATGTTCTGGGGCAGTTTTTTTCCTCGTCTTTCTCATCTTTGACATGTAGAACCAGATGTCTTTTTAAAATGTATTTATCCTTCTTATGACAGCACAGAGCACGTGTCCGCCGTCTCTCTGTCGATCTGTGATGAGCTGGTGACCAGAGAACTCGACCGTGTTTCTGCAGAGTTGATTTATGACTTCCTCCTTGTGTAATACAGTTTCAGGTTACATTTCTGGATGCCGGGCTGGACTTTGCTGAGTGAAAAGGGTTTTTTGTTCCGAGGCCCTCCTGTGCCCATATGGCTGTATAGATCATCGGGTTGTGTTTTTCAAGTTTTTTTGCAATTTTGCATTGATAAATAATGGTTGTATTTGAAAGATTTTCTGACCGAGTTTGGCACAGGGCAGCGAAGACATGACCCAGCCTTGCTTGGAAAAACTACGTTTTTTTTATACCCGATGGTGACACCCTTTTCAATTCAATTCAATTCATTTTTATTTATATAGCGCCAAATACAACAAATGTCATCTCAAGACACTTAAATAATAAAGTCCAATTCAAGCCAATTGGAATTCAATTCACTTTAATCATAATTATTTATAAAATAATCCAATTCATTCATATAGAGCCAATTCAAAAACTATTTCCTCACAAAGGAAACCGACAGATTGCACCAAAACTTGTCTTGTATTCCACAAGAGAGGGGCCTGATAACTGAAGGTTCTGCCTCCCTTTCTACTTTTAGGGGCCTGATAACTGAAGGCTCTGCCTCCCATTCTGCTTTTAGGGGCCTGATAACTGAAGGCTCTGCCTCCCATTCTGCTTTTAGGGGTCTGATAACTGAAGGCTCTGCCTCCCATTCTGCTTTTAGGGGCCTGATAACTGAAGGCTCTGCCTCCCATTCTGCTTTTAGGGGCCTGATAACTGAAGGCTCTGCCTCCCATTCTGCTTTTAGAAACTCTGGGAACCTCAAGTAAACCTGCAGTTTGGGAGCGAAGTGCTCCGTTAGGAAAATATCTTATAATGAGATCTTTAAGATGTGATGGAGCTCGGTCATTAAGAGCTTTATATGTGAGGAGAAGAATCTTAAATTCTATGCTGAAGGGAGCCAATGAAGAGAAGCTAAAACTGGAGAAATATGATTTCTCCTGTTAGTTCTCATCAGAACTCTGGCTGCAGCATTTTGGATCAGCTGAAGGCTTTTCAGAGAATATGTGGGACAGCCCAATAATAAAGAATTACAGTAGTCCAGTCTTGAAGTAACAAATACACGGACTAGTTTTTCTGCACCCTGACTTGATCTTCTGGTTGGAGAAGTGCCCTGAACAGCGTTAGTTGTATATTGTCTTTTTCTCTCTCCCCCCATTATCATGCAAATACAGTGGAGCTGGTTAATGAAGACTCTGAAATGACATTTTCTGCTCCATTTAATAGAAAACTCCCTTACTTTCCTGGAAAAGGGGATTTATGCACAATACCGCATTAACCAGGTGAAAGGGGGGTTTACTTATTGCAGTTACAGCTTGTGTCTCTGAGTGGCCAAAAATAGTTCAAGAAAATTCCAGCATTGCTTGGTAACCATGAAAAAAAAACAACGAATGACTAAAAATGAAAAAAAAAAAAAAATATATATATATATATATATATATATATATATATATACATATATATTGTTACCTGGGATAAAGTGTGCAGAGAAACAGCTCTGTGCTTATCAAAGAACTATCAGGATGAATTTAATCATTCAAAAAAAAAGAGGAAAACGCGTACCTTTCAAAATGTTACCTGAGACAGAAAAAACCTCATTTCTACGCTGTTAGCATCTTCCTTAGAGACACAAACCATGGTGTGTTGGTCAGGGAGCTTCTGCAGTGCATGTCTCCCGATGCATTAGCAATCCGAGTGTACTTATTGGGCCCAGTCTGCATGCCACAAATGATGATGTGTGGAGAAACATTAGGAATAAATAGAACTTTGTTTGGGAATTCAGTTGAAAAGTTAGGGACTAATCAGATGTGTCCCACTTTTGTAACTACCACCGTACATTGTGGGAGATCAGATGCACATTCACGGTATATCAAATCAAATCAAATTTATTTGTAGCACATTTCATGTACAAAACAATTCAAAGTGCTTTACATAAAATAAAAGCATTGCAGCAGGGAGTGGAAGAAGCATTAAAAATACATAAAAGAATATAAAGAGAAACAAATAAAATCATTTAAATGAATTTAAAAACAAACAACAGTCCAGATAAGTTAAAAGATATCATGCAGATTTCATGCATAGACACATGAGAAAAGAAATGTCTTTAACCTGGATTTAAAAATGTCTCCATTTGGTGAAAGTTTAATCTCCACTGGCAGTTTGTTCCACTTGTTTGCAGCATAACAGCTAAATGCTGCTTCTCCATGTTTAGTCTGGACTCTGGACTGGACCAGCTGACCTGAGTCCTTGGATCTAAGAGCTCTGCTGGGTTTATATTCTCTGAACATATCACAGATGTATTTTGGGCCTAAACCGTTCTGGGATTTGTAAACCATCAGCAGGCTTTTAAAATCTATTCTGTGACTGACTGGAAGCCAGAGTAAAGATTTTAAAGCTGCTGTGATGTGTTCAGATCTCTTAGTCCGGGTTAAAACTCTAGCAGCAGCGTTCTGGATGAGCTGCAGATGTTTAATGCTCTTTTTGGGAAGTCCAGTTAAAAGAGCACATGTTTTTTTTTTTCTCTCTTTTTATATATTTTGAACTCTTATGCTTTGCCTCTGTGGGACAAGGAATCTAAAATGGAGGGAAATTACCCCGGTCGGTGCAAGAAGGAGGCAAGACTCTCCTTGGCTGGCTAGTCAGTGTTGCTATGCTGTTGTAAGGAGTGGGAGGGAGGGGAGGGCAGGAGAGGAGAGGAGAGGTGGGGGAGTCTGAAGGAGAGAGAGAGGCCTGGCAGACTGTGGGGGAGGCGGAGGCCTCATCTGCAGTGCTGTGTGCAGAAGGAGCGCCTAACAGCCTTTCAAGGGGGAAGGGGAGGGGAAGGGGAGGGAGGCGAGAGGGAGATGAAGGGAAGGAAAGGGGTGGGGAGGACTGGGGGGAAAGGGGGAGTCAGAGAACACAAGGGAGGAGAAGATGGGTGATAGTGAAATGGAAGGCAGAGGTAGGAACAGGGTAGGAGGTGGAGGGGGAAGGGAAAAGGAGGAGCAGAAGAGCCAGAAATAGAGGAGGAGATGGCAGTGGTGGTGGAGCAGAAAGGGACGCCCCCTGTAGCTGGAGGAAGGTGACAGAAAGGCCCCGGTTTGTGTTATCAGACACAAAGAGGTGCCGACTGCTGAGACAAAAAAGCCCGTGTAGGTAACCTGGGGGGGGGTAATTGGTTGAACTGGCCACGGGTCAGTTTGGCATTCGTCCCTGCCTGACCTGCTGCCTACGTCCACCTGAGTGATGATGATGGAGATAGGAGAGGGGATGAAGAGCAGATTAGATGAGATAAGGTGAGAGGGAGAAGAGCAGGGACATGTGGGCAGATTATACTGTAATAAGGGTGGTGGAGACGCTGAGAGCGCCCCCTGTTGGAAACTGCTGTGAGCCGACATCAGGGTCCTATTGTAAAAATAGCCTGGGGGAAAGGGGGGGGGGGGTGTAGTACTTGTAATTAAGAAACGTATGATTGGTTTTTTTTCTTTCTCATCTGTTTTTTATTGTTTTAATCATAATACACCCTGTCGAGCCCTTATTCCCCATATAATGAAATCATATGTACATACATGGTCACATTTATACATTCTTGTACACATAAATACACAAGGCTAGGGAATATATATATGTATGTATATACATATACATATACATATACATATACATGCATTTATACATTTAATTAAATCAGGACACTAGCACACTGGAGCCGATTAACACATCTTAGCTGGAGGTAATGGGGTGAGCAGGGAGTGATTGTTTTAGTGGAAGACATGCTTATGATGTCCTCCGCGTCCAGTGAATATTACATGTTGGAGGTCATCAAGATCAGGGTGCCACACAAACTGGGACAATAAAACCAGCCAGAGACAGAAAGACGAGGAGAGGGGAGGGGAGGAGGTGGGGGGAGGCCAGAGAAAGGCCTTGCAGAGTGCGGGGGAGACAAGAGGCCTCTTCTGCAGTGCTGGGTGACGGAGGCTGGGGAGGGGGAGGCAAAAGGGGAGGATTGGGGTGTGGGAGACAGGCAGAGAGGGTTGGCTGCAGACCTGTCCCACTGCTAGCGCCTCCTGCAGTCAGAACAGCCCCGCTGCACATGCACAATGCCAATGATTCATAGTGGGAATATGGTGAATTGAATCATTCAGGAGGTGGAAAAAAAAATAAAAAATGGGACACGAACAGACAAAAGAAGGGAAAGGAGAAAATGAACTGCAACCTGAGGCCATTTTAAAGTGAAGAGGGAGAAGTCACTGGTGATGGGTGTGAGAGTGGAAGCACAGAGAGACTAAGAGAAGGAGATGATGATGGAAAAAGGAATTCAATTCAATTCAATTCATTTTTATTTATATAGCGCCAAATACAACAAATGTCATCTCAAGGCACTTAAATAATAAAGTCCAATTCAAGCCAATTGGAGTTCAGTTCATTGTAATCATAATTATTTATAAAATAATCCAATTCATTCATATAGAGCCAATTCAAAAACAATTTCCCAGCTAAGGAAACCAACAGATTGCACCGAAACTTGTCTTCAGTCCAATCTCCCGTCCTGAGCGTGCCTGAGGCGACTGTGGAGAGGAACGACTCCCTTTGAACAGGAAGAAACCTCTGGCAGAACCAGACTCAGGAAGGGTGGCCATCCGCCTCCACCAGCTGGGGTTTGAGAAGACAGAAAAGAGGGGAAAAACCACTGTAACACCATTCAAAGGATACCTGTTGGAACAGGGAAACACGAGTTAATGACAGCAATAATGTCACATGTACATAATATCATTTGAGAAATTAAACAGGGGAAAAAGAAAGTAAAGTGAGGAAAGGTGTGACAGATGAGCTCCCCCAGCAGTCTGGGCCTATAGCAGCTTAACTATGGGATGTTTCAGGATCACCTGAGCCATCCCTAACTATAAGCTTTATCAGAAAGGAAAGTTTTAAGCCTGGTCTTAAAAGTGGAAAGGGTGTCTGCTTCCCGGACATTTACTGGCAGCTTATTCCACAAGAGAGGGGCCTGATAACTGAAGGCTCTGCCTCCCATTCTGCTTTTAGGGGCCTGATAACTGAAGGCTCTGCCTCCCATTCTACTTTTAGGGGCCTGATAACTGAAGGCTCTGCCTCCCATTCTACTTTTAGGAACTCTGGGAACCTCAAGTAAACCTGCAGTTTGGAAGCAAAGTGCTCTGTTAGGAAAATATCTTATAATGAGATCTTTAAGATGTGATGGAGCTCGGTCATTAAGAGCTTTATATGTTATGATAATTATGAAGGTTTAAAACAGGAGAAAAGGTTTAAAACAGGAGAGTTGCTCAGAGATCTGCCACTTTGGACCCTTTTCTGAACCATTATCAGTCTGAAGAGGTGAAAGAATCCAGTATTTCACTTTTTTATGATTGATGTATTTTTCTGTGTTTGTCATTGTGTATTTATTTATCTTATATATTGGACTTCGAGTCTGTCGTAGAGCTGGAATTGATTTGAATGTGAGAGACCGTAATTTTTCCAATATTCCATCAATTGCAGCTATTTTTAGCTCACTTACTTTTAGGATGTTAAAAAAAAAAGCTTGAGGCTGGAGAGCTTTTAACTTACCGTAAGAAGAAAAAGTGACAATTTAAACTCCAAAAGATCTTTTCAAATTAGGATAGAAGGAGGTATTCTGCAGATTATGACTCATCCTTTCACCTTAAGGAAGCAACAACCAACACATGTTCCAAAAACTCTCCACTTTGCCTGACAAACTGTGACTCAGACATTTCCAGGATGTCGCATGAATCCGGTTGCAGAAACTCAGATAGTGTCATCATTTCACTGTGGAGAGTGAGGACGGCAGAGAGAGACCCAGCAGACTGAGGGCCTCCCACTGCTCTGCAGTTGTGTGTGCACTGAAGGTAGGAGGACGGCGGGGACTGTGCACGAGCGTGTGTCAGCGGGGGTCCAACAGCGAGGCCTAAATGGAAAGGATTAAGAGCGGCACGGAGCTTTTTGTGACAGAGCCAGCTGCTGGCAGGGCTCGTAGGTGGAAAGAGGATGTCTGCTGCAGCACAGTGCACATATTACAGATGGGTGGTGGGCGGAGTGAGACACAGGGGAGGGAAGAGATGCATGTCAGCTATCAACAAAGATCTGCACACAGCAGTCTGAGAAGAGGTGGAACAAAGAATGAGAAACTACGGGTGAGTGAATGAATCTACCGGAAATGTCTCCCTGGCAGCTGTGAACGTAGCGTTTTGGCTTGACCAGCAGCGAGAGGTCGGAGGTCGTACTGTAGATACAGAACAGTGGCTTGTTCAGTCATTTCTCAGCCGTAATTATGTTTGCTCTGATTCTAGGCAAGGCAAGGCAATTTTATTTGTAGAGCACAATTCGTTCACAGGGTAATTCAAAGAGCTTTACAGCTACATTAAATCACAAGAAGGCAATAAAATCATTAAAAATAAAAAAATAAATAAAAAAATCATTAATTAATTAAATTAAAAGTGAAGAGTGCAGATAAAATACTTTCAGGTGTCATATGCACAGCTAAATAGAACTGTTCTCAGCCTGGATTTAAACATTGTCAGAGTTGAGGCCTGTCTCACATCTTCTGGAAGACTGTTCCAGATGTTAGGAGCATAAAACTGAAACGCAGCCTCACCTTGTTTAGTCCTGACTCTGGGCACCAGCAGGAGACCCCTCCCTGAGGTTCTCAGAGCCCGAGTTGGTTCATATGGCTCTAACATGTCAGAGATGTACTTTGGCGCTTGACCATGAAGAGACTTGTACACAAGCAGAGCTGTTTTAAAGTCTATTCTCTGAGCGACCGGAAGCCAGTGCAGAGACCTGAGCACTGGACTAATGTGGTCGTATTTCCTGGTTCTAGTCAGGACTCGAGCAGCAGCGTTCTGGATGTACTGCAGCTGTCTTATAGCCCGTTTAGAGCCCAGTGAGCAGGCCGTTACAGCAGTGTAACCTGCTGGAGAAAAACGCATGGATCAGTCTCTCTAAGTCTGGTTTAGACACTATTCCTTTGATTCTGGCAATGTTTTTTAGATGGTAAAAAGCTGCTGATGTTACTGATTTAATGTGGCTGTTAAAGTTCAGGTCTGAGTCCAATATTACCCCGAGATTTCTAACTTGATAATTAGGTTTTAGAAAGAGAGTCTCAAGGTGACTGATAACACTTTCTCTTTGTTTCTGTGGGCCACAGACAATGATTTCAGTTTTATCTGAGTTTAGCTGGAGAAAACAGTTTTGCATCCACACACTGATCTGTTCGATGCAGCGACACAACACGCAGTCTGCATCCGAGCACTCGGTTCCAAAAACAGTTGGAACACTGTGTAAAATGTAGATAAAAACAAAATCGTATGATTTGTAAAGCTTATAAAGTCTTCCCAGTCTTCTCTCAGCCGCCTTCAGCTTGTGCAGAACGCTGCTGCCCGTCTTCTAACCAACACCAACAGACGTGTGCACATCACTTCTGTTCTTAACTCCCTCCATTGGCTTCCTGTCCTTTATAGAACTGATTTTAAACTTTTAATGTTTGTTTTTAAAGCTCTTAACGGCCCCATCATATTTATCTGAGCTTTTAACAGTCCTGGTAGAGCTCCTAGGTCAACAGATCAGTTTCTGCTGGAAGTGCCCAGGTCAGAATACAAACCCTGGGGTGAGCGAGCCTTTTCCCAAAGCTGCCCCCAGGCTCTGGAATAAGCCCCCCGTCCAGCTGCGTCTTATTTCTGACCTGGGCCTCTTCAGATCTAAGCTAAAAACCTACTTATTTAGGATTGCTTTTAATACCCAGTAGTATGATGACACTTTTATCTTATTTTATCTTATTCGATTTTGTTGTATTTTATTGCTTTCACTGTTCTTTTGTTTGTTTTTATTTGTTTTTACTTATTCTTCTCTTTATTTATTACCTGCTGTAAAGCACTTTGGTATACCGTAAGGATCGCCAGTAAAGGGCTGTATAAATAAAGTACATTTACAAACCAATATTTTATTGACTGTAGGACACAGAAAACATGTCAAATATTTAAAAAGGAGACATTTTACTATTTCATGAAAAATCCCAGAGAACAGGGGCCATAATCAGCACTGCAGAGTAAAATATGCATACATGTGCTTCTATATATAGATATATATATCTATATATATAGAGAGAGAGGAGTAAACACAAATTGATAGCTATTGGCAATCAGCTGCAACCAGGTGTGGGTTAAATGAGACAAAGTCCAAAGTTAACAGGAATAAACTAATAAAAACCAGTGAATCTAAAAGAAACGAAACATTACAAACCACATATCGCTTGGCTTTAAATCTAAATGATGTACCTGGTCTTTTCTTGCTCTATTAACTGTAACATCTGTTTGTTGAACGACTTAGAATCTAACTGGTTGCTTCCTAAATGTCCTTCATCTTCTCAGTGGTAGTACTGCTGTTATATTTGTGAGTTTCTCCACTATTGTTTTGGTTGGGCGGCAGATCTTTCTCCCTCTAAAATCTGAAACGGTGTCTCTTTCGCAGACTCTAAAGGACAGAAGAGCTGGGATGGCATTGAACTCTTTGAATATTCATGAAAAGAAAACTGACGTTGATATATTTGGCAAACCTGACCTACTGAACGGTGCTGATAGTGACGTTGGTCTGCTAATCTATTATACAAAAAGTCTTTCAGTGAGGTTCCTTATCTGCCAAGGATTTAATCTAAAAAAGCCAAGCCATCCATTTATTCATCACGGTAGACTACTGAAACTCTCTGCTCGATGAATTAGATTAGTTGTCTCTACATCGATGGGATTCCTGTTAGTTTTGGGATCCAGTTTAAGAATTTTATTAGTTGTTTTTAAAGCTCCAAATGCTTCTAAATGTCTCCATCATACTTCTGAGGTGCTAAACCAACAGAAAAAAAAATCAGGGGTGGCAGAGCCTTTTCATCAGAGCTGCTCAGAGATTTATGGGTTCTTTACGTGGCTTTTAAAAACAGCTTAGATTGATGTTTATTCTAACCTCTTTCTCCTTTTATTCTGTCTCTATTGGATGTTATTTTCGTCCGATTCTACAGCATTTTGCAGAAATTGGGTGTTTGTGAATGTGCTACACATACAAACTTGACCTTGACCTTGGATTTGTCCACAATTAGCTGGCAAAGAGGGACACTTTGACACAAAAAAAGGGGAATGAACCATGCATTTACCATGTACCTGCCCACGATCTTGGGCCGGTTTCCCCTCGCCTTTGTTTTTATCTGCAGAACTGATTAAATGAATTCAAATGAAAACATGGCGGATGCAGGAGTTCAGTGGTCTGACATAAAAATGGGACCTTTTGAAGTCAGCTTGAGTTGTAATCGTTAGATAAAAAGATGTTTAATTGATGATATTAACATTCAAGTGAACCAATAAGCCATGACAGAGTGAGAGTGAACCAGCAATCGGGACACCAGGAGCCTAAATTGTATTCTTCCACACTGTGAAGTATTAAAACGTCCTCTGTGGAAAAATCATGAAAGAATTCTTCAGTCAAATCTAACTCAATAATACTTCCACCAATGGTGTCATCTTATCTCTGTTTCTTCCCATCTTCCACCATTAACTGTGAGACTGTTTCTGTTAGCTTTAATCTTATGTACGCCTTCCCTAACAACAGCCTGATATCAGACAGAATAATCAGCCCGTTAGATGCAATGAAAGGTCTGGACCCGGGCGATTACAACATGTGGTTCCATTTACTCTGTTTTCCAGGTAAATCCGGGAACAACCTTACGATCACGTCACTAAACTCCATGAACTGACAGCAGCAAAAGCGATAAACTGGGCAACCCTGAATCTCTGTACAACTTCCTTATTTTTTAACTGATGTTTTTTAGCTCTTCACCGAGCAGATAACCTGTCATTAAAGGGATAGTTCGCCTCTTTTGACATGACATCCCATACTAGCAATATCATTTATGAACATCTTCTTACCCCCTGCTGCGTCCTGTGAGCCGAGTCCCAGCCTCGTTTTGGCGTTGACGAAGGTAGTCCGGCTATTTGGCTGGGGTTTAAAAAATAAAGCGTCTTGCTTCTCAAAACAATATGCGTTCAAAAGAGTAATACATTTGCATAACAAAATCATTGTGCAGGAAAAAGTCAGACCTCACAATCGCTTGGCGCTATTTTCTTTCCCTTCGTATCACTGCGTGCTGCCACCTGATAATAGCCGCACCTGTTACGGTGTTTGCTGCAGGGGACTGCTCGGTCTGCACTTCGGTCTACACAGCAGGTAAGAAAATGTTCATAAATGATATTACTAGTATGGGATGTCATACAGCTTCATGTCAAAAGAGGCAAACTATCCCTTTAAGTTGTCCCTGTTAGCCTTGAGGATCTTCTATATTACCATGTTTCCCCTCTGTGGAATAATGCTTATATCACTTGTAAGAATTGTGAAAGACTCTTTCTTTCTGTCTTTCTTTCTGTCTTTCTTTCTTTCTTTCTTTCTTTCTTTCTTTCTTTCTTTAAAACTCTTGTTCTGCTTTTTTTTTAAGAAATGTTATCTTCAGTCTTCTGTTTTGTTGTCATTCATTTCCATTTTTACTTTTAAAGATGAAAGTTAGTGGATCATGAAATAAACTCATGGGCGAGTGAACGTGCCACGAGTCAAGCAGTAGGTGTGATGACTCTGATACTACTTCAATCTATAGAAAGTTGCCTTTTTGAGTCATAAATGTTGAGTTTTAGTCATCTGTTTCTGTACACAAATGTGGCATCAAAATGTGATCAGATAATTTTACTGGCCTTTGGTTGACTTTTTCAACTGATTATGATTATTCCAGTTTAACCATCTATTTATTCTCTTACTTTTGACCGGCAAATTGTGCTTTAATATGATATAAAGCCCTGAGACAATTCTGTTCTGTTCCGTGTAAGGAGAAATGAACATAAAAGCACTAAACTGATTTTCGTTGCTTAAACAATGGGACGCGCAACACAACTAATTTTATAGTGATGATGGTATAGAGTGAGAAAAGTGCCACCATGCAATATTCTGGGTTGGCTGGGGACAGCCGCATTTATGGCTTTTGGCCAGAAGATGTCACTATACCAAAGGAATTAACATTCAGAGCGGTTAATGCTTTGCACTTTACTTAAATCAATATCCTATATGTAATAAATATCTATCATATACATGCCTTCTTTATAAACATAGCCTTCTACACAAATCAGGTAGAAGGTGTAACTTAAAAGCTTTAATTGTTCTGGGAATAGCTTTAAGGACACTTTGAAAGGGACCAAGTGTAGTAAATACAGAGATATTTAGATACAGTACAAAGGGCGAAAACTGTGTTTGTATAATACGAAGGAGTTTGAAAGTCAGTTCTTGTTTTGAGCATCTTAACTCTTCATCCAAGCCTGAACCCTCTTAGACAAGCTTTCTTTTTTATTTTAAATGACTTTTTCACACTTTTGGCAAAGCGATTTCGTCACATTCTTTAAGAATGAAAGAAGAAATTTGTCTCTTAAAGTTAAGAGTTAACTCACATTCATAAACTGTGGCTGACTTGACTGAATCTTCCCACTAATGGTGGTTTGTGCAGTTCTGAGCATCTTTAAAGTGAATATCTGCTCTGAGCTCCTTTATCCTCCAACACAGCCTGAACCCTCTCAGACGAGCTTTCTGTCCTTTCTTTAAGGAGTCTTCAGGAATAGTTCTCCAGGCTTCTTGAAGGACATCCCAAAGCTCTTCTTTGGATGTGGGCTGCCTTTTGTTCCGTTCTCTGCCAACATGATCCCACACTGCTTCAGTAATGTTGAGCTCCGGGCTCTGGGGAGGATTCATCCCTCCATCAGACCTGCTGCCACTGATTTTCAGCCCACTTCTTGTGTCCTTTGGCACAGCTCAGCCTTTTCTCCCTGTTTCCCTTCCTTAAGAACGGCTTCTTGACAGCCACCCTTCCATGGAGCCCATTTCTGATGAGGCTTGGGCCAACAGCAGATGGATCAGCTGAAGGTCCAGATGCATCTCTCAGCTCCTGTGTCAGGTCTTTGCTGGATTTTTTCCTCTTTCTTAAGGACATCACTTTCAGATCCTGTTCATCTGCTCTGGATAGTTCTTTAGGCCTGACACTTCTTCTTTTGTCCTCCACTTGTCCTTATATGTTTGATGAATCACCTCCAAACTGTGTTATCTTTGGCATTTTTTTATGGATGCAACTAAAGAAATGTCTTTGTGACAAACTTCTTGTAAGAACGTGTCTAAACATACATTTTGGGTTTAGTTTTTGTTAAGTTGTTACGTGTAGACGCAGTTTCATCCCTAGAGTTAGGTGCCTTTTTTATGCTTGAATGGTGAATACATCAGTGATAAGTGGCTTAACAATTAAACTGCTTCCCCTGAAAATGGTCAGATATAAGGACTGGACTGAAAATGAGTGAAAAAGCAGCCGATGGCCCCAAAATAAACTTTGAAAAACCTTCTGAAATCCTGGAGAACTGTTGCTCAAGACCACTTTAAAAGATTACAAGAAAATCTGGCTGCTTGGAAGAAAATATGACAAAAATCAGGGCTGGATCAAGAGTTTTGAGCGGTTCTATAGTTACTGTAACATTTACAGAACCAGATGAAATGAAGATGATGACGAAGGTTTGCACAACATGATGAATCACCTCCGAACTGTGTTATCTTCGGCAGTTTTTTATGGATGCAACTAAAGAAATGTCTTTGTGACAAACTGCTAGTAAGAACGTGTCTAAACATACATTTTGGGTTTAGTTTTTGTTAAGTTGTTACGTGTAGACGCAGTTTCATCCCTAGAGTTAGGTGCCTTTTTTTTATGCTTGAATGATGACTACATCGGTGATAAGTGGCTTAACAATTAAAGGGATAGTTCGCCTCTTTTGACATGAAGCTGTGTGACATCCCATATTAGCAATATCATTTATTAGATTAAACTTACCCCCTGCTGCGTCCTGTGAGCCGAGTTCCAGCCTCGTTTTGGCGTTGATGAAAGTAGTCTGGCTAGTTGGCTGGGTTTTAAAAAATAAAGCGTCTTGCTTCAAAACAATATGCGTTCAAAAGAGTAATACATTTGCATCATAAAATCGTTCTCCAGGAAAAAGTCAGCCCTCACACTTGGCTTGGCCCTATTTTTCTCTCCCTTCTATCACTGCGTTCAGCCACCTGCCGACAGCCGCACCTGTTACGGTGTTTGCTGCTTGGAAGCAGGGGACTGCTCGGTCTGCACTTCGGTCTGCACGGTCTACAGAGCCGCAGTGATAGGGAGAGAAAATAGCACCAAGCAACTGTGATGTCTGACTTTTTCTGGATGAACGATTTTGTGATGCAAATGTATTAGCCTATTCTTTTGAACGCATATTGTTTTGAGAAGCAAGACGCTTTATTTTTTAAGCCCCAGCCAACTAGCCGGACTACTTTGTCAACACCAAAACGAGGCTGGAACTCGGCTCACAGGACGCAGCAGGGGGTAAGAAAATATTCATGAACGATATTACTAATATGGGATGTCATACAGCTTCATGTCAAAAGAGGCGAACTATCCCTTTAAACCGCTTCCCCTGAAAATGGTCAGGTACAAGGACTGGACTTAAAATGAGTGAAAAAGCAGCAAATGTCAAGAGAACTGTTGTGCAAAACTCCTTTAAAAGATTACAAAAAGTCTGGTTGCTTGGAAATAAATAACCTCAACATTATACAGTAGCTATTTGGAGTGATTTTGTCAGCCTCTGTTAGCAGGGACTTAAAGATGAGTCTTATTGTGAAGTCTGGGAGAGATACAGGGGCTGTGCCTTTTATTTCCACCAGGCTCAGAGGGAGGCAGAGTCTTCGGCTGAAACCAGGAGGCAGAGCTGAGTGGCGTCGGAGCAACATTGGCCGCGGCAAGTATGAGAGGAGAGAAGTTTACAAGCTGAGCCAGGCCGGTTGACAGCTGCATTCCTCTCCGAGACAACACGAACCGGCGGACGCCGAGAAGTCGCGGGACGCTGTGCGCGTGTGGAAAATAACTGGCGGTGGACGGTTTAGTTTTTTTTGGATAAACGGCAGCGGCGGCAGGAGACGGAGCAGGGCGGCTGCGAGGGCTCTGGCGGCGGTCCCGCTGCTAGCGAAACATGAACAAAAACCACCGAGTGCCGAGCAGCCGATCTCTGAGTGCCGTGGAGGTGAAAAGCAAGGTAATTTTGGACACTTCTTTGCCAGTTTCACTGGCTGTATTTACGGTCCCGACTCTCTCAGCGGTGATTAACGTTACTCTTGCTAATTTAGCCAGCTAAGCGGCTCGATAGCAGGTTATGATGTCGCACAAATTATATCCACGCAAGCTAAACCTACGCAGGCAAGTACATTACTTTTTATTTTTATTTTTTTAAACCTTAAACTAACTCGTTGATATCTCGTCTGACTTCCAAGTTATTTCTGATAAGTTTTAATCGCTAGCTAGTAAGTTTTGAAGGTGGAGGATAACGTCAGCTGACGCCGCAGTGTGCCAGTGTCACCTGTCACAGCCTCCTCCGCCGCCCCCCTTTTACTCATTTACCAAAGTTTCTGTGAAGTTTCACTCCCAACCTGTCCTCCTAAGATGTTTACAAGAGTTACAAAACATTTATGACGAATGAAGCCAGCTAGAGGAGTGTGCAGCTGCTTGTCATGTTATTTACTCGTGTGTACAGGTGTCATACGGCCTGCGACAGAGCGGCTCCTTCCGCGACAGAGCGGCTCCTTCCGCGACAGGCTGCCTGCGTCCTGCTTGTATCATGATTACACACAAACCCGCCGTGGAGTGGGGCCCACGAGGCTCTTTTTGCGGCTCAAAACTAGTTGAACACCAGCTGACATGTGTTGAGACAAATTATGACCTTTCTATGTCTCCCCATGCAGCTACTTTACAAATACCATCCAGAAACGTACTTTATTTTGGGGTTATTTTCTCCAGACTAAGCTCCAGCTTTTCCTTTTATTTCCTCAACTTTCACTTTTTGCACCAGTGTGTAACAACTGTGTCCAACTTGGCAGTGAATTGTAGATCATCTTTTGTCAGCGCTTGGCAACAGTTACCACAACAACCAGTACTACTTGTCAACATTGTTCTGTGTCTCAGCCTGTCAGCTGCCTGAAGATCTGCAGCTATTGATCCAGTCAGCCCAGCACTCATCAGTGTTTACGTTAATAATTCACAACATGTGGCGTGGCAGCTTGTCCGCACGGATGGCACACGCGGGGTGGGATTATAACGGTGCATTGTCCATAATATCCACAGTTATTTGCTGGCATGTTCATGCTCACATGTGAATGCCTGTCTGCCTCATCCCAGTTTGGTGCAGAGTTTCGTCGGTTCTCTCTGGATCGGTCGAAGCCAGGACGCTTTGATGAGTTCTATGGCCTCCTGCAGCACGTGCATCGCATCCCCAATGTGGAGTTGTTGGTGGGCTACGCTGATGTGCACGGCGACCTGCTGCCCATCAACAATGATGACAACTACCACAAGGCGATCTCCACAGCCAGCCCCCTGCTCAGGCTGTTCCTGCAGAGGAAAGGTAAGAGGAAGGCTGTACCTGTTTGTGAGGTTGCAAACATGGATCTCTTGTTGACTTTGAGCAGCAGATCCATTAAAAAAAAAAAAAAAAAACTGTTGTTTTTTTCAGCCTTTATGCTAGACATTACCCACGTTTTGAGCTGCCATTGTAAACGCAGCTCCAGTGGTTTTCCAACTCTGACCCACATAGCTTGAGGTTGGCGACCTTGCTTTGAAGCGATGTATTTTTCCAAATGCATTTCCATGTCAGGGCTCGCCAAAACAAACAAATAAAAAAAAGTTAACTAGATGGATATTTGCTCTCTCCACTCTTTATGTTTCATCAAACTGCCCAGGACAGGAGGAACTTCCCTATTTGAATGTCCTGTTTTGAGACGCTTGAATTTAATGTTTTTTTTTTTTTTTTTTTTTTTTTTTTTTTTTTTTACTCATTTGACTGATTTGGGGCAATTTTTGTACACCGTACTCCTGCATAATATTTCCTTTCCTAAGTGACCCAGATCCGCCCTCTTAGGACATCACCTGTTTCGTCCCAGCTCCTTTCGCACTTATTTGTTTCCTAAATTGTCTTCCCATTTGTCTAGGTACCTAACTTACCGCACTTACTCTAGCACTAGTTATGCTCTTAGCTGTTTGGTTTTGGAAGGAAATGCACTTATGATTTCTTGTGACCTGAAGTTCTTTTGCCTACCGATGTGGAACACACTTATTGTAAGTCTGCAAAATGACCGTAATGTGTCCTGTCGTTGCAACAGTTGGTATCACGGATGGTTTCTTTGCCATTTCAGGAAATTAGAAGTTTTGTTTGCCGTATTTCATGTTAATCATGTGGAAGTTATTGTTCCACATGTTTAGAGACGGTGTAACCTCCTTTCTTACTCTGATTTTTTTCCTTTTAAGTGTGTATGAACAAAGAATCTGCGGAGGGTGACCTGTTGAACATGGCGAGGATCCCAGGGTCTGCCGGCCAGGGGCGGACCTTGCCTGTGTGCTCTGTTGTGTTTAAGCTGTCTTGCTGTGCCATATGACCCTATAGAAGCTTAGCCACTTTGTCAGGAGGAGATTAGTGGGGTCACTGTGCAGCGCTGCATGGGACCATGTTTCAATTACACGCTCCAGACACTAGCCCCACGCTGGGTCCACTGCTGTTCGTAAACACACAGGAACAACGTGAAAGTACGACAAAGGCAGGCAGTCGACATCCGTCATGCTCTCATGTAGAGGAGCTGGAATAGAAACTGAGGATACACTCACGTTAATGCAGCCCAACCCCCCCACAGACCCCATTAACCTCAGACGCTGGCTTCCCTCCTGATTTGTTAGCCCCCCCCTCCTCCACCTTACCGTTGGGCACCAGTTGGTCCCAGCTTTAAAAGCTCCGCAGTGTGCAGACGCAGCAGATTGGCGTCTTAGATAATTCATTATGTATCTGCAGACGCCCGTTATTATCTTGTGATGAGTCTCTTTAGCGCTGCGATAACCACACGTTAAAAGAGACGTGTCACATTCACGTCAGTTGCATGCTTTTACGAGCTCTGCTTTGGTGGAATAACAGATGCCTTGAGATGGCAATTGGTTGTGTTTTTGATGAAATTATCTTCTATGAGGGCAGTTTCTGTACAGCTGGCCCTTCATGAATCTGTTTCAAAGCAGGTGAGTCAAGTTCAGACTGATGTCATCCTCAGCATACCTTAGAAGGAAGGTCATGCGTTAACTGTGGTGATTTAGGTCTTTGATCTGATTATATTTATGTCTCCAGACTGCTGCTGCTGTGTCCTTTTGAGATGGTGTAACTGTGTTAAATGTCTTGGACGATTAGAAGCCAGATGCAGTGAGAATAGTTATGATAGCATTAGAGCTGAACTCAAGATAAAACAGCAGCGTTGGGCCAGCGTTGCCTCCAACTTGGCCTTGGTGGAGCGGTGAAATCTTATTTTCACAGATATGTGGGGGTTTAAGTTTGGGGCTGATTTAAAAACAACGCATTGTCTCCGGTTACAGCGCTCATCGAAGCATTTGCAGCGAGCGATTTCATGATATGTGTGTGTTTAGTCTGGGCGCAGATCGGTTTGTGTGTAATGATGATTATTCTTGGCCGTGCTTTTTATTCGCCCGTAAAGTCTTGGGTGCTCTGTGGGTTTTTGTTCATTCACCACGGTGCAGATGCTTCGCTGGCTCTGAGTCCGTGTTGTTGCGCTGTTTTTGTCTGGCTCAGAGATACTCATTGCGCGGCTCGCGAGCCACATGCGGCTCCTCAAGCTTTAATTGGTGGCTCGCACTCGCATAGTAGCTTATACTGCACAGTATTAGGTATTTTTATTAAGTATTAATTAAGGCTTAATGGTGTTTCCTAAAGGGGGCTCTGTTAAACCTGGCAACGCAGCCCACTTTAACCACCTCACACCTGATCGCAGAGCACGCTAGCTCCTTTAGCCAGCGCGAGATGCAGGCACAATGGATCGGTTTTTAATTAAAAAAGGGCAAAAACCAGCACAAAAACCATGCTCATCCAGAATGTCTCACTATGATTACAACAACAAACTACAAATACAACATGAAGAAAGCCAAGGACATGCATGCCAGCTTCCGCTGATCCCAGTATTAAGGCAAATATGGTCTTAATTGAAAATGTATTGGCTGTGTTGTTTCTTTTTTTGTGGGATGTTTTATATGTAGAAATGCATATTTGCAAAAGGGAACTTAGTATGTTGTGGTAAAAGTGGCTCTTCCCTTGATTTTGCTCTGCCAATGTGGCTCTTGGGAAAAAAATAGTGAGTATCTCTTGTCTGGCTCTCGAACAATGCAGAAGTTGTTGTTGTTTGTGCTTCGACGCTACATCACCGACCCGCCGTGAACGTCTTATTGTTCACTGCTGAGAATGGTGTTTGTTTTTCAGAGGGGCCTCAACACACACACCAGTGCAACCCTGCAGCAGTGGGTATTCCCTCCACCCCCCGTCTGTGTGTAAGGTGGTGAAGGCTGTTGAGCGGGCGGGGATACGTCCACAGTTTACCAGTTGTCATGGCGCCCTGAAAGAGAGCTGTTCATTGGTGGGTTACTGATACTGGAGGGTCAGTGAGGATGCTGGGAGGACTGAACCTCTGATATTGAATGTGTTATTTTGGCATGTTTGTTTTTGCCAGAGAGACTTCTTAAACCACCTGAATCCGAATGAAATCTAAAGGTAACGGCGCCGTGTAATCGGAGAATATCGTGGAAGACCAAACACCCTATTTAGTCATTTCAAGGTTATTTTCTCTTGAAATAGTTTTGTTTTTATTGTCCTCATGTGATTGATGGCTATTAGCTGAGAGAGCAGCTTTTGCCAGCTGGTCAGATGCAGTTTAAGTATCTTTTCGTTACTTTAGTTCCAGTTTAGGTTTAGAGGGAATCAGTAGTTTTATAGGGTGAAACTTTGCTACTGCAGCGTATTGTAAAAAGAAACCAAACGCATAAAGATCTTCTGAAGGTAGGTGCTGTGTTTTAAAACTGATTCAAAGACAACTGTTGACATTATAGGCCGGATAGTTTATCGTACTGAAATATTTCTTTTTTAGATTCAAGCAAAACTGGTGATGGGGAAGCTGGGACTCACCCAGATTAATGTTTACTTAGTTTTAAAGAGCGTTTCCAGAGGAGGTGAGGTCGTTCGGAACAGTGTTTGATTGTTTTCAGGTTGTCATTCCTGTGTTGGTCGCAGCTATGAAAGCAATCGGGGCGTGTTTGTTTGGTGACGCTGCTCACTGGTCACATAGTTTGAGCTCTGAGTGGGTCATAACCATTAAAAGTTGAGGGCAAAGGTATGGAAAGCCACAGGAATGCTTGTATTTGTGCATTACAGCAGGGACTGCTTTGGTAATTAGTAACCAGTGCATGAGTTAACCACCTAGAGTACAGGAAATGTACATTGTAGAAGCGTACTATGTACTCCTGCAGTGTACTTTTGTGTCTTTTAGAAAGAGTGAGGATGCAAAGTGATGAGCAAAAGTTTTGAGCCACCCCTTATTTCGTAATTTATTAACAGAAAGATGGCAAATTAGTGCAGTATTTTAATGACACATCTCCAAATATAAATGTAAATGTATAAGATATATAAGTATGTAAGGCAAAATCTGTTCTGAGCTCCTTTATCCTCCAACACAGCCTGAAGCTTTCTGTCCTTTCTTTAAGGAGTCTTCAGGAATAGTTCTCCACTTGCCCGATAGAGCCCGCTTTCATGGAAATCAGCGCAATTGGAAAACTTTGCGCAGCGGGCATGAAACTTTCTCGCGTTTTCCCTTTGGTAAACTTTCCTTGGTCTACAACAGACGGGATATGTTTGTAAAATAGCCGGAATTCTCCT
This sequence comes from Odontesthes bonariensis, assembly GCF_027942865.1. Taxonomy (NCBI): domain Eukaryota; kingdom Metazoa; phylum Chordata; class Actinopteri; order Atheriniformes; family Atherinopsidae; genus Odontesthes; species Odontesthes bonariensis. The sequence goes on along the minus strand of NC_134515.1, from coordinate 10,974,540 downwards.
TTAAGAACGGCTTCTTGACAGCCACCCTTCCATGGAGCCCATCTCTGATGAGGCTTGGGCCAACAGCAGATGGATCAGCTGAAGGTCCAGATGCATCTCTCAGCTCCTGTGTCAGGTCTTTGCTGGAGTTTTTCCTCTTTCTTAAGGACATCACTTTCAGATCCTGTTCATCTGCTGTAGATAGTTCTTTAGGCCTGACACTTCTTCTTTTGTCCTCCACTTGTCCAGTTTTCTCAAATGTTTTAAGGACACACTGCACACCATGCTGAGATATGCCAAGTTTTCAGCTAACAGCTCTTTGGGAATCACCTTGTTGCTGCAGAAATCCTGTTTTCTGTCTGTCAAACTGTGTTATCTTTGCTGTTTTTCACAGATGCAACTAAAGAAATGTGAACAAATGATGTGTCTGTGTGACAGGCTGCTGGGAACAAAGTGCCTAAAGATCCAATTTAAAATGGCTTCTTTGCTAAGTTGCCTGTTATGTGTGGACACAGCACTGGTTCATCCCTTGAGTTAGGAGCCTTTTTTCTGCCTGAATGATTCACAAGTCAGAGTTAAGTGGCTTAACAAAGAAATAACACATCAGGTACAAGGACTGGACTGAAAATGAGTGAAAAAAGCAGGAAATGTCCAAAGAAAAACTTTGAAAAACCATCAGAAAGCTTTGAGAACTAATGCTCTGGGCCACTTTAAAAGACTGGAAGAAGGTCTGGCTGCTTGGGAGGGTTGGATCAAGACATTTGCACAGTTCTGTTGGGAATCACTAAAGAAATGGGATCAAATGGTGTGTCGTTCCGACAGGACGCTCGTGACGAAGTGCTTTAAGACACACCGGTAATGCTCGAATGATTCATAGGTCAGTGTGAGGTGGCCACATTCCTGTGGAAATGTCAGGTACAAATCTCTGGACTGAAAATGAGTGAAAAAGCAGCCGATGGCCCCAAAATAAACTTTGAAATACCTTCAGAAAGCCTGGAGAACTGTTGCTCAAGACCACTTTAAAAGATTACAAGAAAATCTGGCTGCTTGGAAGGAAAATATGACAAAAATCAGGGCTGGATCAAGAGTTTGGAGCGGTTCTATAGTTACTGTAACATTTACAGAACCAGATGACATGAAGATGATGTGGAAGGAGGCTGCTCCACCACCACATGCGAAGAAGACGTCACACGATGTGATTGAGGTGAAGGGATCCCCAGTCGCCCCTGCTTTGGATCTGAAGCTTTCCATCGAGCATTAATTATTCCCCAGGATGCTGCTTGTTATCATTGAGGGAACGACGGGTTCGGGGCACTTGCAGAAGAATGTGCGGAGGAGGTAGATGTCTCAGGCCTAATAAGAGAGGTAGAAGGATGAAAGGGAGGAAGAGTAAACAGTGCTGAAGTAGGAGTCATCTGTAAGACTTTGTTTTGGCACGGAATATAATTAGAGATGAGATGGAGCAACACATAAAGGGAGTGGGATAGTGGGAATAGTATTAGTGAGGGAGGAATGCAGAAATGAGGCCCAAGATGGGGAGAGTGGAAGAGAGAAAGAAATTAAGAGAGGGAGAGAGATGGAGGAGAGGAGGAGGAGGAGGGGGGGAGGGCATTTTGGGTGGAATGTGTCCAGCGTCTGATCAGGTCTGCTGGCTCGATCTGACAGGACAGCGGGCCAGTCTGGATACCAGGCCGAGAGTCCGGCTCAGTCAACGATGGACACGGAGAGAAAACTGAGCCAAACACAAACCCCTCACTTCTCTGATACCTGACTTAATGAGAAAATGGAGGGAGGGTGGCTGGTAATGAGAGGGGAGTCAGTGGGAGCCCAGGCTCCGCGGGGGAAGTCTGCTTGGAGAAAGAGAGGGGGAAATGATCTGCATAAGAATTATGAAGGAGGGAGAAACTACACTTTGAACTGAGAGGAGAAGCCAAGCCAAGGGTGGTTAAAAGTCTGCAAGGGGTGAACCGAAAAGCAAGAAAAAAGAGCAGAGTGATGGAAGAGGGAGGCTGTGAGCCAGGAATGTTTGCGTCAAGTGAGCGCGTGATAAGAGCTGGTCGAACCGTTGAAACTCAGACATCATAGATGCCTTCTGATGAGCTGCCTTTGCTGAACAGATCTTCCACATTTCCAGAGACTGGACTCCACAGCGGGACCGGGCATCGGTCCCTTCTCCTGAAACATTAACAGATGTCCCAGCACAGCTAGTGTGAAGATGACTTTTCCTTTTGGTTTGCAAGCTGACAGCTTATTTCTTGTTTATCTTTAATTAAAACGCATTCCTTCTGTCCCCTGGGCTCGGCGCGATACTGATTTCAGTACGAAGCTTGATAGCTGATATGCTTATCTTTGAATTCCTTTGGGCGCGCAGCTCCGGCGTATTTACCCTGGCGAGCGGTGCGCCGCATCCAGCAGGCTCTGACACGCAGCTCCCGACTGCTGAACCTTTGTCCCTGTTGGTGCTTAATTTGCTCATCTTCCTTTTGCTTTCAGTAAAGTCTGAACACGAAGCTAAAATCAGCCGATCTTAGTCGAGGATACTTTCCCAATCATTTTTCCCAGGTCGTGTTCATTCAGCCTTTTTATCTCAGATGTGACGCTAAACTTTATTCTTATCATTTAACCTTCCGTTCGTTTTTGGGTTTGTTTTTTTTTAGATGACGTAACGGTATAAGAATTATGGAATGACTCAGTCCTGGGTAGAAAGTTAAGGACTCACCCTCTAAATTTGCATTTCTAAAACAAATACCCACACAAGTCTGAATATGTAAATAAGTCTGCAGTTAAAAAAAGAGTGCCTGCAGAGCTCAGCGAGCCGTTGCACCTGGAGGAAACATGGCCGCAACAACAGAGCTGCAGTGGACACAACAGAACGGATTATGAAGCTCCTTCAAGCAGGCAATTCATCTCTAAATGTGGCAAAAGGGTCTAAAATTTCACGCGAGTACAAACAAAAAGGGGAAGGTTGTCAAAAAGGGGGAAACATACGGGTCAAAGAGCCGGGACAAGAAGCTCGAAACCGTACGTCTGGAAACAGAAGAAGAGCCAAACGTAAAAGCGTCGCTCAAACCGAAGCAGAAGAAAACAAGGTCACGGTGGGCTAAAGAGAAGCTGTCATGGGCGGTGGATGGTTGGATGAAGGCGATATTCAGTGGTGGAATGTTAGTTTGGTGCAGTGAAACATAGAAAAATAGCTGCCTGCAGAAAACGAGCACATTTCCACAATTATTGATGATTTGGGGTTGGTGTTGGGACCAGAGGAGCCCGGGGAGATTTCTCTCATTCCACCAACTGAAAGGAGGGTTGACGATGCTGAGGGGTATTTTTCTGGATGAAAAGACTCTTAAGAAAGACGAATCAACTCAATGAAATTGTAGATTTGAAGGGTTATTGGTCAAAGCAACCATTTCATGCATGCTGGCTGTAAAAGAATTCCCTTTCTGACACAATTCCAACACAGGTGAACATCCACAGAGCAGCAGAGGACTCGCTGCACTCTTCACCTTGACATATCAAGTGTTAATTGAGCAATAAGGGACTTTCGTGCAAACTTCCTGGTCTTTTTTTTTTATGATTTGAAATGAATAACAATAATACATCTAACAGAGTTACAATGCTTTATCTCAAAGCTGTCACGTACGTGGAAATGGCTTCAGGCAGGAATACCTGTGTGGGTGGTACATGCACAGGGAACGAGTAATAACCGTTTAAATGTCGCTGCCGCCAGTAAAAAAAAAAAAACACGTCTGCATAAAGGTTGCTGTTTCTGTGGTGACCAAAATGTCCTTTAACTTGTAGAAAATCAGTGTTTGTGAGGCAAAGAACAAGAAAGAAGTGACAAAACTGCTTTGAAAGTCAGGATTTCTATGTTTTACAAGCTTTGACTTCCTAAATGATCCAATCCAATTTTATTTATGAAGCACTTTACAACAACCTCAGTTGACCAAAGTGCTGTACAGAAAAATAAAAACAAAACATTAAAAGAATAAAATACAAGAATAAATTAAAATACATTCAACAGCTATATAATTTAAAACTAATAATACTAAAATAAATTTAAAAACAAGAAAAAAATAAATAAATCTCCCGGCTCACAGCTTTGCTCGGCCATGTAGAATCCAAATGTTCTGCTCATGTCAGATTTGGCGCTGCATTATAAAGCGCGTCAGCGTTGGACATTGGACGTGTTTTATTTGCTTTTACTAATATACTGCTTTCACTGCAGAGTTTGAGTTGCAGCATCCAGCTGATATGATGTTTTTATGGTTTGTACTCATTTGGCACACCGCTGGCATGCTTAGGGATGGTTACTCTGTGTGTACTCTTCAAATCTAAGCTAAAAACCTACTTATTTAGGATTGCTTTTAATACCCAGTAGTATGATGACACTTTTATCTTATTTCATCTTATTTGATTTTGTTGTATTTCATTGCTTTCACTGTTCTTTTATTGTTTTTATTTGTTTTTACTTATTCTTCTCTTTATTTATTACCTACTGTAAAGCACTTTGGTACACCGTAAGTATTGTTTCTAAAGGGCTGTATAAATAAAATGCATTTACATTTAAGATCTGCAGCAAAGCCTTAGTTAACCGTGTTTTAATGGTAGGACTCTGGGTTTCGTCTGGTTTATGGCACCTTTTATTCGATCCGATGTCCGTATATAGATGTAATTTCATTAATTCATATCAGTAAATCTTTGCACCAAGTAATGGTGGCCGAGGACAGTTTCTAAATTCTGTTTTAGAAATTATTATTCACTGGAAAAAAAATGCCCCTCCAAAAATAAGTAAAAAAACAAAAAAAATAAAAACAACAAATACGAGACGTTTTTGCTTGAATTAAGCAAAAAAATCTGCCAATGAAACTAGTGAAAATCGGCTTGTCAAGATTTCTTGAAATAAGATGTGATATTTAGGACTTTTAAGATAAAAGTGATCTTGAAATTAACTTAAAAACCTCTTCAAATGTAAAAAAAAAAGCTTGTTTCATGTGAAATATGACTCAAAACAATTTGTTTTCAAGACTTTTTCATTTAACAAGATATTCCAGATGTATTGTATTAAAACAAGTCCCTATATGAAATGAAATGGCTGAAATGATACTTGTTAGGCAGTTGTGTCTTATATTAAGTGTAATGAGATACTCAATGAGACAAATATACTTGGTAAGATTTAGATTTTTTCCAGTGTTTTTAATAATGTTTTAGAAATACAAGTTATTGGGAGTTAACAGCCTGAAATGTGCTGCACATTGAAGGGTCGCAACATGACAGCGGTTTGTCAAAGGTGGAAAAACAGGGAAGATGAACAGTTCCAGGATCCTGAAACTGAAGCAGAGACATGAGATTCCATCACATTTAATGTTGCTGTTTACATCTGCGTGAGTCACCAGATTATACTGCAGGTGAACTGTTGTTTTTCCAAAGCCGGATGCAGGAGAAGAAGAAGGCAGAAAAGATCCAGCAGCACACGCGGCTGCTGCCCTTCTTCTTCACCTTCATCTTCTACGTCAGCCGTCTCCTCCAGACTGAATATAGCAAGTCTACCAGATCCAGATATAAACACCACACCCCAGACTTTGCCTCCTTCCTGTTTCCTGGTATTGAAACCGACATCAATAAATAACCCTCTCCCGCCCCCTCTCCTTCCCTGTCCAAAGCTCAAAAAGACGCATCCTTGCTACTAAACAATGCTGACCAGTCACAGTCCACATATTGACTCTTATCGGCATCTCCTCGGTCCCGTTCATCCAGTCGCTGTCCTTGAAAAACCTGTTTTTTTTTTTTTTTACACACCAGGTCGTCAGCCTTCATTTCATAGCTTTAAAACCAGAATGTATTAGTCGGGACAGTTTGGGTGGGTGGGGGGGGCAAAAAGAGTCCAATCTTCCAGACCAGGTGGGGATAGAAAAAAAGGGCTTGAGTTGAGAGTAGAGGGAGAAAGAACTGGAGGACAAGGAGGACAAAGGATACTGCAGGAAGGGAGAGAGGCGTCTTTGTCAGCACAAAATAAACTGATGTAACTGCTTCATGCTGCAGCGACGAGATGGAGGCAAACACACACAACAGCTGAGCGTGAAGGTGTTTCTCCCCTCCAGAGCAGACTGAAGTTGGGGATCTTTTGATAAATTTCTCCTGTCAAGAGGCGGAAATGAAGCGGGGATTATGAGTGTAAAAGAGGATCCATTTCGGATGTGATATGAAGAGGCCTAGAAGCAGCATAATGAGGCTTAATGAGGAGGAGTCTTTTTAAATAATACATTTCACGACCGATTCCTCACATCACGTCGCAGCCTCCTCTGCTCAGGCTTGCCTCGCACCTCTGCACGTCTCCACAGCTTTTTCCCAGACACTTGACTCAAAGCAGTGCACTGGGCTCTGCTTCAGCCTGTGTATTTACTGGCTCTGCTTCGGCCTGTGTATTTACTGGCCCTGCTCCACCCCCTCCCCTCGGCACTCTCTCTTTGACCTCCCTTCCTCCATTTCTTGCTCCTTCTCTTATCAGCAGCATTAAGGCACTTTTATCTGGGCTGTGCCAGGGAGGTATGCTCACCACTAGGAATAGCAACCCTCTGGGAATTTACTCCTTTGAAAATATTTATTTTTTTTACCACCTCTTTTGTTCGCTTTCCTTTTTCTTTCTTTTTTTTTTTGTGCAAATTTGCTCTATTTTTCTGTCTTGTGTTTAGTTCTTCACCACCTCTGTTTTCCTCCCATCTACAATGGTCCTCACACACTTTCTACCCCCCACCCCCCTCGCCTCCCGTCTTGTATCGTTCCGTGTCCGGAACACCGCGGCACCGGCTTTGTGGTGAACATTCATGCTTGTCATCAACAAACCTGACTGTTTCCAGAACTCCACAACCTTCAACAGCTTGTCCTGTTCCGTCGTGTTTTTTCTTACTCTGATCTTTGAGACGTCGTGTTTGGACACTGTAACTAAAGTCACGGGGACAGCAGTTTTTCTTTATCGTAAACAACTGAAAACCTGGCGTTTGCATTTAGATCAGGGGTGTCAAACTGATCCGTGAAAGGGCCGGTGTGGCTGCAGGTTTTTGCTCCAACCCTGCAGCAGCACAGCTGACTTGTTTCATTCAATCAGCTGAACTGGTTAAGACCTCGGCTGTGTTCGAAACCACATACTACATACTCATCGATCAGACAGTATGCAAAGCGTTTACCCACAATGCATTTCGCTCCTGCCCGAGCCGAAATCAGCCGGCCTGAAGCTGATTTCGCTTAAGCTCTAAACTCTGTAAACTTTAGCAACATTTGAAAAATTTTCAGGCGAGAAAGTAGTCGTTTAGATCCCCAACGTGTTGAAAATCTGACAAAATACCGGCTATTTACAATTTTGTTCCAACGAATTCGGCGCTACTAAAGCTAGCCGCAGTGAGCAACGCACTTACGGTTATTTTCACAAAATAAAATACCCGTTGCCTTTTATCATAGGGAAAGCCATTACAATACAATTGGTGCTTTTTTTTGAAAACAGGAAGTGAACCTACCCTCGTTGTAGCTAGCTTGAAACTGCCGTTTTGACAAGAAATGACGATCAGCGAATTCACGTTACGTTGCATCTTGGGTAGTTTGAGTATGAGTAGTAACCTCATGATGCATACCCAACATTTCGGCGAATCTAGTATTCATTCGGGAACTTCTTGCTTACTCAAACTCGCATACTAACTCAAAAAGTTAGTATGAGTAGTAGGAGTAGTATGCGGTTTTGAAAACAGCCAATGCGCTTTACATAAAGACAAGGCATTTAAAAGAAGAGCATAAAGCAGCATAAAAAACAAGCAATTTAAAGAGAATAAAAAAATAGAATAAAAATTAAAACAGTTAAAAGCAATCAAAGAAGAGGGGAAAAAGAAAAATGTAAAACAATTAAGAGGATTTATAGCATTATGCTTTAAAATGATTTTAAAGGAACTGAACCATAAGAACACCGAAAGAGAAATGTTTTTAACCTGGATTTAAAAGTGCTTTATCAAGCACTTTGTCCAGTGTAGGCTTGATAAAGACGTGTAAACACTTCCTGGTCATGCTGTGCCACCTGGACGCAGTGTCAGCTTTCTGTAACACAGCACCAGAGATAACAGCTATCATTTTTTAGTGTTATCATCAGGGATTGTTACGCTGCCGGAAAGCATCCTGTCATCTTGTATCATCACAATTGTGATACTGTAGCAGTGACGTAGCTTCTGAAGTCGTGGCTGTGATGACAGTCGGAGCGAGTGCATGCATGAATGCGTGACTGGAGAAGGAAGTATGTTAATGCACACTGAAAAGGGTGCAGCTCTGCAGACTGGTGTAATCTGCTTTGAGGGACTTTAGTTGTACATATCATCTTGTAATTTAGTTTCCTGTAAGTGTCGGGATGGAGATGCATTAGCTGTTCACCCTGCGGCCTGAGTCCACACTCAGATCGGCGTATTCCTGGGTTGTCATTTTCTCCTCCACCGCTTTGCTTCCTTCGCGCCTCGCTCACTCCATCCAAACTGTGGGAAATCAAAGCGAGCCAGCCGCATAGCTGGAATACCAAACCTGTGCAGAGCCATGGCGAATGCTGGGCAGGCGATTATGTTTTCTCTTGAGAGTATGTGAATTATGCCTCGAGTGAACCCTGATTCTGATACGCCACAGGTCTGTCTTAAGGTTGCTGCCTGAGCTAACCACCACAGCTATTTCCAGAGATAACCATGGAGTGGTGATAAAGTTGTATTGCCTTTAGGAGAAAGGTATGGCATACCAAAAAAATATAAAGAGCAGCAGATAACTGGGAACAAATCATTAGAAAAATGCTGCAGGAACCGTGTGAAAAAGCATTGGCTTTCAGTGAAGTTAGGGGACTCGAATCAGAGATTTAATTAGAAAATACAAATAAAAAAGTGTGTTTTATGTATCTTAATTGGCTGTATGGGCTGCATCGAAGGACTCAAATATCACTAGCCCCTTTCACACTGAGACCCGCTACCTTAGCGGGTCCAAATTGCACCTTCGACCCGCGTCGAGCAATGTGAACGCTTGGCGTGTCAGGGTGACCCGTGTCGCCTGAAGCCGAGTTCAGGGGGCGTTGCCTAGTGGCAGAGCGTCACACGAAACACATAAAATGCTGGGCGTGTACAATGACGTAGGCACAAGCCATGCGTCGGAGGTAGGGTGAAATACACCTGTCTGCATCAAATTTTTCAAACAAAGGATGGCGGGACACCTTGAGAACTCGTTTTTGCATTGCAGTTCATGGAGATGTTACTTTACGGTGCGTCTTGCTGCGTGGGAAACCGCGCTCTCCCATCTTTCTCGCCAGCCCTTCCAGCAGATGTCCATCCTTCACCGTCCCCGACATGTGGCGGTAAATAACGTCCTCTGCTCGGAGGCTGAGGAGGTCGTGGACCTCCTTGTCTCCCCAGTTGGCCATATTAAAAAATGTCTCGAACTTGATGTAGGCTAAAACAGAGTAAAACTTGTCCTCACCTGTCGCTGTTGTTCTGAATCAGCTGTCCATTCTGTCTTTTAAACTCCTCACGTCACGTCACGCCCACTTCCGACCCGCGTCGATTGTGTTCACACCAAACTCGGCTCGGCAAAAAGACTAGGGTCCGACGCGGGTCGAAAGGCGAGTCGAGTTGACACGGCAGCCCGGGTCGGCAGTGTGAACACAACAGCGGACACGCTAAATTCGCGAATTAAACGCGGGTTATTCGGCAGTGTGAAAGGGGCTGTTGACTTCGGCCTTGTTGCAGAGATGGTCCACCCAGCCTCCTGGTGAGGCTGGTTCTGGCCGCACTACCTACAGGACCAGCTTTGCATGCATGGTCATGTGATCCGTCTATTGTTCATTGTGGTGTGGTCTCCTCAAAACAAGCGTCCATGTTGTTCTTCTGCTCCTGCTCCTCATTTTCTGGCACTTTTATCCACATGGTGACAGACATTTGGGCTTGTAAAGGACCTGCAGATTGGTTTGGATGAAGGGATTTACGTCGCCGTGAAGCATTTCCGGGGACAGCGCGTGCTATTTGCTGCTGCTTCGTGTTCTTTTGTGTAGACCCGTTTGTTAATTTCCACTGACTCATGATATCCTTATCAACTATAAAACGGTCTTTAGGGAAGCTAGTCTGTGTCCTCTGTGCTCCAGCTGACGTTCTCCATTGTTCATGTGTGAAAAAAGCTCCAGTTTAAAGTTCAAGGTAAAAAAAAAAGAGCATTACACTTTATGTAATAGAGCCGCTCACAACGGATCACCATCTTTCTGTTGGACCCTCTTTGCCTGTATGATGTTGTCCTTAAATTGAATGTTTGCAGGCTGTATGTGATAATTATCATCTCCGAGCCCAAGCCGGAACAACCCCGAAACGTCCCCGCTGGTGTGTGTCTCTGTTGCGTAAACTGATTGTTTAATAAACTATAATTAAGAATAGTTTATTCAGATATTAGTTACTGATTAACAATGTACCATTCCTAATAGTGACAGTTCAAAATATTTATCATAATTAAGTGTGTTGAAGAGGTCTAACGGGTCATTATCCTTTCATTCTGAATCATTATCCCACATTAAAGGGTACGTTTAAAAGCTGCGTTTATTCACAGTGTGGTTTATGAAGCTCTGCTTCTTTACATCTCTGTTCCACGAGCATCATTCATGGAGACGCTGACCTTTTCCTTTGGAGAAGCCACCAAACGGTCGTGATTTCATCTCACAGACGAGTATTTACTGTGGTAGAACCGAGAAGCCTGCGATCTGGAATCAAGGAGCCATCGTCACACATGCACGACAAACCGTTTTGTAGCTCTGCTGTCATTCTGACTGTAAAATAGTAACACTTCAAGGTATTTCAGGGTGGAAAGCTTGATAAAAGGAGAGCTCGCTGGCTTGAGTTTCTCTTTTATATCTTATCTTCTTCCGTCCCAGTTCTCCTATGATTGTTCATCTTAACCCTTTCACCCACACTCTGTGGGTGCAGCGTACCACCGGCGAGCTTTAAAGCGATTCAATCCGTGTTGTAGGCTTCAGTGATTGGAACCAGACCCTCAACAACCAGCAATTGGCCATTCTGTCGTGGTCAGGGGTGGTTGCTGTTGTCTGATAATGTCTGGTGTGCATGTATGAATAGCACAATGATCTATTTGGCTGAATTAATGTGAGATTCACAACTTTTTATTCGCATATTTCGTGATTAACGGCTTGTGCCTTCATTCAGTATGTGCACATCTGAACTAACTTGGAGTATTTGACGGCAGGTTTTGATTGTATAACCAGTTTTATACCAGTTTTACTGACTTATTTTCCAACTCTGATTGGACTTCGGCTCCATCCATGTTGGGAAGTATTTCCTTTTTTTTTTTTTTTTTTTTTCCCCTGCATCGGTGTGTTTGCTTCACTTTCCGACAAGTTGACAGAAAAGAAAGAAACCTTTTTGATGCTGTGCCCTCACCATTTACAGGTGATTTACTCATAACTGCATACATTTAGTAAAAATGGGATATTTGCTGTGGCCTCCACAAAGACCTTTAATGAGCCCTCGTTGCCTTTGCATCTCTGATTGTTGGATGACTAATTCCTTAATGGAGGGATGACTTAGAAAATAGATCTGCTGGATAAATCTACAGATACAAGACCCTTTTTTAAAGATCTGGCAGCCGCTCCTTTCATCCAGCTGTTGTATTCCAGGGCTGACAGGCAGGAGGAAATGATGGTCTCTATAACCTTTAAATAGTTTTTATTCTGCTCTTAAATAATAACAGTGTTTGAGCTCGTCAGTCGCCGTTGGAAAACGTTCTTTTCCACATTATTTATCTGCTTTAGGTAAAGAAATTAAGAGCCGGTACTTTTCAGTGTATCATATTTGATATTCTGTTGGCCTACTCGTTATTTTTAATGAATAAACGGAGAGGAAACGAGGCTCGGTCTCCTCTGACGAGCTCGGACGTCTCGACTGCCTGAAAATAAGCTCTTATTTTCTTTCTGCTTGCACACACTTGCAGATCTGCGCTGCTGCCACTTATTAGCAGGACGTCACTGTGTGTGTTCATGCCTGTGAGCGGCCCTGAGGGGAGCATCTCGCTCTCTGCTGAGCTGCCATCTTTGGCAGGGATGGTTGATGAATAGTTGTCTGGAAGGAGTGATATGAGATGTGGAGCGTAGCCTTCTTCTATGCATGACTGCACCTTTAGAACAGAGAGAGATGTTCCACTTGCAGGTCCTTTAGTGGCGAATGTTTGTGACTGTGAAACGTAATAAAAGAAATATTGGAAGGGGATCATAGCGCAGATAATTAAGCTTTTGTTTTGGATTGTTTCCGCCCCGAGGCTTTTGGGAAACTTCTGCCCCTACGTGTCTCCATATTGTTGAGTTTTCTCAGCTCGACAGTGATATAGTAACTGTGTATACACTAAAGTCGCGCCTCATGGGAACTGAAACGCGATACCGCCGCTCTTTCTGCGGACAGTCGATCCTTTGTTCCGGGTTTGGGGTGGAGCGGGGAGTGGCGAGGCCCGTACCTGTCAGAACCCGAGAGCTGGAAATCTTTATCAGCCACCTGAGCGGATACTTTCCCAGATTACTCACACACTCACACTGAGACTGAATATTTATTTATAGAACACATCTGTCTAAAAGTAGAATGAGCACAGTTCGAGGTGAGGACTGTGAGCTGTTTTTTCAGGAGAAAGAAGGTAAAAATAACATCAGAAACGGACCAAAATAAGATGAAAAGCGAGAGAAGAAGTCACAGAGATGTTAATGTTTAGCTGCTTGTGTTGTCCCGGTTAACTATTAGAGATCCAAGGTTCAGTTTTCATCTGTCGTACCTCGTCAGGGCTTTTTGGTGCAGCTAAAACCTGTAAAAAAGTGTAAACTTATCATATCTGATTTGACCTTTTCGTGCATTCACAACACTCTCAGATATGAAGTTACAGGCAGGAAGCACTCGGCTCATCTTAGCATAAAAACCTGATAAACCTTTTTAAACCTCTGTTGTTAACAAGGTGTAAAAATGTTGAGCTCCAGGATTCCAGGAAGTCGCCGCCTGGCCACGAAGCACAACTTTAAAACCACAACTTGAAATATTTACACATCCAGTTTGTCTAAATCAAACAAAGTGAGTCAGATGGTTTTTCAGTCCCGAGCAGCTGTTTCCAGTTTCTGTGACACGTTCAGCCGAATGTTTCCCGGTTCTTGCATCACACCTAACGCAGGCCCGAGGGAGGGAAATGTTAGATTGCATTCAGCCACCTTTCATTTGTGCTGTTACTGCTTTATTGTTGATGGGACAGACTGATAACAGCTTCCTAAGTCTGACTTTTAAGTGCGCTGCACCTCATTTGGCTTCTTAATCTGCCTTTTTTCCTCTCTCTGGGGCGTTGATGATGTCACATCGAATCCATTACATACACACTTTATGGGAGTATAACGTGGGTTGGGCAAAGATAAAAATGTTTAATCTAATTAATCACATGATTTCCCTGATTAATCACAATTAATCGCATTTGTACGCAAAATCCAAAAATGAATTCAAAAGTAGTGTATAGCTTTTAGCATTTAGTTTTATTTTAAATGTGCTGCCATATGAATGAAAGTGCCATAACATTTGTTGTGCAAACACACTTTTAACATCAGCATCTTTCTGTAGTTTTTATGTAGAAGCCTCGCTCCACTGTCTGTTTCCTTGAATGACTTGCTGCTATCAGTTGTGTGTTTTGCCTTTAAGTGATATTTTAGACTGGAACTACTACGGTGAGAAGACAATTCAACTTGGCAGAGTTTACAGATGACTTTGGTTCTGTCGACTCCGCCGTCTGGAAGAACTTTAAAATGAAAATGGCCGAGTAAAAGTTCCGTACCCTTCTCCATGTTTGGTGGAGCCGCCGATTACTTTCTTTTCCGGTTCCGCAGCAGACAGCAACAGACTTTTACAAAATAAAAGCCTGTGAGCAACAGACTTTTACAATAATAAAATAAATAATGAAACCTGCGCTAATGCGCGATAAAATCTTTGTCGCCGTCAAATAATTAACGAGTTAACACACCCAGCCCTAAATATAACGGATCAAAAAGACTTGGTTGTTGTGTTTTTTCATTGCAGTTAGTTGCTGGATTTAAGGAATTTTATGCTGTTTTACATGTAAAACTACACATAACTATTTTTTTTTTAAAGATGTGTACTCATTGCTTATCTTTTGAAAAGAGGTTTTCCTGAATGACTTCCGGCTGAGGATGGAGGATTCATGCTGACAGTACGGGACACCGGCCATGTGCCTGTTAAATAATGCAGCAGATCTTGCACACGGGTCATTTTTTGGTGTGCGAGAGCCGTGATGGAGGCCTGCAGGCGGTGCTGAGCGGCGTGTTGGCTGCTGGAGTGCTTTGCATCAGTCTGACCCGAGGGGAGCTGTGAGGATCAGTGTCTTATCTGTGTTCAGCTCAGACGCCCTGCAGCGATGCCTCGGGCTGAAAGTGGTAGCATCATTCATTCATTTCCAAACTCCATGATGCAACAGAAGGTCACCGTGAACAGCAACTAGAAGTCTGACTATCTCAGTGATACTCACTATTTTTCTCACAAGAGCCACATTGGCAGAGCAAAATCTAGGGAAGAGACACTTTAACGACAACATACTAAGTTCCCCTTCTGCAAATATGCATTTCTACATATAAAACATCCCACAAAAAAAGAAACAACACAGCCAATACATTTTCAATTAAGACCACATTTACCTTAATACTGGGATGAACGGAAGCTGGCGGGCATGTCCTTGACTTTCTTCATGTTGTATTTGTAGTTTGTTGTTGTAATCACAGTGAGACATTTAAGATGAGCATGGTTTTTGTGCTGGTTTTTGCCCTTTTTTAATTAAAAACCGATCCATTGTGCCTGCATCTCGCGCTGGCTAAAGGAGCTAGCGTGCACTGCGGTCAGGTGTGAGGTGGTTTAAGCGGGCTGCGTTGCCAGGTTTAACAGAGCCCCCTTTAGGAAACACCATTAAGCCTTAATTAATACTTAATAAAAATACTTAATACTGTGCAGTATTCGCTGTGTGTTATTTGAAAACATGTATTGTTATTGTTACCATATTGTTATAAGCTACTATGCGAGTGCGAGCCGCACAATAAGTGTCTCTGGACTATCTGAAGGTGATATTAACCGGCTGTCACTTTCCCCTCTGTTTCCACCTTTCTGCTCTTCCTCTTCTCCACTTCTCTTTCTCCACTTCCTCTTCTTTTTTTGTGTTTCGCAGAGGAAGCAGATTACTCGACGTTCGGCACAGACTCGCTGACCAGGAAGAAGAACACGGTGCTGTCGGCGGTTCTTCTGCGGCCGGACGTCAACAAGAAAAAGCCGCCGGTGATCATCAGCCTCCCGAGGGACTTCCGGCCCGTTTCCTCCATCATCGACGTGGACATCCTGCCGGAGACGCACAGACGCGTTCGCCTGTACAAGCACGGCCAGGAGAAGCCGCTGGGTTTCTACATCCGCGACGGCTCCAGCGTACGGGTCACCGCGCAGGGCCTGGAGAAGGTCCCCGGGATCTTCATCTCCCGCCTGGTGCCCGGCGGGCTGGCTGAAAGCACCGGGCTGCTGGCGGTCAACGACGAGGTGCTGGAGGTGAACGGTATCGAGGTGGCGGGCAAGTCTCTGGACCAGGTGACGGACATGATGATCGCCAACAGCCACAATCTCATCATCACCGTGAAGCCCGCCAACCAGCGGAACAATGTTGTTCGCAGTGGAGGCGGCGGCGGCGGTGGCGGCGCCGCGTCAGGTAGTTCAGGACGCTCATCGGACAGCGGCGCCAGCTACTACGGCTACTCGTCACACGGCGCCGCAGCGTCCATGCCATCGCACATCATCCAGAACTTCCCCGTCGGCGAGCTCGAGAGCGACGAAGACGACGAGGACCTGGTCATCGAGGCGGGAGGCGAGGCCGAGCCAATCGGACGCACCGCCTCCAACTACAGCATGCCCCCGCTGCCCCGCTACGAACCGCACCTCAACCTCCGCACCACTAACGACTCCCCGTCCACCTTCTCCGTCAACGCCAACGGGACCCTGCCCGGCAGCGGCAGCAGCGGGTCGCTAAGCAACATCAACGCCAGCTCGGCCACGCCGTCGCCGGACGCGGCAAAGGAGAGGCGGAGTCTGGAGGAGGAGGGCACTGTCATCACACTGTAGGCGGGGCTTCCGCCAACCAATCACTGGAAAAACCGAGACGGACTCAACACTCTGACGCCGGGGGGGTCGCGGACCGGCAAATCAAACGCAGTCAGTGCGGCGGCTGCACCCGAGAAGCACAAAGACCTCAGCGTGTTAACATTTAGAGGTCGAACGCCACCGCCACGCTTTAATGACCACGTGCCATAGAGGTAAACATGT
This sequence comes from Odontesthes bonariensis, assembly GCF_027942865.1. NCBI lineage: Eukaryota > Metazoa > Chordata > Actinopteri > Atheriniformes > Atherinopsidae > Odontesthes > Odontesthes bonariensis. Next base: position 10,958,188 of record NC_134515.1, on the reverse strand, counting down.
CTAAAGCCACAGCGAGCGTGAGACGAGACTCCCCGTCTTCCCTGTTTTCTGGGAGCCTCTTAAAGGAAACTTTACCCCATTTTCCTCTCTTTACCTCGTTACCGTGACGACCGACTGATCAAGAAAAGTTGATTTTTTTTAAATTTTTTTTTCTTGGAACAGCTTTGAGACGACGTCTCCTTTGAGAATCACTTCTACTATTTAAGCTGTGTTTTTTATATCATCGTCTTTCCTTCTTTTCGTTGAATATTTGTGTCTCAAAGCTGGTCGAACGCCTGGAAATCTCTTCGCCATCCTTCCTTTTTCCTTTTTTCCTTTTTCCTTTTCACGACAAGGGCTATTTCCCCTGCTGCATGCACACAAAATGGACAAAATGTGAACGTCATTTTCATTTTTCTTTTCTTCCACCATCAAATATCCATCTAATGTCTGCGCTTTGCTCTCGTTTTCCAAGCCAGACCCTGATGTTCGTGCATGAAGAGTGTTTTATCTCCAACATTTGCCCGTTTTGTGTCTTAATTCTCTCGTTGAGTCGCTCTGCTCGGACGAACCGTGAGATTCAACCCAGGAGAGAGTAGAGCCGGCAGGTCCTTGGTGAGGCTGGATGGTTTTAGGCTGGACACGCCCGGGTCAGATTGAGTCGTATTGAAAGGAGCAGAATGGAAGTTTTTCTGTGCCATCAGGGTTTGAATATGAATTTCTAATATTGATTTTTTTTTTTTTTTTTTTTTTTTTTTTACAGGATCAAAATCAGACTTTGAATTTGAAAAACCAACAGTGTAAAAAAAAAAAATTCTAAAAACAAAAATCAGTGAAAAAGAATTCAACTTTTTTTCAGCTGAAAAAATTCAACTTCAAAAAATTCAGTGAAAAAAAAATTCAACTTTAAAAAATTCAGTGAAAAAAAAATTCAACTTTAAAAAATTCAGTGGAAAAAAAATTCAACTTTAAAAAATTCAGTGGAAAAAAATTCAACTTTAAAAAATTCAACTTTAAAAAATTCAGTGGAAAAAAAATTCAACTTTAAAAAATTCAGTGGAAAAAAATTCAACTTCAGAAAATTCAACTTCAAAAAATTCAGTGGAAAAAAAATTCAACTTCAAAAAATTCAGTGGAAAAAAAATTCAACTTTAAAAAATTCAGTGGAAAAAAAATTCAGCTCAATAGATATTGAGTAATATCTATTACTCAATTTTATTAACACAAATGGCAAATAGAGTAAACTCAGTCACCGAAGCACCATCATGGCTGATCTGTCCAATGGAGCGTAACTTGATTGGCTGCCGTTGGATGAATTGAGAACAGGGATCGATTGCTTCTCCCTGTTTACCCGGATGTTGAGTCTGGTTCTTTTTCCACTGAATTCTTTTTTAGGTGTTTATTTATTTTTTTCTTTACACTGTTGGTTTTTCAAAGTCTGATTTTGATGCTGTAAAAATTCAACATTAGAAATTCATATTCAAACCCTGATGGCACAGAAAAACCTCCGTAGAGCGGGTTCATTTGGGCACGACTGTATTTGTTAAAGGTGAGGCAGCTCACGACTCGGCTCTCGCCTGATTTTTGAACGTCCTCGCAGCACAAGCCGGATTTATCCTTCGCTGTTCTGACCACACTTTGCCCCCCCCCCCCCGCTCCCGGAGCAGATCCACATGGCTTATTTGAAGCTCACTGTATATGCGTTTCTACTGCACACCCGCTGCTAACTGCCTCCCTGAAGGAGGGCAGACGGTCTATTATTGATTTTCAACATTTGCTCTCCTGCTAAAAGTGCTAAGCCTCACTTTAGCATGGATTTTTATCTCGTGCATTAATATAATGTCCACGCACACACACACACACACACACACACGCACACATATAGTCGTCCGAATCCGTGTGCATTTACACTGAAAGATCCAGCTGTCCAAGGATCCTGTTGGGCTGTGAAAACCCACGAATCCTCCGATGTGCTGCGAGCAGCGTGGAAAAGGTTCGACCTTTTTTTGGTACGGCGCCATCCCGGCGCGACTGGCTCTCATTGGCGAGTCGCTCCCCGAGTGGAAGTCTTTTAATAATAATCATGGTTAACTTATTTTCTGCATCTCCGACTTCACCGCCGGACACTGGGATTGTAACCACATCGGACATTTCTATTTATTCTCTAATTCAGCGTCTGCATGTTCTCTTTCTTTGTACACATTTTATTATGACTTTATTTTTATAACAGATGATGTTTTTGTGTATTCATGATTGTCTTTTTCTTCTTTTTTTTTTGGTAAAAGAAAATCTCAAGGTACGGTAGATTTATTACCCATTTAGAGATCATTGCAGTAGGTGATTTTACTGTTCAGGAAGATCTGTGCTCAACATGACACTATGGCTATTTCTTTTCTTTTTTTTTTTTTTTAAATACTGTGAATTATTTGGGGAGAGAAACGGTTGTATTGGCAAATATTTGGCTTTGAGTCTGATGTATTTTATAAGCGATCGAGCAATGATTTTTGCTTGTCAGATAAATCCAATGGTATAGATTTGTAATGAAGAATGTCAGTATTTTCATATCAATGCTATATATATATATATATATATATATATATATATATATATATATATATATATATATATATAATGTATGTTTTTATCACATTAAATGAAAATGTTTTAAGATTCAACTGGAGATGTATGAATAAATAGACGTACCTGTAGCTGCTGATCGGCGGAGCTGGATAAAATAAACTAATATGTAGCAATAATCGCCGTTTGTCGTCTGTTCATGTGAGAGACGCGGCACATAACGCCACATCTGACCCGATTAAACCGAACCACAACACCTGGATGATGTTCATGCAGCTGTTTTACTTTGTGGAGAGAAAAATAAAGCATGGATACGACTTAAAAACAGCTGAATATTCCGGCTTTGTTGGAAAACAAGATCACTTTTTTTTTTATTATTGATGAACTGATCTGGCTGTTCTGAGCAGTAATGAAAACTATCAGGTTCCAACTTACTCATTCAGCAGCTTCGGAGGATTTTTCTTCTTTTCATTTTTTCACCATAAATTTGAAGTCGGATTGAGACCTGGACTGTTTACAGGCAGGAAACGCCTTCTGTTGAGGTGTTAGTGATGGTTTACTTTGGCTTTTTCTGGATGTAAACCCCATTTTCTTGTGTCTGTTCATCACAGTTCTCTCACAAACATTAACTCCTGGTTCTGCCCATTTATTTTAACTTGCATTTTCTTTTTTCAGACATGTTGCTTTGAGTTTTCTGTCCGGACCCTTTACAAGCTTACCATTTTGTTTGTACTTGCACCAAATTTTAGACACAGCTGATCGTGAGTAAATGACATCCTCTTATTTCAACGCCTTATTGGATTAGTTTTATCGTCCTTTCCATTGCTTCCACTGACGGCTCTCTTGTTGATGCCACGTTTCCTGCCAATCAGCGAGGTGAAACGGCTCACTAAGGTCTGAAAGAAACGCTCTTTTAACTGCAGACTCATTTGCATTTTAAGGTTTGTGCAAGAATTTATTTTAGAGGTGCAAATTAGAAAATTATTCAACAGTTTTTACCTCTATTTTTACAGTAATTTTTATTTTTGCAGATCAAAAGCTTTGGAATTTATGGATATTTCTTGCCATTTAAAGAAATATATATATATATGTATTATTAAGAATATATAAAAAGACAAATAGGGAAATGTATTTCATTTATCGATCATGTCTAATGGTTTTTAGAGGGATCAATAATGACATACAAACCAATTTCTTATAAGAGAGCTAAAACAAACTTTGTTGTGTTTTGTCGCCACCTGCTGGACGAGTCTTGAAGTGCTTATTTTCCTCGGGAGCGCTTGATTTGTTGTAGTGGTTAAAAGTGGGAACTGCTGCGGTGTTCACGGAACTCCTCAACGACAAATTCAACCAGAAAACTTACTATATTAACTTTAAATCGTATTTAAGTCCCCTTTCTGTCAAATTATGGGACTAAGAGATAATTTTAGGCCCTTTTCGGAGGTCACGTACACCTCTCGGGTTTCTGTTGTCAAAACAAGACAGCTGAGAATCACGTGATGTGACGTGTAACCAGCATGGCGGCGCTGAGCTGAGACAGAAACCCTACTGGCCAGACCCGGATAGCCTGGATTTCGTTAGCTTTCCTTGTCACCTGCCTTTTTGCAGGGTCGGGCCGAAGATGACGGCCTGAGTTAGGAGCGGATACAAGACCGAGAGATGCATCAACAGCCGCACCGCCCAACGCAGCAGCAGCAGCAGCAGCAGCACGCGCACTCGAAGGCAGAAAACAGTAAAACCAAGAGCATGTTTCTGTCCAGGGCGCTGGAGAAAATCCTCTCAGATAAGGAGGTGAAGAGAAGCCAGCACAGCCAGCTGCGTAAAGCCTGTCAGGTGGCGCTCGGTACGTTTGTTTTGTATTCTCGTCGGCTGATCTCCGTGTTTTTATGTTTCATTCAGACATTTCAGTCGTGTTTAGCTAGCTGGGGCAGACTGTGTTAGCTACTCGGTTAGCTAGCGTTAGCACCTGAGTGGCCCGTGTCGTCTGCCCAGTTGTCCGTTGACGTTAATAGGTGGCGATAGCTGAAAATGTGCTACCGTTACTGTCACGCCTTAATAGAGACTCAAACTAATTTCGTGACCTTTCCCTCTTGTTACTGCCAGCGTTGGGAGGCAAACGGGTTTACACGTAGCAGGTCGTTAGCTCATTTTGGGGCTAATTTAGCTAGCTAAACAGACCAATCCCTGTGTGGTACGTAGCACTGTCACCCAGCCAGACAGTCCAGTCCTGCTCTGCACCCAGACACACACACACACAGGCTATCTAACTCCCGGATACTCTGACGTCCCTGTTTTTTCCATTCAACACAACCACGGATAGAGTTACACGCGCCGGGCTGGTCAGGTCAACGTGCTTTGGCTGTTTATAATTCACCCCAGACTGTCTTTGAGTCACATTTTGTGGGAGCCCACCTTGACGGATGTTGTGACAGCTGACACACTGGATGTGCTGGGTGTGGAGGCTTTTAAAAGCACGTGCTGCTCATGCTGTAGTTTTTTTTTTCTTATAGTGTAAAATATTGTGCTATATTTTGAGAGGATACAGTTGGGCTGAACCTTTTTGTTTTGAATTTGGGTTGTTATTTGCTCTCTGTGCTGTCTTTTAGTGACACTTTCATTATTCATGAGAGGAGTAGAACACAACACCCCTTCTTCACTTCTTGTTATCACTAACGAAGCCTTTTTTTTTTTTTTTAAACCAGCTCCATGACCATCTCCATTTGCATCATGTATGAAAGTAGAATAAAGCTGCATGTTGGCTCAGTGACGGCGAGCGTTTGGCTAGAGGCGTAAAGCCTGTTTAAAAATCATCAGGTTTGTCTGAATTCACCCCGTCCTCACAGTTAAATAACAATTAAACTCACTTCCATGTATTTCAGACGGGATTCTCGCAGCAATTAATGCACAAAAGTGTTCTAAGACTTAAAAAATGTAAGAAATCCGTACGGTTATGAAAACCAAATGACATTATTGATCTATGAATAACCTGAAAAGCAGCAGGAAGACACCAGGACCCAATTTAAGAACTTGACGCAGCAATATTTTAAGGTATTAGTTTGTTTAATTGTCTGGTGAGACCGTACCTTAAGGAGCAAAAGACACCAACAAACTGGTTTTATTAACTGAATTTTAGATGAGAGATGATTCCCAGTACGAACATCCACTCGTGTTTTCTTTCTCTGAACCGAACGCTTCTCTCTTAAAGCGAAACGTTCTGTTTTCTGCCTTCTGGTTTGTCCTCCTGGCGGTAGCCCTTAGACCTTTAGCTGTTCAGGATTCACTCTGGGTTCCTCGGTGATGTCGCAGACCTTTCCACACTTTGCTCTTTGGAGTGATCTTTATCGGTCGCCCATCGAGGACCTGACTGACTGCGGATTGGTCTTAAAAAAACAAACCAAAAACAACTCTACGGGTGGTCTTTGGTAACGTTTTCCAGTCTTTGACAGATTCCCTGCACTTAGATAACATAAAACGAGGCGCTCGCTCACATCTGATCTTCATCCCATTCATTTAAAAACGTCCAGCGTCGAATTGACCTGTTACAGATGCATAATATTGGAAAATTTCCTCGATAAATAAATGACCTAGTGTGATATTTTTGTGCGTTTTGTCGTGTTAATGCAGAATATTTGAGCGCTGCAGTGTTTTTCCATGTTTCTCTGTGTGAATATCTCATTTCTTCTGCTTTAAATTGCAGGAATTTCCTTGTGCTTCATCCGCGATTGATTAGGCATGCAGTGGGATGAGAGTCTTTTTTTAAACCGAAACATTAAAGCTTAGCTTAAAGTTTGAGTGTGAAGAAGCCCAGGCTTAGTTACACAGCAGTGAAGAGAGGAGCTGAGCTCTCATTAGAGTTAGTCACTTAAATTCTGCTTATCATTTGATGGTGACATTTCTGGTTAACGTTGCACAACCGCGTTTCCTCTGTGAGGCTTTGAGATACCAGGAGTTTGTCACAGTTTTTAGCCATATTTGTGCTTGTTTCAGGTTAGATTCTGCTCTATGAATTGAACACTTACTCTCAAAACAACACTTGCCTGCCAACTATAACCTAAAGCCTCGTTTCCACTATGCAGTCCGGTACGGGTCGGCTCAGAACGGTTCGCTTATTTCAGTGTTTCCATTACCACGAAAGCCCATGGTACGTTTCCCAGCTGATTGCCGCAAAAATGGCAGAAAGAGGTTTCAACCGGACCGCGAGCCGGTGTTGCATTTAAAGGGATAGTCGCCTCTTTTGACATGAAGCTGTATGACATCCCATATTAGCAATATCATTTATGAACATTTTCTTACCCCCTGCTGCGTCCTGTGAGCCGAGTTCCATCCGACTAGCTTCATCAACGCCAAAACGAGGCTGGGACTCGGCTCACAGGACGCAGCAGGGGGTAAGAAAATGTTCATAAATGATGTTCCTAATATGGGATGTCATGTCAAAAGAGGCGAACTATCCCTTTAAGCTGTAGAAGCTTGGAGGTAGTTCGAAATTATGTTATTTACTATTTACGCTTCGGCACGCTCTCCGCCCACGCCTGAGGGTCCCCTTTGTACAGTGGGGACGCAAAGCTGACCCCAAAGCCACCCGAGCCGTACCGGACCGCTCTGAACCGACCCGTACCGGACTGCATAGTGGAAACGAGGCTTAAGCGATGCCATAAGATCGACGGTGCATCTCACACTCGGTCTCCTTTGTCTCCTTTTTCGTAGATGAAATCAAGGAAGAACTGGTGAAACAAAAGTAAGTATTCCTGCAAACCTCCACGAACACGCTGCTGTAGATACTCCGGGGTCCCACCATTACTCTTTTTGTGACATAACGCACAAGTTCAAGGACTCCCATGAGGCTTTGAGCAGCAGCACCATGCTCACCATGACTTGTCATTCATGATTTGCTGCTCTGGAGTGTCTCAGCAGCACTTCTGAGCAGCTTTGATCTGCCTGCAGCCAGAGGCCGGCCGTCATCTCCGTCTTTGATCCGACATTTACGAGCCTGTGTTTTCATAAACTGTGTTTTCAGAGGTGGCTCATTCAGTCGTTTGTTTTCCAGGGATGGCACGGTGGTCCCGCCCAGAGCCAACTACATCGAGGCTGACAAATATGTGCTGCCGTTCGAGCTGGCCTGTCAGTCAAAGTCCCCCCGGATAGTTAGCACCTCTCTGGACTGTCTGCAGGTTAATATTCACACTCTCACACACTCGCAGAGGCTCGAGTTCATGCCTGCAGTAAGATAAACACCCGTAGTTTGCAGGCAGCTCTATGGGTGAAATGTAGCCGCACCTGTTTTGCATGTCTGGGAATCGCCTAAAACACACTTTTACTCGCTTGTTTGCTTTCTCAGGTTATGATCTATGAGATACTTTCTGTCTGAGAGGCGACTTTCTGCTTCTTTCTTGAGTTTTATTCACGCTTTGGCTCAAAGAGCACAGGAAAGTTGTTTAGAAATAAAAAAGGATGTATGAATTATAATCATCAAGGTTATAGATAATAGTCTGAGGACACCAGTTATAAAACAAGTTTTTGGACACATATTCGTCAGAATCGATGAGGAAAAATTCCGACCTAATAAAATTAAGGAGAGTGAATCTGTTGCTGTTGGGATTTCTGACGCAGTAGATGTATTTGTGTTACCAAACAAGGGCCTGAAGTTTAAAAGCCATCGGGGTCGAATGTTCGGAGCTTAAACTGAAATCCAGCATTTCCTGCCACAGGGTTGATCTTAATATAAAGGCCTTTCCACATATTCTCCATGGTGTGAATACAAAACGCCCGAATCCAGACTTTTCCTCGAGCTATGACAAAGCAGAGCAGCCAAGGAATATGAAATAATATGAAATCAAGCCCAGGAATGTGAGGTTTTGCGAGTTAAACTCCTGGGATGGTTGATACTCTGACCCGTGCTGTGCCGTCTCTCCGCCGTAGAAGCTGATCGCTTATGGTCACATCACAGGCAACGCCCCGGACAGCAAAGCTCCGGGGAAGAGGCTCATCGACCGGCTTTTGGAAACCATCTGCAACTGCTTCCAGGGCCCGCAAACCGATGAGGGAGTTCAGCTGCAGATCATCAAGGTACATCCAGCAGCACCTTTCCATCCACCCGGCACACTTCAGAGCCTCCGCCTGCCAGACTCTGTCAGATCTAAGACCGCCATACCCCAAATCCACTTAAAGTCGGTTTAAAGTCTGCATTTGATAATTCTCAGAATTCAGTTTTTGATTCCTATGATGTCACAAATGTTTCTGGTTGAATTATTACATTATTTCGATGTAAACTCGTGCTCCCAATGCGCATTACAGGGTTACTACTTCACCGTCTCGGAGCTTTAAAGCTATAAAATATGTTAAAGATTAATTTGAAGTCTCTGGTGCAAGCTTCACCAGAGCTGTAGCGTATGTGAATTAAAAATGTATCCACTTTTCCAGTTTGAGGTGTTTATTCAGGTCCCTTTCACACATCCTGGATCATCAGAAAGGACAAAGTCTCTCCTGTGAGACGCTCAGCTTTATCACTGTTGACAGAAGATTAGAAGAAGGATCATGAACATGTGTTTAAATATGACCTGGATGTCATTACAGTCTGTTTTACAGCTTTTACAAAGATAATCTGTGTACATATTGTTGCAGTAATTTAAAATGCTGAACTGAAGAGGATGAAAAGTGCATTTCTACGGCTTCAGCTCGCCACAGAAGTGGGGAAGTGGAATGGTGATTCAGCAGGTGCAGCGTGCTGCGCGTTTTAAGTCGTGACTTCTGCCTTTTCTTGTCCGTTCAGGCCCTGCTGACGGCGGTGACCTCCCCACATATAGAAATCCACGAGGGCACGGTGCTCCTGACCGTCAGGACCTGCTACAACATCTACCTGGCCAGCCGGAACCTCATCAACCAGACCACCGCCAAGGCCACCCTCACGCAGATGCTGAACGTCATCTTCACCCGCATGGAAAACCAGGCTGTCAGTTTAACACCGCCGCACTTCTTTTCTGCGTAGACGACTCGTCTTTACCCACTTGGACCCGCTTTTAATTTGAAGTGTTCTTAAAAGGGCTTCAGGTGGATATAAGTCACCAAGAAGTGAACAACAAATGATCTCAGGTGTCTCTTTCTCTGGGTTAAATCGCTGAACTTGCGGCAAATCTTGAAGGGAATTAGTGTTGTATCCTTTAGAATAATGGGTCATAGTCCTCATCATCATCAGCTGCTACCATGGCCATGCTGATGGTGACCACCGTGCACATTTTATCCACCTGATCAGCTATGGCCTCAGCGATAGCTAAGGCTGAGCAGTGTTATCAATACTGCGATATATCGATTTTTTTTTTTTTTTTTTTTTTTTTTTACTTTTTTAAATTTTAATTTAAAATTTTTTTATTTGTTTTATTTACTTTTTAAAATTTATTTATTTAATTTTTAAAGCAAACTTTATTGAAAAGTCAGACGTTACAATTAATGAAAACACAGAACATTAATATAATACAATACAATGCCAGGGCATCACATTATACAAAACAGGGATAAATTAGTTCATATAAATGTTATAAAGTGCACAGCTCTCACGTTTGCGACGTGTTCATTTGTTTCTGTTTGACCACCGGTCGTATCGTGAGATTAGTGTATTGCGATAGCTGCAACCAGTCTGTACAATTAGCCTTTGGACGATTATTTATCTCAACATTAGTGCAGTGCAACATTAGAATAAAGGAAGCCACGTCCCGCGCTCTTTAGCAGGCTTATAAGTTAACTGCAGGCCACACTGTGACGGGCCACATCATGTTTGACCTATGCAAAGATGATATCTGCTGAGTCGAAGGCTGCGACTGAAGAGCACGGTTTCATTCATTTAAAGTCGAGTTTTAGGAGTCAACAGACCGGAAAATTGCTGCTCTGTTCACTAAGGTGTGCTGAAATGAATTTTGCTCTTTTGCTTCTCATCTCGAAGCCGTTATTCGTTTCTCTTTCTTCTCACGTTGCATCCCTCTTGATGCAGTCACAGTCTGAGCCTGAGGAAAGTCACATCAGACTTACTGACTTACTTACTGACTTACTTACTGACTTACTTACTGACTTACTTACTGACTTACTGACTCACTAACTTACTGACTTACTGACTCACTAACTTACTGATTTACTTACTTACTGACTTACTGACTCACTAACTTACTGACTCACTGACTTACTTACTTACTGACTCACTGACTTACTGACTTACTGACTCACTGACTTACTTACTTACTGACTTACTTACTTACTGACTTACTGACTCACTGACTTACTGACTCACTGACTTACTGACTTACTAACTCACTAACTTACTGACTTACTGACTCACTGACTTACTGACTCACTGACTTACTTACTTACTGACTTACTTACTGACTTACTTACTTACTGACTTACTTACTGACTCACTGACTTACTTACTTACTGACTCACTGACTTACTGACTTACTGACTCACTGACTTACTTACTTACTGACTTACTTACTTACTGACTTACTTACTTACTGACTTACTTACTGACTTACTGACTTACTGACTCACTGACTTACTTACTTACTGACTCACTGACTTACTGACTTACTGACTCACTGACTTACTTACTTACTGACTTACTTACTTACTGACTTACTAACTCACTAACTTACTGACTTACTGACTTACTGACTTACTTACTTACTGACTTACTAACTTACTGACTCACTGACTTACTTACTTACTCACTAACTTACTGACTTACTTACTTACTGACTTACTGACTCACTAACTTACTGACTTACTGACTCACTGACTTACTTACTGACTTACTGACTCACTGACTTACTTACTTACTGACTTACTTACTTACTGACTTACTAACTTACTGACTCACTGACTTACTTACTGACTCACTGACTACCTTAATGACTTACTTACTTACTGACTCACTGACTTACTTACTGACTTACTAACTTACTGATTCACTGACTACCTTAATGACTTACTAACTTACTGACTCACTGACTTACTTACTTACTCACTGACTACCTTAATGACTGACTTACTTACTTACTTACTGACTTACTGACTTACTTATTTACTGACTTACTTCCTGACCTGGTTACTGACTTACTTACTGATCGACTGACTGACTTACTTACTGACTGACTTACTTACTGATCGACTGACTAACTTACTGAATTACTGACTGACTTACTGAATTACTGACTGACTTACTGAATTACTGACTGACTTACTGACTTACTTACTTACTTACTTATTGACTTACTGACTTACTTACTTACTTACTGACTTACTGACTTACTGACTTACTTACTTACTGACTTACTTACTTACTGACTTACTGACTCACTGACTACCTTAATGACTTACTTACTTACTGACTCACTGACTTACTGACTTACTTATTTACTGACTTACTTCCTGACCTGGTTACTGACTTACTTACTGATCGACTGACTGACTGACTTACTGACTTACTGACTGACTTACTGACTTACTTACTTCCTGACCTGGTTACTGACTAACTTACTTCATTCATCACTGATTTTATTCAGTTGAATGATGAATTTATCTCCTTCTCTAACACTCTTCTCCTGTTTGAAAGCAGCGTCTCCACATTTATTCTGTGTCCTCCGCAGGCTCTGGAGGCTCAAGAGCAGGAGAAAAACCGGCTCAGTCTGCCCCAGAACCCGTCTCCGGTCCCGGGCGGCCGGAGGTCTGTGTCCCCCCGGTCTGACCGGACTCCTACTCCAGATCCCCAGAGCTCCCCGTCCCCGGCCGCCAGTACTCCAGATCTCACCAACACGGCCGCCCGCTCTACACCCCCACCACCAGCTTCTGATCTGGGGCAGGACCAGGCAGCAGACAGCCCATCCATCAGTGGAGAGTCTGAGGGCGGCAGCACTCCCATGAACGGAGGAGCAGAACCGGTCACGCCATCAAAAGGTGTCCGATTTTAAGCTCCAGTGCAGGCCTGTCATGTCTGATGGTGAAAGTGTGGCGAGCGGCAGCTTTCATGTGCTTCTGTGTTTGCATCAGATTCAGTTTTTGAAGATGAAGGCGTAGAGACTGTTCCTGCGGCAGACGAGCAAGCTGACGAAAAGGACGAACCAGGCAACAATTCAGATCCACTGGAGCCGGTGCCGACCGAAGGAGAGGAGGGACGGCAACAGATGCACGATGTATCAGGTACAATGTTTTTTCTTTAGAGTTTTGGCTCATTGTGGGTTTCTCTGACCTGAAAATGTCCATCATGGCCTCTGATCCAGGTGAGCACCCAGCCCACCCTGTCCCTGAACAGACCGAGGCCGTGACCCCCAGGATCAGGACGGAAGGCCAGCAGATGAACGGCATCATCGAGGACCGCTCTTCTGTCTCCTCCACAGACATGCTGGTGAGCAGTTCTCATTGTTTGCTCGTGGTAAACCAAAATTTATTCCATCGAAACGTGTATAATGTTTCCAGCTTGGTCAGCTGCAGGAGCAAGATTAAGTAATGTCTTGGTACTCAAATGTCCACAAGAACCAAAAAGTTTAAGGGAAAATCAGTGAAAAGGATAGTCGAGAAGTGAGAGTAAGACCGACTTCTTATTTCTTAACTGATGTTTGTATGCGTTTTGTCTTATTATTATATTTGGGACATGTGGAGCAGAAAAGAGTCGCTCTTGAAAACACATGTGGAGCCGTGCTTTGGTACTGCACGGGTATGGAAGCGTCCCGTTTAGGGCTGCAGAAATCGGAGCTTTTGTTGGCTTTTTTTTATTTTATTTTATAGACTTTCTTTATTGGAAGCAATTTCACAGGCAGCAATGTAGCAGTACAGCGCAACAGAGAAGCCTTTCTATAATTTTTCCCCAGTTTTTTATCCCTCCCACAATCCCACCCCAAACAACGGAGAACAGTTCTAAGAATTCAATATCAACATATAAACAGTATAAGACACATACAACAAACACATGAATAGGGAAAATGACAAAGTAAACTAGTAAATTTAAATAAAAATGTTAAAAAAAAACAACAACAATGAAAAAAGAAAATAAATCAAATATAAATAAATAAATATATGGGGGGCAGAGATGTCAAAGATTCAATATAGTTTGAGAGGTCTCCAAGTCTTCTCAAAAGGACCTAAGGAACCATTGAGGGAAAATCTGAGCTTTTCCAAGTTTAATGGACAGAAGCAGCTCTTTCACCCACCTTTTGTTGGCTTTTTAAGTGCATCTTTGTTCCATAGAGTGGGATTGACTGTGTTGAATTGTCTCAGGATGCCGAGGCTCTGCAGGGACCCCACGGCGCGGCGCGCTTCTCTCACATCCTGCAGAAAGATGCCTTTCTGGTGTTCCGCTCTTTGTGCAAACTCTCCATGAAACCGCTTGCTGACGGACCTCCAGACCCAAAGTGCGTGTTCTTTTTTTTTTTCTCTAAATCTTATCCCAGTTAGTTTTTAATCACACCGTAATTGCATTTCCTTTAAAAAAATCCTGTTACATCCTGATTTAAAAACATGGGTGCAAACCTGCTTTCTGTCAGTTTTGTCCTTTTTTTGGCATCCTGCTGTTGTCACGCAACAGTCGGCCAAAATAAAGACGACCGCCTTTGGCTCTGCAAAGCGCCTCATCGGCCTCCACGGGTTAGCTCGCCCTTTTCCATGCTGGCGTGGCCCTGTCATCTCTGGTTACTGTAACATCAGACCCTGAGCCAGTCGGTGTGAATAGGCCAAACACAGAAATGAGCACAGGAAGAATCCTGGCCCATCTTAGATAACATACTGAATTACCTTTTATTCAGGTGTATGTTGTCAGTGGAACTTCCCGTTGTTATGTCATTAAGTTAAACTTGTTGCCCATCGTCTGCAGGTCCCATGAGCTGCGGTCAAAGATTGTGTCCCTGCAGCTGCTGCTCTCCGTGCTGCAGGGTGCTGGACCGGTGTTTCGCACCCATGAGATGTTCGTGAATGCCATCAAACAGTATCTGTGCGTAGCGTTGTCCAAAAACGGCGTCTCCTCAGTGCCTGAGGTCTTTGAGCTCTCATTGGCCATCTTCCTCACCCTGCTCTCCCACTTCAAGGTCCACCTGAAGATGCAGATTGAGGTACAAAGTGCAGAGTCCCGAGTTGGCCTGCAGGTTTCTGTGATAAATGGGAGGATTTGCGTCTCACCGTCGGGATTATTGCTAAACTCACTGGCTTTTTATCCCGTTTTATTTCCTTACCTCAGGTGTTTTTTCGGGAGATCTTTTTGACAATCCTGGAGACGTCAACCAGCTCCTTTGAGCACAAGTGGATGGTCATCCAGACACTTACGCGCATCTGTGCAGGTACAGTTCAGCAAAAACAATCAATAACTTTTAATATATAGACATATATATCCTCTCCTGGTTAAACTGGAGTGAACTAACAACCCATTTATGGTGAACTCAGCTTTTTCTGGAGTATTGATGCGTTGGGACGCTTCTAATAATTAAAAAAGATTGAGCAACTCTAGCATTCAGTTGACGTATGAGTGACCCTTATGAAGTTTAAAGGGATAGTTCGCCTCTTTTGACATGAAGCTGTATGACATCCCATATTAGCAATATCATTTATGAACATCTTCTTACCCCCTGCTGCGTCCTGTGAGCCGAGTTCCAGCCTCGTTTTGGCGTTGATGAAAGTAGTCCGGCTAGTTGGCTGGGGTTTAAAAAATAAAGCGTTTCGCTTCTCAAAACAATATGCGTTCAAAAGAGTAATACATTTGCATCACACAATCATTCTCCAGGAAAAAGTCCACTGAGCGGAACAAACACCTTTCACGTTAGCATTTTAATGGTAATCAGTCGGCTCGTTAGCTGAGAAGGATGCTAGCAGAGAGCAGAAGGAAGCTTTTCCACTGTTGTCTTGTATTTAAGCACAATGTTTTATTTTAGAAAATATTGTAACATGGCACCTAAATGCACTGCTTGGTTTTTTGTTCTTTTGACATTCAGTTCAGTACTTAAATTTTTCTTATCCGATTACTCGATGGAGAAAATCGATAGAATACTCAATTAACCAAGATAATCGTTTGCTGAAGCCCCGCTCAAAGCTTCCCATACATCCGGACGCCATGAGGGATTTGTGGGACAACGGAAGGCCGTGAAACTTGTGAAAAGTAGTGAAAAGACAAAGATAATAGTAGAGGAATTTCTTGCCAGGTTAGTTTTTCACCAAGTGCCGCATTGCAGCAGTTCAACTGTGAAAGAAGTTAATTTGTAGCCAGGATTAGTTCAAGGAATTTAGATCGTTTTTAATGCCCAATCCTTGAGCTTTAAAACCCAGTGGGTTGATTTTAAGGTGTTTAGTCAGTGTGGTTACATGGCACTGAAAGGATCGGATTAATGGCTAAATTATAAGAAGATTGAGTTATTAAGTTCATGTAGACACCTTAATCTGACAAGAAATTGGATCGGATCGAGTTAAGACCCCGAGATAACTCGGTTGAAAGTCACACTAAACCTGCTTGTTGACGGTGAAGCACGTGGTGAATTAGACTTTGCGTTCTGCGCATGCTCCAGATTTTTTCTGAAGAGACGATATTCCTGTTGTTGTCGTCAGAAAGAAACAAACAAGGCGATGGAGAATGCTCCGTTGTGCATCGCGTTTGTGCAACAAGCAGCTCATCACAGACCAAATGTAGAGGGACGTAGCTTCATCTTGCTCTGCGTTCGCCATTTTCTCAAATGCCGAGTTTGATTCGATTCATTCACCAGCATATATCCAAGGATAATTACCCTCGCTCAACTCCTTCTTATTGTAATTTAGCCAATAATCCGATCCTCTCAGTGCCATGTAACCCCACTGAGTGTGATTACCTGAGTCATTTGCACACATTTCCATCAATGCTTTTATGAATATAAAAATGACCTTTTCACACTCTGTTCTGTTTCTGTCTTCAGATGCTCAGTGCGTGGTTGACATCTACGTAAACTACGACTGTGACTTAAATGCCGCAAACATTTTCGAGCGCCTTGTGAACGATCTGTCCAAGATTGCCATGGGGAGGAGCGGGCAGGAGCTTGGGATGACTCCGCTGCAGGTACGTGTCACCGTTTACCGTCAACCAATTCAATTCAATTCATTTTTATTTATATAGCGCCACATACAACAAATGTCATCTCAAGGCACTTAAATAATAAAGTCCAATTCAAGCCAACTGGAATTCAATACATTGTAATCATAGTTATTTATAAAATAAATAGAATAAACATCAGGGCTTTTTCTGCTTTGTGTTTTTTACCTGTGTAATAAGCTTTTTACTAAATTCATCGCAGCATCAAGTTGTAATATGCGGACGTGGTACGTATAAACATTTTTTTGATCGTTTTCTCCAGATAACGAGTTAATTTATAGGCGTTTACACCTAAGTGATCCTGCTGATATAGTTGACTTCATCAGTGACCGGCTGAGGGGACCAGGCCATCTCCATGGTTACCGAACGATGCACGAGACGTGCCGTTATCGTTTTCTTGAGATAAATAACGAGATAAATGCTTTTTTTTTTTTTTTATTTATTTATTTGAATAGGGACAATGCACATTAATGAACATCAGTATAAAAACAAATGTAAATCTGCCGGATTATAGCTACAAAGCTAGCAGAAATACATATAAACACAAATAAACTGGGGCGGACTGGGGAGAAAAAGTGGCCTCGAAAACCATCGGTAAATTAACTCGTTATCTGGAGAAAAACCATCATTGAGTTAACCATCAAAAAAAAGTTTATACGTATCACATCCGCTCTAATAATATCTAGTAATATGATGAATTTAAATGTGAATTTAAATCCCTCTGTGATTCCTACAGGAGCTGAGCTTGCGTAAAAAGGGTTTGGAGTGTCTGGTGTCCATTCTCAAATGTATGGTGGAGTGGAGCAAAGACATGTATGTGAATCCCAACCTTCAGGCTAACCTGGGTAAGCTAACAGAAAACGCACGACCGGTCCACAGGAAATCGGGGGGGCGTCTCGACATGTAGCAGTTATGGTGCGCGTTCTGCTTTCAGGTCAGGAGCATCCGTCTGACAGCGAGGGCGCAGAGCTCAAGCTTCCGGAGCAGCTGGCGGGCCGTCGGGACAGCATCAGCTCGCTGGACTCCACCGTTTCCAGCGTCCCCACGTCCCAGGCGGATCATCCGGAGCAGTACGAGGTCATCAAACAACAGAAGGACATCATCGAGCACGGCATCGAACTGTGAGCTCATTGAGAATTAGTTCCGGCTGGTTTTAGTTAAGTGATTTTGGCTGGGAATGTTTCTGTACTGACTGCTGTCTCTGCAGCTTCAACAAGAAGCCAAAACGCGGCGTCCAGTACCTGCAGGACCAGGGCATGCTGGGCTCCACGGCTGAAGATATCGCCCAGTTCTTACACCAGGAGGACCGACTGGACACAGTAAGGACGTGCACAGAGTTGCGCCGTGCCAGATTGTCTGGGAAAGCGTCAAAGTTTTCTATTCACAGAATAGATTTTAAAAGCCTGCTGATGGTTTACAAATCCCAGAACGGTTTAGGCCCAGAATACATCTGTGATATGTTCAGAGAATATAAACCCAGCAGAGCTCTTAGATCCAAGGACTCAGGTCAGCTGGTCCAGTCCAGAGTCCAGACTAAACATGGAGAAGCAGCATTTAGCTGTTATGCTGCAAACAAGTGGAACAAACTGCCAGTGGAGATTAAACTTTCACCAAATGGAGACATTTTTAAATCCAGGTTAAAGACATTTCTTTTCTCATGTGTCTATGCATGAAATCTGCACGATATCTTTTAACTTATCTGGACTGTTGCTTGTTTTTAAATTCATTTAAATTATTTTAATTGTTTCTCTTTATATTCTTTTATGTATTTTTAATGCTTCTTCCACTCCCTGCTGCAATGCTTTTAGTTTATGTAAAGCACTTTGAATTATTTTGTACATGAAATGTGCCATACAAATACATTTGATTTGATTCTCCAACTGCTTCATCCGCACAGACGCAGGTGGGAGAGTACCTCGGTGAGAACAACAAGTTCAACAAAGAGGTGATGTACTGCTACGTGGACCAGCTGGACTTCTGCGGGCGGGACTTTGTCTCCGCTCTGAGAGCGTTCCTTGAGGGCTTCAGGCTGCCCGGAGAGGCCCAGAAGATCGACAGGCTGATGGAGAAGTTTGCTGCTCGGTACCTGGAATGTAACCAGGGGTAAGAGTTTCATGCCCGTGTGTAATGACGCCAGAGATGGGTCCTTTGAGGTTCAGAGTTTTTGTTTAAGTATCCTGACATGCATCTTATTTTGCAGACAGACCCTGTTTGCCAGTGCCGACACCGCCTACGTGCTGGCGTACTCCATCATCATGCTCACCACAGACCTGCACAGTCCTCAGGTGAAAGCTGTTGATTGCTTTATGTTCTGTCACCACCACCCTGCTGTCATCGTGGTGTGTTTGGGCCACTGTTAACACTGTTTTGGCTGCTCTTAACTGAAGGACACACGGATGTTTTCTGCTGGTCAGACGGAAGGAAAGCTGAACCTTTGCTGCTGTTAACTTTTAATTTTAAGGAGGCGCTTTACCCGACGTTTTCAGTTTGAGTTACAGATCGACAGACTCTGCACAGACCTTTGACTTTCAAACAGGAATTTTGCAACTCAGGGAATTTATCACAGTGAGCTTTTCACAATGTGATGACGTCACAGGTGGACTTTTACAGCTGGGCGACCCTGTTTCAGTGCTGCAGCCCTTTGTATTGGCAGTGCAGCTTTGTGAAAACTGGGACTTCTTTCCAGTGAACGTGGGAGTTGCATTGGCCAGTTTTTGTCTTAATCTGGCTTTCTGCACAGAGCTGCTGCTACACTCAGTCAGTGTGGTTACATGGCACTGAAAGGATCGGATTAATGGCTAAATTATAAGAAGATTGAGTTATTAAGTTCATGTAGACACCTTAATCTGACAAGAAATTGGATCGGATTAAAACCCCGAGATAACTCGGTTGAAAGTCACACTAAACCTGCTTGTAGATGCTGAAGCTCGTGGTGAATTAGACTTTGCGTTCTGCGCATGCTCAAGATTTTTTCTCGGGGTCGTGAACCAGAAGTCGGAAGAGACAATATTACTGTTGATGCCGTCAGAAAGAAACAAACAACGCGATGGAGAATGCTCCGTTGTGCAACGTGTTTGTGCAACAAGCAGCTCATCACAGACCAAATGTAGAGGGACGTAGCTTCATCTTGCTCTTCGTTCGCCATTTTCTCGAATGTCTGAGTTTGATTCGATTCATTCACCGCCATATATCCAAGGATAATTACCCTTGCTCAACTCATTCTTATTATAATTTAGCCAATTATCTGATCCTTTCAGTGCCATGTGACCCCACTGAGTGATGACAGGAGTCCTGTGACAGAGGAAGTTAAGTCTGAAATTCATAGTCTGGGAAAAGCAGTTGAGAAACGCAGAGTGCAGTGACACACACATCTGACTTTAGGGAGAAACAGTCATGATATTTGGCAAAAAGTCAGAGAGCAGTAAAGAGTGTTGCTATGAAGTGAAAGATGTCTTCTCCTCAGTGTGGAGCCGGCTAAAAACTGCCTGTTTTTAGAGTTAACACATGCAGTATAGTGCTGTAAGACCAATAAAGCTTAAGCTTAAATGATCCCAACTTCTCTCACTGATGTTTTTTTTATTTTTCCTCTCAGTTTTAGACCGGGAATGTACTTGCTTTTAATTACAGATACACTTGTTTAGCATGGCTTCCTCGCCTTTTGTTGTCTTTGTGCACGCAAGCTACAGTATGCAGGTGTCCGGCAGAAACGATGTAGGGTCAAAGGTCGCGGTTTCTCTCCGCTCCGCTGCTTTTAGACATGAGCAGCATGTGTAAAAACAACAAATCAGACTATCTGTGGTTGCATTTTGCATCACTTAGTCTCAGGAAATACTGTACGAAATGGAAAAATTCTCATGATACTGAATTCGATTTTCTGGAAATTTGTTGTTTACTGTAAGACTTTCAACAGCTTGTGTTTGTCGGTCAATGCAGCCTTAGTCAGTAGTTTGATTTCCTCCTTAAAGAATGAAGCCAACTGTGTCTGTTGATCTCCGTTTGTGCAGGTGAAGAATAAAATGACCAAGGAGCAGTACATTAAGATGAACCGCGGTATTAACGACAGCAAAGACCTGCCCGAGGAGTATCTCTCTTCCATATACGATGAGATCGCAGGCAAGAAGATTGCCATGAAGGAGAGCAAAGAGCTTTCTATCACCCCAAAGTCCACCAAGCAGAGTGAGTGTTTATATCCCGGTCTAATATGAAGGTTTGGTCAGGAGTTTGCTTTCTAAAACGTGTGGGAGCTGCATCAGAAACCTTGATTTCCTTCCTCCTCCAGATGTTGCCAGTGAGAAACAGCGGCGTCTGCTGTACAACATGGAGATGGAGCAGATGGCGAAGACCGCTAAAGCCCTCATGGAGGCCGTCAGCCACGCTCAGGCACCATTTTTCAGTGCTACACACTTGGAACACGTCAGGCCCATGTTTAAGGTAGTATTTCTTTTTCCGTTTCTTACTTAAACTGAAGCAGAGCTGTTTCATTTGGTTTTTCTTGTCCAAACTGACACAATTCACAGGTTATTTTAAGGGAAGCATGTGAACCTGCAGGCTGATTAGAGCAATGGAAGCTAATCCAAGAACACAGTAATGATTTTCTAATGTGAAACATGCCTCACAGAAAGGAAACCAGGCAGAAAATGAGCTCCATGTACAGATGTCTCAGAAGAGTCACGGTCATTCATTCGCATGAAGATGTAAAGTGTTACAAATTCATCTCAAAGAGCTCTCACACATTTAGGCAACATTTAGACAAACCGTCTCCTGTTGGAAACAGTTTGCTTGTGATTTAGTTTAGTTTTCAGTGACTTAAACTACCCAGAAATGAGCACCAAGCAAATACTCCAAAGCTCCTCAAACCAGCGGCGGACCTGGCTAGATTTACCTCCCCCCAAAAAAAAGACTTACCCCGCCACCAACACAACAACGTATTATATTATATAATTTATATATATATATGAAAAATTAAAAAGGTACAAAAAGATACCACATGTAGCTTACAAAATGTCATGTGAATGTATATTAGAAGTTATTTAATTTAGCATATAGCTCATAATAATAAAATAATCCACGGTCAGGACTTCTGTGTGAATTTGCACTTGTTGTGTTGCAAACACAAACTAGACCAGGTTGCCTTTGGGTGAAATTAGCTGCAGGACATGATGCCTCAATTCTCAAATACAATCAAATACAGTCGTGGCTAATAGTAACATATTAGCAAGAGGCTAACAGATAGCCTAAAGCCTACGTCACTCAAGTCACTCATAGGAATCTGCATCCCTTTATCTTTTGCCCGTTTCTCCTCTTCTTCTTCTTTTCTTCTCTTTCTAAACTGGGCACCTGATGGCTTCTTTGGTCTTTTTCAGACCTGGACTTGTGATGCTGTGTCTTTTACCTTTAAACAAGACAAACTGCGCCCTTTTCCTTAAACTGACACACTTTCCTGAGGTCTTAACAAAATGTCTGTGACATACAACGGCTCCTTTTTCCTCCATGAATTCACATTTATTCACGCTGACCTATTTTAGGACGTGAAATGAGCCGCAGGCCCCACTCCTCCCCTCTGCTCCACAGGGTCTGCCTCTTCTGAGGTTAGTGGTGCTCACTAACCCTTAAAGCACACTGTTAACAGATGACGGAGCGTATAGTAAATAGTTTGTTAAATCGCTGCACCACAGAACATTTCAGCCAGCCGACAGGTCCATAAACGCTGGGCTTCGCTGTTGTTTTCCACCACAAGGTAACGACGTTGGCATTTTTTGGAAATTGGAAATTCCAGCATTTAGTTGAAATCAGATTTCCCAGCTGGGATTAAATGAGATTACACCAAGTTAAACTGTTATTATCTCTTTTCTGTCTTAAGTTAAACTAACCATTTTAACTTGTGATGGAAAAACTGACCACAACAGTTTCAACTTGGCACTAACAGTGAATTTAGCCTGATTTGAACCCATCTTTGGGTGGAAAAAAGATGAGGAAGCTGGATATTTCTGCTCTGAACCGGAGTGGGATGTAGAAATCCACCACAGATCTGAACCTTGTGCCTATAAAACTAAATATCGTCCGACTTTCACCAAACTGTTATCGGTGAGTAGATGAACGTATTTTATGCCAGAAAATAAGGCTCCAGGTTTAAAATACCATAAATTCCGGACCTGAATATAAGCCGCACCCTCTCAGGTTAAAAAGAAAATCCATTTTGTACTTGTATAGGCCGCACCGGATTATAAACCGCAGGTGGCCACATAGTAATATGAGATATTTAAACAGAGAGATGAGACATGAGGATTTTTAAACTTTTAATTAAATGCATATGGTAACAGGAACAAATACACACTGCAAATGCTGTAACACGGCTGGTTTTAACTTAAATACCTATCGGTAACGCACAAATACATGGTGTAAATGCTTTTTTTTTTCCAAACAGTGCCTGTAACACGGCTGGTTTAAAAAAAATAAAAAATAAAAAAGACAGTAGCCTACCAGGAAAAGTAATTGATCGCCTTCAATTTAAAAGCTGCATCATACGCATTTCTTCGTTTGTTTTCCATGTTGACAGTGAGTACAAATGACCGATTTACAATAATTTAGGAGTGTAAGTGTGTTTGATTTATCGTACAATTTCAGTGGACCGCTGTGAACTATTCCTTAATTGTATCGGCCTAATGTTACGAAGCAAAATGTTTTTGGCGACATGAAAAAAACAAAAGAAAAAAAGCATATATTAGCCGCACCGTATTATAAGCCGCGGTGCTCAAAGCCGGGGAAAAAGTAGCGGCTTATAGTCCGGAATTTAAGGTGATAAAAAAACTTTCCCTTTAACGTGTGACATCACTAAGCACATAGAAAATATCGTGTTTGTTTGTTCTCGGCTGAAACGGAGAAGTGTCTGAAATGGTAAATTACCCAGAGGTGTAGCTCTGGCTGCTGTACTATAAACTCCCGGTTAGACTCGTATTGTAAATCTGCGCCTGCTGATGGAAGCTGTGTGTTACAGCTGGCATGGACCCCGCTGCTGGCAGCATTCAGCGTGGGGCTGCAGGACTGTGACGACCCGGAGGTGGCCTCGCTGTGCCTGGAAGGTATTCGATGCGCCATCAGGATCGCCTGCATCTTCAGTATGCAGGTCTGGAGACGGGTTTTTACACAAATTTGATACCTTTTAATCTTTTAATTTATCTGGACTGTTGCTTGTTTTTAAATTAATTCAAATTATTTTATTTGTTTCTCTTTATATTCTTTTATGTATTTTTAATGCTTCTTCCACTTCCTGCTGCAATGCTTTTATTTTATGTGAAGCACTTTGAATTGTTTTGTACATGAAATGTGCCATACAAATAAATTTGATTTGATTTGACCTCATGTATAAAAATGAATCTCTTGATGCATAATCCTTTGAATTCTTTCATGTACTCATTGTTTAACTGCTTCAGTGCTCGTAGTGGAATCCATGGCTGAGCATTTAAGTGGTCTGTTTGTTCGCAGCTGGAGCGAGACGCGTACGTTCAGGCCTTGGCCAGATTCACCCTGCTGACGGCCAGTTCCAGCATCACAGAAATGAAGCAGAAGAACATCGACACCATTAAGACCCTGATCACCGTGGCTCATACTGACGGGAACTATCTGGGCAACTCATGGCACGAGGTGGAGGAGTTTTATCTCAAACTCTGCTTCTAAAGATGCTAAATGACTCTTTACATTTGAATTAGTACCAATAATTGGTGTTATATGTCTGTGTGCGTGGTGCAGATCTTGAGGTGCATCAGTCAGCTGGAGCTCGCCCAGTTGATCGGCACAGGGGTGAAGACGCGCTACATCTCAGGGGTGGTTCGGGACAGGGAGGCCAGCATCAGGGGCTTACCTTCAGGCACAGAGGAATTCATGCCACTGGGGCTCGGTACGTTTACACCATTAAAACCCCCCGGCGCTGCGTACTGATCCTTGTTTTTGGAACTCTAATAATGTTCTTTGGGTCTTCTGCACCGTACACGCTTGTGTTAATTGTAGGTCTGGGCAACGATTAAAATGTTTTAATCTAATTAATCACATGATTTCCCTGATTAATCACAATTAATCGCATTTGTACGCAAAATCCAAAAATTAATTCAAAAGTAGTGTATAGCTTTTAGCATTTAGTTTTATTTTAAATGTGCTGCCATATGAATGAAAGTGCCATAACATTTGTTGTGCAAACACACTTTTAACATCAGCATCTTTCTGTAGTTTTTATGTAGAAGCCTCGCTCCACTGTCTGTTTCCTTGAATGACTTGCTGCTATCAGTTGTGTGTTTTGCCTTTAAGTGATATTTTAGACTGGAACTACTACGCTGAGAAGACAATTCAACTTGGCTGTAAATGCAGGAGTTTTTAAAAAAATTTATTTTGAAATACGTGCTTTTATGTTGAAACAAGTAAAACAGGAAGTAGCGCCGGTTAGCTCCGTGAGCTTCACACAGAGACCGAGGAGCACCTGTAACGGTGATGTTACCTGCTAGTTTATCTTTATTTCATTACTCCGTGCTTCGTGGTGTTTGCTGTAACTGTGTGAATGTGACGCATTCAACAGACTTTTACAATAATAAAACCTGCGTTAATGCGCGATCAAATATTTATCGGCGTTAAATAATTAACAAGTTAACGCGATAATAACGAGTTAACGCGCCCGGCTCTAGTTAATTGTCTTTGCTGCTGCAGGGAATCTGGTGGGAAGCCAGGACAAGAGACAGATGGCTCACATTCAGGAGTCGGTAGGAGAGACCAGCTCTCAGAGTGTGGTGGTAGCTGTGGACAGGTGAGATCCCCTCGGAGGTCCTCATACGTTGCCAAAATCGCACAATTTACACAACGCTTGACATTATTCTTGCTTCAAATCTCAAAGCTACTTTCGTATTTGCAGGATCTTCACCGGGTCTACCAAACTAGATGGAAATGCTATTGGTGAGTATTCCCTCTTTGGTCGTTGTGTCCATTTGCGCACGTTGGAGAGTAAATTCAGAGTCGGCAATTTAGGGTGTCGCTGATTTCTTCCAGTGGACTTTGTGCGGTGGTTGTGCGCGGTGTCCATGGACGAGCTGGCCTCGGCGCACCAGCCGAGGATGTTCAGCCTGCAGAAGATTGTGGAAATATCTTACTACAACATGAACCGCATCAGGCTGCAGTGGTCTCGAATTTGGCAGGTTATAGGAGATCACTTCAACAAGGTCAGTGGAGCGAAGGATCCTCAAAGTTTCCATAGTTTGCATAAACCATGTCCGAAAAGCTCTTCTCTGTCTCGTCTTTTGAGGTGGGATGGCATTTTCTTCTGGTGGCGCTCCCTGCTGCTCTGTGCTTTTAAAGCTTTTAAAGGGATAGTTCGCCTTTTTTGACATGAAGCTGTATGACATCCCATATTAGCAATATCATTTATGAACATTTTCTTACTCCCTGCTGTGTCCTGTGAGCAGAGTTCCAGCCTCGTTTTGGTGTTGACGAAGGTAGTCCGGCTAGTTGGCTGGGGTTTAAAAAATAAAGCGTTTTGCTTCTCAAAACAATATGCGTTCAAAAGAGTAATACATTTGCATCACAAAATTGTTCTCCCGGAAAAAGTCAGACCTCACAATCGCTTGGCGCTATTTTCTCTCCCTTTGTATCACTGCCTGCTGCCGCCTGCCGACAGCCGCGCCTGTTACGGTGTTTGCTGCTCAGAAGCAGGGGACTGCTCGGTCTGCACTTCGGTCTACACAGCACGCAGTGATACAAAAGATTTAAACCCCAGCCAACTAGCCGGACTAGCTTCATCAATGCTAAAACGAGGCTGGAACTCGGCTCACAGGACGCAGCAGGGGGTAAGAAAATGTTCATAAACGATATTGCTAATATGGGATGTCATACAGCTTCATGTCAAAAGAGGCAAACTGTCCCTTTAAGTTTGTCCTGTATCTCCACAGTGAAGGCTTGGATTTGTTACCGCTACAAAGCAGCGATTTGAGGACATTTCCCTTATTTCTGCACAGTTTGTTCATTTTAAGTAGGACATTGTTCTTTATTTTCTCCTAGGGAAAATGGGGCATGTTTGTGATCACGCATCTATAGAGAAATACAATGTGCACACACCCTAAATCAGTCATGTCACTTTAGAATGAGCCGTTGTCTCATATCAAACTTATTGCTCCAGTTACTTTAAAGCTGCAGTCTGCAACTCTTTTTCAAGCATAATGCCTGGAACTGTCCGGGGATTCTGAAAGTAGTACATTAAATACCCCAATACAAAAAAAAAATGAGTTCTCTAGGTCCCCTATATGTCCCGCTAGGTCCCTCCAAAGCCAGCAGGTTTGTTTACAAAATTGCAGACCGGACCGGTAAAAGGTAACCAATCAGGTTACGAGCTGGGCTCTGCTGCCTGTCAATCACCGATTGTGCACGCGCGATACAAGGTAGGCTCGTCCCCACGCTTATTTATCTGGACTATTGAACTTCATTACGGGCTAGTCTACTTACTGTGTCTTCCATGATCGCAAATGACAGGTGAGTTGATGAATGAGGAGTCGTGTACACGAATCTGGCGTGCACGTAGACGTGCACGAGTTCTCATGTGTTTTGATGGGGCGGGACAGGAAGTTGAATAACTTTTTATTTTTCGGTTAAAAAAATAAGCATTTCTTGCATTTTGCGACTACGGAGGTCACCGTTTTCAACTTCAAGCGTTCTGATAGATCATGTAAACTCTTAAAATGCCAAAAATTAGGACTTTACGTATGACAACAACAAATCCTGCAGACTGCAGCTTTAACTATCAGCAGTGGATCTAATTAGCACCCATACGAGCTCAGAGAATCTCTTCAGCGTCTTTTAAGCTGTTTATTTTGGTTTTCCACCTGTATTTTTGCTGTTTTGCTTTAATCTTGGTGGGAGCGCTAACATATCTACCGTCAGCTGGCGTAAAGTAATGTGTGAGAAGGGAGCATTTCTCTTTAATGGAGGGGAAACGCTTTTACAGCAGGAGGGGCCGACTCCTTTAAGGAAGGGTGGATTTGTCTGCACAGTTAAAGTTTATTGTGCTATTCACTCTTGATGAGATGCAAGCGTTACAGAGGGATTTACACTCCGTGGTTGATGCACAACCCAGAATGCAACGTTTCCTGCAGATCCGCTGACTTTATTCATCCATTTAAGGCTAAATTGTCATTTGGCGTCGACTCGGGCCTGTTGTGATTGTATCAGCCATATGGTGAAGCTGAGAGTGACTGCAGCTTTCACTGCTAGAATTGAGCGGGGCATCTGGTGTTTGTGTCAGCTGATCCGCCATTTAAATGGCATACGGGCGCTCACTGGCATGTGCCAGCAAGGTAATGGTGCAGACCCGCTGCTTTGGTCTGTGCTGTTTCCAGCAGGCAGCAGTTTCAGCAGAAATAGACTTAATAAAGTTCATTGACCTGCCTGTCGACACACCGCAGACGGACCAAATTAGCTTCTAGCCAGACAGCAGGCGAACACGAAGGAGCATTTTGTTGCTGAAGATCGAGACATATTACGTCCCCTTAATATGTTCGCAATGTCGGTTGGCAAACAGATCCATCAATGTAGGTTTAAACACGCTCACAAAGTGTTTTAAACGGCATCGCCGTGCTTCTCTTTGTAATCCACCTGATGGCTGAGGTTGAGTAATGAGTCTCGGGCCCTCTGTAGGTGGGCTGCAACCCCAATGAAGATGTGGCCATCTTTGCCGTGGACTCACTGAGGCAGCTCTCCATGAAGTTCTTGGAAAAAGGAGAGCTGGCCAACTTCCGCTTCCAGAAGGACTTCCTCAGGCCTTTCGAGCACATCATGAAGAAGAACAGGTGGAGTACTGACTTGAAAACTGTAAAATGGAGGGGTGGTTTCTAGTAGTAAGTAAGTAAGCTTTATGTGTACAGCGCCTTTCACAGACCAGGGTCACAAAGTGCTTTACAGTTACAACAGAAACACACAGTTAGGAAGTACATACAAGTATAAGTTTAAAAGGCCAATCATAGCAGCCCCAAAACAATTAAGCAAAAACCTGAACAAATAAAAAGGTCTTAAGTTGCCTTTTGAAGGCGTCAACAGACTCCATCGAACGGAGAGAGAGCGGAAGATCGTTCCAAACCTGGGAGCAACAGCCTGGAAGGATCGGAACCTGACTTTTTTAACCCGACTTTTTTTTTGTCCCGACTTTTTTAACCTGACTTATTTAACCCGACTTTTTTACCCCAACCTTTTTATCCCAACTTTTTTAACCCGACTTTTTTTGTCCCGACTTTTTTAACCCGACTTTTTTTTTTTTTTTTTTATTTATTATTTTTTTAAGTATTTTTGGGGCTTTTTATGCCTTTAATGATAGGACAGTGTGAGAGAGACAGGAAGCAGGGGGCAGAGAGATGGGGAAGACGCGCAGCAAAGGGCCGCTCGGTGCGGGAGTCGAACCAGGGCCCGCTGCATCGAGGACTAAGCCTCTGTACATGGGGCGGCTGCTTAACCCACTGCACCACCGACCGCCCCTAACCCGACTTTTTTAACCCGACTTTTTTTTATCCCGACTTTTTTTTAACCCGACTGTTTCATCCCGACTTTTTTAACCCGTGTTATCATTTAGCCATCGTTTTATCTCCACCAAACAATGAACTAAGGAATTTAGCCTCTGGAGCTCAGTTGGCTTGAAAGAGCAGTATAGCTGGATATCATCAGCAAATATGTGGTACGAAACATCAGAAAATCTCTAGTTTCTCCAGTTTCTCCAACAGCTGTGGTTGTTTTTCAGTGAAACGTTGCACCCAGTATAAAGAATAGTCGAAGGATTATTTATTTGATCTTGACCCCCTCTCGCCCTCCCCTCAGGTCCCCCACTATCAGAGACATGGTGATCAGGTGTGTGGCTCAGATGGTAAACTCCCAGGCGGCCAACATCCGCTCTGGTTGGAAGAACATCTTTTCGGTGTTTCACCAGGCCGCCTCCGCCCACGACGAGACCATCGTGGAGCTGGCTTTCCAGACCACTGGCCACATCGTCAGTGAGTATGACTGCACACCTCTCACGGTCGTATTGGCTGAGAAGATGTAAACTAAGTAACGTAACAACTGCTCCCCGGTGGGGAAATTGCAAGTGTTGCTTAAGCTTTTGCACGAGTTAAAAAAGAGAATATTTACTTGTTTTTTTCCCCCTTCACTAGTGAAAACCTTCCAGGAGCACTTTGCAGCCGCCATCGACTCGTTCCAGGATGCAGTGAAGTGCTTGTCGGAGTTTGTGTGCAACGCAGCTTTTCCTGACACGAGCATGGAGGCGATCAGACTCATCCGACACTGTGCGAAATACGTCTCTGACCGACCGCAGGTAGAAAAGGGCGAAGCTTTGAGTGTAAAACGCACGCCGTGTGTCAAATTCTGTTCATTCATCCTTCATTTTTTGGTGTTTGCGAGCAAAAGAAAAAGCAAACTAAACACGGTCCCTTCCTGTGCTGCTGTGTCTGTGGCCAGGCTCTGAGGGAATACACCAGTGATGACATGAATGTTGCTCCCGGTGATCGAGTGTGGGTTCGTGGCTGGTTTCCCATCCTGTTCGAGCTTTCTTGTATCATCAACCGCTGCAAGCTCGACGTCCGGACCAGGTAGCAAAGTAGCTCCGCTAATTTACATTAAACACCTTTCTTTAACAGAATCTGAGCACACAGATGTGCTTCAGACTCAGCGTGACTTTGAATTAAAGGCCTTCGTAAATAAATATTCATACACATTCTGTGCAGTAATTAGAAAAAGATGTTCAGTTTGTCAGAGCTGTAAACAAATGGAGGCTAAAGATGCAGGGCTCAGGGTGCCGCTGTGACCCGAACATTAGCAGAAAACTTAACTGTTCATTGTCTTCATGCTCGCCTTTTATCCATTCATTCATTTAAGTGTATGTGCTGAAATCCAGAGAGCGTGTACATGGATCCAATTAAATACCATTTTAAGTGAAAGCTGTCCTTTAAAGATGTCTTTTACCACGTTGAAAATGAGATTATTTTGAAAAGTGGCTAGAAATACATGAAAAAAAGAAGCAAAAAGCTCTGATTTTAATCAAGTGATTTAAGTTTGTTCCTTTCAGCTACTTTTACTTGTTTTCCTAACCTTGTGCTCCACGTGCCCGGATCAACACTATTAGAAGACAGCTAGTCTCCTCCTTTAAAACCATGTTTTTTTATTAACAACTGTGTGGAAAGAAGAAGACTTTCACAGCATCATGAGGCGTAACCAAGGTTTTGAAACTGTGCCGATCAAAAGCAAAAAGATTCAAACTTGATTAAAACTTAGCTTATTATCTTTGAAGATTTTCTATCTTTCTGACCGGACCGGGACAGAACTGAGTACGGCGAGCATTAGCTTGTATTTCATTTTTGAAGAATGGGGACACAGGTTGGCTGGAGAATGTTCCTCCTAACGCACATCGGGTTGTTACAGTAGAATCGTGTGCTGAAAGCCTCAGAAACGGAGCTGAGTTCAAGGTGCATGACCCTGAATGTTAAAGGAAACAAGAAGCGCGCTTTCCGTCCCACCTTTGGTCTCTGAGTGGCTTCCATCGGCCACTGTTTTAGGGGTGAAATTATTCAGATTTTTGCTTTTGTACGGACCGTTTCTGAGCCTTTAATTGCCCCGCAGTCGCCTCACACTGACGGTTCCCGTTTGTCTTTGCTTTCCGAACAGAGGCCTCACGGTCATGTTTGAGATCATGAAAAGTTACGGCCACACCTTCGAGAAGCACTGGTGGCACGACCTCTTCAGAATAGTCTTCCGCATCTTTGACAACATGAAGCTCCCGGAGCAGCAGACGGAGGTCAGAGTGGTCTGATAGTTTAAAAAAAAACTACCTGGTTTTATCAGGAAATGACGCCATTCTAACAGGTTTTTATGTGATGTTTGTTTCCAGAAGTTTGAGTGGATGACGACAACATGTAACCACGCGCTGTACGCCATCTGTGACGTGTTCACCCAGTTTTACGAGCCCCTCAGTGAGATCCTGCTGGCTGACATTTTCACCCAGCTGCAGTGGTGTGTCAGACAAGGTGGGAGCTTATCATCACTGCTCATCCCACTCTTCTGCTCATGGGGCGGAGAGACAACACCCATTGTTCTATTATAATGACGCAGACTAAATAGTTTGGGAGCAACTTGTCAGCTTTCTATTTGTGGAGATTATTCATTTGAGGCCTTTCATTAACTTTCATGAAATCATCCTCTAAATATAAAAAAGTAAGCACTACTTTTGATATGATCTAAAACTGCCCGGTGGCCTGGTGATCATGTGGCTGACCGTAGCCAATCTCTCACCCAGTTTGTGATTCGGTAAAGTGATAATGATACATTTTTAGGTTATGGGAGTCAGCTTAAGTTTAAAGGGATAGTTCACCTCTTTTTACATGACGCTGTATGACATCCCATATTAGCAATATCATTTATGAACATTTTCTTACCCCCCGCTGCGTCCTGTGAGCCGAGTTCCAGCCAAGTTTTGGCGTGATAAAGGTAGTCCGGCTAGTTGGCTGGGGCTTAAAAAAATAAAGCATTTTGCTTCTCAAAACAATATGCGTTCAAAAGAGTAATACATTTGCATCACAAAATCATTCTCCAGGAAAAAGTCAGACCTCACAATCGCTTGGCACTATTTTCTCTCCCTTCGTATCACTGCCTGCTGCCGCCTGCCGCGCCTGTTATGGTGTTTACTGCTCGGAAGCAGGGGACTGCTCGGTCTGCACTTCGGTCTGCACGGTCTACACAGCAGGCAGTGATACGAAGGTAGAGAAAATAGTGCCAAGCGATTGTGAGGACTTACTTTTTCTTGCACAACGATTTTGTGATGCAAATGTATTACTCTTTTGAACGCATATTGTTTTTAGAAGCAAGACGCTTTACTTTTTAAGCCCCAGCCAACTAGCCGGACTACTTTCGTCAACGGCAAAACGAGGCTGGAACTCGGCTCACAGGACGCAGCAGGGGGTAAGAAGATGTTCATAAATGATATTGCTAATATGGGATGTCATACAGCTTCATGTCAAAAGAGGCGAACTATCCCTCTCTATCGGCAGACCGACTCGAAGGAAACTCGAAACAGTTTAATAATCGGGGTTTGCTGCCTCTCGGACATGTCCAGGGTTACACCATTTGTTGTTAGTAAGCATTTCAACCCTTCATTTACTGCTGCTGCTCTGTCTGCCCTTGTCATCTGATAGAGACATGGCGCCGTCTTGAATATGTTCCTCTGTGAAACCCACATTCCTGATATTCCTTATATAGTCTTACCAGGACACCAAGCTCGTAAGTGAGATTTACCAGTGATCTCGCACAGTCTTGATCAAGGGAGAAAATGGATGAAAACTCCTCCTCCTTGCCCTCCTCTTCGACTCATCCTGACTTGACGTCTCACTTGGGGCTGCTCCTAGAAGTAAACAACTTTCCTCATCATTACAGATGCTAAAAAGTGGCAGATTGAGCAGCTAGAATCGCTTGACAGCAAGGCATCAAAACAAGTGTTTTCAGGGGAAAAACACTGGAGTAAAACATGACCAGAGCCACTGCAACAGGAAGTGTGAAGCCCGTCTACAACACTCAGATGAGGTTCCTCACGTACTTCCTTATTAAGATGGATTATCTGCTCATTCAAAGCCTTTTAACCTTGACTGAGTCCTTAAAAAAACGCTTTACGGCGGCAGAGATGCTCCCTTCCTATTGGCTACATATCCAATCCAATTTTATTTATAAGCACTTTACAACAACCTCAGTTGACCAAAGTGCTCTACAGAAAAATAAAAACATAAATAAATAATAATAATAAAAAAATAATAATAATAATAACTAAAAAATTAATTTAAAAATTTAAAAAAAAAATGTATTGGTTATATGTTGAGACGAGCTGCAGCGCCACCTGACAGAGCTATCCAGCCCAGACTAAAACGGTTTTTGATACCTTAACCACTCGGTTCCACCTCATTATATTTATAATACGACAGAATTTTAATGGTAATCTTTACTGTGTGTGGAACTTCGGGTCTTTTGAATTGGGTTAATTGATTTTCTTTTATTTATTTATTTATTTTTTTACGAGTGCACGCTGATTCCTTTCCGCTGCAGATAACGAACAGCTGGCTCGGTCGGGGACAAACTGTCTGGAGAACCTGGTGATTCTGAACGGGGAGAAGTTCAGCCCCGAAGTCTGGAACGTCACCTGCTCCTGCATGCTGGAGATTTTCCAAAACACCAGCCCTCATGCGTGAGTTCATTGACCTTTGATGATGAAGGGAATGCTGTCAGCTGCTTCAGAGTTAGTCATTTGTGTAGGAATTGCTGCATTTTTGCTGAACCGTTGTGTTGTGACAGAATTTGAGTTTCCAGCACCTGATTCCCAGTGTGTCTTTGTGTTTGCTTTTCACACCAGTTTGTTGACGTGGCGACCAGCTGGACAGGATGAAGAAGCTGCTGATGGAAAGCACTTTGTAAGAAATTGATCTAACTCACCCAGTGTCTTTACAAGAGTGGTGCACATGATGAGCTGCTTTTTCCCAATCAAAGGGACTCTTCAATTCAATTCAGTTTTATTTATAACGCGCCAAATTACAACAAATGTCATCTCAAGGCACTTAAATAATAAAGTCCAGTTCAAGCCAATTGGAATTCAATTCATTGTAATCATAATTATTTACAAAATAATCCAATTCATTCATTTAGAGCCAATTCAAAAACAATTACCTAGCTAAGGAAACCAACAGATTGCACAGAAACTCGTCTTCAGTCCAATCTCCCGTCCTGAGCGTGCCTGAGGCGACTGTGGAGAGGAACGACTCCCTTTGAACAGGAAGAAAACTCTGGCAGAACCAGAACCAGGAAGGGTGGCCATCCGCCTCCACCAGCTGGGGTTTGAGAAGACAGAAAAGAGGGGCCTGATAACGGAAGGCTCTGCTTCCCATTCTACTTTTAGGGGCCTGATAACTGAAGGCTCTGCCTCCTATTCTACTTTTAGGGGCCTGATAACTGAAGGCTCTGCCTCCCAATCTACTTTTAGGGGCCTTATAACTGAAGGCTCTGCCTCCCAATCTACTTTTAGGGGCCTTATAACTAAAGGCTCTGCCTCCCATTCTACTTTTAGGGACCTGATAACTGAAGGCTCTGCCTTCCATTCTGCTTTTAGGGGACAATAATTGAAGGCTCTGCCTCCCAATCTACTTTTAGGGTCCTGATAACTGAAGGCTCTGCCTCCCATTCTACTTTTAGGGGCCTGATAACTGAAGGCTCTGCCTCCCATTCTACTTTTAGGGGCCTGATAACTGAAGGCTCTGCCTCCCATTCTGCTTTTAGGGGCCTGATAACTGAAGGCTCTGCCTCCCATTCTACTTTTAGGGGCCTAATAACTGAAGGCTCTGCCTCCCAATCTACTTTTAGGGGACTGATAACTGAAGGCTCTGCCTCCCATTCTACTTTTAGGGGCCTGATAACTGAAGGCTCTGCCTCCCATTCTACTTTTAGGGGCCTGATAACTGAAGGCTCTGCCTCCCATTCTGCTTTTAGGGGCCTGATAACTGAAGGCTCTGCCTCCCATTCTACTTTTAGGGGCCTGATAACTGAAGGCTCTGCCTCCCAATCTACTTTTAGGGGCCTGATAACTGAAGGCTCTGCCTCCCATTCTGCTTTTAGGGGCCTGATAAGTGAAGGCTCTGCCTCCCATTCTACTTTTAGGGGCCTGATAACTGAAGGCTCTGCCTCCCAATCTACTTTTTGGGGCCTGATAACTGAAGGCTCTGCCTCCCATTCTACTTTTAGGGGCCTGATAACTCAATTCAATTCAATTCATTTTTATTTATATAGCGCCAAAAACAACAAATGTCATCTCAAGGCACTTAGATAGTAAGTCCAATTCAAGCCAATTGGAATTCAATTAATTAATAATAATCATAATTCATAAAATAATCCAATTCGTTCATATAGAGCCAATTCAAAAACAATTTCCTAGCTAAGAAAACCAACAGATTGCACTGAAAACTTTTTGTTTTTCGGTCCAATCTCCCGGCCTGAGCGGCGTGCCTGAGGCGACTGTGGAGAGGAACGACTCCCTTTGAACAGGAAGAAACCTCTGGCAGAACCAGACTCAGGAAGGGTGGCCATCCGCCTCCACCAGCTGGGGTTTGAGAGGAAAGAAAGGGGGGGGGGAGGGGAAGGGGGGGGGGGGGATGGGGAGGGGGGGGGGGGGGGTGGGGAGGGGGGCAGGGGGCCACCGCGACGGCGGCACGGGGCCACCGCGACGGCGGCACGGGGCCACCGCGACGGCGGCACTGTAACACCATTCAAAGGATATCTGTTGGAACAGGGAAACACGAGTTAATGACCACAATAATATCACATATACATAAAGAGAGGAAAGTGAGGAAAGGTGTGACAGATGAGGCCCCCCAGCAGTCTAGGCCTATAGCAGCTTAACTATGGGATGTTTCAGGGTCACCTGAGCCATCCCTAACTATAAGCTTTATCAGAAAGGAAAGTTTTAAGCCTGGTCTTAAAAGTGGAAAGGGTGTCTGCTTCCCGGACATTTACTGGCAGCTTATTCCACAAGAGAGGGGCCTGATAACTGAAGGCTCTGCCTCCCATACTTTTAGAAACTCTGGGAACCTCAAGTAAACCTGCAGTTTGGGAACGAAGTGCTCTGTTAGGAAAATATCTTACAATGAGATCTTTAAGATGTGATGGAGCTCGGTCATTAAGAGCTTTATATGTGAGGAGAAGAATCTTAAATTCTACTCTGAATTTGTTGAATCCATCTGATGTTTTCACTGTAACAGACCAACATGTGGATGTTTGTTACTGTTGGTCCAGGATGCTGACTTTGACTGTCAGTCCCAGAGCAGCTATGACAGAGCTCTTTCTGAAAGAGGACACAGCCAGATGTCCAGTGACGACACCTGGAAGGGCAAGACGAATGCAAGTGAGTGCACAGCACACGCACACAATTGTTTTTGTTTATCAATCTAAAGTCATAAACGTCTTTTTTCTGGAAAAGGTGTTGCCAGTGTGAGGACTTAAAAAGACTTCTGTTTCCCGTGAGTTTCAGATCAGAAGCTGTTTGCAGGGCTGCTGATTAAATGTGTGGTGCAACTTGAACTAATCCAGACCGTAGACAACATTGTCTTCTACCCAGCAACCAGCAAGAAGGAGGACGCTGATAACATGGCTGCTGCACAGGTAGAATGAGAAGAAACGCCCGCTGTATGTGAACACCGTCAGGTTTTATTGTGAGAATGCTTTAAGGCATTCTCACTATTAAGTTCCTGTTTCTCTTTATTATTATTATTCCGCCAGTTTTTGGCATCTAACTACTCCTGCATACCTTCAGCTATTTCTACAATTTTGGTATCAAAACGTTCAGCTCTTTCAGCAGATTCCTGCTATAATTTTTGTTTTTTTAAAAATGTTACACTTTTTAAGATATTCAACTTTTATTAAAATTTTCCCGTCATTCAAACGAATGGAAACTGCTTTAAGCTCTTCCAAATCATCTCCCTCTTTCCAACCTAACTATTTCTGCATGCTTTCAGCTAGAGACACCATTCAAACTTTAAATGGGTCACAAGACATTGCTATTACCAATTGTTTCAGCTTTTTCAAATCTTCAGCCAATTTTGAAATATTACAGTTTCAAAAACAGTTTCTTGATTTTTATGAATGAGCACACAGTTGAGTGCGTGCTGATAAGTTTCAAATTTTTCAGTTTTTTCAAACAAATTCCTCTAACTTTCATACAGTTTAACTTAGAGAAGTAAATTAAATCTTAAAATGTAGGAATAATTGTCCTCTTTCAGCCAAAGTAACTACTAAAGAGCTCACATTTACAGAATTTCAGCTATGAGCCTTGAACCGAGATCAACCTCTCAAATTCTCTGACTAACTCCAATGTTAAGTTCTGTAGTACACAAAAATCACAAAATTCCTTCAACCAATACCTTAGCAACTGTTTTTACTGCTAAAATTGAATTATTTTCAGCTG
Source organism: Odontesthes bonariensis (assembly GCF_027942865.1). NCBI lineage: Eukaryota > Metazoa > Chordata > Actinopteri > Atheriniformes > Atherinopsidae > Odontesthes > Odontesthes bonariensis. The sequence continues at coordinate 10,920,572 of NC_134515.1, read as the reverse complement.
TTTTAGCGTGGTCAGCTATCACCATTCAGCTCATAAGCATTCTCACTGCTGTTCCGCAGGAACAGCTCGTTCTACTTCAGACTCTGTTTGTGTTGGCATTTAAGTTGGCATTTTAAATGTGTCCCAGCTGAGGATGAAAGAAGAAGGGTCGTGAAACCTCTTTAACTCTTCCTTCTTAATCTGAATTGACCCCGGTTGGGTGTTCAGATGTGTTGCATGTGAGGACAAACCAAGAACAGCTCTGACGTATAAGATTAAAACTCTCTAACTGTCCTCCTGCCAGCGGGATGCTCTGGAGGAGTCTGAGACGGAGGGAGGCGAGTCCAGTCCAGATCAGGGCATGTACAGACACATGACATCAGCACACCTCTTCAAGCTGCTGGACTGTCTCTTAGAGTCTCACACCTTCGCTAAGGACTTCAACTCCAACAACGAACAGAGGACGGCCCTCTGGAGGGCAGGTAAATGGAAAGATAAAACCCTCTCTTACCTCAGCTTCTAAAAGGTTTTGTTTATGTTATTACTCTTTAAAACACCTTATTTAGACTAATCTCATCTTTAGTAGGGATGTCCCGGTCAGGTTTTTTTTGCCTCCGAGTCATTTGATTCAATTTGAGTCCCGATCCGATACTTCTACAGTGCATTAAAAAAAATGAAGAACGGCGAAGAAACAGATCATGATTTTTTTATTTTACTCACTTATTTTATCATTTAACACTTATAAACAGAGTACTTCTGTTAGGTAGCTTGAACAAAACAAGTAATCAAGTAATAAACAAATTCTTCACATTGTAGTTTAGTGCAACAATGTCTGATATAAAAACGAGCAGCAGCTCAACCTGAAATACCTGGCAGGCATGTCAACAAGTAAGCAAATAAAAGTGCCACAGTGTTCTAAAGTAAGGCCAGTAATGTGCTTTAACTGCACTCCTCATTCTTCTTCTCCTCCTCTGGCTTCACAGAAGGAAATGTACATTTTTCTTGATGAAAACCAACATCTCTACCTTGTTTGAGCCTGTTCCTGTTCTCATCAACGATGTTAGCCATGTCCTCGCCACCTCTTGAAATCACAAGTTTGCATATCTCACAGTTTGCAATCGCAACGTTTTTGTCATCCACTTTAAAATACCTCCACACCGCGGACATTCGGCCCCCAGCTTCAAGCTGCTGCCGTGTTCTGCTTCGCTTTACGGCAGTAAAGAGACGTCATGCCGCATGTTTCTGTGTGGAGTTGAGACCAGAGACATAAAAATTCGGGGAGCTCTGATTATTGTAGTTGGAGATAAACACCTTCCTCAGGTGAAATAAATGCAATGTGGGGGCATTGGAGACCCATCCAAGATGGCGGCCGTGCTGATACGTCAGCTCCAATAAGCAGCGTCAATCTGAGGCGTCTGCGTATATTATGTCTATGGTTGAGACGGTCTGACTCTGTACCACCACATAACAGTAAATACTAAGCTGTTATTTTTTACCCATTTGTTTTGGAAAATTATAGTTCTGATTAAAAAAAAAAAAGAGAGAGAATAAATATACATATATAGACAGGCTATACATCCGATCCCTGATCGGGATGTAACGTCCGATTCCGATCGAGTCAGAAACCACGTGATCGGATTGGGACGTCCCTACTGGAAAGTCTTATTTTTTTCAGCCTTGTGTTTGAACCAATAGTAAAATAATGTCATAAAATCTTCGGCGTAACATAAGGCACAAAGTGTTATTGGCATTGTTTGTCTTAGCTTTGGTAGACGCAGTGTGAGACATGTGACCTGCCAGCCCGGATTAAACGGGGAGCAGTGCAGTTAAATATTCTCCTTCCTGACCACCTGCTAAAGGCTTCTGTTGTTGTTTGTAACGGCAGTTTATTTGCTTCTGCCCCCAGGCTTTAAGGGCAAATCCAAGCCCAACTTGTTGAAGCAGGAGACCAGCAGCCTCGCCTGCAGCCTGAGGATCCTGTTCAGGATGTACTCTGACCCTCAGCTGCGGCCCTCGTGGCCTGACATTCAAACACGCCTGCTGCTGTGAGTGAAACATACGACTTTATCTTGATGTGTAGGAGGCGTTATCGCATCAAAAGGATGTACTTTACGGTAGCAGTGCAGCTCACCAGTGTGACTTTTATTTTATCACGTTGAATAACAGAGGAGCTTAATGGTGCAATGAAATATCAAAATTCAGCAACATGCATGACTTAATTCGGCTTATTTTTTGTTTGTTTTTGGTCTTGCCATAGGATCAGAGAATAAAACAATTGACAGAACAAATGTGACCTTTAAAAAAATGTGCTTTCTGTTGCTCATTAAGTTTTAGAGCAGTGATACTCACTATTTATTTCACAAGAGCCACATTGGCAGAGCAAAATCAAGGGAAGAGCCACTTTTACCACAACATACTAAAGTCCCCTTTTGCAAATATGCATTTCTACATATAAAACATCCCACAAAAAAAGAAACAACACAGCCAATACATTTTCAATTCAGACCATATTTGCCTTAATACTGGGATGAGCGGAAGCTGGCATGCATGTCCTTGACTTTCTTCATGTTGTATTTGTAGTTTGTTGTTGTAATCATAGTGAGACATTCAGGATGAGCATGGTTTTTGTGCTGATTTTTAAATCAAAAACCGATCCATGGTGCCTGCATCTCGCGCTGGCTAAAGGAGCTAGCATGCACTGCAGTCAGGTGTGAGGTGGTTTAAGCGGGCTGTGTTGCCAGGTTTAACAGAGCCCCCTTTAGGAAACACCATTAAGCCTTAATTAATACTTAATAAAAATACTTAATACTGTGCAGTATTCGCTGTGTGTTATTTGAAAAAATGTATTGTTATTGTTACCATATTGTTATAAGCTACTATGCGAGTGCGAGCCGCCAATTAGAGCTTGAGGAGCCGCACAATGAGTATCTCTGCTTTAGATGAATAAGTTTGATTTGCAGAAGGTGCAGTTGTGCCATTTGTTTTGTGGTAAATGAGCCGTACTCTGACACGTGGCTCATGCCTCATTATAGATTCATGAGCTGTACACCGTGTGCATGTTTTGTGGAATATATCGACATGCTGGTGCAAATCACCTTGTTGTGTTTGTCACTTGGCAGCTGCACTTACTGCGATATTTATCATTTAGTAGCTGCTGTTGGTGCCTTAATTAAAGATTTAGTTCATTTTACTGCAGCAGCTGTAACACTGTGGTCATTGTGCTCATAACTGTGTATGTGATGTCATTGTCAGGGTGTGCAGCGAAGCTCTGGGTTACTTCATCTGTCTGACCTCGGAGAGCCACAGAGAGGCTTGGAACAGCCTGCTGATGCTGCTGCTCACCAGGACGCTACGGCTGCCCGATAACAAGGCAAGAACGCAAAAACCAGACGCTTCCTGTTACATATCAGTGAGAAATGCAGCGGTGAAGAGCTGCATTTCAGAGCTGTGGTTAGAATTCAACCCGGATCAGAATTTAAAGAAAGGTTTTGGGTCAAAATAGACTTAAAAACTTTATAAAAATGTCAACTAGCTCAATATTTTCATTTATTCCAGTTTCATTTAATCATTTGTTCCTTTGCTGTCATCCATGAATCATGCACTGTCAGCATGGATGATTCATTGTGGCCCATGACTCAGCATTTCTTGGCATTTTGGGCCAAAACTCGGACAGTTTTTATTTAGAAAACAACCTCGCATTCAACTCGAAACAGTAGAAAATGTTGGCGCCTTGCAGCAAACCGCCGAATAAAAAAAAAAACCCAAACAGTTAAATTGGACTGGCTGGCACCATTCTCTTGTGCAAGAGACATTTAAACACATTTTAAGTACAACAAATTGTGTTTATTTGCCTGAATGCACTTTGTGATTCAGTGAAATTGTCCTTAATGGGAACAACATGCAGCAAACGGGCTCGATGGGCTCACAGCAGCGCCAACACGTCCAGAGCCACGACCTTTGGCCTGCCGCTCACTGTGTTTTACGTCTGAAAACATGAGAGAAAGTGTGTGAAATCTATGGCTTGGCTTGCTCTGTGGTGCTAACTCCCAGTTCTCTCCTTTTTTAGTTTAAGCCTCACGCCTCCTGCTACTACCCCCACCTGTGTGAAATGATGCAGTTTGACCTGATCCCGGAGCTGCGGGCCGTCCTCAGGCGCTTCTTCCTGCGCATCGGCTCCGTCTTCCAAATCGCCGCTGCTGAGGGGGCGCCTGCCTGGACTCCCGCCTCCTAGGAAGGGTAACGGGAAACGAAAAAGGGGCGGCGGATGCAGATGATGAGGTCTGAGGGACTCTCTCCTCTCTTTGGGACTGGATCGAACTGCTCAGACGGGCTGCAGAGTTAAGGAGGAGCGTGAAAAAGACTGTAGCTTTTCGGTTTCCGTTCAGGACTTTGCATTTAAGTGTTGAGCTTTTCTACTGTGCTTAGCGTGTAGAAAAACCTCGGCCCTGTCCCTTCCTTCCTTCCTTCTCTCGGGGATGAACAGCACTGTGACCGACACTCCCTGCTGACTGTTGTCATTCGTCGTCCCCATCGCTCTCATCTCAGTGACCAGAAAGGAAATAATTTATTGTTATCGTTGCAGATCTTGGTTCTAAAGGTTTGTTGTGTTTTTTTTTTTTTTTTTTTTTTTTTAAATTGCTTAACAAAGAGACACTGAAGGATACCGCTGAGTTTGATGAACCTTTAGGTTTGTTCTTTGTGGGGGAAAAAAACGAGTTTTTGGCCACCTGTGCCTGTCAAAAAAAAAAAAAAAGATCTTATCAAAGAACGTTCTATCAGTTCCCAACCTAAAGCATCACTTGTTACTTTAAAGTTTACGCCCCCCCCCCACCCATATCGGTGTTATTTGGTAGCAGGCCGTTGCTGTTGTTGGAGAGACTGAAACCTCAGCTGCAGGTAACACTATCAAAGATCTTGTGCAGCTTCGTTTATGATTTCTCTGCTCTCGTGCACAACCGTCCTGTCGTGTTTTCTTGAGCTTTTACCTATTTATTTTTGCTCGTTTGCTTTAATTTGTTTTTGTCGTTTTTTTTCGAGGTAATTTCTTGTTTACAATGAAATGTTGGGTGAAATATCGGCTTCATCTCTTCCCCCCTGTGATGCATTCCTGCTCGTTGTTGACCCAGTAAACTTCACGCTAGGTTCGTCTGGCTCTGGTTTCAGAATCGACCGATCTATCAATTGGCCCTTTTTACGTCCAGCTCTCACAGTCCGTCCCCCCCCCCCCACACACACACACTGTTTTGCACATCAGTTTGCTCATGTATTGACACCGTGCAGTGTATTAACTTGGAATGTCTGTCAGTGTTGATTCACTTTTACATTTAGTTTTACAGGAGGGGTTCAGAAACAGAGCAAAACCAAAACTCACATCCACAGACTCTGCTATCTTGTGGATCCCTGTAGTGTATTCCATGCCTTTTTTTGGAGAAGAAGAAGGATGTATGTAATTATTTAAAGTGCATTTACTATTTTTGAAAAGCATTCCTTCCCTTGCAACTATGGATGTCTACTTTTCTTCCCTAAAACTAGGGATTATATAAATATATATAAATATATATATACAGTAAATGAAAAAGTACAGACTGTAAAGTTTTCAATGTAAAATACATAGAAATGAAAGTGCTATACGGTTCTATACATAATGTTGTGATGTAATCTTCCAAACATTTGGTGAAGTAATCAATAAATCGGAATTCTGATCCATTCCAGTCATTGTTCGTGCAATTCTGGAGATTAAGGTAGGTGCTAAACACTTTCATTCAACAAAAAGGTGGGACAATAACTATTTAAGGGTTTAAATAATTCTCTCCAGTTCTAAAGTTTTACTTATCAGGACATAATGTTAAAAGACAGTAATCTGGTTACCTTACACTGGAAAAAATGCCCCTCCAAAAATAAGTAAAAAAACAACAAATACGAGACGTTTTTGCTTGAAATAAGCAAAAAATCTGCCAATGGAACTAGTGAAAATCGGCTTGTCAAGATTTCTTGAAATAAGATGTGATATTTGGGACTTTTGAGATAAAAGTGATCTTGAAATTAGCTTAAAAACCTCTTCAAATGTAAAAAAAAAAAAAGCTTGTTTCATATGAAATCCGACTCGAAACAATTTGTTTTCAAGACTTCATTTAACAAGATATTCAAGATGTATTGTCTTCAAACAAGTCCCTATATCTGGCTGAAATAGTACTTGTTAGGCAGTTGTGTCTTATATTAAGTGTAATGAGATATTTTGACTAGAAATGAGACAAATATACTTGGTAAGACTTTGATTTTTTTTCCAGTGTACCAGGTTTTACAATGAGGTAAATACAACCTAAGATGAACAACAACATGTCCTAAACAAAACTAAGTCCACTCCATGTTCCAGCAGCTCGTAGAAGCAGCTTCAGCAGCAATAAGTTGAAGTGATGGTTTTCTGTGTGATGTTATCAGCTCTCTTAAGGTCCCACCACTGGTTTTCAAGCAAGGTTCAGGTCTTCCACACTTGTTCAATCTTTTTTTTCTAACTGTGCTGTCATGAACTTTAATATTTAGCATGCTAATTGAGGCCTGTAGAGTCTGAGATGTGGGCCTTTTTTTTCTTTAACTAGAAGTTCAGGGTGAACTTGCTGGTACGTCCATTCTTGGGAAGACTGTCTCAAATAGATGATCTCTCTCACTGTCGCATCACAGATTTAAAGTGTTTTTAAATGTAAATGTACTTTATTTATACAGCCCTTTACAGACAATCCTTACGGTGTACCAAAGTGCTTTACAGCAGGTTATAAATAAAGAGAAGAATAAGTAAAAACATTAAAAAAAACAGTGAAAGCAATAAAAATACAACAAAATCGAATCAGATAAGTGTCATCATACTACTGGGTATTAAAAGCAATCCTAAATAAGTAAGTTTTTAGCCTAGATTTGAAGAGGCCCAGGGACCAAGAGACGCAGCTCAGCGAGGAGCTATATAAATGACCTTATAACCTTCCTAGATTGGTGGGCAGCAACAGTTACTGATGTCTTTCTTCCTTGTCACAGTGTTGACACACACCTGAATGCTCCAGACCAGCAATATCATTTAAAAAACAAACAAACATGTTTTTAAATTAATAATAAATAGCATTTGATTAGCAGCACTAGGCTTCTACAAACCATCCTAATCCTTATGGAAACAGTAAGAGTGGACTTTTACACATAATCCAGCTTTTTTATTTTTTACTTGGTTTTCGTTAAATAAATAACAACACAGTGCAATGTGGGGTCGTATTCACCTGATTTTGAGATCTAAAAAGGATCAGATGATTTTTTTCCCCCATTATTTTTGATCAGATTGAAATTAGCATATGTTCTTTTTTTTCATGCTAGCTGCTATAGCTAAAGCTAACGTTTCGCCTGCAGTTTTGGGGCAAATGGTACTGAGGCCACTTTTAGCCTCAGCATGTTGAGTTTTTAAAAGTGTAATCTAATTGAGAGAGGGTTGAAAAAAATGTGGAACAATGTTGCATTTTTCTTAGTTTGCCCGCAGGGTGGCACTGTGGTCAAACTGGCAGTTGGCTGGAAGCGCTAGTAACAAAGGTTACTATGGAGACCCCTCATATCTTTTGTTGTCAAATTAAGTGGAAAGATGCCTAACAGCTGCTACACGAGCCCATGTAACGTGAACGTTATCAAGCAGTAAAGCAGTAAGTAAACAGGGAAGCACTGAAAATGTGACCGTTGCACTCAACTCCTAACTTCTTACCACTCACACCAGGGTTCAGTGGTGATGCTGTATTAAACTTGCCTACTTTTAGCCGGTTAGCACTAACATTAGCCAGCCACGGCTAACGGTACCTGGAACTTCTTTCCTGTTGGCCCCGAATCACTAAATCAGTGAACAACCCGCAAATCGTATGAAATCAATGAGAAGATTAGGTTTGTTTCCTTTATTATATTTCTTGTAATGTACGTGGAGCTCGTCGGCCATCTGGTTGGAGTGATCTGAGCCAGGCTGGCACTGTGGGTTACGTAGCTGTGGGCGGACCTGCGGTAACTAGTAGCTGGGCTAGGCGACCCTGTCGGCGTTAGCCAAGCAGGCTAGCAATGACGGATTGGATCGCTCCTACCGGGGATCGGTTTGTAGGCCACCAACGATGATTTTGTGGAGACCACCCTACAAGTAAGAGCTTTTTGGTCAACGTACGAACGCAATTGGGGATGTCTGTGACAATGGCGTTGGTGAAATTATGCGAGAAGTAGTAGTAGTAGTAGCGCCAGTGAGGGTGGATTTTCCTTCCTGCTACAGCAAAGAGGTCGACAGATTTGGAAAAACACGCCACCTTTATTTAGTTAATGAGAGATTTTGAACGCTGGGCGTATTTCTTGATTGATTCCGGTTGTAATTAGGAGCTGCCGCGGCTGCTTTTACCCGGCAGATGCACGTTAATGAGCGGTGCAGCTTGCCACTATGAGTCTGCACACGACAGTGACAGCCATCTTCGCTGCAGCCGCCTCAGTGATATTAGCATTGTGATGTTAGCATTAGGTGGAGCAGCGTCTGCCCCTCAGTGCTCGTTCAGGAATTGCGTGTTGAAATGCTCATTACTGCTGTGGTGAAGCCGGTTTTAAAGCCGGAACAGGGTGGTGTCGCAGAGTGGCATTTTTTTTTGTCTTTCGTCTTCTTCATGTGATGTGATTAAATGTCCAGGCCCCGGTGGGTAATGTCAGGAGACTGGGGATGGCCTGCGCTGCCCTCCAGGAGCTCCACCGTTCCTCCAATGGGTAATTTTAGTTTAAAAAAAACGTTTTTATTTTTTTCATTTTTAATTGCAAATATTTGAATTCATGCCAACTGTGTTCGTCACGGAGAAGATTTCAGTTTATTCAGAAAGCTAAAGAGGCTCTGAACACTGAGTGGACATCCAAGTGCTAGTTACGAGCAGAGTATCGAGTAAATATTAATTTACATGGCTTTTCAAGTGTTTTTGGTTTTTAAATGACCTATAAGAGGGAAGACGGTGTAATTTCGCCTCAGGTTGGATGACCAAACTGACGCGTTTTTGGGGGATTTTAAAACCAGAAAGTGCGAGAATTTTCTACAGGATCGATGGAGCTGCGCGAACGCGTTCTGTTACGTAATAGGGGGCGGGGTTGGGCGGGGCGTGCACGTAGGATTGGGTTTGTAGGCGGGCACGAGCGACACACACGCAGTCCTGCATTCAAAGTGACTATCCAACATCATTCCTGCGTTTTGACAGCTTTTGGACAGACAAAGCGACACACTGACAGATTCCGAGCTTTTTTTTTTTCTCCCCCGATTGAAAGAAGCGGAGACCGGACAGAAGATAAACTCCCCTGGTTGGCTTATTTTTATTTTTTATTTTTTTATTATTATCCAGCGCTGGTGAGATATTTTACTCCTCATATCTGAAGCAATCTTTATGTCAGAGAGTTAGGATTGAAGTTTTATGTGAATGTTTCGCCTGGAGATGTAAATGAAATCGCAGATGGGATGGGGGGGGGGGGGCTGACACAGCCTGTTAATAATGTTTAATGCCTTTAAGCTGACTGCTTTATGTGTATGTGACAGTCCAGATTCCACCGTGATAAACATAAAAAAATAGTTAATATTTAAGCGAATGTCTGTTCAAGTGCTACTTTTCTGTGCTGGTGTTCCTGTCGGAGCTACGCAGTGTTTACATCAGTGGTGGCCTATTAAAACCCCAGCCACGTGTTGGGAGCTGGGGACCATGTGGCCATTGTAAACACTGCCGCCGCCTTGGTTGCTTCTTTATCGGCCATGCTGAGCTGTTTTCTCTTTATTTTACGGATAACACGGCTTGCTTGTTAGAAGTTTCTACTGGAACTACAGCAGATCTATTGCACGATCTGGTTTCTGGCCTCTGTTGTGCTCTCAGGAAGAATAGTTTTTTTTTTGTGTGTTGTGTAATGACGCCAGCACCATTTGCATGGAGCTTCCATCCATCCATCTCTCTGTGGCACTCTTAATTATTAGGTCCAACCACTTATCAGCTTAAATGTCAATATTGTTACAGGGAAGGTCAGGTTGCCACATGGCAGCCAGATAGTTTGGGATCACTGGCGGGTCAGTGTTGCTCCCACATCTTTTTTTTGTGTGTGTGTGCCAGTAAAATCGGGTACAGTGACAAGGGAAGGGCTTCGGAAGTCAGCTGCTCTTTGTTTTCAGGGATGCAGCTCTACTTTAATTCACTAAACCGCCTGGAGGACATGCCCAGAAATATTTTCAGAACACTTTGATATGTCTTCGGAAATGATTTGAAGCTGGTGCCGCTGTCGTGATGTAAGAAAAAAGCCGCTGTTTGCTTTTGTAGTGGCATTGAAGCAAAGCTTGGAGCAGCGCAGCAGCTTGTCTTTGTATCCTTTGGGTTTTAACAGCAACAGATACTAATCATCACCGCTAACGTACGAAGAGGCTCCATGTTTTTCCTTATGTCAGCACAGATTTAATATGTAGTAAACTGTTATTTTCTCAGTCATTTGACATGCTGTGAAATGCGTGAAAAATGTCAGCTGTCATGCCTGAGATGTTCTCTGTTTACTTGATTAATGAGCTTCCAAGCAGCCAGACTTTCCTGTAATCTTTTTCAGTGGTTCTCCAGGCTTTCTCGAGGTCTTTTAAAAGGTTTTTCTTTGTGAGTTTTGCTGCTTTTTCACTCATTTTCGGTCCAGGGCCTTAAACCTGAACACTTCCAGAGGAATGTGTTTTTGTTTGTTAAGCCACTTAACTCTGACCTGTGAATTATCCGAGCAGATAAAAGAGGCCCCAACTCAAGGTATAGCCTGTTAGAACTGCACAAACTGTAGTTTCATTTATGTCTGCACATGTTGCAATAAATCACTGCACCTATTTCCTGTTTCCCTGGCAATTTCTAAACAAATGAAGGGCTGTTCCACGCTACTGCACATGGGGGGGAAAAAAAGCCATTAAATCATCACATTTGAGCATCTGGAAGCTGCAAAATGATTTAAAATTCAAAATAGCTGTGATGTCAGATTCTTTGACCGGTAGTTTTCCCTCAAATGTGAATTCTGGTCGCTGCAAACTCTTTCTTTTTGTTTATAACGAGTGGAAGTTTCTGTGAATGATGGTCATCAGTATGCGTGTTTTTATTTAGAAAACCTTAACACCTCAGCTCTGACATGTGAGCCTTGATGCATCGCTGCTCAACCACAGAATTACTCAAGAAATTGTTGCTTGTAGAGTTTGTGAGTTTGAGTTTAGTGCGAGTTCGCTGCATTCTGTGCAGCTCAAACACAAAGGCTGTGTTCGAAACCACATACTACATACTCATCGATCAGACAGTATGCAGAGCGTTTACCCACAATGCATTTCTCTCCTGCCCGAGCCAAAATCAGCTGGCCTGGAGCTGATTTCGCTTAAGCTCTAAACTCTGTAAACTTTAGCAACATTTGAAACATTTTCAGGTGAGAAAGTAGTCGTTTAGATCCCCAACGTGTTGAAAATCTGACAAAATACCGGCAATTTACAATTTTGTTCCCACGAATTCGGCGCTACTAAAGCTAGCCGTAGTGAGCAAGGCACTTCCGGTTATTTTCACAAAATAAAATATCTGTTGCCTTTTATCGTAGGCAAAGCCATTACGATACAATTGGTGCTTTTGTTTTGAAAACAGGAAGTGAACCTACCCTCGTTGTAGCTAGCTTGAAACTGCCGTTTTGACAGGAAATGACGATCGGCCACGTTACGTTGCATCTTGGGTAGTTTGAGTATGAGTAGTAACCTCATGATGCACACCCAACATTTCGGCCAATCTAGTATGCATCCGGGAACTTCTCGCTTACTCAAACTCTCATACTAACTCAAAAAGTTAGTATGAGTAGTAGGAGTAGTATGCAATTCGAACACAGCCATAGACACCCCCGACGGGACAAGTACTGGCAGCTGACTTCTACGATATGATAGAGGAGGAATCTTATCGTTATCATGCTGCGTTTTAAGATTCTGTGTAAACACATTCGGGAATAAAGCCGAGAGCGTCGGGCCCGTTTTTTAAAGACTGAATGGAAACCGCGACACGAGGGCACGGGGATAAAGTGTGTTAATTATTTCACATCACTGTTGGGGTAACGACTTGTCGGATGTCGGTTTTCTGGTGCAGATTCGAAGGGTGTGTGTGTGTGTGTGTAAGTGTGACAGCTTGCAGATCAGTTTGAGAGCAGAGTAGCTGGAGCTGAGACAAACAAGGTGTCTGAAAGCTCAGGCTGGAGGTCGGAGGTCACTGATAAGGACGGGGACTGTCTGCGTGGAGCATCGAGCGTCTCTCTGATCTCTCCTCACTTTCCTCTCACGCTCACTCTCTCCTTCCCAAACGCACTTTTACTCCACCGTTGTCTCATTAGTATTATCGCCATCTGCTGCATATGCAACAGCCCAATTAGAGACATGGTCTTTGACCCCCCTTGTCCGAATTTAATTTGAGAGTCCGCAGCCGTCCCTGTGTGCACACACACACACACACACACACAGATTATCGTATATATGGATGTGCCGTGCAGACTTTGACCTTTCATTGTTGTCTCTCTGCAGGGCCTGAGCTGATTTGTCAGCCTTGTGTAGGTTTGGTTTTCACCCTCCAAGTGTCCTGTGGACGTCAGCTGACCATGGTGGTCTGAAGAGGGGAAACTCAGGGAGAAGCACGGTGTGTGTTCACTCGTAACACGGCGAGGCTTTGAACGACAGAGCAGCAGCAGCAGCAGAAAGACTGGACTGGAGCAAAGAGGGAAAGGATATTTGAACTCAAAATGTCTCAGAACAGAGAACTGGTGGTTTTCTACATAAAGTATAAACTCTCCCAGAGAAACTATCCTCTCAACCACATAGTGCTCAATGAGCCTCCGAACAGGACTGGTGCCGGGGACGGGGGTCTGGGCGAGGAGCAGAGGACAGAGACGCACGCCAACGGGACTTTTACCGGGACCAGTCCCGGGACCCCGCCGGTGTCCCCTCTGAGGCAGCAACCGTTGCCGTCGACGACGACGACGACGCGCCTGGACGCGGTGAAAGAGGCCCTCCGAGACACGGCCAACGAGTTCGAGCTGCGGTACGCCCGCGCCTTCAGCGACCTCCACAGCCAGCTGCACATCACGCCGGCCACGGCCTACCAAAGCTTCGAGAACGTGATGGACGAGGTGTTCCGGGACGGCGTCAACTGGGGTCGCATCGTGGGGCTTTTCGCTTTCGGCGGGGCGCTGTGCGTGGAGTGCGTGGAGAAGGAGATGAGCCCCTTGGTGGGCAGGATCGTGGAGTGGATGACGGTCTACCTGGACAACCACATTCAGCCCTGGATCCAGAGCCAGGGAGGATGGGTGAGTCTCAGAAACACAGAGTGTGCCTCATAAAGCTCCCTTTAACATAGCTGCGTTTGAATATTTGGGTGAGGTTAGCTCAGACTGGCTGCATGGGAAGTTTCCATGTTGATATTTCACTTTATAATAATAATAATAATTATTTATAACGTACTTTACATTTACAACAAAATCTCAAAGTGCTAGAGTGGAATAAAAGACGAATATTAAGATCAAAAGCAGGGACAGTAAAATGCAAATAAAATACACAAATAAAAGTAGTGAGTCCTTTTAAATGCAAAAAGAAATAAAAACAGGACCGAGCATTTAAAGGGAGATCATTAAAAACATTGGGTAAAAAGGTTTTCAGGCCTGTTTTAAAGTGTTTCAAAGGGTTTTTTGTTTTAAAGTGTTCACTTTCTGCACCCCACCTGGCATCAGCCGGGTGGAAAACAGTGTTAACTCCCATCCTTACGCTTCCAGTTACTTGTAGAAATGTGTTTATTTGCTGCTTTTTGTTTGCTTGTATGCAAACAGGTCGACTCCGTTAAGACTCAACCTGTTTAAATGCTCTGTGTTCATGTCCTGGATGCATTTTATGCCCTTTTTTTGCTCAGCCACGAGGCTGGACTGCTTGCCGAGCTTTGAACGTCAGAGCGTAGTATTAATTTCATCAGTCCACGAGCTGCAGGTCGGTCCCCCAGCAGCAGACCTTTCCTTACGGCCGTGACACGGCGCAGGGGTGTGGAGAAAAGACTCTAGATTAGATATGACTGCAGAAGTGGGCAAAGAAACTGTTTTCTGTTGGGAAAACAGTAAAAACGCAACGTTTCTGCGGTCAGCAGCTGGTTCAGCCGTCCTCTAATTGATCAGCAGCTCGGAGCTCAATGAGCTGAATCGAAGAAGGAGCTTAACAGGCTACATCTGGGGGCTTTGTAGCTCTCTTTCAGCCCGCCCGCCCGCCTGCCTGGGGATCGAAGTTCTCATCACAGGGCAGGATGAAGTCCAGGGCTCTTACAGATAGCCCTTTGTTTTACTCTGGTCAGTTGATTGGCTCCGTGCTCTGCGCTACCCCCCCACATCTCACCGTTTTATCAGTATGTTTTTGTTTTTTTCTCTTGTTTTCTCCAACCGAAGCAGCTGCACGAAAGCTTTTGTTGTTTTGCTTTTTTTAAAAATTTTTATCTAGGGTTAGATATAAAGTGGTCCGTCCTGGTACAGTACAGCCCGAGTGTGTGTTTGTGTGTTCTCGTGCTCACTTGGACGGCAGTTAAGGTCAGCTCTTTTCCTTTGTCGCAGTCATTTGATGGTATGAAGGAGAGCGGGAGGGGAGGGGCTGTTTATATCCACCCCGGCGCTGGATAACACCAGGTCGAAGGTCGATCCTATGGAAACTGACATCTTTGTGGCTGAAAGCTTGAAGAAACCTTTTGTTTTGGCAGACTTTGGCTCGGCTGCTGTTCGTACTTTTAAATATCTGGCATGTATTTCGGCGTTTGACTGAAAAATGGGGATCCCACATCACAGCTTTAAAACATAAAACCTTTTAATCGCTTTTATCATACAATGAACCCGATGGGTTCGTTTCCAGGAAATTTAGCAGGTATCTCTTTAATAAATAGATTTTCTTTTTTAACCTTAATGTCACCGTGAAGGAGAGATTTTCCTTTTCTGAGAGCTCTGGGCTGTAATTAAGACATTTCAAACGTCTTCAGTAGTAGTTTGCGGGGGGTTTTTTTGTTTGTTTTTGTGATGGAAATTTCTCATCAGGGTTTCGTCATGGTAACTAAAATGTGTCCACGAGTTGATGGACACGGGGTGAAAACATGTTAACAACAAAGAAGTTGATCTCATTTCCCATGGTGAGCATTCGTAGGTATTTTTAGCGTTTTCATCAGTGTGATCAACACTAATTTGGCAAATCTATGAGCTCATACAGCTTGTGGTTACTGGCTTGTATGTCGGTGTAACCCAGACTTGGAGAAGTCAATGACTTCATCTGAAATGCTAAATGGATCGGTGCGTCGAGTCTTTCATTTCCACTGTTTCACTTCTCCTGCAGACGGGGGGGGGGGGGGCATTGCCATGATCATATGATGCCACTTCCTTCCCTTCTGAGCTTCAACTTGTTTTGTAACGCGTTGTCGATCCTTTTGGGCCGACGGTTCGATGCGACGTCTCCCGCGTTAATTGACCAGAAACCGACTCTGTTGACGTGTCAGTAGGTGGTTTACCGCTACACCCCCCCCCCCCCCCCCCACCTCACAATGTCATCACTGTGGTTTTCGTCTGTTCAAAGCCTTCCCACACCTTCTCTGAAACGCACGAGTCTCTCTGTAAAAAAGAAAAACCACACGGGACTCTGTTGGGTCTTTTTTCTCCCGTCTTTTATTTCCCTCTTTCTTCCTTCCTTCCCTCCCCTGACGCCTCCTCACAGGGATGCAGTCAAAGCCGTTGGCAGATGTGGGTATAGCTGTGAGGCAGGTGTGCCCTTAGTGTTAGCTGATGAAATATCCGTCTGCCCTAAGCAGCAGCAAGGTCACTTTCTCTTTCACTCGGCTATTACTTCGGTTTCACGATCTTATCGATGCAAATTCTTGAAATATTTGCTGTTTTTTAGAAGAATTATTTCAAAGAGGTTGGAGGAAAAACCAATCTTGGGGTATTCTAACAATTAAAAATGGGTGTTAAATCGATATTTTCCAGCTTAATCGCAAAGTAAAAGGGTTAGTTTGTTGAACTGAGGTCAGGGGTTTTCCCCCAAATGTTGGGAAATTAAAGTGTGGCAGTCGAAGCTCGAAAACAAGCTTGTATTCATCATGTAGTCATTTTTCTATATGACTCTACATTTAGTTTAACAGTGAGGAGTTTGTCACAGTCATTCTAGGAAAATTCTAGATGATTTTCAGACTTTAATGTTGTTTTTTTCCGCTTTTTTGGGGGGCTGGTGGTTGAATTTCTTAACAGGCGCCGTGCAACAACAACAATCCGTCTGAATATAAGCTGCGTTTTCACAAACAGGTGCTGGAAAATGCTGGAAAAACAGTCGAGTTGACAGTTAAATATTGAAAAGTGAAAGGTGTTTTGCACCACATGGCAAACCTCGCCGCCATTAAAAACTGAAAACCTCAGCTTAAACGATCCCTTTGGAGCTTGTTTTGGAGCCTCCTCTGTCCAGGGTGCTGAGATATTTAGGAGTAGGTAAGGATGTGAAATGAATGTGCGCAGCCGGATTCTCCTTCTGCAGCTGAAAACGAAGCACAGGAGTAAAGCCATATATCGTCAGATAATAAACCTCCTTGGCAGACAGCAGAGGTAGAGACTGTGCCATCGACCTAATAATGCCTTTTCCAGCAGAGCAGGCGATGGCAGTGATTACTCAGTAGAGACCGAGCTGCCTCAGGGTGGGGGTACGGGGGTTATTACCAATTATAGATGAATTATATCTCAACAGCTTCTGGGGAAAACAATGTGTTTTTCCCCTCTGACAGACTAATAAAGGCCGAACTCGCTTAGACAAACCACGCTGCCGTGGTCTGGGGACGCTTGGCTGCAGTCAGATGGGGATGAGGGA
Source organism: Odontesthes bonariensis (assembly GCF_027942865.1). NCBI lineage: Eukaryota > Metazoa > Chordata > Actinopteri > Atheriniformes > Atherinopsidae > Odontesthes > Odontesthes bonariensis. The sequence goes on along the minus strand of NC_134515.1, from coordinate 10,903,705 downwards.
GGGTTTCGGGGGGGGAGAGACACCATTAGCCCAGTTGTTGCACTTTGTGCTCGCGATAGCTTCAGTGAGGTCAAAGAAAAGTTAAGTACATGAGGAATGAGCTCGTCCAGTCCAGTGTTTCCTTATTCAGTTTAGGTTTCTCTCGTTCTCGATCCCCTCAGACACTTTGGGGCTACAAATAGCACGTGCTGTGATGACATAATCGGCCATTAAAAACAGAATAAATCACAATCACTAAAGAGACGAATGTCTTTTTAAAAAGTACACATTTAAGTGATGTATTGTCAGTAAATCCAGTAAAAGGTGAAACACTAACAAAGGTGTTATTTTTGCCTTTTTAAAGCTGGATATGTGAAATTCCTCTTGGCCAAAGCAGTCCATTGTTGTCTTAAAATAATAAATAAAAATGGAGGAAAAAACCCCACATAATGTAGTTCAGTGGAACATGAACAAATAGCTTTTTAAAAAAAAAAAAAAAAAAAATCCCTTTTCTTGTCTGTGTAGGTGTCGTTTACCAGAAACTATTTTTGGGGGTTTTTTTGTATCTGTTTTGGGAAATTACCCTTTAAAATAAGATGAAAACATTAGCATGATGGCAGAAAACCAAATCCAGTTGAGAGAAGTCGGGACGAGCGTGTCGAACAAAGAAATGTGCCGTGACAAACGTGTGATTATCAACATATATGAGAAGTGGGATCCACTCTGTGGGATCCACTCTGTGGGATCCACTCTGTGGGATCCACTCTGAGGCTGTAATTGAAGGCCCAGAGAGGATACGTCCATCGACTTGTTTTGACTCGGGGAAACACCTGAGCTTCCTTTGTGCCTCTCTCCTCTGCAGACTTATTTACTCTCAGCCTCTCTCTCGGTAATTAACATGCATGTAGGATGCGCCGTTGGATCGGCGGAGTCGTCTGTCAGGCGGCTCTAACGTAGAGGAGCAGGAAATCTCACCCTTGGGACTCATCCAGACCGCCTCCTCCTCCTCCTCCTCCTCCTTCCCCCATCCCAAAGCCTCTCCTTCTATACATCCCTCCCTCTGTTCTCTCCCGTGTCCTTCCATCTCCTCTACGTGCACGCCACCGTCTGCCACCGATCGATTTCTGTACCTTATTTTTCTTTGTGCACCTCCCCTCCCCGCTCTGGTCATTGTTTCTCAACTGCTTTCTCTCCCTCCATCTATCGCAGACGTGTGACCACGCACCTCCTACATCTCGCCGTTCTGCGTTTGTCTCTTTATTATGTGTAAAATAACATCATTTGTATGGATTCCATGTGACTTGATGTTGTGGCCGCCGCCGCCTCACCTGCCCAGCTGCCCCCATTCCTTCGCCTTTCCCTTCGTGCGGCTGATTAGTCGAGGGTTTCGTTTCTTGTAGCCGGCTGGTTTGGCTTGTAAGTTTCCCAAACTGACGGCGTGCTCGAGCTCTCACACGTGGCGTGGGGTTGTTATTGTTGTCTCACATATTTGAGGATTTTTATTGTACGGTAGGCGCACTGCAGCAGGGGAGGGGACGGCGCCGAGTCAGACTGATCACGTGACTCAAACAAAGGACACGCATGCACCGAACATACACACACGAGGAAAAATTCGCTTTACTGGCTTTTTCAGTTGTGCCCACAGGTGTGTTATCGCTCTGTGGACACAAAACCGTGGCAGAAAAGGACGAGCCGATGGGGGGGGGAAAGCGACTTTGTCTTTGTCCCTTTCTTTAGCTGTGGACACACACAGAATCCACACCCAGACAATGCTTCCACAAACCCTTTTCTGCATCGAATCAGCGGCGGCTACTTTTGTTCCGACGGCGTCGGTAAACGCCTCTGTGTGGTGGGCGGCTCTGTGCAGATGGATGCCATGAATGTAGCTGCTCAGCCATGGACGTGTCCCCATTGTTTTTCTGTGCATATGTTAAACACGTTACTTCTGTGACGTCAGATGTGTGTGTCAGAACGGCAGCAAACCAAACTGCGTGAGATTCACTTGCCTGCAGGAACACTGGGCGTATATTACGTGTTTTTAGGTGTTTTTTTTTTTTTTTAGTTTTTTTTTTTTTTACCAACATGTGTCCTGCTTATCGCTTCATTGCTTTTAAGGAGAGAGACATGGCAACGCTGTTTTTTTTTTTTACCTGATTTTAAAAAATGGATGTACCATTCCTGAGATTTCACAAACCGTTGCAAAGGACACTGGAGCACAGCTGGAGCGATCATGTGGAATAATTTACAGTACTGTGCAAATGTCTTGATCCAACCCTCCCAAGCAGCCAGACCTTCTTCCAGTCTTTTAAAGTGGCCCAGAGCATAAGTTCTCCAGGCTTTCTGATGGGTTTTCAAAGTTTTTCTTTGGATATTTCCTGCTTTTTCACTCATTTTCAGTCCAGTCCTTGTACCTGACGTGTTTTTTTCTTTATTAAGCCACTTAACTCTGACCTGTGAATCATTCAGGCAGAAAAAAGGCTCCTAACTCAAGGGATGAACCAGTGCTGTGTCCACACATAACAGACAACTTAGCAAAGAAGCCATTTTAAATTGGATCTTTAGGCACTTTGTTCCCAGCAGCCTGTCACACAGACACATCATTTGTTCCCATTTCTTTAGTTGCATCTGTGAAAAACAGCAAAGATAACACAGTTTGACAGGCAGAAAACAGGATTTCTGCAGCAACAAGGTGATTCCCAAAGAGCTGTTAGCTGAAAACTTGGCATATCTCAGCATGGTGTGCAGTGTGTCCTTAAAACATTTGAGAAAACTGGACAAGTGGAGGACAAAATAAGAAGTGTCAGGCCTAAAGAACTATCTACAGCAGATGAACAGGATCTGAAAGTGATGTCCTTAAGAAAGAGGAAAAAACTCCAGCAAAGACCTGACACAGGAGCTGAGAGATGCATCTGGACCTTCAGCTGATCCATCTGCTGTTGGTCCAAGCCTCATCAGAAATGGGCTCCATGGAAGGGTGGCTGTCAAGAAGCCATTCTTAAGGAAGGGAAACAGGGAGAAAAGGCTGAGCTGTGCCAAAGGACACAAGAAGTGGACTGAAAATCAGTGGCAGCAGGTCTGATGGAGGGATGAATCCTCCCCAGAGCCCGGAGCTCAACATTACTGAAGCAGTGTGGGATCATGTTGGCAGAGAACGGAACAAAAGGCAGCCCACATCCAAAGAAGAGCTTTGGGATGTCCTTCAAGAAGCCTGGAGAACTATTCCTGAAGACTCCTTAAAGAAAGGACAGAAAGCTCGTCTGAGAGGGTTCAGGCTGTGTTGGAGGATAAAGGAGCTCAGACCAGATATTCACTTTAAAGCATCATTCATGCGTGCACATGTTGCAATAAATCACTGCACCTGTTCTCCTGTTCTCTTGGCAATTTCTAAACAAATGAGCGATCGTCCAAGACTGTTTCACGGTACTGCACATTGGCAAAAAAAAACAATTAAATCATCACATTTGAGCATCTGGAAGCTGCAAATGTTAACTTAATCAGAATAAAAACAGCAAAATAGCTGCGATATCAGATTTATTGACCCGTTGTTTTGCCTTTATATCGTGAATGATTATTATATTGGCACATTTAGATAAATCTGCACCTTTTTCCAGGTTTCCTAACATCCTCTAAAGAAGACTTTTGCACAGTCCTATATGTTCCAAATCACTTGATAGTCACTGCGTGTGTTTACATGTGGGTGCAGAGTTGATGGAACAAACACAATTAATAGATCAATGCAAGGCACTGTTTTCACCCTCTGAGACTATTACATATATATATATATATATGTATATGTGTGTGTTCTAGCTGGGAGAATGCCCTTAAAACAACGACTCCCCTTTGTGTGCGTGCGCCTGTTTACAGCTTCTGTCAGAACATCAGTTGGTCATGTGAAAGACGGGACCTGCAGCCCCAGAGCGTCCCTCACACACAGGAAAACACTCAGCAGGGATACATGAGTGCATCCCCTAATGACTACGTTTGCAGCATTTCCACTGAATCTGAATCTCTTCATCTGTGTCTCCTCTTCTGTCGTTTTATAAAAAAAAAACAACACACTGGTGTCACAGCAGCGAGGCGTCCCTGCGTATGATATCCAGATGCTGTTTATGTTCACAGGACAGATTTCCAGCTGTGTAATGGATGGATGTGTGTGTGTGTGTGTCCGTACGCTGCACGCCAGCACGCTGCACGCCAGCACGCTGCAGAGCTTTGCCAGACTGGCAAGGCAAGTTTATTTGTACAGCACAATTCAACTACAAGGCGATTCAAAGTGCTTTACAGATACATTAAAACAGTAGAAATTAAAAGCACAATTTAAATTTTAAACAAAAAAGAAAGAAAGAAATAGATAGAATCAGATAAAATCAATAGTTAAAATGTGATTAAAGGGATAGTTCGCCTCTTTTGACGTGAAGCTGTATGACATCCCATATCAGCAATATCATTTATGAACATCTTCTTACCCCCTGCTGCGTCCTGGGAGCAGAGTTCCAGCCTCGTTTTGGTGTTGATGAAGGTAGTCCGGCTAGTTGGCTGGGGCCACAAAAATAAAGCGTTTTGCTTCTCAAAACAATATGCGTTCAAAAGAGTAATACATTTGCATCACAAAATCGTTCAACAAAACGTATCACTGCGTGCTGTGTAGACCGTTCAGACCGAGCAGTAAACACCGTAACAGGTGCGGCTGTCGGCAGGTGGCTGAACGCAGTGATACGAAGGGAGAGAAAATAGTGCCAAGCAATTGTGAGGTCTGACTTTTTCCTGGAGAACGATTTTGTGACGTTTTAAAGACGTTTTATTTTTTAAGCCCCAGAAAACTAGCCGGACTACCTTCGTCAATACCGAAATGAGGCTGGAACTCGGCTCACAGGACGCAGCAGGGGGTAAGTCAATGTTCATAAATGATATTGCTAATATGGGATGTCATACAGCTTCATGTCAAAAGAGGCGAACTATCCCTTTAAAACAGTAGAAATAAAAAGCATGATTTAAATTTTAAACAAAAAAGAAAGAAATAAGAACAATAGATAGAATCAGATAAAATCAGTAGTTAAAATGTGACTTAAGTTTTGAAACTCGAGCAGACATCAGCCCCCCCCATGAAGCCCAGTAACGCAGTGGAGAAGGAAGACGAGGTTGTAGACGGGCAGACGAAGGCAAAGCGTGTGACTCAGCTCGATAAGGACGCCGTATGTAGGGCAGCGGGTTGAAACGACGTGAATGGTGAGGTTTGCGTGTCGTGCACGACTCTAAACGTGCAGCGTGCGTGTCGTACGAGCGCAGCAGCTGGATGTTTGCGGTGTGGAGACGCTGCCTCCAGTTGCCTTCTCGCTGCTCCACTTTTTCATAGCTTAGTGGTGAAATCAGGTCACGAGCATGTACCCCTCCTCTCTGTCCCCCCCTTTCCCTCTGTCTGCTCATTCCCTCGTTTTCTTTCTACTTCTTCCTCTCCAGCCCACATCCCGACTCTTTCTGCTGGGACGGAGTCATTTTTCTTTTTTTGTGTGTGTCTGTCTTCGTGCAGCCTGCAGTAAAGCCACAGCATCTCCATCCTCCTCCACTCTATCTGGCTTCTCTCTGCTCTCCATGCACATATCTGTGATCAGATTAGAAGGCATATCATGGGATTAGTGAATCTCATGGTATGCATTAAAGTGGAAGAGCTGAGGGACGGGGTAGAGAGCGCTGATGAGTATTTCATGGGGAAGTGGTGCCCAATCTTACAAAGGACTAAATGATGATAAAGAGCATCAAGGGCATCGCTGTTATATTCATCAATGAAAGGCCGGAGGTGTGTGTGTGTGTGTGTGTGTGTGTGTGTGTGTGGGGTGGGGTGGGGGGGTACACAGAGAGGAAGGAGATAATCGAACCGGAGAACAAAAAGAAACTTGTCTTCATCTGCTGCTGAAGTATTCCTCGGGGAACGCTTTCTTTCAAGTCGTCCCACTGTATGAAACTGTAGCGTCAGTGATGTGGTTTTTGTAGAAATTTGTCTGCCACCTCTTGCTCTTCTCCTCGTGGGTTTCCCCCCCATCTTGGCTCGGTTTCCAGTCATTTTCATCAGCCCTCTCCTCCCAGCTTCACTCTCGTGTTCTGGTCTGGTTTCTCTTTTTTTTTAAATTTTTTTTTTCAGACAGAAGCAAAAAACTAACTGTTACATTATTACAGTTACATGGTAAGAATAGCAAACAATGTATTCTTTTTCAGTATCTGCCCAGTCTTTTTTTTTTTTTCTTTTTCTTTACAAACAAACAGATAAATAAAACAGAACTACAGTCCAGCAACAACATACACATCAAGCCAGAACACAAAACCTAGATCACCAAAACACAAAAACACAACACCCTAGGAAGTCTACATAGCGTACTACGGAAACGTGTTGCATTCACTTAAAAAAAATGGGTTTTTCTTTCTAATTTATTTTTGGGTTTGTTTTTCGGGGTATTTTTTTCTGTTTTTCGTGAGATTTCCAGTTGCGTAAAGTTATCCTGCACCCTGTTATCATAGCTAAACGACACCATGATTTTCGGCCTTTTGACATTTGAATATTATTTGGAAGCAGTCCCAAAAGACACAATGAAGGGATTTTGGTCAAGTGCGTACCACTGGTCTGGTTTCTTTTGCTGTTTGCCTGGCGCCCCGCTTCCCTTTGTTTCTCCGTCTTAACTGGTGCTTTCCGTTTTTCTCTCTCCTCCAGTCCTCCCAGACAGATGGCAGGTCTCGGGGTCATGGTGAGGTGTCGGGGTGGGGTGATGGCCTACAGGGTGGTGCGTTGTGTTGCTGCTGGAGACATCCAGCCATGGAGTTATCTCTGGTCGTCTTCGCTTCAGCTGCACCGTCTTAAACATGTGCGCTCGCTGCCAGACGTGCACACACAGTCCAGAGTCTTCGGTCTTCCCGCTGCTTCTCAGCGGTGTGTACGTGTGTGTGTGTTCGCTGACAGAATTGGGTTCTGTAGAGAGACGGCCCCCAGAGTGCGGCAGGGAACAGATTGGAGTCTGAGCCTCCTTGTCCTGACTCATTAATCTCCTCTTTAATTCATGGTCTCACCGCCGGCTCAACTCAAGACGTATATACACACACACAGCGTTTTGCTCCGAGGTCCAAAAGTAGAAGGAGTACATACGGGCCACGTTGGTGCTTGGCACAAACACTCGCGAGTGCCTCCATCAAAGGAAGGTTTCCTCTTCTTTTTTGTTTTCTTTTTTTTTTTCTTCTTCTGCTTGGAAACGATCCCTCACATTCAAACCGGTTCTGCTCCTCCGCCCACACAATTCCTTAAATGCCAGCATGCTTTGCATAGCAGTCATGTTGCAAAGAACACCGAGTTTTAAAAAGTGTCAGACTGTTGGATCACAAGTGGAAGATAATCTTCTGGCTGAGCTTCTGTTGGACTAAAAAAAAAGGTTAAAAGTTCTCATCTTGCCACTTTCTCACAGGCTGCCTGACTTGACCCTGCGCTGCGACAGTTGGGTCTGTTTGCGCATTGGTGCTGCTGCCTGTCGGCTTTAAAATGTCACGTTCTGTAACTCAGAGCGGCGCCTCAGAAAAATATGCCGAGGGGAACCGCGTCCAGAGCTCCGTAGGTAACGGAAGAGGAACTTCTCCTGTACGAAACATGCACATTTTAAGCATCACGGTTCGAATGAATGCACTATTCATCAGTGTAATATGCATTTTTCATATTGTCCTCTCACAGTTGGTGTATTTTTGTCAGTCCGGGTTTTTTTTTTTTTTTAAATGTAATTCATTCCTTTTTTCCCCTCCTGCTCATAAAAAGGCCAAAACTTAAATGTCTGAGTTGAACGTTTCACTCCTCGGTAATTCTGTCCTTTTCCTGGTTATGTGAAGTTTTTTTGGCTGCCGACCTGATTCCCTTATCCAGTCAAATGCCTTTGCAATTGTGATGCGGCTGAAAAAGGGACGGAAAGCCTTGAGGAGGAGCAGGAAGAGATGGAACTCGTGGAGTTGATGGGAACACTGATAAAGAGGGAGGAACAGACCCTCAGATTGTTGGCTTTTCTTCTCAACTGCATGCAGATTTGAAGCGTTAAAGACTCAAACTGTCATCATACAGCCACAACACCACTAGAATAATAAAAATACCGGTTGTTTATAATGAATACAATGATTCTAATCATATGATGAAGATGGCACGGCATAGATGAGCATGACATTTGTGAGGTTATGCTGCGTTTGAGCTGTGATGCTGAAGCCACTGTGTCTTCCAGCAGTACGCAGCTGAATCGGGTGCCGTCAGAAACTGAGATCATTTGGATGTGTTTCTGTGAGGTTGGATGAATTTCTCCACAAATGCTCAGGAGTTGTAGCGCTGGTTCGATCCCCAACAGCCACAGTTCACCTGTCAAAGTAGCCTTTTCCAATGTGTTCTTCACTTCTCTGGATAGAAGCACCTGTTAAATGTCTGTGCAAAAAAAATGACCTAAAATATGGCAGAATAGTCAAAAATCAGTGGAAAACATCAGGTCACGGAGACATTTTGGGGGGGTTTGTAAGGACGAAGGAAAAGGGACACGCTCCACTGTGATGTGGGCTTGCAGTGGTGACACTGCTGTCCAGAAATGTGACCTTCGACCTGCGTTAAGGATGCACGTGTGGGGCTTTCGTTGCTCCATTCAGAGAGAGGAAAAGTCAGCGTCTCCCCCTGCGTGCTCCAGCACATGATGGGAGTGAACCATTGCCCTCAGCTAGATGATAAGCGGTATCTCGTGCTCCCCAGACAGATCTTTTTTGCAACCCCCTGATGTGCTGTCATATGTATTTTACTCAGGAGCCGCCTGCCCTGCATAGCCGCTCTTCCGTAAAGTCCTTCCTCGGGTTCTCCCGTCTCGGCGGAGGACTGTGGCTTCTGGGTTTGTTGTCGGCATCTTGAATTTGGCCGAATGCTCAACTCTGTCACGAACTGATGCTGCCAAGTGTTTTCCCCTTGCATAATAATGGATCAGAACTTTCTATCAAAACATGTTTTTTTCAAAACCTTGTCCAGAGCTCTGTCACAACACAACTTCCTTAAGGGGTGGAGACTAGTAGGGGTCTTTTTTTTTTTTTTTTTTAAAGAAAGGGGGATAAAGTCCAAATCCAGAGCTGTCTCAAAGATAAAGGAAACTAGAAAGAGTTTTTCCTGCGAAACAGCAGTGAGAATGCTTATGAGCAGAATGGGGATAGCTGACCATGCTAAAAACAGCTGAAAATAGTTCAATTTTAGCAGTAAAAACAGTTGCTAAGGTATTGGTTGAAGGAATTTTGTGATTTTTGTGCACTACCAAACTTAACCTTGGAGTAAGTCAGAGAATTTGAGAGGTTGATCTCGGTTCAAGGCTCATAGCTGAAATTCTGTAAATGCGAGCTCTTTAGTAGTTACTTTGGCTGAAAGAGGACAAATTTTCCTACATTTTAAGGTTTACTTTGTTTCTCTAAGTTAAACTGTGTGAAAGTTAGAGGAATTTGTTTAAAAAAACTGAAAAATTTTAAACTTATCACTCAACTGCGTGCTCATTCATAAAAATCAAGAAACTGTTTTTGAAACTGTCATATTTCAAAATTGGCTGAAGATTTGAAAAAGCTGAAACAATTGGGTAATAGCTGAATGTCTTGTGACCCATATAAAGCTTGAATGGCGTCTCTAGCTGAAAGCATGCAGAAATAGTTGGAAAGAGGAAGATGATTTGGAAGAGCTGAAAGCAGTTTCCATTAATTTGAATGACGGGAAAATTGTATTAAAAGTTGAATATCTTAAAAAGTGTAAAAGTTGAAAACACCAAAAATGATAGCAGGAATCTGCTGAAAGAGCTGAACGTATGCAGGAGTAGTTAGATGCCGAAAACTGGCGGAAGAATAATAATAATAATAATAAAGAGAAACAGGAACTTAATAGTGAGAATGCTTTAAGGCATTCTCACTATAAACAGAATAAGCTTTTTGCTCAATCTGGACTTACAAACTCTAACTCCTCTGAAAACCTTTACTTTATGTATTTGAATAAAGCAGACGGCATGTTTCATATATGATTGGGTTCATCATTTTAGACACAGTTGGTCCTTCAGCCTGACTGGGACACTTTGACATCACGTCAGTTTTCTCTCTGGAAGTTTATCCAGAGCTCGGCTGATGAGCTGCATCTCTATGCGGGCCATTTGTCAGAGTGTAAGTCAGAGGTCACCGCTCTCGCAACTTCATGCCCTGCCTGCGTGAAGTCATGCAGTTTCTCCGGTCAGAACATTGTGTCATCCCATCCTCCTGTAAACAGCGTTTAGTCAGCCCCACGGATACAGCGGTGACTTTACTCAACAAACAGAAACGCATGAAAGGATGTTACACGCTGTTCTCTGGGCACACGGACACTGCTGTGTGTGTGTGTGTGTGTGTGTGCGCATGAAGCCACGTGTTGTTCGCGTGTAAACATCCCAAGTGTTGCAATTTACAGGAAGTGTTGCTCAGCAGCAGCCGGGACCGATGACGAATCGAGTGCATGAAAGAGTCCTTGTGATTCTCAGGGACCACCAGAGTCTGGAAACTCTCCAACTCTGGTCCTGCTTTCTCTTCTGCCACTTTTTCGGATTATTTACCTTCCCGCTGTGGATTATAAAGTCTATAAAAACTTTGATTGTTTTGTAAATTGTACCTAATTAGGAAGTTGAGAGACTTCTAAATGTGGCCCCCTCAAACGGAAACTGAAAGAAGCGTTCGTTTCTGTAACTTTCATCCCGGCTGCTCATTGAAAGCCGGAAGTCGCCTTGTGTTGTGAGTGCAAACAGCGTGGCACACTCCTTCACACCCACTTCATGACACATGCACAAGGAATTCAAAAATCCTCATAGATGTGTGTAGTGATGTGTGTGCACATCAGATATTTCCTTTTTTTTTTTTTTTAAGGTTTATTCTGAGGCCATTTTGTGAATTTAATCGCAGACGTACGAGGATTTGGCGTGAAACTGTTGAACCGTCGATCCTTATCAGCTCAAATTTTAAATCCCAGAACCAAGAGGAAGAATGAAATGATTTATAAAAGTTTGGAATACCAAAACCCTAACCTCATCCTCCTTGACTCATCACAAAAATGTCACTGTGAAGGATTTATGCGCACGCCCTGCAGAGCGTGACCTCGCACAGATCGAGTAACTTTCCACTCTGCCTGCCCCGCTCATATGTCTCCTCTCTCTCTGGGTGGGACTGGTTCATCTAGATTTTTATTTTGTCATGTCATTGTTCTTCAAAGAGCGTGTTGCACATATACACACACATAGTTTGGCAGTATCCTGCCGCCACTTGTGGTCAGTGTGGAACGTCATGTGATCTATCGGTTGCTAGAAACTCAGGAGAAACTCATCCATGCATCCATCTCCAGTAGACTCGATTACTGTAACGCTCTTTTAACTGGACTTTCCAAAAAGAGCATTAAACATCTGCAGCTCATCCAGAACGCTGCTGCTGGAGTTTTAACCCGGACTAAGAGATCTGAACACATCACAGCAGCTTTAAAATCTTTACTCTGGCTTCCAGTCAGTCACAGAATAGATTTTAAAAGCCTGCTGATGGTTTACAAATCCCAGAACGGTTTAGGCCCAAAATACATCTGTGATGTGTTCAGAGAATATAAAGCCAGCAGAGCTCTTAGATCCAAGGACTCAGGTCAGCTGGTCCAGTCCAGAGTCCAGACTAAACATGGAGAAGCAGCATTTAGCTGTTATGCTGCAAATAAGTGGAACAAACTGCCAGTGGAGATTAAACTTTCACCAAATGGAGACATTTTTAAATCCAGGTTAAAAACATTTCTGTTCTCATGTGTCTATGCATGAAATCTGCACGATATCTTTTAACTTATCTGGACTGTTGTTTGTTTTTAAATTCATTTAAATTGTTTTATTTGTTTCTCTTTATATTCTTTTATGTATTTTTTAATGCTTCTTCCACTGCCTGCTGCAATGCTTTTATTTTATGTAAAGCACTTTGAATTGTTTTGTACATGAAATGTGCTATACAAATACATTTGATTTAATTTGATTTGAACTGCCAAAGCCAAGAATCCAATAACAAGTAAAAACCGGGCAAGTGTAAGGATTTGAGCCACGATATATTGTGATGGCTAAACAGCTGTGTCATCACATTTTCACAGCGTTTTCCTGTTCTGCAGTGGTCAGGACCTAACAAAATGGTCCAAAAAAAGGAAAATCAGTGAACAGGTGACGGCTTCAGGGGCAGGTTGGCTCGTTTTGACTAACGTGAAAGATGCAGTGGCTCAAATTACTGAAAAAGTTGATTCGGACTCATATAAAAGGGCTCAGAACACGGTTTGCTGTGCATGCGGCTGCTCCACATGCTGTCAGAGCTTTGCACTTGTGGCATTCGTCTTCACAGATCGATTACACATGCAACTGTGAATATAAACACTGTTCTTTTCCAAAGTGTCCCCGGCTTATTGGATTTCAATCTGTCTCCGGGCCCACTTTGCCTCAAAGGAAGAGGCTGTGAGGCGAAAATCAACGTCTGCTGTGTCTGTCATGGTCAGGGGGTTTCGCCATCGGGGGATTTGAGCGTCGCAGCTTGTTATGGTGCAACACCGGAGCAACCAACAAATCAGAGCTGACGAATGGGAAGCTATTGCTAATGATCGTTAAAATGCTCATTTCTCCACACGTGGTATCGGGTCATTCATCAGCCGCGGACGCACTCCGCACACATCGCACGCGCTAATCAGCTGCTTTCTGGTCGCCGTGGCAACCAACTGCAGAATCTTTTTTTTTTTTTTTTTTTTTCCCCGTGCCCCCCTCTACTTTTTCCACTCCCCGTCTCTCTTTGAATCCAACCTTTAGCTTTCATGAGCTAATCCTTCCCTCATCCTTCTTTTACCCTCCCCAGCTAACGAAGAAAGAGAAACTTAAAGACATGGAAAAACAGGATGGAGGGGAGGGGGGGGGGCCTGAAAGCGCTCTGCAGGCTGCTGCCTAGCACCTGATTTCCTCTGGGAACAGAGCAGAGATGAAGGAAAAGAAAGGCGTGACCGTGTGAAAGGAAAAGGGAGAGAGCAGATAAAGACGGGGTTTACCTGTCAGGTGGGACGAGGGGAGATGGAGCATATCAAACCAACAGCGCTGCTTCGACATGTGCATATAGTGCATCGACTGGTGATCCTGGAGTCCTACCAGTGGCCTTCAGTCGATGGGGTGCTGACAGTAAAACAAAGATCTTCTGATTTCCAGGCTAATAAATTACATTTTGTAGAGGGATAGCGGAAAAGTCATGTTTTGAATTGCGTGTGCAGATGCAAAGGAGCGGGAGCGACAGCAGATCGCTTCAGGCGATTTATATTCAAATTTAGCAACCTGGTGACACCATTTCTGTCTGCGGAAAGGTCGAATTTGCAGTGTTTTTATTTCTCTCATCTCTGCCAGCGTCTGCGCAGGTTAAACTGTGCGAGATGTGCCGCTGCATGAGAAGTGACGGCTGGTTTACAGAGGAATCGTGTGATGGAGGCAGGTGCCGCCGGGATTTTACGTGCCTTTTTTTTTTTTTACACATTTAACTCGGCTTTACAAGCCTGTCACTCACATTAATGGAAAAATGACCAAACTCATTCAAAGGGCAAATTTATTCTGGTTGTGTCTAATTTTATGTTTGACTTCTTGTCAAAAGCTTCCACTAAATAGGTCAAACCAACAATAAACTCATCATACGTCATGTTGACGTTGCTTCTTAACATTTAAAAAATATATATATATATATATATATATATATATATATATATATATATATATATATATTACCAGAATCCTTCAAGGCACACAATAATACTAATAATGATGGTGATGATAATGATACATCGGTACCTTTAAAAAAAAAAATAAGACTCTTAACTAAGCTTAGAAGACTAATAGCGCAAATAATGAGGCACCATTTTTGACGTCTATTGTACAAATTAGTCCAGCAGAGAGACGTGTTGTAGCAGTTGGTTTCAGAGTTTGGGGTGGTCTGAAATGAATGGGAAGGAGTTTGAAGGGATTGTTCCAATGGTGTTGATTATTAGGTTATTATTAGTATGTCCAATACCCCCGATGCTGTGGACTGTGTAAGAAAATATTCAAGAGATTCTGCTGCTTCTAACTTCCTCCGTACGAGTAATAACCGCCAAATTTACTGCACAGACGTTGTCTTTGAGTTGCCTGAATGATGATTTTTGTCAGATAATTCCATGGTTATAAAATCAGATCCGTTAATCAGTTATTCGAGCAGTGTGACAGTCTGGAAACGCTTCATGCTGTTGACACAGAGTCTTTATAGGCTGATTTTCAGTCAGAATTTCCGGCGCAGTTTTGCAGAGAATGAGAACAAACTCACCGTGGTGGTTTTTTTTGTTTTTTTTTTAAAGTTCCTCGACATGCAGATGTGGGGGACGAGAAGGGGGAGGACGAAGGGAGTTTGGGTGTGTAGAAATGTAAAGTTGGGTGTCATCAACATAGCTGTGAAAGTTAGTTAGAAAAAAATGGCCCCAACACTGATCCCTGTGGGCCACCATGAGTAACTATGTGCTCTCGATGCAGGCTCTATGCCTATCTAGTTATAGAAATGTAGCATCATTAGCATGTTAAATTAGAGTATTCTCTAAGGCTGTGTTCGAAACTACATACTACATACTACATACTGCATACTCATCGATCAGACAGTATGCAGAGCGTTTACCCACAATGCATTTCGCTCCTGCCCGAGCTGAAATCAGCCGGCCTGAAGCTGATTTCGCTTAAGCTCTAAACTCTGTAAACTTTAGCAACATTTGAAACATTTTCAGGCGAGAAAGTAGTCGTTTAGATCCCCAACGTGTTGAAAATCTGACAAAATACCGGCTGTTTACAATTTTGTTCCGACGAATTCGGCGCTACTAAAGCTAGCGGTAGTGAGCAACGCACTTCTGGTTATTTTCACAAAATAAAATACCCGTTGCCTTTTATCATAGGGAAAGCCATTACGATACAATTGGTGCTTTTGTTTTGAAAACAGGAAGTGAACCTACCCTCGTTGTAGCTAGCTTGAAACTGCCGTTTTGACAGGAAATGACGATCGGTGACGTCACGTTACGTTGCATCTTGGGTAGTTTGAGTATGAGTAGTAACCTCATGATGCATACCCAACATTTCGGCGTATCTAGTATGCATCCGAGAACTTCTCGCTTACTCAAACTCGCATACTAACTCAAAACGTTAGTAGGAGTAGTAGGAGAAGTATGCGGTTTCGAACACAGCCAATGTGTTATGCTAATTACGTAGCTACTGTTGACAATTACTCAGAGCAATGTTGTAATTTAGAAAATATACAGCATCTTATAATCATCATAGCTGCTGTGCTCCTTTTTAATGGAGCTATGAACAGTGTAGGATCTTTGTGTTTTGTTAAATGTTGTTTGTTTTCTTCTTTGCATCCGATAGCTTCAGCATTCGATCAGCCCACCTGGTGTCAGACTCCATTTTCTTTCCCGACGGCATGTCTTGGCATGTCCGTTTTACAGGTGTCAGTCAGTCGTCACCAGGCACAGTTGTGTCCTCTACACCCACATTCTTCACATTTTTCTGGGAGGTTTCACAGGATGGGATAGGCAGTGGACAGACTGCCCCTTCCTTTAGAAAGAACAAGAAAGCAGCAGTAAAACAATGACTCATAGTACATGCTGTAGATATGTGTGTTATCTCACTACGTCATTATCTGCTTAAGTGCCATTTGTTGGCCTCCTGTGGCCACTTTCGACTGCTTGACTTTTAATGCTGCTCTCAGCTCTTAAGAGCAACTTTTCAGAGGCACGCATTGTAATGCTCATTTACTTTCCCTGAGTTTCACTCGTGTCCATCCGTCCACGTTGTCATCATGAGTTATGGGCAGCATCCGCTGTATCCAGGCCTGTTCAAAGTTCAGATGTAGAAGCCAAATATTTACTTTTCTTTGGCAGCTTCCTCCCATACACGCATCAAAGAGCCTCTTTGATTCCCTCAAACTTATTAACAAGGTTTTTGGTAGAGAGTGTCATGGGGTTAGTTTGCAGGGACAAACGGTTCCAGTGAGCAACAGATGAGGAATGAGGAGTGTTTGAAGGAGGAATTCTTGCCTTGAGAGACGAGCATCCCCCTCCAGCGAGGCCTTAAAAACCTGCCTATTTTCAAATTCCACAGATACACACTCGACACAGTTGAGAATAAAAGCCTGTCTCAATGTTTTCTCAATGAGACGGGTGATATTTTACAGTGGAAGTGCGCGTGTGTTTACTTGGAGCTAAGCCATGAATGAATAGAGCCACTGTGAGAAGAGGCTCGGCTCCTGCAGCCCATCAGATCCATGGAAAACTATTATTGCTGTGTTCCAAACCACATACTACATCAGACAGTGTGCAGAGCGTTTACCCACAATGCATTTCGCTCCTGCCCGAGCCGAAATCCGCCGGCCTGAAGCTGATTTCGCTTAAGCTCTAAACTCTGTAAACTTTAGCAACATTTGAAACATTTTCAGGCGAGAAAGTAGTCGTTTAGATTCCCAACGGGTTGAAAATCTGACAAAATACCGGCTATTTTATATTAGTTTCCGGACCAGAGGATACCGATCCTTCCAGGCTGTTGCTCCCAGGCTTTGGAACGATCTTCCGCTCTCTCTGCGCTCGATGGAGTCTGTTGATGCCTTCAAAAGGCAACTTAAGACCTATTTATTTGTTCAGGTTTTTTCTTAATTGTCTTAGGGCTGCTATGATTGTCACTGAGTTGCCTTGGCCTTTTAAACTTATACTTTTATGTACTTCTTAAATGTGTGTTTCTATTGTACCTGTAAAGCGCTTTGTGACCCTGGTCTGTGAAAGGCGCTGTACAAATAAAGATTACTTACTTACTTACTGTTTACAATTTTGTTCCTGACGAATTCGGCGCTACTAAAGCTAGCCGCAGTGAGCAACACACTTCCGGTTATTTTCACAAAAATAAAATACCCGTTGCCTTTTATCATAGGGAAAGCCATTACGATACAATTGGTGCTTTTGTTTTGAAAACAGGAAGTGAACCTACCCTCGTTGTAGCTAGCCTGAAACTGCCGTTTTGACAGGAAATGTCGATCAGCGACGTTACGTTGCATCTTGGGTAGTTTGAGTATGAGTAGTAACCTCATGATGCATGCTCAACATTTCGGCGAATCTAGTATGCATCCGGGAACTTAAAAAAGTTAAAGTTAGTGGGAGAAGTATGCGGTTTCGAACACAGCCACTGACTGTGTGCTGCCTCTTTCAGTGTGGCTCAGATTTCAAATGGAAAACTTTTCTGTTCCGAATCGACAAAAAAACACACAGACGGTGGACGGGAGAAGCTTCTGTGATGTCGATCTAGTGTTTGAGGCCGAATGACAGCTGATGTAATGACCCAGAGGGCTTTGTACGCAACCCTGAATCAGCATTCTTCACTTTTCTTTTGTGTGTTTTGTTGCAACATGTTGTGCTCTTGCCAAATGACCAGTTTAATCTAGTTCGGCTCGCCTTCTGTGAAGCCTTTCAACTGGACCTGGCTGACTTTATTGCACATTTCCCTTTGTTAGCTGATCCTGTGCAAACAACAGGAACCAACAGCGTGTTGGTCGCACCCCTTTCTGACTCCATTAAACTGTCCGTGGCCAGTTCAGACTTCGGGTCTGATGTGTCAGTGGGAACTTATTGGGGTTTTTTTTGTTGAAAAATACAGAGTTTAAAAACCCACATATGGTGGGATTTACTTGAGAATAAAGAAGCCATTGTTCCTTATAATGTGTGGTTTGTTGCCGCTGCGATAACACGCGTTTCGGAGCCGCCTTTCTCCGACAATGTGGGGATGATGTCACATCTCGGGAGTGAGGTCATCACCGACACGGTCGCCCCCCTTATCTCCCATTAGCACACCCGGACTCTCGAGATGCTCGGAGATGGCATCGCGTCTTCACGGCTCTGTTATCAAGCAGAAGAAACGCTCCTGGAATGACTCGGGGTCGTCCCCGTTCTGCCTCCACCACCTCGACATCTCTCAAACAAAACTGAGGTAATCGTCTTCGGAGCCAAAGAGAAACGATTAGAGCTTCAATCTTTACACCTAAAAACTACCAACCAGGTCAGAAATTTGGGTGTAGTGATGGACTCTGACCTCAATTTGGAAAAACACACGAAGGCAATGACAAAGTCGGCCTACTATCACCTTAAGAACATATCGAGGTTAAAAGATCTTGTAGTGGCCATTTGTCCATAAAAAACAAATTCAACTTAAACAAAATCAAAAGACCACTGATGCACCATGGGGGATGTGGTTTAACGCAGGCAAAAGAAGATGAACGTCCAAAATGAATTCTTGTGTTTTCTGATGATTTATTTCAAAACAATAAAACAAACAAAAGAACAAAGAAAACCTGCTGCTCTCTCCTTTTTCCTGGTAAAAAAGAAGGAATATTAGCAAAAACTAACTTTACAAATAGCTCCTACAGATCTGATGTGTCAGCAGGACCTGGAAAAACTCTTCAGTCGGCTTGATTACTGTAACAGCATCTTTACAGGTCGACCTAAAAAGCAGCTCAGTCAGAACTCTGCTGCTCGAGTCCTCACTGAGACCAAAGAACTGGACCACATCAGTCCAGTTCTGAGGTCTTTACACTGGCTGCCTGTCCATCAGAGGATAGACTTTAAAATTCTGATGCTACTCTATAAAGCTCTGAATGGTCCAGGACCAGAATGCATCTGTGACCTCCTGACCCAGTATGAACCTTCCAGACCCCTCAGCTCATCTGGATCCGGTCTTCCATCAGTTCCCAGAGTCAGAATCAGACATGGAGGAGCTGCATTCAGCTACGGCAGTTCCTCACTGATCCTGTTTATTTCGTACATTCTAGAGAACTGCCTTTTGTTTACCTTTCGCAAGGTGTCAGTTTAGCAAGAAGCGCTATCCTCCCCGACATTTAGATTTAGTACGTTTCCACCAGGGTCACAGTCCAATATTTCCTTTGTTTTTGTAACTATTCTCGTTTGAAGCGGTGACGTCAGGTCGGTCTGCTGTGCTGACATGTTTACGGCAATTTGCAGTGATTGTCTGCTGAAATGATCAATTATTCAGCGTGGAGCTCTATACACTCAACCACACTCTTAATCAATGTATAGTGATCTCACATTTTCAATGGATGAACTGATGGACTGTCCTCAGGCTCCACTGATCTCACGTCGAGAAAATAAATGTTTTTAACCTGGATTTAAAAATGTCTCCATTTGGTGAAAGTTCTCCACTGGCAGTTTGTTCCACTTGTTTGCAGCATAACAGCTAAATGCTGCTTCTCCATGTTTAGTCTGGACTCTGGACTGGACCAGCTGACCTGAGTCCTTGGATCTAAGAGCTCTGCTGGCTTTATATTCTCTGAACATATCACAGATGTATTCTGGGCCTAAACCCAAAGTCCAACATGTATTCCTCCACCTTTAACACGTGTCGCGTGCACATCTGTGGGTCAGCTGTACGACTTCAGTCCGTTTCACCTCGGGTTTTAATAGCTAATACATCCTGGGAAGATCCCCCAGATGTTCTCTGACAAGGGTCGCATCCATGTCGTGCTCAAATGCTTCAATATCAGGAGAAACTCTTGGACAAATCTTGCGATTTTTAATTGTAATTGGAAAATCACAAGAAATCATGAGAACGTTGTGAATCTACAGCTGGATGGTCGTCGCTGCGCTCGCTTTCTGGAACAGACGCTACAGAACAACCCTTTACTTTCAGGAGGCAACCTTTTTTCCTTCTTAGTGTTCCTATTTCTTTTTATCTGATCACCTTTCCCAGAGTTTAGTCTTAGGAGCCGCCCCTCCTGTTCCTGATCTTCCCTTCTGACTAAGAGTCTGAGTCACGCTCAGGTGTGCTCTGAGATGCTCGTGAGCAGAATCCTCAGCCTTCCTGAGGTGAGGCTTCAGCCCTGTGGTGGTGAGGAGCATCAGGAGTGAGTCAGCGGGGCTGTGTCCACCTCAGCTGATCAGACGCTGTGTTTGTGTACCGGTTTGAAGCCTTATTGGCGCCTCCCAGTGGCCCCGAGAAGGAAGCCGTGCACTCGAGCTGCTCATTTCCAGGAAATGATTTCAGTGGGCGGCAGTGTGGGCTCGGCAAATTGAGGACAACTGTGGGAAAGAATGTCAACAACAGCAGTGGTTGTGGAGGGATAGGCTGCAGCCCTGGTGGGAGGCTGGAAAAGCACAGGCAGAGTGTGGAAATTTGTCTTTAATCAAGGAGATCTTGTTGTTGCAGGGCAGCCAGCATCGATGCAGGTGGCTTTTTAGGGTTTTTTTCCTCTTCTTCTTCTTCTCTGGTGTCGAATTACCTGTTTGATCGCTGCGGTGGATGGAAATTTCCACACATGACAGCGTGGGCTGTGACAGTCATACAGATAGCCAGATGTGGCAGACCTTTACGAAAGGGAATCCACCTGTTGTGTGTGTTTTAATAAAGTAACATTTATCTTGTGTACCATTCTGCTTTTGCTAGATTTTGACTGCTAAAGTAAGCTCGCTGCTGGTTTATTTCTAAATTGTCTTCCCATTTGTCTTGGTACCTAACTTACCGCACTTACTCTGGCACTAGTTAGCACTAGGCCACTCTCCATGGCCACTGACATGTCCTGAAAGCTGATATAACACCCTCATAAACTACAATTATCTTGATATTTTCACCTCAAACTGACTTGTAAAAGGGCGAGTCGGAGTCTATAGATATCTTGGCATCTGGATTGATGGTAAAACTTACAGTCAAGTACCTCAAAGATAATCTGGTGTGCTGACTCAGGCAAAAATCTGTCTTTTTCTACAGAAATAAAACAACTGTTCCGCAGGAAAAGAGTTTCTGAGGCAGTTTTCACGTCGGTCAAAGACTGAGGTGATGTGATCGATGGACACCCATTCTCTACTTTATGATTTTGCCCTGAGGTTCATTACAGGTGATGCTTGTGGCTAACTCAATGTGCTTTACATAATGACAAGGCATTTAAAAGAACAGCATAAAGCAGCATAAAAACAAGCAATTTAAAGAGAATTATAAAAATAGAATCAAAATTAAAACACGGTTAAAAGCAATCAAAGAAGAGGGGAGAAAGAAAAATATAAACTCAACCATAAGCACACGGAAACGTGGATTTAAAAGTGCTTCCAGTTGGGGCTGATTTCAGTTCTGCTGGTAGTTTGTTCCAGTTGTGTGCAGCATAACAGCTAAAAGCTGCTTCACCGGGTCCAGTTTGAACTCTGAAAGGCATGAACTCATTGGTACCTCTTTATAAATAAAACCCTTATTGGTAAATTGTTTACTAAATTGTCTTTTTTTTCCCCATTTGTCTCGGTACCTAACTTATTGCACTTACTCTAGCACTAGTTATGCTCTTAGCTGTCTGGTTTTGGAAGGAAATGCACTTGTGATTTCTTGTGACCTGAAATTCTTTCTCCTACTGATGTGGAACACACTTATAATTATAAGTCGCTTTGGATAAAAGCGTCTGCGAAATGACCGTAATGTAATGTTTTAATGTTGAACGGGAAGTCTTCTGTGAGCTTTTGAAACCACCTCACATCAAACCCTCAGGCGTTCACCCTTTGCTCTCCGTCTCTCCTCAGGAACGCTTCGCTGAGATCTTCGGGCAGGACGCGGCGGCCGAAAGCAGGAGGTCTCAGGAGAGCTTCAAGAAGTGGCTGCTGGTGGGGATGACCGTGGTGACCGGGGTGGTGGTGGGCTCGCTGTTCGCCCAGAAACGCCTGTGAGAGGACGACCCTCCTTTCCCGTCTTCTCGCAGCTCCCCTTCCCGCCCGACTCCTCCTCCACTTGTCTCAACGTTAAAATGAAGGTCCTGTTCGTCTCAACAGAACTGCAGAATATGTTTACTTGCCCCTCATCCCACAGCGGACTGAGAATCCTGAAAGGTTGTTGAACTTTTAAGAAAAAGACAGAGAAAGAGTTTTAGTATTGTGTTCACCTTATTCCACGGCGATACGACACAGGCATGTTGTTATTACCTTGTTCCCCCCCCCCCTCACCCTTTCCACTTGTTTCTCCATCGTTTCTCTGAGCTATTATTAAAGATCTCGTTTTCTTTCTCATTCCTAAATGTTTGTATGTATTAGTTTTAACAAATTTTTTTGTTTGTTTTCTTAATCGTAAAACGGATGAAAACTGATTCTAAGACATGCAGTTAATCCAGACCTGTCCGATTTAAAGAGTCGGCGTGTTTGTGGAGAGTGTTGAAGCCTGTTTTTGTTGCCCCGTCCCCGCAGACAGCAGCTTTGTGTGTGCCATATGGGGCGTGGAGGCAGGGGAGGATGTAGCACCTGCCCCCGATCACCTTCTGTAGCGTCCGTTCCCTGCCGGCCACCCCGATCACCAACACTGAGATCATAATCCATCTCTCCTTACGCTGCTTCTGTCTCGCACTCTCCTCCCTGCTCCTTGGTTTTATATGGATGATAGAATTGGCCGACTTGTTGCAGATCTCGGTTCACAGAAAGGTTGGACCCTTGAACTGAATCGGCAAAGTCCCCCAGCTTGGTTGTGTTTGTTGGTGCGTTTGATTTTTTTGTATTTCTGAAACATTAAAATCTCACTTCTCCCTCTCAAACTGTGCTCTATGATCATGCTTTGCATCAAGTTGCTCTCGCTGCCGTTTGGTCCCAGAGTCGGTTAAACCGAGGCTCGTGGAAGCCGTGGCTCACACCGCGCAGTAGCTGAAGGATGCAGCAAACACCGTAGCAACGCACGCACCCAGCGACACACTCGTGCACGATATGCTGATTGTCTTGGGTTGAACATTTGGAATATCCCATTTTAGGCTTATTTCCATTTTACTGGTTTTATAAAGAAAGGAGTTTCATTATGATACTACATTTGGAAGCAGATATCTGGGCATTTTTGGGTACAAGTTGTGCTTTTGACTCAATATCTGACAGTTTTACACAATTTCTCTAACGGTTGCAAACATGAAATCATTGTCGGGACGTCCGATTTACTCTTGAGCTTGAAGAATTCTTCTGGATTAATTCCAAGGTTTCTGATGCGTCTCGTGACCTTCATTCAGACAGACCTGGAATCGGGTGAAGAGGTTTACTGAAACGTGTGCAAACTTAAATGGAAGTATAGGATTTAAGAGAGTTTGTACAGTTGTTCTGAGCTCCTTTATCCTCCAACACAGCCTGAAGCTTTCTGTCCTTTCTTTAAGGAGTCTTCAGGAATAGTTCTCCAGGCTTCTTGAAGGACATCCCAAAGCTCTTCTTTGGATGTGGGCTGCCTTTTGTTCCGTTCTCTGCCAACATGACCCCACACTGCTTCAGTAATGTTGAGCTCCGGGCTCTGGGGAGGATTCATCCCTCCATCAGACCTGCTGCCACTGATTTTCAGCCCACTTCTTGTGTCCTTTGGCACAGCTCAGCCTTTTCTCCCTGTTTCCCTTCCTTAAGAACGGCTTCTTGACAGCCACCCTTCCATGGAGCCCATTTCTGATGAGGCTTGGGCCAACAGCAGATGGATCAGCTGAAGGTTCAGATGCATCTCTCAGCTCCTGTGTCAGGTCTTTGCTGGAGTTTTTCCTCTTTCTTAAGGACATCACTTTCAGATCCTGTTCATCTGCTGTAGATAGTTCTTTAGGCCTGACACTTCTTCTTTTGTCCTCCACTTGTCCAGTTTTCTCAAATGTTTTAAGGACACGCTGCACACCGTGCTGAGATATGCCAAGTTTTCAGCTAACAGCTCTTTGGGAATCACCTTGTTGCTGCAGAAAAATTGGTGTTTTTCTTAAACTAAAGAAATGGGAACAAATGATGCGTCTTTGTGACAAAGTGCCTGAAGATCCAATTAAAAATGGCTTCTTTGCTAAGACTGAAGGACGAGGAAATGAGTGAAAAAGCAAAGAAAAAACTTTGAAAGACCTTCAGAAAGCCTGGAGAACTGTTGCTCGTGAACACTTTTAAAAGAATACATGAAAGTCCGGCTGCTTGGAGGAAAATGGAACGTAATGAGGGTTGGATCAAGACTTTGAACGATGCTAAAAGTTTTCTTTATAAGCTAATTACCCCCCCCTCCTCACCCTTAAGATTCATACTTTCTTGTAAACAAATCATTTACCCCCACGTCTGTTTACAAATTCTTTATCAGGGCAGTTTGGTTGCAGAGCTTAAAGTTTGCGTAACTGTTTAACTGTTGATCACCCAAACAGCTACAGCAGTCACCGGTTCCAGTTTCTCAAATGTGAGGATTTACAGTGCAAGCGGCCATTAGCTGTGACCATAAGTGCTCATGGGAAGAGCTCAGCTTGGGGTGGGGTTGAAACAAAGTGCCACAGTATTTCGTGCGATTATTTTTGCAATAAAAGTCCCAATCATGTGCTGCAGTTTTATTATTCTATTATTATTATTATTACCATTATTCAAACCCGACATTTATCAGCTTCGTGTCGTCACGACCACGCAGAGCATCACGACCTTTGGGAGATTTTTGTAGCAAACTGACAAAGCAGTTCTGCACTGGAAAAAATGCCCCTCCAAAAATAAGTTAAAAAAACAACAAATACAAGACGTTTTTGCTTGAAATAAGCAAAAAAAATCTGCCAATGGAACTAGTGAAAATCGGCTTGTCAAGATTTCTTGAAATAAAATCTGATATTTGGGACTTTTGAGTTAAAAGTGATCTTGAAATTAGCTTAAAAACCTCTTCAAAAGAAAAAAAAAGCTTGTTTCATGTGAAATCCGACTCAAAACAAGATGTTTTCAAGACTTTTTCATTTAACAAGATATTCAAGATGTATTGTCTTCACACAAGTCCCTATATCTGGCTGAAGTGGTACTTGTTAGGCAGTTGTGTCTTATATTAAGGAGACAAATATACTTGGTAAGATTCAGATTTTTTCCAGTGTGCATCAGATGCTCCTTTTTCTGGTAAATTTGATTTAAAAAAAAGAAATCCGTCATGTTGTGTCTGTTTACAATCTTAAGCAAATTAGCAGCTGTCGCCGGCTGCAGGACCGTGAAATAAGACGACTAAACTTTCATATCTCATCTCACACGCTCGCTTCAAGTTATCCACGCGTCCCCTTCACAGTCCACCATCCCCTCAGGTCCCCCTCTTCTCCTTCTCCGCCGTCCCCCGACACCTCGGATCTGTCAGACCTCCAGCCGTCTCTCCTCCTCGTCCCCCCGCGGCCCCCCCGGCTGTCGCAGCACCTAGTCACGTGTGTCAGTCCCAGCTGGTCCAACGTGCTGCCTAACGCAGACACACCTCAGCTCGCACACACGCTGGCAGCACACACGCCTGCCAATCAGACGCGGTCCACGGGAGATGGAGGGGGAAGGAGACCTCGTCTTTGTTTCTGAACATCTATCCATCTTTAATTCAGAGCTGGAGTCTGGAGTGTTTCTCCGGCAGCTCCATTTATATCTACCAGGGATGCTTCAGACTGGATCTCCTTCCAACTCTGTGTCCACTGGGAAAAAAAAATGCCCCTCCAAAAATAAGTAAGAAAAACAACAAATACAAGACATTTTTGCTTGAAATAAGCAAAAAAAATAAAAAATCTGCCAATGGAACTGGTGTAAATCGGCAAGATTTCTTGAAATAAGATGTGATATTTGGGACTTTTGAGATAAAAGTGATCTTGAAATTAGCTTAAAAACCTCTTCAAATGTCAAAAAAAGCTTGTTTCATATGAAATCCGACTCAAAACAATTTGTTTTCAAGACTTTTTCATTTAACAAGATATTCAAGATGTATTGTCTTCAAACAAGTCCCTATATCTGGCTGAAATAGTACTTGTTAGGCAGTTGTGTCTTGTATTAAGTGTAATGAGATATTTG
Source organism: Odontesthes bonariensis (assembly GCF_027942865.1). Classification (NCBI taxonomy): domain Eukaryota; kingdom Metazoa; phylum Chordata; class Actinopteri; order Atheriniformes; family Atherinopsidae; genus Odontesthes; species Odontesthes bonariensis. The sequence continues at coordinate 10,877,886 of NC_134515.1, read as the reverse complement.
GACTAGAAATGAGACAAATATACTTGGTAAGACTGATTTTTTCCAGTGTCCTGATGTGATGACGTGGAGCGATATTACAGAAACAGAGTGTTAAAGAACTAAATAAAAACTAGCATTTAAGTGTGAAACACCACAACATTATCAGCGGGAAGGTTTCGCTTCTTTTCAGATTGTCTTTTGGGGGGGAAAATATTTCTAAAACTGGAGTGAACATTGATACCTTAAACGTCTTATTTGCCAAGGTCTGCTCTCATACATTCCAGTACAGTATATATATCTATTTTTCTAGCGAATGCCCCATTAAGAAGCTGCTCACAACCTTTTCTCTGCTGTCTGGGCCCTCGCTTAAACGACTTCTATGACTACACTTTTTGTGTGTGTTTGTACGAGTGTGTGTGTGTGTGAGTTTCTGTCCGGCAAACATGTTCTTGGAGGAGGCACAAATGAAGGAAGAGCGACAGCATTGGCACGTCCCTATATATATAAATATATATATATGCTTGTTATTTAAACTGATTAGAATAGTACAATAGCTTAGTGACATATTTAAATAAAACAGAACTGATGGCTTCTAAACTTAATTTATATTTGGTGTAAAAAGCATAGCTGTGCCCCTTCAAATGGCCTTAAACTCCATCTTTGCATTGATGTACATTGTCAACTGTGGGTTTTTTTTCTTTTCTTTTCTTTTATGATTGTTTGACTGCAGCAAGATCAGAAAATGCAAACGAAAGGGAGAGGATATTTTCAAAAAGACAAAAAAAAAAGAAAAGAAAGTTGGTGTCTGGTCCTTTCTTGTTGAGTGCAAAATTAAAGATCGCAACCATGTCCCAATGGTCTCTTTGTATGTCTTTAGAATGCCACTGTAAAATTTTAAATGACGCTGTGCCCAATAAAGCTCAATGCTGGGGGGGACGTCCCGAGTCTGTTTCCTTTTCTTTTGTAGAAGAGAGGCATTAAGGTTTGGGATATTCGGTATATTACCAGAGGCCCCAAATGACTGCACAGTCAAACAGAGGAGCCAAGAGTTGAGTAGAAATATTTTAAAAAAAAAGTAGGGCTGGACGAGTTAACTCGTTATTATCGCGTTAACTCGTAAATTATTTAATGCTGATAATTATTTTAATGCGCATTCACGCAGTTTTATTTTTTTTAATTGGGGGCTTTTGTGCCTTTTTAATTAATGATTCTTTTTTATGTTTTTTTTTTTGTTTTTGCTTTTTAATGATTTTATTGCCTTCTTGTGATTTTATGTAGCTGTAAAGCACTTTGAATTACCTTGTGTACGAATTGTGCTCTACAAATAAAATTGCCTTGCCTTTAATGGATAGGAAAGGTCAGAGAGACAGGAAGCAGGGGGCAGAGAGAGGGGGAACAACATGCAGCACAGTGCCGTCCGATGCGGGACTCGCCAGCTGCAGCGAGGAATATAGCCTCTGTACAGGGGGTGCCTGCTCAACCCACTACGCCACAAACCACCCCTGTTTTATTATTTATTTTATTATTGTAAAAGTCTGTTGCTGTCTGCTGCGGAACCGGAAAAGAAAGTAATCGGCGGATCCACCAAACATGGAGAAGGGTACGGAACTTTTACTCGGCCATTTTCATTTTAAAGTTCTTCCAGACGGCGGAGTCGACAGAACCAAAGTCATCTGTAAACACTGCCAAGTTGAATTGTCTTCTCAGCGTAGTAGTTCCAGTCTAAAATATCACTTAAAGGCAAAACACACAACCGATAGCAGCAAGTCATTCAAGCAAACAGACAGTGGAGCGAGGCTTCTACATAAAAACTACAGAAAGATGCTGATGTTAAAAGTGTGTTTGCACAACAAATGTTATGGCACTTTCATTCATATGGCAGCACATTTAAAATAAAACTAAATGCTACAGGCTATACACTACTTTTGGATTCATTTTTGGAATTTGCGTACAAATGCGATTAATCCTGATTAATCAGGGAAATCATGTGATTAATTAGATTAAAGATTTTAATCGTTGCCCAGCCCTAAAAAAAAAAAAGGTCAACCGTGATGTAATGAGGCGATTTTAGATTTGAATCTGATGCCAGCCGAAGCCCCGGGCAGGTTCTGGGTGCTTTTTACTGACTGTAGGCTCGTGTTACAAAGTCATTCACCTCTGTAGAAACGGAACAATCATGGCTCCCAGCAGAGAGAATCTCCCATTTCATTCTGAAGCCAAACACCAAAGTAAAAACGAGGAGTGGAGCTCTTTCATCCGTTTATTCTTAGAAGGTTGAAGGAAAAAGAAACAAGCATTTGTGATATTATTCCGCACAACTGTGACTGATGTAGGGAGGAGGGGGGATAAATGGAGACTCCAGCCTCTGATATTTCACTAACTGAAGAAGTATAGGAGCTTCATTTGTTCTGATAAACTAATGAAAAGAATGTGAGTTACTGTGTGTCCACACATGGAGAATCATCCCAAACTTTAATGCCACCGTTTCAAATCCTCGCAAATTTCAATCCAAGAAAACCATCATTGGCTTGTTTTTTTAAAAAAACAAACAAAAAAAAGAGGTCAATCCTCAAATTCTACCCAGAGACCCCGACAAGACGCAGACACGGCCTCTCGCTTTGAACTTCCGTCTGATGTTGGGAAAACAAGAACTCCCCAGCATGCTTGTTTCTCTGCCAGATGTAACTGCTGCGCTTCACAAATAGGCCGAATCATTAGGACATAACGGCCAGCAGAGCAGTCTTTGGAGGACTTCTGTAAGTTTCCACCAGTTTTCTCTTTCAGGACAGCGCGTACAATCAGAAACACGGTCGGGTGCAGACAAAATGTTCCCACAAAAAGGAACTTGTTGTGACTGATAACGGGCAGATGTGGAAATTGTTCTTGCTGCGATAATATGAAACTAAATAATTCAACCTTCCTCGTACTGGGAGGAAAATCCCTATTAAAGGATTCATGACTATGTCATTAATATTCTCCTGGGACCCCCATATGAGAGCATATACTGTGTATACTTTTATCTAATTCAAGAGAAACCAAATGACTCCTAAAGTGGTGAAAATCCAAGAATGAAGCCACCGATACTCATGAAGGTTTGTGGGGTGGAGAGGAAGAGCTCCTAATGAGCTCCAAGTACACCTGATGATGACTTTATCCTGAAAGATTTTCTTTATTAGGACAGTGTGTGGTTATTTGGTGAGATGGCCACAGGCGGCGCCGTAACGGCCCCTAAAGGAACAGTTTGCCTCTTTTGACATGAAGCTGTATGACATCCCATATTAGCAATATCATGCATGACTTTTTCCTGGAGAACAACTTTGTGATGCAAATGTATTACTCTTTTGAACGCATATTGTTTTGAGAAGCAAAACGCTTTATTTTTTAAGCCCCAGCCAACTAGCCGGACTACCTTCGTCAACGCCAAAACGAGGCTGGAACTCGGCTCACAGGACGCAGCAGGGGGTAAGAAAATGTTCATAAATGATGTTGCTAATATGGGATGTCATACAGCTTCATGTCAAAAGAGGCAAACTATCCCTTTAACACAGTGAGATAACATTTAAAGAAATGGTCCAAAACTTAAGACTCTGCATCTGTCTGAGTTGTTGTTCAGTGGAAGTGTGAAGTGGGCGGAAGTGGAAATAGATGTTAGTCTGAATCCTACTCCAGACTGGGATGTACCCCTTATTAAAATAAAACAAACAACATGGTTACAGGTGAAAGCAGCAGCTTTTATTACTGTATGGTGACACGAGGACGGCCACAGTTATCCCTGTGGCAGAAGGCTGCAGAGGTGGGAGAGGAGGCCGGCTGGAGAACCAGAGGCAGCAGAGTGAAAACCCCCCTGAGAGACGAACACCGAAGAAGCTCCTTTCCTCTTAGCGGCTGTTATTTTGCGTTTAGATTCGGACAGACTGTAACGACAGCCTCTGAGTGGAAGAAAAACCAAGACCAAGGCGAGGGGGGTCCCACTCTGCGCCACCTCGGCCCCCCCAGTCCAACCATCGCTTTACTTCCACTGGCCCTTCTCATAGTCCCACTTAGCGGAGAAGCCTTCGATCGGGTTGATCCTCATGTCCAGCATCCTCTTCAGCTGCCTGGCCTGCCAGTCCTCCTCAAAGGTCCTGGGCTTTTGAGGGAAGACTGGGGGGAAATAAAATAAAATAAGAGATTTATCGATGCATTTCAGAGGTTAAACAGAGCGGTAAGTTCCTGTCAGAGCCAAAAACGGGCAGATTTTTACCGTAGATTCTCTGCCACCACACCACCAGGCCAGTGAAGCCAAGAAAGAAGAAGATGCCACCAACCACAGTCTTCCACTCCGATGTCTTCTGCTTCATCTCTGGGTAAGTCTGGCAGAATCTGAGACGATACACTGCAGCAGGGGAGAGGTGTGATATATTATTATTAATATATATATAAAATAATAGCCTCAATAGGCTTTAAGTCTCTCCTAAAAAAAACAATAACAAAGAAAATAAATACTGTAGATTTGTATATAGCAAATGTTTATTCACCATTTTTTATTTTATTCCATTTGCTTGTTTTTACTTTAATTGTTTTCATATGTTTTAGTGTATGCTGCTGCAACAAAACAATTTACCAAATTGGGATGAATAAAGTATTTATCCATCTATCTATATGTGTCTGTGCTGGGGTGGGGATGGGGGCTGCTTTTAAACATGTATAGCACTTTGTGCTACATTTTGATGTATGAAAAGGGCTTTATAAATAAAGTTTGATTTGATATACTCCCTGCACCATCCCTCCATCTCTCCCACTTTATGTTGGCATCTCCCTCCTTCTATAATGCGTTACTCAGCAGTAGAATACATTCAACCGGTTGGATAACTGTGACACATCAGTGTAAACATCTCCGTAACAAATAAATATCCTGCTTTTTCAATCTTTTTTTTTTGCTTTGCTGCAGTAAAAAAAAAAAAAAAAAAAAAAAAAAGCACTTTGACTTATTATTAAAACATGACACAATGAACCGAGTGAGACCCCCCAAACTGCCTTGAGTAACTTCATTAGTTACATCAGATGGTCCACAGCTGTCCACAGAATCTAAAAAACATGATAATGCCGGTCTAAAATGGACAAAGGATCCGTATACTTTAATTAGATACGATATCTGACTAGCGTTACTAATTCTAATAACTTCCTGGGGTGGTGTAAGATGGTGTCACTGTAGGGGAAAATACTAAAGTAACATAGTAACACAGTAACAGTGCTGTTTTTAAGTAAAAAGCTTGGATTGTGCGACTTAACTCACAGGCAATCTTCTCCTCTTTGCTCAGCTGAGCCCAGGGTCCTTTCTCCTTCTGCTTCAGCTTCTTGTCAGCATCAGTCAGCACATCTTTGTAGACTCCGTCGGGCAGAGGGTTGTCCACACGGTCATAATACATGGGCCGAGACATGTCCGTCGTCTCTGACACTTCTGGTTGGACAACAGGGGGTCACTGTCAGGACAAAGCTGCCTCAGCATTGCAAAGATACTGGCTGTTAAAATGCATCTTCTGTCATGTTCTTCCCACGACTCAACAGAGAAAAGGCCCTCAGGAACATCTGGTTCTGATGGTGCAGCAGTGCCATCTGCTGGTTCGACACACGTCATGTTGAGAAGAACCTTTTTACAATACTCCCCATCTTTGTTTCTCTCTGCATACGTCCACATAACGCGTTTCATGAAAGGTTTTTTTTTTTTAAGTATGAATCATCTGCACCTCGCGAGTTTCTGAGAAAAACCAGCAGACACCGTTTGTTGCGGTTTCTGTGCCAAACATGTTCAAACTTCTGTGTTTTCCCTGCTGAACAGCAGGTGCCATATTTCTTTAATAACACTGCAGTTTTATTAAAGAAATATTAACAAAGGTTTTCAGGAGCACCGAAACTCTAATTATTCCCGTGTTATTACTCTGTTTCCCCATTTTTCACCCTTTAAAAATAAATAAATAAAAAATAAAAATCGGTGCAACATCTGAAACTGTGCCAGTTAACATCTACAAAGTCAAAGAAGAAGAAGAAAGGGGGGGTACCGTGACTCGCCATCCTCACGCTGTTGGTGGTCGTGTCCGCTGTCGCGCGCCGAGCCAAAAGGCTTGCCACGCGCCCCGTAATCAAGCGCTGCATCTGGAAATGGAAAAGTAAAAGTTTACGGAATATTTTATTACTGTTAAACCAGGTGGTTATTCTTGCTTTATCAATGTTCTGAACTCTATACCTTTCTGTGAAAGAATCTACTTAAGTTCTGTCAAATATTTGTAACTGATTCTGCGATGTTTCTGGAGGTAGTTCAGTGGATTCAGCCACCTGCTTCCTGTTGCCAATTAGCACTCCTGTTCCCACTTATCCATCACCTTCACTCTCCTTATAAGATCCTGTTTTAGATCTGGGGTTTAGCCTTTTTCTTAGTCTTTCCATCAGAGGATATACTGTAAAGTTCTGATGCTGGTCTATAAAGCTCTGAATGGTCCAGGACCAGAATGCATCAGTGACCTGCTGACCCAGTATGAACCTTCCAGACCCCTCAGGTCATCTGGATCCGGTCTTCTATCAGTTCCCAGAGTCAGAACCAGACATGGAGAAGCTGCATTCGGCTTCTATGCTCCACATGTCTGGAACAAACTCTTAGAAAGCCTCAGATCAGCTGAAACACTCAGTGTGTTTAAGTCCAGGCTGAAGACGCACCTATTTTCAGCTGCGTTTGAATAAAGCTCCAAATCTGAAGCTTGAGTTTCAAAACTTAATCACATTTTAACTCCTGATTTGATCTATTTTTCTTATTTCTTTCTTTTTTGTTTAAATCGTGCTTTTTATATCTACTGTTTTAATGTATCTGTAAAGCACTTTGAATCACCTTGTTGTTGAATTGTGCTTTAAAATAAACTTGCCTTGCCTTTAAAAGTCTTCCTTTCTTCAGACTCCTTATTGAATTAATCAAGTTTTTGTCTGCTTCTCAACCTGCTACTTATGAGTTTGTTGCATGTGGGTCCTGTTTGAACTCTTAACATATCGGCTGCTACTTCTTCTCGTAACATAAATACGTTTCAAATGAGAAAATCAAACGTTTGTCTCCACACTGAGGTCAGGCAGTAGATGATGGTCAGAGAAACATTCACATTTCGTCAAAGTCCCCCAAAACACAGAAGGAATTAAGACAAGTGAAGGTTAAAAGGTTCAATTCTACCTTCATCCATTTGGCAGATGTGGCACTTTTTTTTAAACTTTTTCTGTCTTTAACAAACTTTGCTTCCATGTATTAGTGAGTATCTCACTATTAAACAGGATAAAATCACTCTGATGCACATCAGGTTGTATTTATGACTCAGCAGGGCGCCGAGGAGCAGCAATAACTACATCTGTTTTGCTATTTTTAGACTATACCCTCCAAAAATATGCACAAAATGCACTTTTTTTTTAATTCCATGGCACTGCTCGTCTAATAAAAGCTTGTAGTGGCCACCCTGTCTCTGCCCGTTGTTATTCCTCAAGTGCTTCACAAAGGCGGCTGGCATGACTGCCAAATCCCTTCTTTACCTCTCTGGTGACCTCATTATTTCTCACTGTTAATCACACATTGCACTCTGAGCTAAACATGAACAGTGAGTCGTTGAAATGGAAACAAACTTGGAGATATTTGACACTTAAGTGATTTGATCTGTGGAAGTTCTCCCAGAAACACACTGGAGACGCTGCTCTGAGAAAGAAGGAGGCTTTGAAGTGACAGTGATGTTTACCAGGTGATCTTATAGGGACACAGACCTGTCTTTCTCAGCCTTATCACACACATCACTCCAGAGGACGCCTCTGCTTTAGTTCTCTGCTTGTGTTTTTATGTCTGTCCTTCATTTGTAAGTGTTAAAATTACAGAAGAAAGTCATATTAACCTAATCATTTCTACCAGTAGTGCCTAATCCCCGAGTCTCAATCCCATAATTCAGCGATTTAAATGACAGCAACTCGAGTTTGTCCCAACAATAGAATTGAATAGAATAGAATAGAAAAATACTTTATTCATCCCCCAATGGGGGAAATTCAAATGAGTCAAGTAGCTAAAAAAAAAAAGTATTAATATTTACAATGATTGTATATTAACAACAACAATAATAATTCAATTTCTAATAAAAATATTAATACTAACTAATAACAATAATAATAACAAATGAATAAATAAATAAAAAAAATCAATCAATCAATTTGAGAAGAACTCAGCAGCCACTGTTAAAAAGCCTTGTGGCTGTGTCCCAATGTGATTTACTCTGTTCAGGACATTCATTTTTAATTCTGCTGCCTCTTACTTGAACCCTTCCCCATTGATTTGGACCAGCAAACAGTCAACAATACGTCACAAAGATAGAAGCCACACAAGGCGAGCGACAGAGGTGGAAATTGGCTGCGAGTCAATTTAAGAGTTCAAGTTGACCTTCTTTTACAGCCACAAAGGTAAATCTCTTTTGCTTTGACAAACTCGGTGCTTATTTGCTGCAAAAATGCATCGATGCATCAGAGAAGCAGCGAATCAAAGTCTGCATCGGTGAAAAAATACCACCCAGCCTTCGTGTTTACATTACCGCACAGCTGTTTATTCCCTGCATGGACAAGAATTCTAAGAGAAACCTTTTTCAGGACTGCAAACTCTAACACTCTTATTCCAGCCTTCTGTATATATTAGACCGTCAGCTTTCACACACTTTATTTGTGTTTCATCTTTGTAAAACTAACACACGTCCAGAAGTTTCTCAGCTCAATCTGTGTTGCTATCCTTCCTGCACGTCCGCCACTTTCCCTAAACGTTTGTAATTGGAGTGTGTGTGTGCAAATATGGGGGGTCTATTCCTGTATCTATCCCCTCAAGTTTAGCTCCATCTGTTTACTTGACCTTGCAAAGACGTACTCACAGTATTCCCGAGAATGGAAGATGCAGCGGCAAAAGACCAAATCTGGTGAGAAAACGTCTGTCTTAGGCCCTCTTTCTTGTTTCGTCTGTGCTCTTATCGCCTCCGAACACCGAGCAGGAACCAACTGGTGGGCGGGTGACAGAGGCTGCATGGGAGGAAGAGGGAGAGAGAGAAGGAGGGAGGGAACTTAGAATGGGGGAGAGATAACATTTGTACAAGTAAACATCAAGCAAAGTATGTGAAAGCAGTGACAGAACGGGAGGGGGGGCCGAGTTCAGCCTGCAGAACAAAAGTGACACAAGGACACTTTGTCTGTCTTATTGCGTCCTCGCAGCTTCGGCTCAGGCCGAGCAGAGAGTTCGGGGTCTCTTTTAGATGAGGAAACGCTCTCTTTCAGCGGGGGTGTATCAGAATGTGTGAGCATGTGAACGAACTGAAAAAAAAGGTGTGTGGAAATAAAGAGAAAAGTTGCCAGATTTGCCCCCTAACTCACACCTCGGTGAGTGAATGTTGGCACCAGGCCACCTTTATCCCATGGCTGTTTGGTGGCCAACAGTCACAGCGGCGCAGGCAAGGAGGGGTTGAATGAGGACAAACTTGAGCGCCTAACAACCAAAACACAACTCGAGTTAACCTTCAAACATTAACCCACTAATACTGGACGAGAACAGCAGTGCAAATGGGCGTTGTCCGTCCTGCCATTTCATTGCTATTCTGAGTTTAATATCGTAAAGGAGTCGGTCAGATGTCTGCGCTTTATTGGTCAACACTCATATTGTGTTATGTAACACTTCAGGCTCGAGCTGGCTAACCCTGTGTTGGTTCGCCGTTTGCATATTCACCTGTTTTTCCTGCATCCATCAGCCAAACAGGTCAAAGTACAGTCAGAGAGACAATGTCATCTGGCAGGAGGAGGAATGCACTCATGAATTATTATCCCGTTTATATCTCTTTGTATGTCACCTGATCAGACACTTCACTCAAGTAAAGTTTTGAGGCATTGAATATAATGTTATATTTGTGATTAGCTCTGCAGAAGTTTAACTAACTCTAATAGAGACGGTCTTTAATAAATCCTACCTGCATCAATCTTGAAAACTTCAAATATGTGCAAAATCCTTGAGTCATTTCTCATTTCTTTAGATATTTATATATCTTCATATATTTCTTTTGCTTCCAAGGAGTCGGGCTTTCTTGTAATTTGTTCAAGTGCTCTTGAGTACCTAATTAAATGGATTATTTAGTGTTATCACTTCACATAACAGACATCCTAGCAAAAAAAAATTTTTACAAGTAAAAACACATCATTTGTTCCCATTTCTTTAGCTGAATCTATGAAAAACAGCAAAGATAACACAGTTTGACAGACAGAAAACAGGATTTCTGCAGCAACAAGGTGATCAACAGTTAAACAGTTACGCAAACTTTAAGCTCTGCAAACAAACTGCCCTGATAAAGAATTTGTAAACAGACGTGGGAGAAATAATTTGTTTACAAGAAAGTACGAATCTTAAGAGGGGATAATTAGCTTATAAATTCTTTTAAAGTGTTCGCGAGCAACAGTTCTCCAGGCTTCCTGAAGGTCTTTGCATGTTTTTCATTCACTGTCAATCCTTTACACCTAAGAAAGGGATGAACCAGTTATGTGTCTTCACATAACAGACAACTTAGCAAAGACCATTTTTGAAAAATTGTATCTTTTAGCATTTGTTCCCAGCAGCCTGTTACAAAGACACATTATTTGTTCCAATTTCTGTAGCTGAATCTATGAAAAACAGCAAAGACAACACAGTTTGACAGACAGAAAACAGGATTTCTGCAGCAACAAGGTGATTCCCAAAGAGCTGTTAGCTGAAAACTTGGCATATCTCAGCATGGTGTGCAGTGTGTCCTTAAAACATTTGAGGAAACTGGACAAGTGGAGGACAAAAGAAGAAGTGTCAGGCCTAAAAAACTATCTACAGCAGATGGACGGTATCTGAAAGTGATGTCCTTAAGAAAGAGGAAAAAATCCAGCAAAGACCTGACACAGGAGCTGAGAGATGCATCTGGACCTTCAGCTGATCCATCTGCTGTTGGCCCAAGCCTCATCAGAAATGGGCTCCATGGAAGGGTGGCTGTCAAGAAGCCGTTCTTAAGGAAGGGAAACAGGGAGAAAAGGCTGAGCTGTGCCAAAGGACACAAGAAGTGAGCTGAAAATCAGTGGCAGCAGGTCTGATGGAGGGATGAATCCTCCCCAGAGCCCGGAGCTCAACATTACTGAAGCAGTGTGGGATCATGTTGGCAGAGAACGGAACAAAAGGCAGCCCACATCCAAAGAAGAGCTTTGGGATGTCCTTCAAGAAGCCTGGAGAACTGTTCCTGAAGACTCCTTAAAGAAAGGACAGAAAGTTCGTCTGAGAGGGTTCAGGCTGTGTTGGGTATTACCTGAACTCTGTCTTCAGCAGATATCTGCACCCGTTTTCCTGGTAATATTTAAAATGAGACTTTACAACTCCAGGTGGGACCTTTTTAACATCAGCCAACATCACCTGGATGATCCGGCCTGGGGTAGTCGAGCCTTGACTTGTGTCCAGGGCACATAGTCTGCCGGGCCTAATTTCTCTGCAGCTTTAAAGATGCTGTTTTGGTTCCTCTCCTATGAAGGCTATAGATTCTTATGAGGCTCAAGACTCGATGTAGCAGCTGGCCCATCAATCCCCTCCATCCCCTCCATCCCCGCCTTGGTCAGCTTGCAGCAGGCTTTTACACCTGCTTCCAGGTGTAACACAGGTATTTGCAGCACTGTGGTGAATATGAAACGCTTCTTTGGGGATTTGGGTACGGAAATACTCTGTGACCACTAAAGAAATAAGTGAGTATACTCTGTATGTCTGTGTATACCCGGCACTACACCGCTGCATGTAGGAACAAAGAATATTGATCCACTTAAACTGTTTCCCTGCCAGTCGGTTGCAGATCCAAGCAGTCCACTCTGTGCCCCCCCCCCCCCCACCGACTTGGATGAAGGTGATTCTCACATATACAATGGGAAATTCACAGAAAAAGAGGAAGATTTAATAGAATGTCTGAATATAACACAGATCAACTGTCAGTGTAAATGATACAATTCAACAACAACAAAGATAAAAATGCTGGTTGGAGCTAAAACACAGTCAATTTCAATCTTTTACAGTTTTACAGGTAGCCAAAAGTTAAATTTGGTCAGTCAGACACATTAAGCTAAGTCTTCCAGTTGTTATTTTTCTATTCTTCTAGCAGAAGGTTTCCAGTTCCATGGTCACAGAACTGTGACTGAATGTCAGACCTGCAGCTCTTTCTCATAAAGGTTGGGTTCATTTCCAATTTAGGCCGAGTAATGAGTTAAATTTAGTTTTATTTTAAATGTGCTGCCATATGAATGAAAGTGCCATAACATTTGTTGTGCAAACACACTTTTAACATCAGCATCTTTCTGTAGTTTTTATGTAGAAGCCTCGCTCCACTGTCTGTTTCCTTGAATGACTTGCTGCTATCAGTTGTGTGTTTTGCCTTTAAGTGATATTTTAGACTGGAACTACTACGCTGAGAAGACAATTCAACTTGGCAGTGTTTACAGATGACTTTGGTTCTGTCGACTCCGCCGTCTGGAAGAACTTTAAAATGAAAATGGCCGAGTAAAAGTTCCGTACCCTTCTCCATGTTTGGTGGATCCCCGATTACTTTCTTTTCCGGTTCCGCAGCAGACAGCAACAGACTTTTACAAAATAAAAGCCTGAAAAAATGTTTAAAAAAAAAATATATATATATTAAATAAAAAAATGTAAAAAAAAACCTGCGTTAATGCGCGATAAAATATTTATCGCGATAATAACGAGTTAACGCGCCCAGCCCTAATATATATATATATGTGTGTGTGTGTTATTTGAAATGGGAGACGTCAACATGGGAATGCAACCATGATTTGAAAAAGCAGCATCAGTGAAGACTAATTCTTTGAGTTGCAAAGACCTGCAAAGGATTTCCATTTTGTCGACAAATGTGTAAGAAAAGTCATAGAAAGTCATTGAACTGAAACAACATTGCTCAAATATGGCGGTACTACCTGATTCTGTCCTGGAAATCCCTGCATGAGATCAGGAACACTCACAGAAATCAGTCTGTGAACACGAAAGCTCCGTCATGAGGCCATATGTGAACACAGCGTCTTCTCTGGATCAAAGCTCATTTAAAATGGACGGAGGCAAAGTGGGACAATGTTCTGTGGTCGGAAATATTCTTTTGAAAATCATGGACTTCAGTTTCGGTTCAGCACATGTTCAAAAGCCTGCATCTCTGACGGTGTTGGGGGGTACATTTGTGTCTGTGGAACTGGAAACCTGCACATCTGGAACGGCTCCATCAATCCTGAAAGGTCTGTTCAGCTTTTAAAGCAACATCTGCTCCCATCCAGGTGACGTCTTTTTCAGGGAAGGCCTTGCATTTTTCAGCAGGACGAAGTGAAACCACATCCTGAGTCCATAGAAGATTTGGAGCACTACCTCAGTTGTCTAATTAAGCAAAACCGTCTTATCTAATTGTTTTAATCTTTATCTGAGGGCTATGTATAGAATACTGCACAACTTCCTTGATGCAGTTGCCTATCCTGTTATTCTGCATGGATGTAATGGCTATGATCCCCTAATGAGCTCTCCAACTTCTTGAGAAAGTCATCGTCTGTCTGTATAATTAACTGGTCACATACCACCCAACCGGTTGGTTTAAGCTGGCTTCCCCTAGCTTCCTAGACAGATAGATACAGTGTGTTTGATTAGAACATTTCGTGTAATAAAGACAATGTTGGAGCACTTTAACTTGGAGGGTTTTTTATGGACTAATTCGCTTCATACAATTGAACTCAAAGACTCAAAGTGTGTAGAATTAAATGTATTTATCACATTTTTAGAAGGTGTTGCACACCTGTAACGACCCTCAGAACTGAGATTTAAGGACATTGGAGGCAAATTGATGATAAAATGTGAAATGTAAGAATGATGATGGATATAAATAACATAGAAAATAGGTAAGCTGAATAAAATCAAACAATATAAATGCGCTTACAAGAAAATCCACTTAGAAGGAGTAAAGCCATTTAAAATGTGAATTCAATTACATTAATTATAAAAAATAAGAAGACTGAACAGGGCTTGTTTGTGTTCTTAATGTCTTTCAGGGGGTAAAATCAGCAGGAAATGCCTTTTCTTTTATTTCCAACAATAGATAACGAAGGCGTTTCCATGCCTAACTGCAACACAAAGACAGATATTCAACAGATCGAGCATAATTATACGTTAAAGAATAATAAAAAAAATTAAAAATACCCTTTCATATCAACATATATGAATATAACATTTTTAAAGTAAAAATAAAAAGGCATCTATTTGCCTTTTAATGATTTTTAATCAGATTATTTAATGTTAAAACAGTCATTTCTGTCCAGAGTTGCATTAATTTCTCACAAATATCTTGTACTGACAAGTGGAGACTCATGGGGGTTCAGGTCCGGACTCTGTGGGGGCCAATCCGTGAGTGAAAGTGATGTTTCACGCTTCCTAAATCCCTCCATCACAACTTTACCACGTACCATGTGTGTCCAGTAGATAGCAGCACCTCACAGACCTTGGAGGCAAAGGCAAACCTCATTTTGGATGCAACACATGAGAAAATCAAGTCAGATCTTCGTCAGTTGCGTATGAACTACTTTCTTTTTCTTTTTATTGAACCTGCACTTCCTTTAAGCATACAGAACATTCAGTACCAGAACTTAGGTTGTACAGTATGTATGTGCAAGTCATTTTCAACTACAGTTAAGTTAGAAATAAGACCAAAAACTTATCTTTTTATAATAATCATTAAAACCTCTTTTAGGTCTTCCATCCATCCACGCTCCAAATTCCTTCGTCATGCTCAGCTTCTTATATTTGTATTTCTGTCAATCGAAGAGTAACCATTTGCACAACTATACATACTTCAGTAAATATAACTACCAAAATGGTCTAATTAAGTAATAACTTCTTACTAAATTGTTCACTGTTTATGTTAAGTTAATCTATGAGCTTTCTCACTGTGTGTTTAAGCTTCTCTAGAATACTGAATAGTTTCCTTGACGCTCTTGCCTATCCTGTTATTCTGGATGGACATAATTGGTTCATGCAGAAGCCTCAGTGAGCTCTCCAACTTCTTAAGAAAGTCATTGTCTGTCTGTATAATCAACTGGTCACACACCACCCAACCAATCAGCTTCTGGTTTTCTTTTCCAGAGAATCAAACAAAGAAACCGCTCCGATGTACATTTTCCAAAAAAATGCAGCCATGGAAACTGGATTAAATGACAGAAACATCCAGCTTGACAAGTCAGAACGCCCTCGCTGACGTTTAACGAAGGTAAAGACGGCAGCTGCTCGTGCAGCACCAACACAGTAGGGCACGTGTCCCTGATTCTTTCATGGAAATTAGGAGAGGGCCGTGACGGTGCAGATATCCCCAAATCCACCGCCTCTCCCCTCCTCCACCTCACACACTTTGTGCTCCATCTCCCGTGGGGATTCACCCCTCTGTGACCCCCGGCCACCCTCCCCTGTCCCATTAGAAATGGAGGTGTGCCTCCATCTCTCTTGAGGAAACGTTCGCCATCCGTCGTTTCTCCTCTCCCTCTTTGTTCAGCACTCACCCATCACCCCTATTTTTTAACAATAAAGCAGCAGGAGTGAAAGGAGAAAATCAGCCCGGCACTTTAGCTGAACCCTGCACACCCGCAGCCTCCTTAAAGCCGGCCTAACGGCGGATAGCTCGGCAGCCTCCATGTTTCCCCTCTGACATCCTGACGCAAGGCAGAATCAGCCCACAGCAAGCTGACAGCAGATGCCTTTAGGTGTCACTGAAACATATTTTATCTAGGGCTGGGCGAGTTAACTCGTTATTATCGCGTTAACTTGTTAATTATTTAACGCAGATAAATATTTTATCGCACATTATAATACATAATAATACATTTCTTTTGGCTTTTTTAATGGATAGGAAAGTTCAGAGAGACAGGAAGCAGTGGGCAGAGAGAGGGGGAACGACACGCAGCACAGGGCCGTCCGATACGGGACTTGGCCGGGGCCAGATGCAGCGAGGACTATAGCCTCTTGTACATGGGGCGCCTTATTATTGTAAAAGTCTGTTGCTCACAGGCTTTTATTTTGTAAAAGTCTGTTGCTGTCTGCTGCGGAACCGGAAAAGAAAGTAATCGGCGGATCCACCAAACATGGAGAAGGGTACGGAACTTTTACTCGGCCATTTTCATGTTAAAGTTCTTCCAGACGGCGGAGTCGACAGAACCAAAGTCATCTGTAAACACTGCCAAGTTGAATTGTCTTCTCACCGTAGTAGTTCCAGTCTAAAATATCACTTAAAGGCAAAACACACAACTGATAGCAGCAAGTCATTCAAGGAAACAGGCAGTGGAGCGAGGCTTCTACATAAAAACTACAGAAAGATGCTGATGTTAAAAGTGTGTTTGCACAACAAATGTTATGGCACTTTCATTCATATGGCAGCACATTTAAAATAAAACTAAATGCTAAAAGCTATACACTACTTTTGAATTCATTTTTGGAATTTGCGTACAAATGCGATTAATCGTAATTAATCAGGGAAATCATGTGATTAATTAGATTAAAAAATGTAATCGTTGCCCAGCCCTAATTTTATCATCTCCAGTTTACAAGATGAACACTTCACTGTGTCATTTCTAACAGATTCAGTTGGGTCGATCCTGCAGGGCCTGAGTTCAGATGGCGGCGTTCTTTGTGTTCCGTCTCCAGCTTCTGCTTCACCTCTTCACTGCAACATAACCGTTCCTCAGCTGAGGGGGAAACCGCCGGGCGGAGAGGCAGAAGCAGCGCCAACTGTCACAGGGATATATCTGCAACAGGGCCTTAATTCCTCTAACGTTGCAAATGTAGGTCAAAGAACTCAAAAACCCGCTCTGATGGCTCGGCCTCAGACTCGTGCCTCGTTCAGTCTGCCGCCGCCCGGCCTCAGCATGCCCGACATGCTGTACAGTCGGGTTTGTCTGGACTTTGGCAGAATATGACAGCGTTCATGTGTGTGTCAGCACGTGAGTGTGCATAACTGTGCGCTCCCTCCTCTTCCACCCTGGAGGCATTGTGCATAACTGGGTCATACTCCCATCGCCCCCATACTAACGATGCTGCTGCTCCTCTCTTCGTCCTCGTTCCTCTCACCAGTGGCTCCTGTCAGATTCTGCCCCGCCGCTTTGTGTGGTACTGGTGGGCCCCCGTGTTCTCGCCCCCCCCCCCCCCTTGTTGGCATCTCCTCAAAGAGAACATCCAAAGCATGAAAGCGACTAGTAAGCGGCGATGATCAAATGCTCGCAACGCACGCATAATAGCAGCGACACAAACTGGCTAAATCAGATTTTTAGATCTTCTTTTTAGATCTTGAGTTTTCAGCCTTTCAGCGTGCTTACACTGGAAAAAAATGCCCCTCCAAAAATAAGTAAAAAACAACAAATACAAGACGTTTTTGCTTGAAATAAGCAAAAAATCTGCCAATGGAACTAGTGAAAACTGGCTTGTCAATCCATCCATCCATTATCTATACCACTGAATCCGTCGATCGGGTCGCGGGCGGGCTGGAGCCTATCCCAGCAGTCAATGGGCGAGAGGCGGGGTACACCCTGGACAGGCCGCCAGTCCATCGCAGGGCCACATAGAGACAAACGAGACAAACAACCATGCACGCTTCGGCTTGTCAAGATTTCTTGAAATAAGATGTGATATTTGGAACTTTTGAGTTAAAAGTGATCTTGAAATTAGCTTTAAACCTCTTCAAATGTAAAAAAAAAAAGCTTGTTTCATGTGAAATCCGACTCAAAACCATTTGTTTTCAAGACTTTTTCATTTAACAAGATATTCCAGATGTATTGTCTTCAAACAAGTCCCTATATCTGGCTGAAATAGTACTTGTTAGGCAGTTGTGTCTTATATTAAGTGTAATGAGATATTTTGACTAGAAATTAGACAAATATACTTGGTTTCCAGTGTATATTCTACTGCGGTTCAGTTGGTGAGGGGCTACGTTGGCCCCTCTTATGATCCAGAAGTGTGCCCAGATGAGATATTTTTTATTTTTTATTCCTTCAGCTGTCACGCCCACGGGATTTCCCCCATGTTTTTGTTTTTGTGTTTTTTTCATGTTTTAGGTTGTTTTATGTCTTGGTTTTTGAGTTCATGTTTACAAAAAAATACCAAGTCTTACCAAGCATATTTGTCTCATTTCTAGTCAAAATATCTCTTTACACTTAATGTTTATAATTGTATAAACAATCTAAAAATTTAAAAAACAATTAAAAAAAAAAAAAAGTTTAAAAATATAAAGTGACCAGAAAAATACAGAAGTTTGCATACATTCTGCATGTGGAAATGCTGCAAATATCAGCTGTTTCTACAACCAGATGATGTGAAATGCGTCCAATACTCACTGACATGAAAGAATCTTTGGATTCCTGTCTGGATTTTTCATAATCCTGCTTGTTATGTCCATTGTGCCTCTTTCTGATGACACTAAACATTTTAGTTTATTTGTCCCAAACCAAAAACGCCTGATGGGCATTTTATGTTTGACGAAACTTTGCTTCATGTTGTCTTGAAAATGGCTTGAAAGACGTGTGATTTTATTCTTTTTGTTTTAGATCATGGGTGAGGGTGAAAACCTGCATCTTTCTGCATTGTCTTCCCGTTTTGATCATTTTTCATCCCTTACAATATGGCGTTCAAGGCAGATGCCAGATGTTGTGGCAGACATCTTGATCATCAAATCATCTCCTAAATGAGCATCCACCCATAAAAACCTTCCACTGTTTGTTTTTACTGATGCTGGCCTGGATAAAGTGCCTAATCGGCACCAAAGCTTCTCCTCTGTCTTCTGCCACTTAGTCTTACTTTCTCTTTCCCTCCTGCTCTCAGTTCCTCTGATAGTCTGCCTCTGAAGTAGAAGTCTGGTGTGGCGCGATAACATTGTCTTTGTTTGCAGGCTTGGCATCGTCCAGTTTCCACTGTGCAAGATTTCACCCACACGCAGTTTTATGATGATTACATTTTTTTTTTTTTTTGCACTTTGGATGAAGTAGAGCCGTCACATCTTATTTATCTTTCTCCCCTACAAGTGTTTGTGCAGCAAAAACCATCCGACGTGTTCCTAAATACCCAACAGTTTGTGTTTTGTTCAGCTCGTGGTTAGCTGGTCGGTTAGACGGTTGGGATAAGACAAAAAGTCTCTGCAGAAGCCCGCTCCAGTTAGATGGAAGACAAGCCTCTGACTGATATATCCAGCACCTGGGAAATAGAAGCCGAGGAGAATGAGATGGAGGAAATGAAAGATTCGTGTCTGAATGAGAGACCAAATGAAAAGGGAACAAGGGAACTTCAGCTCGCCAAACATCTCCAAAAAATGGAGTAGCAAAAAATAAAAAAGTTAAAACTGGACGTTTTTGTAGTTCTCACAGTTCTGATCGTGACATTTTTTATTATTAATTATTCCAAAGTAAACAAAAAGGAAAGAATAGTAGAAGAATATTCTTGAACTGACTGAACGAGCTGATTCACAGTCACTGGGAGGAAAACCACCAGTTCTACCCAGTGTTTCTTCTTCTCTGAAAAGGAAAAATAAAGCAAGGTTTGGACCAGCCTGGACAACCAGACCATTGAAAGATGCCTGGGAGACAGAGTGGAGGAAGCTGAGGGCTGAAAAGGCGTTTTATCTGAGGTTGTGAGTTTTTAAATCCAACTTTTTTTTAACCAAAATGATCTATCAACTTTGTTCGTGTGCTTTAACATCTACCTCATTCGGTTTCGGACTTTCAGCCTGATTCAGACTACAATTACACAACCATCCAGATCCAACTGAGCTGCAGTTCAGTTTGTTTCTGCACTGGAAAAAATCTAAATCTTACCAAGTATATTTTTCTCATTGAGTATCTCATTACACTTGATATAAGACACAATTGCCTTAAAAGTACCATTTCAGCAAGATATAGGGACTTGTTTTAATACAATACATCTTGTTAAGTGAAAAAGTCTTGAAAACTTGTTTTGAGTCATATTTCACATGAAACAAGCTTTTTTTTAAAAAAAAATTTCATTTGAAGAGGTTTTTAAGCTAATTTTAAGATCACTTTTATCTCAAAAGTCCTAAATATCACATCTTATTTAAAGAAATCTTGACAAGCCGATTTTCACTAGTTCCATTGGCAGATTTTTTGCTTATTTCAAGCAAAAACGTCTTGTATTTGTTGTTTTTTTACTTATTTTTGGAGGGGCATTTTTTTCCAGTGTGTTGCAAGAAGAACTCTGCTGCAGGGATGAACTTGATACTTCGAAAATATGTTCCTTTATTTGGTGTTTTATGATGTTGGTTAAATGTGTCTCATTAGTTTATCTGATTCCGGAAATCGAATGTCTCACAGTAACACTCATTGTGGTGCTGATAACACAGGTTTTCACACTCCAAAGCACTAATCCTGTCTCATGGACTTCAGCCAAAGTGAAGCATCTTTCCAACAAGTACAGGATAGGAAACATTTACGTCACATTGAATTTTATGATGGGCAAAAAGACAAAACGTTGTGTTTCCGTGTCCATCTTTCTTTGAGCTGAGCAGTAAATCCCGCTGTGTTGCTTCCAGTTTTGACCGATTTGGTCACCTATTACCAGTTGATCTGAGGTTGATGAGAGAACTAAGCTAAACTGTGAGCTATGCTCCCAGGCCATTAGAAAAAAGAAACAGCTGCTCTTTGTTTTTATTGAATCATTTTTGACTCGGGAATCAAATTAGAGGTCCAGTCCTGACTTTTAGAGCCGGACATACATCACAGAACTTTTACATCCCTACCTCATGTGATCAGGACCTGCTGCTACGTGGCTGAGAACGAAAGGAGGCAGAGCTTCCTCGGTTACTCTCCCCCGGTGTGATTGAGACCTCTGGACTTGGTGATCTCTTTTGAATATGCAGCTAAAAACTCATCTTTTTAAACTTCCTTTTTGGTTAAAATTTGTTCTTATGTTCTAGCATTTCATTGGGAGGCACTTTGGGATATTTATCTTGAAAGGTGCTATTAGAAATACAATTTTACTGACTTTACTTACTTAATGTTCCACCAGGAATTTGGGGATTTAGAATTTTTGTTCAAGCGTTTGTTTCAGGAACAGGAATTCTGTAACGATTAAACATTAAAGTAGCTGCTATCCTGCTTATTCTTATGTAAGGGATCCTGTTATACTTGAGACTGTTTTGTAGATTCAGATTCCAGACTGCCAGGACAAACTAGCTAAAAGAAATGAGTTAGTTTTCAGGGTTTCTCTCTCCTTTGTTGATATTCTAGTCAGGTTGTTTCTAGCTCTGCTGTATTGGTTGGTTACCATGGTGGTGAAGGGTCGGGTTCGTCTATTTCCTGAAGCCTGTGAGCCTTCCTCTGTGTGTCAGGAAACCCTCAGTTCCCATGATAGATCACATGTGGACACAATACTCGGGTCCCGACCCTGTGGGGTTCCCATCTACGCAGTAATTAACTTAATACCAAATAATCTAGACAAATGGGCTCTCTTGTGTCACCTCTGTCTATTTTATTAAGGGGTCTAAATCACCCAGGGTCTCAGGGAAACACGACAGGAATGAATCACCCCCTAATCTATGTAATCTGTGCTAATGGTTTTAATTCTATGGATGACAGACAAACCAGTTGTTATTTCAGATGTGCTCATGAGTCATGAGTCCATGCGCCAGATGTTTCTGCTTCTTTGAGCCTTTTAGAGAAGAGAAAGTAGAAACCTTTAGTTAATTGAGCTAAACACAACTTAAAAACGTCCATTTAATGCTTCATACTCATGGTCTATGGGCTTTTTTTGCTTTTATGTTCTGTATCTAAGTCTTCTTTATTTCTTGCGTCTTCTTTACCTCTTGTTTTATTTGATAGAGCATACACCCTTGTGCTTCAGTTTAGCCTCCTGTCCTTGTTTCACACCTATGTTGAGTTACTTATTGCCACTCACCTGCTTTGTGTTGGGGGGCTGTTTAAACTTTCATGGAGGTATCCATTTGCATTGATCTCAGATGGGTATTTTTTTCAATGCAGACAAGCAGTCCTCCATTAAAAAAACCCATATAAACAGCATGTTTTTAAGATCAGATTTATTGTCATGCATACATACATACACATGAAATTTGTCCTCTGCTTTTAACCCATCCAGGTTGGCACCTGTTGACACACACATGCACAGGGTCACTCAATCTTTTTGAGTGGTGAGAGTGGGAATCGATCTGCCAACTTTCCAGTTATTGGACGACCGACTCTAACCACTGAGCCACGGCTGCCCGTTTGTAGCAAGGAGATAGAGGTTGGCTAATTTTGCTATGATGAGATAAACTAGAACTAAGAAGAAGTCCGACAACGCCACCCTGGGAATTACACCTAGGGAAATCCTTTAAGGCACCCAGGTTCACTCACCCAAGCAGGAGACGAGAATCCATTTCCCAATACAAATATTTATTTATACACAAAAAGTAATATAAAAATAAGAGCAATTAAAAATACAGTCCTTGGTGTGGATAGGCCCGCCAGCGGTGGGGCTGGCAATGCGAGAGTAGGGGCATCAGTCCCATCACCTCACACAAGCACACAAAATGAGGAAGGCCTGCGTCCACAAGTACAGCGCTAAACACGGCACACAAAAAGGAGATGCCCCCACCGCATTAGGCCATCAGCACCTAAAGAAGGCGGAATAAGAAGGGAGTAACAGGTCAGAGGGTTTTCCAGAACATCAATATAAACCAAGATCTTATATCAAACACAGTTATTCCGCAAATTAAAATCCCACTCACACGTTAAGATGAATAAAATCCAAAAGACAACACAACCCAAATAAGCAAAACAACCAAAATAGGCAAAACAGCAGCAGAGCTCCAGCTAAGGTATTAGCTCAGCTTCACAGGTGTAGGCCAGTGGCACCAGGATTAGTTGTTGTGAAATGGGGCGTAGAAATGTACATCTTAGAGATGACGCTACATGTTGATTAAAGGTTGATTGGCAGAAAGTTAGCTTGAGCACAGGTGAAGAGCTGAGACAACGGCTGCTCTGGACAATCTTAATTCTAACACTTAATTTCACTTCATTGCAAAGCAGTTATCTGTCCACTTTAAAGCTGAAGCACCAACAACAGCACCAACACAACCAAGAGCAGCCCACATATTTCTGATACTGCAACAACGAACAGTAAAACATGTAAACATGTCTTTGCAAAGCATCAATATAGAGCGCTAACAGAAGTACAGACCCTCAGTATTTATAGTTTCAGGCTTTCTTTGTTGTCATTGTTAGTCGTTTTGTGCTGAATCCAGTTTAGTTTAGGATTTCACTTTAGTTAGGTTCACTCATTCCTCATCTATCAACCCGCGAGGCTCCTTTTGGGTCCTCCACCTCTGCTCCATCATGTTAAATGAACAGATGTTAGAAGAAAATCAATGATACAAATTTGATGAAGCTTTTCATTGTTTCTGGAAGCACATCCTGGGCTCCTCACAAGATGGCTTCTCTGAAATATAGATATTAAATATATTTATATTCACTTTAAAGCTGGTGTACAGTATCGTAAAACTAAAAACCACCATCTGTAAAAGCAAGTAAAGGTTAATCAGACAGCCGTAAGTGTTCAAATAAGCACATTCTGTGAGAAGATACCTATTAAACCTAATCTATGGGGAATTTACAGAAAACAAAGCAACAGGCTACAGCCTGAACTAAATGGTTCACTTATAATTACAAATTGAGGAGATGAGAACTGGTTACTGTGTATTTTAGCAGTTGGAGGTAAGTCTTGACACACCCACAGGGGAGTGTTTCAGGATTAAACACTTTAAACAAGTTTTTTGCTGACACCTTTTATATGACTCTATAATAGATACATTATAGGTAAATTAACACAGCTGCAGATTAGAGCTCTACACACATCCCAGCATGTTTCTCCAAGTTCCCACAGAACTGTCTGGTTATATGAAAATGACTTTGCAAAACAGAGTTAGAAAATGTTGCTAACATATTATTGTAAACACACACACACACGCAGTGATGCACACGCCTTATGTTAGAACTAGGGCTGGGCAACGATTAAAATATTAATCTAATTAATCACATGATTTCCCTGATTAATCACGATTAATCGCATTTGTACGCAAAATCCAAAAATGAATCCAAAAGTAGTGTATAGCTTTTAGCATTTAGTTTTATTTTAAATGTGCTGCCATATGAATGAAAGTGCCATAACATTTGTTGTGCAAACACACTTTTAACATCAGCATCTTTCTGTAGTTTTTATGTAGAAGCCTCGCTCCACTGTCTGTTTCCTTGAATGACTTGCTGCTATCAGTTGTGTGTTTTGCCTTTAAGTGATATTTTAGACTGGAACTACTACGGTGAGAAGACAATTCAACTTGGCAGTGTTTACAGATGACTTTGGTTCTGTCGACTCCGCCGTCTGGAAGAACTTTCAAATGAAAATGGCCGAGTAAAAGTTCCGTACCCTTCTCCATGTTTGGTGGATCTGCCGATTACTTTCTTTTCCGGTTCCGCAGCAGACAGCAACAGACTTTTCCAATAATAAAATAAATAATAAAACAGAGGTGGTCCGTGGCGTAGTGGGTTCAGCTGGCCCCGGTTCGAGTCCCGTATCGGACAGCCCTGTGCTGCGTGTCGTTCCCCCTCTCTCTGTCCCCTGCTTCCTGTCTCTCTGAACTTTCCTATCCATTAAAAAAGCCCCAAAAAATGTATTATTATTATTTTTTAAATAAATATAAATAATAAAACCTGAGTTAATGCACGATAAAATATTTATCGGCGGTAAATAATTAACTAATTAACGCAAAAATAACGAGTTAACTCGCCCAGCCCTCGTTAGAATCAACCTGGGAGATGAACCTAGAATGGGTTCATCTCCCGGTGACCTGCAGAGAGCTCGGCATAAACAATGCCGTCAGATCTCCTCCGGCATGTTGCACGTTCTTACCTCACAGGCTTAAAATGATGAAACACACTGACGCTCGCACTGATGAACATTAATGTCGACACATGTAACACTGAGGGAGAGCAGCTGAGCTGGCACAGATTTCTTTGTTATGAACTGAAATACATCTAAAGCGACTGCTTTGATTGTCAGTTGAATTTAGCTGCTAGAAAATGGCCGTCCATTTATTCAGCTACTACCTCAAAGTGACGTTTCAAGTGAGAATGCTCTTGGTCACATGGTCACATGACATCCCAGTGCCCAATAATCAATATAAAACAGATATTTAACTATGTTTTCCCATTAATAAAGCCTTTAGTAGAAGCTTTATATCCATGTACTGGCTGTAGCAACTGAAACACAAGGTGTGAATCATCATGTAGAAATGTGATCAATTTGTACCAATGTGGAACTCCACTGATGTAAGAACCTACCTCCAAAATGCAACAACTGAAGGTTACTTTCCTCCATGCTGAGATAACGTGAATGAATAAATAAATACTCTTTATCGCCCTGATTCAGCACCACCAATTCTCACAAGAAGAAGTAGTTTAAATGTAGAGAAATGCAATTTTTATCACATCGCCATCTGTAGATTAGGGAGTAATAGAATATGCATGATTTTTTTTAATTATTCTGAGATAAAAGTTTGGCTTCTGGTACTTAATTTGATTGATGCCCAACGTACAGTGGATGTAGATAAAAAGAAATGTTGAACAACAGAATTTACTGGGACACAAAACAGAGTACACTGTACATCTGTTGATGAAGCAACAGAACGTGCCATAACGGCTACGTTGGACCACAGTGCAAAACGTTCGGATTACAATGGCTACGTTTTATTGTCACTCCTCTCCCACCAGATGTGCAGCTGTTGTGTTGCTACTGGGTCTGGGCAACGATTAAAATCTTTGATCTAATTAATCACATGATTTCCCTGATTAATCACGATTAATCGCATTTGTACGCAAATTCCAAAAATGAATTCAAAAGTAGTGTATAGCTTTTAGCATTTAGTTTTATTTTAAATGTGCTGCCATATGAATGAAAGTGCCATAACATTTGTTGTGCAAACACACTTTTAACATCAGCATCTTTCTGTAGTTTTTATGTAGAAGCCTCGCTCCACTGTCTGTTTCCTTGAATGACTTGCTGCTATCAGTTGTGTGTTTTGCCTTTAAGTGATATTTTAGACTGGAACTACTACGCTGAGAAGACAATTCAACTTGGCAGTGTTTACAGATGACTTTGGTTCTGTCGACTCTGCCGTCTGGAAGAACTTTAAAATGAAAATGGCCGAGTAAAAGTTCCGTACCCTTCTCCAGGTTTGGTGGATCCGCCGATTACTTTCTTTTCTGGTTCCGCAGCAGACAGCAACAGACTTTTACAAAATAAAAGCCTGTGAGCAACAGACTTTTACAATATTAAAATAAATAATAAAACAGGGGTGGTCCGTGGCGTAGTGGGTTGAGAAGGCGCCCCTTGTACAAGAGGCTACAGTCCTCGCTGCAGCTGGCCCCGGTTCGAGTCCCGCATCAGACAGCCCTGTGCTGCGTGTCGTTCCCCCTCTCTCTGCCCCCTGCTTCCTGTCTCTCTAAACTTTCCTATCCATTACAGGCACAAAAGCCCCAAAAGAAATGAAAAAAAACTGCATTAATGTACAATAAAATATTTATCAGCATTAAATAATCAACGAGTTAACGCGATAATAACGAATTAACTCGCCCAGCCCGACTAATTATGTTGATGCTCAACATGTCGCGGTGTCCCTTGTGATATTGATCTGTCACTACATGACGATGCACACGTTTGAAACTCTTGATTTGGCCAGAAATTAAGGAACAAGAAGGATTGTAGGGAGGCATTAGACTCCAGACTTCGACGGCTTAGATGCCTATCTCACAGTCCTTTTTTCTTTTCTGCATTAACTCGTTAATGGTTAAGGTTTGGAGTAAAAAAGTGAATGCTTCCCTCTTCTATTCTTGTGACAAAGGTGCTGCCTTTCACAAAAGAAAAGGCCAGGGAACTGTTGCCATCTCACAATATGGAAACATGCATCCATATACACGAAGTTGCAGAGCTTTAAAAGAGAGAAAACAGCAGAAAATGGCAACTGTGGTCTGAGGAGGCCACGCTGTGTCAGCATTATGGGCAAATGCAAAACAATTGTCATATTTTACATGTTTGAGGAAAGCAAAAGGTCATGTGTGCACATGAAGGTGCATGTGAGGCCACAAGAAATCTGCAGTGTAGGCTGCAATATGTTAGTCTGATGTTTAAGCAGTAATTGGCATGAATAATTCTTTTTTCCAATGACAGCGGAAGCCAGAGCAGCACGAGTCTGAGATCAAATCAAATCAAATCAAATTTATTTATATAGCACATTTCATGCACAAACAGTTCAAAGTGCTTTACATAAAATGAAAGCATTGCAGCAGGGAGTGCAAGAAGAACGACTGGATGAGCATCCAGCAATATTTGTTTATTTACTCAGGAAACTCTCTTTGTTTCAATCCTAAAACTGTTTTTTCACAAGTAAAACCTTTAGGAGAAAAGGGAGATAACCAAATGTGGTCGCAGTTGTTGAGCCCTGTTTATTTGCAGTGCGCATAGAGATGTTTTGCACATGGCATTCATCACTGATACCCATCTCATGCTTGTGTAATCAGTAGCTGGTGGTGGTAAAGCACCCTAAAGGCAATGAAGACTGTAAGCTGGCAGCCTTAATGAAGATGGGAGTTGTTCAAACATGTTTGTCAGGCATCGGGGTGCACGTTGTTCAGAAAGCCTGAGAATGGCAGGACTGGAGGACATTTAAAGAGACATGACGTAAAAATGTGACAAAATAGTAAGAAGCTGAATTAGATTAGAAAGCTTCAAATTCACAATCACTGACTCATTTTTCGTGTAAGAAAACTTGATTTGCGGTGGATTAAATGTGGCTCAAAGTACTCAAAAATAAGAGCCGAGGATAAAATATGCAGTTTCACATGAAAAAAGTCTGAGAGATGAAATAGAGTTGTTTAATACTTAGTGCAAATAATTCTCTTTTATTTCCTGGCTTGTAACTTGCTTTTCAAGGCGTCAGCTTTCCCTATTTTGTCAACATGTTTTTGTGCACGCCACTCTCTCCTGTTTCTTTTATCTGTCCGCACAGGCCCGGCGTTTCTCATCAAGACTCGTTTGCTCCGTTTCGATTGTACTCGCATAGAGTCGTTGCAGAGGGGGAATCATAATATGGATAATTGCTGTTTGCTCTGAAGCAAGAGCGACTGAAGGCAGGGCGTCGTGCAAATTATTATCCAACCACAAGGATTCGGTTTTATTTTCTCCACTGAAGCTAATTTCTCAAACATTGTGTCACGAACGCGACACCCTGATTAAACTCTTGCTCCTTTTTTCCATGTTAGGCAGCTTCTTGCACCAGCATCCGATCCATAATTCAGGCTTTGGTGAAGTGCCTCTATATGCGTACATGTGAGGGTCTGCAGAGTTTTCATGCTGCTGCAGTCTTGCACGTACCACACTGCGTGTCCTACATTATGAAGAACATGGAGGGGGGTGGGGGTCTAACACCCAAGAAACTGAGAGAATGATGAGATCAAGGCTGATGACTGGACTGATTTTTATTTTTTTGGTAGGAAGGGGTGATTTGTAAAGAGTTCTACTACTATCCCAATATTTAGTTTTCCTAAATTATTCTGCACCTTCACATTTCAAGAGATGACAGCAATGTCCTCGCTTGCAAGGTGAACATAGACCACCGTGTCTGCAGTTTAAGGTTTTCCTCTCCAGCTCCTTCTCACCTTTCACTGCTGGGCGACTACAAGTAAGAGCCCTGCAATTAAACAATGTAAATTAACAAGAAGAAGACCTACAAAACAATTCAAAGTGCTTTACATAAAATAAAAGCATTGCAGCAGAGAGTGGAAGAAGCATTAAAAATACATAAAAGAATATAAAGAGAAACAAATAGAATCATTTAAATGAATTTAAAAACAAGCAACAGTCCAGATAAGTTCAAAGATATCGTGCAGATTTCATGCATAGACACATGAGAAAAGAAATGTTTTTAACCTGGATTTAAAAATGTCTCCATTTGGTGAGAGTTTAATCTCCACTGGCAGTTTGTTCCACTTGTTTGCAGCATAACAGCTAAATGCTGCTTCTCCATGTTTAGTCTGGACTCTGGACTGGACCAGCTGACCTGAGTCCTTGGATCTAAGAGCTCTGCTGGCTTTATATTCTCTGAACATATCACAGATGTATTTTGGGCCTAAACCGTTCTGGGATTTGTAAACTATCAGCAGGCTTTTAAAATCTATTCTGTGACTGACTGGAAGCCAGAGTAAAGATTTTAAAGCTGCTGTGATGTGTTCAGATCTCTTAGTCTGGGTTAAAACTCCAGCAGCAGCGTTCTGGATGAGCTGCAGATGTTTAATGCTCTTTTTGGGAAGTCCAGTTAAAATAGCGTTACAGTAATCGAGTCTACTGGAGATGAATGCATGGATGAGTTTCTCCTGGTCTTTCTGGGAGAGGAAACCTTTAATTCTGTTGATGTTTCTGAGATGGTAAAAAGCTGCCTTGGTGACAGCTTCGATGTGGCTGCTGAAAGTCAGATCTTATATGGGTGTAATGATGCAACTCTCATAAAACAATCTGTTATTCACAATAGAAAATAAAGAATGCATCAAATGTCTAAAGTGAGACATTTTCCTGTTATATGAAAAGTATTAGCCTTATGTAGCATCTCCTCTTCTTTCAACAACAGTCTGTAAATGTCTGGGAACTGAAGAGACCGGTTTCTGGACCTTAATATGTAGAAATACATATCAAAGTCCAGAAAGCCAGACTCTTTGACCATGAAGCCACGCCGTTGGAATAGATGCAGTATGTGGTTAAGCTAAAGCATGCTAGAAAAGTCAATAAATGTCACTATATGATGATCCTGCAGCTTTAGAGGGCTCGTTTTCTTATATCGCAGTACTGATTGTTTTTCCTGAAAGTCCAAGATACTTATTTCTAAATAAAACATCTCCCCACACTTTAGTTAGTCCCTGGCCTCTGTATTTCATCCTGGTTCTCATAGGCAGTTCTTGCTAATGTAGGAGGATCCTCCACTAAAGCAGCTCACCTGGGTCTCCAGGAATCAGCCCTGTTCTGTGCTTTTACCTCCAGCATCTCAACAACATATGTGGCACACATCCATTCACTGCTCACATTTTCCACTGCTGACTTCTTACACTTCCTTTTGTTTTAATAAATGTCCTGTATTTCAAATAAGTCCAGTGGCCTCTTTAACTGTAACTTTATTTGACCAAGTTTGTGACATCGTGCATGCAGAGACGGAGGACAAAGACAAAATTTAATAACCACTTTGGACACTGGAAGAAGAGCCCCTCCAAAAATAAGTTAAAAAAAATAACAAATACAAGACGTTTTTGCTTGAAATAAGCAAAAAATCTGCCAATGGAACTAGTGAAAATCGGCTTGTCAAGATTTCTTGAAATAAAATGACTTTTGAGATAAAAGTGATCTTGAAATTAGCTTAAAAACCTCTTCAAATGAAAAAAAAAGCTTGTTTCATGTGAAATATGACTCAAAACAAGATGTTTTCAATACTTTTTCACTTAACAAGATATTCAAGATGTATTAAAACAAGTCCCTATATCTGGCTGAAATGGTACTTGTTAGGCAGTTGTGTCTTATATCAAGTGTAATGAGATACTCTATGAGACAAATATACTTGGTAAGATTTAGATTTTTTCCAGTGGAAGGTTCAACAGCAGCTTCTGTCACCTTTAAACAGCCGTGGGTGCTGCTCTCCACTGCTTGCAGTTGTCTTCATATATAGTAAAACCCTAAAAATGGCACCTTTGGTGTGTGCACTGCGCCCTCAGCAGCTATTTGTAATCCTGCCCCTGTGAGCAGACACTAAACGCCTGCCCTGCCCTCTTTCCAACATCACTTCAAACCTCATAAAGGCCACATTCATGCTAAGCCCCTTTTAAAACAGTCCTTTTTGCTTTGTTACTCCTCTCCCAGAGGTACAAGTTTAGTGCAGTGATGTGAACATTTCTGGAAAGTGTGCCAAGCATTTTACATTCTTAGCATTTGCTAATGGCAGCTTCTTGGCTGCCGTGCAGAGACAAAGTGAAGCCGTGTGACCTGCTTTTCCTTAATTACAAAAAAATTGAGTAGAGCAGCAGTTTTCTAAGATAAACATAAAACTTTAAAAAGAGAGACGCATGTGGAGGAAGGTTGGAGAAGGACCAGGTGATGATAGAACTGAGTGATTCTAACTTATCTCCTCCCATGGGCCTGGGCTTTGCAGTTAAACTACACATATACTGGAAAAAATGCCCCTGCAAAAATAAGTAGAAAAAACAACAAACACGTGACGTTTTTGCGTGAAATAAGCAAAAAAAATCTGCCAATGGAACTAGTGAAAATCGGCTTGTCAAGATTTCTTGAAATAAAATGTGATATTTAGGACTTTTGATTTAAAAGTGATCTTGAAATTAGCTTAAAAACCTCTTTAAATGAAAAAAAAGCTTGTTTCATATGAAATATGACTCAAAACAAGATGTTTTCAAGACTTTTTCACTAAACAAAATATTCCAGATGTATTGTATTAAAACAAGTCCCTATATCTGGCTGTAATAGTACTTGTTAGGCAGTTGTGTCTTATATCGGAGACAAATATCTTGACAAGCCAATTTTCACTAGTTCCATTGGCAGATTTTTTTTTGCTTATTTCAAGCAAAAACGTCTTTAATTTGTTGTTTTTCTTACTTATTTTTGGAGGGGCATTTTTTCCAGTGTACTTGGTAAGATTTAGATTTTTCCAGTGTATGTTGCTGGTTAAAACTTATGAAAGAACAAGTGGGGGTGTGTTGGAGGGGTGTGCGTGGAGAAGACCTCCAGAGACCGTTACCAGCACGTGTCGGGGGACTCAAAAGCTCACAGGTTGAGCATGTGTCATAACAACATTGGCGGTGGTGATGGAGGTGGATTGAGCACAAAAGAACCCAACACATTCAGGCCTGACCTACGACACAGGGTGTCTAGTTGCGCCCATCCGCTCCCTCCCTCCATCCTGCCTGCCCGCCTTCCTCCTCCATCCCCTCTTTTTCCTCTCGGGGATCATCATTTGCTTGTGTGGAGGTGTGGAGCAGCAGCTGGTTGTGTCGGTTTTAGTCGGGTTGATGAGTGGAAGGGGGAGGAGAGCGCAGAAAACAGGAAAATTGATCTTCTTTATGAGTTTTCTTTAACCTTTGACACAAATTTACATTAATGTCAGATGTCCTTAACCCGGATGGTTGCTTTGTAAAATTAGTCATAGATCTATTATAATTGTTGTAGTTTTCTTTCACATAAAGCAATGGTTTTGACACTGATAGCAGCTGGTTACTTAATGCGAGACTGTAAAAATCTGTGTCCGAGTGAAAGAAAATTTCTCTATTTTAGAAACTAAAACTCAGCTTTGTATTTGTTTAAACCGTACAGAAGCTGAAGCATAAGAACAACAGGCTCTTCTGACGTGGGAATCATCCACAGTCCGCTGACTTCATCTTTTGGGGAAACGGCACAAAGTGTTTCAGGTGGTGGGACAACTGATACCTGGAGCACAAATTCATGTTAATTTCCAATTTTTGTTGATTAAAAGCAGTAAGATGTGAGAAAAGCTCTGGAAACATCTTACACATACTGCACCTGGAACTTCTGAGAGCAAAAGTTTCAAACTTAACACCTCTGGCCTTGACTGTGAATGTGGCCTTTAGCTCCAAAACACAACAGTGTTCAAGAGTGGACAGAATTCGGACACTTGTGGTTTTTTACCTGTTTCAGTGACCAGATTTTATATAAAATCCCAGAAGTTCCTTATTCCTTTTCCCTTTTGTGGATGTCCAGTATTCATTCAGGTCAGAGCTCGTCTTCCTGGTTAGGACAACCACCATTTCTATTGAATTGCACCTGCTGTATAACGCTAGCCTCTGGCAGCACTTCACAGCCCGGTTTGATAGCCTGTGTCTGATTTTCATTTCTTTTTTTGCAGCTTTCTTGAGGTTGCTTCAGATTTGTTTCATTGATAAACAGAAACCCAGCTATCGTAAATGCCTGCGCACTCATGCCGGCTTTTAACGGGGGCAGTGGATGCACACGATGTTGCATGTTGACGTGCACTACTCTGTGGTAGATCAGGCCCGAGTAGAAGGGGCTGTGGTGGGCTGGGCCTCATCCAGAACCAGAGTTTCTCAGCGCACAGCAGAGTATTTTAATTTTGGTTTTGGGGAACTTTTATCCTTTTCAAACCAGCATTTCTCACTCGGATTATTTGATCTTTTGCCAGTTTGTTTTGGAAAGCCTGAAAAAAAAAGTGATCCCACTTAGCTGCACTGGAAAAAATCTAAATCTTACCAAGTATATTTGTCTCATTGAGTATCTCATTACAATTAATATAAGACACAACTGCCTAACAAGTACCATTTCAGCAAGATAAAGGGACTTGTTTTAATACATCTTGAATATCTTGTTAAGTGAAAAAGTCTTGAAAACATCTTGTTTTGAGACATTTCACATGAAACAAGCTTTTTTTTTTTTTCATTTGAAGAGGTTTTTAAGCTAATTTCAAGATCACTTTCAACACAAAAGTCCCAAATATCACATCTTATTTCAAGAAATCTTGACAAGCCGATTTTCACCAGTTCCATTGGCAGATTTTTTGCTTATTTCAAGCAAAAACGTCTTTTATTTGTTGTTTTTTTACTTATTTTTGGAGGGGCATTTTTTCCAGTGTGTGACCCAAACCAAACCAACCAAAGGAGACAGTCTCCTTCTTACTGTGTTTACTGTCTCACTTTGTCTTTCAGCAAAGGACCCAAAGCTTGGATGAAACTCAACACTTTTATCACCAGAGAAAAAAAACGCATGTAGAGATGCTTGCTGTTTGCCCTTGCACCTTGTTTCCATTGTTTCTGCAAATCTAGTTAAAGTAACATTTGCTGCAGTTGGAGCTTTGCACGGAGCAGACAAAGTGATTCTGAAATCATCCATGAGAAAGAAAACGACATAATCTCACACTTTCTCCAGTATAGATGGATAATTTTCCTGGTCATCACACAACAAAAACACTTAAACCGATATCCTCGACAGCTTAAATTGATTATAGGGAAGAAAAAAACGATTCAGAGAAAGACTTTCTTGTCAGATTTTTAGCTTTTTTCTTTTCCCATTTTCAACATCTTTTGCTCCGTTTATCTTTTGTCTATTCGCCAGTTGACTTGCATGCAAACCCCCCCCCAAGGGTGTCTGAGATGTCCCCGAGGGAACCTGCTGCCAAACGCTGGTAAATCACCATCTGTTTCAACCCTGTGATCACCTGACCTGAAACTGTCGCCTTGACCTTTACCCCTCCACCCCCACACGTGCCTCCTGGCCTGTTACTCTGCATGTGTACGCAATAACTAGCAGCGTGTTGAACACAGAAGTCTATGTTTGGAGGCTAATTGTGTCATATCAACACCTTACATCAGTTAAACTAAAAGGAACAGCACAAAGGTCTGCATCTGCTGTTTTTTACTTGTTACTGTCTCCTACAGACTAAGACACAAAAAGAAACTGCACACTGTGCATTTTTTCCTCTGTCAGTGTCACTTCTGCATACATGCTAGTCCAATGAAAGTGCATAAAAAAAAGAATAAGAGCATCACACCTGTCCAGAGATATGGACAGGCTGTTGACTCTTTCCACCGTAATAACCTTCTACTTTCTCCTCTATTGCTATGGCAATAGATCAGACTCAGAACAAAGAAATCAGCTTTAAATTAGCCGACTTATCATGGAGACACAGCTTGAATCTGCTCCAGTTACTGCTCAGCTGCATCACATGTGCAGCGGACAGTGCTGAATGCTGAAAATTATGGAGTTGGAGCTACTCTGCTAACACCGCTTCTAGAGCTCCAAGCATCTATTTCTAAACTCTGTAACTCTGTTAAATTGTTACATAACATGTAAAGCATGTTGATACCAAAACGATTGGCTAATATGGTGGCCAACTACCTGGCTGAGCTAAGTACATTTGGATTAAAATAAGTTGAACTTGAACTGAACTTATTTATTTTCTCTGTGAAGTGCCTGCGATGATCTTGGCTCCATTAAGATGAAAATACATAAATCTTGAAGGTAACAGATATTACTGTGTAAATAAAAATTATTCCAGTATTGACTGCATTTATTCTTGTGTTAATTTCCCGTGGAACTGTATTAGGCCCTTTTCTGTGGGCCAGTAAATCAAAAACCCATTGATGGACAAATCTTCATTCATTACCTCAGGAAATAAACTTTTAAGGTAAAAAAAAAAAACAGAGAGAACGCTGCTGCTGGAGTTTTAACCCGGACTAAGAGATCTGAACACATCACAGCAGCTTTAAAATCTTTACTCTGGCTTCCAGTCAGTCACAGAATAGATTTTAAAAGCCTGCTGATGGTTTATAAATCCCAGAACGGTTTAGGCCCAGAATTCATCTGTGATATGTTCAGGGAATATAAAGCCAGCAGAGCTCTTAGATCCAAGGACTCAGGTCAGCTGGTCCAGTCCAGAGTCCAGACTAAACATGGAGAAGCAGCATTTAGCTGTTATGCTGCAAACAAGTGGAACAAACTGCCAGTGGAGATTACACTCTCACCAAATGGAGACATTTTTAAATCCAGGTTAAAAACATTTCTTTTCTCATGTGTCTATGCATGAAATCTGCACGATATCTTTGAACTTATCTGGACTGTTGTTTGTTTTTAAATTCATTTAAATTATTTTATTTGTTTCTCTTTATGTTCTTTTAAGTATTTTTAATGCTTCTTCCACTCCCTGCTGCAATGCTTTTATTTTATGTGAAGCACTTTGAATTGTTTTGTACATGAAATGTGCTATACAAATAAATTTGATTTGATTTGATTTGATTTGAGAGGCATCTCGGATTTTTGACTTGTAAAGTTTATTTTGTGAAGACATGACTGAGGACTTCTCCGTCAGTAACTATTTGGATGTCAGTGATTGGATGTTTTCTGATGAGCCTGATGAAGTCCACCTGTCGAAACTCTGAGAAAACAGCAATATGGTTCTCCGTGTACACTTCAAGTGTTGTTGGAGTTCGGACTTCTCTGGACTTTCTTTTTTTTTTTTTTTTTTTAACTTTCTGAGCACTTTGGAGGTAGGTGAAGTTGTGCTAGGAGCTGAAACTCTTTGCAGATGATGTTGTCCTGTTGGCTACATCGAACGAGACCTGAAGTGGGAAATGTGGCGGTTCGCTGCCAAGTGTGAAGAAGCTGCTAATGATTACTAGCACCTCCGACAGTGTAGACAGGGTAGAGTTATGCTTCTCTGCATCAGAAAGAGCCGGCTGGGGTGTTATGGACATGTCTCACAGGTTGGAGGCTTCGGGGCGGACTCAGGATAAATAATATCTACTGGCCACCCTAGTGTTCCCCTGAAGAGCTGGAGGAGATGGCTGGCGACTCGGTCCCCGATAAGGAGCAGAAAACGGATGTTCGAATGGAGGTTCATTTCTTTAATGAGAGTTGATGCTTTAAAGTAAGTTCCTTAAAAAAAAAGGCATCATAAATGGCCACTGTTTCTTGGTGAGAACAGTGACTTTTTATTTAAGTCAATAAAAAGACAATTATAGTTAATTTAATCTCGATTAGTGCCTGCTGGTCCTTCTTTGACCAAGAAGAGCTTACAATTTACAGCTTGTAAGTTGTCTCAGGAGCAAAATCCAAGATGAGAATGTCTCAAACATTTTGGTAAACCTCACTGCTGGGAATCAAAGGTCATTCAGATGATGTTTTTGAATCTGCTCTCATGGAGGAAGACAGAAAAGAGAACACTGTTTACAGAGATTGTAGTGTTCCTGCATCCACACTGGAAATTACAGCTCTCAGAAAGGCACATATTGTTTGTGATATGTTTCTGTGTTTTCAAGTGGTATCTCAGAGTCGGAGCCAAAAAAAAAAAAAAAAACTGTGTGAAGAGACAAATGTTTCAGTTGTAACTGGGTGAGTTGAAAACGCTCCTCTGAAACAAACAAGTTTGTAAGTTTGCATTCGATGTAAAAGGATTTTAAATCCTAATGACATCTTCATTACCCAATATTTGCCTCATGTTTATAGCTATATTAACTACGTAATGTTTGTTTTCATTAAATAATTGGAGCCATGTAAGCACACCCACGTCTTAGCGGCTGTTACCACATCTGTGGAGCAACTTGTTGACTTTATTGTGAGCCCACAGAGGATCTGAATGTACTTATCAAGTAACTGCTTTTTTATATGCATGTGTAAGTTTTTCCGTTTTCTCGCATTCCAGTGAGTGGAGGTAACACAGCTGTACACTACCATTATAAAACCCAGAGGAACGCTGTGGTCGACTCTGCTGGAAGTCTCGTCTGCTGCCTGGGCAATTGCTCTGTCCGCAACTCACGTTTTAACTGGAGTGCCAAGGCAAACCGAACTTTTCCTGCTGCTCGAGCATTTACCCGCTTGGGTTTCTCCGACTGCTCGCCCTCTTTTTGCTCTTTTTCACGTGACGTGTCCGTTCCTAATTAAAGATATCTAAGATACATAAAACAGTTTCCAAGAAAAAAAAGGTTATTTTAAGACATTAACTTTGCAAAGAAGTTCCATAAATAGTTTTGCGAGGGAAGCTGCAGAGTGTTGATTATGAGTAGGAGAAGTGGTCGAATGAATCGGATGGAAGACTT
The DNA here is from genome assembly GCF_027942865.1 of Odontesthes bonariensis. Classification (NCBI taxonomy): domain Eukaryota; kingdom Metazoa; phylum Chordata; class Actinopteri; order Atheriniformes; family Atherinopsidae; genus Odontesthes; species Odontesthes bonariensis. The sequence goes on along the minus strand of NC_134515.1, from coordinate 10,840,173 downwards.
TGAAGACCAAAGCTGCCATCTGTGATGGACGACTTGTATCCAAGCCAGTCATTTCTCCAACAGCAGCCTCTGCCTGTGAATAGCAGGAAACCACCCATATAAATAGTCCCACGTTCTTGGGCCCGATGGAGAGAGCTGATTAAAAACAACACAAATCAACATTTATGGTCAAGGTGAGAAGGAAACGCTCTGTGTTTCCAGAGAAGAAGCTCACTGGGAATCTTAATCTTTCTACAAAGAATTTCCAGGTTAATGGAAAGGTGACGTGATGTTTGCCTTTTATATACAAAAAGGCAGAATTTCCAGTGAGATGTTATCTCACTCATTCAGACAATAGTTCTGCCCCGGCATGTCGGATGCCTTGGTTGACTGAAAGGAATCTAGGTTTCAGGGGAACTTCCAGGGCAGGTGTATGTCGCAGTAATGCCCTCCCTCACCTTCTAGATAAAAGTGGAATAGATACTAGCGGGGTTGGCACGTTTGTACAGCATCCAAAACTAATACAAGACAGTTCAAATGAATTTAACAACCAAATGTAGTAAAGGCATTAAGGAAAATGGCATCAAATTTCAAATTGTGCATCAGTCAAAAGCATTCTTTTGGTATAGAAAATATCCTCCCAAATTTTTTTCCAGACTAAATTCAACACAACCATGTTTTTAATACGCATGTAAATTAGTTTGTCCAACTGAAATTGAACAAAATTAAAAGCCTCAAAGCCAGATGGATGGACACTGATGATACGATCAGGGAAATAACCACTCCTGCATGTTTACACTCAACTGGACTCAAATGGACCTCGGTGCTCTGCACAAGCTCCAAACTTATAATAATACAGCTGAAACACCAATAAAGCTTCTCTTATTCACAAATTGTTCTGTTTCTTTTGTCAGATGTCTAAACACAGCAAACATTGTGACAGAAAATGAGACTACGCGTCAACTTACAGTCACTTTAAAGGGATAGTTCGTCTCTTTTGACATTAAGCTGTATGACATCCCATATTAGCAATATCATTTATGAACATTTTCTTACCCCCTGCTGCGTCCTGTGAGCCGAGTTCCAGCCTCGTTTTAGTGTGGACGAAAGCTAGTTGGCTGGGGCCACAAAAATAAAGCGTCTTGCTTCTCAAAACAATATGCGTTCAAAAGAACAATACATTTGCATCACAAAATCGTTCTCCAGAAAAAGTCAGACCTCACGCTTGGCGCTATTTTCTCTCCCTTCGTATCACTGCGTGCTGCCGCCTGCCGACAGCCGCACCTGTTACGGTGTTTCCTGCTCGGAAGCAGGGGACTGCTCAGTCTGCACTTCGGTCTGCACGGTCTACACAGCAGGCAGTGATAAGAAGGGAGAGAAAATAGCGCCAAGCGTGAGGTCTGACTTTTTCTGGAGAACAATTTTGTGATGCAAATGTATTACTCTTTTGAACGCATATTGTTTTGAGAAGCAAAATGCTTTATTTTTGTAGCCCCAGCCAACTAGCCGGACTACCTTCGTCAACGCCAAAACGAGGCTGGAACTCTGCTCACAGGACGCAGCAGGGGGTAAGAAAATGTTCATAAATGATATTACTAATATGGGATGTCATACAGCTTCATGTCAAAAGAGGCCAACTATCCCTTTAAGCATTTCCAAACTGTCGCTCTGCTCTAATAAAATCCTGATTTTATAACCGCAGCATCATGTCCGCAGTGGATTCAGCTGTACTTACGTATCTGATTTTCTGTTCACCAGGACACTTAATCTCCACTTCGTCCCTGTTGCCGACCTCCATTACTTGGATCATATCCACTAACAAAGCAAATTTAATTGGCTTATTCCTGTAATCATGGGATTCAACCCTCTAGCAAGAAGAACAAATAAGAACCACGAGGCGCACTCATAACAAACACCTTTTGAGGCTCCTGAGGGTTAAATGTTAGATCTGAAATCTGAAAACCTCTTTTTTTTTTAGAGTGCCTTATTAACAGACTGAGCCAGTGGTTCGTAGAAAGCCTTGATCCGTCTTTCCAGTTAATTTAAATTTAAGCTTTCTTATTTTTCTTGTGGATTTCTGCAATAAATCCAGCAAAAAGAGAGTTTAACCTTTATCCTTGAAGTGTGCATTCGTGTTTCGTATGTTTTAATGATGCATCATATACAGTAACAGCCCCCTTTACTGTATATTACAGCCTGTGTGACGAAACACTGCCACAACAAAAGATGACGTCATGTCTACTAAGCCCCCCCAAATGGTTTCCTTCTTTCTGAAGTCCAGTGGTTTCACCCCAGGTCAGAGTCTCAGCCGGCTTCCTCCTGCTTTACTGGAAGTCTCTGAAAGGATTATCAGTAACCTGCACAGGTGAAACAACAGTGAAACCCTGGAGAACATGTCATTCTGTTGGGCATTTATGTTTAGGCTGACATTACTGCAATTACATATAAATGCAGTGATAAACTTTCTGCCAAATGCCCAAGAAAAGTGAAAACATGATTTTATGAGCACAGTGACAAACTCTGAGCTGTTTCAATTTATGAGATGTATGAAAACTTTGAGAATCTGTAGTTTTAGGTTGTGAGCGTCCAAGAATGTGCTCGATGCCGAGAGTTCAGGTGGCAGATAAGGCAGTTATGTAAGCCTAGCAGTGTTAAAGTTACAAGGAAGTGCACACCCCTGCTTGGGTATTACTAAATATAGGCACAATCACACGGTCAGACACCAGGGCTTTTGTTTGTGACTGTTAGGCTGGCCATGTAGCGGCTGGTAGGAGGCTTGAGGCAGAGGTCGTGATGAACCAACTGGGTGTTTTATTCACCAACATTTACATCAGACAGACTTTAGCCCCTTTCACACTGAGACCCGCTACATTAGCGGGTCCAAATTGCACCTTCGACCCACGTCAAGCAATGTGAACGCTTGGCGTGTTGGTGACCCGTGTCGCCTGAAGCCGAGTTCAGGGGGCGTTGCCTAGCGGCAGAGCTTCACACGAAACACATAAAATGCTGGGCGTGTACAATGACGTAGGCACAAGCCATGCGTCGGAGGTAGGCCTAAATACACCTGTCTGCATCAAATTTTTCAAACCAACGATGGCGGGACACCTTGAAAACTCGTTTTTACAATTGTATATGCAGTTCATGGAGATGTTATTTTACGGGGTGTGGATGGTTGTGTGAGTGGCTTCCTCCCCCGATGGTGTGGCACATGTCAAAATATGGCCAGTCCAATCGCCCTCTGCCACTCCTGCCGTTGTGGTCATTAACAGCATGGAACTTTTTCCTCATGGCCTTTAGTTTGTTGGTCACCTGCGTCTTGCTGCGTGGGAAACCGCGCTCTCCCATCTTTCTCACCAGCCCTTCCAGCAGAGGTCCATCTTTCACCGTCTTTCACATGTGGCGGTAAATAACGTCCTCTGCTCGGCGGCTGAGGAGCTCGCGGACCTCCTTGTCTCCCCAGTTGGCCATCTTCAAAAATGTCTCGAACTTGATGTAGACTAAAACAGAGCAAAACTGTTGCTGTTGTTCTGAATCAGCTGTCCATTCTGTCTTTTAAACTCCTCATGTCACGCCACGCCCACGTCCGACCCGCGTCGATTGCGTTCACATCAAACTCGGCAAAAAGACTAGGGTCCGACGCGGGTCGAAAGGCGAGTCGAGTTGACACGGCAGCCCGGGTCGTCAGTGTGAACGCAACAGCGGACACGCTAAATTCGCGGATTAAACGCGGGTTATTCCTCAGTGTGAAAGTAGCAGCATTAGTAGCAACAGGAACATGAATTTCTCTCGCATGTGTGGTACAACTGGCAGCCTTATGTCCTACTCTGGCTCTACCAACCAAAACCCTAGGGGATTCTGCTCCTCCCATTACACATCCCCATAACAATAACACACAAAAACCTTCAAATACATTTACCCTCTATTATAAAATCAATCAATTATACTTCCTAGCATGTCTAAACCATAGTACCAAATCTAAAAAAAGACCTCCCCTAACTGATTCTGGTGCACTCCCCCCCTACACCAATCAGCACATGGTATGAACCGGAACCTTCAAATGCTGCAGACTGAATGGAGGGACTCTTTTGCCCGAGCACCCTGGAGAGGAGACATAGGTGAGTGACTTTAAACACATATTTAATTTACCAGACAGCATAGTCACCTCACAGTTTATCACGTCCTTTACCACAGAGATACTCATTGTGCGGCTCCTAAAGCTTTAATTGGTGGCTCACACTCCTATAGTAGCTTATAACAATATGGTAACAATAACAATACATTTTTTCAAATAACATACAGCGAATACTGCACAGTATTAAGTATTTTTATTAAGTATTAATTAAGGCTTAATGGTGTTTCCTAAAGGGGGCACACTGTTAAACCTGGCAACGCAGCCCGCTTAAACCACCTCACACCTGACCGCAGTGCACGCTAGCTCCTTTAGCCAGCATGAGATGCAGGCACCATGGATCGGTTTTTAATTAAAAAAGGGCAAAAACCAGCACAAAAACCATGCTCATCTCTAATGTCTCACTATGATTATAACAACAAACTACAAATACAACATGAAGAAAGTCAAGGACATGCATGCCAGCTTCCGCTCATCCCAGTATTAAGGCAAATATGGTCTGAATTGAAAATGTATTAGCTGTGTTTCTTTTTTGTGGGATGTTTTATATGTAGAAATTCATATTTGCAAAAGGGGAACTTAGTATGTTGTGGTAAAAGTGGCTCTTCCCTTGATTTTGCTCTGCCAATGTGGCTCTTGGGAAAAAAAATGTGTTTCACTGCTTTAGCTAAATGTATCTTTATCACAGAGCATTTCAGGCTACTAGCTAACTGGATGTTTCCCCTTTACAGGCCTGGTCCCCCCTCATTCCCCGCTGAGGGCAACACAGGACCCGCACACCCACACGTCGTCAATACACACATTCAATAAAACATATGACAATTTGTTTGTGCCTCATTATTGAACATACTACTCATGTGAGCTCCAAGACCAAAAGTCAGTAATGAACATTACCTTCATTAGTGACGAATATGGAGTAAAAACTATTTGATTTCAGGTTTTATGTAGATTCAGTTGTATAAACACCATATGCAATCTTCAGTGAACAGTAGAGATGGGACCAAGTCACACATGTGCAAGTCTCAAGTAAGTCTCAAGTCAGTCCCAAATAATTATTTCTTGGACAAGTCAAGTCAAGTCCTGTAATAGGTCAAGTCAAAGTCAAGTCACCTTATTATTGCAATTTTACCTGCATAATCTGATCTTAATAAAGTGAAAAGACAAGATATAAGTAACTGTCAGTAAACATCATTGGCCAATGTGTCCAACCTGTCCACCCCGTATCATATCAAGCTAACATTAGCTAACTACCGACTAGGCTAACAGGATAACATTAGCTTATTTGACAAGCACTGACTGGTCAGAATGGATCTTCAAATGACGAACAAAGTTCAAAGTCGTCTGGCTGTCTGAGATGTTGATGCCGCATGTTTTGCACTGTGCTGTTCGTCTTTTCCCGTCAAAATGGTAATTACGAAAGCCGAAGACAGTGACTCTCGGTATCCTTCCTGCTGACATGTTGATGCAAATCTTATATGAGTTTATTCTCTTCAATAAACACGTAAGGTATGTAGAAAGGGCATGACTGATTGACAGGGTAGTGATCCAATCATGACGCCATTTTCAGCCTGCGCTCCTACCTGGTAATCGATATTTTTTTTAAATTAATTTTATATTCAAACTGAAAACATGAACTGAATAACACTCAAGTCATTCAAGTCATCGTGTCTCAAGTCAAGTGCCGAGTCTTTAACTTCCAAGTCCGAGTCGAGTCTCGAGTCTTTTATTTTTTGTCAAGTCACAAGTCATCAAAACAGCGACTCGAGTCCAAGTCACAGTAGCTGTTTTCACACTGAGATCCGCTACCTTCGCGGGTCCAAATTGCCACTCGCCTGAAGCCGAGTTCAGGGTGCGTTGCCTAGTGGCAAAGCATCACACGAAACACATAAAATGCTGGGCGTGTACAATGACGTAGGCACAAGCCATGCGTCGGAGGTAGGGTTAAATACACCTGTCTGCATCAAATTTTTCAAACCAACGATGGCGGTACACCTTGAGGACTTGTTTTTGCAATTGTCTATGCAGTTCATGGAGATGTTATTTTACGTGGTGTGGATGGTTACAACGTGGGATGCCGCCGAAGAATACATGCGGAGAATACAAGAGCACCATAATCTCCAAGTTGAGGAAATCCATCGACAATTTGAAGCAGAAGAACGCGAACAGCGTCGACGCAATCGACGAAGACGTTTAGCTGTCATGGCTCTGAACACACATGTGTCTACAAGAAGAGTGTGGAAGATGGCAAGACCACAAGGGTTGGTGTTTTGGTCCAATGCTCTGAACAGTTTTGACGACCACGAGTGGAGAAAGCGCTTGAAGTGAAACTTGTCCTCACCTGTCGCTGTTGTTCTGAATCAGCTGTCCATCAGTTCTTTTAAACTCCTCACGTCACGCCACACCCACGTCCGACCCGCGTCCATTGCTTTCACATCAAACTCGGTTCGGCAACAAGACTAGGGTCCGACGCGGGTCGAAAGGCGAGTCGCGTTGACACCCCAGCCCGGATCATCAGTGTGAAAGGAACAGCGGACACGCTAAATTCGCGAATTCAACGCGGGTTCTTCCTCAGTGTGAAAGGGGCTAGTGACTTGAGTCCCCATCTCTGGTGAACAGCACTGATTATCTGTTTTCTTGTTTCACTTTGTTTTCGTGTCCTTGCCTCACCTCACAACACCGCTATAAAGTTCACTGCTAAAGAAAAGCTGATTTGTTTTCACATCATCTGCATAAATGGAGGTGATTTTGTACATAACACAATCCCAATGATAAAAAAAAGGATTTATATTGCATAAGGCATACATGAAGTGCAGCACATATAAGCAGATAATTGGAATATTTTGGGGAAATGTACTGCTTTTGCAATGTGAAATCAGGGCAAAAGTCAACCATCTCAAATCCATCGTTCAGAAGCAGCAGATTAAAATTGAAGCCTAAGAATGATGGTCTGACATATGGTATAAAGATTAGTCACAATACATTTCCAAACCATCCTGCTTTTTAACCTCATAAAGCATATTATGTCCTCCAGTGTGGTCAGAGAAATGCTCTACTGTGCCATTGTTTGTAGTCTGTTGTGGCGGTTACTGCACAGCTCTAGGATGGAGCTAATCATAATCATAGTCACTCAGTCCATCAACACAACATCAACATAAAGATCGCCTCTGTCTATCCGAGTCAGTATCCTGAAAAACTAATGACACGGTTATGATTATCTATTTATTGAACTCCACTGTCTAGCTGTGGCTGGCCAAATCAAAGCCAAATCAATGACGATTTCTTGCTTACTGAATGACTGCGAGGTCTGCACGCTACCTAAACTCAATCATAAAGGCTTATGCTCCTTCTCGACCGCTTCATTCCTCTCAGAACCGTCATCGGCGCTGTCATCGCTTTGCACAAGACCATCTAAATCCAGACTGTTTTGATTTGTGCTTCCAAGACTGTGGAACAAGTTTGCTATCAGAAGAAACCTCCTCTTTTAACATCCTAAGCTGCACATACTTCTGTTCCTGTTCTATTGATACTTTACAATTCAAATAGATTCAAACTGATTTAGCACCCAATGCATTAGCCAGGGTTTCTTACTGTTCCGAAGCTTGAATAACTTGGAAGTCGCTTTGGATAAAAGCGTCTAGTGAATGACTAAATTCTAGGGCTGGGCAACGATTAAAATGTTTTATCTAATTAATCACATGATTTCCCTGATTAATCACGATTAATCGCATTTGTACGCAAAATCCAAAAATGAATTCAAAAGTAGTGTATAGCTTTTAGCGTTTAGCTTCTAGCGAGTCCCCTATCGGACGGCCCTGTGCTGCATGTCGTTCCCCCTCTCTCTGCCCAATAATTTTTTTTTATTATTTATTTATTTATTTTTATTTAAAAATTTAAATAAATGAATAAAACCTGCGTTAATGCGCGCTAAAATATTTATCAGCGTTAAATAATTAACGAGTTAACGCGTTAACTAGCCCTGCCCTACTAAATTCCAATATAAATGTGAAAGACACACTCCCCAATAACAAGTTTACATATCTAACCAGTCGGAATGGAAATACATCAGTATTTCTGTGCATACTGGCACTGGTTGAGACAGCTTTTGTGGCAGATGACGACTCTCTATCTGTACCAATGCAATGGCAGCACACCCGCTCTTATGATGTTGAGTGATTGACAGGAATTGTGATAACAGTGACAAGGCGTATCACAACATTAAAGTTGGAGGGAGTATTTTGGCAATGGTGTGTTTATTTTATTTCAACACTGTAGGTCAAGTGCTGTCCACATTAATAAATGCCATCTTTATCAGTTCATACAGTTTTGTCTGTTAAAATAAATCACTTTTGTCTGTTTGGATAAATTTCCAAAACGGAACCAGCGAATGCAACTCTAACACTTTAAGTTTGACTTAAACAAGAACGTTTGTGAGTTTATGTGTGAAATTACCAGGTGTGAAGAGTGTGGGGACACATTTTGTTCACGGAAGGAAAAAATTAAACTGCTCTGCTGAATGTCTTAGTTGTTTCTTTAATATCTTCCATGTCCTGTCCATTCTTATTTTCTCTAGATAAGGGTGTTACATGCCACAGGTGGGAAATTTTCTTTTTATTAAAAAGAAAAAAAATCCCACTTTTTGACATGCAAACTCAACATCCACTGCTACGATGTAATTAAGATGCTCTTGCATCGTTCTCGTTCTTATCAACACTTATTCAGACATTTAACCTTTCCTCTTCAACTTGAAGGAGAGCTCTTGGAAGAATAATATTTGGGTTTCTGAGAAGAAGAAAACAACAGTTTCCCTCATGGGAACCAGTGTGGTTAGTGCTGAATCCTTCTCTGCACGCAACATGGAGTAAAGGGAGAAAAGAACTCCTCTCCTCTGGGCTGAGGTCATCCTGAATTAGTTAATTAAAGCAGTTAGTTGCCAAAACATTAGCTCATCCCGCAGCTTGTTATGTCATTTGCTGATCTTGAGCCCCTCTGCTGGCCTCCTTTCTATGAGGAGAACATGAAGGAGCAAGATCATGCCACCAGAATGAAACTAATGGAAACTTTCTTATATTTAAGATTTCTTTTGTTTGTTCAATTTTAGTCTATTGGTCTATTGGAATTTTAATTCAAGACCTGTAGTATATTGTTTTGATTCCATGTGTTGCAATTTCTGTGTTGTACTGGCTAAATTACACCGAATGGGGAGATAGATGCAATCTCTGTTTATTCTGACAAAAACAATGACAAGAAAAGAATGAATAAATAAATAAATGAACATCTAAACTATAAAAAACACCATTTCGTGCCCACTCGAGTTCCTCTTCAACAGGTTAGAAGAGTTATACAAAGGACATACTTTTTTTAATTAAGCAATTATATGATGTGAATGCATGGTTCAACAATCCCAAGCAAGAATATCTTTATTTTTAACCTCTCTTTCTTCTGAATAACTATGATTTAAAAAGGGGACTGTATTTATGTTTTATTTAATTCATTTCTTAATTTTTTTACACTTGTGGAGTACGAAAGAAAACTTTCTAAAAGAAGAAAACTGCGCAAAACCGTTCACAGGTATGATTTTGGATTTGCGGTTTTTGCCTTTAATCTCGCGAGAAGAAGTGGTTGCCAAGGCAGCGAGCACGCAGCGTCCTCCAAAATTGTAAAAGGCCCTGAATGACCAATGAGGGGAACGCCGACTGTACCAAAAATAGGATCAGTTTAGGGGTGCACAACATAATTCTTCTTGATAACCTTAGAAACACAAAAACAAGTAGTATTTTTCACAACATGACTGCAAAATGTATCGAACATGTTACACATCCCACTATTTAGGGGACTGTGACTCGTTAGTGTATAATGGAAAGTCTAAACAATCGTTACAGTCTGATTTGAGTCGGCTAATGGTATCATCCGCGCCAACATCGAAAGTTTTTACGAAAGTGGAGCAAAATACCGTTGCAAAAGTTTGTTCGTGTCAGGTCAGACCGAGCTTTATGAAAACTTTATCGACTGATTTCGTTTGACTGTGACGAAAAGCCCCAGTTACCGGTGGGTAAGTCTTTTTTTTTTTTTTAATTTTTCGTCTTAATTTTGAATCATTTTGAAAATGTTACGCACCTGCGTAAGAAACCGACCGTTATAACGTCAACACAACGAGTAGTTGAGTTAACGTGGTTTTAGCATGGTGTAATTTTTGTGTCTTTATTGGTCATGACTGGCTATTTAAATGACATAAGTGTGGTTTTGTAGGTTGGCGCCTCATACAGTCCTTTTAAACGCCTCATTTAGCCTTACAAGGGGCCAATAATCTCTCTGAGACCACCATGTTTGGACCTCATCATGGTCCTAGCTATGATTCCCAGAATAATTAAAAATGCTGTGTGGTTACACGAGGCATGTTGCAGAAGAAGAGGAAGTCCACTTGTGTAGAAGAGGATGCAAGTCGGGTTTAAAGGTCACATTGGGCTTCATCTTCTTGGGCTGCTGATGTATTTACGCCCAGGTTTAAACCAGTGGGAGGAAAGAAAACCAGTTCCCCTTTCTCTCCGAGGAGGAAGTTTAGGCCTGAAATGCACTGCTGTTAGTCAAATGTCCCTTCCTGTATTGGCTGTGGCTGTCCTCTCTTTGAATCAGCAGACTAAGAGTCATCTTAAAAATGCTGACTTTAAAGCAGATTACAACATAGCGGGATGTTTTTTTTTTGGTATGTAGTGAAATTACTAAATGTTGCAGGAAATGTTTCTGTGCTCTCCTCTTTGCTGAGAGGGTCAGAGATCTTGCCAGAGATGTTTACTTGGCAAACATTCAGCAAAGACTTTAAATGACTTGCAAAAAAATTGTCCCTCTTGGGCAATGGCAACAAACACAGCACCTCGTAATTTCCATTCTTAATCATTCCCACGCCAGGAATGTGCGTCCTGCAGCCTAGAAAGTCGGTTTACTTGTCAGCATGGAGTTTGCTTTATGGGCCCCTCAGTGAGGAAGCGTTTATCTCAGGATAAAAACAAGACAAAAACGTGTGTGTGGATGTAGCCCGACCTCTCCTCTTTCTTTTACATATTCCCTCTTTTGTTCTTTTCTTCATGTCTTTTGTTTTCCAAATGTACACAAGAGTGGTGGAAATTTGCCCACTTCTGAGAAGTTTGTACAGACTTCTCTCTTTGATTTAGACAAATTGAAGCATTAAGTGGTTTGAGCACGACTATGGGTTGGTGGTGTCTGGAAAGAAGCTTACAGGGCTTTTAACTGAAGACAGAGGCCCACCACAACCCACCAGCGTCCTGTTCGGGGCTGTAGTTTCAGTGGTATTGAAGCAGGAAACGGGTTCCTGTTCACATGAAGCACTTGAAAGAGGTTGAGTGATTATACTTTCCTGGCAGCGCAGCCTTTTGTTTTAAATACTACCTATGTTGGAACTAGACTTTCTTTTCTTTATTTTTAGATTGATTATTTATTCTGCGAGTGGCACTTATGGAAACAACACGCGTTCTTAGAAATAACACTTGACTTCTATCCCGTTTCTTTCCAGTTGCTCCCACCTCTTGACTTTGTTTTTCAGGCCATTATATTCACACGTGTTGTAGAGGCGACGGATAAATCACTTGTAATCAGCCGAAAACTATATGGATAATAACATTACTGGTCAAAAGTTTGACACACTTACCCATTAATGGTTTAAAATCATTGTCCTTTTAATATATTGTGAGTTTGCACCATTGTTGGTCAGGCAAAACAAGACATTTGAATATGTTACCTTGTTCCTTTTGGATTAGCATTGCTTTCTTTAATTTGTACAATATCCCTCATGTTTTTGCTGTTTTACTTATGAAAAAAAGAAAGTCAGAGCCACACCGTGGCAAACACACACTTACATAGCTTTAACATGAGTGCCCGTGCACTGTGTTGTCGTTTTGTTGCCATGTCTGGGGTTTGGTTAGTGAGGTTGGCTTTCTCAGGAGATCTCTGGAGTTTTTTTCTTTTCTGTTTACTTTTCAGTATTTTGGTCCGTGTGGTGGTGCCTTTAACTTGTGTGGGTAAAACTTAGGGAATCCTTTCTAATTCAGGTCTATGCCCGTGTCAGCCTTGGTATTACAGTTTGCGCCTCGCTACCACACATGCAGACGAGCTTTAACATATAATCTCAAGCATTACGTCAGCCTGCTGTGATGGACTGGAACTTAACCACTCAGGCTAATGCTGTGTTATGTTCCTTTTTCTCTCAGCTCTGTTTATGTGACGGAGAGCTTGTTATTAACTGGAAAATATTATATTTTTCCCAATAAAACCTACATAGCATCCATCACAAAGAATTGCCAGAAAATCATAGTGTGGCTTGGAGCGGATCACTGCGTAGCGGTGTAGGAAAATGTAAACTCACGTCTTTCAGAACACAACACAATAAGTGATATTTGAGTTAGAAGTGTTGTTTGTAGGAGCTACACTGAAACGTATTCCCACCCTTTCTGCAGAAATAAGTGTTGTTCATTATGTTACAGGTCTCAGACGCTCCATAGCCTCGATTCTCACACTTTTGCGGCTGCTGTCGGAGTGTTGCGATGTTTTGCTGACTGTGCCAAGTCCTACTTGTTGTTGGTTGCCGTGTTTCCCTTCCTGTCTTTCTCTGGTTTCCTTTGTTTTCTCTCGTGCTACTTGTGTTTAGCCTTTTAATTCGGCGCTGGCGTGGCTTGCAGTTTATCTCCACCACCATGCGACGGTGTTGACATCATATCTCAGACCAGGGGAAGTAATGTGCCCCACTTGGCCAGGGTGAACAACGCCATCACACAGAGCAGCTCTGAGGCAGTCGAACGTTATGTAACACTGTTGTTAGGTTCATAATTGCTCATATTTGTCCTTGTGTCCATATTAGCCCTAAAATGGCTCAATATAACCATTCCATCTGCTAATACTGGCCATCAACTGATCCTTTAATGTGCTTTCAATATAAACAATACGTGGCAGATTAATAGACTTTACTCAGAAAAAGTTGATCAATCCAAAATGAATATTATTTTTATAATAAAATAAAATTTAAATAATAATTTAATGTATTTATTTATTTATATTAATATTTTAATTTTATTTATTCATTTATTTTTATTTATTTAGTCATTTATTATTATTATTATTAGTTAGTAGTAGTATTTTTTTATTAGAATTGGTATTATTATTGTTGTTTTTAAATATACAGTCATTGTAAATATTAATAATTTTTTTGAGCTACTTGACTAATTTGAATTTCCCCCATTGGGGGATAAATAAAGTATTTTTCTATTCTATTTCTATTAAAGCATATTTTCCTAACACACAGGCAACATATTTTTAAGCCACGTTAAAAATTAATCTTACAAATACTGAAGGAAACTGTGAACGCCACACATTGTATTAAAATTAAACTAAAGGCATGATTTTTCAGCCGCTTTTACTGACTTTAGAGCTTAATTTTCGACGCCATCAAGAAAAAATGCCTTTGTCTTTTACAGAGTGGATTCTTACCAGTTTCAGCGTCAGGTTAAGCCTTCCTTGCCCCAAATTTTCTAGACAGAGTCATGTGGCTGGAGTCCCCTTAAGCCATTGGCCTTTGGTTGCTTCCAGTCTGGGTGAGTCCTCTCCTGAGGAATGAGGTCAGTGTGATTGGCAAGCTGTTTCTCTGGTTCGACTGTACAATAAAGGTCAGCAGCTCAGGCCTGGCATGCAAACAGCTGATTGTGCGTCTGAAAATGTGAACTGGAGATGAGCTAAAGTTTTTGGTGGCACTAAAGGCATGAAGAAAACCTGTTTGGTTCATGATTAATTCATTTCCTTGTGCACTGATCGACCCAAACTGGTTGTTTTGCTGCAGATGTCTGCCAGGTGAATGAGTACAAGAGGATCTTTGTTTGCCGAGATTTATCTGCGCCACAGCCCACACACAGTTTGAGCCATTAATCAAAAAATTGGGTCAGGTTGGGAACCAGACGTTTAACACTTAATCACAGGTTACTTCACAGATTAGCCGTGCACCTTTCGCATGGATGTGCTCATCGGTTAATCTCCTTGGATTCCTGCGCATGCATCAAGCCAGCTTTTTGTGAGCAGTTGGTGTGTTTGCTCGTGTATTTTCAGAGGATCTCCCTTGTCACCCAAGCGCTCCACCCTTCAGAGACAAATTACAGCGGCTTGGACGCCAATGTTCTTGTCGCCATTCCCTTGTATTTATTAAAAAAAATATTCACAAGCCTATCTCTGCTCGAGACAGCGACTCAACCCTTCGCCTGTCGTCATCATCGCCTCGGGCTGTTTCAAGTCATGATTTAGGGACATGCTTCTGGTTAACCATTATTTTACCCTGCCCCCTTTCACACTGAGCCCACTGTCCTACTAACTAGAGGACTCAAAGAAGCAGCATTCAGCATGTCTGTGTGTTATAGATTCCCAGCTTCTGAATCACAATGGCATCACTTTTACAACGTGGCTGTCGTGCTATATCGCCACCAATAAGGGCTACCAGCTTTAGCCAACATGAGAAAGCCTGGTGCCATGTAATGTTTGCTTTCAAATAGCATGCTAGGATTGTGGACTCAGTTGAATGACAACAGTGTCCATGTTAAGAACATTGTGTTTCTCCCTGCCGTCTGCTACAGACGCACATATCAAACTGGTGCTGTGACTAACTCGACCTCCAGCTCGGAGGCATTTCAACCTCGATTTCCCCATCTAGCCTCCTTATTTAATCAGCAGGTCATCAAGGCCCAAAGATGGTGCAATAGTCGTGTCAATGGGATGTCTCATGAAAAAGCTGCTTCACGGGAAGAGCTGAAGCAACATGCTGGCCAGCTTTTTTTTTTTCCATGTGTCCTGAGATGGACTTTTTGTGCCAAGTAGATAAAAAGTATTTTGATTAATTCAATAGAATTTAAGTATTTCAGGTTTTCAGGCATGTAGAATTTCTGCATTTATTTAGCAACTTTTGCAGTAGTGAAAAAAAACTTGGAAATATCCGACTTTATGGCGCAAGCACTCAGCAGTTGTATTTATCAGCTCCAGCTCTGATCATCATTCATGGGAGCGCAACACACGTGTACACGTGCACTTTTTTCAGAGGTGGGTAGTAACGAGTTACATTTACTTGAGTAAGTTTTTGAAAAAATTGTACTTTTAGGAGTAGTATTAAATCTCTATACTTTTTACTTTTACTTGAGTAGATTTGTGCAGCAGAAACTGTCCTCTTACTCCGCTACATTAGGCTACAATGAGCTGGTTACTTTTCTTCTTACCTCTTTGGTATTCTACGCCTCATTATTTTTATCCCCCCGCGTACGCCTCATTTTAATGTTTTATTTTGACAGAGAGAGAGACTTCCGCCAAAGGCTCTACCACCTGACTGTGTTTCATCAATCAAACGTAGCCGTGTAGTCTGGTCACGTGACCATACTGAATCTCAGCGGCGGGACTGGTTAGCTTTACAGTTTACAGTCGTAGCAAACAAACAAAGAAATAGATGAAAAATGTGAGAATCAACGGTGGGAAATGAAGACACAGACGAGGCCTCATACTGAAAGCATGTTTACCTTACAAAGAGTGCAAAACAGCAGCTGCATTATGTGTCTTCTGTGTCAACCAAAACAAACGGACATTTCAGCATTCAGAAACATTTCCTAAGTCTCTCCTATTTTTTATTGAAGTACTTGAATTTACCTGGATTATTTTAATGTAAGCTATTTTGTAATTAATTAATTAATTTTAATTTATTTTATTGATTGGATGAACTCTAATTTGCCTAAAGATGATTATTTAGTATTTTTGTCTGTCTGATTGAATGCTTGTGTTAACAAATAAATCAGACGTTACTCAACATTTACTCAGTACTTGAGTAGTTTTTTCACCGAGCACTTTTTTACTCTTACTCTAGTAATTATTTGGATGACTACTTTTTACTTTTACTTGAGTCATATTATTCTAAAGTAACAGTACTTTTACTTGAGTACAATTTTTGGCTACTCTACCCACCTCTGACTTTTTTTCCCTGAAACATGATTACCAGCTGTCTGGAGGCTCTGAATAGGTTTTAATCCGACTGCAAGATACCTCAGTCTTGAGGCTCATTTACGCTCACTTTACGTACATAAATGGGTACGTCCGTTTCAAACTTCAAACGTCACTGGCCTCATACTCCCATGCGTGCTTTACGTTAGCATGATTGTTTGGCAATACATCCACCAGAGGGCAGTGCAAAGTTCAGAGTTCACTTCCGATTTCCTTCGCTGCCTTTGGACTCGCATCCAATTCACGTCCGATCTCCTCCCAACTGTTCTGGAGCGTAAACGAGCCAAACAAACGTAACCATATCAGAAAGTAATGGTTATCGGAAAGAGAAACACAGCCTGCAGGATAAAATCCAATGGCATTCCTTCATGTTATTGTAGCTCACAGGCTTGTCCCTGTTCTGTGTTCGTCGTAGCCCCCAGAGCACCGATAATGCTGCTAAAGAATTTAATCAGCTGTCATTAAAGGTATTAAACAATACTTTAAACGTGTTACTTTTGGCGTAATAATGTTATTTGTCTTAAATGATGAATTATGAATAGGATAACTACGAAGTAGACATCGCACAGACCAAATGTAAAGTCAAAACCATAATAATAAACCAGAATAATCATCATTTACAGTTGGGAAAAGGTGAATGGGGTGTTTTTAGAGTTTAACTCGGACTATACCCTAATAAAACTAAATACAATTTATGACCCGCTGCTTCAGTGTTGAACAAATCTGCCTCTGGCGAGTACTTTGTGTTAATTATACTACAATAACAGATATCTGGGATATCTTTTAGTGGTAGCATATAGTATGAGTGGGAACTCGTGTTTCTCGGTCTAATGTAAGTGTACTTCTAAGTGCACCAGTGCTTGTAGTAATATAAAGAAATATTTGCCCATGTAAAACCCTCTGATACCATAGCTGAGCTCTTTAAAACACTGGTAAACCTCGTTTGTATTGAGCTCAGTTTTATTTTCCTTTGCAGTGCTGTATTTTTAGTTTATCCGGTTAAAAAAAAAAAGGGTGCCATGGGCTTTGGAGCAACTCAAAAGTTGCCCTAAAGAACCCCTTTATTTTTAAACCGGCCCATAACATTTGGTTTGGCTTTATTTGAGTATATATGCCGTGACCCGATAACTAACTCCTTCTTGAAATCTGATCTTCAGCTGCCATCTATTATCATTCCTGAAATAATTCCAGGTTTATGGCCAAATTCATGACATAATTTCAGCGTCAGGGTTCAGACCGCAGGCCCCAAACTGCTCTTGCTTGTCATCTGCGTCATTACCGTGGCGTTTTTTTTCCCTCGCTCATACAAATTAGGAACAATTGTTCTCAGTTAGTTGACTTGGATATTTCCTCCAGTTTGATATCTGTGTCAAACCCTCGTGTGCGGGGTGTTGGAAACCGGGCCTGTTCGGGCACGCCGGCGTGTAGCACGAGTTGTAATCTTAGATGTCCCTGCGTTTGTGACTATGTGCCAAATGCAAGAGCTTATTATTTTGAGTATGAGAAAGTATCTGCAGCTGCAGTAACTCAACACTGCCCTTACCCTCTTTTGGTGGTCTGTATAAAAAGACCGACTGATGAATCCAGAAAGGGAACTGCGACCAGAACTACCCGTGTGTGTGTGTTTATGTGTCAGTATTGACTCATAATTGTGTGGGGAAGTGAGTGTGAGTGTGTATGTGCGCATCATGAATCACAGAGTATTTTGCCAAATGAGAGGGCACCACACACTAACAGTAATACTTTAAATCCGCCCGCCTCCTCTGTGTCTCCAGGCAAAGGTGTGCGTTCTCATGGAGTTGCATTACTGTTGCCAGAGGACCGGCTTATGCTCACAAGGTATTATGTTGAAAATGTTATCCCCCGGTACAGAGATCATGTAGCTTTCAGGAGACGTGAGGAGGAATGCAGCTGTGGGGAGAACACTGAGACTAAAGTTGATGCTGGAGCTGAAGATTGGATGGGGAAGGAGGAGGAGATGTAAGCCTGGTTTGCGGTGTAGGTAGCAGAGATGAGACCAAGTCACACATGTGCAAGTCTCAAGTATGGCTGTGTTCGAAACTGCATACTGCATACTTCCATACTGCATACTTCCATACTGCATACTTCCATACTGCATACTGCGTTCTGATCGATCAGACAGTATGTAGAGCGTTTACCCACAATGCATTTCGCTCCTGCCCGAGCCGAAATCAGCCGGCCTGAAGCTGATTTCGCTTAAGCTCTGAACTCTGTAAACTTTAGCAACATTTGAAACAGTTTCAGGCGAGAAAGTAGTCGTTTAGATCCCTAACGTGTTGAAAATCTGACAAAATACTGGCTATTTACAATTTTGTTCCGACGAATTCGGCGCTACTGAAGCTAGCCGCAGTGAGCAACGCACTTACTGTTATTTTCACAAAATAAAATACCCGTTGCCTTTTATCATAGGGAAAGCCATTACGATACAATTGGTGCTTTTGTTTTGAAAACAGGAAGTGAACCTACCCTCGTTGTAGCTAGCTTGAAACTGCCGTTTTGACAGGAAATGGCGACGTCACGTTACGTTGCATCTTGGGTAGTTTGAGTATGAGTAGTAACCTCATGATGCATACCCAACATTTCGGTGACTCTAGTATGCATCCGGGAACTTAAAAAAAGTTAAAGTTAGTATGAGTAGTAGGAGTAGTAGGAGAAGTATGCGGTTTCGAACACAGCCTGTGTCTCAAGTCTTAGCTTTCAAGTCTCAAGTAAGTCCCAAGTAATTTTTTCTTGGGCAAGTTAAGTCAAAGTCAATTCACCTTATTATTGCAATTTTACCTGCAGAATCTGATCTTAATAAAGTGAAAAGACTGTATATAAGTAACTGTCAGTAAACATCATTGGCCAATGTGTCCAACCTTTCCACCCCCTATCATATCAAGCTAACATTAGCTAACTAGCAACTAGGCTAACAGGATAATATTAGCTAATTTGACAAGTACTTACTGCTCAGAATGGATCCTCAAATGACGAAAGTTCGAAGTTGTCGTCTGGCTGTCCGAGATGTTGATGCTGCATGTCTTGCACTGTGCTGTTCGTCTTTTTGCCGTCAAAATGGTAATTACGAAAGCCGAAGACAGTGACTCTCGGTCCCCCTCCCGCTAACATGTTGATGCATATCTGATATGAGTTTATTCTCTCCAATAACACGTAAGGTAGGTAGACTCTGCCGCTGCCGACGATTTTCCCTCGCAGCGAAAAGTCGAAGAGTGGAAGTCTGCTCCCTATTCCTGCCTTATTCTGAGAATGACTGACCACCGCTGTCATGTGTGTCTGACGTCAGACTGCCCGTGGTCGTGCCCGAAACAGCCCGTCCGTACACATGTTTTAGTGTGTGCGTACCACGGGGAGGTTGGTCTTGGGCACCCCGCCCCGCTGAGTCCTTTAGATAAGCACTGCTGAGTGTTCTCAACTTTCAGGAGTGACGGATGCTCAGCAACTGTGCTGGAAATAAAAGAAAATGCAGATGGGTGAAAAAGACAAGTGCATCTACCTGCTGAATTGTTACATACAAACTTACTGGAGTACGCGTGAGGTGTTCCACTTGTAAGGCTTCTTCTGAAACACTGTTTTTGCCGGTCTTAATGACAGGATATCTCACACCACACCTCCTTTTATGGTATTCGGGTTTTTTTCTTTGATTTACCAGCTGCCAGTTAGCCCATTTCCCCCCTTTTCCTGCTTACTAGAATGCAGTGTTGTATGTTTTTTCATACGCATTATACTGTTTTTACACTTCCTAATACAAACTATTAGGAAAACTATTGGCTGGTTGATCATTTTAACCGAAGGATGCAGAAATCAGCTCCACATAATGGTACTGATAACGAACAGTCAAGAGTTTTAAGCAACCAATCTCATCTCTCTGATTTAAAATCGGGTGGTAAATGTGTGTTCCTGTAAAGAAGAGTGTGCACCCTGGTGTTGTCTTTCCATCAATGTCGATCAGAGCTGAAGCCAATAAATACCCAGGCTGCCGTGGAGTCATTGCCCACAAGACTGAGGGCGGACCAAACCGCCTGGCCAACGTTTGGGGCCGTATTGCCCGAAACGAGCACGGACCGGGAAGAAAAAAGCCCTGAGGACGAAGAAAACCCGGCTCGGCTTTAGCAGGCAACAAAAACAAACGATGGAGTAACACCAAATTAATGCAGTCTTGGGGGGTTTCTGTTTTTACTTTTTCACAAGAAGCAGTATGAGGCAGCGAGATGTCCTTCTTCCACTCCTTAAGGCTGAGTTGTACTTCTTTTAACTGCCCTTGCGCTTGCGTCTTGCGCTTGTGTTAATGGCTCGAGACGTTTTATGCTTCATTTTGCTTTGTCGGCGGTTGCGTGTGCTGCGTGGCGATTCACCGCCAGGACAGTAGGTGGAGTAGCTGGTTTTTTCAATGACAAGCCTACTACGATGAAAGGAAATTCACCGCCAGGACCTCTTCGGCAAGTCTCTCTTCGACTGGATTCTAGTGATGGGAAGTTTGGCTCTTTTCCGAGAGCCGGCTCTTTTGACTCGGCTCCCAAAGAAGAGCCGGCTCTTTTGACTCGGCTCCCAAAGAAGAGCCGGCTCTTTCGACTCCCGAACGGCTCCTTACTTAGGATCTTTTGTAGCCTATATTTTACCTTAACTTTGCAAAAAAAATCATGGTTTATGTGTTGAAAACCCTTTTGCTTTCAGTGTTTTTATGAGGGACCTTATAATTGCCTAATTCTTTGCATTTATTCTGTGACAAAACCACTTTTACATTTGTTTATTTCAATTAAACTTTTTTATTGCACAAATTAACAATAAACTTCAAACACATCCACAGAACAGAACCAAACTCAAGCTAACATTAATAATGTCCTCAATTAAACTTTTTTATTGGACAAATTAACCAAAAAATTTCAAACAAATCCACAGAACAGAACCAAAACCAGAACCAAACTCCTTAATTCTCACGTGAATACCGCATGCTGGTTGCCATGCTGGCCAGTCATAACAAAGCTCTGTGGTGACCAGAGCTGGGACTGAGCACTGAAAGTGAAACCTAAGCAGCGAATGGAAAAAAACTTGGAGTCGGCTCTCACTTGATGCGAGCCGGCTCTTCTGACCCATCACTACTGGATTCATGCTTCTTCTTCTTCTTCTTGTAAATAGCCGCTATTTTGTCAGATTTTCAACACCTTGGGGGTCTAAACGACTACTTTCTCGCCTGAAAATGTTTCAAATGTTGCTAAAGTTATATATTTACAGAGTTTATAGCTTAAGGGAAATCAGCTTTTCAGGCCGGCTGATTTCGGCTCGGGCAGGAGTGAAGTGCACTGTGTGTAAACGCTCTGCATACTGTCAGATCGATGAGTATGCCGTTTTCAAGTAGTAGGCGGTTTCGAACACAGCCAGTGGCTTGCGCTTGCGTCTTGCGTGAAGTTTAGAAAATTGAGGTGACACACGCAAGCACGCAAGGGCTCGCGTTGCGTCTTGCGTCACCGACTATAAATCAGGCTTTAGTTTGCCGGATGGTTCGTTTGCATTTCCCCACTCCAAGCGAACCGAGACCCACGTTTTCAGGCACCAGAGTTCGGACGAGCTTTCACACCTGTCCAAATGAAGCGGACTCTCCAAGAAAACGTACTCTGGCCCGTTTAAAGCGGACCAAACAGCTCTGGTACGAAAGCGCCCTGAAAGCCAAATTAAATACTTTCTTGTCACATTCAAAAGACAAATGTTGGCAATATTTAACGGTTGTTTTTTTTTTTTTTGTCCAGTGAAAAAAGAAGATTCACGCAAGTTTCATAGTCTTATTTTGATGCTGTCAGAGATGTAGAAGAGTATGAATCCACCTGAACTCTGCTTACACAATGCCTGTGAAACACTAGAGATTATAGACATCCAGACCTGCCTATTGAGGTCTTGTTTTTCACACGTCGCTCCTAAAAACAGCCGGTTTGATGGACCTTTGCTGGGTAATTTTAGTGTAATCTCGCTAACAAACAGACAGATAAGCAAACTGCAATGATAGCACACGGTTGAAGACCCGAATGAAGACATCAGCACACATTTTCAGCTCTTTGCTTTGCTCATATTAACAGAGTCGAATAAAGATTTTTCTACAAAGCTGTGCAACTTCTGCGTGAAGTCGGAGTATTAGTTTTGAAAATTGTCTAATTTATCTGCGTATATGCCGGTAATCTGAAACACTGAACTAGTTTCTTAGGCCCGTTGGCCATCCAGCAAGTAATGGTCGTAAAGTTCACATGGAGTTTACTGGCAGCTTAGCCATTTCAAGCAGGTGTTGGAGCAAACAGCCTGCTGTGTGTTGAGTGATTTTGATGAAATGCGTTCTTGGCATACAGTTTGAGACCCAAGGCTTTGAGTTTTAAGTTAGACACTCAAACACTGCACTGCTGTTTGTAATACTTAGAGACGGGAATCTACTACTAAGGATTATTAACACTGTGATGTTATCTTTGAATACCAATTATTTTGAGCTTGTGTTAACAGGAAATTGAAAGTAGAAATATGTTGTTCTAGCCGAGTTGTGTGTCATTCCTTTGCTGGGTCCCACTGTGTGTTGTTGACTGTCTGGTCTGATTTTTACTGGTGAAAACGCGTAATTAAGTCTCTCTATGTTTCCTATCCCCACCACCTGCTCATCCAACACCCCCCCCCCCCCCCCCAAAAGCCAACAGGAAACACTGTCTCATGAATGGGAAGGATGCATTGTTTATTGTTTATTAAGCAAAAAAAAACGATAAAAATTCCCATGAGAAGCGGTGGTATAAGGTCACGGAAAAGAAGCTTTGAACTGATGACACGATGTAGAAGAAAAGAATAGAATAGAAAAATACTTTATTCATCCCCCAATGGGGGAAATTTAAATTAGTCAAGTAAAAAATTTGTAATATTTACAATGATTGTATATTAACAATAATAATACCAATTCTAATAAAAATACTACTACTAACTAATAATAATAATAATAATAATAATAATAAATGACTAAATAACTTTAAAATAATAATAATAAATAAATAAATAAAATTTTAAAAAATGTAGGAGGTTTATTTGTTTTACTGATGGTGACCACCTCCTTTCATGGCTATTATCAGCGGCATTCTTCCCATAAATCCGTCACCACAATATGAGAAGGATTAAATGAATGAATCTTTTTTTTTTTTTTTCTATTCATACGTAGTGGACAGGATGAGAAAGTGTCAGGAAGATCACGTGACTTCTAGGTAAAGCTCCTGTTTCCTGCTCTCCCGACTCACATCCTGCTTCCAGACAGGGGAGGCGGAGTCTTCCTCGGCAGTGGGAGGAGGAGGAGGAGAGCTCATAGCCTAAGGAGCAGAGAGAGCTGCAGGTTAGTCCTCATTTGGCTTGTGCGCTCACACGGGAACGCAACACATACCGGCACATCAGCGCTCAACGCAGCTGAAAGCAGCCGTGCGGACTCCCTGCTCCTTTCAGTGCAACCTGTGACTGGTGCGCTCTTTTAAAAAAAATATTTTTGGCTCTCAGACCCAGATTAGGATCCAGCTCACATCATGTAAGTAAACTTTTACCTTCTGCTCTTTTCTGGAGCACCGGGGGATGTGTTTGTCATCTTTGTTGTTGCCCTGTCGGACCGACGGCACAGTTTTCACACTTTAAGTCACTTTTGTTGCTCGTCTTAACGGCGCACGGTGTCATTCGGAGCAGTGCGTTCCTCAGATGTGACTGAAAATCTCTATAGCAGCAGCTTTTTGTCTTTTTCTGAGTCCCCTGGCTGGGAACGTGCCAATTCTAAAAATACTGGACCGGATTATAACGTTTGGCGTCTTTGCCCCAGAACTATTTCCAGTCTGTCAGCTGTAGCGTGGTGAGAGACGGCATGCACGCACGTATGTTACCTAAAACGACTTCAATGTTGACATTTTTAAGCGTTGCAGGTTCATCGGACTCTCAGCTGCAACCATAAGCGCTCCTGTGCTCTCAGCACCTGTGTCAGTCGTAAGGTAATCAGGGATTATGAAGGGTTAACTGTGAGAGAAGGAGTCCTGTGCGAGTGTGTTTACATGTGAAACACTCCCTGCGTCCAAGCCAAAACTTTATTGAGGCTTTGCCGCTGAAGTAACGCCACAGTGACCACTCTCTCCCCTCCACAGTGTGTATGTGCATGTGTGTTGGCTGTGGATCTGACTAAGGACAGCAGTGTGTGATTGTGTCCACGCCTGCGTGTGTCTGGAATGTTCATCACCATGTTGAGAGTGGTGGGGGGGGGGGTATTTTTTTCTTTCCTTGCATTTTCTTTTAGCCTTTGGGCTCTGCCTTTGCAGCATAAAACCGTGAGCGTTCAGTGTTGTGCTTCACGCAGCTTTGTGCCTGTTTTAGTTTGCATTTGGAGAAATGTTTCATAAATGTGTCGCGGTCCATTTGTGATGCATACCTTCATGTGTGTGGAGTTATGTAACAGATTAGCTCCTGATCCCGACACACAGGCGTTTAAATCCATGCTCATATCCTTGAATAATTTGGGGTGTTTTTACTAAAGTTTGCATAATCAGCAGAAAATCTGTGCTGGATCAGAGTCATTTCACCTCTAAAAGGCTCCGCAGTGCCAGAGTGTCTCTGAGCAAAGTCTGTCCGAGGAGTTGGAACCCTGCTGCAACTTTTCTCATCCACTACAGCAGGAGAAATGCATCTTATAATCTTTATTTCTTAATTATC